>NC_136411.1:365579592-366821092 GCF_051521515.1 Lactuca serriola | reverse complement strand
GTGTTGCCCAACAATCGTAATTCTTTTGTACTGTCCTAGTGACACTGATTTTAGTATGAATGCAGGCACGTATACTTACTTATATATTTCATTATTTAAAGTAAAAACTCTTTGTCAGAGTATTTTTAATCCCATTGTATTTATAGTTAGTATATCTTTTATGGGTTGATATACTTAATTCACTACGAACAATGCTCTGATACCAATCTGTCACACCCCAAAACCAAGAACGGCAGAAACGTTCTTGGGCGGAGGACGTCATGTACAGTATCACAACAATCAAAAGTACTAACCAAGCAACAACATCATCCATTGCATTAATAATATAATTTTAATACAAGTGTTCTGTCAAATTATAATAGACACTAAAGTATAAAAAAAATGAAAGATGAGTCTTGAACGAGCTTTTTGGCTCATACTCGCTTTCAAAATAACTTGTATTCTCAGGTCACAAATAGACAGGTACGATGACCAGGTTTTGTGAAGACGGAGCAGTTCAGACTCGTCTTTTATTTTGATTACTCATATTATTGATTGTATACTATGAAAGAACACACTTGTAATTAAAAATATACTATTAATTCAATGGATGATGTTGTTGCTTGTTTACTACATTGCATTGTTGTGACACTTACATGACGTCCTTCGCCCCAGAACGGCAGAAACGTTCTGGGGCGGAGGACATCATGTACAGTATCACAAAAATGAAAATTAGTAATCAAGCAACAGCATCATCCATTGCATTACTAATATAATTTTAACACAAGTGTTCTGTTAAATTATAATAGACACTAAAGTATAAACAAAATGAAAGATGAGTAATGAACGAGCTTCATCTTATCTAAACCTTGCATCGGTACCTGTCTATGGTTGACCTGAGGATACAAGTTATTTTGAAATAGAGTATTAGCTTTATAGGTGGTGAGATCATAAGTATTTTAGTGTATTAATTTGTATGTAAGTATTTGTATGTATATGAACTGTAAGTATTGAAAATGTATATGAATTGTAAGTATTGAAAATGTAGATGAACTGTAAGTATTAAAAATGTATATGAATTGTAAGTATGAAAATGTTTTGTATGATCCTAGGAAGCCCTACGTTTCCTACTAATCGTATCCTTCTACCAAGGCATCTAGTGTCTGTGTGTGTGGCTCTTGTAAGAGTGTGTATTTTCCCAAGTCTGACTATCATTAACCAAAAATATAGTTTCTACGTTACCATGCATCGTGTGAATGTTCACGAAGTGAATGTAATGGGAAAATGAAATAGTACTATGATGTAGTGTCGAACTACAACCATACCAATTACCTTAAGTCTAGGGTAATTCTTCTAAGTACTGTAGTATTTGTAATAAGAAACTACTTATGTACTCCTATTGCCTTATTTGAGGGATAGGGTACAATGTGATGGCTAGATCCCAGGCTAGACGCTCCCCTGTCAAAGGGATTTTGAGACCTTTACACGCCCACGCATATATGCACGCCGTGAACATCCACATTACTATGATCATGTATAGCCGATATAAATGTCACAATGCGTTGCGATTCATCGGTATAGTTAGATCCTAAACTTGTTCTGTGCTATAGCACCTACTAATGTCTGTTCTATCATCGTATATGTAAACGTACTCATGTAAGTGTCATCATGTAAACATATATGTGTAATTGTATAGTAATGTATTCTAATGTTCTACGTGTGCTAGTTGTAATGTGTGTTCTCTCTCTATCTAGCATGTATAGTAATGTACTGTAATGTTCTATGTGTGCTAGCTGTAATGTGTGTTCTCACTCTATCTTGCATGTATAGTAATGTATTGTGTGTACTACCTGTAATGTATGTTCTCTCTATCTAGCAAGTTTTGACTCATGAATGAACTGACTCATTGTATGATATCGCGTTCTAGTAATAGTTCTAGTATCTTCCGAAACTACCCATATGGTAGCTTACTAGTAATTTAACTGGTACGTATGAACATGGATGTATACCCTTACTACCTAAGGGCATTGGATGAACTGGAAGGACCTTTATGACTATATATGTACATATGATATATAACTAATATTTAAACAATCTTCGGATGGATGCCCGATGTCCCACCAGACCACATCTCAAGCGCGAAAAGGAAATAGGGTGGATAGCTTTCCTAAGTCTTTTAAACATTTCTTATATAACTATACATATATAGGCATGCAATTGATAATATAAAAGCATAAAATAAGTTTTGTAAAACCTTTGAACATAATTATTATCTAAGAAAAGATCGACTTGATGTAAATCTATAAAACGAGTTAGAAGCATGGGTTTGATAAAACAGATTAAGTATAAAGAAACATTTGTTTGAAACACAATTGTAAATGAGTTTGAAGTGAAACATACAGAGTAAAATGTACAGTTTAATAAGTTGTTGTAAGCATATAAAGTGTTTATGAAAAACATTTAAAGGAAATTGTTTGGTAAAACGGCTAATGAGTAGCCAATCATTTGAATGCTGCTTATTAATCACATGTGATTGATATAATAAGTAGCACGATTCTAGTTGTATCCCCCCATAAAGTATTTAAAAACATTTAAAAGGTTGATTAAGGGGTATGAACTCACCTGTTGCGAGTGGATCGGATGGAAGTGTTAGAGAAGTGCTTGGTGTCAAGTGAAGACTTAGACACGCACAAAGATCCTAATTACATATGAGGACATATGTATATAAACAATTAGTCTTTAAACAACTAATAAACAAGTCAAGACACTCTAGGACATCCTTCCAAGTATCATCTTAGATTTTATTCAAGATCTTCAATCTAGTAAGTGTTTCTAGCCCTTTCAAGTTAGTATATCACTTAATCTAGTGATTGTACATCCTTTAATCCATCCATTTTTTTGTTTTGATTACTTTTCCAAAAACACCAAGAACACACACTAAGTGTTCTTGGACTACAAGTTCATTTCAAGCTTCCACAATGTAAGTACTTTTATCCTAGAGAAATTTAAAGCTAGTTATACATGATTATACCAAGGAAAAGTCCCAAAAACGTCAAGAACAAGGTGTTCACGGTTTTGGGAGGCTCCAAAAACCGTAAACACCAAATATAGTGCCTTAGGGTGCTTTAGGGTGCCTAGATGCTTCACAATGCCTTAGGGACTTGTCTAGATTCAACCTTGATGAGTTTGTCAGACAAAATGAACCAAAATCATACATTTTTATGTGTTTACGGTTTGGGGATCTCCCAAAACCGTAAACACCCTAAATGATGTGTAAAAGTGCCATAAATGTCCCACGGTTGTTCCTTATGTCTAAATCTAACCTAGACTATTGCCATGTTTGAGCTAAGGACTTTAAAACTGCCAAATACCAAACTTATGGGTTTAAGGTAGTAAACTCATGGAGAAATGATCCTTAGGCTGTAAACTCCATTTAGGAGTGTTTTGATGCCACACAACACTTCCTAAGGCTAAATCATGAAGTAGGAATGATTGGAATAGCTTAGAAGACTTCAAATCAACAAATGGTAAAAAGGTTAGGAGTTTATGACCGTAAACTGAAGAGTTTACGACAATAAACTCAAGGGGTGTTGGTCCTTAGGGAGTAAACTCATTTTAAGAGTGTTCCTTGAACCCCAATCATACTAGCCTTTCCCTACAACACTTAGATGCACTCCTGAACACTTATAACACTTATACAAAGCTTTTGTCACGTCCTAGAGTGTCTTGACTTGTTTATTAGCTGTTTAAAGGCTAATTGTTTATATACATATGTCCTCATATGTAATTAGGATCTTTGTGCGTGTCTAAGTCTTCACTTGACTCCAAGCACTTATCTGACACTTCCTTCCGATCCACTCACAACAGGTGAGTTCATACCCCTTAACCAATGTTTTAACTATTTTTAAATGTTTTATGGGGGGGGGGGGCGGGGATACAAGTAGAATCATGCTAGTTACTATATCAATCACATGTGATTGGTAAGCAGCATTCAAATGATTGGCTACTCATTAGCCGTTTTACCAAATAGTTTCCTTCAAGTGTTTTTCATAAACACTTTATATGTTTAAAACTCCTTATTAAACTGTAAATTTTACTCTGTATGTTTCATTTCAAACTTATTTACAATTGTGTTTTAAACAAATGTTTCCTTATACTTAAACTGTTTTATCAAACCCATGCCTTCAAACCGTTTTATAGATTGACATCAAGTCGATCTTTTCTTAGATAATGATTGTGTTCAAAGGTTTTACAAAACTTATTTTATGCTTTTATATTATCAATTGCATGCCTATATATGTATAGATGTATAAGAAATGTTTAAAATACTTAAGAAGGCTATCCAACCTATTTCCTTTTCGCGCTTGAGATGTGGTCTGGTGGGACATCGGGTATCCGTCCGAAGGTTGTTTAAATATTAGTTATATTTCATATGTATGTATATAGTCATAAAGGTCCTTCCAGTTCATCCAATGCCCTTGGGTAGCAAGGGTATATGTCCATGTTCATACGTACCAGTTACATTACTAGTAAGCTACCATATGGGTAGTTTAGGAAGATACTAGAACTATTACTAGAACAATATATATATCATAAAATGAGTCAGTTCATTCATGAGTCAATACTTGCTAGATAGAGAGAGAGCACACGTTACAGCTAGTACACCCAGTACATTACTATACATGCTAGATAGAGAGAGAACACACGTTACAGCTAGTACACGCAGAGCATTACACTAGTTTTACATAGATACATTTACATGAGTACACTTACACGAATTGCTAGTACATTTTATATGTATAGATTCTGTTATATAATCCTCATTCTTGTCTTTACCTTGTAATTCGATCACATAATCGACAAGATAGATTGGATTTAATATCCTAGTACCAAAGGATACGTTGCAGGATTGACCATTCCTAGAATCTCTGTTAGCTACAGAAGTAAAAGCACATCCATGGATGTCAAGGGTTGATACCATTACAAGTATACTTTAAGGGACTAACTATTCATATACCCAACTGTTAGCAATAGACGTAAATGTACATCTACGAATCTGAAAGAGAACATGAAGCCCTGCTTCAAGCTTTGGCTGAATCACGAGCCGAAGTCATGGAACTCCGCGTACACCAGAGGGTGTACGAAAGAAACCTACTTAATGTGGAACATCAACTGGCTGAACTAAGAGTTCACCAGAGGGTTGACCGTTGCCAGTAATAGATGTCTTACTTTATCTTCCTTGTTAAAAGGAATTGTTTTTCTGTCTATGCTCGATGTGGCATTTTCTATGAAACTATCTTGTACCATAAGTACTTTTAGTTAGGTCCATATGCTGTCGAGAACTATCTTCTCTGGATATGATGTAAGACTTTTTACAAGGTCATATTTCTCTAACTTTTACGTCATGAATTTCAAAGATATTCACAGTCGCCTAACTTCTGTGTCATTCTTTATGCAAGTACTCTTATCACACTTTCATTAGAGTCTATCTGAAACATGCTTTAGTTAAGTAATTGGACTATAGTAATTTAACTCCAGAGACATTTCCAAGTCTCTTTTAGTGGTTGCATCCTGTTATTCACCAACCATCGATACCTCGGCTTGAACGACAAACGTCTTGAGACCATTCTACGAACTTACTTCTACCCATTTCTAGGACTGCATCATAGGGATGTACGTCAAACCTTTGCAAACATACTTCCATTCCGTGCTAGGACTGCATCATACGGATGTAGGTCAACCTTTTGAGAACATAGTCTTACTCTTTACTTAAACAATCTAAGTACATCAAGGGTCAACCAGAATCGCTCACAAAATCCTTATCTTTCATGTTACAGAATCATGTCGTTATCCGGAAGCAATCAGCCGAGCAACGAAACCTCTACATTTCCTATGGACGCCGCTACCTTCCAAACCGTAGTTACAACTGCTATAATGGCTTCCGTGACGATAGTCCTTGCACATCGTAGCACTATCAACACAATCAATGTTGATGATGGGGTTGAAGATTCCGATCGTAGTATCCATCCAGGAAGTCGTCAAACTGTAACAGTCACAGGCTCGCAAAGCCAAAAAAACAGAGAACAAGAAACGAAAGCGTCAAGCCCAGAAAGAAAGCAAGAAATCCCAAAGGCTGGCCATGCAACAGTAGCAAGTGGAAACCCCTGCAATCCCCGTACCGAGTAGGCCATACGAGGGGAAACTCCCGAAGTGTGATAAGTGTAGTTTCCATCATCATGGCGCTTGCCATGAGATGCAATGTTGCAATTGCCTAAAAATAGGGCACCATGCTCGTAGCTGTGGAGCACCGTCACGACCCATCACTCAAGTCCCTATCATCGGGACCAACCCTACCCACAAAAGTAGTGATAAAGCCGAATGCTTTAGGAAGCAATTTCCAAGGTGGAGTAATGAGGAAGGCACTCGTGTCCACATAACACTGACTAAACACCTCACTTCCACCACCAACGTTGGTGCTGTCCATATATGTCACCAATGCAGTGAAATTGGACACCTCAAGAAGGATTGCCCGATAGCTAAGAACTCGGGTGCTGACGGGAAGATTCTCAGGATCACAGCTGCAGGAGAAACTACGTCGGACCCTCGTTAATGTAATTAAGGCGTTTTGTTGTAACAGACTTATAAACCATCCAAAATAAGTGCAACTAGAGTCTTTTCTTTTGCGAGACCCCGTCAGTAAAGGGACGCTCATGTTGCGTATCCTTTTCTTTTGTAGTATGCCTTATTCGTAGCAATAGTCTTGTAGTAAATCTAAAGTACTGTAACTCTATTAATGGTCGCACAGTTGTGTTTTGTCTGTAACGCCTTATGTTCAAATCTAATGTCTTTAATTTTCCTTATGATTCCGACATTATCATACAACTAGAACCAATTTGATCTGCACCATACCAACTTTTTAAGTACATCTCTTTCTCAGTAAACATCTTTTTTGCAAAACCGTCATATCAGAACACCAAAGTACTCATGCATGGAGTACCTCATAGTTCTTTTCCTTTCCGAAGAAATCCCCGAAGTACCACTTCTATAGTACGTCAAGTGCAATCCAAGGATTCATATGATTGATCTATCACTGAGGAATGTATACATAAGGGTAATATATAATCAAGGTTCTACAGGTTTAGAATTGATGATTCCACTTTAACTTCTTTTTCCCCGATGGGATATGAGCTTCAAGAAGAATTAGTTATTCGACTACCTTTTCAATCTTAATTATATACGACTCATATACATGATATAGTGATCGTTGAACCAATTATGAATTCTAATATGAACTTTAGGACGGAGAACTGCCCAAGTCTGCGAGTAATCGCATCGTCAGGTGAACAAACTTAGAACCCAGTATGACTCCTGTAAACAGATCGCTCAATAGTCTAAACACCCACGGAGATACCAGGACAGTCCGGACAACTTAGCAAACTACACATAAATAGAATTATAAGACTAGGCTTCTCACCTTGGAGAACTTCGGTCTTATTCTTCCAGAGGACGACGGATTACATCGTATGTACCTCGGCTACCGAGGAGTCCATCCAAATTTTTCGATTAGAAATCGTTGCCTCTGCCACGCATAGATGAATTGGTTGAGCAAACACAAGGAAAGAATTACTTTCAAAAATGGACTTGAGATCCGAATATCACCAATTTGAGTGTTAGGGAAGGATGTCCGAAAGACTACCTTCTGAACTCGATGCGGACACTTCGAGTCTGTAGTGATACCTCTCAGATAGGACCAATACGCCTGAAGAATTCATGAGTTTAATGAATAGAGTACGACTTTCTTACTTCAATTAGTTCGTCATTCTCCATATAACGACTTACTTAACTACCCTCATAGTAAGAAGGAACCCGTGGAAACATTACCTTCGGAGATACTTTTCGCAAAGTTCTCTGAACACGAGTTTTGGAAATTGAAGAGTCAAAATTTCCTAACACACACTATTAGTGATGTGGAAATTCTTGAGTACTCTGTCAATTTATCAAGACCGTTGAGAATTTGTCAACACCAAAACCGCCGACAGAAATTCGCCAGATTCTAGGTCTTCCAAACCTACTGTCATAGTTCATCCATAACTCCTCGCAAATTAGAGAAACCTTTACGACTTTGACCCAGCAGGGGGTGGCCCTTGACTGGGAAGTTAAGCAAGAGAAAGAAACCTTTGGAATTCCAAGTGAGAGACCAAATTCTTTAGGAAGTCTCACTCTGGGAATGGCTTAATACGCTTCGTAAAGCATGGAAAGCTAAATCCAAGATAATCAGGACCGCCGAGATTCTTACCAGAATTGGTCCTATATCTCACAGACTAAACCTACTCCACGAACTCGGTAACGTACATTTTACTCTTCATGTCTCGATCTTGAAACTATACCTTTCCGTTAGGAGTCTCGTAAGCCCACTCGACGAGAACGAGATTAACGAGATCCTTGCCTTCGTATTAGAACCGTAGTGACCCTCGACCGAGTGGTCAAGCGGACGAAGCAGCGCCGCCTGCCTACAGTGAAGGTTTGTTGGGATACCAACAGAGGACCCGATTTCACTTAGGAGCGCGAGAACCAATCGATTAGGAAGTTTCCCACCTCTCGACTCGATCATTCATACCTACCTCCTTACCTAAATTCTAATTTCGGGACGAAATTCCCTTTAACAGGGGGATGATGTGACAAGCCATAATTTTCATTCGGTCAATCCCTAAAAGTCAATCAATACATATATAAAAGTCAAGTTCACTTTTACTTTTTTTGGGGGAAAATAACGTTCGTTTGATTATTTTAATATTATTTTTAAACGAACGGATGAAAGAAAGTGTCGTCTCGGGTTTTGAATTTTAAAAACCGCAAACACCTCGCGTCTTAGAAATTCCCGGCCAAACTATTTTGTTTGGGTCGAAAAATCATCCCAAAAATCCGTAAACTCATGCTTATCCATGAGTTTACTCCACAAGAGTAGTCATTCTTGAGTTTACTCCCCAAACACCAAAAGAGTAAACTCCAAAATATCCTCTCATGTATCATCTTAGATTTTATTGAAGATCTTCAATCTATTAAGTGTTTCTAGCACTTTCAAGTTAGTATATCACTTAATCTAGTGATTGTACATCCTTTAATCCATCCATTTTTGTGTTTTGATTAGTTTTCCAAAAACACCAAGAACACACACTAAGTGGTCTTGGACTATAAGCTCATTTCAAGCTTCCACAATGTAAGTACTTCTATCCTAGAGTAATTTAAAGCTAGCTATACATGTTTATACTAAGGAAAAGTCCCAAGAACACCAAGAACAAGGTCTTCACAGTTTTGGGAGGCTCCGAAAACCGTAAACACCAAATATAGTTCCTTAGGGTGCTTTAGAGTGCCTAGATGCTTCACAATGCCTTAGGGACTTGTCTAGATTCATCCTTGATGAGTTTATCACACAAAATGCACCACTATCATACATTTTTATGTGTTTACGGTTTGGGGATCTCCCAAAACCGTAAACACCCCAAATGATGTTCAAAAGTCCTATAAGTGTCCCACGGTTGTTCCTTATGTCTAAATCTAACCTAGACTATTGCCATGTTTGAGCTAAGGACTTGAAAGCCACCAAATACCAAACTTAAGGGTTTAAGGTAGTAATCTCATGAGTTTAAGGTAGTAAACTCATGGAGAAATGGTCCTTAGGCCGAAAACTCCGTTTAGGAGTGTTTTGATGCCACACAACACTTCCTAAGGCTAAATCATGAAGTAGGAATGATTGGAATAGCTTAGAAGACTTCAAATCAACAAATGGTCAAAAGGTTAGGAGTTTACGACCGTAAACTCAAGAGTTTACGATCGTAAACTCAAGGGGTGTTGTTCCTAAGGGAGTAAACTCATTTTAAGAGTGTTCTTTGAACCCCAATCATACTAGCCTTTCCCTACAACACTTAGATGCACTCCTAAACACTTATAACACTTATACAAAGTGTTTGTCATGTCCTAGAGTGTCTTGACTTGTTTATTAGTTTTTTAAAGGCTAATTGTTTATATACATGTGTCCTCATATGTAATTAGGATCTTTGTGCGTGTCTAAGTCTTCACTTGACACCAAGCACTTATCCGACACTTCCTTCCGATCCACTCGCAACAAGTGACTTCATACCCCTTAATCAATGTTTTAAATGTCTTTAAATGTTTTATGGGGGGGGGGGGGTACAAGTAGAATCATGCTAGTTACTATATCAACCACATGTGATTAGTAAGTAGCATTCAAATGATTGGCTACTCATTAGCCGTTTTACCAAACAGTTTCCTTCAAGTGTTTTTCATAGGCACTTTATATGTTTGAAACTCCTTATTAAAGTGTATATTTTGCTCTGTATGTTTCATTTCAAACTCAATTACAATTGTGTTTCAAACAAATTTTTCCTTATACTTAAAGTGTTTTATCAAACCCATGCCTTAAAACCGTTTTATAGATTGACATCAAGTCGATCTTTTCATAGATAATGATTATGTTCAAAGGTTTTACAAAACTTATTTTATGCTTTTATATTATCAATTACATGCCTATATGTATAGATGTATAAGAAATTTTTAAAAGACATAGGAAGGGTATCCACCCTATTTCCTTTTCGCGCTTGAGATGTGGTCTGGTGGGACATCGGGTATCCGTCCGAAGGTTGTTTAAATATTAGTTATATATTATATGTACAAATATAGTCATAAAGGTCATTCCAGTTCATCCAATGCCCTTTGGTAGCAAGGGTATACATCCATGTTCATACGTACCAGTTACATTACTAGTAAGCTACCATATGGGTAGTTTAGGAAGATTCTAGAACTATTACTAGAACACTATATCATACAATGAGTCAGTTCATCCTTGATTCAATACTTGATAGATAGATAGAACACACATTATAGCTAGTACACCCAGTACATTATTATACATTCTAGATACAGACAGAACACACGTTAAACTAGTACACACAGAGCATTACACTACATTTACATGAGTACACTTATATGTATAGATTCTGTTATATAATCCTCATTATTATCTTTACCTTGTGAGTCAATCACATAATCGACGAGATAGATTGGATTTAATATCCTAGTACCAAAGGATACGTTGCGGGATTGACTATTCCTAGAATCTCTGTTAGCTATAGAGGTAAAAGCACATCCACGGATGTCAACGGTTGATACCATTACAGGTATACTTTAAGGGACTAACTATTCCTATACCCAGCTGTTAGCAACAGAGGTAAATGTACATCTACGGATGTCTTCAGTTAACATTGTTAGTTACCCTAGTACCAAAGGGTAATATTATGGCTACATTCAGAACAGTCGGGTCTTGGTAGAAGGCTACATTTAGAACAGTCGGGTCTTGGTAGAAGGCTACATTCAGAACAGTCGGGTCTTGGTAGAAGGCTACATTCAGAGCAGTTAGTTCTTGGTAGAAGGCTGCGTTCAGAGCAGTTAGGTTTTGGTAGAAGGCTACATTCAGAACAGTTAGGTCTTGGTAGAAGACTCCCTTTTATAGTAGTAGGAATCATATGGATTTCTAGGGTTTATAAAACGTTTACATTTGTTCTACAAAACATTTTCAATACTTAGATTTCATATACATTTTCAATACTTACAGTTCATATACATACAAATACTTGTTGGATAAGGTGTCTAAGTCCATAACTATTTCTGCTAAACACTTGACCCGACTCGGCATTGTCCATTTGGGTTGCATGGCACCATGCAATTGGATAAACTAAATGAGAGAAATAACACATATGGGTTATTAATATATTATAAGTTCTAATATATTAATAATATTATTTAATTAGTTTTGATCAAGAATTAATTTAGAATTAATTAAGTGATCAAAAGAATAACTAATTAAATATATGGGTAGATTGTGTAAATCTTCCATATCTTATATAATGGGCTTAAAAGGTTCCATGGATTATCAAGTTGGGTTCCACCCATAGGATGCCCCATGGATGCTCCATGGAGTTAACCCATGGATTGAGAAATGAAGAGTCATGTTACATTAGGGTTTTACCTAACGCAACACACTGTATAAGGACCATGTCTCTCCCCAAAATCGGCTACACAAGAGACACAAGAGCGCTTGGCCGATTTTGAGTGTGTTAGAGTATTCTCTCAAGTTTATACTTTGCATTTGGTGTTGTGTGAAGCATTTGAGGCAACACACTTGAGGTGCTAGGCTCACAAGGTTTCAATGAACACTTACAACAACAAGGTATGTAATTCTATCTATTATTCAAGTTAGAATTGTTCCCCATGTATGCTAGATAGGATCATAGCCTTGGAAATCAACTTTGCATGATAATTAGACAAACATAGATCCAAAGTTATTAGGGTTGCATGTACACTTAGGAAGTGTTAGAATGCTCAAAACCCAACAGTGGTATCAGAGAGTAGGCTTGTTTGTTTGTTATTTGTGCTAAATAGTTGAAAAAAGTCGATATTTTTGCAATCTGACCGATGAACTCGCGGAGTCCATGGGGGACTAACCGAGTTCATGTGAATCTTCAACCTACTCGTCGAGTAGGTTCATGCACTCGGCGAGTAGGAGCCTCAGATTGCAGATTTTTGACTTTAGTTGCTGGAAATGGACTAGAAACATTACCCTAAACTGTTTTGGTACATGAAAACCTGTTTTAGATGGTGTAATGTCTTTGCTAATCCATTTACAACAACAAGTTATCAAAATTACAAAGTTTTAAATGTAATTTTTGATTCATGAAAGTGTTCATATTCATGTTCTTGATCTTATGATGTTTAGATGATCATAGGAATTATTTTTAACCTATGTGGTAGATTAATTCATGGTTATTATGTGTTTTAATGGAGTCCATAACTTGTCCTCAAGTTATGGAAAACCAAAAGTCACTTTGTTTAAAAACCATTAAACGAACACATGGGTTATAAAAATGAAGAGTCTTCATTTTTAATACTCTAATAAACTCATAAGTTACAAGAAATGAAAAGTTTTGAAAGTTTACAAAACTTGCCCTCAAGTTTTGGAACAAGTAAATTCTTGATTAAAACTTTAGTTCCAACCCATAGAATTTTAAAAGTTAAAATTCAACCATTATACTTATAATATTATAAGTTAATAATATATATATATATATATATATATATATATATATATATATATATATATATATATATATATATATATGTATAAGATTAAAGTCGACTTACCGCTAGTACGCCTCATTCATTAAGTCGGTCTATAAGGTGGGTATAAGGTTGTTGCCTATAAAATGGAAACTTAATGGGTGTCTACTCTTACCCACCGCTTGCTTGACTGGTGGAGGGTCGTTAGCCGAACGGTTAAGACAAGGACTTATAAAATCTCATTAAAAGTATGACGAATAATATAAAGTAACTAAATGTTTTATTAAATTCGCAATCTTAGTTACTTTAGGAAAAATGTGAATAAGGTGCTAATCTATGAAATTACACTTTACACTTTGTCTAAGTCGTTAGTGGAGCGTGTGTGGTTAACCGGCACACTAACATGGACTTAACAAGGTAGGTAAAGGGTGACTTAATATTTATCATAGTATCGATGGAGCGTGTGTGGTTAACCGGCACATCGATTGAGGGATAATTCATTAAGGGTACCAAGTAATTTGCATGGTTACTTCACACCTCATTTTGTGATCCTCGGCATCCCAGTCACAAAACTTGGAGGGCACACTCGAGATTGAAACATGCCTTTGAAAAGTTCATTGAATCTCAAAAAAATCTAGGAGTTTCTAAGAACCAAATTAAATATTTTAATATTTCAACTTTGGTGGAAATTGGTGAATCGCCATTCACCTACCTTTCAAATATGTTATTACTTAGATTACGGCATACCTCTTCTAAGTATAATATATTGTGATTGGGTCCTATCCCTAATACTACATTTGGGTGTTTTATTAAGGACTATCTCTATTTCTAAACTAAACTTTTCTTCTTTTCAGATGTCTACAAACACTGCTGCTTCTGGCTCTAATCCTAATGGCTCCCTTTTGATGGATCCAACTTTAATGAATGCATCAGAAACATCCAAATGATTACCCGCTACGAGGAAAAATAATATGTCCTCGATAAGGAGCTTAAGGAGATTGATGAGACAGTTGCTACTCCTCAAGAGATCGCTGACTTTAGGGCACATGAAAGGGATGCCACCAAGGTGGCATGCATCATGATGGCCACTATGACAGCCGATCTCCAAAAGTACTATAAGGACTACTCCCTTTTTAAATGCACCAAGATTTGATGGAAAGATACCATCAAAGTGCACGACAAGAGAGGTATGAAAACATCTCCTCCATGATAACAACCTGAATGAAGGATGGAGAACCCATCATGGGCCACATGTAGAAAATTCAAAGATTTGTGGACCGCTTGCTGAAGCTTAATGTGAACTTCCCTGAGGAGCTAGCAAGAGATATTATTTTGCACTCCTTACCTTCATGTTATGATCAATTCCGCATGACATACCACATGAACAAGGAAGAGGTCACTCTCAGCAAACTTCAAGGACTCTTAAAGACCGTGGAAAGTGGTCTTAAGGGTAAGGCGGTTGTTACTCTTACTCTTACCAACTCTTCCCCTGTCTTGGCAATCGGGAAAGGACGAGGGAAGAAGAGAAAAAGTTCTTCAAAGGGTACCAAGGTTAGGACCCTTGATGGCTCTTCTTCAAGTGGAACCAAGAAAGGTTTCATCACTCCTTCTTCTGACCCAAAAGAGGCTGAATGCTTCTATTGCCATGAAAAGGCACATTGGAAGCGGAACTACCCAAAGTACCAGCAAGATGTGAAGGATGGGAAAGTTAAACCCAACCATGCAGGTATTTACACTATCTTATCTAATAACTCACCCCATTCTAATTCATGGGTCCTTGATACCGGTTGTGGTATTCATATCTGTTCTGATTTGCAGGGACTAAGAAGAAGTGAGAATGTGGAGCAAGGAAGGATAAAGTTGATCATGGGAAATCGGAAAGCTTCACCTATCACCAAGATTGGAGTTTATACTTTATCGCTTAGTAGTGGGTTTAGTTTAGATTTGAATAAATGTTGTTATTCCCCATAAATGGAAAGAAATATTATTTCCTTTCATGCATTGTATAAACAAGGTTTCACCTTTTCATTTGATAATGAAGTTGGTTCGATTAATGCTTTCTTTAATAATGTTCTTTATTTTAAAGCAGTACCTTCTGATGGTGTGTATGAAACTGTATCTGTGGTTGATAACTTAGGAAATAATGTATTTTGTTTTGATTCAATTAATAATAATAACTTGGATAAAGCATCACTATGGCATTGTCGTCTTGGACATATAAGCAAGAAACGCATAGGCCAACTCCAAAAGGATGGATTCTTGGAGTCATTTGACCTAAAGTCTGATGATAGTTGCGAATCATGCTTACTTGGAAAAATGACAAAGTCACCCTTCACAGGTTCTTGTGAGAGGGATGAAGGTTTGTTGGACCTTGTACACACGGATGTGTGTGGAACATTAAAACATGCCACAAGGGATGCTAATCGTTATTATTTGACTTTTACTGATGATTATAGTAGATATGGATATGTCTACTTAATCAAGCATAAGTCAGAGACTTTCGAAAGGTTTAAGGAATTTAAAAAGGAAGTCGAGAATCAGTTGGGCAGGAACATTAAGATGCTTCGATCCGATCGAGGTGGTGGGTATCTTAGTTTAGAGTTCCTCGACTATCTTAGGGAATGTGGGATTGCTTCAAAATTGACACCTCCCAGGACACCGCAGTTGAATGGTGTGGCTGAGAGGCATAACCGAACATTGTTGGATATGGTTCGTTCCATGACGACTCGAGCTTCGCTACCAATCTCATTCTAGGGGTATGCCTTAGAGACTGTCGCCCATATTCTTAATCTAGTCACTACAAAGAAAGTTGCCAAAACTCCTCACAAGATGTGGACTGGTAAAGTACCTAAACTAGTCCACATCAAGATTTGGGGTTGCGAGGCTTTTGTGAGGCGCGAGTCTCATGATAAGCTGCAACCCCGAAGCGAGAGGTGTATTTTCATTGGCTACCCACAAAGATCCTTTGGTTGCAACTTCTACAGACCTAGTGATAATGTGGTCTTTGTAGCAAGAAGAGGAGTCTTTCGGGAGAGAGAGTTTATATGCCAAGGAGACAGTGGGAGGCAAATTAACCTTGAAGAACTTCAAGAGTCAAGTGGTGAAGGAACTTCAAACCCTAGCCCTCAACTTGAGGAGGAAACTCATATTGAGCCAAATAACGAGTCTGTACCTTTGAGGCATTCCAAGAGAGTTAGGAATGCACCCGAGCATTACTATGGTTTCCATATTACTGCGGAAGGTAAGACACTTATTAGTGATGAGACACTAGTAGGTCTGGATGAACCTAACAGCTACACGGAAGCCATGGCAGGCCCTGAGTCTGCTAAATGGAAAGAGGCTATGGATAGCGAGATGCAATCCATGTATGACAATCAAGTTTGGAACTTAGTTGACAATGTACCAGGTCGTAAGACTGTAGGGTGCAAATGGATCTTCAAGAAGAAGACCGACATGGATGGTAATGTACACACCTATAAGGGTCGACTGGTTGCCAAAGGTTTCTCTCAAATTCCTAGAGTGGATTATGATGAGACCTTTTCTCCAGTAGCCAAGATTAAGTCTATTAGGGTTATGTTATCCATAGCTGCATTTCATGACTATGAAATTTGGAAAATGGATGTCACAACCGCTTTCCTTAATGGAAAGTTGACTGAAGATGTTTACATGAGTCAGCCAGAGGGTTTAGTCAGCAACGAGTACCCTAATAGAGTGTGTAATCTTGAGAAATCCATTTATGGATTAAAGCAAGAACCTCGCAGATGGAATCTTTGCTTTGATGAAAAGGTCAAGGAATTTGGCTTTTCTAGGAGTGAAGATGAATCTTGTGTGTATGTCAAGGCTAGTGGGAGTATAGTTAGCTTTTTGGTATTGTATGTGGATGACATACTACTTATAGAAAAGGACATCCCAACTCTACAGGAAGTTAGCTCCTGGCTTGGGAATTGTTTCTCTATTAAGTACCTAGGAGAAGCTCCCTATATTCTAGGGATAAAGATTTTGAGAAACCAGAGAAAAAGACTAATTGGAATTAGTCAAAGTAACGCTAGATTGAGTAAGACACAAGGCCCAAGAAAGGTGTTAAAGAGATTCAGCATGCAGAACTCCAAGAAACGAGAGTTACCCATCCAGAGTAACACCAGATTGAGTAAGACACAAGGCCTAAGTACCGAGGCTGAGATAGCAGAAATGAGTCAAGTACCCCATGCTTCAGGAGTAGGCTCAATCATGTATTCTATGACGTGTACTCGACCTGATGTAGCCTTTGCTTTGAGCATGGTTAGCAGGTATCATGGGAACCCTGGCAAGGCTCACTAGACTGCGGTAAAGAATATCCTTAAGTACCTACGGAGGACTAAGGACTGGGTCCTTACCCTCGACGGGAGTGATGACTTGAGAGTTGTAGGGTATGGTGATGCTAGCTTCCAGACTGATAGGGATAATTTCCGCTCTCAGTCGGGCTGGGTCTTTACCTTAAACGGAGGAGCAATCACTTGGAAGAGTTCCAAGCAGGAGACAGTGGCCGATTCCACTTGTGAATCAGAGTATATAGCAGCGAGCGAGGCAGCAAAGGAGGCAATATGGCTAAAGAACTTCATTGGAGACCTTGGAGTTGTAGCAGCTATAAAGGAGCCGATGGAAATTTTCTGTGATAGTGAAAGTGTTGTTGCCTTAGCCAAGGAACCAAGGGATCACGGGAGATCCAGACACATCGATAGAAAATATCATTTTATCAGACATCGCATAGAAGAAGGAATCCTTGTGGCAAAGAGGGTATCATGGGATGAGAACCCAACAGATCCCTTCACGAAGGGACTGAGTAGGGTTAAGCATCTCCAGCATGCTCAGAGCATAGGGCTGAAGGATGATAGTGAAAGTGTTGTTGCCTTAGCCAAGGAACCAAGGGATCACGGGAGATCCAGACACATCGATAGAAAATATCATTTTATCAGACATCGCATAGAAGAAGGAATCCTTGTGGCAAAGAGGGTATCATGGGATGAGAACCCAACAGATCCCTTCACGAAGGGACTGAGTAGGGTTAAGCATCTCCAGCATGCTCGGAGCATAGGGCTGAAGGATGATATAAGTTTTAGTAGTTAGATAAATTATGAAATTTGTAAAGTGTAATTGACAATTGATGATGAATAAAAGTTGTGTTTATTTATGAGTAAAGTGTTAATATCTTTTGTCAATCGTTTACTATAATTTCTTTTGCATGTTTTGACTTCCAGAATAGTATGTTGTGGTTTCACATATTATTCAAACTTTCCACAGTCAGTCATATGTTGGAAGTAGATATGAAGTAAGACTGTCATGAAGTTGGTTGTAGGTGTCAGGATATAAGACAACACTTCATGAGTGCTCATAAGTCCTGAGTATTGGAATCAACCCACGCTCACTGGAATCACTTCATGGAATTTTATCTCGAGTGATAGTGAGATGGTAATATCATATTAGTCTTCAAACCTAGAGATATGATTTGTTACTTACGAGTTGGTTATGCATTGATTCTACGAAAACGCATTCGTAACTCGATGTTATAAAACATGCTTTTGTGTGTAATTCAATGAGTGGTAGAACAAACATATGAGTCCAAGTTTATCTGTTCCTTCTTTGATTAGAAGCTGATATCTGGGCCCCTCGATGATTTTCTTTTAACCTATGTACCGGGCCCGGTCAGAACTAAGTTGATGTCTTCAATTCAATTCTTTGTCAAACAAATCAGAATTCGGAAAACAAACTGCTGGACAATAAGTAAGACATTGTTCCATGTATTTGTCCGGCTGATATCTAGAACAGAGGATTATATCATCACTTATCTTAAATGGCGTATCAACATCTTCTCATTTCCGAGAGACCTTGAAAGAGCTACGATTGCCGATCGGTTCCTGAAGTATTGCAGTTATAGTTATTAGACTTATCCAAGTGGGAGACTGTTGGATAAGGTGTCTAAGTGCATAACTATTTCTGGTAAATACTTGACCCGACCCGACATGGTCCATTTATTAATATATTATAAGTTCTAATATATTAATAATATTATTTAATTAGTTTTGATCAAGAATTAATTTAGAATTAATTAAGTGATCAAAAGAATAACTAATTAAATATATGGGTAGATTATATAAATCTTCCATATCTTATATAGTGGGCATAAAAGGCTCCATGGATTATCAAGTTGGGTTCCACCCATAGGATGCTCCATGAATGCTCCATAGAGTTAACCCATGGATTGAGAAATGAAGAGTCATGTTACATTATGGTTTTACCTAATGCAACACACTATATAAGGACCATGTCTCTCCCCAAAATCGGCTACACAAGAGAAACAAGAGGGCTTGGCCGATTTTGAGTGTGTTAGAGTATTCTCTCAAGTTTATACTTTTGCAGTTGGTGTTGTGTGAAACATTTGAGGCATCACACTTGAGGTTCTAGGCTCACAAGGTTTCAAGGAACACTTACAACAACAAGGTATGTAATTCTATCTATTATTCAAGTTAGAATTGTTCCCCATGTATCCTAGATAGGATCATAGCCTTGGAAATCAACTTTGCATGATAATTAGACAAACATAGATCCAAGGTTAATAGGGTTGCATGTACACTTAGGAAGTGTTAGAATGCTCAACACCCAACAATACCTACATACAAATTTAGACACACTAATACTTATGATCTCACCAGCTTTAAAGCTGATACTCTCTTTCAAAATAACTTGTATCCTCAAGTCAACAGTAGACAAGTGTAGATGCAAGGTTTAGAGAAGATGGAGCTCGTTCAAGACTCATCTT
Organism: Lactuca serriola; assembly: GCF_051521515.1. Lineage (NCBI taxonomy): Eukaryota > Viridiplantae > Streptophyta > Magnoliopsida > Asterales > Asteraceae > Lactuca > Lactuca serriola. The sequence continues at coordinate 366,801,189 of NC_136411.1, read as the reverse complement.
TCATTTTGATTATACTTTAGTGTTTATCATAATTTGTCAGAACACACTTGTATTAAAATTATATTATTAATGCAATGGATGATGTTGTTGCTTGTTTACTACTTTTCATTGTTGTGATACTGTACATGACATCCTCTGCCCCAGAACGTTTCCGTCGTTCTTGGTTTTGGGGTGTGACACTATTCTTGGTGTTTACGGTTTTGGGACCTCCCAAAACCTTGAACAACTTTATGTTGGTGTTCTTGGGACGTTTCCTTGGTATAAACATGTATAGCTAGCTTTAAATGACTCTAGGATAGAAGTACTTACATTGTGGAAGCTTGAAATGAACTTATAGTCCAAGAACACTAGTGTGTGTTCTTGGTGTTTTGGAAAAACTAGTCAAAACACATAAATGGATGGGTTTAAGGATGTACAATCACTAGATTAAGTGATATACTAACTTGAAAGGGCTAGAAACACTTACTAGATTGAAGATATTTGAACAAAACTTGGATGATACTTGAGAGGATTTTTGGAGTTTACCCTTTTGGTAAGTGGGGACTAAACACAAAATGACTAGTTTTTTGAGAGTAAACTCATGCTTAAGGCATGAGTTTACGTTTTTGGATGATTTTTCGACCCAAACATAAAAGTTTGGTTGTGAACTTCTAAGACAGGAGCTGTTTGCGGTTTTTAAATTTCAAAACCCGAGACGACACTTTCTTTCACCTGTTCGTTTAAAGATTAATTATTAAAATAATCAAATGGACTTATTTTTTCCCAAAAACAAGTAAAAATGAACTTGACTTATAATATGAAGTGATTGACTGCTAGGGTTTGACCGAATGTAAATTTCGAGTTGTCACAGTGTGATAATAAGGCAGAGCACATTGATCACTGAAAGTGCTTTGATCTTTATAAGTGAGCTACTTACCAACGCAAAATCACTAGTCGGCCCTTGCGCTACTAGAGGGATAAAAATTTAGAATGAAAAAGTTCAGTCCATGAAAGGAAAGCTAAATTTGATTTTTGGTTTTGTCATAAACCTTATCTTATGATTGTAGGTTGGTAATGATATATTCACGTAGATGGGAATATGTACACCATACTAATCTAGGTGGCAAAGGATTTCGCTGTAATTCATGAGAATGATTATGAGGAAACACTTTCATTATTAGATTTTAACGATCTAAAAAATATCATTATGGCTAGTGGTTGTGTTAATTTCATTCTCAAAATTTTCAATATGATTATGACATTCCTTTTCATAGTTCAAATTATGAGAATCAGAAAGGAACTGTTTTGAACGTTCAGGACATATGGTTCTGAAAAGTTTAAACACACACATCTGCTATCTAATGAAGGTGTACAAGCTTGAAAAGTCTAGTTGAAGAATTATCGAAGCATCACATGTCAAAAAATTGTACTTTAGTAAGAGAGGCAAGAGTATTGATTTCTAGAAATCCAGTTGATTTCTGAATACATGTCAAAGCTAATAGGAAGATAATTATTATGATATTAGGAGCATAAGTGTTATGCTAATGGGAGCATATCTGTTATGCTAAGTGTTGCAAGTTGGAAATACTATTTATAGGAAAAAAAAGTTTACAAATTTGCAAGTTGAAAAGTTTGGAATTTGTTTCTCTATAGTAAGACTTCAAGGGAGAGGGAATTCATACTTCATTTAAAATCTAAGAGTTTAGATTGAAGTGTTTAAAAGAACTTACTCTCGAACATAAATGAATACCTTGTTGAAATGGTTCAACATAGGAAATTCGATATATGGAAATATTAATATACTGATCAGGTATCATGTCTTTGTGTAAGACATTATGAATCGAGTCCCACATTCATTGGATGTAGGATCAATTGCATATACTATAATATTCACTTGTTCTGATTTTTCCAAAATACCTTGGACATTAACAGAGAAAAGGACTAGAATTTTGTGTGACTAAAGTTGAATAGCTGTCAAGAACGTTATGAGGTTACACCAAAGGATTGGTTGCTTGTCGACAGTTGGAATTATGGTATTAATATGGAAGGACCATATTGACATGTTCTGGATTAAGGTGATTCTTGGTCAAAATTGACAATCATATGGGAATATGGAATGTCTCCATAGAGGGAGCAATTTATTAAAATCTTCATGAGTTGGAAACTTTAGTGCACGGAAGGTGTTCAAGGAGTGCATCTTGAATTTGAAACTTCATTACGATGGAAGCGTTTTTAGTACCAAAGTCCCAATGGACGTTTTTGTAATATCGCTGGATAGGTCTCTAAGACTTTGAAGCCTCGACATTACCAAAAGATAATTGCATGTCAGGTTGAAGTCTAACATATTCTAGTATTGACAAGAATTTCGAATTGTCAAATGAGCATCAGTAGAATAGTGTCCAATCGATCTGTTCACAAAGGAAGGACCATAGAGAGACATAGGATGCATGTTTATAACATGGCATGACTGATGTACAATTCAAGTGTTTAGCTGATTACTCGAAGCATGATACAATGAATAAAGTCTAATTAATATGTTGATTAAATAATAAGGGTTTTATTTATATTCAATAGTTTTGAGACCATAGTTAATTAGGTTATTGTTGTGTTTCACTTTCTATGTTTTACTTCCTGAATAATGAGATTATTCAAACATCCACAGTCGATCGTACTTTTGGAAGTAAGTAGCAAATTAAGACTGTCATGAATCAGATTGTAGATTATCTAAAGGAGTTTTAGACATAGCAATAGTTTTGGTGCAATGTTCATTAGTACTTAGAGAAGGGGGATTTTAAGTACTCGATAAACCCATGCTTAGAGAATTACTTCATGGATTTTATAACGAGTAACTCTGAGACAATAGTATCTTATATTCTTGAAAAGGAGATATATAAGTAGTTGTTTACAAGTTAGTTGTGCATTGATAATGCGTAAACACATAAGTAACTTGACGTTATAGAATGTATTGTTGTGCATCATTTGACGAGTAAATAGTACAAGCATATAAGTCAAAGTTTATTTGTTCCTTTCACCCTAACGGGAAAAGTGATATATGTGGGCCCCTCGACGATTTGATGTTAATATCTGAAGTGCTTGGCCAAGCTTGGCAGAGTTTGACAGCGGCTTTTAAGAGCTAAAATTTGTTAATAAGTTTGGAAGTTATACTGAAAATTACAGTTATTAGTCTTATCCAAGTGGTAGACTGTTGGATTAGGTGTCTAATCCCATATCTATAATTGGTATATACTTGAATTGATAGTATCACAGTACTTTTTGGTTGCCCTTAAACCTAGCAATTGAATAGGATAACATTTAGAGAGAGAGAGATTGTTTATTAATTTATTACCTAGTTAATAAATTAATTAGAAATCAGAAGAAATGATTTGTTGATATATTATGAGATTAATATATTAATTAGAAATAGTAATTTTTAATTAAAAATTAATCATAAATTAATTGGAATTAATTTTGGGATTAATTGGATTAATTAAAAATGTAGGGGTTAAACTGTAACTGCTCAATAGTTAAGCAAGAGGCATTCTAGAACCATCCATAAGACTTGGACGGTTTTGATATGGTTGTCAATGATCTAGAATTATCCTTGGAGAATAATTAGGAAGCTAGATAATTACCAAAAGGAAATAATATTATTTTATTCCTTTTATAGTGTTTCCTTGTTACACTATATGAAGACCTTACACTAAGGATTTTTGGCCATGCCTTTTATTTTAGGGTTAGGCCAAATTTTCCTTCTCTCCATCCTCTCTCTAAAGCTCCTTGTTTGCTAGTATTGGGTGTGAACCATTAGAAGCAGGACATTCGTGGCGCTTGCTTTCAAGGCTTCAACAATACAACGGTTTGCATTGTTATTACGGTATAATAGTCAATGTATGAATTTCCTTACCCTAATTTGTGTACTTCTAAAATATGCTAGTATGGTATGGTTTTTTATTTTGTTGTTCAAGTTGTATGTTTAATTAGAGAAAACATCGATACATTTTTTTAGGGTTGCATGCACACATAGGAATTATATTTTATGCTTTATAACCATCATTAATGACATGCAAACCATGCCACGCAGAACTGGGTATCGTAAAAAATGTCATCTCTTATAAAATTTTAAGGATTTAGGATACGTATTTTTGCGTGCCTTGAAATTAAGTATTGTTTTATAATTTTTTAAGGAAAGCTTGTGTTTTATAATGGGGAAAACGAAATCCCCAAAATTTTGAAGATCTGCCTTCTTCTAACTATGCACATTCTCTCCTCTCGGACGACATTTATTATCATTCTCCTATACATCTGCAAACCCTAAGCCGCGACCACCACCATCGAACTGTATTAGATTCGCTTTCTCACAATTAATAATCGCTTGTCTTAGAAATATTAGATTTCCTTTTTAAAATCACGAATTCCTTTCTCAGTTTCTCATTCTAAAGAAATTAATCCCTAGATTTCTCATTGTCTCATTCCCAACTCAATTTAGCACTTACAAATTACTCTCCCTTTCCTGACACAAACAGCAGTCACCTAAAACCAAATCCATGATTCCAACTGCGATTCATTCCTAAAATTTAGAAAACCTAGTTGTTTATCCTATAATTTATTGATTCAGAATTTTAGGAGAGAAAATGGCCCGTCATCTATGGTTCGTGCCTTGTACTGCTGCTCCACCACCTAGCGCCACTCTTATTTTCCCAACTTGTCTTCCCTCCACCTTCTCCATCGTATGTTTCTCTTCATGAATGTATGTTATTCTTGATTCTCTACACTCTATGACATCTAGATGTTGGGTTTTGAGTATTCTAACACTCCTAAGTGTATATACAACCCTAAATACCTTGGATCTATGCTTTCTCTATTATACATACAAATATTAAATTTCGAAGATATTACCCTATACTAGCATAAAAATATCATATACTTGAGGAATATAAAAAGTTAGAATACATACCTTTTATCGAAGCTTGAAGTCTTGAACTTTAAGAGCTTAGCCCCAATAGTGTGGAAGCCTCAAATGGAATCACAAATAACCAAAACACTTTGGAAAACCTTTAGAGAATATGGATACTTGGCTCACACTTATGAAATCGGTTATTGCCCTCTTTAGTGTATCCATACTAGCCACTAGCCTAATTTCATGAACCATAAGACCCTTTATATAATGTGGAGGATTAGGGTTAAACCCTAATACCCATGACCTTTCATTTCCTAGGATCCATGGGTGAAAGCTCCATGGACTATCCATGAAGACTTAGCCCAACCTAAATGAACTTGGCCCACTACACATATATATCTAATAGTCCATATTAATTAGTTCCTTTGATCACTTAATTAATTATAAATTAATTCTTGATCAATACTAATTAAATAATATGAATATATATTAGTATATTAGAACTTATAATATATTCATATAAATCATAAGCATGCTAGTCTCAAAGGATTATCCACATAAATTGTTTCGGTGAAGTGCAACCCAAATGGACAATGGCAAGTCGGGTCAAGTACAGACCAATTATAGTTATGGACTTAGACATTAATCCAACAGTCTCCCACTTGGATAAGTCTAAAACTATTATTGAGTATTACTTCAAAACCTAAATGGAAATCGTAGCTCTTAAAGTCGCTGTCGGACTCTGACCTTGTCAATGAAATATGACATTTGTCAATGACTTATCCATTAGATAACGGATCATATATTCCTCCATTATAGATATCATATGGACTGGGACATGGATTATCAATCATACTCTATGTCCATTTGTTGTTTCCCAATTTTCGATTGATGACGAATGACCAATTGAACATATCAAATCAGTCCTGGCTTGGCCAAGCACTTAGGGGTGTCATCACTAAATCATCAAGGGGCCCACAAATATTGCTTTTATCCTGAAGGTAAATGGAATGGTTAAACTGCGACTCATATGGCTTGTTTTACGACTTGTTGAATCATACACAAAGGCACATTTTATAACATCGAGTTACCAATGCGTTTTTGTACAATCAATGTATAAACAACTCATAGTAAAAACTCATATCTCTAGGTTTGAAGAATATAAGATATTATCATCTCATGATCACTCATGATAAAATCCATGAAGTGATTCAAATATGCGTGGGTTGAATCCAATACTCAGAACTTATGAGCACTCATGAGTGTTGTAGCACCACTTTGTCCAACATCTTAGACCTCTACAAGTCATCCCATGACAGTCTTGATTCATATCTACTTCCAACATATGACCGACTGTGGATGGTTTGAATAACTTAGTCATTCAGGAAGAATGGCCTAGTTTATTCTAGAAGTCAAAACATTCAAAATGAAACACGAGAATAATTGAATCTAATATGGTATCAAAACATATGAATATAAATAAAACACCTTTTATTTATCACCATACTGATTACTCATTATTCATTGTTTCGGATTTATCAACTTTATACTTGAATTAAAAACACTAGTTGTCCCATGCTCCAAGCATGTACACTATGTTATTCTAAACAATAGCGTTGCCATACACTAATTATGCACTCTATGTTTGTCTATGATCATTACTTTGTGAAATAAACCAATTGAACATAATTTCAATGATTCTAATTTCACACTCCTAAATCCTTATTGAAAATGTAAGAATTTCAAATTCCTATCATTTATCGAAATCTGTTAGATTTTAAACTTATATGCACGGATCCTCTTGTAATGACTTTGTACAAGCTCACAAAGATTTGTCAAAAGACATTACAGAGTATTCCAATGGAGATGAATTCCATGGGAAACATCCTTCTTGCATTAAGTTTTCTAATCTTACACAGATTAAATAACTTCCACCAATGGAATCATTTCCATATTCCCATTTTGACTATCGCTTCTGAACAAGAGTTGCCTCTTTTCAGAATATGTTAATATGGTCCTTCCAAAAATTAACACTATACTTCCAACTTTCCCTAAGCAACCAATCTTTGGTAAACCTTAGATTTTCCTCGAAAATTGTTTAATCATTTTAGTCATATCCAATTCTAGACCTTTTCCCCTCTTAATGCCCCAGGCATTTGGAAATTTTAAAAAGGATAAATATTATAGCACATGCAATCGATCATGTACCCAAAGCAAATGGGACACGATTCATGATGTCTCACATAAAGACATGATTCTAGACCAGTCTTTTGCTACAATATTTTTTATTTGCCATGTTTTCAAAATTTGACTATGAAGAGGGATGTCGTAATCATAATTGAATTTTAAGAAAGCAATATATAGAATTTTTTTAAGTTGAACCAAACCAACATAAAATTCATATATATATTTTCTTGACTAAAGATGATTAAAATCTCAATCTAAGCTTTTAGAATTGAAATGAAGTATAATTTCCTCTCCCTTAATTATAGCAAAACAACTTTTCAACCCCTGCAACTCCACGAATTGAAACTTTTGTTTTCTATAATTAACATTGCTAACTTGTGACCTTTATCATAACTATCATGCTCCCACTAACATGATAATTATTAGCATAACACTTAAGCTCCCACTAGCTTTGACATGTACTCAGAAATCAGCTGGACTTCTAGAAGTCAATACTTTACTGACTTTCTTACCAAAGTTCAGATTTCTGAGACGAGATTTCCTTGATAAGACTTCATCAAAATCATACACCTTATCTTAGATAGCTCACATGTGTGTCTAAACAATTTTAGAACTATGAAAAGGGATGTCGTAATAATAGTCTCAGTTGTTTAGATCTTTTCTATCTGCTTCAAATCTACTTGGTGGAAGTGTTTCCTCACCATCATTTTCATGAATTGGGAGAAACCTTATGACCCTTAGATTTTATGGTGTATGTGTTCTTATCCATGTGAATTGTCAAAAGCATAGTCACAAGACAAGGATAATGACAAATCCAAACTCATATGGACTGAAATGAATCTTATTTTCTTGTCAACTGGTAGCTCAAGGGCCTGCCATAGCTTCCAAGTTGTCATGCAACTAATTGAGAACTCTAAGAACTCATATGCAAAGCCAACTTTAACTGGATTGGGCACAGAAATAGAAATATGTCAACACAATAGGTTACAAACCTCCGTTGTGTGATAGTGTTAAACTATAGGTTTTTATTCATGATTAGATCTTGAAATTCATCCAGGATCTTTAAGACTTCCACTGTCCTCTTGACATATAAGACTATCTTGCCAAATATTCAAGTGATATTGTAGATTCTTTATCAAGACAAACACTTCACAGAATCTAGCCTTAGTTGGTCTATGTTTTATCCAAAACATCACAACTTACCAATTTCAAATGTACAAGAGTAGGACACACTTTACTCTTACATTTGACTAGTGTTAATAAACCTTCCTTTAAGATATTTCACTCAAGTTACAATCTTGGAGTATGACTCTAAGAATTGTTTTTGGAACGAGGTATGAATTATCTTCTTTATTTGACCACTTCAACAATTCATAGCTCCTCTTCTTAGCTATCAGAATGCACTTAGAGGATGAATTGTGATAAGGTCTCTTAATCATTAAGATGATCACATAACATGATACTAAAGTACTCTCCCATCTTTTCAGATTTGAGAAACTTTTATCCTTCTGCCTAATTTGATTCTTCTCATTTATTCTGCCATACATCGAAAATTTTCCAATGTATTAGAATGTGTACTCGATCCCTTAGTCCTTTACGTGACTCACATATACATGTGAACAAGGAACTAGACTTAATTTTCCAAAGCTAAAAGTTCTCATTCATCATACTGTACAACTTGTATGATTCCAATTTTCTATCCAACTGAAAACTTGGATGATGAGAGGCTTCCCGTATTTGGTAAATTTACACACTACCACAAATGAAAGAATAAAATTCATGTTTTCAATATTGCTAGAAACATACAAACATCAAGTTTTCATAGATCCCATTGCAAGGATATATAAAATAAAGTAAAACAAACTTTTATTTATAAAATGCGGAAAAAACTTTTCCTTACAATGAAACTTTTAATGAAAATATGCTATTACATGTTTCCTACCAATCTATCATAACTCGTAAGAGTAGCTCAAGAATCCGATCTTCAATCAAGCAATAGAAATCCATCTTCACAATCAGATTCAACATACTCTTTCTTTAAATTTCCTTTGATTCTTAAAATATCAACATGTGACCCAGGTACATCATGTAATAAGAATCTCATGATAGAAACTTAATCGAGTTAGATAGTGGACTTTACCTGAAGTAGAACCAGCCTTATGATCTTTCAGGTAAATTTGGCAGCTTCGCAACCAATGCCCTTTCCTTTTGGAAATAAAACCATATGGACCCTTTGGGAATGGTACATGAGACAATCTCAGACTTAGCCTTTCTCTTTACCATTGGGTCAACCGAGTTGACTATGGCTAATCCCTTTCCATTGTGAAGAGAGGGCTTTTACTGGGTATCGAATGCAACCATTGTCAATGTCCATTCAAGGTTTGGAAAGTTAATCTACTAATCAAATTTGGTTTACCAAATCTCGAAATCATTGATGATTCAGGAGTACCAAGCAAATAGATAAGATCATTAAGAGTCATGTCATAGTCTATTTCATAGTAGCCCCAAAGGTAACTCTCTATGTGACTTAGAAAGTGATTGAACATCCAACTTTCTTAAGACTTTGACACCCAACTCTCATGGCTTGTCAATATTTGACTTCATCTACAAGATGTGAGCACACATAGACCTTGCTTGACATTAGGGATTGAGTGACCTTGAACTTGTGGGTTAGGGAGAATAATTGGAGGAGGTGAAAGAAGTGAAGTTCCAAGAGATTTGGGAAGATCATAGATGTCTGAACTAGACATCTTTTGGGAGATATTCCATATAGTTAATCTAAATTCCTTAATATAACACGCAATAAAAATATTAAGGCTAGGACGCAACACAATATTTTATAACTTGGAAAAGGGATGCCGTAATCCAAGCTATAGAGTATTTGAAGGTAGGTGAATGACGATTCACTAATTTCCACCATTGAAAAACGAAATAATTTATTAGGTTTTTTAATTGGATTTGAAACTCCTAGATCATTTGGGATTCATTGAACTGTTCAGTGGCATGTTTCAATCTCGAGTGTGCCCTTCAGGTTTTGTGACTGTGATGCCGAGGATCACAAAACAAGGTGTGAATAACCATGCAAATATACATGGTACCCTTAATATTTACCCCACAATTGATGTGGCATTTAACCACATACGCTCCACCGATACTATGATAAATATTAAGTTACCCTTTGCTTACCTTGTTAAATCAAGCTAGTGTGCCGGTTAACCACACACACTCCACTAACCGACTTAAGCAAAGTGCAAAGTGCAATTTCATGGGTTAGCACCAAATTCACATTTTCCTAAGTAACTAAAATTAGGTATTACTAAGAGTTTAGTTACTTAGTATTTATCATTAATGTCACACCCCGAAAACCAAAGGCGGAAACATTTCCGTGGTTGACTTAACATTGAGTATCAAATCCAATGCACATAGTAAAGCAGTAATCACAAAACATTACATTACATAATATTGTTTACATCTGTTTGAAAGTAAAATTGTACAAGTGTTTTACATATTTAATATGAACAAAAGTAAAGACGAGTCTTCAGAACGCTCCGTCTTCTCCAAAAGGTGGCGGTGTACATGTCTATCGTTGACCTGAGAATACAATCGATTTGAAAATCAGCATAAAGCTGGTGAGTTCATAAGTGGTTTAGTTTTGAAAAGATCGAGTTTCCTTTGTTACAATTTCAAAAACGGTTGGTTATGTCATTCCAGGAAAATCCCATATTTTCCTTACAGTTTTAGTTATTCGTTCGTTACTTTATCCGTTTATGAGTTGATATGCTACCCAGGAAAATCCCATATTTTCCTATGCGTTGAGTTGCCTATTTGTATCTAAGTTCGTTACTGGTTGTTATGTTATCCCAGGAAAATCCCATATTTTCCTATGTGTTGAGTTTCCTATTTGTATCTAAGTTGGTTACTGGTTGTTATGTTATCCAAGGAAAATCCCATATTTTCCTATGTATTGAGTTGCGTATTTGTATCTAAGTTCGTTACTGGTTGGTTCTTAGGATTGATTTCGAAGTACTAGTAATTACCATGTGTATAGTATTAGTTAAGTATTCTAAACCCTTAGATATTCTACATTCGAATGACTATTATCTACTAACTTAGTTGTATTTTCGAATATTTGGAATCACACAGAAGCGTACATTACACTATTTTTGAAGTTCTGTTGAGTTCCAAAAGAGTACATTAGTTGTATAATCGAAGCTCTGTCGACATTTTGAGGTGGATATATTTGAAACTCAAAAGAGGTCCAGAGGCGTATTTTCGTATTTAATTCGAAACTCTGGTGACACTCAAAGGGTACACTAACTGTATATTCGAAGTCATCGTGTCATCCAAAGGAGTTAATTCGCATTTGTATTCCTATTTCTATTCGTATTCGTACTATGCTATTTGTTAGATTCGTATTCGTATTCGTTCTATCCTATTAGTTATATTCGTATTCGTTCTATCCTATTAGTTATATTCGTATTCGCATTCGTATTCGTACTAACCTAATAGTTATATTCGTATTCATTCTATCCTATTAGTTATATTCGTATTCGCATTGGTATTCGTACTAACCTAATAGTTATATTCGTATTCGTTCTATCCTATTAGTTATATTCGTATTCGCATTCGTTTAGTATTAATCATAGTTATGATCAGTATGATTTCTTATTCAAAGAGAATATAGTTATAACACTTTTAAAAGAAATCTGTGTTTAGTCTAACTGTTTAACCTGCAATTCGAACCATTAGTTATCAAAATTTTCATTATTAAAATGATACATGAAATAAAACATTTGAAATGAAAATATGTTTAAGTAGAAGATTTCTTGTACTTTTGCTTGTATTCCCCCCCCCCCCCTGAAAACGTTGAAAACCATTTGAAAAACACATGAAAAAGGGTAGGGGTATGAACTCACCGGACGCGGAAATGTGACGATTTCGGACACTAAACGTCAGTTCGGGGCCTGATTACTCGCGATGTCCCTATGTAAAATGAAATAATGTCCATATATATCTAATTAGATTTACAATCACTAATTATATGGAACATTATACTCCAATGAGATTAAACACTTCAAAACGAGTGTTTGGAGTGACCTGGGTGACATCTACGGACGTGTAATGGTACTAAGGACTTGGGATTTGAGTTTACTCACTAAGAGTAAACATTTTAGGGAGTTTACAACCATAAAACACATACATACGTGAGTTCATGGCCGTGAACTCATGTTGGTGTGATTTTGAGTGCTTAATGGCTTGTTAGGACTTGGGAAATGTTGGGATGGACTTATAAAATGCCTTGGAATAAAATTATGGGACTTATACCATGTTTAAGGGAGTTCATGGCTGTAAACTTGGAGTTTACGGCCGTAAACTCTCTTATGGTCTTGAATAATTGATTTAAGGCACTTAGGACAATCATATGTGATTCTAGTAATTTTTCCAAGCATTGGGGTGATTTTAAGGCATCTTTTAACATATATTTGGGAGTTTACGGCCTAAGGGTATGAGCTATGGACGTAAACTCTTATATGTTGCATTTTGATATGTTTAAGACCTCCAAACTATTTTTAGATGGTTCTAGGATTTACCACAAGGCTATTGGTTGAGTTTCAAGGTATTTGAACATGTTAAAAGGGGTTTACTCTCCATTTTTTAGGAGTTTACGGCCTAAGCATGAGCCTTGGCCATAAACTCCTATTTACTCCTCAAAAATTATGTTCATGATGTTCTAAGGCAAATACCATTATTCTAAAATTCATATCTAAGCTTTGATTGAGTCTAGGAAGGGTTTAAGGGCTAAAAACCCTTTTAATTTAATGTTTACGGCCTAGGAACCTTCCCAGGCCGTAAACTCATTATAATCCCTCAAAATCCATGTCTAAAGTGTTCTAAGTCCAATCCATGAAGTCATTTAGCCATATCTAAAATCTAGTTGTGGTTTGGAAGGGTTTTGTTGCTCAAAAACCCCCTTTAAATGAGTTTACGGCCTAGGATAGTTCTAACGCCGTAAACCCATGATAATGGTCCTAATCCATGGTTTAAACTTGAATTTGAAGGCTAAACATGATACACAATGAGTTAAGGAAGGTACCTTGGTGATTGGAAGCCTTAAACTTCTGATTTAGACCCTTAAACTTGGATTTAGGAGAGAGGTTAGAGAGAGAGTAGAGAGATGAAGCAAAAAGGTTCAAATGAATGCTTGAACACGTTTAAATAGGTCCTAAAACTTGAACACGATGGAATTCTACCCGATACCGGCACTAAACGGGGCTTTTGGTCGCACCCGATTAAGTTTTCGTAACTCGACGGGGACCTTTCGAAAATTTTTAAATTATAAAATTTGGGTAATTTCGTGAGTTACTAACAGGTTTGGACACTCATTAGCATCAATTAAACATATATGTTTAATTAGTTTAACCCAAAAATGACATCGGAACGAATTGACATACGGCAAGTTATACAGATAGAATGGGTTTTCAGCGATGAACAACTTTGGGTTGTTACATTATCCCCCCGTTAGAGGGAATTTCGTCCCGAAATTCAATGATTACGATACAAGACATGAATTTGAATGAGATACGGGTGGATTTGCTGCTTCGGGTTTTCGTGCTCCTACGTGACATCGGGTCTCCGCTTGACGTCTCAGCGAACCCTTACTATCGGGACGCGTCTTGATTTCGTTAGGTAGATACTTCTCAAAGACCGAGACGTGAAGTATCAGATGGGTGCTACTAGGTTCCGAGGGCAATCGAAGTTTGAAGGTTACGGAATCAATTTCACAAGGGTCGCGAAGGGTCTAATGTACCATGAGGGAAGTATTTCACTTTTCTAAAGCATTCCGTGCCGAGTTTGCGTCAAAGTTTTCCATGAAAAGTTTATCATTAGATCGAATGGAAAGGAATAATTATCCGGATTGAGGAAACGATCTATAGGTATGACGTTAACATTCTCTTTCTCATTGGTTGGTCATCTCGACGGTGCACATTTCGATTACTAACGAAGGATTTAGTTTAGAAAGAAATTTTGAATGAATGGTTAGCAAATTCTTTCAACATTAGAATCAAAAAGGATCACAGGTACAAGATTTATCAAGAAGACGTTACTATCTTTGGACAGTTTCGCTTATAGTGCCCGACCTCTCCACAGTTGTAGCAGGTTTGACCGATACCAGCCCCGGAAGCTTGACTAGTTGATGGGGTTGGGGTTTTGCAGGTTTGTGTGAGGTGACCTTCCTGGCCACAACTTCTACAGAACTTTGCACGACAAGGGCCATGGATGCGATGGTGGTACTTACATCGGTCACACCGCGGGAGGATACCGGCATATCCGGTGACAGGTACTTGGGATGTGGAATTGACAACAGAAACAGCAGCAGGAATAGTGGTAGCGTGGACTGCCACTATTTGCTGTTTCTTAGAGGGTTCTAGGGAAGACTGACTCTTCTTCTTCTTTCTCCAAAACTTTCTTTTCTCGCCACTCTTTTCTGTTGGCTCGGGAGTGGTGTCTGCTTCTTCTTGGTTATCATTGTGATCGATCAGGGTTTGTGCGAGACATTTAGTGTTGTCATAGGTATCCGGCTTCGCTGCTATAACATTCCCTTTTGTTGGCTGGGTTAATCCCCAGATGAGCCTTTCTACCTTTTTGCTCTCCGGGGTAACCATTCCCGGATAGAGAAGTGCCAAATCGTCAAACCTTGAAGTGTAAGCGGCGATATCGGAACCTTTCATCTTCAGGTTCCATAGCTCATGTTCCAGCTTCTGGATTTCACCCCGAGGGCAATACTCCGCACATAGTAGTTCCTTCATAACTTCCCATCCTATAGCATTGGCTACAGGTAAAGTCAGGGATTTGACTCGGCCGTTCCACCAAGTCAAAGCCTTATCGGTGAGCGTATAGGCGACAAATTTTACCTTGTCAGATTCCGAGCAGGCACAAATCTCGAAGATAGATTCAATTTTCTCTAACCATCGAGTTAGAGCAATGACACCCCCTGTGCCATCGAAGAATGTCAGTTTTGCGTTCATGAAGTCTTTATAGGAACACTCCTTCCGGTGTCCCTGATTACCTTCTTGGTTTTGGTTTTGGGAACCACCTCCTAAACCATTGGGGTTTAGTTGAGGTAGGGGAGCTGATATGGTGGTAGAAATGGTTGCCTGAAGTGTTTCTAGATCGATTTGAAGAGGAGGTGGTGGCGGCGGAGGGTTGTTGGTGTTCTTTGAGCTGGGTCTTTTCCTCGGAGGCATCTTGATCTAAAGAAAGATCAGGAAAGGGAGGATCATAAGTCCTCTGAATTGAATCAAGAGATATGGATAAGGGGATATCTCATCGAGACAGATATAACATTATATTAAGCGATAAAGCAGGAAAGAGTGATCAAGGCATAAAATTTTATCGCTAGAGGAATGATCAAGGAACAACACGTATACGAGGATTTCTACAAAGGATCGGCTCGAGAAATACTCCCATAGTATTTCATGGTTCGCTGCAGCGACGACTCGTTGTTTGGGATATTAGGTAAGTTTTAGGTATGATGCGTACCACAGTCACTCCCAAACATATGTTGGCCATGTCTCGAATGAATATAGTTGGCCAGGCTATATTGATCCTAGACACGACTACATAACTGCCCAGGTTTAACCGCAGTGTACAACACCAATTTACTTATATTTTGTTCTACTTGTAGTTATGGATTTTGACGGTCGGTATACTTGTATACTTTAGAAAATACTTATATTCGTAGAGTATACTTTTAGTTCAGAGCACTTATGCCCTTTAATGTTTATAGTCTTATACCATGTAAGCTTTCGTATACTAGTTCAATATAAACAAGGGCTCTGATACCAATCTGTCACACCCCGAAAACCAAAGGCGGAAACATTTCCGGGGTTGACTCCACGTTGAGTATCAAACCCAATGCACATAGTAAAGCAGTAATCCCAAAACATTACATTACATAATATTGTTTACATCTGTTTGAAAGTAAAATTGTACAAGTGTTTTACATATTTAATATGAACAAAAGTAAACACAAGTCTTCGGAACGCTCCGTCTTCTCCAAAAGGTGGCGGTGTACCTGTCTATCGCTGACCTGAGAATACAAGCGGTTTGAAAATCAGCATAAAGCTGGTGAGTTCATAAGCGGTTTAGTTTTAAAAAGATCGAGTTTCCTTTGTTACAATTTCAAAAACGGTTGGTTATGTCATTCCAGGAAAATCCCATATTTTCCTTAGAGTTTTAGTTATTCATTTGTTACTTTATCCGTTTATGAGTTGATGTGCTACCCAGGAAAATCCCATATTTTCCTATGCGTTGAGTTGCCTATTTGTATCTAAGTTCGTTACTGGTTGTCATGTTATCCTAGGAAAATCCCATATTTTCCTATGTCTTGAGTTTCCTATTTGTATCTAAGTTCGTTACTGGTTGTTATGTTATCCCAGGAAAATCCCATATTTTCCTATGTATTGAGTTGCCAATTTGTATCTAAGTTCGTTACTGGTTGGTTCTTAGGATTGAATTCGAAGTACTAGTAATTACCATGTGTATAGTATTAGTTAAGTATTCTAAACCCTTAGATATTCTACATTCGAATGACTATTATCTACTAACTTAGTTGTATTTTCGAATATTTGGAATCACACAGAAGCGTACATTACACTATTTTTGAAGTTCTATTGAGTTCCAAAAGAGTACATTAGTTGTATAATCGAAGCTCAGTCGACATTTTGAGGCGGATATATTCGAAACTCAGAAGAGGTCTAGAGGTGTATTTTCGTATTTAATTCGAAACTCTGGTGACACTCAAGGGGTACACTAACTGTATATTCGAAGTCTTGGTGTCATCCAAAGGTGTTAATTCGCATTCGTATTCCTATTTCTATTCGTATTCGTACTATGCTATTTGTTAGATTCGTATTCGTATTCGTTCTATCCAGTTAGTTATATTCGTATTCGTTCTATCCTATTAGTTATATTTGTATTCGCATTCGTATTCGTACTAACCTAATAGTTATATTCGTATTCGTTCTATCCTATTATTTATATTCGTATTCGCATTCATATCCGTACTAACCTAATACTTATATTCGTATTCGTTCTATCCTATTAGTTATATTCGTATTCGCATTTGTATTCGTACTAACCTAATAGTTATATTCGTATTCGTTCTATCCTATTAGTTATATTCGTATTCACATTTGTTTAGTATTAATCTTAGTTATGATTAGTATGATTTCTTATTCAAAGAGAATATAGTTATAACACTTTTAAAAGAAATATGTGTTTAGTCTAACTGTTTAACCTGCAATTCGAACCATTAGTTATCAAAATTTTCATTATTAAAATCATAAATGAAATAAAACATTTGAAATGAAAGTACGTTTAAGTACAAGATTTCTTGTACTTTTGCTTGTATTCCCCCTGAAAACGTTGAAAACCATTTGAAAAAGACATGAAAAAGGGTAGGGGTATGAACTCACCGGACGCGGAAATCTGACAATTTCGGACACTAAACGTTGGTTCGGGGCCTGATTACTCGTGATGTCCCTATGTAAAATGAAATAATGTCCATATATATCTAATTAGATTTACAATCACTAATTATATGGAACATTATACTCCAATAAGATTAAACACTTCAAAACGAGTGTTAGGAGTGATCCGGGTGACATCTACGGACGTGTAATGGTACTAAGGACTTGGGATTTGAGTTTACTCCCCAAGAGTAAACATTTTAGGGAGTTTACAACCATAAAAAACATACATACATGAATTCACGGCCGTGAACTCATGTTGGTGTGATTTTGAATGCTTAATGGCTTGTTTGGACTTGGGAAATGTTGGGATGGACTTATAAAATCCCTTGGAATAAAATTATTGGACATATACCATGTTTAAGGGAGTTCACGGCTGTAAACTTGGATTTTACGACCGTAAACTCTCTCACGGTCTTGAATAATTGATTTAAGGCACTTAGGACAATCATATGTGATTCTAGTAATTTTTCCAAGCATTGGGGTGATTTTAAGGCATCTTTTAACACATATTTGGGAGTTTACGGCCTAAGGGTATGAGCTATGGCCGTAAACTCTTATATGTTGGATTTTGATATGTTTAAGACCCCCAAACTATTTTTAGATGGTTCTAGGATTTACCACAAGGCTATTGGTTGAGTTTCAAGGCATTTGGACATGTTAAAAGGGGTTTACTCTCCATTTTTGAGGGGTTTACGGCCTAAGCATGAGCCTTGGCTGTAAACTCCTATTTACTCCTCAAAAATTATGTTCATGATGTTCTAAGGCAAATACCATTATTCTAAAATTCATATCTAAGCTTTAATTGAGTCTAGGGAGGGTTTAAGGGCTAAAAACCCTTTTAGTTTAGTGTTTACGGCCTAGGAACTTTCCTAGGCCGTAAACTCATTATAATACCTCAAAATCCATGTCTAAAGTGTTCTAAGTCCAATCCATGAAGTCATTTAGCCATATCTAAAATCTAGTTGTGGTTTGGAAGGGTTTTGTTGCTCAAAAACCCCCTTTAAATGAGTTTACGGCCTAGGATAGTTCTAGGGCCGTAAACCCATGATAATGGTCCTAATCCATGGTCTAAACTCGAATTTGAAGACTAAACATGATAAACAATGAGTTAAGGAAGGTACCTTGGTGATTGGAAGCCTTAAACTTGTGATTTAGACCCTTAAACTTGGATTTAGTAGAAAGGTTAGAGAGAGAGTAGAGAGATGAAGCAAAAAGCTTTAAGTGAAAGCTTGAACACGTTTAAATCGGTCCCAAAACTTGGACACGATGGAATTCTACCCGATACCGGCACTAAACGGGGCTTTTGGTCGCACCCGATTAAGTTTCCGTAACTCGACGGGGACGTTTCTAAAATTTCTAAATTATAAAATTTGGGCTAATTTCGTGAGTTCCTAACAGGTTTGGACACTCATTTGCATCAATTAAACATATAAGTTTAATTAATTTAACCCAAAAATGACATCGGAACGAATTGACATACAGCGAGTTATACAGGTAGAATGGGTTTTCAGTGATGAACAACTTTGGGTTGTTACAATTAATACTTTTAATGAAGGGAGAATTATAGTCCTTGTCCTACCCATTCGGATAACGACCCTCCACCAGTCAAGGAGGCGGTAGGTGAGAATGGACACCCATTAAACTACCATTTTATAGGCAGTAACTGTTGGATAAGGTGTCTAAGTCCATAACTTATTCGGTATATACTTGCCCCGACCCGGCATGGTCCATTTGGGTTGCACTTCACCCGAAAAATTTAGGGATAATTTTATGAGAGTTATACACATATGTTTATTAATATATTATAAGTTATAATATATTAATATGAAGTCATGTTATTTAATTAGTCTTAGTCTTAAATTAATTATGAATTAATTTAGAGATTAAAATGAAGACTAATTAGATTATGGGCTATTGGTTTTATATGGTGTGGGCTAACACTCATTTGTTAATGGGCTAGGCTTGGATGGAAGTCCATGGATGATCCATGGAGCTTTTAACCCATCGATCCTTGGAAAAGGAAAGGTCATGGGTTATTAGGGTTTCACCCTAACCATGTACACTATAAAAGCATGCTTATGTTGCATGAAATAGCCACTATGTGTGTGCTTGTGTGTGGCCGAAAATTACAAGTTTGTGTACACTCTCTGAAGTTTTCCAAGTGTTTGTGGTGATTTGTGATTTCCATTTGAGGCATTCACACTATTGGTGCTTGGCTCTCAAACTCCAAAGGAATCAAACTCATCAAAAGGTATGTAATCTCATCTAATTCTTTTATGTTTAAAAGTACCCCATGCCATGTTAGATAGGTTATGAACCTTGGAAAGTTATTATTTTGCATGTATTTAGACAAACTTAGATCCAAGGTTTATTATGGTTGCATGCACACTTAGAAAGTGTTAGATTGCTCAAAACCCAACAATGGTATCGGAGCCTAGGCTTGCTTGTTTGATACTTGATGCAAAATAGTGAAAAAAGTTGAAATTGTTGCTGTCTGGCTGATGGACTCGCCGAGTCCATGGGGGGGACTCGCCGAGTACAAGGCAAAATTCATCCTACTCGCCGAGTTGGTTCGTGCACTCGGCGAGTCGAATGATCAGAATGCAGAATTTCGACTTTTGCTGCTGGAAATGGACTAGAAACATTACCCAAAACTGTTTTGGAGTTTTAAAACTTGTTTTAGTTGGTGTAATGGTTGTTCTAATCCATTTACAATAGCATATATCAAAATTCCATGATTTTATGTGTTCATATAATTCTTGAAATTTTGATGATCATGTTCATGTTCAAATCCAATTAAAACCTAATAATTCATTTTTTTTCATGGTGGAAATTGGTGAATCGTCATTCACCTACCTTTCAAATATATTATTACATAGATTACGACATCCCTCTTCTAAGTATAAAATATTGTGATTGGATCCTAGCCTTAATATTACATTTTGGTGTCTTATTAAGGATTCTATATATCTAATCTAAACTTGCTTTCTTCTTTCAGATGTCTTCCAACACTAATGCTTCAGGCTCTAACCCAACTGGTTCTTTCTCTCTCATGAATCTTTGTGGGAGGGTCATATTTGATGGTTCCAACTTCATGGATTGGATTAGGAACATCAGGATGGTTACTTGTTATGAGGACAAGGAATATGTCCTTGATAAGGAGTTAAAAGAGCTTGATGAGTCTACTGCTACTCCTGAGGAGATCGCTGAATTCAGGACACATGAGAGAGATGCTACTAAGGTGGCATGTATCATGATGGCCACGATGACAGCCAAGCTCCAAAAGTCATAAGAATATTTCTACCCTTTTGAGATGCACCAAGACCTGATGGAGAGGTGCCATCAAAGTGCTCGTCAGGAGTAGTATGAAATAATCTCCTCCATAATAACAGCCCGCATGAAGGACGGTGAATCCGTCATGGCCCACATGCAAAAGATGCAAACGTATGTGGACCGTTTGCTGAAGCTGAATATGAACTTCCCTGAGGAGTTGGCAATTGACATCATTTTGCACTCCTTACCTTCTTGTTATAACCATTTTCGCATGACATATCATATGAACAAGGAGGAAGTTACCCTCAGCAAGCTTCAAGGACTTTTGAAGACCGCTGAAACCGGTCTTAAGGGCAAGGCGGTTGTTACCTCTACTACTCCTACACCAACATCTACCCCTGTCTTGGCTATCGGGCAAGGCAAAGGGAAAAAAAAAAGGAAGCACCCTTCGAAGGGTACCAAGGGAAAGTCTCTGGAAGGCTCCTCGTCGAAGACCAAGAGCGGTTCTGTCACTCCTTCTGCCATTCCCAAAGATGCCGATTGCTACTATTGCCTGGACAAGGGGCACTGGAAGCAAAACTACCCTAAGTACTTGCAGGATCTAAAGGATGGGATAGTGAAACCCACCCATGCAGGTATTTACACAATATTGTCTAATTACTCATCATATTCTAACTCTTGGGTGCTTGATACAGGATGTGGTATTCACATATGTTCTGATTTGCAGGGCCTAAGAAGAAGTGAGGATGTGGAGCACGGGAAGATAAACTTGATCATGGGGAATAGGAAGGCTTCACCTGTTTCCAAGATTGGAGTTTATACTTTGTTGCTTAATAATGGGTTAAAATTAGATTTGAATAAATGTGTGTACTCGTCTGAAATGGCGAGGAATATTATTTCTTTTCATGCTTTGTACAAACAAGGTTTTACCTTTTCGTTTGATAATGAATGTGGTGGTATTAATGCTTTCTTTAAAAATGTGTTTTATGTTAAAGCGTTACCTTGTGATGGTGTGTATGAAACTCTGTTGATTCTAGACAACTTAGGAAATAATGTGTTGTATATTGATTCTTCTACTAGCCTAGATAAAGCATCATTGTGGCATTGTCGTCTTGGACATGTAAACAAGAAACGCATAGGCCAACT
Organism: Lactuca serriola; assembly: GCF_051521515.1. Classification (NCBI taxonomy): domain Eukaryota; kingdom Viridiplantae; phylum Streptophyta; class Magnoliopsida; order Asterales; family Asteraceae; genus Lactuca; species Lactuca serriola. The sequence goes on along the minus strand of NC_136411.1, from coordinate 366,779,172 downwards.
CCAAAAGAGTGGAGTCTTGGAATCATTCGACCTTAAATCGGATGATAGTTGTGAATCTTGTCTAATTAGAAAGATGACTAGATCACCCTTCACTGGAACTTGTGAAAGGGGTGAGGGTTTGTTGGACCTAATACATACTGATGTATGTGGGCCATTCAAAACTGCCATAAGGGATGCTAATCGGTATTATGTGACTTTTATTGATGATTTTAGTAGATATGGATATGTCTACTTAATCAAACATAAGTCAGAAACCTTTGAAAGGTTTAAGGAATTCAAACAGGAAGTAGAAAATCAATTGGGCAGAAACATTAAGATGCTTCGATCCGATCGAGGTGATGAGTTGTCACAACTGTAAATTTTGAGCCATGTAATATATATATTCAAGATAATGTGAATCAAAAACTTCAATCAAATACATCATGCAAGCACTACAAGTAGTCATCAAACAATTGGAAAACCCTAGAAGTTCTTGTTAAGTCTATTTTAGACTAGAACTTCCTTATTGGATCCAAATGGGCCAATAAGCTTCCAATTAGACTATCATGGGCTTAGAACCCTAATTGGGCTCTAATTGGACCCACTCTTATTTATTTCAACATTTTGGACCATGTTGGACCTAGAATGAAATAAATCACAAACTTTGATCCATAATTTAACCTAACCTAGCTTAATAAAGCATAAAAATCACAATTTTATTTTATGAGGCCAATGAACACCCAAACTATCTCTAATATTGGGCTTAGGGGCAAAGGCCCAAATTTTTCCTTTTTCTCTTCCCATTCTCGGCCCAAGGCCCAAACACAAGAAAGGGTTGACATTCAAGTGACACCTCATCTTTACCCATAGGATATCCATGCATTATTCTCATTTCTCCATGCACTTCACTTCAAAGATCACTTCACTTCTTCTCTCCCTCTCTCTCTCTCTCGGCCATACTCACACACACAAACTCAAAAAAAAAATCTCTCAACTCTCTCAAGAACTCTCCTTCCTCCCCTCTCCAAAAATCTCGAAAATTAGGGACTTTCAAGAGGATCTTGCAAGTAAATCATCATCTAAGGTAAGATTATGCATAGATCTATGGTTTAAATTCTTTTGTTATCAAAATCCTTTCCTAATCTATGCAAAAATCGTGATCTTGCACCCTAGAACCATCTCAAAACTCGAGATCTTCATCAAAGGGAGCCAAGGCCAAAAACACTTCATTTTCCTTCCATTTTTCCTTGCAAAACCGAATCAACACCCCAAGGTGAGCTTCATACCCCCTATTTTCTGTTTTTTTTATGAGTTTTGTGGGGGGGGGAATACAAGTGAATGTGTAGATCTATATGTGTTTGTATGCCTTGTATGATTTCCATGCTTATATGTATGCTTTTATGTGTTTTAATGTTGGATCTAGCCTTAAAACCCATCAAAACCGAGAAATATCTTGTGTTAAATGATTTTAGCTTCAAATATATTTCTAAACACAAAGTGTTTCAAGAAAAATGGCTAAGTGGTTTAGTAATAATTTTCTTTGGGTCAAAAACACAAATTTTGGGCCTAAAATGTGAAAAATACAAAAATAAGGGCCCAAATTGACATTTCACAGATTCTGATGGATGAAGTGTGCCAAAACAGTTTCCATAAAACTATTTCTGGAATTACACTTAATTAGAGGACTAAAAACATGAATTTCAAGCTTAATGGGCTAAAAATGAAAATTTCGGCCCAATAAGGCCCATTATGCGAATTTTTCTGTTTTGGAGGGCCAAAACTGTAACTTTCGGTAAAACAGTGGACTATAAGTGTTCCAATTCCTTTTCAAAGGTTTAAAATGCTTTTTAAATTTAAAAAGGACCAAAGATGCAAAAAAATTTCTATTTGGGCCAAAATTGTCAAATTTGCGAAAAGAAAGGATTAAAACCAAGAAAACTGCATTTTCAGGGTCTTAAGCTGTTTTCTATGAAAAATATGCTGGAAAATGATTATTTCAATAACTTTTGGTGTTAAAATGTCAAGAAAATTGATTTAAATACCAAACCGGAAAATATTTTAAATAAAGGGTTGAAAAGGTAAATTTTACAAAAGAGGAGGGGCCGAAAACAGAAAATTTCCAAGACTAATTCTATACATGCAATATGATCAAATAATGGTACTACTACTATCGACAAAATACAATACACTACAATACCAAAAGTCGTTGTCAAACGAATTGGTTCGGTCTCGAACCAATGAAAATCCGAAACCACAAATACAACGATACTATGATACTACAATACTATGATTCATACAGATAACAATCCGGAATACATTATACATGTGCACAGACGTCTACGCACTATCTTTGGGCCCCACAAGTGTAAAATCTTGTTCGTTGAGCCTAGCTAGCCCGACGACTTGATCTTAAGGCCCAAAGACTTCATCTTACGAGGTGTTGGGTTTTACCATCCCGACACAACGTAACCGGACTTTCAATGGCTGTAGACTACTGGTCCCCAAGGGTCCTTTAGTGTCGCTAGTAAAGTCTGCCTTTTTGCGAGGCGGGTCTGGGACCCCTCGTACCTTTTATCCCCAACCGACTAATGGAGTCGTCGAGGCCTTCGTGTCCTCCTTCTCTTCGGATGTGGGACAACAGGACGGTTGGATAGCGTGACTAGTACGGACGACGCCTTCGGGATCGTTGGTATTGCTATAGACTAGTCGTTTGTGTAACGCGTGTCTGTGGCGGATAGTCATGCTCATCAATGATCCAATGTCGTCTGGAATAACAACTTCATGCGTTGCAATGGTTTCAAGTAATTTTCATGGAATTCAAAGAATTAGGAAGACATCGGGTTTTCCTAGGGTTTTCAATACATACAAATTCGGAACACATACGATTTCAATAAACAATATTTTACAAGTATAGAAAACAAACAGGCATACTTATGGATCTTCACACCTTTTTGACTATACTATTTTCAGAAAATATCGGATTTTCTGGTGGTTTTCAAACGATACAAATCATTGTTTTCAAATACAACTTATGAACTCACCAACATTTTATATGTTGACATTTTTCAAAATACTTGTATTCTCAGGGAACCAGTGAATCAAGAGAAATCATATCCAGTGACGGTTGCAGTTTATTTTTTTTTGAATTGAACAAATTAATTTTTGGGGAATGTAATGTTTAAACAACGTATGATATGTAAACACTACTGGTTGTACTATGTTGATGAATGGTAACGAATGTTGTTATGTTTCATATATATTCAATGTTATGGTATTCAATTGAGTCACGACAGCCCCCGGACGTTTCCGCCGTCTGGTTCGGGGGTGTGACAGGTTGGTATCAGAGCTTTGTTTATAGTGAACTGGCATGTCGAGCCATACATTGATATGCAACTATAAACCAAAAAGAGGGACTAACATAACTCTGAACAAAACAAGTAAATAAAACACACTTGCTTGCATTAGAGATAAGGACCTAACGCTGAATCAAACACAATAACACTGGTATCTCGGTTAATTCGGGACTGTTCTTAGTGATACCAAGGAGTGAATGTAGCCTGATCAACTACATTCTCTCCAAAGTAAAACTAACACACGTCTTGATGAAATCGGGATAGCTAGGGAACCTAAAACTATACCTTTATCACCAAAAAGAGAACGTCTGTTTAGTCTGCAATAGTGGAAGAGGCATAGGATGATATTAGTGAACTCTTACGTGTTTTGCTATGTGTTGTGAATCTATGATTGTATGCTAAAATGATAGAAGTACTTAAGTTCGTGCCATACACCTAGTCAGTAGGACCACGACCTCACGGAAACCACGTACACCCAACATCTTTCCGTTTTGTGACAAGAAGATGCCTCTCCGACCTACTCGCGGAAACCCAGGACCAACCCCGCCCGAAGTTGACTCCACTGCTTTCCAGGCAGCCGTGTCTGCTGCGGTCACAGCAGCTATGGCACAACTTCACCGAGGGAACAACGGAGGAGGCAATGGTCAAGGCTCCGGAAGTTCGAACAACGGGACGAACCAAGGACTCACTAAAACGTGCACCTACAAGGATTTTGCGAACGCCAAACCCCGAACTTTCAACGGCACTGGAGGAGTGATCGCTCTGAAGCGATGGATCGAGAAGGTAGAGTCGGTATTCGAGATATGCGAATGCCCCGAGCAGATGAAAGTGAAGTTCGCGGCCTGCACTTTTATGGATCAAGCACTCACTTGGTGGAATGGACACGTAGAAGCTATGACACTCCCTGTCGCCAACTCTATACCCTGGGTAGAAATGAAAGAGATGTTAACGGCTGAGTACTGCCCCCGAGGCGAAATACAAAAGATGGAACAGGAACTATGGAACCTCACTGTGCAGAATGGGAACGTCGATGCCTACATAACGAGATTCAGCGAACTATCTCTGTTGTGCCCGGGTATGATTACGTCAGAAGGAAAGAAGATTGAACGATTCATCTGGGGACTGACATCCCCCATTCAAGGGAATGTGATAGCTGCGAACCCTGAAACTTTTGACAGTGCAAAGAGATTGGCAAAGAGGCTATATGATCATAACCACAAAAAGGGCGAGAAGCCAGTGGAGACTGAGAAGAAAAAGGAGAGTGATGGTAAGAAAGGATGGAACAACAAGAGAAAGGGGCGTCAGGGCCCCGAGGCCTCTAAAAAGCAGCAGACAGTGGCAGTTAACGCTGTCACTGCACCGGTTCCAGCCACACCACATGCTCCAGCCTCAGCTACTTCAAATGCTTCAAGACCCTATTCCGGTAATGCTCCCAAGTGCAATAAGTGCAGTTTCCATCACCATGGAGAATGTAAGGAGTTCCATTGCACCAGTTGCAACCGAAGGGGACACACTGCAAGGTTCTGCAGGACTTATCCTTCTCAGAACCAGAGTCAGGGAAACAACCAGAACAACAACAACAACAACCACCGCAATACCAACAACACCAATGCCGGCAGCAACAATGCAGGGCCTAGCCACACCTGTTTTGGGTGTGGAAGGACGGGACATTTCCGTCGAGATTGCCCTAACAACAACAACTCAGGAAACAGAGGAGCAGGGAGAATGTTGTCTATGGGTCAGAGTGATGCAGTTCAGGACCCCGCAGTTGTGACCAGTACGTTCCTCCTAAACCACACTTATGCATGCATCTTATTTGATACCGGAGCAGAGCGAAGTTTCGTAAGTGAGAAGTTTAAACATTTATTAAAACAACAACCCCAGAAGCTAAATGAAACCTATACGGTGGAAATGGCCAATGGGAAAACCGAATCCACTAGGGAAATCTACATCGGATGTACCCTAACCTTCAACCAACACGTCTTACGAATAGATCTGATGACAGTGTCAATTAGGAGTTTCGATGTGATTATCGGCATGGATTGGTTAAGCCCCCACCATGCTGAGATTATGTGCCACGAGAAGGCCGTTCGCCTTCGTCTCCCGAATCACGAAACCCTAGTAATTTACGGAGACAAACCTAGCACGAATCTTCGTCTTATCTCGTGCATCAAAGCACAAAAACATCTGCGAAAGAACAACTTAGCGTTCTTGGCCCACATAGTGGACAAGGCCAAAGAAGAAATTAACATCCAAGACATTCCGGTAGCGTGTGAATTCCCGGACGTGTTTCCTGAAGATCTTCCGGGAGTACCCCCAGAGAGACAGGTTGAGTTCCGAATCGACCTCGTTCCAGGAGCAACTCCTCTCGCTAAATCACCATATCGACTGGCTCCTGCTGAAATGCAGGAATTGTCCAGCCAACTCAGTGAGCTTCTGGACAAGGGATTTATCCGACCTAGCTATTCGCCGTGGGGAGCCCCAGTGCTCTTTGTCAAAAAGAAGGACGGATCTTTCAGAATGTGCATCGATTACAGAGAGTTGAATAAACTCACTGTTAAAAACAGCTACCCACTCCCACGAATCGATGATCTATTCGACCAGCTCCAAGGAGCTAGCTATTTTTCTAAAATAGATTTACGGTCCGGGTACCATCAACTCAAGGTCCGAGAAGAAGATATTCCTAAAACCGCTTTCCGAACCCGCTATGGACATTATGAATTCGTCGTAATGCCCTTCGGTCTAACAAATGCACCCGCCGCATTTATGGACCTAATGAACCGAATCTGTCGACCGTTCTTGGACAACTTCGTCATTGTGTTTATCGATGACATCCTCGTCTATTCTCGAAGCAAAGAGGAGCATGGCCAACATCTCCGACAAGTCCTAGAAACGCTGCGATCGGAAAGGCTTTACGCCAAACTCTCTAAGTGTGAGTTTTGGCTACGGAGCGTGAATTTTCTAGGTCACGTAGTTAGCCAAGATGGAATTCATGTGGATCCCTCTAAGGTCAAAGCTGTGGAAGGATGGGCAACTCCGACTACGCCCACAGAAATTCGTCAGTTCTTAGGCCTAGCAGGCTACTATAGGAGATTCATCCAAAACTTCTCTAAAATCGCCAAGCCACTTACCTTGCTTACACAAAAGAGCGTGTCGTTCAAGTGGACAGACCGACAAGAGATTGCGTTTCGAGCCTTGAAGCAAGCTCTTTGTAGTGCTCCTGTGCTATCTCTACCCGAAGGAACGGAAGATTTTGTAGTATACTGTGACGCGTCAAATCAAGGCTTAGGTTGCGTTCTCATGCAACGTGGAAGAGTGATAGCATATGCGTCCCGTCAACTAAAGACGCACGAAGTAAATTACACAACCCATGACCTAGAACTGGGAGTCGTGGTCTTCGCCCTGAAAATTTGGAGGCACTACCTGTACGGTACAAAGTGCACCATCTTCACAGACCACAAGAGCCTCCAGCACATCTTGAATCAGAAGGAGCTGAACATGAGACAACGAAGATGGGTGGAGTTGTTAAACGACTACGAATGCGAGATCAAGTACCATCCGGGCAAGGCCAACGTGGTAGCTGACGCATTAAGTCGGAAGGAGTACACAAATCGCCGTACGAAAACGCACTCGATAACCATTCAGTCTCATCTGACCGCTCAAATTGCATCAGTCCAGGCAGAGGCTATGAAAGCAGAAAATAGAACTAGCGAGGCATTACGCGGAATGGAGAAGAACCTGGAAGTCAAAGAGAATGGGGTATACTACTTCATGAACCGTATTTGGGTTCCAAAAATCGGAGGATTCAGGGAGATCGTTATGAAGGAAGCCCACAAGACACGATACTCCATTCATCCTGGTTCGGACAAGATGTATTTGGACATTAAGCAGCACTATTGGTGGCCTAACATGAAGGCGGAAATCGCAACTTATGTTAGTAAGTGCCTTACGTGTGCCAAAGTGAAAGTGGAGTACCAGAAACCTTCCGGATTGTTACAACAACCGGCAATCCCTGAGTGGAAATGGGAGGGGATTTCTATGGACTTCGTGACCAAGCTGCCCAAGACGTCGGACGGATTGGACACCATATGGGTAATAATCGACCGACTGACGAAATCTGCCCATTTCCTGCCAATCAAAGAGTCCTACAAGATGGAGAGGCTGACGCGTTTGTACCTACGAGAGATTGTAAGACTTCATGGAGTGCCAAAATCTATCATCTCGGATAGGGACAGTAGGTTCACGTCACGCTTTTGGCAGTCGCTCCACAAGGCCATGGGAACTCATCTTGATATGAGCACCGCGTATCACCCACAAACGGACGGTCAAAGCGAACGAACCATTCAGACGCTTGAAGACATGCTTCGTGCATGTGTGATAGACTTCGGAAAGTCTTGGGATACCCACCTACCGTTGATCGAGTTTTCATATAACAATAGTTATCATTCGAGCATTAAGGTGGCCCCTTTCGAAGCACTGTACGGGCGTAAATGTAGATCACCGTTATGTTGGGCTGAAGTAGGTGACACCCAGCTAGCAAGAACACATACGTCGAATAGGGCAATGACAGGACCGGAAATCATTCGCGAGACCACAGAAAAGATTGTCTAGATCAAAGCTCGTTTACAGGCATCGCGTGACCGGCAAAAGAGCTACGCTGATAAACGGAGAAAGCCCTTAGAATTCCAGGTCGGCGATCGAGTATTGTTGAAGGTCTCACCCTGGAAAGGGGTTGTACGTTTCGGAAAACGGGGAAAGCTGAACCCGCGATACATTGGACCTTTCGAAATCGTCGCCCAAATAGGTCCAGTAGCATACAGACTACAACTACCCGCGGAACTAAACGGTGTACACCCCGTGTTTCATGTCTCTAATCTGAAAAAGTGCCTATCAGATGAAACCCTGGTCATTCCTCTTGACGAAATCGAAATCAATGAGAATCTCCTGTTCGTCGAGGAGCCAATCGAAATCATGGACAGGGAGGTGAAGCGTACTAAGCAAAGTCGCATCCCGATCGTGAAGGTACGGTGGAACGCAAAGCGTAGGCCAGAATTCACGTGGGAACGCGAAGATCAAATGAAGCAGAAGTACCCTCACCTATTCTAGCAATTCTCAAATCTAGCTTTCAAACAGAATTTCGGGACGAAATTCCCTCTAACGGGGGGATGATGTCACAACTGTAAATTTTGAGCCATGTAATATATATATTCAAGATAATGTGAATCAAAAACTTCAATCAAATACATCATGCAAGCACTACAAGTAGTCATCAAACAACTGGAAAACCCTAGAAGTTCTTGTTAAGTCTATTTTAGACTAGAACTTCCTTATTGGATCCAAATGGGCCAATAAGCTTCCAATTAGACTATCATGGGCTTAGAACCCTAATTGGGCTCTAATTGGACCCACTCTTATTTATTTCAACATTTTGGACCATGTTGGACCTAGAATGAAATAAATCACAAACTTTGATCCATAATTTAACCTAACCTAGCTTAATAAAGCATAAAAATCACAATTTTATTTTATGAGGCCAATGAACACCCAAACTATCTCTAATATTGGGCTTAGGGGCAAAGGCCCAAATTTTTCCTTTTTCTCTTCCCATTCTCGGCCCAAGGCCCAAACACAAGAAAGGGTTGACATTCAAGTGACACCTCATCTTTACCCATAGGATATCCATGCATTATTCTCATTTCTCCATGCACTTCACTTCAAAGATCACTTCACTTCTTCTCTCCCTCTCTCTCTCTCTCGGCCATACTCACACACACAAACTCAAAAAAAAAATCTCTCAACTCTCTCAAGAACTCTCCTTCCTCCCCTCTCCAAAAATCTCGAAAATTAGGGACTTTCAAGAGGATCTTGCAAGTAAATCATCATCTAAGGTAAGATTATGCATAGATCTATGGTTTAAATTCTTTTGTTATCAAAATCCTTTCCTAATCTATGCAAAAATCGTGATCTTGCACCCTAGAACCATCTCAAAACTCGAGATCTTCATCAAAGGGAGCCAAGGCCAAAAACACTTCATTTTCCTTCCATTTTTCCTTGCAAAACCGAATCAACACCCCAAGGTGAGCTTCATACCCCCTATTTTCTGTTTTTTTATGAGTTTTGTGGGGGGGGAATACAAGTGAAAGTGTAGATCTATATGTGTTTGTATGCCTTGTATGATTTCCATGCTTATATGTATGCTTTTATGTGTTTTAATGTTGGATCTAGCCTTAAAACCCATCAAAACCGAGAAATATCTTGTGTTAAATGATTTTAGCTTCAAATATATTTCTAAACACAAAGTGTTTCAAGAAAAATGGCTAAGTGGTTTAGTAATAATTTTCTTTGGGTCAAAAACACAAATTTTGGGCCTAAAATGTGAAAAATACAAAAATAAGGGCCCAAATTGACATTTCACAGATTCTGATGGATGAAGTGTGCCAAAACAGTTTCCATAAAACTATTTCTGGAATTACACTTAATTAGAGGACTAAAAACATGAATTTCAAGCTTAATGGGCTAAAAATGAAAATTTCGGCCCAATAAGGCCCATTATGCGAATTTTTCTGTTTTGGAGGGCCAAAACTGTAACTTTCGGTAAAACAGTGGACTATAAGTGTTCCAATTCCTTTTCAAAGGTTTAAAATGCTTTTTAAATTTAAAAAGGACCAAAGATGCAAAAAAATTTCTATTTGGGCCAAAATTGTCAAATTTGCGAAAAGAAGGGATTAAAACCAAGAAAACTGCATTTTCAGGGTCTTAAGCTGTTTTCTATGGAAAATATGCTGGAAAATGATTATTTCAATAATTTTTGGTGTTAAAATGTCAAGAAAATTGATTTAAATACCAAACCGGAAAATATTTTAAATAAAGGGTTGAAAAGGTAAATTTTACAAAAGAGGAGGGGCCGAAAACAGAAAATTTCCAAGACTAATTCTATACATGCAATATGATCAAATAATGGTACTACTACTATCGACAAAATACAATACACTACAATACCAAAAGTCGTTGTCAAACGAATTGGTTCGGTCTCGAACCAATGAAAATCCGAAACCACAAATACAACGATACTATGATACTACAATACTATGATTCATACAGATAACGATCCGGAATACATTATACATGTGCACAGACGTCTACGCACTATCTTTGGGCCCCAAAAGTGTAAAATCTTGTTCGTTGAGCCTAGCTAGCCCGACGACCTGATCTTAAGTCCCAAAGACTTCATCTTACGAGGTGTTGGGTTTTACCATCCCGACACAACGTAACCGGACTTTCAATGGCTGTAGACTACTGGTCCCCAAGGGTCCTTTAGTGTCGCTAGTAAAGTCTGCCTTTTTGCGAGGCGGGTCTGGGACCCCTCGTACCTTTTATCCCCAACCGACTAATGGAGTCGTCGAGGCCTTCGTGTCCTCCTTCTCTTCGGATGTGGGATAACAGGACGGTTGGATAGCGTGACTAGTACGGACGACGCCTTCGGGATCGTTGTTATTGCTATAGACTAGTCGTTTGTGTAACGCGTGTCTGTGGCGGATAGTCATGCTCATCAATGATCCAATGTCGTCTGGAATAACAACTTCATGCGTTGCAATGGTTTCAAGTAATTTTCATGGAATTCAAAGAATTAGGAAGACATCGGGTTTTCCTAGGGTTTTCAATACATACAAATTCGGAACACATACGATTTCAATAAACAATATTTTACAAGTATAGAAAACAAACAGGCATACTTATGGATCTTCACACCTTTTTGACTATACTATTTTCAGAAAATATCGGATTTTCTGGTGGTTTTCAAACGATACAAATCATTGTTTTCAAATACAACTTATGAACTCACCAACATTTTATATGTTGACGTTTTTCAAAATACTTGTATTCTCAGGGAACCAGTGAATCAAGAGAAATCATATCCAGTGACGGTTGCAGTTTATTTTTTTTTGAATTGAACAAATTAATTTTTGGGGAATGTAATGTTTAAACAACGTATGATATGTAAACACTACTGGTTGTACTATGTTGATGAATGGTGACGAATGTTGTTATGTTTCATATATATTCAATGTTATGGTATTCAATTGAGTCACGACAGCCCCCGGACGTTTCCGCCGTCTGGTTCGGGGGTGTGACATGAGTATCTTAGTACCAAGTTCCTTGACTATCTTAAGGAGTGTGGGATTGTCTCACAATTGACTCCTCCTAGGACACCACAACTGAATGGTGTAGCTAAGAGGCGTAATCGAACCTTGTTGGACATGGTTCGCTCTATGATGAGTCGAGCTTCGCTACCAATATCTTTTTGGGGGTATGCCTTAGAGACTGCCGCCCATATCCTTAATCTAGTCCCTACAAAGAAGGTTACCAAAACACCTCATGAGATGTGGACTGGGAAGGTTCCCAATTTAGAACACATCAAGATTTAGGGTTGCGAAGCTTTCGTGAGGCATGAGACTCATGATAAGCTCGAGCACCGAAGTGAAAGGTGTATTTTCATCGGCTACCCACAGAAATCCTTTGGTTACCTGTTCTACAGACCCAGTGAGAATGTGGTCTTTGTAGCGAGAAGAGGGGTCTTTCGTGAGAGAGAGTTTATAAGCCAAGGAGACAGTGGGAGGCAAATTGATCTTGAAGAAATTCAAGAAGCAATTGGTGAAGGAAGCTCAGACACTAGCAATCAACCTGAGGAGGAAACTCCTGTTGAGCAAGCTGACATGTCTGTACCTCCGAGGCGTTCCACATTGATTAGGAACACACCTTCGTTTTATTATGGCTTTCATATAACTACGGAAGGTGATACGTTTATCAGTGATAGTACATTGGTAAATTTGGATGAACCTAGCAGTGTTAAGGAAGTCATGGCAGGCCCAGAGTCTACTAAATGGAAGGAGGCTATGGACAGCGAGATACAACCCATGTATGACAATCAAGTTTGGAACTTCGTTGACAATGTACTAGGCCATAAAACAGTCGGGTGCAAATGGATCTTCAAGAAGAAGACCGACATGGAAGGAAAAGTGCATACTTATAAGGCTCGACTGGTTGCGAAGGGTTTTACTCAGACTCAAGGTATTGATTATGATGAAACCTTCTCGCCGGTAGAAAAGATTAAGTCTATTAGGGTTATGCTAGCCATTGCTGCATTTCATGATTATGAAATATGCAAATGGATGTCAAAACCGCTTTCCTTAATGGAAAGTTGGCTGAGGATGTGTACATGAATCAGCCAGAGGGTTTTGTCAGTGCAGAGTACCCTAATAGAGTATGCAAGCTTGAGAAATCCATTTATGGATTAAAACAAGCATCTCGTAGCTGGAATCTTTGTTTCGATGAGAAGGTAAAAGAGTTTGGCTTCTCGAGAAGTGAAGATGAGTCTTGTGTGTATGTCAGAGCTAGTAGGAGTATAGTTAGCTTCTTGGTACTGTATGTGGATGACATACTACTTATAGGAAATGACATCCCAACCTTGCAGGAGGTTAAGTCCTGGCTTGGGAAGTGCTTTGTTATGAAGGACCTAGGGGAGGCTGCCTATATCCTAGGGATAAGGATATTAAGAGAAAGGAGTAAAAGACTAATTGGACTTAGTCAGAGTACGTACTTGGATAAGGTGTTGAAAAGGTTCAACATGCAGAATTCCAAGAAAGGAGATTTACTGATCCAAAGCAATGCCAAACTGAGTAAGACTCAGAGTCCGAGTACAGAGGCAGAGATATCTGAGATGAGCCAATTACCGTATGCTTCCGCTGTTGGCTCGATCATGTATGCTATGACTTGTACCTGCCCTGATGTGGCCTTTGCTTTGAGCATGGTCAGCTGGTATCAAGGGAACCCTGGCAAGGCTCATTGGACCGCTGTAAAGAACATTCTCAAGTACCTGTGGAGGACTAAGGATTGGATCCTTACCCTTGGTGGGAGTCATGACTTGAGAGTGTTAAGGTATAGTGATGCTAGTTTTCAGACTGATAGGGATAACTTTTGCTCTCAGTCGGGCTGGGTCTTTACCTTAAATGGAGGGGCAATTTCTTGGAATAGTTCCAAGCAGGAGACGGTGGCTAATTCGACTTATGAATCAGAGTATATAGCAGCGAGTGACGTAGCGAAGGAGGCGATATGGCTGAAGAACTTCATCGGAGACCTTAGAGTTGTACCAGCTATTAAGGAACCTATGGAGATTTTCTGTGACAGCAATAGTGCGGTTGCCTTAGCCAAGGAACCAAGAGATCATGGCAGATCCCGACACATTGATAGAAAATATCACTTCATAAGACACAAGATTGAAGAAGGACTCCTCGTGGCTAAGAGGGTATCGTCAGATGAGAATCCTTCAGATCCCCTTGTGAAGGGACTGACGAGGGTTAAGCATTTTCAGCATGCGAGGCGCATCGGGCTGAGGGACGATATTAGTTTTATAGATTAGATAGTTTTGCTGAAACTTGTAAAATGTAATCGACATTTGATGATGAATAAAATTTGTGATTTATTTATGAGTAAAGTGTTACTATCATTGTCAATTATTTACTATTGTTTCAGTTTTGCATGTTTTAACTTCCAGAATAATTAATTTATTCAAACCTCCACAATCGGTCATACGTCGAAAGTAGGTATGAATCAAGATTGTCATGAATTGAGTTTGTAGATGGCTAAAGGTGTTTGGACATGGCAATGGTTGCTGCAACGTTCATGAGTACTCATAAGTTATGAGTATAGGTATAAACCCACGCTCACTTGTATCACTTCATGGAATTTATCTCGAGTGATCGTGAGACGATAATATCATATAAATCTTCAAACCTAGAGATATGAGTTGTTACCTATGAGTTGGTTGTGCATTGATTGCACGTAAACGCATCAGTAACTTGATGTTATAAAACGTGCCTTTGTGTATAATTCAACAAGTAGTAGAACAAGCATATGAGTCGAAGTTTATCTGTTCCTTCTAAAAATAGAAGCGATATCTGGGCCCCTCGATGATTTTTTGTTCACCCATGTATCGGGCCCGGTCAGAACTAAACTGATGCGTTCAGCAAAGTTCTTTGTCAAACAAATCGTAAATCGAGAAACAACTGCCAGACGATAAGCAAGACAAAGTTCCATGTGTTTGTCCAGCTGATATCATGAGAACAGAGGATTATATGATCACTTGTCTTAAAATGGCGCTTCATAGTTCAACAGAGTTTTCAAGAGCTACGATTGTTGGTTGGTTCCTGAAGTTATATAGGCAAATACATTTATCAGACTTATCCAAGTGGGAGTCTGTTGGATAAGGTGTCTAAGTCCATAACTTATTTGGTATATACTTGACCCGACTCGGCATGGTCCATTTGGGTTGCACTTCACCCGAACAATTTATGGATAATTTTATGAGAGTTATACACATATGTTTATTAATCTATTATAAGTTATAATATATTAATATGAAGTCATGTTATTTAATTAGTCTTAGTCTTAAATTAATTATGAATTAATTTAGAGATTAAAAGGAAGACTAATTAGATTATGGGCTATTGGTTTTATATGGTGTGGGCTAACACTCATTTGTTAATGGGCTAGGCTTGGATGGAAGTCCATGGATGATCCATGGAGCTTTTAACCCATGGATCCTTGGAAAAGGAAAGGTCATGGGTTATTAGGGTTTCACCCTAACCATATACACTATAAAAGCATGCTTATGTTGCATGAAATAGCCACTAGTGTGTGTGCTTGTGTGTGGCCGAAAATTACAAGTGTGTGTACACTCTCTGAATTTTTCCAAGTGTTTGTGGTGATTTGTGATTTCCATTTGAGGCATTCACACTATTGGTGCTTGGCTCTCAAACTCCAAAGGAATCAAACTCATCAAAAGGTATGTAATCTCATCTAATTCTTTTATGTTTAAAAGTACCCCATGCCATGTTAGATAGGTTATGAACCTTGGAAAATTATTATTTTGCATGTATTTAGACAACCTTAGATCCAAGGTTTATTAGGGTTGCATGCACACTTAGGAAGTGTTAGATTGCTCAAAACCCAACAGTAACCTTATACCCCCTTATAGACCGGCTTCGTGAATGAGGCCTACTAATGGTAAGACGAATTGCTCTTATACATATACATATATATATATATATATATATATATATATATATATATATATATATATATATATATATATATATATATATATATATATATATATATTATTAACTTATAATATTATAAAGTATAAGGGTTGAATTTTAAATTTTAAAATTCTAAGGGCTTAACATGGAATTATAGTATTCATCGGAAAACTTTACAGATTCCAAAACTTGAAGACAAGTTTTGAAACTATTCAAAACTTTTCATTTCATAACTTATGAGTTTAATGGTTCATTAAAATGAAGACTCTTCATTTTTTATGTAACCTCTTATTCACTAAAAACACTTTTAAAGAAGTGACTCTTAAACATCCATAAATTGACGACAAGTTATGGAGTCATAATACTATTTAATGAGAAAAAACTACTCTTCATTTTTATGCAACCTGTGGCACTTTTATGAGTTTTAAAATTCATAAATGAGACCGTTTATGTAGCTTGAGGACAAGTTACAAAAGCACATTTTATGAACAACCTCTAGATTAATTAGGATTGAAAACAACAAAAACCCAATTTTTTTTCCATTAATCTAAACTAACTCATAAATCAAGGAAACATAAAACTTTTGGTAATCCAAAACTTATGGAGTTAAATGGTTGTTTTACGATGAAACATTTCATGTTCCATAACTTAAGAATAAGTTATGGAATTCTTGAAAACATTAACACCAAATTTTGTAACTCCATAAAAAACTTTGAATCAATTTCATTTTAAACCTTCTCATATCCATAACTTATGGAGTTTTAAAAAAAACACTCTTAAGATCAAACTTTTAAAAATAATAAAATAATCATATCATTTTATCTTTTACTAAATTTGACCTAATTCAACTCATATATCAAATGATTCAAATTTTACAAATAATTAGTTTTTCACAAAAACAAGTAATTATCTTAATATTTGACAAACGTCATGTTTATTTTCTTTTTTTTTCAACTTTGAAAATATAACATTTGCATCAATATAACAGAAAACAACCCATGGCTCTGATACTACTGTTGGGTTTTGAGCATTCTAACACTCCTAAGTGTAAATGCAACCCTAAATACATTAGATCTATGTTTTCTCTATTATACATACAAATATGAAGTTTCCAAGATCTTACCCTATACTTGCATACAAATATCATATACATGAGGAATATAACAAGTTAGAATACATACCTTTTATCGAAGTTTGAAGTCTTGAACTTTAAGAGCTTATCCCCAATAGTGTGGAAGCCTCAAGTGGAATCACAAATCACCAAAACACCTTGGAAAACCTTTAGAGAATATAGATTCTTGGCTCACACTTATGAAATCGGTTATTGCCCTCTTTAGTGTATCCATACTAGCCACCAGCCCAATTTCATGAACCATAAGACCCTTTATATAGTATGGAGGATTAGGGTTAAACCCTAATACCCATGACCTTTCATTTCCTGGGATCCATGGGTGAAAGTTCCATGGACTATCCATGAAGACTTAGCCCAACCTAAATGAACTTGGCCAACTACACATATATATCTAATAGTCCATATTTAATTAGTTCCTTTTGATCACTTAATTAATTATAAATTAATTCTTGATCAATAGTAATTGAATAATATGATTAGATATTAATATATTAGAACTATAATATACTCATATAAATCATAAGCATGCTATTCTCAAAGGATTATCCACATAAATTGTTTCGGTGAAGCGCAACCCAAATGGACCATGCCAAGCCAGGTCAAGTACATACCAATTATAGTTATGGACTTAGACATTAATCCAACACTAGATGCGATTTTAACATGTATAGTTTTGAAGTAAATACAATATCATAAGTTATTAAAATGTATACATTTCTATAAAATTTTATATTTTCTGATAGGGATTTTTATTTGGGTTTGGTTTCTCGAAGGTGTTCATGGTGCCATGGCTCTCAAGTTTTGAAACAATCAAGAAGTAAGAATAAGTATCATCTTAAATTACACCAAAAACATTGTAAATTAAATCATCAACATATTAAATTAAAAATATTTTCTTCTTATTTTTCACACTATATCTCTTCCTATAATGTATACTTGGACCTCAGCCCATTTGATATAAACATCTACAAGACATTTATGATTAGAGCATCTAAAAACTATATCCACCATCACAAAAATACAAATTTTCTCATAAGAAAAACCACAAACACCAAGAATGAAAGCATATCAACCATTTTCCATACTCTTCAAAGTCATTGTGTCACACCCCCAAAGCGAATTGGTAGAAACATTCAGGGGTGGAGGTCATTATATATAGTATCATAACAATTCATAATAGTAAAACAAGCAACAACATCCATTGCATTAATAATATAGTTAAATACATTTGTGTTCTTTGTAAAGTAGTATGACACCACAAATGTATATATATCAAAATAAACGACGAGTCTTGATCATGCTCCGTCTTCTCAAAACCTGTGCAAATGTACCTGTCTACTGGTGACCTGATAATACAAGTTATTTTACAAAGGGAGTATCAACATAAAAGTTGAGTGAGTGCATAAGTATTTTGTGTCCAAAGTTTACATTTGTTTCATGAAAATGGTTGTAAGCGTTTTGATGTAAATGTTTTATACCTCCTAGAAAATCCTATATTTTCTACTAAAATGAAAAGTAGTCTTCTACCAAGACTCGACTATTTTGTATGTTTGTTCTCTTGTAAAAATGTATGTTTTTCCAATTTTATGACTATCTTTACTTGCAAATAGTTAGCATTTCTCAATGTGAGAATATCACCGCTTGAATGTAATGAAAAAATGAAGGTGTATAGTAGTGTTGTGTAAAATACTCCACTAAAGCACTAACTACCTTAAAAATCAAGTTGTTAATTAAGGTAAAAATGTGATTAAGTTATAACCATGCTTGATTGACTAATATAAAACACGATGTTCTTTAGACTTCAAAAATGGTATGACATTTGTCACTTCTAGACCTGCAGGTCCCATTATAGCTAGCAGCAAGGTGTAAGATGGTCAATCCCATATAGATGTATACAAAAAATCACGATCTCCTTGCAGGAGACTCTGGTTACAAAATGTGACACAATAAGTATATTGCTATGTCATGCAATAGTGTTTCACATTTTAGTTATTCTATTTTTTTTATAGTATGTATGTTCATTTCTCTTCTTATTATAATATATTTTGTAATGTTGATATGAATGTACTGACTCATGTATGTTTCTATGTTCTAGAAATAGAATGTTTTGATCCTCTAAACTATACTTATTATAGTTTAATAGTATGTTTGTTTGAACTGATACCGATTTCCAAAAAAAGACTCAATTACTCACCATAAGAATCTAAGTTAGGTAGGTTCCTTAAAAATGGGGGTTTAATATTCATATATGTATTTACTAAGTATAACTATGACTTAGCCGACAATCGGACTAGTGATCCTACCCTAAGCCCACAACCAAACAAGGAACAGGAGTCAAGGTATCTAGCAATAGTCCTAAGCCCGTTAAAGCATACTTATACATAAATAAATAGATGAATGTTAAAAGAGTTTTAACAAGCTTTGAGTATAAGAAATCCTTTTGTTTGTTGTTTTGACATATAAATAGTTAACACATTTGTATTGTGTTAGACTTGTATTCACTCCCTAAAAGCATTTAAAAGTGTAATTGTATGGGTATGAACTCACCTACAGTGAGTGATTCGAATGAAAGATCGATATAGGATGCTTGGTTTCACTAGTGAAGTACTGAGCACAAATGGATCTTATTTAGCATATATTAACATATATATATATATATATATATATATATATATATATGAAATTAGGGCCTATAACAACTAATATGTAAGTGAAACAACCTTAGGAACTAGGAAACACTTACAATGAAGTGTTAGAATCAAAAATGGTGGGCTGAAAGATGACTACGAAGACACAAGAGGAGTTCACATCCTTTGAAGGGTTCACGGTCCAAGAATACTTGAAGTGTTCACGGCCCAAATGATGAATGTTTGAAGGGTTCACATCCAAGATGAAAGGTTCACATCCAGAACTTCTTGAGGATCTTGAAGATTTTGATGAAAAGTGAAGGATCAATAGATGAAAGCAAATGGTTTCCAAGGAATAATAAGAAAAGGGTGAGATACTTATGTTTTTTAGACGAAAGGAGGCCCTTTTGTGGATGATACTTGAGAGAGAAGGGGAGAGTTCACGAATGGAAGATGAGAAATGAAGAGAAAAATTGCTAACACTTCCTAACACACATTCTCTAAGTGTACTACGCCTAGAACTCATAATATGACCCTTAACTTAGTAAAAAGAAAATAGAAATAAGTCTGAACTTTTGATTGATTTACCTGATAGAAATTTTTGGGTTGTCACATCATCCCCCTGTTAAAGGAAATTTTGTCACGAAATTAGATTTTAAGCAAATACACATAGACTAAGGGAAAAGATGAGGATATTTATGTTTCATTTGATCCTCCTGCTCCCAAGTGAATTTGGGTCACCGTTTTGCATTCCAACTAACCTTCACTATCGGGATACGGCTTTGTTTTGTTTGCTTGACCTCATTGTCCATGATTTCTATTGGTTCTTCCACAAAGTTGAGGCTCTCATTGATCTTGATTTCATCAAGTGGGATAACAAGAGTCTCATCGGATAGGAACTTTTTCATGTTCGATACAGAGAAGGTAGGGTGTACGTTACTAAGTTCTTAAGGTAGTTTGAGTTTGTAAGCTACAAGGTCGATCCTAGAAAGAATCTCAAAAGGCCCTATGTACCTTTGATTTAGCTTCTTACACTTTCCAAAGCGTATCGTACCCTTCCAGGGTGAAACTTTCAATAGAATTAAGTCACTGACCTGTAATTCTAAGGGTTTTCGTCGTTTATCAGCGTAGCTTTTCTGTCAGTCTTGCAAGGCTTTCAATGGTTCGTGAATTTGCACTATCTTTTCTATAGTCTCTCGGATGATTTCCAGACCGGTGAGAGTGGGACTTGCCATTTAGCTAACTACGTGTAACCCACTTCATCCCAACACAGAGGGGATCTGCACTTCCGGCCATAGAGGGCTTCAAATGGAGCAACCTTTATGCTTGTGTGATAATTGTTATTGTATGAGAACATGACTAGGGGTAAATGAGTATCCCATGCCTTTTCAAAGTCAATAAAATAGGCTCACAACATATCTTCAAGAGTTTGAATAGTTCTCTCACTTTGTCCGTCGATTTGTAGATGGTAGGTTGTACTCATATCCAGCCTAGTTCCTAGTGCCTTCTGTAGTGATTGCCAGAAACTCGAGGCGAATCTACTGTCTCTATTCAAGATAATAGATATGGGAACACCATGCAATCATATGATTTCTCTAATGTAGGTTCTAGTTAGCTTTTCCATCTTGTCAGTTTCTTTGATAGGTAGGAAGTATGCGGACTTGGTTAACCGGTCAACGATCACCCAAATGGTATCGAGACCACCCATTGTCTTGGGCAACTTGGTTATGAAGTCCATGGTAATCCGCTCCCACTTCCACTCAGGTATCTCTGGTTGTTGTAACAAAGCTAAGGGTTTCTGGTATTAGACCTTAACCTTGGCGCATGTAAGGCACTTGCCCACGAAGGTAGCAATTTCTACTTTCATGTTAGGCCACCGGTATAACTTTTTGAGATCTAGATACATCATATTTAAACCTAGGTGAACAGAGTATCGAGTGTTGTGCACTTCCTTGATTACCATGTCTTTGAAACCCCCATGACTCGGTGTCCAGATCCGGTCACTGATATATAGAGCTTCGTTACCCTTTATTTCTAAAATTTTGTCCATTCCTCTTAAAGTTTCACCCGCAACATTCTCAGGTCTCAAGGCTTCCTTCTGAGCCTTTTTAATTTATGTGGACATGTGTGAATGGATTGTCATAATCAATGATTTGAGTTCATTACCTGAGTACTCCTTCCTACTGTGGGTGCCTGCTACTACATTGGCTTTACCATGATGATAACAAATTTCACATTCATAGTCATTTAGTAGCTCGACCCACGTTCGTTGTCTCATGTTGAGTTCCTTCTGATTAAAATGTGTTGAAGGCTTTTGTGGTCTGTAAAGATAGTGCTTTTCGTTCGATACAAGTAGTGTCTCCAGGTCTTTAGGGCGAAATAACTGCTCCTAGATCAAGATCGCACATAGTGTAGTTAACTTCATGTGTCTTCAGCTGTCTTGAGGCATAGGCGATGACCTTTCCCCGTTGCATCAAAACACTACCAAGCCCTTAGTTGGATGCATCGTAGTACACTATGAAATCTTCGATCCCTTCTGGGAGGGATAGTATTGGTGCGCTACACAAGGTTATTTGAGCGTTTGGAATGCATTCTCCTGTTTTTCTTCCGAGCTAAAATTCATATCGTTTTGTGTCAGGGTGGTAAGTGGCTTAGCTATCCTTGAGAAGTTTTGGATGAATCTATGGTAGTAGCCAGCTAGGCTAGAAATTGATGAATTTATGTTGGCGTCTTTGGTGCTGACCAGTTCTCAATGACCTTTATTTTGGAAGGGTCCACGTGAATTCCCTCTTCGCTAACCACGTGACCAAAGAATTCGACTATTTGAATCCAAAATTCGCAGTTAGAGAACTTCACATAGAGCTACTCTGCTCGTAGAGTTTCTAAGATCTATCTTAGATGTTGACTATGTTCATCCTTACTACGACAGTAAATGAGTATGTCATCAATGAATACAACAACAAACTAATATAAGTAAGGGCGACATACCCGGTTCATTAATGTCACACCCCCGAACCAGACGGCGGAAATGTCTGAGGGCTGCCGTGACTTAATTGAATACCATAACATTGAATATATATGAAACATAACATCATTCATCACCATGCATTAATATAAAACAACTGATAAAGTTTACACTGAGTACAATGTTTTAGCATTACATTCCCAAAAATAAATTGTTCGGTACATAGATAAACAAACGGCAAGCCATCACTAAGTACGTTTTCCTTTGGTTCACTTGTTACCTGAGAATACAAGTATTTTGAAAAACGTCAACATATGAAATGTTGGTGAGTTCATAAGCGGTATTTGAAAAGCAACGTTTTGTATTATTTTGAAAACCACCAGAAAATCCGATATTTTCTGAAAAGAGTTTTTGAAAAAAAAGTTTGTGAAGATCCATAAGTATGCTTGTTTGTTTCTATAGTTGTAAAAAGTGTTCATTAAACTTGTGTACATTTCGAAACTGTATGTATTGAAAAACCCTAGGAAAACCCGATGTTTTCCTAATACTTTGAATTCCATGTAGTTGTAGAACCATCGCGGCGTGTGAAGTCATTGATTCCAGGCGACGTCGGATTATGGCGCATGGTGAATTGCTATAAACACGCGTTACACAAACGACCAGTTTCCAACTATACTAACGATCCAGTAGGCGTCGTCCGTACTATTCACGTAATCCAACCGCCCTGACTTCTTGTAGTCCCACATCCGAAGAGAAAGAGGGCACGAAGACCTCGATAACTCCGTTAGTCGGTTGGGAAAAAAAAAGAGTGCGAAGGGCCCTTGAACCGACTCGCATTTTAATAACCGACTTTACTAGCAGTACCAAAGGACCCTTGGGGACCAATAGTATAAAAGTCATTGAAAGTCCTTTTACGTTGTGTTGGATCATGTAAGACTCAACAACTCGTAAGGTTGAAGTCTTCGGGCCTAAAGATCAAGCCATTGGGCTAGCTAGGCCCAACAAACAAGATTTTACACTTTGGGGCCCAAAGATGGTGCGTCGACGTCTGTGCACTCTCACGTGTGTATTGAATTCCCAAATTTTCCGTGTACGAATCGAGTTGTCGTCGTGTTAGTAGTTTCGGGTTTGTTATTGATTAGAGACCGAATCAATTCGTTAGATAACGATTTTTGGTGATGATGTGTATTGTAATTCGTCGGTAGTCGCAGTGCCAATATTTGATCACAACGGATGTATCGAATTAGCATTGAAATTTTTCTGTTTTCAGCCCCTCTTTATTTTGTAAATTTACTTTTTCAACCCTTTGCATAGATAAATTTCCGGTTTAGTCCTTAAACTATTTTTCTTGGCATTTTAACATCAAAACTTATTGGAATTGATATTTTTCAGCACATTTTTAGTTGAAAACAGTTTTACTCCCTGAAAATACAGTTTTTTCGGTTGAAACCTTCCTTTTTTGCAATTTTACACTTTTGGCCCAAATTGGAAAATTTTTGCAACTTTGGTCCTTTTTAATTATGAAAAGCATTTTTAACCTTAGAAAAGGACTTGGGACACTAGTAGTCCACTGTTTTGCAGAAAAATACAGTTTTGGTCCTTCAAAACAGAAAATTTCGCATATTGGGCCCTATTGGGCCAAAAATGTCATTTTTAGCCCATTAAGCTTGAAATTTATATTTTTAACCCTCCAAAAGAGTATATTTCCATAAAATACTACATTAAAACTGTTTTGACTCTTCTCATCCATCAAAATTCGTAATATGTCATTTTGGGCCCTTTAACTTTATTTTTTTTAACATTTTGTGTCCAAAAAATGAGTTTTTAGCCCAAAGGAGATGTTATTAAGCCACTTAGCAATTTTTCTTGGAATACTTTGTATGTAATAATAAAGTTTATGCTATTATCATTTAACATAAAATATATCTCGATTTTTAGGACTTTATGGCTAGATCCAACATCATAAACACACAAAAACGCACATATAAGCATAGAAATCATACAAGACATACAAAACACATATAGATCTACACTTTCACTTGTATTCCCCCCCCCCCCACAAAACTTATAAAACAGAAAAATAGGGAGTATGAAGCTCACCTTAAGGTGTAGTTTCGGTTTTTGAAGAAAAGATGGAAGAAAACTTGGTGATTTTTGGCCCTAGTTCCCCTTGATGAAGATCTCGAGTTTATGGAGTTTTCTAGGAGTATGATCACCAAAGAAACTTGTTTAGAATAAGTGATCTTATATGAGAAGGGAGTTTTGTAACTTAGACATGGAAAAACTTACCAAAGGATGATGATTATCTTGTAAAATCCTCTTGAAACACAAGAAAAATTTCGAGATTTTGAATGGAGAGGAAGAGAGAAGTCTTGAGTTATTTAGAGAGATTTTTGTGAGATGTGTGTGTGTGTGTGTAAACTCTCGGCCAAAGGAAAGGAAAGAGAGAAAAGAGAAGAGAGTGAAGTGATATGTGCCTGGAAACATGTGTTTGTGCATGGAGATCCATGAGAGAATAAAGAGGTGGAAATGAAAGTCAAACCTTCTTCATTTCTTCTTGGATTTGGGCCTTGGGCCGAGAATTTTGAAGGAAAAGGAAAATTTGGGCTTTTATGCCCTCTAGCCCATGTAGAAGTTAGGTTGGATGAGTTTTAACCTAAAAGAAATATAATATGATTTTTACACTTTGTTGGACTAGTTTAGGTTATTCATGGTTCAAAACTCTTAATTTATTTCATTTTAGGCCCAATATGGCCCATAATGTTGAAATAAATTAATGTGGGTCCAATTAGAGCCCAATTAAGGGTTCTAAGACCATGATAGTCAAATTGGAAGCTTATTGGTCCATTGAGTCCAATAAGGAAGTCCTAGTCCAAAATGGACCTAAACAAGAACTTCTAGGGTTTCCAATTGCTTGTTGACTATTTGTAGTATTTGTATGATGTATTTGATTGAAGTTTTTGATGTCATAATAATAGGTATCACACATGCTCTTAAGTTTTTGATCCAAAATTTTACTTAGGTATAGTGATTACAAGACACAAAATTTCTAGTTGTGAGATCATCCCCCCGTTAGAGGGAATTTCGTCCCGAAATTCTATTTGAAAGCTAGATTTGAGTATGCTAGAATAGGTGAGGGTACTTTTGCTTCATTTGGTCTTCGCGTTCCCACGTGAATTCTGGTCCACGCTTTGCGTTCCACCGTACTTTCATGATCGGGATGCGACTTTGCTTAGTACGCTTCACCTCCCTGTCCATGATTTCAATTGGTTCTTCAATGAACAGGATATTCTCGTTGATTTCGATTTCGTCAAGAGGAATGACGAGGGTTTCATCTGATAGGCACTTCTTCAGATTAGAGACATGAAACACGGGGTGTACACCGTTTAGCTCCGTGGGTAGTTGCAGTCTGTATGCTACCGGACCTATTCGGGCGACGATCTCGAAAGGTCCAATGTATCGTGGGTTCAATTTTCCCCGCTTCCCAAAACGAATAACTCCTTTCCAGGGAGAGATTTTTAACAGTAATCAATCTCCGACTTGAAATTCTAAGGGCTTTCGCCGTTTATCAGCATAGCTCTTTTGTCGGTCGCGCGATGCTTGCAGTCGAGCTCTGATTTGAACGATCTTTTCTGTGGTTTCACGAATGATTTCCGGTCCCGTTAGCGTCTGATTCGACGTAAGTGCTTTTGCTAGCTGGGTGTCACCTACTTCAGCCCAACATAACGGTGATCTACACTTACGCCCGTACAGTGCTTCGAAAGGAGCGACCTTAATGCTTGAATGATAACTGTTGTTATACAAGAATTCGACTAAAGGTAAATGGGTATCCCATGACTTCCCAAAGTCTATCACACATGCGCGAAGCATGTCTTCAAGTGTTTGAATGGTTCATTCGCTTTGACCGTCCGTTTGTGGGTGATACGTGGTGCTCATGTCGAGATGAGTTCCTAGTGCCTTATAGAGAGATTGCCAAAAGTGTGAAATGAATCTACTGTCCCTATCCGAGATAATAGACACTGGTATTCCGTTGAGTCTCATGATCTCTCGAATGTACAAACGTGTCAATCTTTCCATCTTGTAGGATTCTTTTATAGGCAGGAAATGGGCAGACTTCGTCAGTCGGTCGACTATTACCCATATTGTGTCCAGTCCGTCCGACGTCTTGGGTAGCTTGGTCACAAAATCCATAGAAATACCTTCCCATTTCCACTCAAGGATTACCGGTTGTTGTAACAATCCTGAGGGATTCTGGTACTCCACCTTCATCTTGGCGCACGTAAGGCACTTACTAACATAGGTCGCAATTTCCACCTTCATGTTAGGCCACCAATAGTGTTGTTTAATGTCCAAATACATCTTGTCTGAACCGGGATGAATGGAGTATCGTGTCTTGTGGGCTTCCTTCATAACAACCTCCCTAAATCCTCCGATTTTAGGGACCCAAATTCGGTTCATGAAGTAGTATACTCCATTCTCCCTTGCCTCCAGGTTCTTCTCCATCCCGCGTAATGCTTCACTTGCTCTATTTTCCGTCTTCATGGCCTCTAACTGGACTACTGCAATTTGGGTGGCCAGATGAGATTGAATGGTTATCGAGAGAGTTTTCGCACGGCGATTAGAGTACTCCTTCCGACTTAATGCGTCAGCTACCACGTTGGCCTTGCCTGGGTGGTACTTGATCTCACACTCATAATCGTTTAGCAATTTAACCCATCTTCGTTGCCTCATGTTCAGCTCCTTCTGGTTCAAGATGTGTTGGAGACTCTTGTGATCCGTGAAGACGGTGCAATTCGTACCGTAAAGGTAATGCCTCCAAATCTTTAGGGAAAAACTACAGCTCCCAATTCTAGGTCATGGGTCGTATAATTTACTTCGTGCGTCTTTAATTGGCGGGATGCGTATGCTATCACTCTTCCACGTTGCATGAGAATGCAACCTAAACCTTGGTTTGACGCGTCACAGTAGACTACAAAATGTTCCGTGCCTTCTGGTAGAGATAGTACAGGAGCACTACAGAGAGCTTGCTTCAAGGTCCGAAACGCAATTTCTTGTTTGTCTGTCCATTTGAATGGTACGCCCTTTTGCGTAAGCAAGGTAAGTGGCTTGGCGATCTTAGAGAAGTTTTGAATGAATCTCCTATAGTAGCCTGCTAGACCTAAAAATTGGCAAATTTCTGTGGGCGTTGTCGGGGTTGCCCATCCTTCAACAACTTTGACCTTAGAGGGATCCACATGAATTCCATCTTGGCTAACTACGTGACCTAGGAAGTTCACACTCCGGAGCCAGAACTCACACTTGGAGAGTTTTGCGTATAGCTTCTCCGATCGCAGCGTTTCTAGGATTTGTCGGAGATGTTGGCCATGCTCTTCTTTGCTTCTAGAATAAACGAGAATGTCATCAATGAAGACAATGACAAAGTTGTCGAGGAATGGTCGACAGATTCGGTTCATCAGATCCATAAATGCAGCAGGTGCATTTGTTAGACCGAAGGGCATTAACACGAATTCATAATGTCCGTAGCGGGTTCGGAAAGCGGTTTTTGGAATATCCTCTTCCCGGACTTTGAGTTGGTGGTATCCGGACCGTAGATCTATTTTTGAAAAATAACTAGCTCCTTGGAGCTGGTCGAATAGATCATCGATTCGTGGGAGTGGGTAGCGGTTCTTGACTGTGAGTTTATTTAACTCTCTGTAATCGATGCACATCCTAAAGGATCCGTCCTTCTTTTTGACAAAAAGTACTGGAGCTCCCCATGGCGAGTAACTAGGTCGGATAAATCCCTTGTCCAGAAGTTCACTAAGTTGGCTTGACAATTCCTGCATTTCAGCAGGAGCCAGCCCATAGGGTGATTTAGCAAGAGGAGTTGCTCCTGGTACGAGGTCGATTCGAAACTCAACCTGTCTGTCTGGGGGTACTCCCAGAAGATCTTCAGGAAACACGTCTAGAAATTCACACGCTACCAGAATATCTTGAATGTTAGTTTCTTCCTTGGTTTTATCCACTATGTGAGCCAGAAATGCTGAATCCTTCTTTCGTAGATGCTTTTGTGCCTTGATGCACGAGATGAGGCGAAGGTTCATGCTAGGTTTGTCTCCGTAAATTACTAGGGTTTTGTGATTTAGGAGACGAAGACGAACGGCCTTCTCGTGGCACATAATTTCAGCATGGTGGGGGCTTAACAAGTCCATGCCGATGATCACATAGAAACTCCTAATTAATACTGCATTATATC
Organism: Lactuca serriola; assembly: GCF_051521515.1. Taxonomy (NCBI): domain Eukaryota; kingdom Viridiplantae; phylum Streptophyta; class Magnoliopsida; order Asterales; family Asteraceae; genus Lactuca; species Lactuca serriola. The sequence goes on along the minus strand of NC_136411.1, from coordinate 366,750,783 downwards.
TATTCGAAAGACATGTTGATTAAGGGTTAGGGTACATCCGGTGTAGATTTCCCCAGTGGATTCGGTTTTCCCATTGGCCATTTCCACCGTATAGGTTTCATTTAGCTTTTGGGGTTGTTGTTTTAATAAATGTTTAAACTTATCGCTTACGAAACTTCGCTCCGCTCCGGTGTCAAATAAGATGCATGCATAAGTGTGGTTTAGGGGAAACGTAACGGTAACAACTGAGGGGTCCTGAATCGCCTCACCCAGACCCATGGTCAGCATCCTTCCTGTTCCTCCGTTTCCTGGATTGTTGTTGTTAGGGCAGTCTCGGCAGAAATGCCCAATCCTTCCACACCCATAGCAGGTGTGGCTAGGCCCTGCATTGTTGCCGCCGGTGGTGACGTTGTTGTTGTTGCGATGGTTGTTATTGTTGTTTCCCTGATTTTGGTTCTGGGGAGGGTATGTCCTGCAGTACCTTGCAGTGTGTCCCCTTCGATTGCAACTGGTGCACTAAAAATCCTTGCATTCTCCATTATGATGGAGACCGCACTTATTGCACTTGGGAAGATTACCGGAATAAGGTCTTGAAGCATTTGAAGCAGCTGAGGCTGGAGCATGTGGTGCGGCTGGAACCGGTGCGGTGACAGCGTTAACCGCCACTGTCTGCTGCTTTTTAGAGGTCTCGGGACCCTGGCGCCCCTTCCTCTTGTTGTTCTTTCCCTTCTTTCCATCGCCTTCCTTCTTTCTCTCAGCCTCCACTGGCTTCTCGCCCTTCTTGTTGTTATGGTCATACAACTTCTTTGCCAATCTTTTTGCACTGTCAAATGTTTCGGGGTTTGCAGCTATCACATTCCCTTGAATTGGTGATGTCAGTTCCTAGATGAATCGCTCAATCTTCTTTCCTTCCGAGGTAATCATACCTGGGCACAACAGAGATAGTTCACTAAATCTCGATATGTAAGCATCGATATTCGCATTCTGCACAGTGAGGTTCCATAGCTCTTGCTCCATCTTCTGTATTTCGCCTCGCGGGCAGTATTCAGCCATTAACATTTCTTTCATCTCTGCCCATGGCATCGAGTTGGCTACAGGGAGCGTCATGGCTTCCACGTGTCCGTTCCACCAGGTGAGTGCTTGATCCACAAAAGTGCAGGCCGCGAACTTCACTTTCATCTGCTCAGGACAATCGCATATCTCGAATACTGACTCCACTTTCTCGATCCATCGCTTCAGAGCGATCACTCCTCCAGTGCCGTTAAAAGTTTGTGGTTTAGCGTTTGTGAAGTCCTTGTAGGTACATGTTTTGGTAGGTCCTTGATTCATTCCGTTGTTCGAACTTCCGGCTCCTTGCCCATTGACTCCTCCATTGTTCCCTTGATGAATTTGCGCAATCGCTGCAGTGACCGCAGCAGATACAGCTGCCTGGAACGCGGCTGAGTCAACTTCGGGTGGAGTTGGTCCTGTGTTTCCGCGAGTAGGTCGGAGAGGCATCTTTCTGTCACGAAACGGAAAGATGTTGAGTTTATGTCGTTTCTGTGAGGTTGTGATCCTACTGACTAGGTGCATGGTACGAACTTCAACACTACTACCATTGGACATTCAATCATAATTTCTCAACACATAGCAATTTGTAATATCATAACAAAGCACGTAAAAGTTTATTAATATTATCTGCATTTGATACAAGAAAATTTTGCTCGTAAGAGCATACATGAGTGGCACTAATTCGACATCATAACGGCTCTATGAGTAGTGTAGTCACTTAAAGATAGAGTCGGGGTACATAGCATAGTTCCTAACGATCTACTAAGATAAGTCTATCCCTAACCGCGATGAGCTGCGTCCTACGTAGTGACGAGGTCATATGCCGAAATGTTGCGCCAGTAACTGAGCCATCTCCGCCATGTCTCCAATAACCTCATCCCTCTCATGCTCAGCTCGCACTGCCCGAGCTTCCATAGCATACAGCTGTTGTCGCAGTGCGGCGATCTCAGCTTCGGGGGAACGGTTCTCCCTTGGGGGGTTCACTGGTGGAGCGGGGTGGTCTGGTTGCGCCTCGTTCTTACACGGAGGGATATGGTCCTTGTCCCCGTCTTGGCCTTCCTTGACTTCGTCGTCGGTCTCTCCAAATTCGTAGTCGGTGTCTATGTATTCGTCAGGTCGGACGTCGTGTGCTTCCTCTGGATTCCCTTCTGGTTCATCTTCAAGCATTCTGTGAGCCACTAGGACTTGATGGAACTGAATACCCAGCTGATCTCCCTCCATGACGACTGGGGGAAAGTATAAACTATCGTTACTCTCACGACTATGATATATATTAAATAGACGTTCTCTTTTTGGTGCTAAAAGGGTATAGTTTTAGGTTCCCTAGCTATCCCGATCTCATCAGGACGTGTGTTAGTTATACTTTGGAGAGAATGTAGTTGATCAGGCTACATCCACTCCTTGGTACCACTAAGAATAGTCCTGAATTAACTGATGTGACAACTGCCAATTCAGGTCATTCTCGGACTCATGCATCTTTATAAAAACCATTCATGCACAACATGCCATGACCTAGTAGTATAGATTAGGTCAAAAATCTTGCATAAACTAGGATCCAACTGAGGTCTAGGACTAATATACTTGATACTTACAATTCTAGTAAGTTGCTTAGCTACAATAGGAAATGCCAATACTATAATTAATAAAGCCTCAAGCTTTGTTATAATTGAAATAGGGTATAAAACTCTAAAAATAAATTAAAACATTCTAATTATACTTCAACATGTTGTTGAATATCAAACAATATTCCAAAAACCCTAAAGAGCCAAAAATCCAAAGTTATAAATTATAAAGCTTAAAAACTTTATAAAATTTGGCTATAAACTTCCTAATATCAAATTTTTATTAATCAAATTATGAATTATAGTCAATGAAATAGAAATTAAATAACCAAGTATTAATCATAATTTATTTGTTGAAAACAAGATTTTTAAATAAATCCAAATTTGCTTAATAAACACTTTTATAAAATTAGGATTTTTATAAAGATTTAGGAGGGAATTTTATAAAGTTTAAAATTTAGGAGAGAGGAGGCCAAAATGCATGCAAAAACCGGCCATCACCTCTCCCCATGCCCTCTCTCTTCCCCAAAACACAATCATTAAGCTTAAACCTTTACTCCACCTCTTCCCTCTTCACTCTCTCACTTCACTCTCTTCACACACTTCACTCTCTTCTTCCCTCTCTCTAAACTCACGAAAATCCTCTCATTTCTCTGCAAAATTTCGAGATTGTGAAGCCCTTGAAGTGTTCCTACTTCTCTCAAGGTCAAAACCAAGGTAAACAACAACATCTTCTTCCATAGTTTCATGGTTAAACTTCTTTTCTTCTTAATCTTCTCTACTTTTCGGATTCTATGCCTTTCCATGGCTAGAAATCTTTATTCTCCCCTTGTGGTTTGTAGATTCTAACCATAACACAATGCATGTGTTAAAGATGGTGAAAATCCGGGATCAAACCCATGCAAGGAGTGGAAAAGATGCACATATGATCATGTGACATCAAAACCTAATATTTCATGTTCTTCTCCATTTCTTTTGTGTTCATGCATGAACAAAAGCATTTAAACCATTTCTAGTACATCTTGGATGCTCATTCATTCCATGCATGTATTAGAAATCGGGCCTTACCAAAGACATGCATGATGTTCTTGTTGAAATACCTTAATAATGCACACAAGCAAACATGCAATCTGCCAGATTACTTTTTTCGACTTTGAACAGTCATAACTCAGTCATTTCTTAACCAAATCATGATATTCTTTTTGTATTGGTTAGTCCCACGAATTAACTTTCAAACCCAACTGGTCTTACTGTAAAATATTAAATATCCGATTTTTGGCAGATTTTACAAAAAGGTTGCGCATACAGCTCTTTTTCTGTGATCACTATTTTTATCTTGCTTAAACAATGGCCTTAAACCCAACCATAAAACTGAGGAAAAATACCTTAGAAACTTAACATATCTAGTGAATGATGGTTGAAATTTCGTGGCTTAAAACCTCACAGAATGGGCTACACAAATTCATGAACTTCAGCCACATCTACACTTCATGCATTATTGCATGCAACTTTTCTTAAATTGTTTGGAATCATTACCCTCATTTCTCTTCTGAATACATTTTTTTACATTTTTCCTTTTGAAAGCCCTTGCATGCATGAGATAATCTGGAAAATTTCAAGAGCTTTTGTTATTTCTTTGATTTATTAGAATTATTGCTAAAACCAAGGACATAAATCATATAAAATACTTCCAGAGGTCAATAAATCCTAAATAAATTCATGGATGATACTTATGGGGAATAATGACCCCTCACCAAATTTCAGAAAATTTTGTTACTGTTTAATACGATTTCTAATTTTCTTTTATTTAGGACATGATAAATTACAAAACCACCTTAGAGGATATGAAAATTGTATCTAACAATTTTCGCATACCTTAACTGTTATGGGTGACTTCAGAAAATAATTTCAAGATTTTTCATCATGTCTTACTATTTTTACCAATTCTTGGTAATTATAATGGTCTAAAAATGGGAAAAATAGTTCTGATTATCCAAAATTCATGAAAATTTACCAGGATATAATATTATACAGTAGGAGGTTACATAAAAATTTTGAATATTTTTCTCTACTGTAAATTATTTTTCTCTTATTTTCTAAAGTTAATTGCACTAAAATACACTTAAATATACATAAATACCCAAAACCGGTTTATACATTATGAAAACCACTTTTTATATTTTTCCCAGGATATTTATACTGTAAATGATGTTACAAAAATTTATGGTGATTTATTTTAACTGTTTAATATTATTTCTTTAATTAATGACTATTTAAAGAAATAAAACAAGGAAAAATACAAATAACCACTGAAAAATATCTTTTATATTTTTCCCAGTGTAGTTATGTATAATAACAATTAAATAAAAAGTTTGGCTAATTTCGGAAACTGTTTTCTATTTATTTCAATTTTTATTGGAATAAATGCCCATAAATCATAAAATATAATTAAACAGCTTGAAAATCCATTTTTATATTTTTCCCAGCATTGTATTGTGTAATAGCAGTTAAATAAAAAGTTTGAGAATTTTTATCCCTCGAATGCTATTTTCGTGAATTTATGTTGTAATAAGGACTCAAAAATTTGGAAAGTTTATATTCCAAGGTTGTAATTAATCGCCCGATATATAGAATTTCATTACTTCAGAAAAAGTGTAACTAATTGATATAAAATCCAATACTAAAACATAAATTGGCATTTCCCTATATGTAGAATTTAGTATATTAGCATTAGATATCGACATGGAAACTCACTAGTGCGTGTGTTTGATGTCGTAGGATCCCGGTAGTAAGACGTTGGTGCATCCCGAAGTACTGCTTGTGTCTACACAAAACATCGTGAGTATTCACGTACTCCCCTATTTTCGGTTTTTATGTTTTGGGGTGGAAAAGCATGTCCTAAACTACTTATGTTCGTTATATTTAATTGATTCGTATAAACTTGATTACTATATTTTGTATATTGTGAGTATTCACGCATTCCCCTATTTTCAGTTTTTATGTTTTGGGGTGGAAAAGCATGTCCAGAAAAACTATTATTTGCATGTTGTATTTAAATTGATTTGTATCAATCATGATTGCTATTGTATTGCTATGTATCTCTATGTATGTCTATGCAACACGGAACATGAGAACTTATCGTACTAAGGCCCTTTCCTTATCTCTAACCATTAACTCTTTGAGCCAATGGTCATTATGGATAGCGCTATTAGGAATTGACAACTCCTCACTCGCCCGAATCGCTGGAGTGCATGATACCATATTCATCTATGGAACAATAAGCATAGATCTCGATAGGGCTTCAGTCATAGGTTTGGTTGAGACTCATTGTTTGCTCATACACATACAAACGCGTTTCTCGTTATAGCAATAAACTTGTATTCCTTAATAGCAATCAACTTTGTATCATTAAAGCAATGTACTTGTACTTACGAAAAGCATTATTTCAAGCTCGCTTTTATAAACTTGTGATACTCACCAACTATTTTCATAGTTGACGCTCGTTTTACATGCTTTTTCAGGAAATCATTAGTAAGTGAATGTAAAGATTCATCATCATAGAACATGCTGCATCGTGTTGAAGCTATTATGAAGTTATATTTTGAACAATGTCATTTTGAAAAACTTGTATTCTGTTTCGTTTGAAGCTATGGGTTGTAACTTTTAAATATTGCTATGGTGATGTATCTTTATCTTTTGCATTGAAACCGTTATCGTTGTCATACCTTGCGTTTCCGCTTTAGCGGGGTGTGACAGAAGTGGTATCAGAGCTAAAGTTATAGAGAACATCGGTTTTTCTTTAAGAAAACACAACCTATAACTAAAACTTACAAAGAAATTCTTTTTACATCAAACATATTACTAGTATAATTAGGTCGGGAGTTGTATTATTGGACCTTGATTAAACATAGCCTGATCACCTATGTTTAATTAAGAAAAGATTTATACAAAGCTTGAGCTAATTATAATGGGAATATGTTCAACAAAAATATTTGAGAAAACTTTATTTCAAAATTTCAAAAGGTTAATTTTGGTGTGTGTAAGCATTGCATATTATAGGCATGCATTGTCATTATTTCATATCTCATTGAAACTATGTCACAGTCCACTATGTCAATATCGTCATCTTCCCGTGCTACCGCCTCAGCCGATGAATCCGGCTACGTCACTGTTATCCCTCGACGTAATCCCCCCGCCTCGGTAGAAGAAGACCCATCAGAGGATACGGAAGATATAGGGAACTCGGTGGAGATCAGCAATGACAACGCCCCGAGTCAACGACGCGAGGCATCACCTCCATCGGTGTTGCCACAGCCACCGCTTTATGGACTTCGCATTCGGAGGACGGCGAGGAAGAGTGTTCCCATTCCAGGAAGGATACCCGCCAGCACAGCAGGACATGGCACGGCAGGACCTAGCGGAGCAGGACCCAGCGATGCAGGACCGAGAGCACCCTCACCTCAGCAAGTCATAGGGATACCTGTCAGACAGCCAGGTATGACCCCTGAGGAGTCCCGGAGATTGCAGTCGATAGCAGCGGGCCTACGTCACAGTCTCGCTGTGATAGCTGGGCATCGAGAAGTTTTGGATGAAGTCTTGGCAGGAATGGAAATCCTGTATCAGCATTCGATGGAGACTGCTAACTCTGCTAGTGCTGCTAGACGAGAGGCAGGTCATGCGATGACAGCATATTATGTGTTTGGTGGGCTGTTCCTGATTGTGGTGTTGATGCTTCTTGTTGGGATAGCGATTGGCTTTTGGTTCTGATTTCAGTATTTTGTTTTATTTTGTTTTGAAATGAAAACCCATGTTGGGTGTCTTTTGGGAAAAATATTTAAAACTTTATTTTGGGATTGATGTATTGGTTTGGTTTTAAGACTATTTCAAATGGTAATGAAAAATTTTATTTTATGTTTGAAAACTTTTACTATGAGGTCAAACCCTAAAATTTATTTGGTAAATAGGTGAATAAAAGAGATTTTTCTTTTCTTTCCTTTCTAAAACCTATATGCATAGTATTAATGCAAACCATTAGTTTGACAACACTTGCGGTTTTCAAAATAGTAGTGAACTAAATATTATACATTATTTTATGTATTTATACGTATTTCTTCTCCTGTGTCATAGAACCATGTCAGGCAGGCCTAGTCGCGGGCGCCCACAGAACGAAACACCCGATGTTGCTCAAGTTGTAGCACAACAGCTCTTGGAAGCAATTCCAAACATTGTTACTCAGGTAACTGCAGGACTTAATGCTAACCAAGGAAGTAGTGGAGGAAACCGGGGAAACAATGAAAGAGAATGTAACTACAAGTCCTTTATGGCCTGTAAACCTAAGGAGTTCTATGGAAAGGAAGGTGCGGTCGGGTTGCTGAAATGGATTGACAGCATGGAGTCGGTCCTTCACATTAGCAAATGCCTCGAGCGCAACAAAGTTGAGTATGCATCTTGCCTATTCCAAGATAGGGCATTAACCTGGTGGAATACTCTAGTGCAAACCCGAGGCCGTACAGCAGCATATCAGCTAACTTGGGAAGACCTAAAGAAGCTGTTGATAGAGGAGTATTGTCCCAAGGATGAACTTCAGAAACTTGAATCCGAATTCTGGAACCATTCTATGGTTGGAACACAAATAGAGAAGTACACAGTCCGATTTCATGAACTAGCAAAACTAGTACCTCACATGGTTACTCCTGAGGAAAAACGGATAGATCGTTACATCTGGGGTCTGGCACCAGAGATTCGGGGAATGGTTACCTCAGCAAACCCAACTACCATTCAAAGTGCAGTAAGCCTAGCAAATCGACTAACCAATGATGTGATAAGGATGGGAGCATCAGCAAAGGAAAGCTCTAGTAGCAAGAGGAAGCCAGCAAATCAGGGAGAGAAGAAGTATGGAGGCAAGTCAGGGAGGAAGCAGAAAGTCTCAAGAAACTTTATGGTAAGAGCCCAGGAGCATGAACCAGTGAAAACTCAAGGACAAGAAGTGCAGGAGCGAAAGCAGTACTCAGGGCCGCTTCCTAAGTGCAATAAGTGTAACTTCCATCACAAGGGAGCTTGCCCGGTGTGCCAAAACTGTAAGCAAACAGGCCATTACTCGAAGTATTGTAAGGTGAATAAGGAGGGAAAAAGGACATGTTACGAGTGCGGGAGTACTGATCATCTCCGTAGAGCATGCCCCAAACTGAACAATGGACCTGGTAACAATGGACAAGGCCAAGCCAGGCAAAACTTTCAAGGAAATCAAGTTGGACAGCCAAGAGGTGTAGCCTTTGTTATTGGTGCAGAAGAAGCTCGTCAGAACCCTGAAGTGATAACAGGTACGTTCCTCCTGAACAACCATTTTGCATCAGTAATATTCGATGCGGGAGCAGATAGGAGTTTTGTTTCTTTAGCATTTAGACCGTTAATTGGCTTGAAATCGGTAAAGATGAGGAATGCTTATGCTATTGAACTTGCTGATGGGTATGAAATTAGGGCTAGTGATATAATTCCTGGTTGTACTTTGAATTTAGCTGATAAACTCTTTAGCATTGACCTAATTCCTATAGAGCTAGGTAGTTTTGATGTGATAGTAGGGATGGATTGGTTATCCAAAAATAGAGCGGACATTGGTTGTTATGAGAAAGTCATTAGAGTGCCTCTCCCTAATGGAGAAACCCTTATCATACACGGTGAGAAGGCAGGAAGAAGTTTAAACATAGTATCAAGCGTGAAGGTTCACAAGTACCTGAAGAAGAATTGTATTGCATTCATGGCCCACGTGCTAGAAAGAGAACCGGAAGCTAAGCAACTCAAGGAGATTCCAGTGGTTCAAAACTATCCCGAAGTATTTCCGGAGGAATTGCCCGGTCTACCCCCTTATAGACAGGTCGAATTTCGGATAGACTTAATTCCCGGAGCGGCACCGGTAGCAAAAGCACCATATCGCCTTGCACCATCCGAGATGCAAGAACTATCCGGACAACTTCAAGAACTTCTAGACAAAGGGTTTATTCGACCAAGTTCTTCACCTTGGGGAGCCCCAGTGTTATTCGTCAAAAAGAAAGATGGTTCGTTCCGAATGTGCATTGATTACAGAGAATTGAACAAGTTGACAATCAAGAATCGATATCCCCTCCCTAGAATAGATGACTTGTTCGATCAGTTGCAGGGCGCTTCCTACTTCTCAAAAATCGACCTTCGGTCAGGGTATCATCAGCTAAGAATTCACGAAGAGGACATTCACAAAACAGCATTTAGAACCCGTTATGGACATTATGAGTTCTTAGTCATGCCTTTTGGACTAACGAACGCACCCGCTGTATTCATGGATTTGATGAATAGGGTTTGTAGACCATACCTAGACAGGTTTGTAATTGTATTTATCGATGACATACTTGTTTACTCGCGGACCAAAGAAGATCACAATAGACATCTAAAGCTAGTGTTGGAGCTGTTGAAGGAACAGAAATTGTATGCCAAGTTCACTAAGTGTGAATTTTGGATTCGGGAAGTACATTTTCTTGGTCATGTGATCGGCGAAAGAGGAATCCATGTAGATCCAGCTAAGATAGAGGCAATCAAGAAATGGGAGGCCCCCAAAACCCCGACAGAAATACGACAATTCCTAGGATTAGCTGGGTACTACAGACGCTTCATTGAGAATTTCTCTAGGATTGCTCAACCATTAACATCTTTGACCCAAAAGGATAGAAAATTTCTCTGGGAAGAGAAACACGAAGAGGCGTTTCAAATCCTGAAAAACAAGCTGTGCAATGCACCAATTCTGGCTTTACCAGAAGGATCAGAGAACTTTGTGGTGTATTGTGATGCGTCTCATCAAGGATTAGGATGTGTGCTAATGCAAAAAGATAAGGTCATTGCATATGCTTCCAGACAACTCAAACCGCACGAGAAGAATTATACCACCCATGATCTAGAACTAGGAGCAATAGTTTTCGCCCTTAAGGTATGGAGGCATTATTTGTACGGAACCAAGTGCACCATTTATACTGATCACAAAAGCCTTCAGCATATCCTGGATCAGAAAATGTTAAACATGCGGCAGAGAAGATGGGTAGAGTTGTTTAGTGATTATGATTGTGAGATACGATATCACCCAGGAAAGGCTAACGTAGTAGCCGACGCTCTTAGTAGGAAAGAAAGAGTGAAACCTTCCCATGTGAGAGCTTTGGGAATGGTAATTCAGACAAGCTTGAAATCTCAAATCATTAATGCCCAGGAGAAAGCGTTATGCAAGGAAAATCTTCCAGGCGAAACTTTACATGGTTTGGAAGAAAGATTTGAAACCAAACCTGATGGAGTTCGTTATTTTAAAGACAGGGTCTGGATTCCAAGGGTTAACAACCTGAGAGACATGGTACTAGAGGAGTCTCATCGATCTAAATACTCCATCCACCCTGGAGCAGATAAGATGTACAAGGATCTTAAAGAGTACTATTGGTGGCCTGGAATGAAAAAGGATATTGCCTTGTACGTTGGGAAGTGTTTGACATGCTCAATAGTCAAAGCTGAACATCAGAAACCATCCGGGTTGTTGCAACAACCTGAAATTCCCCAATGGAAATGGGAGCAAATATCTATGGATTTCGTTACCAAACTCCCTAGAACTGCTAGAGGTCATGACTCAATTTGGGTTATAGTGGATCGACTGACGAAATCTGCTCACTTTCTCCCCATTCGAGAAGATTTCAAGATGGAAAAATTGGCCCAAATCTACATCGACAAAATTGTTTCTCTGCATGGTGTACCCCTATCTATCATTTCCGATAGAGATAGTCGTTTTACATCTCGATTTTGGTGGATGTTACAGAGGGCACTAGGAACCAAGATAGATTTGAGCACAGCTTACCACCCTCAGACAGATGGGCAAACAGAGAGAACAATACAAACATTGGAAGACATGCTACGAGCGTGTGTCATTGAGTTCAAAGGAAATTGGGATACTCATTTACCTCTAATTGAGTTTTCCTACAATAACAGTTACCACACGAGTATCCAATGTGCTCCATATGAAGCATTGTATGGACGCAAGTGTCGTTCGCCCTTATGCTGGACAGAAATCGGAGACAGACAGTTGACTAGAGTCGAACTTATCCAGGAAACATCTGACAAGATTGCTATCATCAAGGATAAGCTTAAAGCTGCTAGAGATCGTCAGAAAAGTTATGCGGATAATCGTCGAAAACCATTAGAATTCCAAGTAGGAGACAAGGTACTTTTAAAAGTGTCGCCTTGGAAAGGGCTTGTGCGTTTTGGTAAGAAAGGAAAACTAAGCCCGAGATATGTTGGACCCTTTGAAATCCTTGAAAGGATTGGTCCAGTAGCGTATAAACTCCAATTGCCCCAAGAGTTAAGCGCCATTCACGACACATTCCACGTCTCCAACCTTAAGAAATGTCTAGTCGACGAAACATTGATAGTACCCCTGGAGGAAATTAAGATCAATGATAAGCTGAGCTTCGTTGAGGAACCGATAGAAATCCTTGGCAGGGAGGTAAAACAACTTAAGCGGAGTAAGATCCCGATTGTGAAAGTTCGATGGAACTCAAAACGCGGTCCGGAGTACACCTGGGAGCGCGAGGACTACATAAAGGAAAAGTATCCGCAACTATTCCCTTGCGATGACAAGCGATGACATAGAATGAATTTCGGGACGAAATTCTTTTTAAGTGGGGGATACTGTGACAACTGCCAATTCAGGTCATTCTCGGACTCATGCATCTTTATAAAAACCATTCATGCACAACATGCCATGACCTAGTAGTATAGATTAGGTCAAAAATCTTGCATAAACTAGGATCCAACTGAGGTCTAGGACTAATATACTTGATACTTACAATTCTAGTAAGTTGCTTAGCTACAATAGGAAATGCCAATACTATAATTAATAAAGCCTCAAGCTTTGTTATAATTGAAATAGGGTATAAAACTCTAAAAATAAATTAAAACATTCTAATTATACTTCAACATGTTGTTGAATATCAAACAATATTCCAAAAACCCTAAAGAGCCAAAAATCCAAAGTTATAAATTATAAAGCTTAAAAACTTTATAAAATTTGGCTATAAACTTCCTAATATCAAATTTTTATTAATCAAATTATGAATTATAGTCAATGAAATAGAAATTAAATAACCAAGTATTAATCATAATTTATTTGTTGAAAACAAGATTTTTAAATAAATCCAAATTTGCTTAATAAACACTTTTATAAAATTAGGATTTTTATAAAGATTTAGGAGGGAATTTTATAAAGTTTAAAATTTAGGAGAGAGGAGGCCAAAATGCATGCAAAAACCGGCCATCACCTCTCCCCATGCCCTCTCTCTTCCCCAAAACACAATCATTAAGCTTAAACCTTTACTCCACCTCTTCCCTCTTCACTCTCTCACTTCACTCTCTTCACACACTTCACTCTCTTCTTCCCTCTCTCTAAACTCACGAAAATCCTCTCATTTCTCTGCAAAATTTCGAGATTGTGAAGCCCTTGAAGTGTTCCTACTTCTCTCAAGGTCAAAACCAAGGTAAACAACAACATCTTCTTCCATAGTTTCATGGTTAAACTTCTTTTCTTCTTAATCTTCTCTACTTTTCGGATTCTATGCCTTTCCATGGCTAGAAATCTTTATTCTCCCCTTGTGGTTTGTAGATTCTAACCATAACACAATGCATGTGTTAAAGATGGTGAAAATCCGGGATCAAACCCATGCAAGGAGTGGAAAAGATGCACATATGATCATGTGACATCAAAACCTAATATTTCATGTTCTTCTCCATTTCTTTTGTGTTCATGCATGAACAAAAGCATTTAAACCATTTCTAGTACATCTTGGATGCTCATTCATTCCATGCATGTATTAGAAATCGGGCCTTACCAAAGACATGCATGATGTTCTTGTTGAAATACCTTAATAATGCACACAAGCAAACATGCAATCTGCCAGATTACTTTTTTCGACTTTGAACAGTCATAACTCAGTCATTTCTTAACCAAATCATGATATTCTTTTTGTATTGGTTAGTCCCACGAATTAACTTTCAAACCCAACTGGTCTTACTGTAAAATATTAAATATCCGATTTTTGGCAGATTTTACAAAAAGGTTGCGCATACAGCTCTTTTTCTGTGATCACTATTTTTATCTTGCTTAAACAATGGCCTTAAACCCAACCATAAAACTGAGGAAAAATACCTTAGAAACTTAACATATCTAGTGAATGATGGTTGAAATTTCGTGGCTTAAAACCTCACAGAATGGGCTACACAAATTCATGAACTTCAGCCACATCTACACTTCATGCATTATTGCATGCAACTTTTCTTAAATTGTTTGGAATCATTACCCTCATTTCTCTTCTGAATACATTTTTTTACATTTTTCCTTTTGAAAGCCCTTGCATGCATGAGATAATCTGGAAAATTTCAAGAGCTTTTGTTATTTCTTTGATTTATTAGAATTATTGCTAAAACCAAGGACATAAATCATATAAAATACTTCCAGAGGTCAATAAATCCTAAATAAATTCATGGATGATACTTATGGGGAATAATGACCCCTCACCAAATTTCAGAAAATTTTGTTACTGTTTAATACGATTTCTAATTTTCTTTTATTTAGGACATGATAAATTACAAAACCACCTTAGAGGATATGAAAATTGTATCTAACAATTTTCGCATACCTTAACTGTTATGGGTGACTTCAGAAAATAATTTCAAGATTTTTCATCATGTCTTACTATTTTTACCAATTCTTGGTAATTATAATGGTCTAAAAATGGGAAAAATAGTTCTGATTATCCAAAATTCATGAAAATTTACCAGGATATAATATTATACAGTAGGAGGTTACATAAAAATTTTGAATATTTTTCTCTACTGTAAATTATTTTTCTCTTATTTTCTAAAGTTAATTGCACTAAAATACACTTAAATATACATAAATACCCAAAACCGGTTTATACATTATGAAAACCACTTTTTATATTTTTCCCAGGATATTTATACTGTAAATGATGTTACAAAAATTTATGGTGATTTATTTTAACTGTTTAATATTATTTCTTTAATTAATGACTATTTAAAGAAATAAAACAAGGAAAAATACAAATAACCACTGAAAAATATCTTTTATATTTTTCCCAGTGTAGTTATGTATAATAACAATTAAATAAAAAGTTTGGCTAATTTCGGAAACTGTTTTCTATTTATTTCAATTTTTATTGGAATAAATGCCCATAAATCATAAAATATAATTAAACAGCTTGAAAATCCATTTTTATATTTTTCCCAGCATTGTATTGTGTAATAGCAGTTAAATAAAAAGTTTGAGAATTTTTATCCCTCGAATGCTATTTTCGTGAATTTATGTTGTAATAAGGACTCAAAAATTTGGAAAGTTTATATTCCAAGGTTGTAATTAATCGCCCGATATATAGAATTTCATTACTTCAGAAAAAGTGTAACTAATTGATATAAAATCCAATACTAAAACATAAATTGGCATTTCCCTATATGTAGAATTTAGTATATTAGCATTAGATATCGACATGGAAACTCACTAGTGCGTGTGTTTGATGTCGTAGGATCCCGGTAGTAAGACGTTGGTGCATCCCGAAGTACTGCTTGTGTCTACACAAAACATCGTGAGTATTCACGTACTCCCCTATTTTCGGTTTTTATGTTTTGGGGTGGAAAAGCATGTCCTAAACTACTTATGTTCGTTATATTTAATTGATTCGTATAAACTTGATTACTATATTTTGTATATTGTGAGTATTCACGCATTCCCCTATTTTCAGTTTTTATGTTTTGGGGTGGAAAAGCATGTCCAGAAAAACTATTATTTGCATGTTGTATTTAAATTGATTTGTATCAATCATGATTGTTATTGTATTGCTATGTATCTCTATGTATGTCTATGCAACACGGAACATGAGAACTTATCGTACTAAGGCCCTTTCCTTATCTCTAACCATTAACTCTTTGAGCCAATGGTCATTATGGATAGCGCTATTAGGAATTGACAACTCCTCACTCGCCCGAATCGCTGGAGTGCATGATACCATATTCATCTATGGAACGATAAGCATAGATCTCGATAGGGCTTCAGTCATAGGTTAGGTTGAGACTCATTGTTTGCTCATACACATACAAACGCGTTTCTCGTTATAGCAATAAACTTGTATTCCTTAATAGCAATCAACTTTGTATCATTAAAGCAATGTACTTGTACTTACGAAAAGCATTATTTCAAGCTCGCTTTTATAAACTTGTGATACTCACCAACTATTTTCATAGTTGACGCTCGTTTTACATGCTTTTTCAGGAAATCATTAGTAAGTGAATGTAAAGATTCATCATCATAGAACATGCTGCATCGTGTTGAAGCTATTATGAAGTTATATTTTGAACAATGTCATTTTGAAAAACTTGTATTCTGTTTCGTTTGAAGCTATGGGTTGTAACTTTTAAATATTGCTATGGTGATGTATCTTTATCTTTTGCATTGAAACCGTTATCGTTGTCATACCTTGCGTTTCCGCTTTAGCGGGGTGTGACAACTGAGATACTAGCATTATTTTGTTTGGTTCGGCGTTATGTTCCTTGTTCCTAATGCAAGCAAATATGTTTTATTGTTGTATTTTTACTTGTTTTGTTCAGAGTTAAGTTAGTCCCTCTTTTTGGTATATAGTTGCATATCAATGTGTGGCTAGATATGCTAGTTCACTATAAACAAAGCTCTGATACCAACCTGTCACACCCCCGAACCAGACGGCGGAAACGTCCGAGGGCTGCCGTGACTTAATTGAATACCATAACATTGAATATATATGAAACATAACATCATTCATCACCATGCATTAATATAAAACAACTGATAAAGTTTACACTGAGTACAATGTTTTAGCATTACATTCCCAAAAATAAATTGTTCGGTACATAGATAAACAAACGGCAAGCCATCACTGAGTACGTTTTCCTTTGGTTCACTTGTTACCTGAGAATACAAGTATTTTGAAAAACGTCAACAAATGAAATGTTGGTGAGTTCATAAGCGGTATTTGAAAAGCAACGTTTTGTATTATTTTGAAAACCACCAGAAAATCCGATATTTTTTGAAAACAGTTTCTGAAAAAAAAAGTTTGTGAAGATCCATAAGTATGCTTGTTTGTTTCTATAGTTGTAAAAAGTGTTCATTAAACTTGTGTACATTTCGAAACTGTATGTATTGAAAAACCCTAGGAAAACCTGATGTTTTCCTAATACTTTGAATTCCATGTAGTTGTAGAACCATTGCGGCGTGTGAAGTCATTGATTCCAGGAGACGTCGGATTATGGCGCATGGTGAATTGCTATAAACACGCGTTACACAAACGACCAGTTTACAACTATACTAACGACCCCGTAGGCGTCGTCTGTACTATTCACGTAATCCAACCGACCTAACTTCTTGTAGTCCCACATCCGAAGAGAAAGAGGGCACGAAGACCTCGATAACTCCGTTAGTCGGTTGGGAAAAAAAAGAGTGCAAAGGGCCCTTGACCCGACTCGCATTTTAATAACCGACTTTACTAGCAGTACCAAAGGACCCTTGGGGACCAATAGTATAAAAGCCATTGAAAGTCCTTTTACGTTGTGTTGGATCATGTAAGACTCAACAACTCGTAAGGTTGAAGTCTACGGGCCTAAAGATCAAGCCATTGGGCTAGCTAGGCCCAACAAACAAGATTTTACACTTTAGGGCCCAAAGATGGTGCGTCGACGTCTGTGCACTCTCACGTGTGTATTGAATTCCCAAATTTTCCGTGTACGAATCGAGTTGTCGTCGTGTTAGTAGTTTCGGGTTTGTTATTGATTCGAGACCGAATCAATTCGTTAGATAACGATTTTTGGTGTTGATGTGTATTGTAATTCGTCGGTAGCATTGAAAATTTTCATTTTCAGCCCCTCTTTATTTTGAAAATTTACTTTTTCAACCCTTTGCATAAATAAATTTCCGGTTTAGTCCTTAAACTATTTTTCTTGGCATTTTAACATCAAAACTTATTGGAATTGATATTTTTCAGCACATTTTTAGTTGAAAACAGTTTTAGTCCATGAAAATACAGTTTTCTCGGTTGAAACCTTCCTTTTTCGCAATTTTACACTTTTGGCGGAAATTGGAAATTTTTTGCAACTTTGGTCATTTTTAATTATGAAAAGCATTTTTAACCTTAGAAAAGGACTTGGGACAATAGTAGTCCACTGTTTTGCAGAAAAATACAGTTTTGGTCCTTCAAAACAGAAAATTTCGCATATTGGGCCCTATTGGGCCAAAAATGTCATTTTTAACCCATTAAGCTTGAAATTTATATTTTTAACCCTCCAAATGAGTTTATTTATAGAAAATACTTCATTGAAACTGTTTTGACTCTTCTCATCCATCAGAATTCGTAATATGTCATTTTGGGCCCTTTAACTTTATTTTTTTTAACATTTTGTGTCCAAAATATGAGTTTTTAGCCCAAAGGAGATGTTATTACGCCACTTAGCAATTTTTCTTGGAATACTTTGTATGTAATAATAAAGTTTATGCTATTATCATTTAACATAAAATATATCTCGATTTTTAGGACTTTATGGCTAGATCCAACATCATAAACACACAAAAACACACATATAAGCATAGAAATCATACAAGACATACAAAACACATATAGATCTACACTTTCACTTGTATTCCCCCCCCCCCCCACAAAACTTATAAAATAGAAAAATAGGGAGTATGAAGCTCACCTTAGGGTGTAGTTTCGGTTTTTGAAGAAAATATGGAAGAAAAGTTGGTGATTTTTGGCCCTAGCTCCCCTTGATGAAGATCTCGAGTTTATGGAGTTTTCTAGGAGTATGATCACCAAAGAAACTTGTTTAGAATAAGTGATCTTATATGAGAAGGGAGTTTTGTAACTTAGACATGGAAAAACTTACAAAAGGATGATGATTATCTTGTAAAATCCTCTTGAAACACAAGAAAAATTTTGAGATTTTGAATGGAGAGGAAGAGAGAAGTCTTGAGTGATTTAGAGAGATTTTTGTGAGATGTGTGTGTGTGTGTGTGTAAACTCTCGGCCAAAGGAAAGGAAAGAGAGAAAAGAGAAGAGAGTGAAGTGATATGTGCATGGAAACATGTGTTTGTGCATGGAGATCCATGAGAGAATAAAGAGGTGGCAATGAAAGTCAAACCTTCTTCATTTCTTCTTGGATTTGGGCCTTGGGCCGAGAATTTTGAAGGAAAAGGAAAATTTGGGCTTTTATGCCCTCTAGCCCATGTAGGAGTTAGGTTGGATGAGTTTTAACCTAAAAGAAATATAATATGATTTTTACACTTTGTTGGACTAGTTTAGGTTATTCATGGTTCAAAACTCTTAATTTATTTCATTCTAGGCCCAATATGGCCCATAATGTTGAAATAAATTAATGTGGGTCCAATTAGAGCCCAATTAAGGGTTCTAAGCCCATGATAGTGAAATTGGAAGCTTATTGGTCCATTGAGTCCAATAAGGAAGTCCTAGTCCAAAATGGACCTAAACAAGAACTTCTAGGGTTTCCAATTGCTTGTTGACTATTTGTAGTATTTGTATGATGTATTTGATTGAAGTTTTTGATGTCATAATAATAGGTATCACACATGCTCTTAAGTTTTTGATCCAACATTTTACTTAGGTATAGTGATTACAAGACACAAAATTTCTAGTTGTGACAATTAAGTCCATGAACATCGCGGGCACATTTGTTACTACAAAAGGCATCACTACAAACTCGTAGTGTCCATAACAAGTTCGGAAGGTTGTTTGGGAATGTCTTCCTCTAAAACTCATAACCGGTGATACCCGGTTCTCAGGTCAATCTTTGAAAAGTAGTTTGCCCCTTGCAGTTGGTCGAACAAGTCATCAATACACGGTAGAGGGTATCGGTTCTTAATGGTCAATTTTTTTAGCTCTCGATAGTCGATGCACATACACAACGATCAATCTTTCTTCTTTGTGAATAAGACCGGTGCTGCCCAAGGTGAGAAGCTTAGTCTGATAAATCCTATGCTGAGCAGTTCGTTCAGTTGACCGGATAGTTCCTGCATTTTAGCTGGTGCTAGTCGATAATGTAACAGCCCAAAATCTCAAGAATTGTCAAATTGCATTTTGGGGTGTTTTAAAGGGGAGACTCGGCGAGTTGGAGCCAGACTCGCCGAGTAGGGTCGCAGATTTGGTCGCGGGTTCGCGACTGGACTCGACGAGTCCAGGTATGGACTCGGCGAGTCGACGCTGTTCAGCAGAAACCCTAGCCGTTTCGTATTGGGTCGTATTTAAGGGTTGTATGTCGTCATTTCACGTCTTTTGGCCGATTGTGGAGAACCCTAGACGACTGTGGCATTTGGAGCAAAACTTGAAGGCCATTATTGACCTTGAAGAATTTGTTAAGCAAGAAGAAGAGGAGTTTTGGCCAAAGGAATATCAAGAGGATCGAGTTCTGAGGTTTGGAGACACAGAGAGGGTGTTATTCAGGTAATATTTCGAATTATCCTCTGCTATGTTGATGTGTTATGGAATTAGGGTTTATGAAACCCATTTGGTGATTTGATGGATTATTATGTTGTTATACGAAAGTTTGTACCCTAGTAATAGGATGATTAGAGGTCCAGAAGTCCCATTGGTGTGTTTTTCGGGAATATATGTATCTCAGGAAGCAGTTCGATCGACTGCATGGCGTGGACTCGCCGAGTCGGATGATCAGACTCGGCGAGTAGCTTGAAGATTCACTGGGACTCGCCGAGTTGTTCTTCAGACTCGGCGAGTGGAGTCGGGGTGGCCCCGCGATTCTTCCAGGAGTAACTCGTCGAGTCAAAGAGGATACTCGACGAGTAGAAGGGGGATCTTAGAGAATTGAAGGACGACCAGACTCGCCGAGTCGCCAGGGAACTCGCCGAGTCCAGTCGAGCTGACATTGGACTGTTGACCAGAGTTGACTGGTGTGATTCTTAGGGTCAGTTATCGTGGAAGATAGAAGTATTAAATAAGGGATATATGTTGTGACAGGGAGCTTGTAACTCGGAGGATCAAGTGTGAGGGATTTCAGGAGTCGCTATCTTCCAGGGACCGCGAGGTGAGTCTTCTCACTATACTGAACCCGGAAGGGTTTGATTGTGTGACCGGAAGGTCAAGTATGCTATGTGTTATGTTATATGCTATAAATGGAAAGTTAGCTGCTACGCGTGATATACATGCTTATATATGGGCCGGAAGGCAAGGTATTATGTGACAGAAAGGTCAGGTATGATATATGATATATGTGCTTTATGTGTTAGAGTATTTGTATTATGTGTTATATATGTTATGGGCCGGAAGGCGATATGATGTGTGATGGACCGGAAGGTCGGCGTGGGTAAGGCCGGAAGGTTTACCCAGCAGGGACGGAAGTCCCCTGAGACACATGGACCGGAAGGTCGGGCCGGAAGGCAATGTTATGTGGATCGAAAGATCCGGGCCGGAAGGCAATGTTATGTGGACCGAAAGGTCCGGGCCGGAAGGCGTATGTGCGTAAGGTATATTGGGGAACTCACTAAGCTTCGTGCTTACGTTGTTTATGTTATGTTGTTTCAGGTTCTTACAGTAACGCGGGATGGCAACGGTTCGATTGTACACACCGAAGAAAGAGTTGTGTTTTGGAGGATCCTGGTCTTCTATTATATTGGAAATGAAACTACGTTTTGTATTTCGAATGTGAATAAGTTTCTAAACAAGTGTCTTTAATATTAAATTGATTAATTAAATGAAAATTTTGTTTTTGGAAATCTCGGTGTTACAAATTGGTATCAGAGCCTTGGTTTGAGGGATTCGGACGTGCCTACGGGTAAATCTGGACTCAAACTGAGGAAGTAAGAAAAAGTTTTCCAAATAAATGGTTTTCTAAAAGTGAATAAGAGTTCAAAGAGAAAGCAAGAAAGAGCAGTGTGTACAATCAGCCAGAGCCAAACGGTGATTTCCCAAAATACCCTTACTTTTGTATTATGAAATATCTATTATGCACTTTATGAGACATTATTGCATGCTAGAGACAGGCTAGGTACTTCACATCTTAGGACTAGAGTGGCCTGATTTGTGATGCCTTAGTCTAGGGTTTGCTGTTATATGTGCGTTATGCTTTTTATGTGTATGTGATGAGTGAGAGTATCTAGTTAGAACGCACAAGGGGTAAAGCTACGGAGTACTGAGGTACTTCCGAGGGTGAGTCGAGAAGGTGGAGCTACCACAGATGGGGAGTCCTATGTATGCTTCAATGCTCGAATGCTGCTTGCTTTGTGCTTTGTGGAGTTGTCGATGATGGGAGTCAGCTACTAAGTGAGTATGACGATACTCAGGAGGTAGAGGGCTGGCATCATTAGGAACTCTTCAGCAGCTGATAGCAAAGAAGTGGGAGGACGGCAGAAGGGACTAGGGAGTGAACCTAGCCAAATGAGTGCGCTGGTAGAGTAGAGGATTTCGCTGGAAAGCGAGCACGCGCGATGAGATTGGTGAAAGAGCAGGTTTATCAGCTACTTAGGAACTCTGGAATGGTCCGTGTGGAAAGTATGGGTAGATGTGGCAGGTAGTATGGGCCCGTACTACTGAAAGCAGAGGACCCATACTTGATACAGGGGGCATTCTGAAGGTCCTAAGGAACAGATTGAGGGGTGATGTTATGGTTCGGATACCATACATCGGAGCGGATACAGAGTGATGTTATGGTCAGGGCACCATACATCGGAACAGATTGAGATAGATGTTGTGGTTCGAGTGCTATACATTGGAGCAGGTTGAGGAATGGTGCTATGGTTCAGGTACCATACACCGAAGCATGTTGAGGAAGGATGTCATGGGATGAGTATCATGGTTCGTAGTGGATGATGCTTGTGGCTATCTTGTTATCCGGTTATCGATCGGACGAGCACGAGCGAGCGGGATGCGAGGATTCGCGAGATCCGGCGTGATGAGGTTGCTGCATTGTTGCGGGTTGAGTCGCCAAAATTGTTTGGGTCGATCAGAACCACTATGATTGGAGTAGTTTGATGAGCGATATGCGGCTTTCGCAGAGACGGCTGCCGCGGCGGTTGCAGCGGCTGTAGCAACGGCAAAGAAAGGGACTAGTCGGGGTTTTCAGTATCGGGACTTCTATTATGCGAAGCCTCCCACATTCGATGGAGTTCAGGACTCGATTGTTGCTATGAGATGGTTATCAGACATGGAGGGGTGTTTCTCCACGAGTTTATGCCCTACTGATCAGAGGGTGGGGTGTGCTCTGAACCTGTTGAGGCTCGGGGCGAAGGATTAGTGGAGATTGACCACGAGGTCATTTTCTGATGCGCAGAGGGCTGCGGTTTCATGGGATCAATTCAGAGGGATGTTCAGTACTCGCTATGTTCCGCGGGATGAACAGGAGAAATTGGCTCGGAAGTTCGTTAAGCTGAGGCAGGATTTGGAGTCGGTGACTGAGAGCACCGGGATGTTTATTGGGAGGGCGATGTTTCGCCCTGAGTTCGCTTCGGAACAGGCTCAGATGCCCCGATATTCGAGTATGCTCAAGGGGGGGGGTATCAGACAGTTCGTGTCTGCGCAGAGGCGCGAGACCGTGTTGGTATCGCAGGAGGCCGCCATGTGGCGTGAGTTAGAGGTTGAGTTGCAGTTGCGTGGGGGAGGCAGGCCCCGATACAGTCGCAGTCGGCGCCGAAACGGTCCATGACCGTAGACGTTGAAATGGGGGATCGGAGCGGTCACACTTGTGGGAAGTGTGAGAGAGATGGCACCGGAGCTTGTTGGCCCAATGGTGCATGCCGCGAGTGCGGAAAGGAGGGGCATGGTGCACGGGGTTGTCGGCAGTCAGTGCCAATCCGGGATTCCAGGATTTGTTATCAGTGTCGGCAGGTTGGACATTTGAGGGTCAACTGTCCACAGCTTTTGCAGGATCGGTGCTGGCTCTAGCACCGGCCACCTTGAGGAGTTCAGGAGGAGGACAGGATGGAGTAGAGCCCAAGGGCTCAGGGTTGTGCTTATCGGCTTGCGGCAGGGGGAGACGGAGCAGTGCCGGAGGCAGCTGCGGGTATGATGCTGTCTTGATGTCTTGATTAGCTTGCGTTGTTTGTGGCGTATTGTTTGTGCTGGTAGTGTGGATTTCGATGCGGCAGTCGTTGTTTCGCGGGATTGGCATGGTTATGGATTGGTGCTTCAGGTTTCGTTTTGGCATTCGTTGTTCCCTGATGGTTTGGTATGGTTATAGTCTGGTGTTTTAGTGCCGGTAACTTTGTGCGGTTTTCGATGCGATATTCAACCTTTGGCAGGTTGTGGGTTTGGTTATGGGTTATTGCTTGGGAATTCCGTTGGTCATCGTTCGTGAGGGTTGATAGTGGAGGTGCGGCACTGGGTTGAATGACGGGTAGCATCTGCAGTTGTGGAGTGGATAATTGGAAGATCGGATTCTTTTGAGCGGAGTGATCAGGGAGGAGATGTGTTTTGCTGAGGGTTGCTTACGCTTGTGGGAAGCAGTCAGTGGGTAAATGTTCTCTTTGTGCAGGATTGTTCTGTGAGGTCGTTAATGACGATCGGTGGCAGTTAGTCAGTGCTTTAGTGGGGGAGAATTAGAAAAAAATTCTCCGGGAGATCGATAAGTATGTGAGGGTGCTTAGCTGCCGGGATTCAGCAGTGTTTGTCAGCGCAAAGTATAGGCCGACGAGAGCGAGTGTTGGATATGCAGGGCGAGATACAGACCTAGGGCATTTGATTGTGGAGGCCTGAGAGGAGGTCGGGATCGAGCTTGAGTAAGTAAACGGAAGTTTGCGATCAGAGTATTGGTACGTTTGGAGTACGTGATGGTTGTACTGCATCAATCCCACGGGATTATGTTGTGCATGTTTCTAGAGCTGGAACCGGAAGGTTCCCAGAGTTCGAACCTGAGGGTTCGCAGAGTTTGGGTGTACGGACCCACAGAGATATAGCCTCGAGTGGCTAGTATGTGTTATGAGAGTCGGTCCAGTCATACTGGAGACTCTGTTGGTATTGCTGGATTAGTTTGAGATTTGCGGATCACGTATGTTGCAGTGTGATTGCATTGGAAGGTCTGGCCCTGGGTTGTTGATCTTGTTTAGCGGAGGCAGTGATTTTGATGAGTGGAGAGAGTGCATGGGATTGAGAGCCCCTGCAATGAGAACCAGAGTATGTGAATAGCAGTTACGCAAAAAGGGTGGTGTCGCTTGGGGCGAGCACCGTGGCACCAGTTGGAGTGGCATTATGTTCAAGAGAGTTCCGTGGAGAAGGAAAAGAGGAGGGTATGTAACTCCGAAGGGGGTGCAAGTTCACGAAAGTGAAAGCTGCAGAGCAAAGTTATGGTTAGAGTATTTCGAGTATGGTTTTGAGCATCATGTTCGCGGCAGTGGAGTAGGAACCCATCCGGTGGGGATGTCTGTTGAGGCTCGGAAGGGATGCATGGAGAGAGAAAATTTTAAATTTTCAGTGTGAATCTGATCAGAGTGTAGGGTGGATGTAGTGGTTCATCTTGGGAGATGTTCGAGGATATCATCGGGGTATCGGGTCTTTCCACCTGCGGGTGTTGGGACTAGTTCAGTATGTGTATGTGATGGCAAGAGGGAACTTGTGAGAGTTGATCTGAGAGGGAGAACGGATCTCTCAGTCGGTCCGGAATGGGCAAAGTGGGCTTTGGATCGGGGATCCGGTGGTTCAGGGTTTCCTAACCCTTATTGGTCGAGTGATTGTTGGGGTTTAAGAGCAGAGTTGCATCTTGGGTGGTTCTCGGTTACAGAGAGAGATGGACAGTACAGAGTGTGGGCTTCAGTCGACAGAGCAGACTCAGCAGGTTAAGGAGAGTTAGTGATCGTTTAGAGTTAACAGGAAAGTGATTCAGGTCAGCGACTTCGTATTTCTGTCGGGTGCTTCGATTTAGGAAGAGGGGTAAATGGGGGGCCCCGGTGTGTTGGGTCTTTTCGTGAAGGTGCGAAGGTAGGAAGGGTGGCCTATCGTTTGGAGCTGTCATCGGAACTGGGACGGATCCATGACACTGGTATGTGTCGCAGTTGAATAGGTGTATAGCGGATGAGTCAGCAGTGGTTCTACTAGAGAACGATTAGGTGGATGCGAGCCGGTGTTACGTCGGGAGGCCAGTGGCCGTCGGAGATTGGAAGATCAAGGTTCTGAGGAACAAGGAGGTACCTCTGGTATTGATTCAGTAGCGACCTCGGAAGATATCGGAAGTGTTTAGGGAAGCCGAATCGTGTGATGCGGGAGCAGCATCCAGAACTATTTTCAGAGTGAGACTTCGAGGGCGAAGTCTAATTCTAGTGGGGGAGAATTGTAACAGCCCAAAATCTCAAGAATTGTCAAATTGCATTTTGGGGTGTTTTAAAGGGGAGACTCGGCGAGTTGGAGCCAGACTCGCCGAGTAGGGTCGCAGATTTGGTCGCGGGTTCGCGACTGGACTCGACGAGTCCAGGTATGGACTCGGCGAGTCGACGCTGTTCAGCAGAAACCCTAGCCGTTTCGTATTGGGTCGTATTTAAGGGTTGTATGTCGTCATTTCACGTCTTTTGGCCGATTGTGGAGAACCCTAGACGACTGTGGCATTTGGAGCAAAACTTGAAGGCCATTATTGACCTTGAAGAATTTGTTAAGCAAGAAGAAGAGGAGTTTTGGCCAAAGGAATATCAAGAGGATCGAGTTCTGAGGTTTGGAGACACAGAGAGGGTGTTATTCAGGTAATATTTCGAATTATCCTCTGCTATGTTGATGTGTTATGGAATTAGGGTTTATGAAACCCATTTGGTGATTTGATGGATTATTATGTTGTTATACGAAAGTTTGTACCCTAGTAATAGGATGATTAGAGGTCCAGAAGTCCCATTGGTGTGTTTTTCGGGAATATATGTATCTCAGGAAGCAGTTCGATCGACTGCATGGCGTGGACTCGCCGAGTCGGATGATCAGACTCGGCGAGTAGCTTGAAGATTCACTGGGACTCGCCGAGTTGTTCTTCAGACTCGGCGAGTGGAGTCGGGGTGGCCCCGCGATTCTTCCAGGAGTAACTCGTCGAGTCAAAGAGGATACTCGACGAGTAGAAGGGGGATCTTAGAGGATTGAAGGACGACCAGACTCGCCGAGTCGCCAGGGAACTCGCCGAGTCCAGTCGAGCTGACATTGGACTGTTGACCAGAGTTGACTGGTGTGATTCTTAGGGTCAGTTATCGTGGAAGATAGAAGTATTAAATAAGGGATATATGTTGTGACAGGGAGCTTGTAACTCGGAGGATCAAGTGTGAGGGATTTCAGGAGTCGCTATCTTCCAGGGACCGCGAGGTGAGTCTTCTCACTATACTGAACCCGGAAGGGTTTGATTGTGTGACCGGAAGGTCAAGTATGCTATGTGTTATGTTATATGCTATAAATGGAAAGTTAGCTGCTACGCGTGATATACATGCTTATATATGGGCCGGAAGGCAAGGTATTATGTGACAGAAAGGTCAGGTATGATATATGATATATGTGCTTTATGTGTTAGAGTATTTGTATTATGTGTTATATATGTTATGGGCCGGAAGGCGATATGATGTGTGATGGACCGGAAGGTCGGCGTGGGTAAGGCCGGAAGGTTTACCCAGCAGGGACGGAAGTCCCCTGAGACACATGGACCGGAAGGTCGGGCCGGAAGGCAATGTTATGTGGATCGAAAGATCCGGGCCGGAAGGCAATGTTATGTGGACCGAAAGGTCCGGGCCGGAAGGCGTATGTGCGTAAGGTATATTGGGGAACTCACTAAGCTTCGTGCTTACGTTGTTTATGTTATGTTGTTTCAGGTTCTTACAGTAACGCGGGATGGCAACGGTTCGATTGTACACACCGAAGAAAGAGTTGTGTTTTGGAGGATCCTGGTCTTCTATTATATTGGAAATGAAACTACGTTTTGTATTTCGAATGTGAATAAGTTTCTAAACAAGTGTCTTTAATATTAAATTGATTAATTAAATGAAAATTTTGTTTTTGGAAATCTCGGTGTTACAGATAAGGAGATTTGGCTACTGGGGTAGCTCCTAGAACTAAGTCGATTCTGAACTTGACTTGACGTTATGGTGGTAATCCTGACAGTTCTTCGGGAAAGATGTCGGGAATGTCACGTGCTTCTGGGATGTTCTTTATGTCTTTCATCTAATGGCTCATATCAACCACATGAGCAAGGAACACATGATATCCTTTCGTATGTACTTCTGTGCTTGTATACTTTAGATGATCCGAAGATTCGTACCTAGTTTGTCACCATAGATAACTAGGGTTTCGCAATTCGGTAGATTCATACGAACGCCCTTTTCAAAACACATGATGTCAGCACGATGAAGACTCAACCAATCCATGCTGATAATGACATCTGAACTTTTAGTTGAGACAGACATGAGGTTGATTTGAAATGAATGGATATGTAGAGATAGGGTACATCCTATGTATATATTGCTAGTGCTCTCAGTCTTTCTGTTAGCCATTTCTTTGGTGAACGGTTCTTTTAGTGCTTGTGGTTGTTGTTTAAGTAAGTGAGCAAATGTTTGGTTCACGAAACTCCTATCCGTTCTACTATTAAATAGTATGCATGCATAAGAGTTATCAAGGAGAAACATATCGGTGACCACTATACAGTTTGCTTTAGCTTCCTCATGGCCTATCGCCAAGACTCTTCCCACTCCACCAACATTCCCTACTTTCGGAGAGTTCCTCTTGTAGTTACCAACCTCACCACACTCGTAGCATGCCTGACCCACTCAAACTCTAGGGACCTGGGTGATTGGTCTAGCCAAACCTTTGTAGAAAGGAGCAGTATGCCCTTTCCTATTGTATTTTGCACACTGCATTTTCCTGCAGGGTCCGTTGTGGTGGAAGTTGTACTTGTTGCACTTTGGCAAACTCCCAGCATACTGTTTTGCCAGCGCAGTGACAGCAAGTGTTGTTGCGGCATGAATAGCCACAATCTGATGCTTCTTGGTAGAGTTCTACACCGTGTTGTTCTTCTTCTAGTCCAAAAACTTCCGCTTGATTTTAGCTATTTTGGTTGGTTCTGCAATAGCAAGGGTTGTTGTTGGTGTGCAGACTCCATGATCAACGAGTCGTTGTGGCAATCATTTGGCACTGTCGAAGGTAGTGGGGTTTGAAGCCAATACATTCCCCTGAAATGGGGGTACTAGCCCCCAAATATACCTCCCGATCTTCTTTCCATCAGTAGGGATTATGCCGGGACAATAGAGCAACCAGATCACTGAACTAGGCAGTATAGGCTATTGTGTCGGAGCCCTTCATGTTTAGGCTCCAAAGTTCCTGTTCAAGTTTCTGAACTTTTCCCCTCTGGCAGTACTGCTCAATCATCAGCTCCTTCAGAGCCTCCCAACCCATCGCATTATCCGCTAAGAGTGTAAGTGACTTGACATGGCTATTCCACATTGTGAGGGCTCTGTCTGAGAAGGTGCAGGCAGTAAATTTTACTTTGCTTCCTTCCGGGCAGGAGCAGATCTCAAAGATCGAATTCATCTTTTCGAACCATTACAATAGAGTAATGATTCCCCCGTTGCCATTAAAGGCTCTGGGTTTACAGTTGGTAAAGTAATTATATGATCACTCCCTAGGGTGTCCATGACAATCGCCTTTGGTCGATTTAACACCTATCCCACCTCCGCTAGTACTAATAGCATTTATTTGAGTTAGGGTTGTCGTTAAAGCCGCAGTCATCGCAGCTTGGAAGACTACATGATCGTATTGAGGAGGAGGTGGTGGCTGAGTTGGAGTTATTAGAGGATTGCGTCTTGTTCTACATGGAGGCATCTTTCAACTGTAAGTTTACAAAGATGTAGATAATAGTAAGAGTTCCATAGTGAGAATGATTAGATTGATCCATGAACAAAATTGTTAAGGTTCAACAATGAATAAGAGCGTGCTTGCAATAGAGATCTAACAATAGAAAGATGAAAGCATTTGGACAAAGGATTTCCCCAGGGGATTAGGTGTCTGTCAATATCATTGGTATTATAGATGATTAAAGTTCGGGATAATTGATCTTGGAGTAGGTCCTACATCATACTAGAAATGAGAAAATTTTGACAACACAAAGACTTAACAGACTGAAAGTTCAAGGTCTTAATAATAAGCTGGAAGTTAATACTAGAGTCTATACATAGACCTAATCTATATCAAAAAGGGAGAGTAGAGTAAGGTCAACTCGAGAGGAGGGTCGTTATGGTTGGTACTTGATTCAACCCTGGATTCAACCAGTTGTTGTTCTGTTTCCCACATCCGCCTTTACAGTGCCACCTGGTTCTGACAAAGATCCCTAACTTCAGATTGGAAGGTATTCAGTTCTTCTTGAAGAGTGTCAGTGCGAGTCCTTTCAAAGTCCTGGTTATCAGTCAGATGACCAAGACGAACCGTGTTGACTCTCAAGTTACCATGGATTTCCATGACTTGGTTAAAGTTTGCCTTTCCCTCCTTAAAATTGTGAGCAACACAACGAACCAAGATAGGGATGACTCTGTCTTCTGAGCCTCCCTCATTCAGGTTGTAGAAGCTTTAGTCCCCAATGTAAGTTGGTGGTTTTCCCTACTCATGGCTCCACCTTCCCAAGTTTGCTGACCACAGAGGTGTCGGGCCTTGAAAATCTTGATGAGGGTTAGGATTTTGAGCAACTTGGGGTGGATTATAGATCTCGGGTTCTGAGTCCGAGTCTTCTTGGACTTCCTCCTCGTTCTCTTCATCAGAACTCTCCTTGGGGTCTTCTTCTGCTGGGACCATCGGGTCAACTTCTTCTTCTTTGGCCTCAAGCCATCCAACATTTCCTTGATTAGGAAAGTACGGGTCGCCAGGTAGATGGAATCCAACCGTGTTATCTAAGCGAGAAAAGGGGTGTAAAAAACATATAATAGATTTACTACTAAAGATAATTATAAGATGATCCTCACTAATTACTTCTATACTTACGTAGTGTATACCAGCTATACACAACTTAAGATAGAATAAACCTTCAAATAAGTGAACCAACTCTAACCCTACAACCAAACAAGGAATAGGAAGTAAAGTGAAGATCACAGATTATAAGTATATAACATATTAGTCATATATAACTTAAATGTATCCACTCAGCAATGATAGACCTTCTAGTAAAGACCTTTTTAGTTTTCACATAAGTATTTATAGTATCGCAAAATACTCCTATAGTATTTTAAGTTTGTGTTATGTTCTAAAGTTCCATTATAGTAGAGTTGGTAAGTTTTTAGATTTGTTGCAACAACAGAACCATTCCTAGGCACATGCTAATCACTTCTCGGGTAGACATAGTTGATCAAGCAATATCCATCCCAGAACTGATTATATGTCCCCAAGCGTACTTGTGCTGTTCAACAACTGCAATAATTTTGTTATGTTCTTGCATGACACTGATCTTAGTATGAATGCATGTATGAATACTTTTAGTAAAAGAGAGTATCAACATAAAAGTAGAGTGAGTGCATAAGTATTTTGTGTCAAAAGTTTACATTTGTTTCATGAAAATGGTTGTAAGCGTTTTCATGTAAAAGTTTGTATACCTCCTAGAATATCCTATATTTTCTACTAAAATGAAAAGTAGTCTTCTACCAAGACTCGACTATTTTGTATGTTTGTTCTCTCGTAAAAATGTATGTTTTTCTAAGTTTATGACTATCTTTATTTGAAAATAGTTCTCAATGTGAGAATATCACTGCATGAACGCAATGGAAAAATGAAGGTGTATAGTAGTGTTGTGTAAAATACTCCACTGAAGCACTAACTACCTTAAAAGCAAGTTGTTAATTAAGGTAAAAATGTGATTAAGTTATAACCATGCTTGATTGACTAGTATAAAACACGATGTTCTTCCGACGTCGAAAATGGTATGACATTTGTCACCCGTAGACCTACAGGTCCCAATGTAGCTAGCAACAAGGCGTGGGATGGTCAATCCCATATAGATCTATACACAAACTCACGCTCTACCTCCACGAGACTCTGGTTACAAAACGTGACACAAGTATACTGCGATGTCATGAAATAGTGTTTCACATTTTAGTCATTTTGTTTTTCTCATAGTATGTACGTTACTTTCTGTTCTTGTTATGGTATTTTTTGTAATGTATAGTAATGATATGATTGTACTGACTCATGTATGTTTCTCTGTTTTACAAATAGTATGTTTTGATCCTCTAAACTATACCTATTATACATTACTAGTATGTTTGTCTGAACTGATACTGATTTGCAGAAAAAGACTCAATTACTCACGGTAAGCAACTAATTTAAGTATGTTCCTTAAAAATGGGGGTTTAATATTAATATATTTATTTAATAAGTATAACTATGATTTAGCCGACAGTCGGACTAGTGATCCTACCATAAGCCTACAACCAACCAAGGAACTTGAGTCAAGGTATCTAGCAATAGTCCTAAGCCCGTTAAGCATAT
The DNA here is from genome assembly GCF_051521515.1 of Lactuca serriola. Classification (NCBI taxonomy): domain Eukaryota; kingdom Viridiplantae; phylum Streptophyta; class Magnoliopsida; order Asterales; family Asteraceae; genus Lactuca; species Lactuca serriola. The sequence goes on along the minus strand of NC_136411.1, from coordinate 366,718,676 downwards.
TTATACCTAAATAAATAGACAAATATGCTTTTGGTATAAAAGAAGTTTATAATACTTTAAAAGAGTCTTTACAAATTTTGAGTATAAGAAATCCTTTTGTTTATTGTTTTCACATGTGAATAGTTAACACATTTGTATTGTGTTAGACATGTATTCACCCCCTAAAGCATTTAAAAAGCATTAAAAAGTGAAATTATAGGGGTATGAACTTACCTACAGTGAGTGATTCGAATGAAAGATCGATATAGGATGCTTGGTATCACTAGTGAAGTCTCGAGCACAAATGGATCCTATTTAACATATATATATATATATATATATATATATATATATATATATATATATATATATGAAATTACAGTGTATACCAGCTGATATGTAAAGGAAACTGATGGGTTTTGAGCATTCTAACACTCCTATGGTGTACATGCAACCCTATAAACCTTGGATCTATGTTTTCTCTATTATACATGCAAATATTCAATACTGCAAGGTTTTATCCTAACTAGCGTAATATGTAGCAACTATACAACAAAAACCTAGTTAGATAACATACCTTTTGATGTGACTTGAAGTCTTGAAATTTAAGAGTTTGACCCCAATAGTGTGGAAGCCTCAAGTGGAATCACAAATCACCAAAACACTTTGGAAAAACTTAAGAGAATAGTAAGCACACTAGAAACTGTCCTACTTTTATATCCTCACACACTAATGCCATTTCATGTGCCAAGGACCTCTTTATATAGTATGGAGGATTAGAGTTTCATCCATGTAAACCCTAATACTCATTACCTTTCATTTCCATAGGATCCATGGTTTAAAAACTCCATGGACTATCCATTCAAGCTTAGTACTTATAATATATTAATATAAATCATAAACATACTATTCTCAAAAGACTATCCAAATAAATTGTTCCTGTGAAGTGCAACCCAAATGGACCATGCCTAGTCGGGTCAAGTACATACCAATTATAGTTATGGACTTAGACACTAATCCAACAGTCGCCCATTTCGATAAGTCTAAAACTATTATTGAATATGATCCCAAAACTCAACTAGCAATCATAGCTCTTAAAACCGTTGTCGAACTCTAATCTAGTCAAATGACTTGTCCATTAGATAAGGGATCATATATTCCTCCATTCTAGATATCATATGGACTGACTCATGGATTATAATCATTCTCTTTTGTCCATTTGTTGTTTCCCGATTTCCGATTGATGACGACCGACTAATTGAACAAATCAAATCAGTCCAGGCTTGGCCATGAACTTCAGGGTATCATCAGTAAATCATCAAGGGGCCCACATATATCGCTTTTATCCCTCCAAGGGTAAACGGAATGGATAAACTTTGACTCATATGCTTTTTCTACTACTCGTTGAATCATACACAAAGGCACGTTTTATAACATCGAATTACCAATGCGTTTTCGTGTAATCAATGTATGACCAACTCATAGTCAACAACTCATATATCTAGGTTTGAAGAATATATGATATTATCGTCTCATGATCACTCATGATAAAATCCATGAAGTGATTCAAATGAGCGTGGGTTGAATCCAATACTCAGAACTTATGAGCACTCATGAGTGTTGTAGAAACTCTTGTTATGTCCAGCATCTTAGACATCTTCAAGCCAACTTCATGACAGTCTTGATTCATATCTACTTCCAACATATGACCAACTATGGATGGTTTGAATAACTTAGTCATTCTGGAAGAATGACCTAGTTGTTCTGAAAGTCAAAACATGTAAAGTGAAACAGAAGAATAATCGAATCCAATATGGTCTAAGAACTTATAAATATAAATGGAACACCTTTGCTTTATCACCATATTGATTACACATTATTCATTGTATATTGTTTCAACTAATGAACTTTATACTTGAATCAAAACACTAGTCATGTCATGCTCTAAGCATGCACACTATGTTTATCCAAACAATAGTCATGCCATACACCAAGTATGCACACTATGTTTGTCCAAACATTAGTTATGTCATACACCAAGTATGCACACTATGTTTGTCTATGATCTTTCCTTTGTGAAATAGACCAACTGAACATAATTCCAATGATTCTCATTTCACAATCCCAAATCCTTACTATAAATGCAAGAATTCCAAATTCCTGCCATTTACTGAAATCTGTTAGATTTTAAACATATATGCACTGATCCTCTGTAATGATTATGCACAAAGTCACAAACACTTGTCAGCAGACATTACAAAGTATTCCAATGGAGATTAACTCCATGGAAACGATGTCTCCAATTCAAAGTACATTGCTTTGAACATCCTTCTTGCATTAATTTTCCTAATCTTACACAGATTTAATGGATAACTTGCACCTATGAAACATTTCCATATTCCTGTTCTGACTAACACTTCTGAACAAGAGTAGCCACTTTTCAGAATATATCAATATGGTCCTTTCCAAAAAATTTACACCATACTTCCAATTGTCCCTGAGCAACCAATCTTTGGTGAACCTCAGATTGTCCTCGACAATTATTTAATCATTTTAGTCGTATCCAATTCTAGATCTTTTCCCCTCTTAATGCCCCCAGACATTTGGAAAATTTAGAAATCATAGATATTATAGCACATGTAATCGATCCTATACCCGAAGCATATGGGACACGATTCATGATGTCTCACATAAAGACATAACCCTTGATCAGTCTTTTGCTACAATATTGTTTAATTTGCTATGTTTCATAATTCGAATATGAAGAGGGATGTCATAATCATATCAAATTTTGAGAATGCATTATATATTGAATTTCCTTCAGTTGAACAATTCCAACATAAAATTCATATATATATATATATATATATATATATATATATATATATATATATATATATATATATATATATATACAAATATAATATATATATATATATATATATATATATATATATATATATATATATATATATCCTTGACTAAAGATGATTAAAATCTCAATCTAAGCTTTTTAGAATTGAAATTAAGTATAATTTCCTCTCCGTTAATTATAGCAAAACAACTTTTCCCAATTGAAACTTTTGTTTTCTATAATTAACATTGTTAACTTGCAACACCTATCATAATTATCATGTTCCGACTAACATGATGATTATTATTATAACACAAAGTCTTGTGATTTCAATTCGTTGCAAAACCATAATCACAAGACAAGGTAAGTGACAAATCCAAACTCGTATGGACTAAACTTGTTCAGTCTTAACTTCTTGCCACCTAGAAGCACAAGGGTCTGTCATTGCTTCCAAGTTGATATGCAACCAAATGAAATCACAAGACAAGTCCAATTGAAATCAGTGGGACTTCCAGATAAAGTATTTCTATTTCCTGCTCCATATTTCTTGATGCTAGGTTCCAAAATTCTTTCTCTTTGTTTAATTTCATTTTTGAATGATTCAATCGGAAATTTCATTTTTTAATGATTAAATCACAATGGTTAATAATTTCTTGGTTTAATTTCGTTCTTTAATGATTCAACCAAGGTTTTGTTTTTCTTTCATTCCTTCCTGGGTGATATAAAACTTGAACGTTCTTTTCTCCAAATTTGCTTGATTAAAACTTAATTGTCAGTGGTGGTATTTAATTGAAAGTGTTTGTTGGCTTCTAACTCCAATTTTATCAATCTATTTCAATTTGTTTGGACTTTTACATGCATAGAAAGTGTTTGAAGAAATGCTAGAATGAAATGTTCTTTTTTAAATTTAAGACAAATTATTTTATTAAAATGATCAATTGTCTATTGATGTTGAAACTGTTGATTTTTAATTACAAAACTGATGAATTTCATGCTTATAAGAAAACATGTGTTGTTAACTTCTAGTTGTTTCTTTGTGCATACTTCATCCTCAAAAGATTAGTACAACTAAAAAGCTTATTGGGTATGCAGGGAATCCTCATGGAAAGCTTCACAAATCTAAGGCTCAAAAAAGAATGAAGATGAGAAGAAGGGAACGGCCTTTTTGCATTTTCGTATCTTTATTATGAAAGTTTGACATATGTTTGGTGTGACAATGTTAGGTCAAAATATGGTTTATACTTTGCTTTTCTGGGCAATTATATTTTTGTGTAATATTTTATGAATTTATGGTCTAGTTTACGGCTGAGTTTACGGCCCATGTGTTATCCGACCCATGTTCCCTAGTATAAATAGAGGTGTTAGGGTGGGGAGTAGAGATTCATGAACCCTAAGGAGTTTACGGCCAGAGAGAAAGAAAGTTTGTGTGGGTGAATCTTATGTAAGGAACTTAATTTATATTATCAATACATACAAAGATTCATATTATTCTTCTTCTCCTTCTTCTCTATTTGATCTGACATCATCCGTTTGATTGGGATTCCGCACCATCAAACGGATCGGACCGATACACGGGCAAATTAGGGACTTACAATTGGTATCAGAGTCTGGTTGTATCAGTCAAAAGGATTTATTGTTTCATCCAAAAATCGAAGATTCTGTGTTCTCGGTCCAAGCTTACGGCCGTAAACACTGAGTTCACGGCTGCAAACCAATCAAATTCATCAACCGTGAAGTCTAGATTCTTGGGCCGTAAACCCTATTTTGGAGCATTATTTGATCTTATTTTCGAAATATTTTTGTGTTTTTGGATAGATCTCGCAAAAATAAGGGAGGTTTGTTCTCCGTGTTTTTCATAAAAAAAGGTTTTTGATCGAGTTTTGGAGCTTCAAAGTAAAAAAGAAACGTTGTTTTTCACGTAATCGTTGAAGGGTTTTCGGCCGGAGCTTACTACCAGAAACAGTTCACGGCCGGCGGCGGCGTTTGCGTTTACGGCTAGGGTTCACCGGATTTTAAGGCCGATCGGAGTTCTCGGCCGGAAATAACTTACGACGGCAGTTTCCGGAGTTTGCGGCTCGGTTGGGAGTATACGGCTCGAAATTTGCGGCGGCTCAGTGGCCGGCTAAGCAGTAGCTCGCATCGCAGCTTCAAATAAAAAAGGAGGGAGCGACTTTGCAGCGGACATGAATCGATCCCACGACCTCATCTTCAACAACCAGCGCCTTAACCATCTCCTCTAGCTGATTACTTGTTCCTTTCCTCCGAATTTTAAAATATAACCTGTCTTTTTCGCTTCAAGTTTCAAATTTTTTATACTTTCAGCCCAAAATTCAATTCCTTTTAATTTTAAATTCTTTTTTTCATCCAAAATTAAAAATAATAATAATAATAATAATAATAATAATAATAATAATAATAAAAATTAAAAATAATAATAATAAATAAATAAAAATTTAAATTAAATTAAAATTAATAAATAAAATTATATTTTAATTTTTTACTTTTATTTTTAACTTTTGACTTTAAATGTTGACTTTGACTTCCAAGTTTGACCTTTGACTTTAAACTTTGACTTTTTCGTTTAATTTTATTAAAATTTCAAATTTAACTTTTCGGTTTGACTTTCAAGTTTGATTTTTTCAAGTTTGACTTTTTCAAGGTTGACTTTTTCATGTTTGACTTTTGAGTTTGATTTTTTTTTAATTTTGACTTTTAAGTTTTATTTTAGCTTCTAGTTGTGTTTTTGTAATCGATTTTAAGGTCTGCGAGGGAGTTGAAAACATGAAAGAGAGTCGTCAGGATATGTTAAGACAAAGTTTCAATTTTTTCGATTTTATCCCTGGAGAAACCCTTGAAACTCAGTTGCAGCGATTTACTACACTCACTTCCGAAATCGTGGGATATGAACGTGGCTATCATCAAGAAGACAAAAGATCTCAATCATCTTAGTCTTGCTGATGTAATTCAAGAACTTGAGACTTTGAACTATGGAGAAACAATGAGTTCTGAAAACATTATGGTCACTGAAGTTACATGTACTCCAGCTTGTGAAGCCACGATTAAATTTCTTCGGGAACAAATTGATTTATTTAAAAGAGAAGTTGAGGACCTGAGATATGAAGGATATCAACTCAGGAAACGACAAAAACCCCTGAAGGCTGAGTTAGAAGCAAAAACCAAGGACTTTAGGAAACTTCAGGAAGAGTATAGCAGCAAGTGTGAAAATTATGATTATGTTAAGAGACAACTTGCTGCTGTAACTGAAGAACTTGACGCTTTAAAAATTATGTGTGGAAAAACTGATGTCAGTTTCAAAAATTATATTGCGTCAAGTCAGACAGTCCAGTCCTTATATGAAACCCAGTTAAAATTCAAAGAAAATCAAAGCAAGGGTCTAGGGTATGATAGTGTTCCTCCTCCTTTCAATCATAACTACACATCCATCCCCATGACAAAGAAAGAAATTGACAGGGAGGCACATCTTCAATATGGAAAATGAGCTAGATTTGTGTCAGGAGGAGTTATTAATATTGAAGATACTAATGTTGCTACTTCTTGTGCAGGCAAAGTAACAGAAGATGAGAACAAGCAGAAAACCATTGAACAATCCAACATCTCCTTGAACTCAGAATCTGTTGCTTTGAATTCTGTTACTCCTAACAAACCTGACGTTGAGAAATATAGGCCTCCAATTCCAACGCAACAGAGTGCTTGTTGCAAGTGTGCATGTGGGAACAACAAGAAACGAGGCAAGGATACGCCACCAGGGGCAGGAAGAAACAACTTCACAGAGAAGAAAAAGACATGTTTTCACTGTGGAACACCTGGACACATTGCCAAAAATTGTCCAAATCGCGCATACGTTCCCTACTATGCACAAGGCTGGCAGAACGCGCCAAAAGGGAGATACTTCAAAAGTAAACCCCCGAGATCACGATCAGACATTGACGACTGGAATGCCAAGATGGCCAAGAATTCAACTCCCAAGGCCAAGAATCAAACTCCAAAGGCCAAGAATCTGAATCCCAAGGGCAAGAAGGGAATGTCGGACAACAAGCCCAATCCAAGAGATGATCCAGTAAAACAAAGACCGGTTAGGTCAAAGTCATCTCAACGGCTGACATCAAGATCAAAAGAAAGCACTGAGCCACCCATCAGATTGAAAAAGAAATGGGTTAAACCCAAATAAAAATGGGTTCCGAAGGCTCAATCTTCCAAATCTTCTAACGATTCTAATATTTCTATATCTTCTGTTTGTGATAAACAGGATATGTAATGGGAGAGAGTACATGCATTGATGACAAAGGTCGACCCAGTTTCAAAATGGACTGGGTTCTAAAGACCAACTGATCTCGCTCTGTGTCGGAGCAGCTATTGAGGCATATCATCAGACTTCCGTTTGTTGGTAGTGGTTGTTCCAGGCACATGATAGGAGACATCTCTCAACTATACAACATTCAGACCTTTGTTGAGAGTATGTGTCCTTTTGCAGGAAAGGAAGAAAGGAAGAGATCACAAATGGGGTTAGTGCTTAACGACATGAAGAATTTTCGGATCTGTTCTGAGATTACGTGTGTTGTTCTCAGACCTTCTGGATGCAAATTCAATCGGTGACTTACGGTTTGCATTTTCTTCTCTATACTCCTAAGTTTGTCTTAAGTTGATTCGCTATAAAGACTAATTTTTGTTTTAGGATAGTTTAAATTTGCGCACTTACTTTCGTTTCTCTCCTATGCACAAATTTAGGGGGAGAAATAAAAAGAAAACAAAAATTAGAAAATTTTAAAAAACCAAAAACATTAGAAAATCAAAAAATCAAAAAAAAAAATTGTTGGTTATGAAAGGTGCTGCTTGAGGGAGATGTTTTGGGAAGTGATATTATCAAGTGATAACAGGCAACCTGAGTCTGCGTAACGTACCCGAAGTTGAAGGGTCTATGCTCTGGTTTGATGCGTCGGTAGGCACGAAAAATTTTAAATGGACATGACTAGGCAGAGTTGAACTTAGGAAATTTATAGACTTGACAAATCTTGACCTAGTTAGATCCGTTCAGCCTAACAATACGACGCTCAGATAGGTTGAGCAGGGAGATATATATGGGAATCTACTCGTCCCATTAAATGAACCCGTACTTGGAACCGTGGTTTAACTTTTCCTCGATGTGCGGATTTTGTCCTTAATTCGGGTTGGATGGGGCGACTGGTAAATTTTGATAAATTAGGTCTGTAGAATATCATTTTCTTTCTTTCCGTCTGTCAGTCATATGTTGTCTCCTTTACGCGACTTCCAATCCGACCTGGTACACAACATATGCAACTCTATTTCTCTACAGGCTATATATATGTGAACTACTTCTTATCTGTTAGCCATATGTTGTCTCCTTTGCGCGACTTCTAATCTGACCTGGTACATAGCATATGCAACCTTCTTCTTCTGAACCCCTTTGAAGTAGTTAGCAATAGAATTCTGAATCTCTTTTCTCTCTGAATGGTTGTCTGCTCACCTGGTGTAAGGAGTACTCTGGAAGTTGTTGATGGCTAGGGCATATCAGGAAGTGGGAAACACGTTCCAGTACGCTTAAAATTGAACTCATACAGATTGTATGTAGATCTCGCTGCTCGATTTAGCTGGACAACAATATCCCTAGTCGTCGTCAAATGAATGGTCCTTAAGATATAGTATCTAAAGAATTAGGATCAGATATGATTTTTAGGAACTTAAGTTCACCTTGTCTTGTAATAAATAGTATGTCCTAAATTTGTCACAATTTTTCGTGTTTAAGTGGACAACAATATCGACGATCAACCAGACAAAGATGTGAATAAAGAAGGTACCGACAAGTGGATAAAGGTTGTCTAAAAACTTTGATCCCAAATCACTCTTAAAGTTAGATATCATTTTTATTTTTGTTAAATTTGTCATAGTTTCTTCTAATTTAAATATTAGGGGAGAATTAAAAATTAAAAATAATGAAAATAAAAAAAATTTCAAAATTCAAAAATCAAAGAAAAATAAAAAAAATAAAAATACAAAAATAGTGTTATTTCTGTTTTATTTTTTGTTCAGAAAAATCAAAAATCCAAAAATACTTTTGTTTCTATTTTAATTTTTGTGCTAAGTTTTCTTTTACTTTTGTTTTTGTCTTGAAAAGTGATTTCAGGTATAGATAAGACTCATGGAGTTTGTGTTGATGATCTCTGAGCCAAGGTTTCATCCGTGAGCATCGAAGAATTCGCATTCGAAGGAGCATGAAATGAAGATTATTCTTTCAACATTCAATCCTTCAACCCCAGAAGCAAGGTGAAGCTGCAACTGAAGATTATGTGACGGATTGCATTGAAGCCTCAATCAGTCTGCTGCTATCTTAGTACCTGCTAAAGTGATCCAGAAGATTTAGTTCTCTCTGATGTTCTATCTGAAGATTCTCAAGCTGAAAATGCCATCTTTCAAGAATCAGTACATCAAGCCTCCTCACCCAATGTGCGATCAATGCCAAATTCTGAAGAAAAGCCCAACTCCTCAAGATGAAGTCATTCATTGAAGATTCATCAAGTTCATCTTGAAGTCATGAAGAATTTGAAAATTAATGCTGAAGCCAAGTTCCCAATGAAGATTTTCAAGAAAGCCAACTACTTTTTAGGGGGAGCTTGCTGGGTCAATTAAGAAAAGAAAGCTATAAACAAAGGGGGAGATTGTTAGGTCAAAATATGGTTTATACTTTGCTTTTCTGGGCAATTATATTTTTGTGTAATATTTTATGAATTTATGGTCTAGTTTACGGCTGAGTTTATGGCCGTAAACACCATACGGCGGTAAACTCATTTACGGCCCATGTGTTATCCGGCCCATGTTCCCTAGTATAAATAGAGGTGCTAGGGTGAGGAGTAGAGATTGATGAACCCTAAGGAGTTTACGGCCAGAGAGAAAGAAAGTTTGTGTGGGTGAATCTTATGTAAGGAACTTAATTTATATTATCAATACATACAAAGATTCATATTATTCTTCTTCTCCTTCTTCTCTATTTGATCTGACATCATCCGTTTGATTGGGATACCGCACCATCAAACGGATCTGACTGATACACGGGCAAATTAGGGACTTACAGACAACCCAAAATTTTAATTTGTACAAAATCTAAAGTCAATCACTTCAACTAAAAGTCAATTAAATTACCAATAATTGTTAGCCAATTTAAAAGTCTGTTTGAGTGTTTTTAGTGTTTATTCTTCAAACGAACAGAGGAAAGGAAGTACCGTCTCGGGTCTTGAAGTAGCAAACCCACCCAATGCACCCTAATAAAGAGTTCACAGCCAAACTTTTAGATTTTGGTCCGTAAACTCTTGTGTGACCGTGAACTCATGCCTTAGGCATGAGTTTACTTCCCAAACTCCTCATTTCTCACTTCCACCCTCAAGAACACTCTCTATTCTCTCTCAACTATCATCCCGTTCTTCACCCGATCTCCCGAAAACGTAAGTGTTTCTTGACTTGATTTGTTGTCATAACGTAACATCTAGTAGCTATATATCATTTCATCCATTCATATTTAATTTTCACTTAGATCTTCAAGTGTTCTTCAAAACACCAAGAACACACACTAGTGTTCTTGGACCTTAAACACCAAATCAAGCTTCTATCTTGTAAGTACACTTGCCCTGGCTTCTTTTGTGCTTAATATGAACTTGATAACACTTGAAAATCATCAAAGATCATAAGAACAACGGAGTTTACGGCCATGGATGTTCTTGGGCCGTAAACCACTCTTAAGGTAGTTAAATGGACCCTAGTCCCTTCCTAAGCCTTGGATGCCAACCTTTATCCTTCCTAGTAGTGTTTAAGACCTTTAACAACAATCAAAACAAGTCCCCATAATATTTTACGTCCGTAAACACCTAAGGAAGTGGTCCTTAGGCCGTAAACTCTACAAAGTAGCCTTAATGTGCCCTAATGCTTTCCTAAGGCTTCGACTTGATCATTGGATGTGCAATCATGACTTGTAAGACATCAAAACACAATATGGCACTTAGTACCAAGATTTTACGGCCATAAACTCATAAGGAAATGGTCATGGGCCGTAAACTCCATAAGAAGTGATTCATGGGCCATAAACTCCAATGCCATGCCATACAACCCTTTGGTACCTATAGCACTTGAACCAAAGTGTTTCCATGTCCTAGGGTCTCTTAACTTGATTAATTAGTTGTTAATTGACTAATTAGATACATATATGTTTATTATATGTTAACTAGGACCATTGTGTGTTCAATTCCTCACTTGACACCTAGCACCTTGTCCGACACTTCCTTACAAACCACTCACTACAGGTGAGTTCATTCCCCTTTATTAACCTTTGAAATGCTTTGAAATGTTTTTAAATCCTTTATTGGGGGATACAAGTTGAATCATGTTAGTTATTAAATCAATCACATGTGATTAATAACTAGCATACAAAGGGATTTTTCATACTTTAAACTGTTTTACCAAAAAAAATGACTTCAAACTGTATATCAAACTATTTTACTTGTTAAATTCTTTGTCAAATTCACTTTTGTATACCAAACCTTTCTGTTATAGTTTTCAAACTTATATATTGTTAAAACCATGTCTATTACATATATAGTTATACAAATAAGGTTTGAAGGACTTATGAGAGATAACCCACTTTACTTCCTGTCCTTATTTGGTTGTGGTCTTAAAGTACCCGGTTGTTTGTCCGAGTATCGTTGAATCTTTACTTATATATTATGTATATATGTATAGATATAAAGACTTTTATCTCAGTTCAGTACATTCAGTCATATAAACAAGCCTACTAATAAACTATAATAGGTATAGTTTATGGTTATACTACTTACTACTTCTAGTCCAATAAAGCATACAAGAGTCAGTTCATTCATGAGTTGTTACTTATTACTATGAGAACATATACAACTATACTAGGATGAGAACATATACAACTATACTAGAATGAGAACATATACAACTATACTATGATGAGAACATATACAACTATACTATCATGAGAACATATACAACTATACTATGATGAGAAACAATACATTCATTACATAAGTACATACATTACATTCACAAGTATACGAAAACATAAATGTGATCCACTGTATCGGAGCATGCCTTCATTGTCATGGCCCGAGTTGTAACCAGAATCTCTTGGAGGGAGAACATGAGTTTGCATATCGATCTATACTGGATTGACTATCCTACACCTTGCTGCTAGTTACAGCGGGACCAACAGGTCTTCGGGTGCCAAATGTCATACCTTTTTACGACTTACATTGTCGTGTTTACCAGTCAATAGTATGGTACAATTAATCACATAATACCTTGATATAAATCCAATTTAAGGTAGTTAGTACAGTAGTAGTTCCTATAATATAACACTACAGTACTACATTAATTTACCCTTTACATTTATTTGGTGATCATTTCACTTAAACATTAATGTACAAACTATATTTCGATAATGATAGTTATACTTGGGAAAATTACACACTTTTATAAGAAACAAACATACAAAATAGTTGTGCCTTGGCAGAAGGCTACATTTAGTAGAAAAATATAGGATTTTCTAGGAGTTACAAACTTTTACAAACACTTACAAATACTCACATGCTTTTACTAAAACATTTACAAAACTCGTAGTTCAAACACTATTTCAAACATTTGATACAAAACATAGACACTAAATACTTATGAACTCACCAGATTTAATGCTGATAAACTCTTTCAAAATAACTTGTATCCTCAGGTCATCAGTAGACAGGTACCGATGCCAACTTTTGGGAAGATGGAGCGCTTACAAAACTCATCTTATATTTTGATTCATGTTTTGGTGTCTTATATACTACAGAACACACTTGTATTAAAATTATATATTTAATGCAATGGATTATGCTGTTACTTTTTTGCTATTATATTGTGTTATTGTGAGCCTCAATGAGATGAATGAGGATGGAGTGAACATCAGCAGCAGAACTCCGAATGACCTCCCTTTTTGATTTCAGGTCATTAACCTCAGCATTAGCAGTACGCAGCTTGTGGTTTTGCATTTTGAGCTGTGAGGTGCGCCTGTCTAACACATCCATAATACGATTCTCTACAGCTAACTCAGCCTCCAGTTGAGTTAATCATTCATTGACGTTAGCGTGTAAAGATTTGTGGGCTGCCTCAATGGCCAGGCATGCAGCTTCAAGGTTGGAACTTAAAAGACCCTTGCGGATAAGGCTATAATCTTACAGGGTATATTCGTAAAGTTTTATATATAATCAAGACCTTATAGACTTAGAATCTATGACCGACACTTCGCTATCCATTCCTTTTAAGGAAGTAGTGTTAAGGTGAGATCAATTGTTCGAAGGTCTATTTGATCTTCAATTATATACAATACCAACTGGTATACCTAGTATAATTATAGGAAGATTCCGTAAGGATCACCCCATAAAGTTACATTAAAGCTCGTAGATTCTTTAGTCACTTTCATTCTCGCACGACAAGCCCAGATAAACGTAACCACTTCCTCATAGTAGACAACAGAAGAGTTCAGGAGGAACAAGGACAAACCAATGAGAAGATTTCAAGGAAAGATCAGCCGAAGTAACCAAAAACGTCTTACGCGTTACACTAATAAATATTAACTAGGTTAAATTAGCGAGCGAGTGGAAACACTGCTCACATTACATGTGTTAGAATTATTTTCTTACATGCAGCTGGTAACAGTTATTCAGGAAACAGATATTCATTCGAGGATAGTTATTTCAAATTCATAGATTTTATTAGGTATAGACTCAATTATGAATTATTTCTAGAACCCTGTGGAAGTCAGGACCCGATACATCCAGACTAGGATAACTTTGTCTTTTCAGCTTTCGGCTTGTGTCCGTTGCTATAGACTTATTCCGTCTCATCTTTGTTTTCTTTTAGCAAAGATGCCTCCTCGCAGATCACCCAGACACGCTACTCCGATAACTCCCATACCTTCTCCACAAATCGATGCAGCAACTTTGAACGATGCAGTGGCCGAGGCTGTGGCAACAGCCATGGCACAATATCACTCCACCAGTACAGGTGGAGGCAAAGCGCCTACCGATTCTACTCAAGGTGAGGTCCCTGTGCGCCAGGAAGAGTTCTCCTACAAGGACTTCACCAGGTGTCAACCACTGTCCTTTAAAGGGACTGAAGGAGTCATTTCCCTCCTGCAATGGTTCGAGAAAACAGAGTCGGTCTTCAAAATCTGTTTATGCCCCGAAGGAAGCAAAGTGAAGTTTGCTGCCTGCACCTTCGATGGCAAGGCCCTAACATGGTGGAACAGCCATGTTAAGTCACTGACCCTATCAGTGGCAAAATCCATAGGTTACGAAAACCTAAAGGAGTTAATGCGGGAAGAATATTGACCGTTAGGCGAGATTCAAAAACTAGAACAAGAGCTGTGGGATCTCACTATGGTCGGCTCGGACATAGTGACCTACACGGACCGGTTCAACGAACTAGCAGCTCTATGCCCCGGGATGATTACCTCGGAAAAGAAGAAGATAGAGAGATACATTTGGGGTCTGACTGCTCCGACCCAAGGAAATGTGTTATCTTCTAACCCAGCCACGTTCGATAGTGCTAAACGCTTGGCTCAGCGACTCATCGATCATGGAGTCCGCCACAGCGTAAAAGTCCCTATTCCCGAGTCATCAAGGGAAGAGGACAATAATCAAGAGTCGGAGAACAAGAGAAAGAAGAAGCGAACAACACAAGACATCCCACAAGAGCAACAAGTGAGTACTATGTACGCCGCTATGACGCCTGTTGCTTCAGCATCTGCCAGTCGTTATGCTGGAAACCTTCCAAAGTGTGGAAAGTGCAACTTTCACCATACTGGAGTGTGCCGAGAAATGCAGTGTTTGAACTGCCACAAAAAGGGACACACAGTCCGTTACTGCAAGGCACCGGCTCAACCGATCTCCCAAGTCCTCGGAGCTGAAGAAAACCAAGCCTGCTATGGCTGTGGTGAGACTGGACACCGTCAGAAGGACTGCCCGATAATCAGGAACTCAGGCGCGGATGGACGTATTCTGATGATCACCGCAGGAGAATCTACCTTGGAGTCGTCGTCGAGTAGTGGTACGTTTTTCAAAATAGTAATTACTTTTAAAAATTAATTTATATTCATATAAGATTAAAATTTGGGGATAACACTTAAAAGTAACAATAACAACCCACATGTTGAAATAGGTCGTAATACTCAGGAGAACTAAAGGATCCCTTAGAGAAGCTATTATGGCTCACCATATACATCAGGGTTGTGCGCAACTGAGAGGTTGCAGACTTAGAGTGAGTGACTCCGCTTAGGTCTCCTTCCTTACTTGGTTGAGGATTTGAGGCAGAGATGCTCAGTCGACTGCCTGGCTCATCTTAAGTATTCGCAACTTGTATATGACGAGCGATGGTAGTGGTACCATGGGGGATCATGGTATAAAAGTATCCCGTAAGTTATTAAAGCACTTTTATTGGTATGTATGCGCACATAGCGGTACGATACATAGGAGTGTTGATTTCAAAATAGAAAATAGTAAACTCGAGAACAGTTACAAGGAGTACATTGTTGAACATACTAGGAGTACAGTACAAATCATACCAGGGATACATCGTCGCTTATCAGACGTTTCTTTCATTTGACCAAAACTTTGTTCAGTATAGAGTCCGTTGTTTTCCTTTCGTCATGAGTTGGCTTGGTCCTCATCATATTGAGTTCATATGTTTCTATCGCCTCGATCGGCAAGTTCTCGAAACTTTCGTCATTCGTATAAAAGGTCCGACCTAAACCTAAACTTTGTCTTTCGCATTGCAAACCCCGAAGTACTCGTGCGAAGAGTACTTTGTCCTCCGAAGCCTTATCTTCAGGTATCCGCAGACCGTCACGGCATACCCCTCGTCCAGCAGACCAAGTTCTAGCACAGAGGCTAAGGACGAATACAACCCACCTATTATTATTTAGTGTATACGCGAGGGTGGTATATGAGTATGATTACGCAGATCTAGTATGTGTGTTTCCACCCTATCTCCTGTTCTCCGTTGAGTTGTGGACCTAGAACGGAGTCGCACATCCGACAATCCTACTAATCCTAATTATATACGGCTTTTATAAACGAGGTAATGATAGATGGACCAAGTATGAATCCTATCAAGAACACTAGGGCAAGTTGCCAAGTCTACGAGTGAGTATTCCGCAAATCAGAGGAGCGCAACCCCAGTAGTAATGCTAAGAGAGCTAATTTCGGGACGAAATTCATTCTATCGGGGGGATGATGTGACAACCCAAAAATTTCCACTTCAATAGAAGCCAAGTCTGTTTCTGCTAACTCTCAAACTTTTGGGACAAGTTTGAGCAACTCAGGATTTACACTTAAGGAGATATCAGGAGAGAGGATGCACTTGGGTCTTGTGCAACTCTGTTATTCCAAAACTCTATGATATTAGAGTTCTTTTCGGGAATAAAATATTTTCTGCCAAAAATCTCAGGACTATATATAGAATTCTGAACCAAATTACTCATTAGTTACAATTCCAACTAGAGAAAAGCCAAATACTCTCTCAAGGATCTTCGGACTTTTGTTTCGGAATGTGAGTACTTCTATCTAGTGTTGTTTTAAAGCTTTATATATGCTTAATAACATGAAAATAAAGCCAAAACAACAAGATTTGGGAGTTTACCGCCCAAGAACACCTTGGGGAGTAAACTCTATTTCAAGGGTCAAAGTGTGCCCAATGACCCCTAGACCTTGGAAACCAAACATGGGACAAACCTTGACATGTTTAGGCATCAAAAACAATTAAAATATCATCATCCATAAGTGTTTACGGCCGTAAACACATGACCAAATGGTCCATGGGCCGTAAACTCAAAGTAGAGGTGTTTTGGTGCCACAAACACTTCCAAGGGCTTAGGCATGATTTTAGAATGCTTCTTTATGACCTTTAGGACCCTCATAATAATATTTGGCCATGAGTTTATGGTTGTAAACTCATTTGGGCCGTAAACACCCCAAAAGTGCCAAAAGATGTGGTCTTTCTCATCCTAGTTTAAAGCTAATGTCCCTAAATAATTCCTTAGACTTCAAACTAGCAATAACCCATGAGTAACCATGACTTTACCGCCGTAAACTCCCTTGGGCCGTGAACTCATGGTAGTAAACTCATTTAAGTGCCTTTATACCCTCCTAGGTTGAATCACATGTGATTCCAACACTTGGTTAAGGTGTTTCCTAGTCCCGGAAGGTGTTTCCTAGTCCCGGAAGGTGTTTACTTTCATATAGTTGTTTATAAACACTATATTCATGTCATTATGTGTCCTTAAATATCATTTAGGACTTATTGTGTCTCGGAACTTCATTCGTGGAACTTCTCATCCGTACGTGCATACCCGTTTGAATCACCCACATCAGGTGAGTTCATACCCCGTAATGAATCTTTTAACTATTTTAATTGTTTTAAGGGGGGGAATACAAGTTGAACACAATGATAATTGTGTAATTATTTGTTGTTAAACATCCTTTCAGAATGTTACTTATGTCATTTATAAGTTGTTAAAACATTTCAAAACTCTTCTAAAGGTTATGTTACTTTATAGTTATATAAAACTCCATTGTTAAAGTATAAGCATAACTTTGTAGATAAATGAGTCTTTTCAGTATCAGTCCAGTTAGAACATGAGTAAACTATTATAGGTATAGTTTAGCATAATGCTATTCATTACTTCTAGTACAATGAAGCACACACAGAACAGAACAGAACAGAACAGAACAGAACAGAACATAATAAGGTGCTATAGCATGGAACAATTTCAGGATCTAACTGTACCAACGAATCACAACGCATTGTGGTAGTTATATTGGGTATACGTGATCACATAACTTTAATGTGGATAACGTGGCCTAGCAACTCATTGCGAAAGTCAACCTTGATTCCTAGAATCTCTCGTAGGGAGAACGTTTAGTATGGGAATTTCTTATCACATTATGACCTTAATAAAATATATATGTTTTTAGGTTGTTAGTACCTCCATATGTCATTATAAACAACATCAGGGTACTCATTTCTCCCATTACTTTCATAAAAGTGTCGGTAACACTTGAAGGTTGATCTATTCTTAAATAGAGATAGGTTATAAACTAGGGAGAATGTACTTTATAGTTGACTAAGGAACAGTAGAGTCTTGGTAGAAAACTGCTTTCATAACAGTAGAGTCTTGGTAGAAGACTGCTTTCAAAGGTTAGGACCATAATGCTAATCTTATGATTCCTAAATGTATACACTATAGGATACATATATGCTAATAGATTCCGATAGCTAATAGGATGTGTGTTCCCCGCCTCATTTCCTGTTCTCGTTGGATTGGGGTCTTGAACTGAGTTCCCACAATCTATTATCTACCCGAATATATATATATATATATATATATATATATATATATATATATATATATTTATGCTTAGTAATCATTAAGTCATCATAAGGATACCAGGTATGGATCAGGTCATAGGACACAGGGTCAATGCACAGTTTTTCCTAGTACAAAACTTTCGTTTTCAAAGTCAGTACTTTTGATATACAAAACTAGCGATTTCCCAGTTAAGGGCTTAATCCATTTTATTAAGCCAATACAATTTTAAAGACTTTAAGTGAGTGAACTCTATAATACCTTAGTTTATACACCATGTTTATCTATAAGGCTAGTATCCGACAGCTAGTAGGATGTGTGCTCTTCGCTGTATGTCCTGTTCCCGTTGGATGTGGGCTTACACCGAGGTCACCCAATCTACTATCTACTCAATATCAAATTATATATAGTAGTATAAACAAACCTATTATAACAGTCGTCACCATAGTCAATATTTTATTATAAGAAAAATAGGTTTTCTTAAAAGGAACTCTCCATTAGATATAAAGGAACCATTACAAATAACTCCATGAGTAACAAGTGAATACACCATGGTTACATATGACAACGATCTAACAACCAATGGAATGTGTGCTATCCGCCTTACTCACTGTACCCCGTTGGGTTGTAAGTTGAGGGCAGATTCGTACAATCGATTGTTTGTTTACTCCAAGTATATATAACTTGTACCCACTTAGTACGCATAGAAAGGCTTGTAGTGTCATTTTACTTAACTTCCATTAAAGTAGGAAATATAGGATTTTCTAGAGGAACAGGCGATCATTTCAAAACAGAACTTACAACTTACATTACTTTTACATATACTTTGTCCACATTTTACAGCTTACTCACATCACTAAAATCTTATGAACTCACCAGCTCAATTGTTGATCAACTCTTTCAAATAACTTGTATTCTCAGGAGACTATTAGCCAGGTGCTCGTGCTGGGACTTCAGAAGATGGAGCATTATAGCTTCAAGTCTTGTTTTGTTATTTGTTTATGACTTCTATGTTTTGTGAACACATACATTGTAAACACTTTCTTTCTAAATGAAATGGTTGTTCATTACTTGCTTACCATATACATATCTCGTGATACTTGACATAACGTCCTCCACCCCCGAACGTTTCCGCCGTTCCGGTTTTGGGGTGTGACATTTTTGGACCGAAGTATGAATCATCTTCTTGATTTAACCACTTCAACAATTCAAGTTCCTCTTCTTAGCTATAAGAAGGCTCTTAGAGGATGAATTCTGATAAGGTCTCTAAATCATTAAGATGATCACAAAAACTGATACTAAAGTACTCTCCCATCTTTTAAGATTTGAGAAACTTTTATCCGTCTGCCTAATTTAATTCTTCTTATTCGCTCTGCCTTACATTGGAACCTTTTCCAATGTCTCAGAATTACACTTAAGCTTGTAAGTATAACCATATTTACTGAGCTTTGGTAAATTATGACGAATAATCTTATCGATCTTTTGTGGTGGACTTGACCAGTGCACAAGAATGTGTACTCGATCCCTTAGTCCTTCACTTGACTCACGCATCCATGTGAACAAGTAATTAGTCTTAATTTTCTAATACTTGAAGTTCTCATTCATCATGTTATCCAACTTGCATGATTCCATGTTCCGGGCCAATTGAAACTTGGGTGATGAGAATCTTTCCTTATTTGGTAAATGTAGACATTACCACCAATGAAAAAAAAATCAAATTCTTATTTCCACTATTGCTATTAATGGAATCATATAAGCAACAATTTTTCCCAAATTCCATTGTAAGGATATTTTAAAATAAATAAAATCAGAAATTTTCCTTTTATTTTAAAACTTTGCGGAAGAACTTATCCTTAAAATCCATATGAAAAATTGTTGTTATCTATTCCTAAGCAATATCTCATAACTCCTAAGAAGTAGCTCAAGAATCCAATCATCAAACTATGTGATGGAAATCCATCTACGCGATCAGATTCAACATATTCTTTCTTTAAGTTTCCTCACTTTTCTTTGATTCTTAAAACATCACCATGTGACCCACTCACATCATGTATCAAGAATCTCAGAGTAGAAACTTAGCAGAGTTAGATAGTGGAATTTTTATGTGAAGTAGAGTCAAACTTATTGACTTTAACATCCTTAGGAAAAATTGCAGCTTCGCAACCAATGTCCCTTTCTTTGGCAATTCAACATATGGGTAATTAAACATTGGACTATCATAGACTTAGCCTTTCTCTTTACCATTTGGTCAACCAAGTTGACTATGGCCGATCCCTTTCCACTCGGAAGAGAGAGCTTAACTAGATATCCAATGTCATCATTGTCAATGTCCATAAAGTTTTAGGAAGTTGATCTTAGCAAATAGATAAGATCATTAAGGGTCTTGTCATAGTCTATTTCAAAGGTGTTCCAAAAGAACTCACTATGTGACTTAGAAAGTAGTTGAACCACCAACTTTCTCAAGACTTTGACACCCAACTCTCCCGACTTGTCAATATGTGACTACATCTCCAAGATGTGATCACACCTAGACTTTGCCTTGCCAATAAGGCTTCAGTGACCTTGAACTTGTGGGTTAGGGAGAATAATTGGAGGAGGTGAAAGAAGTATGATTTCCATGGGACATCATCTTCATTTAGGAAAGCTTGTTACAAGAGATTTGGGAAGATCATAAATGTCTAAACCAGACATCTTTTGGGAGATATTCAAGATAGTTGATTTAAAGTCCTTAATATGACACCCAATATGAAATATTAAGGCTAGGACCCAACAAACTATTTTATAACTTAGAAGAGGGATGCCGTTGTTGGGTTTTGAGCAATCTAACACTTCCTAAGTGTGCATGCAACCCTAATAAATCTTGGATCTATGTTTGTGTAAATACATGCAAAATAATAATTTTCCAAGGTTCATAACCTATCTAACATGGCATGGGGTACTTTTAAACATAAAAGAGTTAGAAGAGATTACATACCTTTTTGATGAGTTTGATTCTTGAGGAGTTTGAGGGCCTAGCACCAATAATGTGAATGCCTCAAATGGAATCACAAATCACCACAAACACTTGGAAAACTCTAGAGAGAGTATACACACTTATATTTTCGGCCACACACAAGCACACTCACACTAGTTCACTAGTTGCCATTTCATGCAACATAAGCATGCTTATATAGTGTACATGGTTAGGGTGAAACCCTAATAACCCATGTCTTTTCCTTTCCAAGGATCCATGGGTTAAAAGCTCCATGGATCATCCATGGACTTCCATACAAGCCTAGCCCATTAAAAAATGAGTATTAGCCCACACTATATAAAACCAATAGCCCACAATCAAATTAGTCTTCCTTTTAATCTCTAAATTAATTCATAATTAATTTAAGACTAAGACTAATTAAATAACATAACTTCATATTAATATATTATAACTTATAATATATTAATAAACATATATGTATAACTCTCATAAAATTATCCATAAATAGTTCGGGTGAAGTGCAACCCAAATGGACCATGCCGGGTCGGGTCAAGTATATACCAAATAAGTTATGGACTTAGACGCGTTATCCAACAGACTCCCACTTGGATAAGTCTAATAACTGTATTTGCCTATATAACTTCAGGAACCAACCAGCAATCGTAGCTCTCGAAAACTCCGTTGAACTATGAAGCGCCATTTTAAGACAAGTGATCATATAATCCTCTGTTCTGATGATATCAGCCGGACAAACACATGGAACTATGTCTTGCTTATTGTCTGGCAGTTGTTTCTCGATTTCCGATTTGTTTGACAAAGAACTTTACTGAACACATTAGTTTAGTTCTGACCGGGCCCGGTACATGGATCAACACAAAATCATCGAAGGGCCCAGATATCGCTTCTATTTCTAGAAGGAACAGATAAACTTCGACTGATATGCTCGTTCTACTACTTGTTGAATTGTACACAAAGGCACGTTTTATGACATCAAGTTACTGATGCGTTTACGTGCAATCAATGCACAACCAACTCATAGGTAACAACTCATATCTCTAGGTTTGAAGATTTATATGATATTATCATCTCACGATCACTCGAGATAAATTCCATGAAGTGATACAAGTGAGCGTGGGTTTATACCAATACTCATAACTTATGAGTTCTCATGAACGTTGCAGTAACCATTGCCATGTCTAAACACTTTTAGCCATCTACAAACCCAATTCATGACAATCTTGATTCATACCTACTTCCGACGTATGACCGATTGTGGAGGTTTGAATAAATTAATTATTCTGGAAGTCAAAACATGCAAAACTGAAACAATAGTAAATAATTGACAATGACAGTAACACTTTACTCATAGATAAATCACAAATTTTATTCATCATCAAACGTCGATTACATTTTACATGTTTCAGGAAAACTATGTAATCTGTAAAACTAATATCGTCCCTCAGCCCGATGCGTCTCGCATGCTGAAAATGCTTAACCCTCGTCAGTCCCTTCGTAAGGGGATCTGCAGGATTCTCGTCTGACGATATCCTCTTTGCCACGAGGAGTCCTTCTTCAATCTTGTGTCTTATGAAGTGATATTCTCTGTCAATGTGTCGGGATCTGCCATGATCTCTTGGTTCCTTGGCTAAGGCAACCGCACTATTGCTGTCACAGAAAATCTCCATAGGTTCTTTAATAGCTGGTACAACTCCAAGGTCTCCGATGAAGTTCTTCAGCCATATCGCCTCCTTCGCTGCTTCACTCGCTGCTATATACTCTGATTCACAAGTCGAATCAGCCACCGTCTCCTACTTGGAACTCTTCCAAGAAATTGCCCCTCTATTTAAGGTAAAGACCCAGCCCGACTGAGACCAGAAATTATCCCTATCAGTCTGAAAACTAGCATCACTATACCCTAATACTCTCAAGTCATCACTCCCACCAAGGGTAAGGATCCAATCCTTAGTCCTCCGTAGGTACTTGAGAATGTTCTTTACCGCGGTCCAATGAGCCTTGCCAGGGTTCCCCTGATACCTGCTGACCATGCTCAAAGCAAAGGCCACATCAGGGCGGCTACAAGTCATAGCATACATGATCGAGCCAACAGCGGAAGCATACGGTAGTTGGCTCATCTCAACTATCTCTGCCTCTGTACTCGGACTCTGAGTCTTACTCAGTTTGGCATTGCTTTGGAACGGTAAATCTCCCTTCTTGGAATTCTCCACGTTGAACCTTTTCAACACCTTATCTAAGTAGGTACTCTGACTAAGTCCAATTAGTCTTTTACTCCTTTCTCTTAATATCCTTATCCCTAAGATATAGGCAGCCTCCCCTAGGTCCTTCATAGCAAAGCACTTCCCAAGCCAGGACTTAATCTCCTGCAAGGTTGGGATGTCATTTCCTATAAGTAGTATGTCATCCACATACAGTACCAAGAAGCTAACTATACTCCCACTAGCTCTGACATACACGCAAGACTCATCTTCACTTTTCAAGAAGCCAAACTCTTTTACCTTCTCATCGAAACAAAGATTCCAGCTACGAGATGCTTGTTTTAATCCATAAATGGATTTCTCAATCTTGCATACTCTATTAGGATACTCTGCACTGACAAAACCCTCTGGCTGATTTGTGACAACCCGATATTTCGAGATATTGTAATGTAAACCAATCAAATTTAGGTCAAAATGTAACTTTCCTAAAATCTTGTTTGGGTTAAATAAAGTAGTAGGAATCGTATCAAGGTTTCCAAGCATATAAAGAACCCTAAAATCCGAGTTATAACAAAGAAGTTATGACCAACCGAAGATTCTCGGAAAAACCCGCATCAGCGATTAATCGTAAAACGCGAAATTTTGATGCAATAGTTTTTAGCCATAAGTATCTAAATGGAAGTTATAGACAACCTCAATCTATGATCGTACATAAAAAGAACGTCCAAATCTGACTTCGTATGTGAAAGTTACGAATTTTTGAATAAATTCCTTAATCACGTCATTTTATTAAATAAATAATGTAAATAATTTCTGAATTTGCCAACGGAATCTAAACGAAAGTTGTAGATCTTGGTCTCACCTTCGCGTGGATATAAAGAACGTCAAAAACGGAGTTCGTATGAGGGAGATATGAATTTTAGAAGTTTAATTAAAATAAATATAAATTTAATTATAAATTCCCGGTATTATCTGAAGGGGAGTCATCGGATAGGGCCGAAGTACGCCCTGCGTACCTTCGTACGCCCCGCGTACTGAGATCAAGGGCTTCGGATCGTCCACGTCGCCAATATCCGAGGAATCCGACCCGTCCGAAGCTCCGACCCGTCCGACCCGCTTTCCCGTCCGACCCGCCGTCCCATCCGACCCGCGTACCCAGCAACCCGTCCCATCCGAACCGAGGCAGTCGAGGCTTCGGTCACGCATGACGTACGCGTACGCGCTGCGTACGAGCGTACGCCCCGCGTACGGAGGCGGTTCAGCCTTCCTATAAATAGGATGCGAGGCTTTCCGAAAAAGTTGCTCAATTCTCTCATTTCTCTCTCGATCTTGCCTCGTTTTCCATGCCCGTTATAACCTGAAGCTCTGGTCTTTTTGCTCAAGTCCCGAGGGTCGATTTTACTCCCGAGATTCCCGAGAATCCCGAGAAAAATCCATTTCCCGAGACGAAACTCTGCCCGGTTTTCCATCTCGCTATCTTCAAACTTTCATGTGAGTTCATACCCCTTAAATAATGTTTTAAACTAAATTTAAATGCTTTATGGGGGGGATACAAGTAGAATCATATTACTTATTACATCGATCACATGTGATTAATATACAACATTCAAAAGATTTGGCTACTCATTAGCCGTTTTACCAAACAGTTTCCTTCAAATGATTTTTATAAACGTTTTATATGTTTTAAACTCCTTATTACACTATACCTCTTACTCTGTTTATCATATTTCAAACTTATTTACAACTGTATTTCAAACAAATGTTCCTTATACTTAAATTGTTTTATCAAGCTTATGCCTTCAAATTGTTTTATAGATTGATATCAAGTTGATCTTTCCTTAAACTAATATTTATGTTTCAAATGTTTTACCAAACTTATTTATGCTTTTATATTATAAATTGCATGCCTCTATATGTATAGTTATATAAGAAATGTTTAAAAAGACTTAGGAAGGCTATCCACCCTATTTCCTTTTCGCGCCTTGAGATGTGGTCTGGTGGGATATTGGATACTCGTCCGACGGTCGTTTAAATATTAGTTATATATCATGTGTACATATAAAGTCATAAAAGGTCCTTCCAGTTCATCCTATGCCCTTGGGTAGCAGGGGTATACATCCACGTCCATACGTACCACTTAGATCACTAGTAAACTACCATATGGGTAGTTCAGGAAGATACTAGAACCATTACTAGAACGCGATATCATACAACGAGTCAGTTCATTCATGAGTCAATACTTTCTAGAACATTGCTGTACAATACATATACATCTATACTAGGACGAGAACATATACAATTATACTAGAACGCTTACATGACAATACTTGCTAGATAGAGAGAACACACATTGCAGCTAGCACACGTAGAACATTTCAGTACACCATAAGTACAATTACATGATCACACTTACATGAGTACGCTTGCATATACATAGGATAGACGTCACTAGGGGACTATAGCTCAGAACCAGTTTAGGATTTAACTATACTGATAAAACACACTACGATTGTGATTGTTATATCGAGTATACATGATCGCAGGTAATGTGATGCTCACGGCTTGCATTCATGCAGGGGTCGTGTGTAGGTCCTAAAATCCCTTTGATAGGGGAGCGAAACAGTCTAGGATCTAGACATCACATTATACCTTATCCATCAAATAAGGCAAGTTGAGTATCGGTGTATTGATATATATATATCCAAATACTGTGGTACTTGGTAGTATTACCCTAGATTTAAGGTAATAGGTACGGTTGTAGTTCGACACTACACCATAGTACCATTTCTTTCCCATTACATTCACTTCGTGAATTTTTCATAGGAAGCGCGGTAATGTAGATGCTATCTGTTGATAAATAGTAGCCCTTTTTAGAGCTACGATTTAGTACTACATAAATTTTCCCAGTACATATTTCAGTGATAACCTCACTTAAACATAAATATACAATCTATATTTTGAGTAATGATAGTTATACTTTGGAAAAATACATACTCTTACAAGAGACACACACACAGAGAACAGTTAAGTCTTGGTAGAAGACTCCTTTTGTTACTAATAGAAATCATAGGGATTTCTAGGGATTTTCAAACATATACAGTTGAGCTACAAATATTTTCATACTTATACTCATTTTCTTTCAAAGCAATGTCAAGTCTTAGAAATTATAAGTTTTCACAAATTAAGACACATTAATACTTATGACCTCACCAGCTTTGAAGCTGATACTCGCTTTCAAAATTACTTGTATCCTCAGGTCATCATAGACAGGTACCGATGCAAGGAAAACGGAAGATGGAACTTATTCAAGACTTATCTTTCATTTTGATTTATGCTTTAGTGTTTATCAAAATATGTCAGAATACAATTGTATAATAATTATTTTATTAATGCAATGGATGATGTTGTTGCTTGTTTACTACTTTACATTGTTGTTGATATTATACATGACGTCCTCCGCCCCAGAACGTTTCCGTTGTTCTCGGTTTTGGGGTGTGACATGATTCATGTACACATCCTCAGCCAACTTTCCATTAAGGAAAGCAGTTTTGACATCCATTTGCCATATTTCATAGTCATGAAATGCAGCAATGGCCAGCATAACCCTAATAGACTTAATCTTTGCTACCGGTGAGAAGGTTTCATCATAATCAATACCCTGAGTCTTAGTAAAACCCTTCGCAACCAGTCGAGCCTTATAGGTATGCACTTTTCGTTCCATATCGGTCTTCTTCTTGAAGATCCATTTGCACCCGACTATTTTATGGCCTGGTACATTGTCAACCAAGTTCCAAACTTGATTGTCATACATGGACTGTATCTCGCTGTCCATAGCCTCCTTCCATTTAGCAGACTCCGGGCCTACCATGGCTTCCTTAACACTGCTAGGTTCATCCAAATTTACCAGTGTACTATCACTGATAAACGTATCACCTTCCATAGTAATATGAAAGCCATAATAAAACGAAGGTGTGTTCCTAACCCGTGTGGAACGCCTCGGAGGTACAGACATGTCAACTTGCTCAACAGGAGTTTCCTCCTCAGGTTGATTGCTAGTGTCTGAGGTTCCTTCACCAATTGCTTCTTGAATTTCTTCAAGATCAATTTGCCTCCCACTGTCTCCTTGGCTTATAAACTCTCTCTCACGAAAGACCCCTCTTTTTGCTACAAAGACCACATTCTCACTAGGTCTGTAGAAGAGGTAACCGATGGATTTCTGTGGGTAGCCGATGAAAATACACCTTTCACTTCGGGGTTCGAGCTTATCATGAGTCTCACGCCTCACGAAAGCCTCGCAACCCAAAATCTTGATGTGGTCTAAATTGGGAACCTTCCCAGTCCACATCTCATGAGGTGTTTTGGTTACCTTCTTTGTAGAGACTAAATTAAGGATATGGGCGGAAGTCTCTAAGGCATACCCCCAAAAAGAGATTGGTAACGAAACTTTACTCATCATAGAGTGAACCATGTCCAACAAGGTTCGATTACACCTCTCAGCTACACCATTCAGCTGTGGTGTCCTGGGAGGAGTCAATTGTAAGACAATCCTACACTCCTTAAGATAGTCAAGGAACTTGGTACTAAGATACTCACCACCTCGATTGGATCGAAGCATCTTAATGTTTCTGCCCAATTGATTTTCTACTTCCTGTTTGAATTCCTTAAACCTTTCAAAGGTTTCTGACTTATGTTTGATTAAGTAGACATATCCATATCTACTAAAATCATCAATAAAAGTCACATAATACCGATTAGCATCCCTTGTGGCGGTTTTGAATGGCCCACATACATCAGTATGTATTAGGTCCAACAACCCCTCACCCCTTTCACAAGTTCCAGTGAAGGGTGATTTTGTCATCTTTCCAAGTAGACAAGATTCACAACTATCATCCGATTTAAGGTCGAATGATTCCAAGACTCCACTCTTTTGGAGTTGGCCTATGCGTTTCTTGTTTACATGTCCAAGACGACAATGCCACAATGATGCTTTATCTAGGCTAGTAGAAGAATCAATATACAACACATTATTTCCTAAGTTGTCTAGAATCGACACAGTTTCATACACACCATCACAAGGTAACGCTTTAAAATAAAACACATTTTTAAAGAAAGCATTAATACCACCACATTCATTATCAAACGAAAAGGTAAAACCTTGTTTTTACAAAGCATGAAAAGAAATAATATTCCTCGCCATTTCAGACGAGTACACACATTTATTCAAATCTAATTTTAACCCATTATTAAGCAACAAAGTATAAACTCCAATCTTGGAAACAGGTGAAGCCTTCCTATTCCCCATGATCAAGTTTATCTTCCCGTGCTCCACATCCTCACTTCTTCTTAGGCCCTGCAAATCAGAACATATGTGAATACCACATCCTGTATCAAGCACCCAAGAGTTAAAATATGTTGAGTAATTAGACAATATAGTGTAAATACCTGCATGGGTGGGTTTCACTTTCCCATCCTTTAGATCCTGCAAGTACTTAGGGCAGTTTCGCTTCCAGTGTGCCTTTTCATGGCAATAAAAGCATTCAGCATCCTTGGGAATGGCAGAAGGAGTGACAAAACCGCTCTTGGTCTTCGATGAGGAGCCTTCAAGAGACTTTCCCTTTCTACCCTTCGAAGGGTGCTTCCTCTTTTTCCCTTTTCCTTGCCCGATAGCCAAAACTAGGGTAGATGTTGGAGTAGGAGTAGTAGAGGTAACAACCGCCTTGCCCTTAAGACCGGTTTCAGCGGTCTTCAAGAGTCCTTGAAGCTTGCTGAGGGTAACTTCCTCCTTGTTCATATGATATGTCATACGAAAATGGTCATAACAAGAAGGTAAGGAGTGCAAAATGATGTCAATTGCCAACTCCTCAGGGATGTTCACATTCAGCTTCAGCAAACGGTCCACATACCTTTGCATCTTTTGTATGTGAGCCATGACGGAATCACCGTCCTTCATGCGGGTAGTTATTATGGAGGAGATTATTTCATACCGCTCCTGACGAGCACTCTGATGGTACCTTTCCATCGTGGCCATCATGATACATGCCACCTTAGTAGCATCTCTCTCATGAGTCCTGAATTCAGCGATCTCCTCAGGAGTAGCAGTAGACTCATCAAAGATGACGAGTAACCATCCTGATGTTCCTAATCCAATCCATGAAATTGGAACCATCAAAGATGACCCTCCCACAAAGATTCATGAGAGAGAAAGAACCAGTTGGGTTAGAGCCTGAAGCATTAGTTTTGGAAGACATCTGAAAGAAGAAAGCAAGTTTAGATTAGATATTTAGAATCCTTAATAAGACACCCAAATGTAATATTAAGGCTAGGACCCAATCACAATATATTATACTTAGAAGAGGGATGCCGTAATCTAAGTAATAACATATTTGAAAGGTAGGTGAATGACGATTCACCAATTTCCACCATGAAAAACAAAATGAATTATTAGGTTTTAATTGGATTTGAAATTCGTAGCTTCTTTTGAGATTCATTGAACTTTTCAATGGCATGTTTCAATCTCGATTATGCCCTTCAAGTGTTGTGACTGGGATGCCGAGGATCACAAAACAAGGTGTGAATAACCATGCTAATTCACTTGGGACCCTTAATATTATCACCTAATCAATGTGACGGTTAACCACACACACTCCATTGATCTATGACAAACATTAAGTCACCCTTCGTGATCCTTACTAGTCCAAGTTCGTGTACCGGTTAACCACACACGCTCCACCAACGACTTGGTAAGGTACAAAGTGTGAATTCCATGGACTAGCACCATGTTCACATTTTTCCTAAAATAAATAAGATTGGGAATTAAAAGGTTTAGTTACTTTATAATAATCATTATACTTTTAATGAGGATTTAAAGTCATTATCCTACCCGTTCGGCTAACGACCCTCCACCAGTCAAGCAAGCGGTGGGTAAGAGTGGACACCCATTAAGTTACCATTTTATAGGCAACAAACTTATACCCACCTTATAGACCGGCTTCGTGAATGAGGCCTACTAACGGTAGAACGACTTATTCTTATACATATATATAATAATTAACCATTAATGTTATAAATAGTATAAGGGTTGAATTTTAATTATTAAAACTCTAAGGGTTGGAATTAAAGTTTATTAAAGTGTGTGAAACTTTACAAATTCCAAAACTTGAGGGCAAGTTTTGTAACTATCCAAAACTTTTCATTTCATAACTTATGAATTAAAGGATCATAAAATGAAGACTCTTCATTTTCATGTAACTTATGTGTTTAAATGTGTGTGTTAAAGAAAGTGACCTTTGGATATCCATAACTTGAGGACAAATTATGGACTCCATTAAAACACATAAATGATCAAGAATTAATTCTAAACAATTCAGCAAATAATTCCTATCATCTTCTAAATTCATAAGAACATGAACATGATCATCAAAATTTCAAAAATTATATGAACACATAAAAATCATGGAATTTTGATATATGCTATTGTAAATGGATTAGAACAACCATTACACCAACTAAAACAAGTTTTAAAACACCAAAACAGTTTAGGGTAATGTTTCTAGTCCATTTCCAGCAGCAAAAATCGAAAATCTGCACTTTATGGCTCCTACTCGTCGAGTGCATGAACCTACTCGGCGAGTAGGTTGAAGTTACACATGAACTCGGCGAGTCCCCCCATGGACTCAGCGAGTTCATCAGGCAGACAGTAAGTTTTTCAACTTTTTCAACTATTTTGCATCAAGTATCAAACAAGCAAGCCTAGGCTCTGATACCACTGTTGGGTTTTGAGCAATCTAACACTTCCTAAGTGTGCATGAAACCCTAATAAACCTTGGATCTATGTTTGTCTAAATACATGCAAAATAATAATTTTCCAAGGTTCATAACCTATCTAACATGGCATGGGGTACTTTTAAACATAAAAGAGTTAGAAGAGATTACATACCTTTTTGATGAGTTTGATTCTTGAGGAGTTTGAAGGCCAAGCACCAATAATGTGAATGCCTCAAATGGAATCACAAATCACCAGAAACACTTGGAAAACTCTAGAGAGAGTATACACACTTATATTTTTGGCCACACACAAGCACACACACACTAGTTCACTAGTTGTCATTTCATGCAACATAAGCATGCTTATATAGTGTACATGGTTAGGGTGAAACCCTAATAACCCATGTCTTTTCCTTTACAAGGATCCATGGGTTAAAAGCTCCATGGATCATCCATGGACTTCCATACAAGCCTAGCCCATTAAAAAAATAGTATTAGCCTACACTATATAAAACCAATAGCCCACAATCTAATTAGTCTTCCTTTTAATCTCTAAATTAATTCATAATTAATTTAAGACTAAGACTAATTAAATAACATAACTTCATATTAATATATTATAACTTATAATATATTAATAAACATATGTGTATAACTCTCATAAAATTATCCATAAATAGTTCGGGTGAAGTGCAACCCAAATGGACCATGCCGGGTCGGGTCAAGTATATACCAAATAAGTTATGGACTTAGACACCTTATCCAACAGCCATAATCCAAGGTATACAATATTTGAAGGTAGGTGAATGACGATTCACCAATTTCCACCAAGATAAACGAAATGTGTTATTAGGTTTTAATTGGATTTGAAACTCCTAGATCTTTTGAGATTCATTGAACTGTTCAATGGCATGTTTCAATCTCGAGTGTCCCCTTCTGGTTTTGTGACTGGGATGCCGAGGATCACAAAACAAGGTGTGAATAACCATGCAAATTACTTGGTACCCTTAAGTTTTTACCCCTCATTCGATGTGCGGGTTAACCACACACGCTCCATCGATACTATGATAAACATTAAGTTACCCTTTGCCTACCTTGTTAAATACGAGTTAGTGTGCTGTTTAACCACACACACTCCACTAACCGACTTAAACAAAGTGCAAAGTGTAGTTTCATGGATTAGCACCTTATTCACATTTTCCTAAGTAACTAAGATTGGGTATTATTAAGAGTTTAGTTACTTAGTATTTATCATTAATACTTTTAATGAAGGGAGAATTATAGTCCTGTCAAACCCGTTCGGCTAACAACCCTCCACCAGTCGAGGAAGCGGTGGATGAGAGTGGACAC
Organism: Lactuca serriola; assembly: GCF_051521515.1. Taxonomy (NCBI): domain Eukaryota; kingdom Viridiplantae; phylum Streptophyta; class Magnoliopsida; order Asterales; family Asteraceae; genus Lactuca; species Lactuca serriola. The sequence goes on along the minus strand of NC_136411.1, from coordinate 366,686,097 downwards.
CCATGAAACTGCCATTTTATAGGCAGTAACCTTATACCCCCCCCCCCCTTATAGACCAACTTCGTGAATGAGGCCTACTAATGGTAAGACTGACTTTACTTTTATACATATATATATATATATATATATATATATATATATATATATATATATATATAATTAACTTATAATATTATAAAGTATAAGGGTTGAATTTTAACTTTTAAAATTCTAAGGGCTAACTTGGAATTAAAGTATTCATAAGTGAATTTTTCAAATTCCAGAAACTTGAGGGCAAGTTTTGAAACTATTCAAAACTAATTAATTCCATAACTTATGTGTTTCAAGTAGTTTTAATCCAAAAACTCTTCAAGTTCTATAACTTGAGGACAAGTTATGGAAGACTTTAAACTAATAAAAGAATTAACTTTTCTTTATTTTATAACTTATGGAATTAATTGAGGTTACACTTTTTTTTATTTATTATTTAATGAAGAGACTCTTGGTCCTCCATTACTTGAGGACAAGTTATGGAGTCATAAAACCATTTAATTAGAACTAGACTCTTCATTTTGTAACCTTTGCCAACTTTTATGAGTTTTATGAAACTTAAATGTGACTTTTCATACTTTTGTTGAGGACAAGTTACAAAAACACATTTTAGAATCAACTCTTAGATTAATTTGGATTGAAAACAACTATTTCACTCAACTTTTCTATTAATCTAAGCAACTCATAAGAACAAGATAATTCAAATCAAACTTTTTCATGTAATTAGTCTAAACCTTAAACTAATACAAAACATGAATCAATTGACAATTATCTTTGAAATTGGATTAGCATGAACATTAGCACATCAAAAACAAGTTTATACGTCCAAAAACATCTTAGGGTAATGTTCATAGTCCAATTCCAGCCAAAAAAGTCGAATTTATGTTGTCGAGTGCACGAACCAACTCGGCGAGTTGGATGCATTTTGCCTTGGACTCGGCGAGTCCATTCATGGACTCGGCGAGTCTGCTGGCCAGACAGCATCAAAACTTGATTTTTCAGCTACTTATGCAAGTATAACAAGAAAACAAGCCTAGGCTCTGATACCACTGTTGGGTTTTGAGCATTCTAACACTCCTAAGTGTACATGCAACCCTAAATACCTTGTGTCACAACTATGAATTTTAAGCTATGTAATCTATACATTCAAGTTAATGTGAATCAAAAACTTTAATCAAATACAAGATACAAGTACTATAGATAGTCGTCAAACAATTGGAGACCCTAGAAGTTTTGGTTAAGTCCATTTTGGACTAAGACTTCCTTATTGGATCCAAATGAACCAATAAGCTTCCAATTAGACTATCATGGGCTTAGGACCCTAATTAGGCTCTAATTGGACCCACATTCGTTTATTCCAATATTTTGGGCTAGGTAGAACCTAGAAGGAAATAAAACACAAGTTTGATCCATAATTTAACCTAACCTAGCTTAATAAAGCATAAAAATCACAATTTTATTTTATAAGTCCAATAAATACCCTAAACTACCTCTAATGTTGGGCTTAGGGGCAAAAGCCCAAATTTTTCCTCTTTCCCCTTCATATTCTCGGCCCAAGGCCCAAATCCAAGGGAGGTTGACTTTGGTTGCCACCTCACTATTATCTAATGGATTTCTAGGCACATATCACATACCTCCATGCATGTATCACTTCAAGAGTCACTTCTTTTCTCTCTTCTCTTCTTGTTTGGCCGAGAGCAACATCACACACACCAAAAATATCTCAACTTTCTCTCTAGAACACACAAGAACTCTCCTTCCTCCCCTCTCCAAAAATCTCGAAATTTAGGGACTTTCCAAGAGGATTTTTCAAGTAAATCATCATCTAAGGTAAGATTATGCATAAATCTATGGTTTAAATTCTTTTGTTATCAAAATCCTACCCTAATCTATACAAAAATCGTGATCTTACACCCTAGAGTCATCTCAAAACTCAAGATCTTCATCAAAGGGAGCCAAGGCCAAAAATCACTTCATTTTTCTCCCATTTTCTTCCAAAAACCGAGTCAACACCCCAAGGTGAGATTCATACCCCTATTTTCTGTTTTTATGAGTTTTTGTGGGGGGGGAATACAAGTGAAAGTGTAGATCTATATGTATTTGTATGCGTTGTATGATTTCCATGCTTATATGTATGCTTTTATGTGTTTTTATGTTGGATCTAGCCTTAAAACTCATCAAAACCGAGATATATCTTGTGTTAAATGATTTTAGCTTCAAATATATTTCTAAACACAAAGAGCTTCAAGAAAAATGGCTAAGTGGGTTAGTGATAATTTTCTTTGGGTTAAAAACACAAATTTTGGGCCTAAAATGTGAAAAATGCAAAAATAAGGGCCCAAATTGACATTTCACAGATTCTGATGGATGAAGTGTGCCAAAACAGTTTCTATAAATAAATTTCTGGAAATATACTCATTTAGGGGATTAAAAACATAAATTCCAAGCTTAATGGGCTAAAAATGAAAATTTCGGCCCAATAAGGCCCATTATGCGAATTTTTCTGTTTTGGAGGGCCAAAACTGTAACTTTCTGTAAAACAGTGGACTATAAGTGTTCCAAATCCTTTTCAAAGGTTTAAAATGCTTTTTAAATTTAAAAAGGATCAAAGTTGCAAAAATTTTCCAATTTGGGCCAAAATTGTCAAAATTGCGAAAAGATGGGCTAAAACCGAGAAAAACTGCATTTTCAGGGACTTAAACTGTTTTCTTTGAAAAATATGCTGGAAAATATTAATTTCAATAATTTTTGGTGTTAAAATGTCAAGAAAAATAGTTTAAGGACCAAACCGGGAAATATTTAAATAAAAGGGTTGAAAATGTAAATTTTACAAATAATGAGAGGCTGAAAACAGAAATATTTCAAGGCTGATTCAATGTGTACAATTTGATCAAATAATGACACCTCGACTATCAACGAAATACAACTCATTACAATACCAAAAGTCGTTGTTAAACGAATTGGCTCGGTCTCGAGCCAATGGAAATCTACAACTACTAACTCTTTGATACATACAAATAACGATTGGTAATACATATACATACGAGTGTGCACAGACGTCTACGCACCATCTTCGGGCCCCAAAAGTGTAAAATCTTGTTTGTTGGGCCTAGCTAGCCCAATGACCTGATCTTAAGGCCCGAAGACATTTTTCTACGAAGTGTTGAGTTTCACCGACTTGGCACAACGTAGGGTGACTTTCAATGGCTTGTACCACTGGTCCCCAAGGGTCCATGGTATTGCTAGAAAAGTCTACACATTTTACGAGGCGGGTCGGGGACCCCTCGCACGCATATTTTCCCCAGCCGGTTAATGGAGTTACCGGGGTCTTCGTGACCTCTTTCTCTTCGGACGTGGGACTACACATAGTCCGGGCGATTGGATAACGTGATTAGTACGGACGACGCCTTCAGGTTCGTTAGTATAACTATAAACTGGGCGTTTGTGTAATGCGGGTTTGTAGTAAATAATCAATGCTCGAGAACCTTCCAACGTCGCTTGGGACCGATACTGCTATTTTCATAATGTTTTCAACGCAACTTAATGGATTCCAAAAGAGCTAGGGGAACATCGGGTTTCCCTAGGGTTTTTATCACATACAGATTTGAAACGCATACATCTTAAATGAACATTTTTTTTTAGTATAGAAACAAACAAGCATACCTATGGATCTTCACAAACGTTTTCGAAAGCTTTTCTTTTCAGAAAATATCGGATTTTCTGGTGGTTTTTCAAGAAATATAAACATTCGATTTCAAACACTACTTATGAACTCACCAACATTTCATATGTTGACGTTTTTCAAAATACTTGTATTCTCAGGGAACCAGTGAATCAAGGGAAATCATACTCAGTAACGGTTGCAGTTTATTTTTGAATGAACCAAACAACATTAATTTTTGGAAATGTAATGTCTTAAACAATGTATGACATGTAAACACTACTGGTTGTACTATGTTGATGAATGGTGACGAATGTTGTTTTGTTTCATATATATTCAATGTTATGGTATTCAATTGAGTCACGACAGCCCCCGGACGTTTCCGCCGTCTGGTTCGGGGGTGTGACAGGTTGGTATCAGAGCTTTGTTTATAGTGAACTAGCATGTCGAGCCATACATTGATATGCAACTATAAACCAAAAAGAGGGACTAACATAACTCTGAACAAAACAAATGAATAAAATACACTTGCCTGCATTAGGAGTAAGGACCTAACGCTGAATCAAACACCATAATGCTGGTATCTCGGTTAATTCGGGACTGTTCTTAGTGATACCAAGGAGTGAATGTAGCCTGATCAACTACATTCTCTCCAAGGTAAAACTAACACATGTCTTGATGAGATCGGAATAGCCAGGGAACCTAAAAATTTTACCCTCTATCACTCAAAAAGAGAATATTTGCTTGGTCTGTGTAATAGTCATAGTACCCTAGGAATAATGTAGCATAATTCCGTACTCGCGCAGACAGCATGGCTGGTTTTCATCACCCGGGAGACCCCTACTTCCCCAATCAGGGAAACAACGGGTGGCTAGAGGAGGAGGAGGAGCCCGAGGAGGAGCAGCAGGGTATCCAGTTTCATCAGGCCTTAGTAGCTCACGGGATGCTTGTGGATGAGCCAGGAGGGAATCCAGGCGAAGCACACGATGTCGGACCTGACGAATACGTAGACACTGACTACGAATTTGGAGAGCTCGACGATGACGACGAAGACGGCCGGGTCGGGGACCAGGACCCCATCCCGCCATGCGAGGACGAGGCACAACCAGATCACCCTGCCCCACCAGTGAACCCCCCAAGAGGGAACCGTTCCCTCGAAGCTGAGATCGCTGCACTGCGACAACAGCTGTATGCTATGGAGGCTCGGGCAGTGCAAGCAGAGCATGAGAGGGATGAGGTTATAGGAGACATGGCAGAAATGGCGCAGCTACTGGCACAACATTTCGGCATATGACTTCGGCACCACCTCCTGACGCAACTCATCGCGGTTAGGGATAGACCTATCGTAGTAGGATATTAGTAACTATGTTATGTACTCCGGCTCTATGTTTAAGTGACTACACTACTCATGGAGCCGTTATGCTGTCGGATTAGTGTTACTTATGTATGCTCCTACGAGCAAATTTTCTTGTACTAAATGCGGATAATATTAATAAACTTTTGTGTGTTTTGCTATGATATTCTCAGTTGTTATGTGTTGAGGTGTTATGATTGTATGCTTGATGATAGTAATGCTTAGGTTCGTACCCTACACCTAGTTAGTAGGATCACAACCTCACCGAAACCACGTACACTCAACATCTTTCCGTTTCATGACAGAAAGATGCCTCGCCCAGCTACTCGCGGAAATCCCGAACCAACCCCGCCGGAAGTTGACTCCACTGCTTTCCAGGCAGCCGTGTCTGCTGCAGTCACAGCGGCTATGGCACAACTTCACCGAGGGAACAACAGAGGAGGTAACGGGCAAGGATCCGGAAGTTCGAACAACGGGACGAACCAAGGACTCACTAAAACGTGCACCTACAAGGATTTTGCGAACGCTAAACCCCGAACTTTCAACGGTACCGGAGGAGTGATCGCCCTAAAGCGATGGATCGAGAAGGTAGAGTCGGTATTCGAGATATGCGAGTGCCCCGAGCAGATGAAAGTGAAGTTCGCGGCCTGCACTTTTGTGGACCAAGCACTCACTTGGTGGAATGGGCATGTGGAAGCTATGACACTCCCTGTCGCCAACTCTATTCCCTGGGCAGAGATGAAAGAGATGTTGACGGCTGAGTACTGCCCCCGAGGCGAAATACAGAAGATGGAGCAGGAACTATGGAATCTCACGGTGCAGAATGGGAACATCGATGCTTACATATCGAGATTCAGCGAACTATCTCTGTTGTGCCCGGGTATGATCACATCAGAGGGGAAGAAGATTGAACGATTCATTTGGGGACTGACATCCCCCATTCAAGGGAATGTGATAGCTGCGAACCCTGAAACTTTTGACAGCGCGAAGAGATTGGCAAAGAGGCTATATGATCATAACCACAAAAAGGGCGAGAAACCGGTAGAGACTGAGAAGAAGAAGGAGAGCGATGGTAAGAAAGGATGGAACAACAAGAGGAAGGGGCGTCAAGGTCCCGAGACCTCTAAAAAGCAGCAAACGGTGGCAGTTCACGCTGTCACTGCGCCGGTACCAGTCGCATCACATGCTCCAGCCTCAGCTGCTTCAAATACTTCAAGACCCTATTCCGGCACTCATCCCAAATGCAACAAGTGCGGTTTCCATCACCAAGGAGAATGTAGGGAGTTCCATTGCACCAGTTGCAATCGAAGGGGACACACTGCAAAGTTCTGCAGGACTTATCCTTCTCAGAACCAGAGTCAGGGAAACAACCAGAATAACAACAACAACCACCACAATACCAACAACACCAATGCCGGCGGCAACAACACAGGGCCTAGCCACACCTGTTTCGGGTGTGGAAGGACGGGACATTTCCGTCGAGACTGCCCTAACAACAACAACAACTCAGGAGACAGAGGAGCAGGTAGAATGCTGACTATGGGTCAGAGTGATGCAGTTCAGGACCCCGCAGTTGTGACCGGTACGTTCCTCCTAAACCACACTTATGCATGCATCTTATTTGATACCGGAGCGGAGCGAAGTTTCGTAAGCGAGAAGTTTAAACATTTATTAAAACAACAACCCCAAAAGCTAAATGAAACCTATACGGTGGAAATGGCCAATGGGAAGACCGAATCCACTAGGGAAATCTACACTGGATGTACCCTAACCCTTAACCAGTGCGTCTTTCGAATAGATCTGATGCCAGTGTCAATTAGGAGTTTCGATGTGATTATCGGCATGGATTGGTTAAGCCCCCACCATGCTGAGATTTTGTGCCACGAGAAGGCCGTTCGCCTTCGTCTCCCGAATCACGAAACCCTAGTAATTTACGGAGACAAACCTAGCACGAATCTTTGTCTTATCTCGTGCATCAAAGCACAAAAACATCTGCGAAAGAACAACTTAGCGTTCTTGGCCCACATAGTGGACAAGACAAAAGAAGAAACTAACATCCAAGACATTCCGGTAGCGTGTGAATATCCGGACGTGTTTCCCGAAGATCTTCCAGGAGTACCCCCAGAGAGACAGGTTGAATTCCGAATCGACCTCGTTCCAGGAGCAACTCCCCTCGCTAAATCACCATATCGACTGGCTCCTGCTGAAATGCAGGAATTGTCCAGCCAACTCAGTGAGCTTCTGGACAAGGGATTTATCCGACCTAGCTACTCGCCATGGGGAGCTCCGGTGCTCTTTGTCAAAAAGAAGGACGGATCTTTCAGAATGTGCATCGATTACAGAGAGTTGAATAAACTCACTGTTAAAAACCGCTACCCACTCCCGCGAATCGATGATCTATTCGACCAGCTCCAAGGAGCTAGCTATTTTTCTAAAATAGATCTACGGTCCGGATAGCATCAACTCAAGGTCCGAGAAGAAGATATTGCTAAAACCGCTTTCCGAACCCGCTATGGACACTATGAATTCGTCGTAATGCCCTTCGGTCTAACAAATGCACCCGCTGCATTTATGGACCTAATGAACCGAATCTGTCGACCGTTCTTGGACAACTTCGTCATTGTGTTTATCGATGACATCCTCGTCTATTCTCGAAGCAAAGAGGAGCATGGCCAACATCTCCGACAAGTCCTAGAAACGCTGCGATCGGAAAAGCTTTACGCCAAACTCTCCAAGTGCGAGTTCTGGCTTCGGAGTGTGAATTTCTTAGGCCACGTAGTTAGCCAAGACGGAATTCATGTGGATCCCTCTAAGGTCAAAGCTGTGGAAGGATGGGCAACTCCGACTACGCCCACAGAAATTCGTCAGTTCTTAGGCCTAGCAGGCTACTATAGGAGATTCATCCAAAACTTCTCAAAAATCGCCAAGCCACTTACCTTGCTTACGCAAAAGAGTGTGCCATTCAAGTGGACAGACCGACAAGAGATTGCGTTTCGAACCTTGAAGCAAGCTCTTTGCAGCACTCCTGTACTATCTCTACCTGAAGGAACGGAAGATTTTGTAGTTTACTGTGACGCGTCAAATCAGGGCTTAGGTTGCGTTCTCATGCAACGTGGAAGAGTAATAGCATATGCGTCCCGTCAACTAAAGGCGCACGAAGTAAATTACACAACCCATGACCTAGAACTGGGAGCTGTGGTCTTCGCCCTAAAAATTTGGAGGCACTACCTGTACGGTACAAAGTGCACCATCTTTACGGACCACAAGAGCCTCCAGCACATCTTGAATCAGAAGGAGCTGAACATGAGACAACGAAGATGGGTGGAATTGTTAAACGACTACGAATGCGAGATCAAGTACCATCCAGGCAAGGCCAACGTGGTAGCTGACGCATTAAGTCGGAAGGAATACACAAATCGTCATACGAAAACGCACTCGATAACCATTCAGTCTCATCTGACCACTCAAATTGCATCAGCCCAGGCAGAGGCTATGAAAACGGAAAACGGAACTAGCGAGGCATTACGCGGAATGGAGAAGAATCTGGAAGTCAAAGAGAATGGGGTATACTACTTCATGAACCGTATTTGGGTTCCAAAAATCGGAGGATTCAGGGAGATCGTTATGAAGGAAGCCCACAAGACACGATACTCCATTCATCCTGGTTCGGACAAGATGTATTTGGACATTAAGCAGCACTATTGGTGGCCTAACATGAAGGCGGAAATCGCAACTTATGTTAGTAAGTGCCTTACGTGTGCCAAAGTAAAAGTGGAATACCAGAAACCTTCCGGATTGTTACAACAACCGGCAATCCCTGAGTGGAAATGGGAGGGGATTTCTATGGACTTCGTGACCAAGCTGCCCAAGACGTCGGACGGATTGGACACCATATGGGTAATAATCGACCGACTGACGAAATCTGCCCATTTCCTGCCCATCAAAGAGTCCTACAAGATGGAGAGGCTGACGCGTTTGTACCTACGAGAGATTGTAAGACTTCATGGAGTGCCAAAATCCATCATTTCGGATAGGGACAGTAGATTCACGTCACGCTTTTGGCAGTCGCTCCACAAGGCAATGGGAACTCATCTTGATATGAGCACCGCGTATCACCCACAAACGGACGGTCAAAGCGAACGAACCATTCAGACGCTTGAAGACATGCTTCGTGCATGTGTGATAGACTTCGGAAAGTCTTGGGATACCCACCTACCGTTGATCGAGTTTTCATATAACAATAGTTATCATTCGAGCATTAAGGTGGCCCCTTTCGAAGCACTGTACGGGCGTAAATGTAGATCACCGTTATGTTGGGCTGAAGTAGGTGACACCCAGCTAGCAGGAACACATACGTCGGATAGGGCAATGACAGGACCGGAAATCATTCGCGAGACCACAGAAAAGATTGTTCAGATCAAAGCTCGATTACAGGCATCGCGTGACCGGCAAAAAGAGCTACGCTGATAAACGGCGAAAGCCCTTAGAGTTCCAGGTCGGTGATCGAGTATTGTTGAAGGTCTCACCCTGGAAAGGGGTTATACGTTTCGGAAAACGAGGAAAGCTAAACCCACGGTACATTGGACCTTTCGAAATCGTCGCCCGAATAGGTCCGGTAGCCTACAGACTACAACTACCCCCGGAGCTAAACGGAGTGCACCCCGTGTTTCATGTTTCTAATCTGAAAAAGTGCCTATCAGATGAAACCCTTGTCATTCCTCTTGACGAAATCGAAATCAATGAGAATCTCCTGTTCGTCGAAGAGCCAATCGAAATCATGGACAGAGAGGTGAAGCGTACTAAGCAGAGTCGCATCCCGATCGTGAAGGTACGGTGGAACGCAAAGCGTGGGCCAGAATTCACGTGGGAACGCGAAGATCAAATGAAGCAGAAGTACCCTCACCTATTCCAGCATTCTCAAATCTAGCCTTCAAACAGAATTTCGGGACGAAATTCCCTTTAACGGGGGGATGATGTCACAACTATGAATTTTAAGCTATGTAATCTATACATTCAAGTTAATGTGAATCAAAAACTTTAATCAAATACAAGATACAAGTACTATAGATAGTCGTCAAACAATTGGAGACCCTAGAAGTTTTGGTTAAGTCCATTTTGGACTAAGACTTCCTTATTGGATCCAAATGAACCAATAAGCTTCCAATTAGACTATCATGGGCTTAGGACCCTAATTGGGCTCTAATTGGACCCACATTCGTTTATTCCAATATTTTGGGCTAGGTAGAACCTAGAAGGAAATAAAACACAAGTTTGATCCATAGTTTAACCTAACCTAGCTTAATAAAGCATAAAAATCACAATTTTATTTTATAAGTCCAATAAATACCCTAAACTACCTCTAATGTTGGGCTTAGGGGCAAAAGCCCAAATTTTTCCTCTTTCCCCTTCATATTCTCGGCCCAAGGCCCAAATCCAAGGGAGGTTGACTTTGGTTGCCACCTCACTATTATCTAATGGATTTCTAGGCACATATCACATACCTCCATGCATGTATCACTTCAAGAGTCACTTCTTTTCTCTCTTCTCTTCTTGTTTGGCCGAGAGCAACATCACACACACCAAAAATATCTCAACTTTCTCTCTAGAACACACAAGAACTCTCCTTCCTCCCCTCTCCAAAAATCTCGAAATTTAGGGACTTTCCAAGAGGATTTTGCAAGTAAATCATCATCTAAGGTAAGATTATGCATAAATCTATGGTTTAAATTCTTTTGTTATCAAAATCCTACCCTAATCTATACAAAAATCGTGATCTTACACCCTAGAGTCATCTCAAAACTCAAGATCTTCATCAAAGGGAGCCAAGGCCAAAAATCACTTCATTTTTCTCCCATTTTCTTCCAAAAACCGAGTCAACACCCCAAGGTGAGATTCATACCCCTATTTTCTGTTTTTATGAGTTTTTGTGGGGGGGGGGGGGGAATACAAGTGAAAGTGTAGATCTATATGTATTTGTATGCCTTGTATGATTTCCATGCTTATATGTATGCTTTTATGTGTTTTTATGTTGGATCTAGCCTTAAAACTCATCAAAACCGAGATATATCTTGTGTTAAATGATTTTAGCTTCAAATATATTTCTAAACACAAAGAGCTTCAAGAAAAATGGCTAAGTGGGTTAGTGATAATTTTCTTTGGGTTAAAAACACAAATTTTGGGCCTAAAATGTGAAAAATGCAAAAATAAGGGCCCAAATTGACATTTCACAGATTCTGATGGATGAAGTGTGCCAAAACAGTTTCTATAAATAAATTTCTGGAAATATACTCATTTAGGGGATTAAAAACATAAATTCCAAGCTTAATGGGCTAAAAATGAAAATTTCGGCCCAATAAGGCCCATTATGCGAATTTTTCTGTTTTGGAGGGCCAAAACTATAACTTTCTGTAAAACAGTGGACTATAAGTGTTCGAAATCCTTTTCAAAGGTTTAAAATGCTTTTTAAATTTAAAAAGGATCAAAGTTGCAAAAATTTTCCAATTTGGGCCAAAATTGTCAAAATTGCGAAAAGATGGGCTAAAACCGAGAAAAACTGCATTTTCAGGGACTTAAACTGTTTTCTTTGAAAAATATGCTGGAAAATATTAATTTCAATAATTTTTGGTGTTAAAATGTCAAGAAAAATAGTTTAAGGACCAAACCGGGAAATATTTAAATAAAAGGGTTGAAAATGTAAATTTTACAAATAATGAGAGGCTGAAAACAGAAATATTTCAAGGCTGATTCAATGTGTACAATTTGATCAAATAATGACACCTCGACTATCAACGAAATACAACTCATTACAATACCAAAAGTCGTTGTTAAACGAATTGGCTCGGTCTCGAGCCAATGGAAATCTACAACTACTAACTCTTTGATACATACAAATAACGATTGGTAATACATATACATACGAGTGTGCACAGACGTCTACGCACCATCTTCGGGCCCCAAAAGTGTAAAATCTTGTTTGTTGGGCCTAGCTAGCCCAATGACCTGATCTTAAGGCCCGAAGACATTTTTCTACGAAGTGTTGAGTTTCACCGACTTGGCACAACGTAGGGTGACTTTCAATGGCTTGTACCACTGGTCCCCAAGGGTCCATGATATTGCTAGAAAAGTCTACACATTTTACGAGGCGGGTCGGGGACCCCTCGCACGCATATTTTCCCCAGCCGGTTAATGGAGTTACCGGGGTCTTCGTGACCTCTTTCTCTTCGGACGTGGGACTACACATAGTCCGGGCGATTGGATAACGTGATTAGTACGGACGACGCCTTCAGGTTCGTTAGTATAACTATAAACTGGGCGTTTGTGTAATGCGGGTTTGTAGTAAATAATCAATGCTCGAGAACCTTCCAACGTCGCTTGGGACCGATACTGCTATTTTCATAATGTTTTCAACGCAACTTAATGGATTCCAAAAGAGCTAGGGGAACATCGGGTTTCCCTAGGGTTTTTATCACATACAGATTTGAAACGCATACATCTTAAATGAACATTTTTTTTTTAGTATAGAAACAAACAAGCATACCTATGGATCTTCACAAACGTTTTCGAAAGCTTTTCTTTTCAGAAAATATCGGATTTTCTGGTGGTTTTTCAAGAAATATAAACATTCGATTTCAAACATTACTTATGAACTCACCAACATTTCATATGTTGACGTTTTTCAAAATACTTGTATTCTCAGGGAACCAGTGAATCAAGGGAAATCATACTCAGTGACGGTTGCAGTTTATTTTTGAATGAACCAAACAACATTAATTTTTGGAAATGTAATGTCTTAAACAATGTATGACATGTAAACACTACTGGTTGTACTATGTTGATGAATGGTGACAAATGTTGTTTTGTTTCATATATATTCAATGTTATGGTATTCAATTGAGTCACGACAGCCCCCGGACGTTTCCGCCGTCTGGTTCGGGGGTGTGACACCTTGGATCTATGTTTTCTCTATTATACATGCAAATATGAACATCCAAGGTATTATCCTAATCTACCATACAAAACAATGAATATAACAAGATAGAATACATACCTCATTGATGTAGAAAGTCTTCATGAAGCTTGAATGCATAGTGCCCCAAGTGTGACACCTCAAATGGTTCACAAAACAACAAATACACTTGGAATAACTTGAGAGAAACTTGAACACTCCATGAAATCGTTTAGCCCTCACATACACACATAGTGCACGATTTCTTGAGCCATGGGATTCTTTTATATGGTGGCTATTAGGGTTACACCATGTAACTCATGACTTTACCCATTCCTTATGCTCCACGGATTTTAACCTCCATGGAGTATCCATGGGTCACCCCATGGACTTAGTCCAACATAAGGAATCTTGGATCACAAGCCCATATATATAAGAATGAATGATTTACACAATCAACCCATATATTTAATTAGTCTCCTTTTGATCACTTAATTAATTCCAAATTAATTCTTGATCAATACTAATTAAATAATCCTATTAATATATTAGAACTTATAATATATAAATAATCCTTGAATGTTATTTCTCTCATTATAGTTTATCCAAATGTATGATGCCATGCAACCCAAATGGACCATGCCGAGTCGGGTCAAGTCTTACCAATTATAGTTATGGACTTAGACATTAATCCAACACTTCCAAATAAAATCATTGTAATGCGAATGAGTCTGTTCTTCCACCTTCTGCTAACACTGGTTTCAATATCAATGAGGATTCCCGCCTCATTTGGCCGGAACTGGTGGGTTATTCGCTTAAATCAAATTTTTTAAGTTTTGTCAATACAAAACATGGTTCACTTCATTTCTAATTAGACAAAATGCAATAAAAAATTAGACTAATACAGTCCATAAATGATAGCCAACGCAATAGAGCCAGCCAAGAAAGCCAACAGTTTTATTCTATGCATCACACTAGCTATCGTTTTATAAAGCAATTCCCAGTAAAATTTGTTTTCACCCACCGATGTGGGATACCTTCACAACCATTTTTTTCCTTTGTTCCTTTACGTCTTTTTTTCTTTTCTTCAAGTAACACACATATTAAATTCTAAATTTATAATACACAACACACTTCACGCATAGAGTAACCAAACATATTACATAAAACGAACATTACATATAGATTTTTTTTTAAAAGCACAATACACACATATATAATACAAAAATCTCTTTTTGAACTAACACATTACACTAAAGTCTTTTCCATTTGCAATCGTGTGTATGTTAAATCAGATACTTTGTTTTCTTTCTGTTGATTCATTTATATATATATATATATATATATATATATATATATATATATATATATATATATATATAAAGAGAGAGAGAGAGAGAGAGAGAGAGAGAGAGAGATTTTTCTAGTGGAATCAAGAGTTCCCAATGACCATTTTATTAGGAGAGGTGACAGGAATCAGAGATGTCAGCAGCAGGGGGAAGTTTACATATCATTACATATATCCTAATCCCAATGACGATTTTACCTAAATGCCCCTCCATGTTATTTCATCAGTAATGTAGGATGTTAAATTGTTTTTTTTTTCATGACTCTCTAGCATGACTTTGACTAGCTTTGACAGGATCTTTATGGACAAGGTCACCTGATGATAACGGCCGATCAGGTAATTTTCCAAATTCATTACATAACACATGTTTAAAATTCAAGAAATATCAAATACAAATCCATTTATTGCGTGAACTACACATTATCCACGATTGAAATTCCATTTTATTGAAAAGATTCATTTTTTTTGTAGGATCATGATGGATCACATATCAAAGGATTGTTGATCAACTTCTTGCACTCGTTTTGGCCATCTTTACTATAAGTCCCTGAGTTTGTACTAGAGTTCATCACTCCAATTGTTAAGGCTACTGAAAAGAACAGTAACAATGTTATATCGTTCTATATTATTCCTGAGTATGTGGCACAGAAGGATAGTCTAGGGCGCAGAGCAAAAGATTTCAAATAAAATCACTTCTTGTGAAGTTTTTTGTGTTTTATTACAGTTTCTTTGAAGTTATTCTTGCATTTACCCCATTTAGTAAATGATAATTTATTTACTTTTCTTTATACAGGCTGGGACATATTTTGATTCAAATGAGAAACATATCCCATATCGTGATTTCATCAACAAGGAGCTTATCTTATTTTCAATGGCTGATCTTCAAAGTCTTGTGGGGACCATCGTTGGCATGGCCCAAAACTTCGTTGGCAGCAATAACATCAACCTTCTCTACCCAAGTGGCCAATTTGGTACACGTCAGATGGTAAGATTCACAAAATATAAAATTTTGTTCATTTTTCTTTAGCTACATATTTAAAAATCTAAGAGTACATTACACGAATGGTATGGTAATTTACGCGTTTGGTAAGACAGGGACCAAGGTTGGAGTACTTGATTGAAGATGGACAATCCATTGAGCCTACTTGGTATCTTCCAATTATACCCATGGTTTTGGTGAATGGAAGTGAAGGAATAGGGAAAGGGTGGAGTACTTTTGTACCAAATTATAACCCTAGGGACATTATTGAAAATTTGAAATGTTTATTGAATGGGGAAGAAATGGTGCCAATGGATCAATGGTATAAATGGTTCAGAGGAAAAAATTAGAAAACAGCATCAAAGGACACTGGATACACAACCATTGGAATTGTTGACGAATTGAAGATGAGGACGAAAAAACCCTCTGCATCACTGAGTTGCCAGTTAGAAGGTGGACACAGGAGTATAAGGAGTTTTTGGAGGTTGCTTCAACTTTTGGAAAAGATAAGGAACAGAGGATAGTGTTAGATATATCAAGGAATTCCTATGAGATAACACTCGCTGAGGTTCTGAAGGTGAGTGAACCTACATGTTATTTTCTTCATTTTTTGTTCATCTTTCATCATCACTCAATCAATTTTCATATTGTTTTCATTAATGTTCTAGCATATAAAGTAAGCTTTCATTGTCATTCTACATTGCAGGCTAAAAAGGGATATGCAAGTGGAAAATGGAATGAGGGGGTAAATCTCTCCGAACAGGTTGGTACACGAGAGAATGAGAAGGTGAAGGCCCCCTTAATTAAATGCAACTAAAACACCTTTTTTTAGAAGTTTTTGATGCAACTTTGTTTAATTGACATTGTATTAATACTTTAATGAGCCAACTAAAAACTTGGTTATATAAGTTTCTATATGATTATGTGAAGATAATTGAATTTGTGGTTGTTCACACACTTATATACCACCATGGTGATGGATTAAGCACCAACATGAGTGGTTGGTGATACGTCAGGGGAACATCTTAGGTTTTAAGCCTGAGCATCACCTTTCTTGGGGACATTGTTTGTCAAGGGTTCAAGTTCCAACAGCCACAATGTGTGAAAGTTCAGATTCTAATATGGGTTAAGCTCATTGTAGGTACTGAGTTCCCATGGCATCCAACAATGATTTTGAAATCTTCAAGGAAACACTTACGTAGTGACTTGAGTTTATAAATTTTTATGCAGGCAAGGATTTGGAAGGAAAAGGCTGAGCAATCTGATGAAAAAGCTAGCCAGAAAATATTTGATTCAAGATGTGTATTGGAGGTGGCAATAAAGCAAACCTGTTATTTAAATATGCATATACATCTATATGTTGATATTGTTATTGAATGCAGGAACAAATATAATATTTTAGATCTGATGACAAATAATTTACATGGACAACATTTGAAAGAGGGAATGACGATACTAAAATATCACCTTGCATTTGGTGTATATGGTTGTTGTATGTATCTGTTTCTTCCTACACACACAGACACACACACACATAGACACACACACACACACATATATATAATGAAGAGTGGCCTGTGAGTTCAATTTACCAATACATAGTAATGAAGAGTTTAGACTTCTTCCCAAACCTTAATGACAACATTGATATCCTTGTTGACCTCCTGATGAATATGGTTAATAAAAAGATGTTCCACATACACCCGAACCCTTTGTTGGACACACACTCACTTATGTGGTTGTATGATACGTTGCCTCTAAAGTGTGGGTGGCGTTAATATGGTCTTGGAGATTCTATTTATCTTTTTAAATTCAATGATGATCTATGTCTTAAAAACATAATTGACAATGACCCTTGTGTATTTAACAATGTACTTATTATCATTCAAAAATATATTATCACAAAAACGTTGACTAGACCACCTGAAGCCAGATGCCAAAAGTCAACCTCATATTGAAGTAAACATTCTGACTATTTTGTTTTTTTTATTCTTTTTATAATTTTTATTAATACATAGACATATCTACTTATAGGTAGCACTCAGGCTGAGGAAACTAGGGTACACCAGTGGTTGTTCTGCTGGAGATACAGTTCCTTACATAATTTGCTGTGAGAAGGTTTGTGATTAAGCTTTTATTTTTATTTTTTAACTTTTCATATTTATTTACCTCAAATTTGCATTTTTTTGATAACTTTTATAAGGGAATGGTTTGAGTACATCAGTAGGGATTGCTCAACGTGCAAGACATCCAGATGAACTCACAAAGGATAATGAGAATTTGATGATTGACATCGACTATTATCTAGCACAACAGGTACCTTTTTTTGTAATTTTTAATGTTTTAATTATATTATCTAAATACTTAAATCATTTTTTTGGTAATTAAAAATTATAATATGTTTTAATTATAAGAATAAATAGTAATTAAAAATTAAAATATGTTGTCACAGGCAGCAAGAGATGTTGGAGCTCTTAGAGAAGCTAAGGACAAACTAGAGAAGTGAGGCGAAGAGCTGACAAGGAGATTAGACTTTGAAAAACATTTGAGGGTATATTTTTTTGTATTTCTTGTATCCAATTAGTTTGTAAAATTTAGTTACAACTTCTATTGATTTGTTTTATTTTTCCATGTAATGATTATTTGTATGACATTAAATTTTATGCAATGGATTCTATTATTTGTATATAGTATTTTATTTCTATTATGAGACATTAAATACAAATTTAATTTGAAAATTAGTAAATCTATAAATAATATTTTTTTTAAACATATAAAATTATGATACGCAGAAGTGTGAGTCATCTTCATTTATGACATGGCCTTTCTTGATAGGGGCTTTAATGATACGCAATGTGAGTCGTAAGGTTACGACACGCAAATGCGTGTCATCTTCCCTTATGACAGGGCCTTCCTTGATACGCAATGCGTATCGTAAATGCACGTTGTAAATAGACGACGCACAAAAGCTTGTCGTCTTTCGTTATGACATGGCCTTGCTTGACACGCATTCGCGCGTCGTCTGAGCGTTTTACAACACGCATTGCGCATCGTAAAAGGCTGTTTTTCTAGTAGTGTTATCTCACAAATGATAGCATCGTTCCCATAACAAAGGAAGTTTTTCTTTGGGAAGATGGTATTCCGCCAAATCCTAAAGGTTTCAAGGTCATTGAACCATCTGCCGAAGAATTCTAGTAATTTTTAACCCAAACTGGATTCAAAGGGGAATATAAGTCCAAGGAGTTCAAGAAATCATCAGTTCCTGGTATCTGGACCGTTTTAATGCACTTAATCATGAAGGGACTATCTAGTAAACATGGATGTTTAAACTAAATGAGCAAATATTAGTTGTACCTAATATACAATATATTCACTGGAAGAACAAATGACATCGATCCCTGAGGTTCTATGGAATGATTTTGATAAATTCACTTCATCTTAGAAAGCCAACAAGATTCCTTGTCTAAAAATCTGCGATCTTACTTTTCAACAAATCTACAAAGCATAGCGTGAACAAGTTCCTCTTCAAATGGAACCTCTTGAGGTATACTATAATTTTAATTTATTAAATTTTATAGACTTCCAAATCTATATTCTATTGGTCCAATCCGGCGTCTGCCACAACACATGCTTGACATTCTTCCTTGCAACCCACATACTGAACTCAGATACTGAATCTTCCGGAGAACTCATTGTTGATCTCTTTTATCTCAAATCCATTTCCGAGATCAAGGCTCCCACTCATTTTCTCCAGGACCGAGAGCAACATTTGCAAACATGGTTTTGGAAAGTTAATTTATATTTGAAAAATAAAATTTTTGGTTTAAATACTTTACATTTTACTTTTATATGATATTTATAATGATATAACATATAAAATAATATTTATATTATAGATACAATGATTGTACGGGGTAAAACAAAATTTAAAAAAAAAAATCAATTAATATACTACTAAATAATACTATTATTTTTTCTTGCTATTTAAAGTAATAATGAAAGACTCCCGGTGTCTTTTGAAAATTTCTCATTAAAGACAATAAACTATAGAAATAATGAAAACCCGCATCATGTACGGGGTAAAACAAAATTAAAATATATATATATATATATATATATATATATATATATATATATATATATATATATATATATATATATATTTATATTATAGATACAATGATTGTACCGGGTAAAACAAAATTTAAAAAAAAAATAATCAATTAATATATTACTAAATAATACTATTATTTTTTGTTGCTATTCAAAGTAATAATGAAAGACTCCCGATGTCTTTTGAAACTTTCTCATTAAAGACAATAAACTACAGAAATAATGAAAACCTGTATCATGTAGGTTGGAAGGTGTATTTATTTATTTACTTTTTTTGAAACAGCAAACTAACTAATCTACTCCTAAATAACCAGCTATGTCTCAACTGAGACTTGAACCCTTCCTCTCAAATAAGATGGTCACTCTATACCGCTAGGCCATTGGCCCTTTGGTTGGAAGGTGCATTTAAATAATAGAAATTGTTAAACAACACTAATAATTACATTCAAAGTTGGGGGGTATTATTAATAATATTCTTTGGTAGGGTTTTTTGATTTTCTATTCTCACACGTGAAATAAGTGATTGATAATTAGTAACCCAATCACATGGAACACTTAATTGTGGCCGTTAATTTTGAATATATTATTTGTATCGTTGAACTAGTAACATCATCTAATTGCATATTGTATCGTGCTCGATATGAGTTTCATTATTTTATTGCCAAATAGAATAATAATGATCATATTCTTTAAGAATTGTTCCATTAAAACTAAAAAGATTTTTTCTATGTACAATGAAAAGTAATTATTTTCCTATATACTGGATAAAAAACATATTCTTAAAGAATGATTATCAATCTTTGTCACTTTACGGATTTTGTATATATGTTACCATTCTTTAAGAATTTGGGTATCTTAATTATTATTGCATTCTCTAAGAATTTGAAAACTCTTTATTATTTTTAAAAAAATGGATGACCTTTTTTTTTTCTTTGTGAACACGTTATGCAAGAATAAGTCATATAATAATTCTTACTTCTATATTGCAGGATATTATTCTATTGAAGAGGATAAAACATGTGATGAGAGATTTATGACTATAATTTTACTATAGACGTCGCTTAAAAATTCATTTGAAATTTGATGATTTGTTTATTGATTTCACTAGCTGTGTTTTGTGAATTGTTTGAAAGAACTACTTATGTTTTAAATCATATTGTCAGTATTCGAACCATTTTTAATGATGTGTTTCTTGATTTCATCCTTGTGTTCTGATGTGACTTTCTTGATTTAAAAAAACCAATGAGCATGATGATATAATTGAAATTGTATCCGACTTTTTTTTTGTTTTTTTAAAGAATTTCAAGACATAATTGAACTTGTATCCATGTATAGCAGTTAAGCATTTATTTCTTTTCATGAAAGTTTTAGTGTTTTGGATCAAAATTCAACACACACTTAAAGAATTAACTATAGTTCTTAGAGAATAAAGTTTAATTCTTCACAAATGTATTACAAGAATATCAATATTAAATATTCTCAACATCAATCATTAGATTTTAAGTTAAATAATCAATTGTTAAACACTTTCATGATATATAACAAAAATAAATTTAGAAAATGATTTGTTAAGAATATAATAGATTATATTCTCGTATTCTTGAAGAATTCAATACGTAAGTAACTTCAAATATAAAAAATTTATTATACTATATTCTTAAAGAATGCACGAGTAATAATCAGCTTTTAAAAAAAACAATCTCCAGGTTTTATTAATCATATTAAAAGGTAGTAATTAACTAAAATGTAAATTTTAAAATTTTATTTTTTTAAATATAATTAAAATTGCATCCCTTAATATCTTCAATTTCCATTAATTATTGTTAACCAAATTTACTAACTTACCTTTTCAATTAGCTAAATGTAATTATATAATAAATGTTATCCTATGTTAATATTATGTACCATAAGATAAAATCATTTCATCTTTTAAATCTAATGGTCAATATTTGGTCACACATTCACACAATATTTATGATTCATATTTAAACTAACCCTATATATATATATATATATATATATATATATATATATATATATATATATATATATATATATATATATATATATATATATATATATCATTTAACTTGAGACCACATTAATTTTTTAAAATCATTACGACGCATCCTAGCTATTCCAAGTTGAAGATCAAAAAATAAAAAAATAAATAAATCTAAAATAAAAATTAAAGGAGAAATACAAAAATATTTTTTTTTGATTATTATTTTTGTTGTTTTATTTACCAAAAAAAATTACTTTTTTTTTATTTTTATAATATATGTGAACTATTATAATAGATTATTATATTGTAAATATTCAAATGAAATTTATAGAATATTATAATATTTAAATGGAATTTGAATATTGTAGTATTCTTCTATAATTGTTAGATATGTTAAAATATTTTAATATTCTACTAAATTGTTAGAATTTTTAAAAATATTATAATATTTTTTTAAAAATTGTTTGAATATTTATACTCTAATATTCTAATAGAATATGTAAATATTCTAATAGTTTTGTTATAATTTATATACTAGAATATTGTATTACAATATCTCATAAATATTTTAAAAAAATGGTATTTTTTATTTTATTTTTGGAAAATATAAATGATTTAAATAATTATTTAAAACAAAATTATAAAAAATTTTAAATTACTTTGCATTTTAAAAATATATTTATTTTGATCTTCAAAATGAATGACTGGGATTGACTCCTCATGTCTCACAAAATCAAATCTATGATCAACCTAAGACTAGAGAAATCCACTTCGCACCATGCACCTAGACGTTAAAAAAAGATCTTTAGCTAGCTAGTAGCTAACAAACACATGATTCGTTATTACATAGACTTTTAGCAAACACGTTCGCTAAATTGATCCGTCCCGAAAAGAACATTGTTAATGATGAATTTAAGAAACTCTTTGATCGTTTAGATCTTATAACAGGTAAATCACGAAAGCAAAAAAAAACAGCAATATAAAACACAAGAATGAATCTGAATATGTCGAATGATTCAATTGATTCAATCCTCAGTAGAGCTCGATCAAGAACTTCCGCTATAGAGGATATTAGGGTTACAAAAGATAAAGATCAAAATACTTGACAAAATAATTTCCAAATCCTACGTCCTAGGATGCATGCAAGCACCTATAAATACAAAACCCTATAAAATAACTCACGGATGGACAGGCCCATACTGGAGACTAAATGGACAAAATAGCGAGCCTAAGACGCAACACCTTCTGGACCTAAGAATCTCCCCCTTTGCGTCAATTGGAGCGAGACTATCTCTTCGGCTTGCTGGGTCGAGCTGTAGGAACTTTCTTAGTGGTATCAAACAGACGTGGGATGAGAGCAAGGAAGGTCTGTCTGAAGCGAATGTACCACTGGATCATGTCATCGAAGTACTTCTTGTCATCTGCTGAATTCTGCTTGCATCGATGAATGATTCCCAAAACATGTTCCGAGCATGCAGTGGTGTAAAGGTGTTTGTCAGCCAAGGTGAACAGGCATTTTTGGCCTTCGTTCCTTGTAAACATGACAGAATTCCGCTTCGGGGCAATTCTTCCCATCTGCATCATGTTCAAATCACTAGCAGAGCTGACAGGAGAAATAGTAGGCTTTTTCTTGAAGATGCTAGCGATCTCCTGATCCATCTTGACAACCTCCATAATGTAGCATACGAGCATCCTTTTGTAGTGATCAATAATTGGACCATACTCAGCTTCGTTGGTGAGGAGGATGTTGTGCAAAATAATCCAGTCATGTGGATTCATGTTGGGAAGATGAGCAAGTGATATCGTGTGTTCGGTTTTAGCAGAACCCCTCAGCACTTTGAACCGAACGTGCGTGAAGTTCCCTTCACAAAACGGCTTGAGGACCTGAACGTTGATGATTTTCTGAGCGCTCCAAGTTTGATATTGTGGTTGAGCAGACTTTAGATAGAATTCAACGAGTTCCCTATCAACCTTTGGATGAGGATGAGGGACATCATCAACGTTATCAAAGGCATGAAAGATGAAGGCTTTTCGGGTCAGTGGCATGTCGAACTGAGAATGTACAGAGTTGATACGATCCAATGAAATCACTGGTTCGAGCCACAGAATGCTGGGAGTTTCAATTGCCTCTTTCAAAAGCTTCTCAAGAGTCCACGGAGGAAAAAGAGTTTTTCTGCTCTCAAGAAGGTCATGAGCCTCCTTCATTTTTCTCTCGTTCTCCTCAGCCTCTCTGGAAACACGAGCGCTCATGTCAACATCTTTATCACGACCTTGTTTCTTTAAGAGATCTGCAATCGTCTCTTTATCATCATCATCACTGTCTTTAGCAATTTTCTTTCCTTTGTCTTTGACACCAGAACCTGAGGCTTAACCTGCTGGAGGAGGTTCGGTTGCTTTAGTTGTTGTAGAAGTGGGAGGCGGTTGGGACTGAGACACATCTTCTCCCCCTTGTTTCAGATTGGACACGAACTCCAGGAGCCCTTCAAATTTGCTTAAGAGAGCAAGGGCAGGAGCAAGCTTTTCTGCAAGAGTGCGCCTCACTGAGTAGTTCAGAATCAGATCATGGGCTTCAATGATGTTGGAAAGGGCGGTGTGGACATCCGAAACACATGAAGAAATAACTTCTCGCTCAAATCGAAGTGATTCAACTTCTTTTTGAGAATGCAAAAGCTGAAGAATCTTGACCTTAAGAGCAGTGGTTTTACGAGCGAGAGCGTCCATTACTGAGTTCTCGGCAGCAAGGTCTTCATGGAGCTTAGTCAGGCGCTCCTTAATAGTTGCCTTAAACGATATGTTGTCATCACTGAGAGATTGACGAAGACTGGCAAAGGACTCCAGTTCGGAGGCAACTGAAGTGGCCAGCTTGTTTACAAGAGAGTCAAGCTTCTTTTTATTGGAATCAGCAGTTTCCTGTAAAGACTGCAAAATAGAAGAAGCGTCAACAAATAGGTTTTCGACTTTTTCGGTCGCAGCAGCACATGCCTTGGTGGAGGCGTCAATAGCGGCAGTGGCAGAGTTGATAGATGTTTCATGAGCCTTAGTAAACGTATCAACAATCCCCTGAATAGCAGCCTCTGAGATAGTAGAGTGTGAGGAAGAAGAGGAGGAAGCAATGAGAGAATCGATTTTCTCATGAAGCTCCTTGAGATGCTTCTTGGTGACTGGAGCATCATCATCATCATCGCTTTGCATTTGATACAAACTGTAATAGACCGAATCAAATGTCATGTCATGTCCTCCAAGAAAAGGTTCTTCATTACCTGATGAGTGAGCAGGAGATGAGGGTGATGGTGGAGGCTCGGTTGTGGTAGTAGGTTCGGGAACGGATGTATTTTCGGTAGTGGGAGTGGGTTCGGGTGCTGAAGTAGGAGCCCCCGTATCAGATACGTTGGTTCTAACTCCAACGGTGGTTGTTGTGGTAGCTTCATTAAAAATGGGAGGTGGTACAGGGATAGAAGTGGGTGGTATTTGAGTAGTGGAGGTTATGGGGGGAATGGAAATAGAGATGGAGATTGGGGGAGGAGAGACAGGTCTAGTGGAAACATGTACCTCAGGGGTAGGCGAACGTGGAGGAGTGTTACCACGTAGGGACTCTTCAAAGTCTGAACTCTCTTCCTCAGATTCACTGGAGGAGGAGGCAAGAATAAGCTTTCGCCTAGGTTGAGTGTTCATCTTCTTTGGTGGAGGAGATTGAGCTGCTTTGGATGGTTTGTGTTTCTTTGGAGAAGGACCTTTCGCTCCTTGGACAACCTTCTTGTCTTTTCCCTTGTCAGTCTTCTTTCCCCTGGGAGCAGGCCGATGAACATCATGAATTGATTAAATCATGTCAGGAGTGAGCTCTCTAGGACCACAGCGACGAAACTCCTTGTAAGTTCTGATGATCCGGCTGTCGCTTGGAACATCCCCATACATTGACTCACGGATTGAGCCAATAAACTTAAACTTAGAGGAATCAGAGACAATTATCTTCGTAGTGTGGAAAGTACCTATCGAAGAAAGTGGAGAATCAGCAACAATTGGAACGTGATACTTGTCCATCACCCACTTTGCGACCAACGTCCAGAATCTGGCATAGGAGATCTCTGAATGACGAGATGTAGACGCTATACTCTGAATCAGCTGTTGCCATAAAACTGACCCATAATCAAGGTTGATGCCGTGATACAACCCATAAAGAATGTTCATAAACAAACGAATCGCCCCGTATGAACCTGTACTTCGATCTGATAGCCCCTTGAACAAGACGGTGAAGAAGCCGTTCCACTGAGGGGGTAAGCAAGATTTCTTGAACTTGGTCAACGTCGTCAGAATTTTAGTGTATCCCATGTTATAAAACATGGAAAACTACTATCCCACCGGGATGGATTCAGGATTAACCCTAGATTCATCTGGTTCAAACCCTAAAAGCGAACAGAATCGCTGCTTGGAGATGGAGGCCTTGTGATCAAGAATGTCGAAGAAGATTCGATCGACAGACTTGTCATAGTGGGCTGTGGAGAATATTTGCAAGAGACACTCCATTGGAACTGTTTCGACCTTGGTGAGAGCTGGAACCAGCGGCGAATACTTGAGACATTCCATGATTGGAAACATGAATGCATCGTAAACTTGAGGAGTGAGGTCGATAATAAAGCTTTGTTGAGGACGGATTGGCAGAATGTGAGAGGTAGCATGAACTGATGATGAATCCGCCATTGAAGAGAAGAAATTGGGAGAGATGATGAATAGTAGAAGAAACAAAGCTTTTCTTGCTCTCTGAAGGTTTGGTGCAGTAAAGAGGTAAATTATGGTAGAAATTACCTTTTATACCGTGGTGAGAAGAGAGAGAAAAATCTGTTCCCAAATCTTCAAGGGAAATACGAAGAGTTGCCTTAGGTGATTGATGCGTGACAGTTTAGAGCCCTGATGATTATGTAGGAGAGAGAAAAACTATCCTGTTTCACACGCCTTCCCATCAAGCGCCGTTTGAAATGGCAAAAACGGTTCCACTTCACACGCCTTCCCATCAAGCGCCGTTTGAGATATTGAAGTGATTAGACTTTCAGCTGAGTCAGCAACTTATCCATTTAGAGTGAGCTGTCGTCATAGAGCAAAATAACCACGTGTAACATTGTGAGCCGCATCTCTTTTATAACCTTAAATCCCATAGCCAAAAATGGCTTGTAAGTAATGAAACCAAAATTATGGAAAATCAAAAAGATTTTCGTGCATAGAGTGTAAAAGAAAAGAAATAAAGCAACACATATGTGGGAAATTGTGATGTCAGTAAAGACATGAAACAATGAATCCCGGGCACGAATCTATTCTTTCAAAGTCCAGAGAGACCTTAAAGTGTTTGTTTGGTTTCCCGTTGAATTACGATCAGACACTTATTAAGAAGTGTTGAAATGCATCTTTTGATAAGCCTAATGTGGGTGGCTTTCACTTCAGTGCGGAATTCCTAATCTTGACATAAGACAGAAATCGACTAAAGTACTTGTGAGACCAATGTAGTGTGTTGAACAAGTAGGTGTGAAGAGAATTTAAGTGGCATGTGTAAAATACTTGTAGGTGAAATCTCAAAAAAAAAAAAAAAAAAAAAAAAACTGGATTCTAAAGGAAGAAATGTTATGGGATTTAACAATTTCATAAGAATCACACAAAAAGAAAATTTAGAGATTTCAAGGTACAACCCCATGGGTGACTTCGTTAATTCATTAGTGAAAACTAGAGCAAATTTAATTGTTCACCATCAATGCATAGTAGGTATTGAATTGTGGGTTTCACTTAGCACGTAGTCGCACGAAGCTAAGATCATAAACACAAAAATTGTGTAACCATATACTTTAGTTCTTCCTTCCTTCCTATCATGTGACGCGAGCAGCCACTGTCAATATACCATTCTTTGTCAAACTGCTCGTCACTGATAACCTGCAAAAATTAAGCAGATTTAGGAATCCAAAGTTTCTTGGGTCCACGTGAGCCTTTCACAGGAACAGGAATAGTTAGAAAGATGTCAACAAGATATGTTCTTTTTATTAACGTTGTTTCATCTTTCTTTTTAATGGTGAAAACCTTAATTTTATTGGGATTTGTTGCTTTCGGTTCGGATTCTGGTTTAGGTATTTGGACTTTGGGATGATTTTGATCTGTCTTGACTGATGAAACCTTCGATTTTCCTTTCAGATTTGTTGAAGATTTAGGTTTTTGAGTGCGAACAGAATTGAATCTAGAATGAGGTTGAGAGGAATTAGAAGAACTAGAAGAAGTAGAACGAGAGTATTTAGACTGAGATGTTTTCATGACTTGAGGTTCTAAGTGACCCTTTTGTTTTTGATTATTAGTGGGATCGAACCTAGAACCTTGATTGCTTTTGCTTTCGGAACCGAACCTTTGCTTTCGGTAGCTTGTGTTCTCTGAACTGAACCTTTGCCTTCGGTTGTCATATTTTTCAGAACCGAACTTGTCCTTTCAGTTGTTATGACCCTCAGAACCGAACCTCTCCTTTCGGTAGTTATAACCTTCTTGCGATCAACCAGCACTTTTCTCTGACTTTGAATTTCTGTCATGATAAGAGAAATGGGCGTTTTGAGATTGCCAAAACTGTTTTCTTTCAGAGAGATTCTTCTTGTATCTCTGACTCCTTTGCTGTTTTTGATTTTTCACTTGCTTCGGCTGACGATGGATATTCGCTTTTTGTTTATGCTTTTTTTTTCAGCTGGTTCACTTTGAACTGATGATGTTTCGCTTGAAGGAGTGACTTCTTTTGTAGAAACTCCTTTTTCTTTAGGAACATCTTTTGTACCACTAGTACTTGGCACGTCGAAGCTATCAGGCTTGTTCAAAGGCTCTGACACATATCTGCCTTTGGTTTTCCAGGACGTCCTTTCTGACAAACCAACAATTTCGTCAGCATTGTCGATAGGGGGGGACCAGAAGAACTCATCACAACCATCAGCATTATCTTCGTTTACAATGGCTGTGAGTTCGGCTGTCTGATGTTTGGTTACACCTGTGACCTTGTACACCTGATTTGGAGTCGTCCTTACCTTTTGGTATACTACAACCTTTTCTTCAAGGATCGGGGACTTTTGTTGGGACAGACGAGCAAACTCCATAGAATTTTCTGAAATAAGATTTTTGTGGTTTTTGGGTTCGCTCTTGACAAACTCAGAACAGTCAACTTCATCCTCCATAGAAATTTCACTCATATCATCGTCCTCATTAAGCTCAGATGCATTTTCAACATCAATTTTATTTTCTGAGCTCAAGTTGGCATTCAATGAGTCAAACTTTTGTATGGTTTTGGTCCTTAGTTTCAGTTTATCATTTTCATCCAAAAGATTTTTCAGCATGTCCTTATGGTTCTTGGACTTTATGAAAGATTCGATTTTGTCTAGACCATACATATATGTCGGATTTACATCCTCAGACGAAACTACACTTTCGCAATTATATGCTTCGGCGTCGATTTCATCCTCCTTAAACTCAAGGAAGGGCAAAATCATGTGATGAATTTTCTGCCATATTTCACGGTTCAAATGAAGTTGAGTGATATTAGTGTAAAGACGCTTAGCAATTAAACAAAAGACATTTCTCTGTTTCAAAAGTTTCAAATTGTCTCTTTGTAAATAAATATTTTTGTCCTTGGATTTGATTAACTCTGACTCCTTCAGCTGAATCAACATCCTCCGTTCCTCACTCTTTGAAGACACCCTACTTATTTGGTCATTTAGGTTAGAATTGGTGACCCGTGTTTGAGTTAAACTGCTATCTATATGAGAGATTCTTGAATTCACATTTTTTAATTCTTTTTCATATGAGTTTTGTGGGACTTTGAATGAAACAAAAATAGATTGTACCTTCTTGATTAATTCATCAAGCTCATTAAACTGCACACTGAGAGGTTTTGCTGTGAAGCACAAGTCCTCTCGCTCCTTCGTGTCTTGATTCCCACCGTCTGTGTTGTATCCCCTCACTTGAGATACATCCGACAGCATCAAACACTTTCCACCGCTTCCTTCATCTTTCGCAACATAAGCCTTTCCATGAGATGGCTTCCTGACTTCATCATCCTCAGAGTCGGTTGACCAGACCTCCACGCCACTGAACTCATCATCTGCTACCGAACCCTGCACAATTAAAGCATTCATTGAAGGGCTAGTGACAATTTTCTTTCTCTTGATCTCTTCCAACTTTTTCATTAACACAGCTTCTTCATCTTTCTCCTCATCCTTTTCTGCCATTTTCTTCAAGACACAGTCTTTGGCATAGTGGTTCTTTCCTCCACAATAGTAGCAGCTCACACCCGATTCTCCTTCAGCTTTCGGTTCTTTCTTTGGTTCTTCTGCCTTCGGTTCTTCCCGGACCTTTTCTGAACTATAACTTCCCTGCCAATTTCGGTTTTTATTGGTAGGAAACCTTTTCTTGATGAACCTCTTAGGGTTTGACACCATCATTGCATAGTCTTCTGAGGTAAGGTCGTAGTCTTCTAAGTTAAGGTCTTCATCTTCCACTACACCTTTGCTTTTGGACAGAAGGGCCAATGATCCCAAGCTTGAAACCACATTTTTCTCCTGCAAGACAATCTTTTCTTGAGATTTCAAAATCCCTACCAGCTTCGCCAATGAGTAAGATTTGAATTGCTCATGTGCTTTAACAGTGGACACAACCGCTCTCCACTCAGATGTAAGACCGTTTAAAAACGTAACCTTTTGTTCAATCAGCTTCCTTTCAATATCGTGTTTAATCATCTTACTAAGAAGATGATTGAATCGATCGAACGTCTAAGTAACAGTTTCTTCAGGATTCTGCTTAAATTCACCAAACTCATATAAAAGTAAGGTTTGAATGGAATGCTCGAGATCTTCGTCTGTGGAATATAGCTCTCGCAGCCTATCCCATATTTCTTTAGCAGTGCTGCACAAGCTCACTAGGCTGAAAGTATCAGATTGAAGAGCGAATCTGATTAGTCTCAATGCTTTAATATTGCACTGAAATTTATCCTTTTCGTCTTGGGCAATGTCTTTTACGTCTTTCAACAGATCATTATACTCTTTCTGAGTTTTAATGATTCTTGACGTCGCTGAATGAGTGAATGGTCTAGACACGATTGCTTCCCAAATGAGATATCTATTGTCTTCAGATCCAATGACATAATCTTCAAAGTGATGTGCCCAGACTTCGTAATCGTGGGTGTAAAGGATGGGAATTTTCGTCGTTGATCCAATGCTATTTGAGATGTTAATGGGATTTGATTGTGACTCGTCCATGCTTGATCGAATAACCTGTTTGAAAGATCAGACTTGTAATATATTAAATTTGGGTAAAACAAATAAATACTGAGTTACGTCAATTATGGGATGACGGCTCAATAAATATTAGTTAATGCGGAATAACCCTAATCGCAACCTTTTTCACAGAAAAAATGTGTATGAATTACACACCCTCCTGCTCTGATACCAATTGATAAGTTATAAAACAAACTTGAAGATCGATTAGATCTTTGTAACAGGTATTGCAATGAACACAAAAACAATAAACAAGACAAGTGTGGATCAAAATATGTTGAATGATTAGATCAAACAATCCTCAGCAGAGCTCGACTAAGAACTTCCGCTGTAGAGGACTTTAGGGTTACAAGAACGATAATAATAAACTTGCTGAATAATACTCTGATCGTTCTATTCTATCGTTAACATTCAAGATGCATGCAAGCACCTTTATTTGTACTAAACCCTACTAAACTCACGGATGGATAGGCCCATACCAGAGATACAAAATGGACTAGCTAACGAGCCCAATAGACGCAACACTTTATACAAAACACGACCCAACAAAAAGTATTGGAGATGGTGTAAAGAAACCAAAGTACCTCTGCTGTTAAAATAAGTACCAAGCAGAAAACTCTTATCTCATGTGAGAAGAGAGTAAGGTAGCTCATGATTAGAATAAGTATAAAAGCCTAATTGGGAAGACAAGGGTTGTATATACCAAGTCAGTAAGGCTATTATTCAGAATCAGGTGAGGCTTTGGACACATACAACAACATGCTTCTAGGGACACTTAACTATTAAAAACGTGAGAACATAAATTTCTCCACAATTATCCACAAATAAAAATTAACAAACACAAGCAAACAAAAAAAATGTTTTTGGAATTTTTGATTTAAAGAGAAAAACAAACAAAAATCTTTTTGGAGTTTTGAGTTAAAGAAAAAAAAGAAAAAAAAAACTTTGGAACCGAACCCGAAATAGACCGAACGCTCGGTTCATTTCGGTTAAAAAAAACTTTGAAAAAGAAAGAAAGAAATGAGAAATAAAAAAAAAACATACAACCAAAGAAACTACCGTTAAGTGATAAGCGAAGAAAAGAGAATAGGACCGAACCCGAGCGCTCAGTTCATTTCAGCACTCACGTGAACCGAACCCGAACGTTCGGTTCATTTCGCTTCCAACTTTTAGTTTTGAGAAGTAGTTTTTGGTACTGACTCCGATTCCATGATACCTAGCCCTTGTAGAATTTTATTGAAACTTGCTTCAGGAAGAGCTTTGGTGAAGATGTTAGCCAGTTGATCAGTAGTTCGAACAAAATGAGTTTCTACGTTTCCGTCTTCTACGTGATCTTTAATGAAGTGATACCTCAATGCAATATGTTTGGTTTTGGAATGTTGCACTGTGTTATGACAGATCCTAATTTCACTTTCTGAGTCACAATATAGTGGGATCGTTTTCATATTGAGTCCATAATCCCGGAGTTGACTTTGGATCCAAATCACTTGAGATGTGCAAGAAGCGGCTACAATATATTCTGCTTCGGCTGTAGACAGTGAAACACATGTTTGTTTCTTAGATTGCCAGCTTACCAACTTCCCGTTGAGGAATTGACATCCTCTTGTGGTGCTTTTCCTATCTAAACCACATCCTCCAAGGTCTGCATCTAAGTAGGCTTGAACAAAGAACCCTGAGTTTGAGGGATACCAGAGACCGAGAGAGGTGGTTCGCTTCAGATATCAGAGTATGTTTTTCACTGCTAGCATGTGTGGTTCACGAGGATTTGCCTGAAACCTAGCATAATAACACACAGAAAACATTATGTCGATCCTGCTAGCTGTGAGGTACATCAGGGAACCAATCATTTGTCGATATAGCGTTATATCAGCTGCCGGTTTTATCCAGGAAAGGTGTGAGTTTGGTGCCGAACGCCATTGGAACTTTGACCTTTGAATCTCCCATTATGCTGAATTTAGCAAGAAGAGTCTTGGTATATGCTTCTTGGTTGATAAAGATGCGTTCGGGTCCCTGTCTAATGTTTAAACCAAGGAAAAAGTTAATCGGACCCATTGAGCTCATTTCAAATTTAGTCTCCATCAGCTTTCTGAATTCAGCTGTTAAGCTAGGATTCGTTGAGCCAAATATGATATCATCAACATAGATTTGAACTATCATAAGGTGGTTACCTTCCTTCTTTCGAAAGAAGGTTGGGTCAACCGAACCTTGTTTGAATTTAGACATCTTTAAGAACTTAGTTAGTGTTTCATACCATGCCCTAGGCGCTTGTTTCAGACCATAAACTGCCTTGTCTAGAATGTAACAGCGATTTGGATGCTTTTCATTCACAGGTTGCTCCACGTAAACTGTTTCTTCAAGTTCTCCATTCAGAAAGGCGCATTTCACATCCATTTGGTAGACCTCGAAGTTCTTGTGTGCAGCGTAGGCAAGAAATATTCGAACAGATTCCAGCCTTGCTAACGGAGCAAATGTTTCTTCGTAATCAATTCCTTCTTCCTGGCAGTATCCTTTCACCACAAGACGAGCTTTATTTCGAATCACATTGCCCTCCTTGTCCATTTTGTTTCTGAATACCCATTTGAGACCAACGACTGAGGCATCTTTTGGTGTTGGAATGAGATGCCAGACCTTATTTCTTTCAAACTCATTGAGTTCATCTTGCATTGCTTGGACCCAATCAGAATGATCAAGAGCAATATTGACGGTCTTTGGCTCAACTTTGGATACGAAGGAATTATACATGCATAACTCTACTTTGGAGAATAGGGAGGTTTGCTTTGCCTTCACTTGGGATCGGGTCAGGACCTTTTCAGATACATTACCCACTATCTAAGATACAGGATGATCTCTGGTCCATTTAATGAGGGGAGGATAGTTTGGATCATAGGATGGATCCAATTCCGCGTTGACCATTTCTTCCAATTCAGATTGACTATCGTCATCATAGAACATATCGGAATTCTCCCCCTTGACTGATGATGAATCATTTAGATTTTTAGGTTAGTTCTCACCTTCGGGTGCAACAGAACTCTTAGGTGTAGCCAGACTGTCGGGTGCTACTGGACATTCGGGTTTAGCAGGGCTTTCGGGTGCTACATGACTTTTGGGTGTAGCTGGGCTTTCGGGTGCTACAGGAATGGAATTCTCCCCCTGAAAGTGTGAGTTCGGTTGATTTGAAGAAAATAGATTCTCCCCCTCAACTGAAGTGCTGTGCTGAGGAGATTCGTTTCGAACTTGTTCTCCTTCTCCCATTTGTTTGGCTGCATATTCGACAATCTGCTTCAGATGATCGATTTTGTTGTCTGTCGCCTTGGCTTCCGAGAGAGTGGCTTTCTCAGGTTCATCGAACAGGTCTACAAACTGATCAAATAAATTAGCAATCGTGGCTGTGACTTGACCTGTTTGAGAGAAAATCTCTCCAATTGCTTCTTCAGTAGTCTTTAGCTTCTTGACGTAGCTGTCATCGAAAGTCACATAATAGGTTTCTTCAATCTTTCTAGAATGCTTATTTAAAACCCGATATGCTTTTGAAGTAAGAGAATATCGCAGAAAGATTCTTTCGTCAGATTTAACATCGAACTTGTTACGATGTTCTTTGGAGTTGAAGATGAAGCACCTTGAACCGAACACATGGAAGAATTTTACATTCGGCTTCCTGTTATTAATGATCTCATAGGGAGTGAGAGAGAAACGCTTGTTGAGATAAGACCTGTTCTACGTAAAACAGGCTACAGCAATAGCATCAGCCCAGAAATATAAGGGAAGAGAAGCAAAACTTAGGATAGTTCGGGCCGCCTCACACAAGGATCGGTTTCGCCTTTCGACAATACCATTAAGGGGCTGAGAAGTTATGACTGGTTCCTTTTTCTGCCAAGAAGTCTTCGAATTCTTTGTTCTTGAATTCCAGTCCATTGTCGCTCCTAATATTTCGAACGACTTTTCTCAATTGCACTTCAACCTGCTTGATAAACATCTTTAGCTTTGGAGTAGCCTTAGATTTGTTCTTCAGAAAGAATACCCATGTAAAACGCGAGAAATCATCAACAATAACTAGAATATACTTGCTACTGCCAATGCTCTCGATTGATGATGGACCACACAATTCGATATAAAGCAACTCAAGTGGTTCAACAACTTTTGTGTTTATAATGGATGGGTGACTTTGACAACTTTGTTTCCCCATTTCGCATGCAGCGCACAGGTGTTCACGATCAAACTTGAGCAATGGAAGACCCCGAACATGACCTCCGGTGACAAGCTTGTTGATGTCTTTGAAGTTGAGATGAGAGAGCCTTCGGTGCCACAACCAACTTTCGTCAGAATATGCTTTGGACAAAAGACATATGGCTAGATTTCCTTTGATTGGTCTGAGATTCAGAGGAAACATTTCGCCTTTTCGATCTGATTTGAGAATGACCTTGTTGGATTCCTTCTCTATAATTTCTGAGCCTTCGTCGTCGAATGAAACTTTGAGACTTGTACCTCCAACCAGTTGAGATACACTGATGAGGTTATGCTGCAATCCTTCTACGTATGCCACCTTTCTTATTGTGAAGTCTCCATTGGTTATCATCCCATAACCCTTTATTGTTCCATAGGAGTTGTTACCAAACTTGACATCGCCACCATTTTGAAGCGATCGAAACTCCCTTAGCTCTTCCTTCCTTCCTGTCATGTGATGTGAGCAGCCACTGTCAATATACCGTTCTTCGTCAAACTGCTCGTCACTAATAACCTGCAAAAATTAAGCAGATTTAGGAACCCAAAGTTTCTTGGGTCCACGTAAGCCTTTCATAGGAACAGGAATAGTAAGAGAAACATCAACAAGGTATGTTCATTTTATTAAGGTTGTTTCATCTTTTCTTTTAATAGTAAACACTTTGATTTTGCTAGAATTAGTTGCAGGTGTTTTGGATTCAGATTGCTTTTTGGATTCAGATTCTGGGGTATGGACTTTAGACTGCTTTCGGTCTTCCTTGGCTGAGGAAATCTTCCTTTTTCCTTTCAAGATTGTTGATGATTTTGAATTTTGTGTAAGAACAAAATTGGGTTTAGAAGAAGATTGAGAACGAGAAGAATTAGAGGAAAAGAAATTGGAATGAGTGTCTTTCCTGACTTGAGGTTCAAAATGACCCTTTCGTTTGTGGTCATTAGAGGGACCGAACCTGGACCTTCGGTACCCGATTGATGATGAGCTGAAGTTGGAGTTTTGGTTGTTGTTGGCTGGTGGTCCGAAACTTGGTCTTTTATTATAAAATCTTGATGGACTGAAATTAGGTCTTTGCCTATTACTACTTGGCGGACTGAAACTAGCTTTTCGGTTGCTGCTGCTTTCAGGACCGAACCTATCCTTTCGGTTCTGTGCTTCGTGTGGCCCGAAAGTCTTTCTCTCTGACTTAGAATCTTTATCATGGTAAGAGTAATGAGGATTTTAAGAGCGCCAAAACTGCTTTCGCTCTGAGAGATTTTTCTTGTATCTAAGATTTCTCTGCTGCTTTTGATTTTTCACCTGTTTCGGTTGTCTGTGGATATTGGCTTTTTGTTTCAGCTTCTTGGCAGCCGGTTCAATTTTCATAGATGAGGATTCGCTTGTGGAGGTGACTTCTTCTATAGGAATTTCTTTTGTGCCACTTGTACTTGGTACGTCGAAGTTGGTAGGCTCATTCAGCGGCTCGGGGACATATCTACCTTTGGTATTCCAGGATGTTCGCACCGACAAACCAACCGTTTCGTCAGCGTTGTCTATGGGAGCTGACCAGAAAAACTCATCACAACCATCTACATTGTCTTCGTTCACTATGGCAGTGAGTTCGGCTGTTTGATGTTCGGTTACTCCTGTGACCTTATACACCTGATTGGGAGTAGTTCTAACCTTCTGAAACACAACGGCCTTTTCTTTAAGCGTTGGGGACTTAGTTTTGGACAAACGAGCGAATTCCACAGTATTTTCAGAAATCAGATTTTTGTGGTTTTCGGGTTCGCTCTTAACAAACTCAGAACAGTCGACTTCAACCTCTACAGAAATTTCACTCATATCATTGACCTCATCAAGTTCAGATGCGTTTTCAACATCAATTTTGTTTTCTGAACTTAAATTGGTACTCAATGAGTTGAATTTTTGTATGGTTTTGGTCCTGAGTTTCAGCTTATCGTTTTCATCCAAAAGATTTTTAAGCATGTCCTTATGGTCTTTGGACTTTATAAAAGATTCTATTTTGTCCAGACCATACATATAAGTGGGATTAACATCATTGGAAGATACAATACTTTCACAGTTGTATGCTTCGGCATCGATTTCATCCTCCTTAAACTCAAGGAAGGGTAGAATCATGCGAGGTATCTTCTGCCCTATTTCACAATTTAGATGCAGTTGAGTAATGTTAGCATAAAGTCTTTTAGCGATCAAACAAAAAACATTCCTTTGTTTTAACAATTTCAAATTGTCTCTTTGCAAATAAATGTTTTCATCCCTAGACTTAATTAGCTCCAACTCCTTCTGCTCAATCCACATCCTTCGCTCCTCACTCTTGGATGACACGCTGCTTATTTGGTCAGTCAGATTAGAATTCGTGACTCGTGTTTGAGTTAACCAACTATCTAGATTTGAAAGTCTTGATATCAAGTTATTTAATTCCTTTTCATATGATTTTTGTTGAATTTTAAATGAAACAAAAACAGACTGTACCTTCTTGATCAGTTCATCAAGTTCACTAATCTGCACACTGAGAGGTTTTGCTGTAAAGCATAAGTCCTCTCGCTCCTTGGTATCTTCATTTCCACCATCAGTATTGTATTCCCTCATCTGAGATACATCAGTCACCATCAGACATTTTCCACTGCTTTCACCACCTCTTGCGACATAAGCCTTTCCATGAGAAGGCTTTCTCACCTCATTATCTTCCGAGTCGGTCGACCACACCTGTATGCCACCGAACTCGTCATCCTCTGCTGAACCCTGCACAATAAGAGCATTCATAGAGGGATTAGTAGTAGCTTTCTTCCTTTTAATCTCCTCCAGCTTTTTCATAAGAATTGCCTCTTCATCTTTCTCTGTCATTTTCTTCAAAACACAATCTTTGGCGTAATGATTCTTTCCTCCATAGTAATAACAGCTGACACCAGAATTAGCTTCCACCTTCGCCTCTTTCTTTGGTTCTTCAGTCTTCGGCTCCTCCCTCACTTTTTCAGAACTGTAGCTTCCCTGCCAATTTCGGTTCTTATTGGTAGGAAACTTCTTCTTGATGAACCTTTTGGGATTGGACACCATCATAGCATAATCTTCTAAAGTTACATCGTAGTCCCCCAGGTTCAGATCTTCGTCTTCTACTGCATTCTTACCTTTAGACAGAAGGGCCAAGGACCCCAAGTTTGAGACCACACTCTTCTCTTGCAACACCGTCTTTTCCTGGGATTTCAAAATTCCCACTAGTTTCGCCAGTGAATAAGATTTAAACTGTTCATGTGCATTAACCGTTGATACGACCGCCCGCCATTCAGATTTTAGACCATTTAAAAAGGTAACCTTTTGTTCGATCAGCTTTCTTTCATTGTCATGTTTGATCATCTTACTGAGAAGATGATTAAACCGATCGAATGTTTGTGTAACTAACTCCTCTGGCTTTTGTCACACCCCAAAACCAAGAACGGCGGAAACGTTCTGGGGCGGAGGACGTCATGTATAGTATCACAACACAGTAAATGTAAATAAGCAAACAACATCATCCATTGCATTAAATATATAATTTTAATACAAGTGTGTTCTGTACAGTTATAGACACCAAAATAATATAAATCAAAATAATAAGATGAGTCTTAAATGCACTCCATCTTCTCAAAAGCTGGCATCGGTACCTGTCTACTGATGACCTGAGAATACAAGTTATTTTGAAAGAGTTTATCAGCATTAAGCTGGTGAGTTCATAAGTATTTTAGTGTCAATGTTTGTTTTCAAAAACGTTTGAACCTGGCTCAATGTATAAGTTTGTAAAAATGTAAGTAAATGTTTGAAAGTGTTTGTAAAAGTTTGAATCTCTCAGAAAATCTTATATTTTCTATTAAAGTAACCTTCTACCAAGGCTTAACTGTCTTGTATACTCGTTTGTTGTAAAAGTGCATATTACCCAAGTATAACTATCATTTAATAAAATATAGTTTGTACATTAATGCTTAAGTGAGGTTATCACTAAAATATGTAATGGGTAAATCATTGTAGTACTGTAGTATTGTATAATAAGAACTACTGTGGTACTAACTACCTTAAACCGGATTTATATTAAGGTATAATGTGATAAATTGCATCATGGTACCGACTGGTAACAACGACATAATGAATGGTCGTAATAATGGAATGACGTTTGGCACCCGCAGACCTGCAGGTCCGGCTGTAGCTTGCAGCAAGGTGTAGGATAGTCAATCCAGTATAGATCTATACGCAAACTCACGCTCTCCCTCCAAGAGAATTATGGCTACAACTCGGGCCGTGACATTTAAGGCATGCTCCGACACAATGGATCATAATTGTTAACGTATTCATGTATATGTAATGTTTCTCGTTCTAGTATAGTTGTATATGTTCATGTTTCTAGTATAGCTGTATATGTACTTGTTTCTAGTATAGCTGTATATGTTCATGTTTCTAGTATAGCTGTATATGTACTTGTTTCTAGTATAGCTGTATATGTACTTGTTTCTAGTATAGCTGTATATGTTCATGTGTTACCCCGATGGTAACTAACTATTGATGTACTGATAAGTATGAATATGGAAGTACTTTTATGTCTATACATGTATATATGATGTATAACTAATATTGAAACGACCTTCGGATGGTCACCCGAAATCCCACCAGACCACATCCAAATCGAGGAAAAGGAAATAGGGCGGATGGCATTCCTAAGCCCTTTAAACATTATTTATACATCTATACATATATGGGCATGCAATTGAATATATAAAGGCATAAATAAGTTTTCATAAGACATTTGAAACATAAATATAATTTCAAGAGAAGATCGACTTGATGTCAATCTATAAAACAATTTGAAGGCATAAGTTGATAAAACAGTTTAAGTATAAGAAACATATGTTTGAATCACAGTTTGTAAATAAGTTTGGATAGTAAAAGAGTTTGTAAAACATTTCAAAGTAAAGCAGTTTGATAAACAGTTTGAACAGTGGTAAAAATCATTGGTTTCCTAGTTATTAATCACATGTGGTTAAATGTAATCACATGTGATTGAAGCAATAACTATAAGTATTTGACTTGTATCCCCCCCATAAAGTATTTAAAACATTTAAAATCATTTCAAAGGTTGATTAAAGGGGTATGAACTCACTTGTGGTGAGCTGTACGAATTGCAGTGTCGGATACCATGCTAGGTGGCAAACGGAGACTTGTTTACACGCACGAGCCTAGTTATCATATAATAAGCATATATATAACTAATTAGCCAAATAATGACTTAACATATAGGTTAAGACACTTAGGAACATACAAACACTTTTTATAAGTGTTAAAAGTCCTAATGGTTGCATCTAAGTTGCTACGGGACAAGGCAAAAGGGTTTGAAGCATCAAATGGCCTTGTATAAGAGTTCACCACCCAACAAACCCCACCTTTGGAGTTTACGGCCGTAAACTCATAGGTTTATGGCCGTGAACTCCTCACTTGGTGGTTTTGGGTGTTTCAAGGTGTTATCTTGATCCTAGAATTAGCCTAGCTTTGTTGGAATAAACCTTGAAGTAGTTTAAGGCCCTAGAATGCTCCATAGGGGAGTTTACGGCCTTATGTCCATGTCCCCTAGAGTTTACGGCCATAAACTCCTATGGGGTGATGGTTTTTAATTCATTTGAGGCCCTTGAACAAGTAGGATAGCTTCTATATTTTTATCTAAGGCTAAAGGGGACAAGAGGCACACATTTGTGCCTTCACTTCCCAAGTAATTTTCCTTGGCCGTAAACTCCCTTTAAGGGATGGTTTTGATGTCTTTTACTCCCCATTCAAGTCCTAGGTGTTCAAGGGTAATTGTCTTAAGGCCTTAGGGGTGTTTGTGGTGCATTTTACCCTAGAAAAAGGGGTTTACGGCCCAAGAGATATTCTTGTCCGTAAACTCCTATAACACCATGATTTTGAAGTGTTTTGATGTCTAAAATGGTTACAAGCATTAGAGGGTTAATGTCCTTAGGCTTTAGGGGTGGTTTAGGGCACATTTAGCCCTTAAAAAGGGGTTTACGGCCCAAGAATTGTCCTTGGCCGTAAACTCCTATATCTTGTGGTTCTTGATTGTTTTCTAGTCTCTAAAGATCATACACTAAGTCCTTAACAAGTTGCTTAACAAGAAAATGGGACTAGGTAGCCTTAAAGCTCCATTTTGGAGTTTACTCCCCAAGAACGTTCTTGGGCGGTAAACTCCCGGATCTTGCAGTTTAGACATGTAAATGATGTTATAAAGCATCTAACAAGTAATGAAACACATCTAGGAAAGCAGACTCACAATCTGGGATGAAAACCCGAAGATCCGTCAGAGAGAAAATGGCTTTTCTCTAATTGGAATTGTGAATAATGAATTAATTAAATTCAGAAATCTATTTATAGTCCTAAAATATTTTGGCAGAAAACATTTTTATTCCGGATATTGGACTGCAGCATTATGAAACTTGAAATGCTAAAATTTCACAAAACCAGGAGCATCCACTCTCCTGATATCTCCTTAAACATAAACCCTAATGTACATAAACTTGTTCGGAAAAGTATGAAAATCACTGAAACTGAACTAGCTTCTATTGAATAGATAATGTTCGTACAAATGAAAATTTCGGGTTGTCACATCATCCCGCTGTTAGAGGGAATTTCGTCCAGAAATTAGAATTTAAGCAAATAAGAGTTACAAATAAATTTAAGCGAAAAGATGAGGGTATTTCAGCTTCATCTGATCCTCGCGTTCCCAAGTGAATTCCGGTCCTCGCTTGGCGTTCCAGCGAACCTGCACGATAGGGATACGGCTTTGTTTCGTCTGCTTGACCTCACGGTCCATGATCTCTACAGGTTCTTCCACGAAGTTGAGGCTCTCGTTGATCTGGATCTCGTCGAGTGGGATTACAAGAGTCTCATCGGATAGACACTTTTTCAAGTTAGATACGTGGAATGTAGAATGTACGTTACGAAGTGTGTCGGGTAGGTCGAGTTTGTAAGTTACGGGGCCGACTCTGGCAAGAATCTCGAAAGGCCCTATGTACCTCGGATTAAGCTTCCCACGCTTGCCGAAGCGTATCAAGCCTCTCCAGGGTGAGACTTTGAGAAAGACTCGGTCTCCCACCTGAAGTTCCAAAGGTTTTCTTCGTTTATCGGCGTAGCTCTTCTGTCGGTCTCTAGAGGCTTTCAATCGTTCACGGATCTGAAGGATTTTCTCTGTCGTTTCCCGAATGATTTCCGGACCGGTGAGAGTACTGTCGGAAGCTTGCCCCCTAGCTAATTGGGTATCACCCACCTCAGCCCAGCACAAAGGGGATCTGCACTTTCGGCCGTAGAGAGCTTCGAATGGAGCAGCCTTGATGCTCGTGTGATAACTGTTATTATAGGAAAATCCGACAAGGGGTAAATGAGTATCCCATGCTTTCCCAAAATCAATCACACAGACTCGCAACATATCTTCCAATGTTTGGATGGTCCTCTCACTCTGTCCATCGGTTTGTGGATGGTAGGCTGTGCTCATGTCCAGCCTTGTTCCTAGGGAATGTTGTAGTGATTGCCAAAATCTTGAGGTGAACCTACTATCTCTATCGGAGATAATGGACATAGGTACACCATGTAGCCATACAATTTCCCTAATGTATGTTCTTGTAAGTTTCTCCATCTTGTCAGTTTCTTTGATAGGCAGGAAGTGTGCAGACTTGGTCAATCTATCAACGATGACCCATATGGTGTCAAGTCCACCCGTTGTCTTGGGCAACTTGGTTATGAAATCCATAGTGATCCGCTCCCACTTCCATTCTGGAATCTCTGGTTGTTGCAGTAAACCAGAGGGCTTCTGGTACTCGACCTTAACCTTCGCGCAAGTAAGGCATTTACTTACGAAGGTAGCAATCTCTGCTTTCATATTAGGCCACCAGTATAGCTTTTTAAGATCCAGATACATCTTATCTGAACCTGGGTGGACGGAATACCGAGTGTTGTGCGCCTCGGTCATGACCAAGTCTCGGAAACCACCGTGTTTCGGTGTCCAGATCCGATTCATGAAATATAAAGCTCCGTCACCCTTGGCTTCGAAGTTCTTGTCCATTCCTCTAAGGGATTCACTCGACACATTTTCAGGTTTCATGGCCTCAAGTTGAGTCGCCTGAATTTGCTTAGTCAAGTGTGAATGGATGGTTATCGATAATGACTTGACTTTACGACCAAAATATTCCTTCCGACTTAGGGCGTCTGCTACTACGTTGGCTTTACCCAGATGATAACGAATATCGCATTCGTAATCACTGAGTAGCTCGACCCACCGTCGTTGTCTCATGTTGAGCTCCTTCTGATCGAAAATATGTTGTAAACTCTTGTGGTCATTAAAGATAGTGCTCTTCGTTCCATACAAGTAATGTCTCCAGATCTTCAGAGAAAACACTACTGCTCCTAGTTCAAGATCGTGGGTCGTGTAGTTAACCTCGTGTGTCTTCAACTGTCTCGAGGCGTAGGCGATGACCTTACCTCGCTGCATCAGAACACATTCGAGTCCTTGATTGGATGCATCGCAATAGACTACGAAGTCTTCTATCCCTTCGGGAAGGGATAGTATTGGTGCGGTGCACAAGGCTCGTTTGAGCGTTTGGAACGCTCTTTCTTGTTTCTCTTCCCAGTCAAAGGCCACGCCTTTCTGGGTCAGGGTCGTAAGAGGTTTAGCTATTCGGGAGAAGTTCTGAATGAACCTGCGGTAGTAGCCAGCGAGACCTAGAAATTGACGAATTTCTGTAGGCGTCTTTGGCACTGACCAGTTCTCAATGGCTTTTATTTTGGATGGGTCCACGTGGATTCCCTCTTCGCTTACCACGTGTCCTAAGAATTCGACTCTTCGGATCCAAAATTCACATTTCGAGAACTTCGCATAAAGTTTCTCTTTTCGTAATGTCTCTAGAACTTGTCGCAGGTGATCGCCATGCTCTTTCTCACTTCGGGAGTAGATCAGGATGTCGTCAATGAAAACGATGACGAATTGATCCAAGTAAGGTCGGCATACTCTATTCATCAGGTCCATGAAGACTACGGGTGCATTGGTCAATCCGAATGGCATCACCACGAACTCGTAATGTCCGTAACGAGTTCGGAAGGCTGTCTTCGGCAAATTCCTCCTCTAGCACTCGTAACTGGTGATATCCGGATCTCGGATCAATCTTGGAAAAATAATTCGCCCCTTGCAGTTGGTCGAATAGATCATCTATGCGTGGCAGAGGGTAACGATTCTTGATCGTCAATTTGTTGAGTTCTCTGTAGTCAATACACATACGGAATGATCCGTCTTTCTTTTTAACGAACAAGACCGGTGCTCCCCAAGGTGAGAAACTTGGTCTTCTAAAGCCCTTGCTGAGCAGTTCGTTAAGTTGACCAGAGAGTTCCTGCATCTCAGCTGGTGCTAAACGGTAGGGCGACTTGGCTACTGGGGTAGCTCCTGGGACTAAGTCGATTCTGAACTCGACTTGTCGTTGCGGAGGTAATCCGGGTAGTTCTTCTGGGAAAATGTCGGGGAAGTCGCTCACTACTAGGATGTTCTTTAGTTCTTTTGTTTCTAGGTTCGTGTCGACGACGTGAGCAACGAATGCATGATATTCTTTGCGTAGATATTTCTGTGCTTGAATACTTGATATAATGCGAAGACTCGCACCCGGTTTGTCGCCGTAGACTATAAGAGTTTCGTTAGACGGGAGGTTTAGACGGACTGCTTTCTCGTAGCACATGATGTCGGCGCGATGAAGGCTTAACCAATCCATGTCGATAATAACGTTGAAACTTTTTATCGAGACCGGCATAAGGTCGATTGGGAATGAATGGTTATCTAAGGTTAGGAGACAACCTAAGTATATGCTATTAGTACTTTCAGTTTTCCCATTGGCCATTTCTACTGTGAATTGTTCATTAAGTGCGTGTGGTTGTTGCTTAAGCATGCGAGCAAATTTGTGGTTTACGAAGCTTCGCTCCGCTCCACTATCGAACAGAATGCATGCATAGGAGTTATCAAGGAGGAACGTACCAGTCACCACTGTCGGGTCAGCAACCGCTTCCCCGTGGCCTAT
Source organism: Lactuca serriola (assembly GCF_051521515.1). Taxonomy (NCBI): domain Eukaryota; kingdom Viridiplantae; phylum Streptophyta; class Magnoliopsida; order Asterales; family Asteraceae; genus Lactuca; species Lactuca serriola. The sequence continues at coordinate 366,641,122 of NC_136411.1, read as the reverse complement.
AGCTAGTACCCTCCCTGCTCCTCCAGCATTCCTCGCTTTGGGGCAGTCCCTTTTAAAGTGGCGTGTTTCACCACATCCATAGCAAGTTGGGCTCGCGCCTGAGCCAGGAACTTGGGAGATCGGTTGTGCCGGGAACTTACAGAAACGGACAATGTGTCCTTTTCTGTTGCAGTTAGAACATTGCATTTCACGGCAGACGCCGTTGTGGTGGAAGTTGCATTTGTTGCACTTCGGCAAACTTCCAGCATACTGCTTCCCCGGAGCAGTAACAGCAGTAGGGGTTACTGCGGCATGCACTGCCATGATTTGTTGCTTCTTTGCAGCTCGCTGCTTCTTCTTCTCGTCCCAGAACTTCCGCTTAGTGCCAGCGGGTTTGGAGGGTTCTGGGATGACTAGGGTGGTTGTGGTGGCAGGGGTTTTGATTCCATGGTCAATGAGTCTTTGTGCCAAATGCTTGGCACTGTCGAAGGTAGCGGGGTTCGATGCTAATACATTCCCTTGATACGGAGGCACTAGCCCCCATATGTACCGTTCGATCTTTTTCCCTTCGGTGGGAACCATATTGGGGGCAGAGGGCCACCAGTTCGCTAAATCGGGCAGTGTAAGCAATCACATTGGTGCCCTTCATGGTCAGCTTCCAGAGTTCATGTTCCAACTTCTGGACTTCGCCCCTCGGGCAGTATTCCTCAGTCATGAGGTCCTTCATCGTTTCCCAGCCCATGTCGTTAGCCACGACGAGTGTTAGGGCTTTAACGTGGCCGTTCCACCACGTTCGGGCTTTCCCCTCAAAGGTGCATGTGGCATATTTAACTTTGCATGCAGCAGGGCATGAATAGATTTCGAAGACTGATTCAGTCTTCTCGAACCATTGCGAGAGGGCAATGACTCCGTCGGTGCCATAGAAAGGCTTCGGCTTGCAGTTTGTGAAATCCTTGTAGGAGCACTCTCTCGAGCACACAGGGATTTCGATCGGAATAGATTCAACAGGGGTTCCACCTCTGCTGGCATCTGATGAGTGATACTAAGCCATGGCAGTTGCCACTACTGCAGCTACGGCAGCATTCAGGGCTGCAGTATCGATGACCGGAGGCGGTGGAGGCGGTGGAGGTGCAGGATTATTCCTATTCCTGGGAGATTTGCGAGGAGGCATCTTTCAGCTATAAGTTTATAAAGATAAGAAAGATGGTAAGAATTAATTTGTAAGCAATGTGAGAGTGACACATGGACTAACTAACCATAGCCCAACAGTTGAATGAGTGTTTGAAATCACAATAAGAAATATTAGTAGGAATAGACAAGTGTACAAATTTTTCCCACAAATTAGATAGATTTCAATAGTACTGGTATTACTGATGTAATAAGTTCAAGGAAAAATCGACCTAATAGTAGGTCTTACATCATACCAAAAGGATAAGTTTGACAGTTCTTAGATTCCTAATTAGAGTACTGAAAAGTTAGGAATATTTTACAGACAAACGCTACTTAGAGCACAGATGTTTAAAGGCTAATCCCTAATCAAAAGACAGAGATGTACTAGACATCATCTAATGGCGATGGGAATTCCTCGGGCGAGCCCTAAGGTCGGACACTTGGCGAAACACCTCTTGAAGGTGTCGATCCTGAGCTCTCTGACGAGCTCGAAGTTCTAAGACTTCTGCACGGGAGGCAGCCAACTGTTGCTGCAGGGTTTCGTTGGTTCTCCGGGTCCGTTCCATGTCTTCTTCAAGACGGCGGATGCGGACTGTGTTGACACGTGAGTTGGCATCAATCTCCATGACCCGGTCGATGGCTGCTCGACATTTCGAGCTATTCTACGGATAATGACCGGCAGAGCTCGGTCAGCAGAGCCACCATCGCTGACGTTGTAAAAGGTTCGGTCCCCAAAGTATGGTAAGGGTTGACCCTGTTCATCACTCCAGCGGTTCAGGTTGTTTGCCCACATGGGTGTAGGACCTGGAAACGCTGGTCGAGGGTTGTTGTTCGGGGCTTGACCTACAAGCGGTAGGTTGTTGACTTCAGGCTCGGAGTCGGATCCGTCAGAAAAGCCTTCTGCAAGGTGATCATCCAAAGGGATTGGATGCTCATCTTCGGGCTCTTCATCGATCCACCCGGCATTGCCTTCATTTGGAAAGTACGGGTCGCCAAGATGGAATCCAGCCATTTAGATCTACGCGAGAAGAGAGGTATAAGAATATAGCATACGTGTAACTAGTAGTACAAAATACTCCTATAGTATTTTAAATTTAAGTTCTACTAATTTTCTTGTGGTATTGTTGGTAAGTTTTTAGACTTGTTAACACATCACAACCATTCTAGGGCATATGCTAATCACTCCTAGGACCAGCATAGTTGATCAGGCTATGCCATTCCCAGGACTGACCATACATCCCCGAGCTCACTTGTGATATTTAACAATCATAATACTTTTTGTTCTTGTCATTGTGACACTGATTTTAGTATGAATGCAGACTAGTATACTTAATTAAATATTTTAATATTTAAAGTATAGACTCTTGGTCAGAGTGTTTTAATCCCGATTGGGTTTATAGTTTAGTATATCTTTTATGGGTTGATATACTTGATTCACTATAAACAATGCTCTGATACCAATCTGTCACACCCCAAAACCAAGAACGGCGGAAACGTTCTGGGGCGGAGGACGTCATGTATAGTATCACAACACAGTAAATGTAAATAAGCAAACAACATCATCCATTGCATTAAATATATAATTTTAATACAAGTGTGTTCTGTACAGTTATAGACACCAAAATAATGTAAATCAAAATAATAAGATGAGTCTTGAATGCACTCCATCTTCTCAAAAGCTGGCATCGGTACCTGTCTACTGATGACTTGAGAATACAAGTTATTTTGAAAGAGTTTATCAGCATTAAGCTGGTGAGTTCATAAGTATTTTAGTGTCAATGTTTGTTGTCAAAAACGTTTGAACCTGTCTCAATGTATAAGTTTGTAAAAATGTAAGTAAATGTTTGAAAGTGTTTGTAAAAGTTTGAATCTCTCAGAAAATCCTATATTTTATATTAAAGTAACCTTCTACCAAGGCTTAACTGTCTTGTATACTCGTTTGTTGTAAAAGTGCGTAATTACCCAAGTATAACTATCATTTAATAAAATATAGTTTGTACATTAATGCTTAAGTGAGGTTATCACTAAAATATGTAATGGGTAAATCATTGTAGTACTGTAGTTTTGTATAATAAGAACTACTGTGGTACTAACTACCTTAAACCGGATTTATATTAAGGTATAATGTGATAAATTGCACCATGTTATCGACTGGTAACAACGACATAATGAATGGTCGTAATAATGGAATAACGTTTGGCACCCGCAGACCTGCAGGTCCGGCTGTAGCTAGCAGCAAGGTGTAGGATAGTCAATCCAGTATAGATCTATACGCAAACTCACGCTCTCCCTCCAAGAGAATTCTGGCTACAACTCGGGCCATGACATTTAAGGCATGCTCCGACACAGTGGATCACAATTGTTAACGTATTCATGTATATGTAATGTTTCTCGTTCTAGTATAGTTGTATATGTTCATGTTTCTAGTATAGCTGTATATGTATGTAACAGCCCGGATCTCCAGGTATTTTATTCTTTTAATATTTTGAGTTTTGAGAAGGGACTCGGCGAGTTGGAGCTCAGACTCGCCGAGTAGGGTCGCGATTCTGGACGCGGGATTCGTTCGGACTCGGCGAGTCCAGGATATGGACTCGGCGAGTCCACGCTGTTTAATGAAACCCTAATTTCTCGGGTTTGGGACCTATTTAAATGGCCTTATGGCCGTCTTTTGCATCCATCATTCCATAGAGAGATACCCTAAAAGTGCTTTAGCGATTTGAGAGTGAAAGGAGGCATTTCTTGACATTTGTGTGTTGTTTAGCAAAGAAGAAAGAGGCTCTAGCCAAGAGGAGGCAAAGGGGACTGCTATTTGGTGGATTGGAAGCTTGACCCTTCAATCTAAAGGTATAATTTCGACCCATCTCCTGTTTTGTGAAGTATAATCGATTTTAGGGTTTCTTGTGGCTTTGTTGAGTTGATTTGATGGCCAAATAGTCCCATGCTAGTGATGAGACTTCGGATCTGGATCCATAGAGGTCCAGAGAGCCTCATCCTTCAAGCTTTATAGAGAGCAATGGAGGTCATGACCTTGTATAGTGAGATTTGTTGAAGATTCTTCATAATTAGTCATATAGAGGTTGTTCATGCATCAAGACTGGGACTTTACGTGATGAATCAGTCTAGGAGGGCCAGATCTATGAATTGTTGGAGTAGATCTGACCTTAGAAGCAAGTTTGGGTGATTGCATGGAATGGACTCGCCGAGTCCGATGAGCAGACTCGGCGAGTAGCTTGAAGATTGCCTTGGACCGGCCAGTGAGTGGTCCAGTCGAGTCAGGAGTTGACCCAGTGAGTCAGGGCGAGTTGGAGAGGATTGTCATGTGGTCTGAGTCGAGCTGGGACTCGCCGAGTCGTTCTTGAGACTCGGCGAGTTGAGTCGGGGTGGCCCCGCGATTCTTCCAGGTGAAACTCGTCGAGTCAGGGGGGAGTACTCGACGTGTAGAAAGGGAATCCTAGAGAGTTGGTCAGAACGTCTAGACTCGCCGAGTTGCCGTGTGCACTCGCCGAGTCCGGTCAAAGTTGACCGTTGACCGTTGACCGTTGACCTATGTTGACTTCTTAGGGGTAGTCAACCTTAGAGATAAAAAGTGTTAATTAGAGCCTTGTGATGTTATAGGAGGATTAGAGCTCGGAGGATCGAGCACGAGGGATTTCCAGGGATCGTGAGATACCGAGACACGCGAGGTGAGTCTTCTCGCTATACTTTACCTTGAGTCGGTAATCAGAGTTATGTGTTAGTGTATGTATGTTATGTGCATGTTATGTGTTGTACTGCATTATTTCTATGTGATCTATGCTGTGCATGTTTATAGAGTTGGAACCGGAAGGTTCATAGAGTTAGAACCTGAGGGTTCACAGAGTTGGGTGCACGGACCCATAGAGTTATGGCCTCGAGTGGCTAATATGTGTTTTATGTGTGGTATTTTGGGGAACTCACTAAGCTTTGTGCTTACAGTGTTAGTGTTGTTGTTTCAGGTACTAGCGATGACCGTGGGAAGGCGCCGGCTTGATCTGTACACACGTGGAGGAATTTGATATAATTATGTGATCTTGGGATTTGTATGATACATATTGGAATTTGAAATTGATGTTTTATTAAATTAAAAGAGAAATGTTTTTATAAATTGTGAAAAATAAATTTTTAAAATTTTTGGTGTTACAAGTTGGTATCAGAGCCTTGGTTTGAGGGATTCGAGTACACCTTCGGGCGTATTTGAACTCAAACTGAGGATTTGAGATGTATTTTCCAAAAAAAAAAAAAAGTAAAAGATTTTCGAAAAAAAAAACGCAGAGCAAGAGATGTGTGTACGATCAGTCAGCGCCCGAACGGTGATTTCCCAAAATACTTTTTTTTATATTATGTGATATTCATATTGATATGATGTATCCGCATGCTAGAGTAGGCTAGGTATTGCTATTAGGACTAGAGTGGCCTGATGTGTGATGCCTTGGCCTAGGGAGAGGTGAGTTGCTATGAGATGCTTGAGAGTGAGTAGGTGGCAGCAAGGGACTTATGAGAGATCTATTAGAGAGTAGTCTATGCATGATAAAGTACTTGAGACCTGGGATCCGAAGAGAAGGACTTGGAGTGTATTCTGGTGCGGTGCGGACAGTAGTATTGGGCCCGTACTACTGGAAGCACCGGAGCGGTGTGCAGCCCAAGTCAGAATCTTTGGAATGCCAAGAATCAAGGAGAAAAGAGTTGTCGAGTGTGAGCATACTCGTGTGGATTCTAATTTATCGTATGTTGTATTTCAGAGGTAGATCATGGTGAGGACACGTTTGATGCCCGAGAGCAGTGGTACCAGTGAGGAGGAGATCCGCCGGATCATTCAGGAGGAGGTGGCTGCGGCCATCAGGGCAGAGATACCAGAGATGTTTGGGTCTATAAAGACCACCTTGATTGAGACGTTTGATGAGCGCTATGCCGCTCTTTCTGAGGCTGTTGCTGCAGCGGCTACCGCAGCGATTGCTGCTGCGAGGCCGCAGGGTGGGGATGCGTTGCTGTTTCGTGAGTTCAACAACACGAAACCACCGGAGTTTGATGGTACTCAGGATCCGGTGGCAGCTATGAGGTGGATATCTGATATTGAGGGGTGTTTCTTCACTTGCTCGTCTCCTGAGCATTTGAAGGTACGGTTCGCGCTGAACCAGCTTCGCTTGGGAGCGAAGGACTGGTGGAAGTTTGTGACAGCGCATTATTCGCCTGCTGAGCTTTCTGCGGTGACCTGGGAGAGGTTCACCACTATGTTTCGGGATGAGTACGTTCCCCAGGTGGAGAGGGAGCGTTTAGCACAGGAGTTTCTGACCCTCAAGCAGGGTACCGAGTCTGTTACAGCGATCACGAGGATGTTCCATGAGAGGGCGATGTTCTGCCCTGAGCACGTGTCCACTGAGCAGGCACGTATGAGCCGCTACTTGAGCATCTTGAGGAGGGATATTCGGGAGTTCGCTGCGAACTCCTCGTACCGGACATTTGCCGAGCTTCAGGCAAATGCCCGGAAGAGGGAGATTGAGCTTGAGACTCAGGCCAGGGAGGAGGCGGAGTCTCAGGGGAGGGATCGGCGACCGGCATTGTCGCAGCCGGCCGCCAAGCGGGCCAAGCCTGCTGATCCCCGACCAGGGAGCCTGAAGGGCCGCACTTGCGGAAAGTGCGGCAAGGGTCATGACGGAGTCTGCCGAGCAGGGTCTTGCTACAAATGTGGCAAGGAGGGGCACATGGCCAAGGACTGCCCCAAGGGGTTTGCAGTGTGCTTTCACTGCAACCAGACTGGACACCGGAAGGCCGAGTGTCCGCAGTTGCGCGGAGCATCTCAGGGGTCTGCTCCTGCCGCCACCAGAGTTACAGAGAGTCGGCCTGTGAAGGCCGAGACGCCGAGAGCTCGAGGGAGAGCTTTCCAGTTGACTGCGGAGGAGGTCCGCGCCGCGCCCGATGTTGTGGCTGGTATGTTTCCTTTCGTGTATTTATTTTGATATATGATGTTATGCTTATATTATGTTATGTGTAGGTACTTTTCTTGTGAATTTCGTACCTGCTTTAGTGTTATTTGACTCGGGTGCGAGTCGGTCTTTTGTATCTTTGGCCTTTAGCCAGCATATCAGTGCTAGTCGTGAGGCACTGAGTCGGCCTCTGAGAGTCTCCATAGCTGATGATAGAGTAATTTGTGCCACAGAGGTTTTCCGGGGATGTGTGTTAGAGATCTTCGGGGTTGAGTTTCCGATTGATCTGATTCCTATTGCGATGGGCGATGTTTGTGTCATTGTGGGCATGGACTGGTTGAGCCGATTCGGCGCGATTATCGACTGTGAGCGTCAGCTGGTGACTATACGAGACCCTAGTGGGGGAGTTCTTTCGGTGTACGGTGAGGGTACCCGTTCGGGATCATCCTTTTGTTCGGCCACCAGGGCGAGACAGTGTCTGCAGCAGGGCTGTAAGGGTTTTGTGGCGTATGTGATGGATACGCGAGCGACTTCCGAGAGACCGAGTTCAGTTGGGGAGGTACCGGTGGTATGTGAGTTTCCTGATGTTTTTCCCGAGGAGCTGCCGGGAGTACCTCCTGTGAGGCAAGTAGAGTTTGGTATTGATTTGGTTCCGGGGGCTGCGCCTATGGCTAAGGTGCCTTATCGTCTTGCACCTCCAGAGATGCAAGAGTTATCCTCACAGCTTCAGGAGTTGCTGGGGAAGGGATTTATTCGGCCGAGCAGCTCGCCGTGGGGAGCACCTATTCTGTTTGTCAAGAAGAAGGATGGTTCACACCGGATGTGTATTGATTACCGGGAGTTGAACAAGCTGACGGTCAAGAACCGTTACCCGTTGCCGAGGATCGACGATTTATTTGATCAGTTGCAGGGGGCATCTTGGTTTTCCAAGATCGATTTGAGGTCGGGATATCATCAGGTGAGGGTGCGAGATGAGGACGTTCAGAAGACAGCTTTCAGGACGCGTTATGGGCATTATGAGTTTGTGGTGATGCCTTTTGGGCTCACCAATGCCCCGGCGGTGTTCATGGATCTCATGAACAGGGTATGTAGGCCGATGTTGGATCGGTCGGTGATTGTATTTATCGATGATATTCTGGTGTATTCGAGATCTAGGGAGCAGCATGAGGAACATTTGAGGGAGGTCCTTGGGGTACTGAGATCGGAGAAGCTTTATGCAAAGTTCTCCAAGTGTGATTTCTGGTTACGGGAGGTCCAGTTCCTAGGACATCTCGTTAACCAGGAAGGGATTCTGGTCGATCCGGCCAAGGTTGAGGTGGTGATGGGTTGGGAGGTGCCAAAATCACCCTCTGAGATCAGGAGCTTCCTTGGATTAGCAGGGTATTATCGGAGATTTATCAAGGATTTCTCCAAGATCGCAGTGCCGCTCACCAGGTTGACCCGGAAGGGTGTTGCATTCTCATGGGGTCCCGAGCAGCAGACCTCCTTTGAGACACTTCGCCAGAGGTTGTGCGAAGCCCCGGTATTAGCTCTCCCGGAAGGGATGGAGGATTTTGTAGTATATTGTGATGCATCGATTTTGGGGTTGGGTGCGGTGTTGATGCAGAGGGGTCATGTGATAGCATATGCATCGAGGCAGCTGAAGCCTCATGAGACGAGGTATCCCACGCATGATCTAGAGTTGGGGGCAGTAGTGTTCGCCCTCAAGATTTGGCGCCACTACTTATATGGGGTTCGATGTACGATATACATGGACCATAAGAGCCTGAAGTACTTGATGGATCAGCCCAATCTAAACATGCGTCAGAGGAGGTGGTTAGATGTGGTCAAGGATTATGATTGTGAGATCCTGTACCACCCGGGCAAGGCCAACGTGGTGGCCGATGCGTTGAGCCGCAGGGCGGAGAGCACTCCTTTGCGAGATGTATGTTTGAGATTGACCATGATAGCTCTGATGGGTTTTGAGCATTCTAACACTTCCTAAGTGTACATGCAACCCTAATAACCTTGGATCTATGTTTGTCTAATTATCATGCAAAGTTGAATTCCAAGGTTATATTCCTATCTAGCATACATGGGGAACAATTTTAACTTGAATCATAGATAGAATAACTTACCTTGTTGTTGCTTGTGTTCCTTGAAACCTTGTGAGCCTAGCACCCCAAGTGTGATGCCTCAAATGCTTCACACAACACCAAATGGTCTTGGAAAGACTCTTGAGATAACACACTTCTCAAAAATCGGCCAAGCCCTCTTGTTTCCTTAGTAGTGCCGATTTTGGTGGAGAATATGCTTCTTATATAGTGTTGACACATCTAGGGTTACACCATGTAAACCCTAATGTGTCATGACTCTTCATTTTCATGACCCATGGGTTTGTAACTCCCATGGAGCATCCATGGAGCATCCTATGGGTAGAACCCAACTTGATAATCCATGGAGCCTCTTAGCCCACTATACAAGATATGGATGATTTACACAATCAACCCATATATTTAATTAGTTATCCTTTGATCACTTAATTAATTCCAAATTAATTCTTTGATCAACTAATCAAATAATATTATTAATATATTAGAACTTATAATATATTAATAATCTCCAAGTGTTATTTCTCTCATTTAGTCTATCCAATTGCATGGTGCCATGCAACCCAAATGGACCATGCCGGGTCGGGTCAAGTACAAGCCCGAAATAGTTATGGACTTAGACACCTTATCCAACAAGCTCCGGTATTGGAGGCCATTCGTGGGGCACAGGCCGAGGCTGTGCAGCCGGAGATGCGGAAGAGGGAACGGGTCGTTGGTTTGGTTTCAGAATTCGTTACGGATGGGCGTGGGCTTATGACTTTTCAGGGTCGGATTTGGGTACCGTTCGTGGGTGGTACGCGCACTTCCTTGATGGAGGAGGCTCATCGGTCGAAATTTTCGATCCATCCGGGGGCTACGAAGATGTATTTGGATTTGAGGAGAGAGTATTGGTGGCCCTGTATGAAGAGGGACGTCGCATGGTTCGTTGAGAGGTGCTTAACCTGCCGTAGGGTTAAGGCCGAGCACCAGAGACCGCATGGCAAGTTGCAGCCATTGGAGGTTCCCGAGTGGAAATGGGAACAGATCACTATGGATTTCATCACCAAATTGCCGAGAACTGCCAGGGGAGTTGATGCAATTTGGGTGATTGTGGATAGGTTGACGAAGAGCGCTCACTTCCTTGCCATCAGTGAGAGTTCTTCAGCAGAGAAGTTGGCAGAGTTATATGTGAGAGAAGTGGTATCTCGGCATGGGGTGCCGATCTCGATTGTTTCAGACCGTGATGTGCGCTTTACTTCCAGATTCTGGAAGAAATTTCATGAGGAGTTGGGTACTAGATTGCATTTTAGTACAGCATATCATCCCCAGACAGACGGTCAGAGTGAGCGGACGATTCAGACGCTTGAGGACATGCTTCGAGCATGTGTGTTGGATTTTGGGGGTAGCTGGGATGCGTATCTACCCTTGGCAGAGTTTTCCTACAACAACAGCCATCATTCGAGCATTGGTATGCCACCCTTTGAGCTGTTGTATGGTAGGAGGTGTCGGACCCCCATTTGCTGGGGAGAAGTTGGGCAGAGAGTGATGGGCAGTACCGAGATTGTGCTTCGGACGACAGAGCAGATTCAGCAGGTCAGACAGAGGTTATTGACCGCCCAGAGTCGACAGAAGAGTTATGCAGACAGACGCCGGTCCGAGCTTGAGTTTCAGGTCGGCGACTTCGTTCTCCTGAAGGTCTCTCCTTGGAAAGGAGTGATACGATTCAGGAAGAGGGGCAAGTTGGGGCCCCGGTATATTGGGCCATTTCGTGTGATTGCGAGGGTAGGCCGGGTAGCCTATCGTTTGGAGTTGCCAGCAGAGTTGGGGCAAATCCACGACACTTTTCATGTGTCACAATTGAGGAAATGTATTGCCGATGAGTCGGCAGTAGTTCCATTAGAGGATATTCAGGTGGATGCGAGCCTGAATTATGCCGAGAGACCAGTAGCCATCAGAGATCGGAAGATCAAGGTTCTGAGGAACAAGGAGGTACCTTTGGTGTTGGTTCAGCGGCAACACCGGAAGGGATCAGAGATGACCTGGGAGCCGGAGCGCGAGATGCGGGCTCAGCATCCGGAGCTATTTTAGAGCGAGACTTCGAGGGCGAAGTCTAATCCTAGTGGGGGAGAATTGTAACAGCCCGGATCTCCAGGTATTTTATTGTTTTAATATTTTGAGTTTTGAGAAGGGACTCGGCGAGTTGGAGCTCAGACTCGCCGAGTAGGGTCGCGATTCTGGACGCGGGATTCGTTCGGACTCGGCGAGTCCAGGATATGGACTCGGCGAGTCCACGCTGTTTAATGAAACCCTAATTTCTCGGGTTTGGGACCTATTTAAATGGCCTTATGGCCGTCTTTTGCATCCATCATTCCATAGAGAGATACCCTAAAAGTGCTTTAGCGATTTGAGAGTGAAAGGAGGCATTTCTTGACATTTGTGTGTTGTTTAGCAAAGAAGAAAGAGGCTCTAGCCAAGAGGAGGCAAAGGGGACTGCTATTTGGTGGATTGGAAGCTTGACCCTTCAATCTAAAGGTATAATTTCGACCCATCTCCTGTTTTGTGAAGTATAATCGATTTTAGGGTTTCTTGTGGCTTTGTTGAGTTGATTTGATGGCCAAATAGTCCCATGCTAGTGATGAGACTTCGGATCTGGATCCATAGAGGTCCAGAGAGCCTCATCCTTCAAGCTTTATAGAGAGCAATGGAGGTCATGACCTTGTATAGTGAGATTTGTTGATGATTCTTCATAATTAGTCATATAGAGGTTGTTCATGCATCAAGACTGGGACTTTACGTGATGAATCAGTCTAGGAGGGCCAGATCTATGAATTGTTGGAGTAGATCTGACCTTAGAAGCAAGTTTGGGTGATTGCATGGAATGGACTCGCCGAGTCCGATGAGCAGACTCGGCGAGTAGCTTGAAGATTGCCTTGGACCGGCCAGTGAGTGGTCCAGTCGAGTCAGGAGTTGACCCAGTGAGTCAGGGCGAGTTGGAGAGGATTGTCATGTGGTCTGAGTCGAGCTGGGACTCGCCGAGTCGTTCTTGAGACTCGGCGAGTTGAGTCGGGGTGGCCCCGCGATTCTTCCAGGTGAAACTCGTCGAGTCAGGGGGGAGTACTCGACGTGTAGAAAGGGAATCCTAGAGAGTTGGTCAGAACGTCTAGACTCGCCGAGTTGCCGTGTGCACTCGCCGAGTCCGGTCAAAGTTGACCGTTGACCGTTGACCGTTGACCTGTGTTGACTTCTTAGGGGTAGTCAACCTTAGAGATAAAAAGTGTTAATTAGAGCCTTGTGATGTTATAGGAGGATTAGAGCTCGGAGGATCGAGCACGAGGGATTTCCAGGGATCGTGAGATACCGAGACACGCGAGGTGAGTCTTCTCGCTATACTTTACCTTGAGTCGGTAATCAGAGTTATGTGTTAGTGTATGTATGTTATGTGCATGTTATGTGTTGTACTGCATTATTTCTATGTGATCTATGCTGTGCATGTTTATAGAGTTGGAACCGGAAGGTTCATAGAGTTAGAACCTGAGGGTTCACAGAGTTGGGTGCACGGACCCATAGAGTTATGGCCTCGAGTGGCTAATATGTGTTTTATGTGTGGTATTTTGGGGAACTCACTAAGCTTTGTGCTTACAGTGTTAGTGTTGTTGTTTCAGGTACTAGCGATGACCGTGGGAAGGCGCCGGCTTGATCTGTACACACGTGGAGGAATTTGATATAATTATGTGATCTTGGGATTTGTATGATACATATTGGAATTTGAAATTGATGTTTTATTAAATTAAAAGAGAAATGTTTTTATAAATTGTGAAAAATAAATTTTTAAAATTTTCGGTGTTACAATGTACTTGTTTCTAGTATGGCTGTATATGTTCATGTTTCTAGTATAGCTGTATATGTACTTGTTTCTAGTATAGTTGTATATGTACTTGTTTCTAGTATAGCTGTATATGTTCATGTGTTACCCCGATGGTAACTAACTATTGATGTTGTAACATCCAAAATTTCAAAACAATTAAAACTTTTCAAAATCACCCATTTTATTAACATTGTTGCAAAAAGGTTTTCAATACATTATTAAACAGAGTATTTTCCCAGGTTCATATCATAAAACACCAACGCGTGGAACGGTACGATCACGCCTTTGCCTTGCCTCAGACTCTTGAGAACCTGAAACATAAAACCACAACTGTAAGCCCGAAAGCTTAGTGAGATACCCCCAGAATACCAACCACATATACGCCTTTCCAGGCCCTGACCTTCCGGTCCGTGTGTCTCAGGGGACTTCCGTCCCTGCTGGGTAAACCTTCCGGTCCTACCCACGCCGACCTTCCGGTCCATCACACAACATAATCGCCTTCCGGCCCATAACATATCGCCTTCCGGCCCATAACATATTGCCTTCCGGCCCATAAGCATAAAATGCATATATATCATAACAAACAATCATATAACAGTGCATAAACAACAATCGATCACATATCACATATCATAGCATTACTCTAACAAGATACCGGTCTGGCCGGTTACTATTATAACATTACTCTATGAATCAGTCAACGTACTAAATGCATACATACGCCCTTCCAGGCCATGACCTTCCGGTCCACATAGTAATGCCTTCCGGCCTGTAACATATAATGACAACTACCCGGATTTCTATCCGGTAAAAAGGGTCGGCCTTGGTGCCATAAACCCTAACGATATAGTGAGGATAACTCACCTCGAAACTGCCGACTGAATAGATAGCTCAAGCTGCTCCGATCACTGATACGATCTCCACTCCTGGATAGCCGCCAATGCACTGAACTCAAACGATAAACAACAATTACCAAAATACCCCTGGAACCACTGGTCGATCCTTGGTCAAAGACAAGGTCAAAGTCAACCCCTGACTGACCCTACTCGCCGAGTCACCCTATAACTCGCCGAGTCCCCATACTCAGAACTTCACTTAACCCGCGACCTAACTCGCCGAGTCTCCCCAAGACTCGCCGAGTTCAACGACTCTGAGTCCACTCGCCCTTGACTCACCGATTCCTTAAGATTCCCTTTCTACACGTCGAGTATCCCCTTTTTACTCGACGAGTTCCTCCTGGAAGAATCGCGGGGCCACCGCGACTCAACTCGCCGAGTCTGAAGAACAACTCGACGAGTCCCAGTTGTTCTTCAAGCTACTCTCCGAGTCTGTTCATCGGACTCGTCGAGTCCATGCCATGCAGTCGATCAAACTGCTTCCTGAGATAAGTATTGTCCCGAAATACACAAGCATGGGACCTTCTGGACCTCTAAGGTCCTAATACAGGGTCACAATCGTTTGGGGGACTAGGGTAGCATTCAATCTAATCACAAAAGGGTTCCACAAACCCTAATTCCATAAACACATCAACATAGCAGAGTATACTCAAATTCTTACCTGGATGATGTATTCTCTGTGTCCCCAATCCTCAGAAGGTGACTCCCTTGCTGCTCCTTTAGCCAATCCCTTCTCTTCCTTGCACAACCACTCTTCTATAACCAACAATGGTCTATAATCCTTGCTCCAGATGCACACAAACGATTTAGGGTTCTTCTCAGAAGGCTAAAATGAACAATGACGGCCAATAAGTGCCTCTTATACGTCCCAAACCTGAACGGTTAGGGTTTTCGCTAAACAGCGCAGACTCGCCGAGTCCATATCTGGACTCGTCGAGTCCAGTCGCGAACCCGCGACTAGGTCTGCGATCCTACTCGGCGAGTCTAGGCTCCAACTCGCCGAGTCCCCTCTTAAAACACCCCAAAAACATAATTATTACAATACTTGGAATTCCGGGCTGTTACAGATGTACTGATAAGTATGAATATGGAAGTACTTTTATGTCTATACATGTATATATGATGTATAACTAATATTGAAACGACCTTCGGATGGTCACCCGAAATCCCACCAGACCACATCCAAATCGAGGAAAAGGAAATAGGGCGGATGGCATTCCTAAGCCCTTTTAACATTATTTATACATCTATACATATATGGGCATGCAATTGAATATATAAAGGCATAAATAAGTTTTCATAAGACATTTGAAACATAAATATAATTTCAAGAGAAGATCGACTTGATGTTAATCTATAAAACAATTTGAAGGCATAAGTTGATAAAACAGTTTAAGTATAAGAAACATATGTTTGAATCACAGTTTGTAAATAAGTTTGGATAGTAAAAGAGTTTGTAAAACATTTCAAAGTAAAGCAGTTTGATAAACAGTTTGAACAGTGGTAAAAATCATTGGTTTCCTAGTTATTAATCACATGTGATTAAATACAATCACATGTGATTGAAGCAATAACTATAAGTATTTGACTTGTATTCCCCCCATAAAGTATTTAAAACATTTATAATCATTTCAAAGGTTGATTAAAGGGGTATGAACTCACTTGTGGTGAGCTGTATGAATTGCAGTGTCGGATACCGTGCTAGGTGGCAAACGAAGACTTGTTTACACGCACGAGCCTAGTTATCATATAATAAGCATATATATAACTAATTAGCCAAATAATAACTTAACATATAAGTTAAGACACTTAGGAACATGTAAACACTTTTTATAAGTGTTAAAAGTCCTAATGGTTGCATCTAAGTTGCTACGGGACAAGGCAAAAGGGTTTGAAGCATCAAATGGCCTTGTATAAGAGTTCACCACCCAACAAACCCCACCTTTGGAGTTTACGACCGTAAACTCATGGGTTTATGGTTGTGAACTCCTCACTTGGTGGTTTTGGGTGTTTTAAGGTGTTATCTTGATCCTAGAATTAGCCTAGCTTTGTTGGAATAAACCTTGAAGTAGTTTAAGGCCCTAGAATGCTCCATAGGGGAGTTTACGGCCTAATGTCCATGTCCCCTAGAGTTTACAGCCGTAAACTCCTATGGGGTGATGGTTTTTAATTCATTTGAGGCCCTTGCACATGTAGGATAGCTTCCATGTTTTTATCTAAGGCTAAAGGGGACAAGAGGAACACATTTGTGCCTTCACTTGGAGTTTACGGCCCAAATAATGTTCCTTGGCCGTAAACTCCCTTTAAGGGATGGTTTTGATGTCTTTTACTCCCCATTCAAGTCCTAGGTGTTCAAGGGTAATTGTCTTAAGGCCTTAGGGGTGTTTGTGGTGCATTTTACCCTAGAAAAAGGGGTTTCCGGCCCAAGAGATATTCTTGGCCGTAAACTCCTATAACTCCATGATTTTGAAGTGTTTTGATGTCTAAAATGGTTACAAGCATTAGAGGGTTAATGTCCTTAGGCTTTAGGGGTGGTTTAGGGCACATTTAGCCCTTAAAAAGGGGTTTACGGCCCAAGAAATATCCTTGGCCGTAAACTCCTATATCTTGTGGTTCTTGATTGTTTTCTAGTCTCTAAAGATCATACACTAAGTCCTTAACAAGTTGCTTAACAAGAAAATGGGACTAGGTAGCCTTAAAGCTCCATTTTGGAGTTTACTCCCCAAGAACGTTCTTGGGCGGTAAACTCCCGGATCTTGCAGTTTAGACATGTAAATGATGTTATAAAGCATCTAACAAGTAATGAAACACATCTAGGAAAGTAGACTCACAATCTGGGATGAAAACCCGAAGATCCGTTAGAGAGAAAATGGCTTTTCTCTAATTGGAATTGTGAATAATGAATTAATTAAATTCAGAAATCTATTTATAGTCCTGAAATATTTTGGCAAAAAATATTTTTATTCCGGATATTGGATTGCAGCATTATGAAACTTGAAATGCTAAAATTTCACAAAACCAGGAGCATCCACTCTCCTGATATCTCCTTAAATATAAACCCTAATGTACACAAACTTGTTTGGAAAAGTATGAAAATCACTGAAACTGAACTAGCTTCTATTGAATAGATAATGTTCGTACAAATGGAAATTTTGGGTTGTCACAAGTTTTTCTTGAACTCTCCAAATTCATACAGAAGTAAGGCTGAATTGAGTGCTCCGGATCTTCATCTGTAGAGTACAGCTCTCACAGCCGATCCCAGATTTCTTTAGCAGTACTACAGGAACTAACCAATCTAAACGTGTCGGATTGAAGAGTGAATCGAATCAGTCTCAATGCCTTGATGTTGCACTGAAACTTCTCCTTTTCGTCCTGAGCAACATCTTTCACATATTTTAACAAATCATTATACTCCTTTTGAGTTTTAATAATTATGGATGTTCCTGAATGAGCAAATGGTCCAGACACAATAGCTTCCCATATCAAATACCCATTATCTTCAGATCCAATGACGTAGTCTTCAAAGTGATGCGTCTAAACCTCATAATCTTGAGTGTAGAGAATTGGAATCTTGGTTGTAGATCCTATACTGTTTGAGATGTTGATAGGATTGGATTGAGAATCATCCATGCTTGATCGTTTAACTTGTTGTAAGATCAGACTTGTAATACTTAATATTAGGGCAAGATGAATAATTACTGAGATACGTCAATTATTGAGTGACGGCTCAATAAATATCAGTAAATGTGGAATTAACCCTAATCACTGCTTTCACAGAAGAGATGTGTATGAATTACACAGCCTCCTGCTCTGATAACAATTGATGAATTCAAGAAACTCTTTGATCGTTTAGATCTTATAATAGGTAAATCACGAAAGCAAAAAAAAAAAAACAACAACAATATAAAACACAAGAATAAATCTGAATATGTCGAATGATTCAATTGATTCAATCCTCAGCAGAGCTCGATCAAGAACTTTCGCTGTAGAGGATATTAGGATTACAAAAGATAAAGATCAAAATACCTGACAAAATAATTTCCAAATCCTGCGTCCTAGGATGCATGCAAGCACCTATAAATACAAAACCCTATAAAATAACTCACGGATGGACAGGCCCATACTGGAGACTAAATGGACTAAATAGCAAGCCCAAGACGCAACACCTTCTGGACCTAACAATTAATTTAGACTAAGTAAAGTTGAAATATAAAATATTGAAACACTTTTTGAATATATATTTATACATTTCATTTTTTTATTTTGATTAAGGTTTTTCGAAAATCATTTCTAATTTCAATAAATATGACCGGTCTTGTGGAATTAAATATATTTAAAGGCTTATAATGAATAAAAAAACCTTGATTGTTATTTTAAGTTTATATATATATATATATATATATATATATATATATATATATATATATATATATATATATATATATATATATATATGGGTTAGGTGCAGTTGTTCTCAACGCCCCATGTCAATCAAACTTACATAATTGTTGTGGGACCATTTAAGATTCAACAAATCTTATAAATAGTTAACTTAGTAGTTTTTTTTAGCTAAGTTAAACTTTATATTTTTCATAATAAAAAACGTGACTTCAAAAAGGGATATAAATTATATTTTCCGCTTTTAGAAAGACACACATGCATGGTTGTCAAAATCACGATCATGATCGTAGCATCGTACGATCCTACGATCCTAGGTGTGAAAAACAATTCGGACCGTAAACAAATCATATGTGTGGTAGGATCGCAGATAGGATCGTAGGATCGAGATCCGTTCAGATCCTATCTTACCTTGATTTTTATTTTTTTGCAAAGGAATTTTTTTATTAGCACTTTATGTTTTTTTTACCATTTACCAATTTACCATTTATAATTTTGTGTTGTGACTTATGACTAATATTTTGAAGTTTTTATAACTTTTGAACGAAAAATTGAATGTTTAAAATATTTTTCATGATTAAAAATTAAAAGTTCAAATTATATTTTATTATGTAGGATCTTAGGATCCCGATCCCTTTCTTACGATTTCGATCTTGCAAACCAAAAAATGATCCTACGTAGGATCCTGATCTTGACAACTTTGCACATATAGAAATAAAAATTATTTCTAGCCCTATCATCTTTTCGTTAAATATGGATTGACACCATATGTTTATATCTACAGAATCATCTCGGACGGTCATAACTTCCTCATACGAACTCAAATTTTAACGTATTTTATATCAGACGAGAGTGATCCATGATTTTCATTTAAAACTATCTCTCTAATAATATATACATTTTTTTGTATAGCAATATGCATAAGGATATAGAAGTTACATTACCATCTCGCTACTTGTCTTCACCCTTGTGTGAACTTAAAGTAATTACATCTTGCAATATAGACTTTATGATTTTTTGGGTCGTTACATTTATGACTAGCAATGTGCATGTGTATATACGTATATTCCAAATTGTAATGTAACTTGTATATCCTTATTCATATTGCTATATAGACTTTAAGATGTAATTATTTTAAGTTCACGCAAGGATGAAGACAAGTAGCGAGATGGTAATGTAACTTGTATATCCTTATGCATATTGTTATATTACAAAAAATGTATCTATTATTAGAGAGAGAGAGAGAGAGAGTATTATAAAAAAATCATGGTTCACTCCGAGACGATTTTGTAGATATAAAGTACATTAAAATCTAAGTTCGTATGAGCTAGTTATGACCGTCCGAATAGAAGTTTGGAAGTACATTTGTATTTGGGGAAAGGTCAATGAAAGTCAAAGTAAAGTGGCAAACGAAAATTGCGGTGCTACACGGTGTGTAGGTCAAATGAATTCTCAGGTGGAATTCCTAACTCGGTTACCGAGATTTATAAACCATAAATCACATAATGATTAGCACCGAGTGATTGAGATAACGGTTTGTGGGATTAAGCCGTCTAGGAAATGTATTTTGTGACTTGATAAGGTTAGTAACAAATGGATATCAATTTCAGCTAATGGACCGCTATGGTAAATGTGATTATAATTTGTTCTAGTTCTAAGGAACTTGATATGTTACTTGGATAGGTTTTGGCGAGATGATAAGTTGGGAAGCAGTGCGACGGTGAAGCCATGATAGTAGTAAGTCTTCACTAGCTAGTGGGGTGGGCATATGTGGATTTTTTGAATGCCTATCAAATAAATAATACTTTTATGTAAATATATGTAAATAAGTCACTAGGTGTGATTATGTTTGATTAGATGAAAAATAAATCAATGTTAAGAGAATTAATATATAAATACCTAACTTACTTTATGGAATATTATGAGAAGATTAAGCATAAAAACTGGATAAGTGATTGTGGAACATATACTAATATAGTTTACTAAATAATGTGTTAGAAGCTTAAACAGTTTGAGTTGAAGTTAAACCATCCTACTATGTAGTTGACTACTTCATTCGTGGAAATATGCCTGCATATGTATAAATGATAAAGAACATTGATGTAAAGCTAACACATATTTGTATATAATTATCGAAAGCCTATGACAAGCTAATTATGTGAAAAGATATAAAAGAAATAATTCCATGATAGATAAAAAGATACTGACCTACTCAGGTCTAAGACATCAAATGACAACCCATACCCCTCAACATGGAACACATATCTGAATCTGGAATCTCATCTCACTTACCCAACGCACCACCAGAGCCAAACTCAAACCCGGGAGTCTAGTCCGCCGTAGAATTGGAACCACTCGTCCCAATGAACCACTCAACTCATGACCTATGACCCGCAACCCATGCGCACATCACTTATCCAATTCTTTCTAACTTGTAATACTCACACCTTACTCAGAATATAACGATTCCCGATCATGGTGGAGACCCTAGTCTCGCCCCTGGTCCGATCACCAAGCTTCCAAAAATTCAATATTAGGGCTACTCAAGCCTAAAACTCTTTTGCATCATGCTCTGACTAGTGTAAAATACGGCTCCCCATGGTATCATAACATTCCATCTCACTGACTAGTGTAACAACCCGAAATTTCATATCACTTCTTGTATCACAACTTGTAATCCGATCCGATTAACCAAACGTCATTTTCAATTTCGTTTCTAATTTCACCAATTTATTAAAATCATTAGTTTATATTGACCTAAAATGATTTAATGGGTGTCTTAATACATTAGAAATCATTTTAAACACCCAACTTTAGTGATTGGAATATTTCTAGAAATTACTATGTCGGGTTACGGTAACTCAATCGGGTACGACCAAAAACCTCAATTAACGTCGGTATCGGGTAAAATTCTATCGTGTCCAATTCCCAAACATTATATAAACATGTTTAAGACTCCATTTGAAGCCTTTGGCCAAATTCACACTAAACTCTTACAACCTCTCTCCTCCAAGCTAGAATTAAGATCCAAATCACAAGTTTAAGGCTTCAAATCTTTAAGGTAACCTCTATAACATGTTATTCATCATCTTTAGCCTTCAAATTGATGAATTAAGTGAGTTTTAGGGTCAAGAACAAGAGTTTACGGCCAAGGAGCAAGCTTGGGCCGTAAACTCCATTTTATGGGGTTTTAAGCTCTTAAACTCCTTCCTAAACTCAATTGGATATTAGATTTGGCTAAGGGACTTTAAGATATGGGCTTTAAACAATTAAATCATGAACTTTGTGAAGTTTGAAGGAGTTTACGGCCAAGGAGCATTCTTGGGCCGTAAACTCAATAATCTAGGGTTTTTATGCCTTTAAACCCTTCCAAATACCTTCTATGGCTTAGGTGTGAATTATAGGACCTTGGATATACCATTTGGACACTTGAAACATAACTTTTGAGGGACTTATGTGAGTTTACGGCCAAAGGTAGTGCTTGGGCCGTAAACTCCCTAAATCATGACATAATTTCATTCCTAAGGTGTTAGAAAGCCATCCAACACCACCAAAAGCCTTGGAATAAATGAAGGGACCAACCAAAAATAGTTTAAGGGACTTAAACACAACATTTGTGGGTTTTCTAAGAGTTTACGGCCATGGCATTGTTCTTGGGCCGTAAACTCCAAAATTTTTGGTGTTAGAATGCAAACTAAACACCCCTAAAGCCTTTAGATGAATTTTAGAAGCCCTTCTATGCAAGTTATAGACCTTGAAACACATTATATCACTCTATATTAGAGTTTACGGCCATGAAGAGGGTCTCATGGGCCGTAAACTCCATAACTCCCCTCATATGTCCCATAAAACTCATACTAGGCCTTGTAATAATCCTATTAATCACATGTGATTTGTTTTAACAACATTTGGCATCATTTTCTTAAGGAATAAGGAGTTTACGGCCAGGAGCCTATGCTAGGCCGTAAACTCCCTTAAATTAATCATGTTGATAATTTTAATTCATTCCATGCATTTAGATCAAAGCCTAGAATCATTTCCCATGTCCAAGTAAGCCATTTAAGCAATTTAAACACCCAAAACCACACCCACATGAGTTTACGGCCGTAAACTCATGTATGTGTGTGTTTTGTGATTGTAAACTTATTTAAATGTTTACTTATGGAGAGTAAACTCAAGTCCCTAGTCCCTAGTGCCTTTACAAGTCCTTAAACGCCACCCGGGTCACTCCAAACGCTCATTTTAAGGTGTTTAACCTCATTGGAGTGTAATGTTCCTTATGATTAGTGAATGTATGCCTAATTGTATATATATGGACATTATTTCATTTTACATAGGGTCATCGCGAGTAATCAAACCCCGAACCAACGTCTAGCATTCAAAACCAACACGTTTCCGAGTCCGGTGAGTTCATACCCCTACCTTTTTCACTGTTTTTCACTGTTTTCAGGGGGGGAACACAAGCAAAGTACAAGGGTTTTTCTTGTACTCAAAACTTATTTTTGTGTGTGTGTTTCACATTTCTTATGCTTTTAATACTGATATACGCAACTGATAACCAGTAGATCATACAGTTCACTTAAACATTTATTTATGAAATGGATTTTTATAAATGGTTATGCTTTATATATATTTCACAAATGGTTTCCACATTTTATCAGTTAAAAGCATGACATTATAACACATGAACAATATAATACGTACACTGTCTTGTCCTCGGTAACATTCCACAGAAATACGTGAATGGAGGATTATTCTATTATTACTAGTAAATTTGTTATTCCGTATGATTGGAGACACGTCCTCGGCGAACACTCCACAGAGATACGCGAGTGGAGGACTACACCCGTAACCAGAATCTTTGGAATTTAGAGAGCGTGACTTGAGTGTATAGATCTATACGGGGTTGACTACCCCACACCTGGCTGCTAGCTACAGCCGAACTGAAATGGTTCAAGGGTGACGAAAGTCATGAGAATTGTGGACTACTTATTGCCACAGGTTCAGTCCTTAGTATGGTTATGGAACTCGCAATTAGGATAACAGAGATTTACTTACAGTAATAATGAACCATATACTACATTTTTACGGATAACCAGGATTCAGTTTACATCTTTTACATCTTTTACATCTTTTACATCTTTTACATCTTTTACATATGATAACCAACATTCAGGAAGGTATGGGATCTTCCTGGGGAAAACTTTGTACATAACCAGGTTGACAGAAAACATCTTTTACATTAAGAACCAACATACAGGAAAGCATGGGGCATTCCTGGGTAACATTCACATAACTAGAAAAGTGTAACCAATTGTATATCATTACATCTTCTACAATAACTAACTATTCAGGAAAGTATGGGACTTTCCTGGGAATATACTGATACATTTTCAGAAAACAGAAAGGAAACATAAACATTTTCACAAAACAAAACTACTTATGAACTCACCAGCTTTATGCTGATTTTCAAACCGCTTGTGTTCTCAGGTCAACGTTAGAACAGGTACCCGGAGATTTCTTTTGATCAGAAGATGGAGTACATGAAGATTTCGTTTCTTTTGTCTATATATACTATGTATCACAACTGTACAAACTTTACTTTCGAAACAATTGTAAAACTTTATAATGTAATGTAATGGTTGTTTTACTTTACTTACTATGTGCATTGGATTTGATACTCAACGTGGAGTCAACCCCGGAAATGTTTCCGCCTTCGGTTTTCGGGGTGTGACAGATTGGTATTAGAGCCCTTGTTTATAGTGAATAAAGTATACCAAACCTTACATGGTATAAAAACTATAAACACTAAAGGGCCTAAGTGCTCTGAAATAAAAGTATCTTCAAACTATAAGTATTTTCAAAAATATACAAGTATACCGAACCGTCGAGATTCGTATCTATAAGTAGAACAAAACATAAGTAAATGGGTGTTGTGTATTGCAGTTAAACTTGGGCAGTTATGTAGTTGTGTCTAGGGTCAATATAGCCTGGCCAACTATATTCATTCGAGACACGGCCAACATGTGCCTGGGAGTGATTGTGGTACGTGGCATGCCTAAAACTTATCCAATATCCCAAACCACAAATCGTCGCTGCAGCGAACCATGAAATACTATGGGAGTATTTCTCGAGCCGATCCTTTGTGGAAATCCTCGTATACGTGTTATTCCTTGATCATTCCTCTAGCGATAAAATGTTCTATCTTGATAACTCCTTTCTTCTTTATCGCTTTGTATGATGCTATATTTACCTTGATGAGATATCTCATGTCCCATATCTCTTGATTCAATTCAGAGGACTTATGATCCTCTCTTTCCTGATCTTTTTAGATCAAGATGCCTCCAAGAAAGAGACCCAGCTCAACGAACAACAGCAATCCTCCTCCGCCACCACCTCCTATTCAGATCGATTTGGAAACACTTCAGGCAACCATTTCCGCTACCATATCAGCTCTCTTACCTCAACTGAACTCTAGGGGTTCGGGAGGTGAAACCCAAAACCCAGATGGTAGTCAGGGGCACCAAAGAGGAAATTCTTATAAGGATTTCATGAACGCGAAACCAACATCCTTTAATGGCACTGGAGGTGTCATTTCCTTATCCCGATGGTTCGAGAAAATCGAATCCATCTTCGAAATCTGTGCTTGTGCAGAGTCTGATAAAGTTAAGTTTGCGGCTTGTACCTTCGAAGATAAAGCCTTGACTTGGTGGAATGGCCGAGTCAAATCTCTGACCTTACCTATAGCAAATGCCATGGGCTGGGAGGCCATGAAAGAACTTCTCCTTGCTGAGTACTGCCCCCGTGGCGAAATGCAAAAATTAGAGCACGAGCTTTGGAATTTGAAAATGAAAGGTTCTGACATTGCTGCGTATACTTCCCGATTCGATGATCTCGCACTTCTCTGCCCGGGATTAGTCACTCCTGAAAACAAAAAGATCGAAAGGTTCGTTTGGGGATTATCTCAACCGACAAAGAGTCATGTTTTGGCTGCTCGTCCGAATACTTACGATAGTGCCAAGACTTTAGCTCAAATTCTGATTGATCACAGCGACGACATTAAGGAAATCACTACCACTTCTGAGCCGACTCAAAGGAGTGGTGAAAAGAGGAAATTCTGGAAGAAAAAGAAGGGTCAATCTTCTCAAGGATCTTCCAAGAAACAACAGACGGTAGCAGTCCATGCTGCTACTGTTACTCCTGTTACTGCAGTTTCTGTCATGGGATCCACAGCCTCAACTCCTACCAGCCGATATGTTGGTAACCTTTCTCTCTGTGAAAAATGCAAGTATCACCACAACCCTGGTCCCTGTCGAGAACTATCTTGTACCAATTGTGGTAAAAAGGGGCACACTGTTCGATACTGCAAAGCTCCGACTCATTCAGCAAATCAATCCTCTGGAACAGGCGTTGGTCAAGCCTATTATAATTGTGGTGAAGCCGGGCACTTTAAAAGGAACTGCCCCAAGAAGACTACTGCTGGCAACACAGGAAGAGTTCTTACTATGGGACGAGAAGAAGCAGTTACTGATCCCAATGTTGTCTTGGGTACGTTTCTTCTCGACAACTCATATGCTAATATTCTTTTCGATTCGGGCACTGAAAGAAGTTTTATTAGTCATGCATTCAAACATAACCTAAAACATACTTCCCAACCACTAACTGAAATGTTTACCGTTGAAATGGCAAACGGAGAGAAAGAAAGTGCGAGTGAGGTATTCGTAGATTGCATTCTTACCTTAAACGACCATTCGTTCCCTGTCGATCTTATGCCAGTATCCATAAAGAGCTTTGATGTCATTATTGGCATGGATTGGTTGAGCCCCAATCATGCAGATATCCTTTGCTTCGAAAAAGCCATCCGTCTTAACCTTCCTTCTGGTCAAACTCTAGTGATCTATGGCGACAAACTCGGTACCAACCTTCGTATCATCTCCTGCATCAAAGCTCAGAAACTCCTGCGTAAGGAGTGTGTTGCATTCTTGGCTCACGTAATCAACAAAAATCAAGAAGTTAAAAACCTCGCGAGCATTCCCGAGGTCTGCAATTTTCCTGATGTGTTTCCCGAAGAGCTTCCAGGAATCCCTCCTGAGCGTCAGGTCGAGTTTCGTATTGACCTGATTCCTGGGGCTACTCCTGTAGCGAAGTCTCCGTACCGCTTAGCTCCAGCAGAGATGCAGGAGCTATCCAGTCAACTTAACGAGTTGCTTAGCAAGGGATTCATCAGACCGAGTTCCTCCCCTGGGGAGCCCCAGTTTTGTTTGTCTAGAAGAAGGATGGATCCTTTCGAATGTGTATAGATTATCGTGAATTAAACAAGTTGACTGTTAAGAACCGATATCCTCTTCCACGTATAGATGACCTCTTCGATCAACTTCAGGGAGCCAGTTACTTCTCTAAGATAGACCTTAGGTCAGGGTACCATCAGTTGCGAGTTCATGAAAGTGATGTGCCCAAAACAGCCTTCAGGACTCGATATGGACACTACGAGTTCGTAGTGATGCCCTTCGGTTTAACCAACGCACCGGCAGTGTTCATGGACCTTATGAACCGGGTGTGCCGTCCCTTCTTAGACAAATTCGTCATCGTGTTCATTGATGACATCCTCGTTTACTCCTGAAGCGAAGAAGACCACAAACAACACTTGAGGCTAGTATTGGAAACCCTTAAATCCGAAAAGCTATACGCAAAGTTTTCAAAATGTGAGTTTTGGATACGGAAGGTAACTTTCCTTGGTCATGTGATAAGTGAGGAGGGTATTCATGTTGATCCTTCCAAGATTAAGGCAATAGAGAATTGGTCAGCATCGAAGACACCCACAGAAATCCGACAATTCTTGGGTCTCGCTGGCTATTATCGAAGGTTCATCCAAAACTTTTCCCGAATCGCCAAACCTCTAACCACTCTAACACAGAAAGGTGTACCCTTTTGTTGGGGTGATAAGCAAGAGACCGCATTTCAGACGTTGAAGAAAGCTCTGTGCAGCGTGCCTGTCCTATCCTTACCCGAAGGAACAGAGGACTTTGTTGTCTACTGCGATGTGTCTACTCAAGGTTTAGGTTGTGTGCTTATGCAGAGAGGAAAAGTGATTGCTTATGCCTCTAGGCAGTTGAAAATACACGAGGTCAACTATACCACACATGACTTGGAGCTTGGAGCCGTAGTTTTTGCATTGAAGATTTGGAGGCATTACCTTTACGGAACCAAGTACATGATATTTACTGATCATAAGAGCCTGCAACATATCTTTGACCAAAAAGACCTGAACATGAGACAAAGGCGATGGGTAGAGCTACTCAGTGATTATGAGTGTGAAATCCGCTACCATCCCGGCAAGGCCAATGTGGTAGCAGATGCCCTTAACCGAAAGGAGAATACCAGCAACAAAGTGAAGAGTCAGTCGATAACCATCCATTCCAATCTACCCAGGCAAATCCGAGAAGCTCAACTTGAAGCCCTGAAACCGGAGAACATGACAACTGAAACTTTGAGAGGAATGGAAAAGAAACTTGAGATCAGAAGTGACGGAGTCCATTGTTATATGAATCGAATCTGGATTCCCAAGTCTGGAGGATTAAGAGAGTTAGTCATGGAGGAAGCACATAGAACCAAATACTCTGTTCACCCGGGCTCTGACAAGATGTACTTAGATCTCAAGAAACAATATTGGTGGCCAAACATGAAAGCTGAGATAGCTACATTTGTGGGCAAGTGCTTGACTTGCGCCAAAGTCAAGGTCGAACATCAGAAACCTTCAGGTCTGCTTCAACAACCCGAGATCCCAAAGTGGAAATGGGAGATGATTACCATGGACTTCATCACCAAACTACCCAAGTGTTTTAGTGGGTACGATACCATTTGGGTAATTGTCGATCGTTTGACAAAATCCGCTCACTTCGTTCCAATTAAAGAATCATACAAGATAGAAAGACTTGCGCGAATCTACATCCAGGAGGTAGTACGTCTACACGGTGTACCTGTATCCATTATCTCTGATCGAGATAGCAGGTTTACTTCCAGATTCTGGCAATCCCTTCAGAAAGCCCTTGGAACCCAACTAGACATGAGCACGGCATACCATCCTCAGACTGACGGTCAAAGCGAGAGAACAATCCAAACTCTGGAGGACATGCTTAGGGAATGTGTCATTGATTTTGGAAAGTCGTGGGATGCACATCTACCATTGATCGAATTCTCATACAACAACAGTTACCACACCAGCATTAGGGCTGCCCCGTTCGAAGCCCTATACGGTCGCAAGTGCAGATACCCTCTGTGCTGGGCCGAGGTAGGAGATACACAGTTAGCAAAGAGTCGAGTCCCCGACAGCGCACTTACCGGTCCTGAAATCATCCGTGAAACCACTGAGAAAATTTTCCAAATCCGTGAACAACTAAAGGCCTCACGTGATCGTCAGAAGAGTTACGCTGATAATCGTCGGAAACCACTAGAATTCCAGGTTGGGGACCGTGTTCTGTTGAAGGTCTCACCCTGGAAAGGTACTGTACGCTTTGGTAAACGTGGAAAACTTAATCCGAGATACATTGGACCATTTGAAATCATCGCCAGAGTTGGTCCGGTAGCCTATAAACTTCATTTACCTCATGAACTTAGTAACATCCACCCCGTCTTTCATGTTTCAAACCTCAAGAAGTGCTTATCCGATGAAACCCTAGTGATTTCGTTAGACGAGATTGAGGTCGATGAAAACCTCAACTTTGTGGAAGAGCCAATCGAAATCATGGATTGAGAAGTCAAACGTACGAAACAGAGTCGCATCCCGTTGGTGAAGGTTCGCTGGAATGCCAAGCGAGGACCGGAGTTCACTTGGGAGCGAGAAGACTCGATGAAACAAAAATATCCACAACTCTTTTCTAATCCATGATTTGTATTTTGTCTTGTGTTTTAAACTTTGAATTTCGGGACGAAATTCCCTCTAACGGGGGATAATGTAACAACCCGAAATTTCATATCACTTCTTGTATCACAACTTGTAATCCGATCCGATTAACCAAATGTCATTTTCAATTTCGTTTCTAATTTCACCAATTTATTAAAATCATTAGTTTATATTGACCTAAAATGATTTAATGGGTGTCTTAATACATTAGAAATCATTTTAAACACCCAACTTTAGTGAATGGAATATTTCTAGAAATTACTATGTCGGGTTACGGTAACTCAATCGGGTACGACCAAAAACCTCAATTAACGTCGGTATCGGGTAAAATTCTATCGTGTCCAATTCCCAAACATTATATAAACATGATTCAGACTCCATTTGAAGCCTTTGGCCAAATTCACACTAAACTCTTACAACCTCTCTCCTCCAAGCTAGAATTAAGATCCAAATCACAAGTTTAAGTCTTCAAATCTTTAAGGTAACCTCTATAACATGTTATTCATCATCTTTAGCCTTCAAATTGATGAATTAAGTGAGTTTTAGGGTCAAGAACAAGAGTTTATGGCCAAGGAGCAAGCTTGGGCCGTAAACTCCATTTTATGGGGTTTTAAGCTCTTAAACTCCTTCCTAAACTCAATTGGACATTAGATTTGGCTAAGGGACTTTAAGATATGGGCTTTAAACAATTAAATCATGAACTTTGTGAAGTTTGAAGGAGTTTACGGCCAAGGAGCATTCTTGGGCCGTAAACTCAATAATCTAGGGTTTTTATGCCTTTAAACCCTTCCAAATCCCTTCTATGGCTTAGGTATGAATTATAGGACCTTGGATATACCATTTGGACACTTGAAACATAACTTTTGAGGGACTTATGTGAGTTTACGGCCAAAGGTAGTGCTTGGGCCGTAAACTCCCTAAATCATGACATAATTTCATTCCTAAGGTGTTAGAAAGCCATCCAACACCACCAAAAGCCTTGGAATAAATGAAGGGACCAACCAAAAATAGTTTAAGGGACTTAAACACAACATTTGTGGGTTTTCTAAGAGTTTACGGCCAAGGCATTGTTCTTGGGCCGTAAACACCAAAATTTTTGGTGTTAGAATGCAAACTAAACACCCCTAAAGCCTTTAGATGAATTTTAGAAGCCCTTCTATGCATGTTATAGACCTTGAAACACATTATATCACTCTATATTAGAGTTTACGGCCATGAAGAGGGTCTCATGGGCCGTAAACTCCATAACTCCCCTCATATGTCCCATAAAACTCATACTAGGCCTTGTAATAATCCTATTAATCACATGTGATTTGTTTTAACAACATTTGGCATCATTTTCTTAAGGAATAAGGAGTTTACGGCCAGGAGCCTATGCTAGGCCGTAAACTCCCTTAAATTAATCATGTTGATAATTTTAATTCATTCCATGCATTTAGATCAAAGCCTAGAATCATTTCCCATGTCCAAGTAAGCCATTTAAGCAATTTAAACACCCAAAACCACACCCACATGAGTTTACGGCCGTAAACTCATGTATGTGTGTGCTTTGTGATTGTAAACTTATTTAAATGTTTACTTATGGAGAGTAAACTCAAGTCCCTAGTCCCTAGTGCCTTTACAAGTCCTTAAACGCCACCCGGGTCACTCCAAACGCTCATTTTAAGGTGTTTAACCTCATTGGAGTGTAATGTTCCATATGATTAGTGAATGTATCCCTAATTGTATATATATGGACATTATTTCATTTTACATAGGGTCATCGCGAGTAATTAAACCCCGAACCAACGTCTAGCATTCAAAACCAACACGTTTCCGAGTCCGGTGAGTTCATACCCCTACCTTTTTCACCGTTTTTCACTGTTTTCAGGGGGGAACACAAGAAAAGTACAAGGGTTTTTCTTGTACTCAAAACTTATTTTTGTGTGTGTGTTTCACATTTCTTATGCTTTTAATAATGATATACGCAACTGATAACCAGTAGATCATACAGTTCACTTAAACATTTATTTGTGAAATGGATTTTTATAAATGGTTATGCTTTATATATATTTCACAAATGGTTTCCACATTTTATCAGTTAAAAGCATGACATTATAACACATGAACAATATAATACGTACACTGTCTTGTCCTTGGTAACATTCCACAGAAATACGCGAATGGAGGATTATTCTATTATTACTAGTAAATTTGTTATTCCGTATGATTGGAGACACGTCCTCGGCGAACACTCCACAGAGATACGCGAGCGGAGGACTACACCCATAACCAGAATCTCTGGAATTTAGAGAGCGTGACTTGAGTGTATAGATCTATACGGGGTTGACTACCCCACACCTGGCTGCTAGCTACAGCCGAACTGAAATGGTTCAAGGGTGACGAAAGTCATGAGAATTGTGGACTACTTATTGCCACAGGTTCAGTCCTTAGTATGGTTATGGAACTCGCAATTAGGATAACAGAGATTTACTTACAGTAATAATGAACCATATACTACATTTTTACGGATAACCAGGATTCAGTTTACATCTTTTACATCTTTTACATCTTTTACATCTTTTACATATGATAACCAACATTCAGGAAGGTATGGGATCTTCCTGGGGAAAACTTTGTACATAACCAGGTTGACAGAAAACATCTTTTACATTAAGAACCAACATACAGGAAAGCATGGGGCATTCCTGGGTAACATTCACATAACTAGAAAAGTGTAACCAATTGTATATCATTACATCTTCTACAATAACTAACTATTCAGGAAAGTATGGTACTTTCCTGGGAATATACTGATACATTTTCAGAAAACAGAAAGGAAACATAAACATTTTCACAAAACAAAACTACTTATGAACTCACCAGCTTTATGCTGATTTTCAAACCGCTTGTGTTCTCAGGTCAACGTTAGAACAGGTACCCGGAGATTTCTTTTGATCAGAAGATGGAGTACATGAAGATTCCGTTTCTTTTGTCTATATATACTATGTATCACAACTGTACAAACTTTACTTTCGAAACAATTGTAAAACTTTATAATGTAATGTAATGGTTGTTTTACTTTACTTACTATGTGCATTGGATTTGATACTCAACGTGGAGTCAACCCCGGAAATTTTTCCGCCTTCGGTTTTCGGGGTGTGACACTAGTGAGTACTACGGCTCCCAGTAGTATCACAACACTCTTTCGCTGACTAGTGAATATTATAGTTCCCCGCAGTATCACAACACTCTCTCGCTGCCTAGTGAATACTACGGCTCACCGTAGCATCACAACACCCTCTTGCTGACTAGTGAGTACTATGGCTCCCCGTAGCATCACAATACTCTTTCTCTGACTAGTGAGTACTAAGGCTCCACGTAGCATCACAACACCCTCTCGCTGACTAGTGTGTACTATGCCTCCCCGTAGCATCACAACACCCTCACTATGACAAGTAAGTACTATGTCTCCCCGTAACATCACAACACCCTCTCTTTAACTACTGAGTACTTTGGCTCACCATAGCACCACAACACCCTCTCTCCGCTGCAATCCACATTCTTAAATAATCCCACTTGATGTCAATAACTGAAGGGATCCCACTGGAACCGTAGATACTTGATACACCACTTGCAGTCTCAAGCTCAAGACTCAAAAATAATTCGAAATTCAGGGCATTATACTCGGATACCTCGACACACCGTCACAAAACATCACGATGTCCTGTCTCAGCCACTGATCCCCTACTTACGACATTATACACAGATACAACAATGGACCCTTTCAGAATCTCATAACTGATATTCCTCTCACACAACTTGTAACTTCGGAATACTCCAACTCTCAATGGAAACACATAGGAATCGTTAATGGATCAGAACATGTTGACGAGCATCTAAAAATCCCTCTTCTATTGCTCAAAACCCATGCAAGAATACACATATCGAACCTAAAGTTGGTTGCCCAATCAACTTCTACTCATTCCCAAAGTGTACATAACAACCCCTACCTTCAACCAGAAATCCTCAACCACCGGACTATCCTTACGAGCCACCCACCTCGAATTAACCATTACGACCTCAAAGATTTCCTAACCACCACAAGGTCTCCGACCAATCAGTCACCTGCCATGGAGGCACTCACCCTTTCCTGAACACGTACAACATACATTATCTCGCTCTGCACCTCGCCTCGAGCACCAATAATCCTGGTCTCATGTATCCGCACCGTAGGTCACTATAGTCCTCTAACCGATCATTAAACAAATCTCTGATACTCTCAACAAAATACCCAATTCTCCCCACCTCAGGGCTCATACCATCACCATTTGGCACACCATCAATCTATTCCACAGACTGTTCCACTAGGTACATCATGCTTACTTTCAGAAAGTACCACATAACACTTGATAATCTTCCCGATAGAGGCAAAGCAACTCCTAACATCCTGAATCTTACATAAAATCCTCGAAAAACTTCCCAACGTGTCATCCAAAATCTCACACTGATACACTACCGGATATCTGAATTGTCCCGTAGTAGCCATGACTCATAGTCTGAAAATGATGAACTATCACACTCCTCATGTTCGACTCCCCGACCAATGTCCCATCATGAGAATTATCATGAAATCTGAGACCTCCCTCCACACTCGATATATATCATAGAAAATGAGAGCCACCGTCCCAAAATACTCATCTTGACCACCCGACACTTTTGCTAACATATGCCCTACTATCCTCAAATAGGGTATATCCTTGTCCTTGACCATCTCAGTCATCACTGATGACCCTCTCATACTATAATATTATGTTGCAACAGACATGCTACCCAGATACTCTGGTGAAAGATCGCAACCCATGCTACCCCACATGGTTTATCTCCAAGATCAGAAATTGGAAGCTCAATACCTCTTATACTCCTTACAGGAAATGGAAATATCACAACTCTTGGTCACAGAAAGTGACATCTTAACTACCGGTCGATTACTCAACTCAGACCGGAATCCCTCATAAAGCACCATCACTACTCATTCCTGAATCTTGCGACTCCAACTCACATCTCACCAAAATTTCCTGGAAGCTAACTCGACTTCCCTCTTAAGGCATGCTCCACAGAAACTCATTCAACATGGCCCTCTGGCCCCAGACTGTAAATTTCCAAATAAAATTTTCATTTAAAATTGCATATTTCTCATAACATATTTCACATCTATCTCATTTATTTAATTTACAAATCACAACTCCATAATTTTTTGATTAAAATCCAGGATCTTCAAAACATAACTCTTTCACTAGTGTGTGTACAATCAAGCCGGTGCCTTCCCGCGATGCTGAGAAAACCTGAAACACATAACACATAACACATAACACGGTAAGCACGAAGCTTAGTCAGTTCTCTAAAATACCACATATATCACATTAGCCACTCAAGGCTATAACACTGTAAGAACCTCCCTTCCGTGTGTCTCAGTGGGACCCTCCAATCCTATGGCTCGTTGGACCCTCCGGTTTGGTCTGGTTAGGACCCTCCAGTCCCATGGCTCGTTGGACCCTCTGGTCCGGTCTAAGTGAGAACCCTCCGGTCTCATAGCTCGTTGGACCCTCTGGTCCAATCTTAGCATCACATAATATAGCACAAATATACATATCACCTAAATAATGCACAACTCAAGTGTCACACCCCCAAACCGGAACGACGGAAACGTTCGGGGGCGGATGACTTCATGTGGTAGCATAGCAAATGAATACATAGTAAAGAAAGCATTACAACCATCATATATGTAATTGAAAGTTTACATTGTTTAAAAAGTACATGTTCAAAACCAATTACAATATGATGCCAAAATACGAATTTAAACTGACGACGCAGCGTCCCTTCTTCAGAAGCTGTTTTGATACCTGTAATTATTGAATCCCTGGGACATACAAGTAGTTTTGAAATAGTAGATCAGCATTTAAGCTGGTGAGTTTCATAAGTATTAAATGACAATGTTTGTATAAAATGAAATGTTTTGTTTTTGTTTGTTTGTTTCTAGAAAATCTCATATTTTCTACTAGCATAAATGTAGCCTTCTATCAAGACAAATGTTTGTTTCTAGAAAATGTATGTACGTGTAAAATATCCAATATGTTTGAAAAACCTCGTAAATCAATGTATTTTTAATACCCCATGTGAGTTTTATAACCATACTATTGACTCGGATTGCCTATACACAACGTTCTTCAGGCGTTGGAATGTTATGACGTTTGTCACCCCAAATGGTGGACTGTAGCTAACAGTCAGGACGCGGGTTGTCAAGCCCGTATAGATCTATACACAAACACCATGCTCCCCCTCCAAGGGATTCTGGTATATAATACAGGACTTGAAATGTGTACTCGAACATACGTGAAGTTAAGGTCTCACAAATCTTAGTATAAAAACAGATTTACGTGTTAAAATGTTCGTTTGTTCTTGTATATGAAAGTGACTTCTTGAAAATTGTGTTTCTAGTATGTAAAAGTTAGCAATATTCTCGTAAAACTATACCTATTATAGCTTTCTAAAAGTGTGTCTTGTTTGTTTAGAGATACCTAGAAAATGAATCACTTGTTATGAAAGTATAGATTTTTATAGTGTCTAAGATAGACACGTATACATGTAGTCTAAGCAAAATGTTTAGTTTATACATATATGACAACATTTCACATTTCAAAAGATAGAATGTTATCGTAATATATTTTATATACGAGAGTTCCTTATAAAGTTTATAAATCACATATGATTCGGTTAAATAAAAGCGTATAATAATTCTTTATATAACACACGATAATACTCGTGTGTTTTACTTGTATTCCCCCCCTTGAAAGCATATAAAAGCATTTAGAATATTTAAAAGGGTTAATTAAGGGGTATGAACTCACTTGAAATATCGAAGAAAGGCGAGATGAAAACCGGGCAGAATTTCTTCTCAGGAAAACGAATTTTCTCAGGATTCTCGGGAATCTCGGGAGCACAAACGACCTTCGGGACTTGAGCAAAGTGACCGGGGCTCCGGGTTAGCACGGGCACGAAAAACGAGGCAACAACGCAAGAGAAATGAGAGAGAATGGCCCTTTTCTTCGCATAGGGCAAGACGTGGACGATCCGAAGCCTAGCCCTTCAGTATGCTAGGCATACGCTTGTACGTTGGGCGTAACTCGGATAGACTTGCTGACTCTTCCTTCGGATAATACCAAGGTTTAATATTAAAATTTATATTTTATTTATTTAATAAACTTCTAAAATTAAAATATTCTTCATGCAAACTCCGTTTTCGACGTTCTTTATATCCACGCGTAGGTGAGACTATGCTCTACAACTTTCATTTAGATTCCGTCGGCAATTATGAAATTAATTTTATTATTTATTTTTAAAAGGTCTTGTTAAGGAAATTTCGTTAGAAATTCATAACATCTTCATCTGACCTCTGTTTTTTTCAGACTTTTTACCGCTGAAATACCATTGTCGAGACCTTCGATTCTCATTTAGGTCATTCCGGTCAAAATCGTTCGATCTCCGATTCGAGTTTTTAGCTGTCTGTCGCTAAGCCGAACTTGGAAAAATCATAACTTCAATATACGGAGTCGGATTTGGGCGTTCTTTTTACGTACGATCACGGTTTAATGAGATCTAACATAGTAGGTAATTAAATAGAAACTTTTTGGACATTTTATTTTCAAAGTTAATTTCATTATCACAAAAGTGGTTACAATACTTGACTTTTTAGGTCATTACATAGAGTTGAAATATCGGGTTGTCACATCATCCCCCCGTTAGAGGGAATTTCGTCCCGAAATTTAAAGTAGTAAAGATACTAGTGAATATGAAAAAGATGAGGGTACTTTTGTTTCACTTATCTTTGCGTTCCCATGTGAATTCAGGTCCCCGCTTGGCGTTCCAGCGAACCTTCACGATGGGTATGCGACTTTGTTTTGTTAGTTTGACCTCTCGGTCCATGATTTCCACCGGTTCTTCCACAAAGTTGAGGCTCTCATTGATCTCAATCTCGTCGACAGACACTTCTTCAAGTTCGAGACATGGAAGGTTGGATGTATGTTACTAAGTTCACGCGGTAGATTAAGCTTGTAAGCCACAGGGTCGATTCTAGCAAGAATCTCGAAAGGCCCTACGTATCTTGGATTTAGTTTCCCACGCTTTCCAAAGCGTATTAAGCCCTTCCACGGTAAGACCTTCAATAAAACATGGTCTCCTACCTGGAATTCCAAAGGTTTCCTCCTTTGGTCAGCGTAGCTTTTCTGTCGGTCTCTAGAGGCTTTCAACCGTTCACGAATTTCAACGATCTTCTCTGTCGTTTCCCGTATGATTTCCAGACCGGTGAAAGTGCTTTCAGGAACGCGTCCTCGAGCTAACTGGGTGTCGCCAACTGCAGTCCAGTATAGAGGGGATCTGCACTTTCGACCATAGAGGGCTTCAAACGGAGCAGCCTTTATGCTTGTATGATAACTATTGTCGTATGAAAACTCGACAAGGGGTAAATGGATGTCCTATGCCTTTCCAAAGTCAATTACAGAGGCTCTCAGCATATCCTCCAAAGTTTGTATTGTTCTCTCACTTTGCCCGTCTGTTTGTGGGTGGTAGGCTATACTCATGTCTAGCCTAGTCCCCAGGGAACTTTGTAGTGACTGCCAAAATCTTGAAGTGAATCTACTATCTCTATCGGAGATAATGGATATCAGAACACCATGCAGTTGCACTATTTCCCTTAAATAAGTTCTTGTAAGCTTTTCCATATTTTCAGTCTCCTTTATTGGTAGGAAATGCGCGGATTTGGTCAATCTGTCGATGATGACCCATATGGTATCGAGTCCACCCGCCGTCTTGGGCAACTTGGTTACGAAGTCCATAGTAATTCGTTCCCATTTCCATTCCGGTATCTCCGGCTGTTGCAGTAATCCTGACGGTTTCTGATACTCGACCTTAACCTTAGCGCAAGTAAGGCATTTACTTACGAAGGTAGCAATATCTGCTTTCATGTTAGGCCACCAGTACAGTTTCTTAAGATCCAGATACATTTTAT
Organism: Lactuca serriola; assembly: GCF_051521515.1. Classification (NCBI taxonomy): domain Eukaryota; kingdom Viridiplantae; phylum Streptophyta; class Magnoliopsida; order Asterales; family Asteraceae; genus Lactuca; species Lactuca serriola. The sequence continues at coordinate 366,602,863 of NC_136411.1, read as the reverse complement.
CTGAACCTGGGTGAACGGAATATCTCGTGTTGTGTGCTTCGATCATGACTACGTCTCTGAAACGACCATGTTTCGGTGTCCAGATTCGATCCATGAGATAATACGCTCTGCCACCCTTGATTTCTAGATTCTTTTCGATTCCTCTCAAGGATTCACCCGCCACATTTTCAAGTTGTAACGCTTCCAGTTGAGCCTCCTTAATTTGTGTGGATAAGTGGGAATGGATAGACATAGACTGAGATTTGACTCTCCGCCCAGTGTATTCTTTTCGGCTGAGGGCGTCAGCTACCACGTTGGCCTTGCCAGGATGATCACACATTTCACATTCCTAGTCATTGAGTAACTCGACCCATCGTCGTTGTCGCATGTTGAGCTCCTTCTGGTAAAAAATGTGTTGAAGGCTCTTGTGATCGGTGAAAATAGTACTCTTTGTTCCGTACAAGTAGTGTCTCCAGATCTTCAAAGCAAATACCACTGCTCCTAACTCAAGATTGTGTGTCGTATAGTTCACTTCGTGTGTCTTAAGCTGTCGGGAGGCATAAGCAATAACCTTCCCTCTCTGCATAAGAACACAACCAAGTCCTTGGTTTGATGCATCACAATACACTACAAAATCTTCTATTCCTTCGGGAAGGGATAGTATCGGTTGCGGTGCACAAGGCCTGTTTCAGTGTTTGGAACGCCTTCTCTTGTTTCACTTCCCAGTTAAAGGCCCCGCCTTTCTGGGTTAAGGTAGTAAGACGTTTCGCTATGCTAGAGATGTTCTTTATGAATCTGCGATAGTAGCCAGCGAGACCTAGAAATTGACGAATCTCTGTAGGTGTCTTTGGTGCCGACCAGTTCTCAATGGCCTTAATTTTGGAGGGGTCCACGTGTATCCCTTTCTTGCTAACAACGTGGCCCAAAAATGCGACTCTTCGAATCCAAAATTCGCATTTAGAGAACTTCGCATAGAGCTTCTCCGATCGCAATGTTTCTAAGACTTTTCGTAGGTGCTGACTATGTTCTTCCTTACTTCGGGAGTAGATAAGTATATCATCGATAAAGACGATGACAAACTGATCTATGTAAGGACGGCACACCCTATTCATTAGGTCCATAAATACTGCTGGTGATTTGGTTAATCCGAACGGCATCACTACAAATTTGTAGTGTCCATAACGAGTTCGGAAGGCTGTCTTGGGATTATCCCCCTCTAGTACTCGTAATTGGTGATATCCGGATCATAGATCTATCTTCGAGAAGTACTTTGCTCCTTAAAGTTGATCAAATAGGTCGTCAATACGGGGTAGAGGATAGCAATTTTTGACAGTAAGTTTGTTCAGTTCTCTGTAGTCGATGCACATGCAGAACGATTCGTCTTTCTTCTTTACAAACAGGACCGATGCTCCCCAAGGTGAGAAACTTGGTCTAATGAATCCTTTTTGATGGAGTTCGTTAAGCTGACTGGAAAGTTCTTGCATCTCTGTTGGTGCTAGGCGATAAGGCGATTTCACTACTGGGGTAGCCCCTGGAACTAAGTCGATTCTAAACTCGACTTGGCGTTGTGGTGGTAATCGCGGTAGTTCTTCTGGAAAGATATCAGGAATGTCACGTACTTCAGGAATGCTCTTGATGTCTCTTAATTCCTGACTCGTATCAACGATGTGCGCAAGAAATGCATGATAATTCTTTCGCAAACACTTTCGAGCATGGATGCACGAAATGATGCGATGATTTGTACTTGATTTGTCGCCGTAAATCACTAATGTTTCGTCGTTAGGAAGACTAAGACGAACTGCTTTCTCAAAGCATAGGATGTTGGCATGAAAAAGACATAACCAATCCATGCCGACTATGACGTCGAAACTTTTAATATGGACCGGCATGAGGTTGATTGGGAAAGAATGACTGTCTAAAGTTAACGTACAGTCCATGTATATGCAGTTAGTGTTTTCCGTTTTTCCATTTGCCATCTCTACAGTGAATGATTTTTCTAACTTGCTAGGTTTATGTTTAAGTAATTGAATAAAGTTTTGACTCACGAAGCTTCTCTCCGCTCCACTATCGAATAATATGCATGCATATGAATTATCGAGAAGGAACGTACTAGCAACTATAGTCGGATCAGCTACGACTTCATCGTGGCCTATAGCCAAAACTCGTCCCACCCCGCCAGTATTTGCTGCCTTTGGGCAGTTTCTCTTGTAGTGGCCCACCTCGCCACAACTGTAGCAAGTTTGGCCTACACCCACGTTGGGAACTTGAATGATCGGCTTTGCAGGATCCTTGCAGAAACGGAATGTGTGTCCCTTTCTGTTGCAGTTGGAACACTGCATTTCCCGACAAGGTCAATGATGGTGATAAGTGCATTTGGTGCACTTTGGAAGGTTACCCCCATAAGGCTTTATTAGGTAGGGATTTGTAGGAATGGTAGTAGGTACAGTAGCAACATTCACTGAAACCAGTTGTTGTTTCTTCGCAGATTCTTGGGAAGACCCACCCTTCCCTTTATTCCATACTTTATTCCTGTTATTATTGTTGTTGTTTCCCTTTTGTGGTTCTGGTGTAGCAACCGTTGAGTTCTGATGACCTCCGTAATCAACAAGAGATTGTGCCAGTTCCTTGGCACTTTCAAAAGTGTCAGGTTTTGAAGCTAACATGCTTGATCGAATTTGGGGCGACAGTCCCCAAATGTATCTCTTTATTTTCTTGCTCTCAGGAGCAATCATATCTGGGCAAAGGATTTCCAGATCGCAGAATCTGTTGGTATAAGTTGCTATGTCTGTACCAATCATTCCAAGAGACTAGAGTTCGTGCTCGAGTTTTTGAATCTCTCCTTGTGGACAGTATTCTCTCATCAGCATGATTTTTAAGCTCTCCCAGCTTATGGAGTTTGCCACTATCAGGGTAAGTACCTTAATGTGGCCATTCCACCAAGTTAAAGCCCTATCAGTAAGTGTGAAGGTTGCAAACTTGACTTTGCTGTGCTCAGGACAGGAGCAAATTTCAAAGACTGATTCTGTCCTTTCGATCCACTACCTCAGAGCCATCACACCACCAGTTCCATTAGACATCCGGGGTTTGGCATTAGTAAAGTCCTTATAGGTGCATTCTCGGGATTGCCCATGACTCTTGCCATAGTTGGATGGGTGTGTGCCAGTTCCCGAGCCAGTAGTACTCGAGTTATTGATCTGTAACATGGTAGCTGCTATAGCTGCGGTGACTGTTTCTTGGAACATGATAGCATTAAATTGAGGAGGTGGTGGTGGTATGGGTGCTTCGCCACCGTTGTTTCGCCTTGGGTTCCTACGTGGAGGAATCCTTCAACTATAGGTTTAAAAGATAAAGATAAGAATTCCTTAGTATAGAAACTGTATGTGTCTTATGAACTAGATTTCTATAGCCCAACGATAGATGATAGTACAAGTCCCAAAATAGAAGAATGAAAGTTATTTGTAAGACTGAAAATATAAAATAAGCATTTGGTTTTTCCATAACTTTTTAAGGATTGAATGAAATACTCCACGTAGTAATAATAGTGCCACTTATATTAATATAATAGTTGATACAATGATCAAGAAAATTTGACCCCTATAAGGGTCTCCGGTTACAAAGTTTAAGAAATTTAAAACCTTTTAGCCGAGGTCCTAACTTATAACAAAATTTGAGATTTTGGCAAGCACTACTTGCGACGTAGGTTGCGCTTGGAGCTTGACTCCGCATCCGATTGCTTCGATTCCATTAGACGCCTATCAAAAGCGGCTTGTTGTTCCTTTAATTCGGCTAGGGCTTCAATCATTTGTGCTTGGAATGCCTCGGTTTGGAGTTGGGCATTGTCCTGAATTCTGTCCAGCCTACGGATGTCAAAAGTGTGAACCTGTACTTCTACATTGACATCCCAAATCTGGCTAGCTTGAACTCCGGATTGGTAGGACTGATTGGCTAGCTTTCCCACCATTACTGGTAGTGCCTGATCAGCTGAACCTCCACCGCGGACATCGTAGAAGTCTCGGCACATGGCGTAGGGAGGGCGTATGTTTTGTTGTTGGCTCCAATGGTGGAGGTGACTTCCCCAGACGGGAGTCGGTCCTTGAAAGTTCCTTTCGAAGACGGGAGGTTGTGCGGGTGGTGGATTGATCACTTCCGGCTCTGAGTCGGTACCAGAGTCATCATCCAATTCTATGGGTTCTTCGTCCTCTTCAGGATCCTCTTTGATCCATTTGTCGTTGCCTTGGTTGGGATATTAAGGGTCGCCGGGGTGGTGAAATCCAGCCATTTGACTGTACGAGAATGGGGTTATAAGAATCGAATAATGTTTGGAACATGTAAGACTAAACCGGTATGTTAAGCTATCCTAAGTAATAAATACTCCTATAGTATTTAAATTCGTGTGTTTGATTCCCGTGATGTTTTGGTAAGTTTTGACTTGTTGCCTACTACGAGCAATCCTCAATATATATTGGTCCGATCTCGGAAAAATATAGTTGATCATGCTATATTTTTCCCAAATCCGATTACATATATCGAGTCTTAATCGTAGTGTCCAACTTGTCTAAATACTTCTTGTCCAATTTGTTGTATGCATGTATTTGTACTTGAATGAACTAACATTAAAAGTTAAACGAAACGCGGCTTAGGCGTAAAACAAAAAAATGTTTTATCAGAGAGTATTAGTCCCTTAAGCATTTATAGTTTGTATATCCTATGTGGTTCGATATACTTAGTTCACTATAAACATTACTCTGATACCAATCTGTCACACCCCCAAACCGGAACGGCGGAAACGTTCGGGGGCGGATGACTTCATGTGGTAGCATAACAAATTAATACATAGTAAAGAAAGCAATACAACCATCATATATGTAATTGAAAGTTTACATTGTTTAAAAAGTACATGTTCAAAACCAATTACAATATGATGCCAAAATATGAATATAAAATGACGACGCAGCGTCCCTTCTTCAGAAGCTATTTTGATGCCTGTAATTACTGAATCCCTGGGACATATAAGTAGTTTTGAAAGAGTAGATCAGCATTTAAGCTGGGGAGTTTCATAAGTATTAAATGACAATGTTTGTATAAAATTGAATGTTTTGTTTTTGTTTGTTTCTAGAAAATCCCATATTTTCTACTAGCATAAATGTAGCCTTCTATCAAGAAAAATGTTTGTTTCTAGATAATGTATGTACGTGTAAAATATCCAATATGTTTGAAAAACCTCGTAAATCAATGTATTTTTAATACCCCATGTGATTTTTATAACCATATTATTGACTCGGATTGCCTATACACAACGTTCTTCAGGCGTTGAAATGTTATGACGTTTGTCACCCCAAATGGTGGACTGTAGCTAACAGTCAGGGCGCGGGTTGTCAAGACCGTATAGATCTATACACAAACACCATGCTCCCCCTCCAAGGGATTCTGGTATATAATACAGGACTTGAAATGTGTACTCGAACGTACGTGAAGTTAATCTCTCACAAATCTTAGTATAAAAACAGATTTACGTGTTAAAATGTTCGTTTGTTCTTGTATATGAAGGTGACTTCTTGAAAATTGTGTTTCTAGTATGTAAAAGTTAGCAATATTCTCGTAAAACTATACCTATTATAGCTTTCTAAAAGTGTGTCTCATTTGTTTAGAAATACCTAGAAAATGAATCACTTGTTATGAAAGTATAGATTTTTATAGTGTCTAAGATAGACACGTATACATGTAATCTAACCAAAATGTTTAGTTTATACATATATGACAAAATTTCACATTTCAAAAGATAGAATGTTATCGTAATATATTTTATATACGAGAGTTCCCTATAAAGTTTATAAATCACATATGATTCGATTAAATAAAAGTGTATAATAATTCTTTATATAACACACGATAATACTAGTGTGTTTTACTTGTATTCCCCCCCTTGAAAGCATATAAAAGCATTTAGAATATTTAAAAGGGTTAATTAAGGGGTATGAACTCACTTGAAAGATCGAAGAAAGGCGAGATGAAAACCGGGCAGAATTTCTACTCGGAAAAACGGATTTTCTCAGGGCTATCGGGAATATCGGGAGCACAAACGACCTTCGGGACTTGAGCAAAGTGACCGGGGCTTCGGGTTAGCATGGGCACGTAAAACGAGGCAACAACGCAATAGAAATGAGAGAGAATGGCCCTTTTCTTCGGAACCCTCGCATCCCTTTTATAGGGGGTGGGAACCGCCTCGGTACGCTAGGCGTACGCGGGTACGCTGGGCGTACGTGTGCGTCACGCATGACTGGATCCTCGACTGCCTCGGAGTTCGGATGGGACGGGATGCTAGCTCTGCATAGGGCGAGACGTGGACGATCCGAAGCCTAGCCCTTGAGTACGCTGGGCGTACGCCTGTACGCTGGGCATAACTCGGATAGACTTGCTGACTCTTCCTTCGGATAATACGAAGGTTTAATAATAAAATTTATATTTTATTTATTTAATAAACTTCTAAAATTCATATCTTCTTCATACGAACTCCGTTTTCGACGTTCTTTATATCCACGCATAGGTGAGACTATGCTCTACAACTTTCGTTTAGATTCCGTCGGGAAATTATGAAATTATTTTTATTATTTATTTTTAAAAGGTCGCGTTAAGGAAATTTCGTTAGAAATTCATAACTTCTTCATCTGACGTCTGATTTTGTCAGACTTTTTACCGCTGAAATACCATTGTCGAGACCTTTGATTCTCGTTTAGGTCATTCCGGTCAAAAGTCTTTCGATCTCCGATTCGAGTTTTAGCTGTCTGTCGCTGAGCCGAACTTGGAAAAATCATAACTTCAATATACGGAGTCGGATTTGGGCGTTCTTTTTACGTACGATCACGGTTTAATGACATCTAACATAGTAGGTAATTAAATAGAAACTTTTTGGACATTTTATTTTCGAAGTTAATTTCATTATCACAAAAGTGGTCACAATACTTGACTTTTTAGGTCATTACATAGAGTTGAAATATCGGGTTGTGACATCAAGCACACATTCCCGTCCTAGAATCTCGAACTAGCCACCGCCTACACATAGGGTAGTTATCTAAATAAATACTCGATTCTCGACTATAAGTTACCAAAAGTTATTCTTCTCTCTTTAACTCTTGAACTGGGTAAAAGACCATTTTACCCTTCCTTGGTCTCCATTACTAATGTTGACCAAACCCTAAAGTCAACAGAAGTCAAACTCGAGCCAATAGTCCATGTTTGACCCAACTCGTCGAGTTCACTCTTGCGACTCGTCGAGTCCACTCGTTTTCTCGGAAGTCTCAAGAAGGTCCAAGTCAACTTGTCGAGTTGACCCCCAACTCACCGAGTTATCGCACAATCAAACCCATCGGGATAAACCCTGACTGACTCGTCGAGTCAGGCCATGGACTCGGCGAGTCCCTTCGATCTGATTCCTCATTCAGACGATTTCAAATAGATCTATCACTCCAAACACTAGATTTGTCATCTCAAGGCTCAATAAGCTCGTAAAGCTTCAATCTTTACGTTCATGCATGCTGTTATTGCTCCAAAATGCTAATACAAGCCCTTCATGAATGATTAAGCCCAAAAACCCTCATATAGATGAATAAAGTTGGGACACCTAGACTCTATGGACCTCACAAAGTCTAGATCTGAGGTCTAGACTCCTTAATAACTCATGCTACTCAAAAACCCAAACAAAAGATGGCAAAAAACCCTAAAACTCTATAGATATTAGATCTATTCAAAATAAGAAGAAAGGTGAAGACTTCATACCTTCCTCAAGAGCTCTGGAAACGAAATCACTGGATCCAACTGTTGGAATAGTGTCTAAGGCTGCAACTATATTAGGCAAGTATTTGACCCGGTTGTGCATGGTCCTTTTGGGTTGCCTTCACCATAGCAACTTGATAGGATGATTTATTAAGAGAGAGTAAGTATTATTAATATATTATGAGAATAATATAAAGAATAATATATTGTTATTTGATTAATATAAGTCATAGAATTAATTAGAATTAATTTGGTGACTTAAAGAGATTAATTAAATAAAGGGGTATAAACTGTCAATTGTTTGATAGTTAAGCTTTAGACTATAAATCCTTATAGATATATAGTGGACGGATTCTAGAAGCTAGGATAGCTTCAAAATCGTCCGATGACTTATCTATGGAAAGGATTTGGATAGCCTTAAGAGAAGATTATCCAATTAGGGTTTAGGTTGTAACCCTTAAGGAGTCTACAAGTATAAATAGACCCCATGGCTAAGGGAAATCGACACCTCTCTAAAAGCAAGAGAACCCTGGCCGATTTCCTCCCCTCTCCTCTCTCCTAAATCATCTTCTTTGTTATTGGTGTTTGTAAGCCATTAGAGGAGTGACATTTGTGACTCTAGAAGCTCCAAGACCTCAAGATCAACAAGGAACTCAAAGGTATGGTTCTAGATCTGTTTCAATGTTGTTATTTAACCTAATTAGCCATTAGAAGTCTTGGATTCAAAGCATGTTTAATTAGAAAGCCTAGATCCAAGCATTAGGGTTTTGCATGCGCACATAGGAAAGTTCTTATGGCTAAAACCCATCAGTGGTATCAGAGCCTAGCTTGGTTTTCTTTAAATTGTTGCTTGATTAACTGAAACAAACCTGCAAAATTCGATTTTTTGGTTTCTGAGTCATGGACTCGGCGAGTTCCAAAGTCAACTCGGCGAGTCCCTTTGTGCACTCGGCGAGTCCAGGCATTAGGAATGGCCAGATTCGGGATTTTTTCATAATTATCTTATGGGAACTTACCTTAATCATAATAGATCAATCTAAATCCGATTTTTTGATATATATGACTATTATCTATATCTAGTTAAAGGTATTTATCAACTAATAAAATATTTAATTTCCTTATATGATAATTAATTAATTATTTTAATTATTTTGGTAATTATCTTTCAAAGAAATCTTGAATAAAATCAAATATAGATAATTAGGATATTAATTGTTAATTGGAATTATTTGTTATTTGATCCTCCATGTTTTAAAAATGTTTAAAACTTACCCACAAGTTTTGAAATTTATATTTGTGATTAAAAGTTTTAATTTAGACAACTTAAATTTTAAACCCTAGATTTTAAAAGTTTTAAAATACACCCCTATACTAATATGATATTACTAGAATAATATATATATATATATATATATATATATATATATATATATATATATATATATATATATATATATATATATATATATATATATATATGTATAACTAATGCTAGTCTTACCGTTAGTAGGCCTCATTCACGAAGCCGATCTATAAGGTGGGTATAAGGTTGCGGCCTATAAAAGTATAATAAGTAATACAAAGTAACTACACATATTTTAAAATTTCCCAATCTTAGTTACTTTGGGAAAAGTGAATTGATGCAATCCCATGAAATTAGACTTTGCATCCTTGCTAAGAAGTTAGTGGAGCGTGTGTGGTTTACCGGCACACTAATTGGTTCTAAGCAAAGGTGGCAAAGGGTGATTCATTGTTTATCATAGTTCGAGGGAGCGTGTGTGGTTTACCGGCACATTGAATAGGTGATCGTTACAATGAAGGCACCATGTGAATTTGCATGGTAATTCACACCCACTTTGTGATCCTCGGTATCCCAGTCACAAACAAGTGGGGCATATCGAGATTTAAACATGCCATTGAATAGTTTCAATGAATCTCATCCGAACCTAGGAATTCTCAATACACTTAGGACTAATAGTTTAAGTTTTTGTGATGGAGAATTAGTGAATCATCATTCACTTACCTTCAATTTATTTGCATGTTAGATTACGGCATCCCTTTTCTAGTATGTAAATGTTATTGTTGGATCCTAGCCCTAATTTTTCTTATTGGGTGATAATTAGGGATTCTTATTCTAATCTATCTTTGTCCTTTTCTTTTGTAGATGTCGAACGCAAACAACGCTGCTGCTAGTTCTTTCACGTTGATGAGCCTTTGCCAAAAGGTCACCTTCGACGGAACGAACTTTAGCAAATGGATAAGATACATTCGCACCATTGCTCGCTATGAGGATACGGAGTATGTCCTCGATGAGAAGCTTGAGAAAATCAACCCCGAAATCGCTACTCCGGCCAAAATCACCGCTTTTGAGACTCATGAGTGAGATGCAACGAAGGTACATTACATCATGATTGCCACCATGAACTCCGAATTCCAAAAGTCCTACGAGGACATGTACCCGTACGAGATGCACCAAGACTTATTGGAGAGATACCACCAAAACGTGAGACAAGAGCGTTATGATATTTTCACTAACATGATTTCCGCTAAGATGGGTCATGGAGAGTCTCTTACCGTGCACCTGCAAAAGATGCAAATGTATGTCGACCGCCTTCGCAAGCCAAATGTTGACTTCGATGAAGACTTGGCGATCGACATGGTGCTTCACTCTTTGCCTCCGATGTACAACCAATTTAGGATGACCTACCACATGAACAAAGAAGAGGTCACCCTAAGCAAACTCCAAGGTCTCTTGAGGGTCGCTGAGAGCAACTTCAAGGACAAGTCTATTGCACCTACTCCCAATCCGACTACAACTCCTGTCTTGGCTATTGGTCTAGGAAAGGGAAAGAAGAGGAAAGCTTCATCGAAGAACTATCGCAAGGTCAAAGCACGAGATGGTGCCTCTTCTAGTGGGACCAAAGTTGATCCCGCTAAGCCCTGTCCTAACCTGAAGGAGGCAGAGTGCCACCACTGCCACAAGATAGGACATTGGAAGAGAAGCTGCCCAGAGTACCTGCAAGCAATCAAAGAAGGAAAGATCAAGCCATCTTTTGCAGGTATATACACAATTAAATCTAACGATTCTAATCATGCTATTTCTTGGGTTCTTGATACCGGTTGTGGTTATCACATTTGTTCTAATGTGCAGGGACTAAGAAGAAGTAGGGATGTGGAGCAAGGAAGGATCAATCTAATCATGGGGAACAGAAGATCGTCGCCTATGACCAAGATTGGAGTGTATTCTTTAGTGCTTAGGAATAATTTGGTTTTAGATTTGAACAATTGTTGCTATTCGCCAGAAATGGCTAGAAACATCATTTCATTTCATGGTTTATGTAGAAAAGGATTTAGATTTTCTTTTAATAATGAGAATGGTTCTATTTTAGCTTATCTAAATGGTGTCTTTTACTTTGAAGCTATACCATGTAATGGAATATATGAAACTGTTATGATTGTTGATAACTTAGGAAATGATGTTTTGAATATTGATTTTTCCACTAGTATGGATAAAGAATCCTTGTGGCATTGTCGTCTTGGACATGTCAACAAGAAATGTATAGCCCAACTCCAAAAGGATGGAGTGTTGGAGTCATTCGACCTTAGGGAAGATGACACATGCGAGTCTTGTTTACTTGGAAAGATGACTAAATCAACCTTCACGAGTACATGCGAAAGGGGTGAGGGTTTATTGGACCTAATACATACCGATGTATGTGGACCGTTTAGATCAACCACGAAGGATGGGAATCGCTTCTACGTGACTTTTACCGATGATTATAGTAGATATGGGTATATCTATTTAATCAAGCAAAAGTCAGAAACCTTTGAAAAGTTCAAAGAGTTCAAGAATGAAGTGGAGAATCAATTGGGCAGGAAAATCAAGATGCTTCGATCCGATCGAGGAGGAGAGTACCTAAGTCTTGAATTCCAGGATTATCTCAAGGAGTGTGGAATAGTTTCACAATTGACGCCTCCTAGGACACCACAGTTGAATGGTGTGGCAGAAAGGCGTAATCGAACCTTATTGGATATGGTTCGCTCTATGATGAGTCGTGCTTCACTACCTATCTCTTTTTGGGGGTATTCCTTAGAGACTGCCGCCCATATCCTTAACCGAGTTCCTACTAAGAAGGTTGCCAAAACACCTCTTGAGATGTGGACAGGGAAAGCTCCCTCGTTGGCACATATCAAGGTTTGGGGTTGCGAGGCTTTCGTAAGACGAGATACTCACGACAAGCTCGAACCTCGAAGTGAGCGATGTATTTTCATCGGCTACCCGCAGACATCCTTTACATATCTCTTCTTTAGACCGAAGGACAATTTTGTCTTCGCTGCGAGGAGAGGAGTTTTCCGAGAGTGAGAACTCATAAGCCAAGGAGACAGTGGGAGGCAAATCGTACTTGAAGAGATTCAAGAATCGATAGATGAAGGAACCTCTACCGCTGGCACTCAACCCGAGGAGGAAACTCCAGTTGAACCAATTGACGAGTCTTTACCTCTTAGACGTTCCGATAGAGTTAGAGTTTATCCCCAGTTTTATGGCTTTCATATTACTACCGAAGGGGACACGTATATTAGTGATGGTACACTAGTAAATATTGATGAACCTAATAGCTATAGGGAAGCCATGGCAGGCCCGGAGTCTTCGAAATGGAAAGAGGCAATGGATAGCGAGATCCAATCCATGTATGCTAACCAAGTTTGGAATTTGGTTGACTATGTGCCCGGACGTAAGACCGTTGGGTGCAAATGGATCTTCAAGAAGAAGACCGACGTGGATGGAAATGTGCACACATATAAAGCGCGATTGGTTGCGAAGGGCTTTACTCAAACTCCCGGAGTTGACTATGATGAGACCTTCTCACCAGTTGCGAAGATTAAATCTATTAGAGTGATGCTAGAAATTGCCGCATTTCATGATTATGAGATTTGGCAAATGGATGTCAAGACCGATTTCGTTAACGGGATGTTGGCTGAGGATATTTACATGGCTCAGCCAGAGGGGTTTGTGGATCCGAAGCATCCAAATAGAGTGTGCAAGTGTAACAGCCCGGAATCCCAGGTATTATTAAAATTATGTTTTTGGGGTGATTTAAGAGGGGACTCGGCGAGTTGGAGCCTAGACTCGCCGAGTAGGATCGCGGACTTGGTCGCGGGTCCGCGACTAGACTCGACGAGTCCAGATATGGACTCGGTGAGTCGACGCTGTTCAGCAGAAACCCTAACCGTTCAGTTTGGATCGTATTTAACGCCTCTTAGGCCGTCATTTTCAGTCTTTTGGTCAATTGAGAGAAACCCTAATCGCTGTGGACGCCTAGAGCAAGGGAGAAAGCCTTGGAACTTGGAAGAAGTGGTTAGGCAAGAAGAAGAAGGATTTGGCTAAAGGAATATCAAGGAGGATTGAGTCCTGAGATTTGGGGGACACAGAGAGTGCGATTCCAGGTAATAACTCGGACCAAATCTGTTATTTTGATGTATTTATGAAATTAGGGTTTATAGAACCCATTTAGTGATTTGATGAAGAAATGCCTTGTTACCCCACGATTATAGTCATGTATTAGGACCTTTAGAGGTCCAGAAGGTCCCATGCATGTGTATTTCAGGACGAGACCTATCTCAGGAAGCAGTTACTCGTCTGCATGGCATGGACTCGCCGAGTTGTTCTTCAGACTCGGCGAGTAGCTTGAAGATGTGCTGGGACTCGCCGAGTTGTTCATCAGACTCGGCGAGTGGAGTCGGGGTAGCCCCGCGATTCTTCCACGAGGACCTCGTCGAGTCGAGAGGTATACTCGACGAGTAGAAAGGGAATATTCAGGAATCTGTGAGGACGACTAGACTCGCCGAGTCGCCATGGTACTCGCCGAGTCCAGCCGAGTTGACCGTTGACCGTTGACCAGAGTTGACCTAAGTCTGACTTCTTAGGGATAGTCACACTTAGATGATATGAGTGCTAATGAGTTATGTAATGTTATAGGAGGGTTGTAGCTCGTTGGTTTTGTGCACGAGTGATTTCAGGAGTTGCTAGTTTTCAGCATTTACGAGGTGAGTCTTCTCACTATACTGTACCCGGAAGGGTTTGACTGTGTGACCGGAAGGTCGGTTATGATATGTGATATGTATGCTATATGTGGTATGTTATATGTTATATGTGCTATGTATGTTATGGGCCGGAAGGCGATTATATTATGGGCCGGAAGGCGATATGATGTGTGATGGACCGGAAGGTCGGCGTGGGTAAGGCCGGAAGGTTTACCCAGCAGGGACGGAAGTCCCCTGAGACACATGGACCGGAAGGTCGGGCCTGGAAAGGCGTATGTGCGTAAGTTGTATATTGGGGAACTCACTAAGCATTTATGCTTACAGTTGTTGTGCATGTATTTCAGGTACTAGTGAGGACCGTGGGAAGGCGCCGGCATGATCGATACACACTGAAGATTGTTTTATGATCTTGGGAGTTTGAATAATTGTATTGACCGAATAATTGAACTGTTTATGCCTTGTTTTTAATGGAAATAATTATGTTTTAAAAATGAAAAATTTGTTTGAAAAATTTGAGTTGTTATAATTGGTATCAGAGCCTTGGTTTGAGGGATTCGGGTGCACCTTCGGGGGTAACTGAACTCAAACCGAGGATTTGAGGAAACTTTTCAAATAAAGGCATAAACTTTTGTAAATGGTTTTGTGGTAAGCAAGAAAGAAGCAGTGTGTACGATCAGTCAGCGCCCGAACGGTAAAGATCCCCAAAATACCTTACAATATTATATGATATGAATTGTTATGCATGCTAGAAGACTAGGTATTCATGATAGGACTAGAGTGGCCTGATTTGTGATGCCTTAGTCTAGGGAAGTTGCTTATATGAGATGCTTTGCTAGTATGCGGGTAGATAGAGCGTATCAGAAGTAGAGTACTCACTATCTGGAGTTTGGGGAGGAGGACTTGGGATGAACATTGATGCGGTGTGGTCGGTAGTATTGGGCCCGTACTACCGAGGACACCGGGTCAGTGGGAGGCCCAAGTAAGAATCCCTGGATATCTGGGACTGAGTAGGGTTGCGTGTCGAGTACGATTATACTCGGTAGAATCTCTGATAGTTTTATGTTGTATTTCAGAGATATCATGGTTAGACCGCGGCACGGGGCAAGTACGAGCGGTGTGAGTGACGAGGATATTCGTCAGATGATCCACGAGGAGGTGGCGGCGGCGATCCGGGCTGAGATCCCGGAGATGTTTGGGTCTATCAAGACCACCCTGATGGAGACGTTCGACGAGCGGTACGCCGCATTGACTGAGGCTGCAACCGCTGCAGCTACCGCAGCTGTGGCCGCTGCTAGGCCACAGGGGGGTGATTCATTGCTGTTCCGAGAGTTCAGCAACACGAAGCCACCAGAGTTCGATGGGACGCAGGATCCGATTGCTGCGATGAGGTGGATTGCAGATATAGAGGGGTGCTTCTATACTTGTTCATGCCCGGAGCACCTGAGGGTACGGTTCGCTTTGAACCAGCTCCGTCTGGGAGCGAAGGACTGGTGGAAGTTCGTGACAGCGAATTTCACTTTGGCAGAGACTACAGCGGTGACATGGGAGGGGTTTACTGCCATGTTCAGGGATGAGTACGTTCCCCCAGTGGAGAGGGAACGATTGGTGCAGGAGTTCTTAACCCTCAAGCAGGGTACCGATTCTGTTGCGGTGATTACACGGAAGTTTCATGAGAGGGCGATGTTTTGCCCTGAGCTGGTGTCCTCAGAGCAGGCTCGGATGAGCCGATACTTGGGTGTCTTGAGGAGGGAGATTCGGGAGTTTGTGTCAAACTCCACTTACCATACTTTTGCTGAGCTTCAGGCGAATGCCAGGAAGCGCGAGATCGAGTTGGAGACCCAGGCTAGGGAGGAGGCCGAGTCTCAGCGGGTGGATCGGCGACCGGCTCAGTTCCAGCCGGCAGCCAAGCGGACCAAGTCCGCTGATTCGAGGACAGGAGGTTCGAAGGGTCGCACTTGCGGGAAGTGCGGCAAGAGTCATGATGGAGTATGTCGATCTGGTGCTTGCTACAAGTGTGGCAAGGAGGGGCACATTGCTAGGGAGTGCCCCAAGGGATTTTCGGTTTGCTTTCATTGGAACCAGACTGGCCATAGGAAGGCCGAGTGCCCTCAGCTTCTTCAGGGATCTGCACCTGCTGCCGGAGTTCCTGCGACTCGACCGGTGAAGGCCGAGGCCCCGAGGGCTCGGGGAAGAGCCTTTCAGCTGACAGCGGAAGAGGTCCGCGCTGCGCCCGATGTTGTGGCAGGTATGTTGTAATTCATGTAATTATTTTAATGTCGATATGTTATGCTTATGTTATTATGCGCGTAGGTACTTTCCTTGTGAACTCTGTGCCTGCCTTAGTGTTATTTGACTCGGGTGCGAGTAGGTCCTTTGTGTCCTTGGCCTTTAGTCAGCATATTGGCGTTAGTCGTGAGTCGTTGAGTCGACCTTTGAGAGTCTCTATAGCTAACGAGAAGGTGATTTGTGCTACGGAGGTTCTTCGGGGATGTGTACTAGAGATTTTCGGGGTTGGATTCCCGATTGATCTGATTCCTATCGCGATGGGGGATGTCTGTGTCATCGTGGGCATGGACTGGCTGAGCCGGTTCGGCGCTGTCATCGACTGTGAGCGTCAGTTGGTGACTATACGAGACCCTAGAGGGGGAGTTCTTTCGGTATACGGCGAGGGTACCCGTTCGGGGTCAGCTTTTTGTTCGGCCGCTAGGGCGAGGCAGTGTCTACGGCAGGGCTATAAGGGTTTCGTGGCGTATGTGATGGATACGCGGGAAGTTTCTGAGAAACCGAAGTCAGTTGAGGAAGTTCCGGTGGTGCGCGAGTTTTCAGATGTCTTTCCCGAGGAGTTGCCGGGAGTACCGCCTGTGAGACAAGTAGAGTTTAGTATCGATCTGGTTCCGGGGGCAGCGCCTATTGCCAAAGTGCCCTATCGTCTTGCACCTCCAGAGATGCAAGAGTTGTCCTCGCAACTCCAGGAGTTGCTGGGAAAGGGATTCATTCGGCCGAGCAGCTCGCCATGGGGAGCACCTATTCTGTTCGTCAAAAAGAAGGATGGTTCACACCGGATGTGCATTGATTACCGGGAGTTGAACAAGCTAACGGTCAAGAACCGTTACCCGTTGCCGAGGATCGATGATTTATTCGATCAGTTGCAGGGAGCATCTTGGTTTTCCAAGATCGATCTGAGGTCAGGATACCATCAGGTGAGAGTACGGGATGAAGACGTCCAGAAGACAGCGTTTAGGACGCGATATGGACATTATGAGTTTGTGGTGATGCCTTTTGGACTCACCAATGCCCCGGCTGTGTTCATGGATCTCATGAACAGGGTATGCAGGCCGATGTTGGATCGGTCGGTGATCGTATTTATCGACGACATTCTGGTGTATTCGAGATCGAGAGAGCAGCATGATGAGCATTTGAGGGAGGTCCTTGAGGTATTGAGGTCGGAGAAACTTTATGCAAAGTTCTCCAAATGTGACTTCTGGTTGCGGGAAGTCCAGTTTCTAGGACATGTGGTTAATCAAAAAGGGATATTGGTCGATCCGGCCAAGGTTGAGGCGGTGATGAGTTGGGAGGTGCCGAAGTCACCCTCTGAGATCAGAAGTTTCCTTGGGTTGGCAGGGTATTATCGGAGATTTATCAAGGATTTCTCCAAGATCGCAGTGCCACTCACCAGATTGACCCGGAAGGGTGTTACGTTCTCATGGGGGCCCGAACAGCAGACCTCCTTTGAGACACTTCGCCAAAGATTGTGCGAAGCCCCGGTATTAGCTCTTCCAGAAGGGATGGAAGATTTCGTGGTATATTGCGACGCATCGACTTCGGGATTGGGCGCAGTGTTAATGCAGAGGGGTCATGTGATAGCTTATGCGTCGAGGCAGCTGAAGCCTCATGATGCGAGATATCCCACGCATGATTTAGAGTTGGGGGCAGTAGTGTTCGCTCTCAAGATTTGGCGTCACTACTTGTATGGGGTTCGATGTACGATATACACGGACCATAAGAGCTTGAAGTATTTGATGGATCAACCCAACCTAAATATGCGTCAGAGGAGGTGGTTGGATGTGGTCAAGGATTATGATTGTGAGATCCTGTACCACCCAGGCAAGGCTAATGTGGTAGCCGATGCATTGAGTCGCAGGGCGGAGAGCACTCCATTGCGAGACGTATGCTTGAGACTGACTGTGATGACTCCAGTATTGGACGCTATTCGTGGGGCCCAGGCAGAGGCTGTGCGACCAGAAATGCAGAAGAAAGAGCGGGTTGTGGGGTTAATCTCAGAGTTTGTCAAGGATAGTCGAGGCCTTATGACGTTTCAGGGTCGGATTTGGGTACCGTTCGTGGGCGGTACGCGTACTACTTTGATGGAAGAGGCTCATAGATCGAAATTCTCGATCCATCCTGGTGCTACAAAGATGTATTTGGATTTAAAGAAGGAATATTGGTGGCCCTGTATGAAGAGGGACGTGGCATGGTTCGTTGAGAGGTGCTTGACCTGCCGTAGGGTTAAGGCTGAGCATCAGAGACCGCATGGCAAGTTACAGCCATTGGAGATCCCCGAGTGGAAGTGGGAACAGATTACTATGGATTTTATCACCAAATTGCCGAGGACTGCTAGGGGAGTTGACGCAATTTGGGTGATCGTGGATAGGTTGACAAAGAGTGCACACTTCCTTGCCATCAGTGAGAGTTCTTCGGCGGAGAAATTGGCGGAGATATACGTGAGAGAGGTGGTATCTCGGCACGGGGTGCCGATCTCGATTGTGTCAGACCGTGATGTGCGCTTTACTTCCAGATTCTGGAAGAAATTTCATGAGGAGCTGGGTACTAAATTGCATTTTAGTACCGCATACCATCCCCAGACAGACGGTCAGAGCGAGCGGACAATTCAGACACTGGAGGACATGCTCCGAGCGTGTGTGTTAGACTTCGGGGGTAGTTGGGATGCGTATTTACCATTGGCAGAGTTTTCCTACAACAACAGCCATCATTCGAGCATTGGTGTGCCGCCTTTCGAGCTGTTGTATGGTAGGAGGTGTCGGACTCCCATCTGCTGGGGAGAGGTGGGACAGAGAGTGATGGGCAGCACGGAGATCATACTCCAGACGACAGAGCAGATTCAACAAGTGAGACAAAGATTATTGACTGCCCAGAGCCGACAGAAGAGCTATGCAGACAGGCGCCGATCCGAGCTTGAATTTCAAGTCGGCGACTTCGTTCTCCTGAAGGTCTCTCCTTGGAAAGGAGTGATTCGGTTCAGGAAGAGAGGCAAGTTGGGGCCCCGGTATATTGGGCCATTTCGTGTGATTGCAAGGATAGGTCGGGTAGCCTATCGGTTGGAGTTGCCAGCGGAGTTGGGCCAGATCCATGACACTTTTCATGTGTCGCAGTTGAGAAAGTGTATAGCCGATGAGTCGGCAGTGGTTCCATTAGAGGATATTCAGGTGGATGCGGGCCTGAATTACGCGGAGAGACCAGTGGCTATCAGGGATCGAAAGATCAAGGTTCTGAGGAACAAGGAGGTACCTCTGGTGTTGGTTCAATGGCAACACCGTAAGGGATCAGAAATGACTTGGGAACCGGAGCGCGAAATGCGGGAGCAGCATCCGGAACTATTTGCAGAATGAGACTTCGAGGGCGAAGTCTAATCCAAGTGGGGGAGAATTGTAACAGCCCGGAATCCCAGGTATTATTAAAATTATGTTTTTGGGGTGATTTAAGAGGGGACTCGGCGAGTTGGAGCCTAGACTCGCCGAGTAGGATCGCGGACTTGGTCGCGGGTCCGCGACTGGACTCGACGAGTCCAGATATGGACTCGGCGAGTCGACGCTGTTCAGCAGAAACCCTAACCGTTCAGTTTGGATCGTATTTAACGCCTCTTAGGCCGTCATTTTCAGTCTTTTGGTCAATTGAGAGAAACCCTAATCGCTGTGGACGCCTAGAGCAAGGGAGAAAGCCTTGGAACTTGGAAGAAGTGGTTAGGCAAGAAGAAGAAGGATTTGGCTAAGGAATATCAAGGAGGATTGAGTCCTGAGATTTGGGGGACACAGAGAGTGCGATTCCAGGTAATAACTCGGACCAAATCTGTTATTTTGATGTATTTATGAAATTAGGGTTTATAGAACCCATTTAGTGATTTGATGAAGAAATGCCTTGTTACCCCACGATTATAGTCATGTATTAGGACCTTTAGAGGTCCAGAAGGTCCCATGCATGTGTATTTCAGGACGAGACCTATCTCAGGAAGCAGTTACTCGTCTGCATGGCATGGACTCGCCGAGTTGTTCTTCAGACTCGGCGAGTAGCTTGAAGATGTGCTGGGACTCGCCGAGTTGTTCATCAGACTCGGCGAGTGGAGTCGGGGTAGCCCCGCGATTCTTCCACGAGGACCTCGTCGAGTCGAGAGGTATACTCGACGAGTAGAAAGGGAATATTCAGGAATCTGTGAGGATGACTAGACTCGCCGAGTCGCCATGGTACTCGCCGAGTCCAGCCGAGTTGACCGTTGACCGTTGACCAGAGTTGACCTAAGTCTGACTTCTTAGGGATAGTCACACTTAGATGATATGAGTGCTAATGAGTTATGTAATGTTATAGGAGGGTTGTAGCTCGTTGGTTTGTGCACGAGTGATTTCAGGAGTTGCTAGTTTTCAGCATTTACGAGGTGAGTCTTCTCACTATACTGTACCCGGAAGGGTTTGACTGTGTGACCGGAAGGTCGGTTATGATATGTGATATGTATGCTATATGTGGTATGTTATATGTTATATGTGCTATGTATGTTATGGGCCGGAAGGCGATTATATTATGGGCCGGAAGGCGATATGATGTGTGATGGACCGGAAGGTCGGCGTGGGTAAGGCCGGAAGGTTTACCCAGCAGGGACGGAAGTCCCCTGAGACACATGGACCGGAAGGTCGGGCCTGGAAAGGCGTATGTGCGTAAGTTGTATATTGGGGAACTCACTAAGCATTTATGCTTACAGTTGTTGTGCATGTATTTCAGGTACTAGTGAGGACCGTGGGAAGGCGCCGGCATGATCGATACACACTGAAGATTGTTTTATGATCTTGGGAGTTTGAATAATTGTATTGACCGAATAATTGAACTGTTTATGCCTTGTTTTTAATGGAAATAATTATGTTTTAAAAATGAAAAATTTGTTTGAAAAATTTGAGTTGTTATAGCAAGCGTCTCGCAGATGGAATCTTTGCTTCAATGAGAAAGTCAAAGAGTTTGGATTTGTACGAAGCGAAGACGAATCTTGTGTATATGTCAAAGCCAGTGGGAGTATAGTAAGCTTCCTCGTTCTATATGTCGATGACATATTACTCATAGGAAACGACATCCCGACTCTGCAGGAGGTTAGGTCCTGGCTCTGGAAGTGCTTCGCTATGAAGGACCACGGAGAGGCTTCTTACATTTTGGGAATAAGGATAGTAAGAGAAAGAAGTAAGAGACTAATTGGACTTAGTCAGAATACTTACTTAGAGAAGGTACTAAAACGTTTTAGTATGGAAAGCTCGAAGAAGGGAGAATTATTGATACAAAGTAATGCCAAGTTGAGTAAGACTCAAAGTCCGAGTACCGAAGCTGAGATAGCAGAAATGAGCCGAGTACCATACGCTTCCGCAGTTGGCTCAATCATGTACGCTATGACTTGTACTCGCCCTGATGTAGCCTTCGCTTTGAGCATGGTTAGCAGATATCAAGGGAATCCTGGTAGAGCACATTGGATTGCGGTGAAGAACATCCTTAAGTACCTTCGGAGGACGAAGGAATGGTTCTTAGTCCTCGGAAGGAGTGATGACTTGAAGGTGCGAGGGTATAGTGACGCCAGTTTTCAGACCGACAGGGACAACTACCGTTTGCATTCGGGCTGGGTCTTTATCCTAAATGGAGGAGTAGTGACATGGAAGAGTTCCAAGCAGGAGACCGTAACTGATTCAATGTGCGAATCAGAGTACATTGCAGCGAGCAAAGCGTCGAAGGAGGCAATATGGCTAAAGAACTTCATCGGTGATCTTGGAATTGTACGTGCCATAAAGGAGCCCATGGAGATTTTCTGTGATAACGAAGGAGCGGTTGCCTTGACCAAGGAACCGAGGGATCATGGTAGATCAAGACATATCGACATAAAATATCACTTCATCAGACATCGTGTAGAAGAAGGACAACTCGTAGTGAAGAGGATATCATCAGAAGATAACCCAATAGGTAAATGTAATTAACATTTGAAGGATGATATTAGCATAGATTAGATAGTATTAGAAACATGCAGCATGCTAGGAGTATTGGGCTGAAGGATGATATTAGCATAGATTAGATAGTATTAGAAACATGTAATAGGTAAATGTAATTAACATTTGATGATTAAATAAAGGAGTTTTATTTATGAGTAATGTTACTGTCTTATGTTAATTGTTTAACTATTGTTTTACTTTGCATGTTTTGACTTCCAGAATAATTGAGTTTATTAGGAATAATCGAATTGTTCAAATTGACCACAGTCGTTCATATGTTGGAAGTAGATATGAATGAAGATTGTCATGAATTGGTGTGTAGAATGTCTAAATGGTGTTAGACATAGCAAAGGGTTGCTGCAACGTTCATGAGTGCTTATGAACTAGTTTTGACCATTGGAACAAACCCGCGCTTGCTGGAATCACCTTATGGAATACGATATAAAAGATGATCGCAAGACGATAATATCATATAGTCTTAAAACCTAGATATATGGTTTGTTATTTGTTAATTGATTGTACATTGATAATGCGAAAAAGCATCAGTAACTCGGTGTTATAAAACACATTGTTGTGTATAGTTGGTTAATAAATAAGTAAATGCATATAAGTCGAAGTTTATCTGTAACTTTTATCTAAGAAGGTAAAAGCGATATCTCGGCCGCTCGATGATTTGATTTGACTTATGTGTTGGGCCCGGTCAAAACTGAATTGATGTGTTCGATTAAGTTCTATGTCAAATGAATCAGAGATCGAGAAACCTAAATGCTTGACTAACCATTCCATAGGATTGTTAGCATGATATCTAACAGAGGACTGTACGTTCACTTATCTAATGGACAAGATTGATTAGATCAGAGTTTGACAGCGTCTTTGAGAGCTACGATTGCTAACCGAATTGTACTTGTGCATATAGTTACTAGACTTATCCAAGTGGGAGACTGTTGGAATAGTGTCTAAGGGTGCAACTATATTAGGCAAGTATTCGACCCGGTTGTGCATGGTCCTTTTGGGTTGCCTTCACCATAGCAAGTTGATAGGATGATTTATTAAGAGAGAGTAAATATTATTAATATATTATGAGAATAATATAAAGAATAATATATTGTTATTTGATTAATATAAGTCATAGAATTAATTAGAATTAATTTGGTGACTTAAAGAGATTAATTAAATAAAGGGGTATAAACTGTCAATTGTTTGATAGTTAAGCTTTAGACTATAAATCCTTATAGATATATAGTGGACGGATTATAGAAGCTAGGATAGCCTCAAAATCATCCAATGACTTATCTATGGAAACGATTTGGATAGCCTTAAGAGAAGATTATCCAATTAGGGTTTAGGTTGTAACCCTTAAGGAGTCTACAAGTATAAGTAGACCCCATGGCTAAGGGAAATAGACACCTCTCTAAAAGCAAGAGAACCCTGGCCGATTTCCTCCCCTCTCCTCTCTCCTAAATCATCTTTTTTGCTATTGGTGTTTGTAAGCCATTAGAGGAGTGACATTTGTGACTCTAGAAGCTCCAAGACCTCAAGATCAACAAGGAACTCAAAGGTATGGTTCTAGATCTGTTTCAATGTTGTTATTTAACCTAATTAGCCATTAGAAGTCTTGGATTCAAAGCATGTTTAATTAGAAAGCCTAGATCCAAGCATTAGGGTTTTGCATGCGCACATAGGAAAGTTCTTATGGCTAAAACCCATCACCAACAACCTCACCTCTAGCACCTTGCTTGATAACCTCATCATCTTTCTCAAATGATGCACAAGAGCCACAATATGAGCTTCGCTCTCACTCTCTAGCTCAAACAACAATTAGGGTTTGCTCTCAAGGGTGTAGGGTAACTGATGAGGCAGAAATGGGGCATAGGTTCCCTTATATAGGCCCCAACCCCAGGAAAATAGGGTTTCTCTACCCAGCACCAACTCGGTGAGTCTGCCACCCAACTCGTCGAGTCAATTCATTAAATCTCACATGGCAACTCGACCCTACTCAGCGACTTGGACTCCCAACTTGTTAAGTCACTCCATAAAACTCAAGAATTCAATCATACGATAACATACCTGAAATTCCGGATTTACATGGTGGTATAAGAGGAAAGTGATGATGGATAAGTCGAAGTGTGGTCCACTGACTCAGATGATGATGAAGTAAGGAAACCTGCTCATAGTGGGGGTTTCATGGTCAATTCCGAGAAGGAAGGTTATGCAGGAAAGTGTTTGATGGTTCAGAGTAACAATTCGGAAAGGAAATGATATGAAACTAATGGTGGAAAAGCTTCGGATAGCTCTTTTGCTATGAAGACAATCAACGAGCAGGTGAGTGAATGCGAGAAGGTTGTAAACAAGGTACATTATATTCTTAAATCTCTTAATATCCCTACGTCATGTTATGATTCTAAATTGAATGATTTGTGTTATATGATTTTTGATTTTAGTGATAGCTTGAAAAGGACTCGTATCAGTAATTCTAATTTGAATGATAATCTTAGCATGATAACTTTTAATAATGAGGAGAGACGAATAAGAATAGAAGCCTTTGATGTTGAGCTTAATAAATCTAGAGATGATATTATTTTGATTAAGTGAGATTATAGAGTACTTTTGAAAGAATGAAATGCTTTTTTGCCTAATTGCTAAATGTTTGTATTTTAATATAACTCAGCTTCATTTAGATTGCGAAATAGGTAAAGGTTTGCATAAGATGATTTTGCCTTTTCTTGAATTTAAAGAAGATGAAATTGATGATGAATGTTATAAATGTAAATCAATTGTATCTTCAAATCATGTTTCTGATTCTTACAGAGTTGGATTCGAAAAAAGTGAAGAATATATTAAGTCTAAAGAACATAAAAACATGTTGAAAGATATGTATTAACCGAAGAAGATAAACCAGAAATCAAATTGAGTGCCATGCAGAAATAAGACTTATTGTGCAAAAAATTAAGTTCCGAAAATACTCTTAATTCTGAGAATATTTTTGAATTTGATAAAAGAGAAATGAGTGAAATATCTGTAGAAGAAGAAATTGATTGTTCTACATTAGTTAAAAAATCTTGATGAACCAAAGAAAAATTTAATTTCTAAAAACTCAGTTGAATTTGTTAAAATTGTTGAAAATAAAGGTTCAGAAATTTTGATAGAAGAAGCAACATTTTGTAACATCCCGCCCAAGCACGCTTAACTGCAGAGTTCTTATGGGATTTGCTGCCCTCACGGCTTTAAAACACGTTGTGATAGGGAAGGTATCCACACCCCTTATATGGAATGCTTAGTTCTCCTTCCCACCCGATGTGGGATGAGATCTAACCCACTTTCACCCCCCATTACCCGTGCCCTAGCTCTGATACCATTTGTAACATCCCCCTCTGGCACGTATCACAATATTGTCCGCTTTGGGCCACTCGGCACGAGGACTTCCCTGGGGTCACCCATCCTGGTACTACTCCCGCCCGAGCACGCTTAACTGCAGAGTTCTTATGGGATCTGCTGCCCTCACGACTTTAAAACGTGTTGTGACAGGGAAGGTATCCTTCCCAGCCGATGTGGTATCAGATCTAACCCACTTTACTTGTAACGACCGAGAAATACAACCAATTTTAAATTTTTCAAAAACAGCTCGATTTCATTAAATCTTTACAAAAAGGTTTTCAATACAAAACACTTAACGTATTCCCAGAATCACATTACTACAAAATCATGAGGAGCGGTACGATCACGCCTTCGCCTTGACACGATCTCCTGAAGAACCTGAAAAACATAAAACCACAACTGTAAGCCCGAAAGCTTAGTGAGATATCCCCAAAATACCAACCACAAATACCATACACGCATAACATGCCACAACATATCCGATTACAGAACAGCCATGCACTTCGGGTCTACTATGTGACTGGTCCGCCGCACTGGCCTACAGTCCACCTGGTCCACCCTCTGAGTCTATCCACATACATCGAGTCCGCAGTGTGATTGGTCCGTCTGCTCCCGAGCCTTCAATCCACCTGGTCCACTCTCTGAGTCTACAATATGACTGGTCTGCCCGCACCGGGCCTTCAGTCGGCCTGGTCCACTCTCCGAGACTCGGCACGTCTGGTCCGCCCTTTTGGGGCCAACAGCCTATCCGGACCGCTCGCTGGGCCTTCGGAACAACCGGTCCGCCCTGGGTATCTTGGCCTACAACACACAGCAGGACCCGCCTCAACCCAAGTCCAGTCCAAACAACCATGTGCACAAATACATACAATCATATAGAAATTCACAGTCAACAAACAGATCAAACAGATCACATAACATATCATCATCCTAACCAGGATACCGACCTAACAGGTCACTAGCATAGCACCTCCCTATCTTTCAGGATACCGATCTCAATCAGGCCTCTAACATATACCATCCTAGATCTCAAGATGCAAACATATCACAACAACAACATAACAACAACTACCCAGATCTCAGCCCGATAAGGGCCGGCCTTGGTGCCTTAGACCCTGTTGATATAGTGAGGATAACTCACCTCGAAACTGCCGGATGAGAGGATAAGATCCCGCTGCTCCAATCTCTGACACGAACTCCTCCACTGAACACCAAAACACTCTACTCTATAAATATCCTTAATTACCAAAATACCCCTGAAAGACAACTAGTCAACCTTTGAGCAAGGTCAAAGTCAACCCCTAACTGACTCTACTCGCCGAGTCAACCCGATGATTCGCCGAGTCCCCATGCTCAGAACATCCCTCAAATCCGCGACCTAACTCGCCGAGTCACCCCGAGACTCGTCGGCTCCAACAACTCTGAGTCCACTCACCCATAACCCACTGAGTCATCCCTTGACTCGCCGATTCTCGACTTAACCAGAAAATATTGGGACTCTTCGACCAGACTCGCCGAGTCTAAGGCTATCTTGAACCTACTCGCCGAGTTGTTCATACAACTCGCGGAGTTCCAGGCCATCTTCATCCAACTCGCCGAGTTGTTCTTCCAACTCGTCGAGTTCCAGCTCATCTTCAAGCAACTCGTCGAGTACACCCATGTGATTCGCCGAGTACCACCGGTCTAAATCCATACAGAAGCATTCCAGGCCATGCAATTGATCCAAAACATAGATCTAGCCTCCTACAACTCATCCATCACGTAAAGTGGCAAACTTTACGTGAATCCAAAGAGATCTATGCATTTTGCACATTAGGGCTAAGGTTTGGGACATGATAGAATCATCCAACACTCAACACAGGGACTTTCATGCATTCCAACTCTTCTCCATTCCAGATTTGAGGTAGCAACCTCAGATCTAACCTCTAAACTCCAATACATCCAAAGATATGATCTCTAATACCCCCAAAATGATGCATCTAGGAAATAGCAGCTCAAAAACGAGATATTACCTCAAAAGAACGCCCCAACTGCAATGAAACTCAATTCCAAGCAAAGCCCCTTGCTCCAAGCCTCTTCTTCTCTAAGATCTCTTCAACAACCACCTCTCCAAGCTCCAATTTGCTCAACAATGGGGTTTCTCCACGAAATTAGGGTTTCTGGGACTCAAGGGGTGATAAAGAGGCTGGGAAGGAAACATAATGTTCTTTATATAGGGCTTAACCCCGAGAATTAGGGTTTTCGCCACTCAGTGCCTACTCGTCGAGTCCATCTCATTGACTCGCCGAGTCGGCTACTTAACACGCGACCAAATCGCGACTCTACTCGCCGAGTCCATCCATGGACTCGCCGAGTCACTCTTTCCCAATTTACTCTTTTAGCCCTTCAACTCTACTCTTGATATTTCGGGATGTTACAATTCTCCCCCGCTTAAATTAGGCTTCGTCCTCGAAGCCTACAGCAATTCAATCCCAAAGATACTCCCACAACGTGCCACCCGGCCTTAACCGGGCCAAGTCCCTCAAGGCATACCCATCGAAACTCAAACACACTTTCTCTTTCCTTACGGTGTCCTGACCACCGTCTCGAGCCGGGCTCCGTCTGTACCCTCTGATGATCACACTCAACAACCGAGAATTACCTATGAAGGATCACTTCCCCAAATCTCAACAATCACTCGACCCATAAGGGCTAGAAAGCCATGAACCATCAGATCCCCGATCCGAATCCCACTCTATCCATTCCGTGAAGACGGAAAGACCTATTCTCAATCTCAGAGCAACTCCCACGAGTTCTCCTTTTGCAATCACATACACATGCTGAACTTGCTCCAGCACCCTCAGGTTGGGAAAACCCGATACACTAATGATATCCTCCAACATCCCCCCAGGATGAACCACTAATACATATCCAATACCCTGATCAGAATCACACTGAGAGCCCAAGACTCTCTCCCTGCATCCCTTCCGAGTCTCTTGGCTCTACATCTGCGGAATTCCTCCGCAACCTCAGCAGACATCCCACACCGGATGAGCTTCTATTCCACTACCGCAAACACGTTGCTCAAAAACCATACTCGAATTACTCTAATCATAACTCTGCTCTGCAACTTTCACTTCCGTGAACTTGCACTCCCTCTCGGAGTTACACACCTTTCTCTCTTCCTTTACCAAGGAATCCACTTGGCCACATTGTCACTCCGACAAGTGTCACGGTGTTCGCCCAATGCTACACCACCCTTTTATAGCGTATTCGCTATCCATCCAACACACATACTCTGACTCTCATCGCAGGAACTCCCAAGCCCATGCACTATCTCAACTAATCAAAATCACTACCCGAGGCCAGACCTTCTAATGCAATCACACTGCAACATACACAATCCATATCCTCGAACCGATCCAACAATACCTGCAGAGTCTTTAGCATGATTGGACCGCCTCACCAGGCCTTCAGCCAATCTGGACCACTCTCAAAACCTTCAGCCAATCTGGACCACTCTCAGTGCCTTCAGTTTGGCTGGACCGTTCTCCGAGCCTTCGGCCTGACTGGTACGCCCACCAGCCTTCAGTCTATCCGGACCGCTCAACCAACATTCATCATTCCGAGCTACCACTCCTGGAAATCCTCCTATGCGTAATGTTCTAGCCCTTTAAGGGTTCCAAACTCTGTCTCAATCGCACATGCTCGATCCCGGCCTGCTCCCAGGCCTTCCACAATCAAATGCCCTAGGTCTGTATCCCGCCCCGCATGCCCGACACTTACTCCTATCAGCCTATACTCTGGGCTGACAGAACACTTGTTGAATCCTAACAGCTAAGCACTCTCAAATACTCATCAATCTCCCGGAGAATTCTCTAATTCTCCCCCACTTGGGCACTAACTATCAACCACCGGTCGCCATCACCGACCTCCCAGAACAACTCCTGCACAAAGAAAACACTTACACGTAGACTGCTTCCCACAAGCATAAACAACCTCAATGAGATCTCACATCAACACCGATCAACCTGCTCGAAAGAAACTCAATCTGCATTTAACCACTCCTCAGAAAGCAGATACTACCCGGCCTGCAACCCAATGTCCGGTTTCCACTAATAACCCTCATGAATGATAACCAACGGAATTCCCAAAACAATAACCCATAACCAAAACCACAACCCGCAAAATGATGAATACCGCATCGAAAACCACACAAAGATACCAGCACAAAACAATACACCACAATAATCACAAGATAACAAGACATCAAGAAAGAAACATACCCGCAGCTGCATCCGGCACTGGTCTGACCTCCTCTGCTACAAGCTGAAAAGCACGACCCTGAGCCCTTGGGGGCTCCGCTCCACCCTGACCTCCACCTGTAATCCTCAAAGTGGCCGGTGCTGAAGCCTGCACTGGTCCTGCAGCAAGCTGTGGACAGTTGGCCCTCAAATGTCCAACCTGATGACAATGATAACAAATCCTCAACTCTTGAACCGGCACTGACTGCCGACAATTCCTCGCATAGTGCCCCTCCTTTCCGCACTTGCGGCATGCACCACCGGACCTACAAACTTCGGTGTGACTCCTCCCACACTTTCCACAAGTGTGGCTGCTTAGATCCCCCATTCTAACATCAACGGTCTTGGACCGTTTCGGCGCCGGCTGCGACTGCACCGGAGTCTGCCTCAGATCACGCAACTGCTACTCAATCTCTAACTCATGCCGCCTAGCGGCCTCTTGCAACTCCAACAAGGTCCCGCACCTCTGCGCAGACACAAACTGTCTGATGTCCCTCTTGAGCATACTCAGATATCGGGACATCTGAGCCTGCTCCGAAGCAAACTCAGGGCAAAACATTGCCCTCTCAGTGAACATCCTGGTGATCTCAGTCACCGACTCCAAATCCTGCTTGCGGAACATAACGAGTGATGAACATAACGAGTGATGAACATCTCTCTGAACTAATCCCTCTCTCTCTCTCTCCACTTGCGGAACATAACGAGTGATGAACATCTCTCTGAACTAATCCCATGAAACCGCAGCACTCTGCGTATCCGAATATGACCCTGTTGTCAATCTCCACCAATCATTCGCCCCGAGCCTCAACAGGTTCAGAGCACACCTCACCCTCTGATCAGCAGGGCATGAACACGTGAAGAAACACCCCTCCACGTCTGATAACCATCTCATAGCAACAATCGGGTCCTGAACTCCATCTAAGGTGGGAGGCCTTGTATTAGCGAAGTCCCGATAATGAAAACCCCGACCAGCTCCTCCCCCTGCCGCCGCTACAACCGCTGTAGCTTCCGCGGCAGCCGTCTCTGTGAGAGCTGCATAGCGCTCATCAAAATACTCAACCATGGCGGTCTTGATCGACCCAAACAGCTCCGGCAACTCAGCCCGGAACAACTCAGCAATCTCATCACGCAGGATCTCACGAATCCTCGCATCCAACTCGTACGTGCTCATCTGACCGATGACCTCGGGCGGCACCGATCCGCCCGGAACTCTCTCTCCAGCTCCCGATCCAGATCCGGATCCACTCTCATCATGCCTCAAAATCTCCATACTGAAAAACACCACACAAAATCTCAGACTCTTCTCACTAACCTGGGATCCAACTCTCTCAACCCGACCCTAGAGATCATGGTTTCCCTGATACGCGTATGGGTCCTGTGCTTTCAGTAGGACGGGCCCATACTACCTTCCACACCTACCCATATTTGTATGAAGTACTACCACAACACCCTAGAGAAACATGCATAACAACGCTCAACCCTCATCACTAGTTGAACTCTGAAAATCTCCTATAAGGAACCCTAGGCTACAGGCATCACAAATCAGGCAACATTATCATGAAATCCTGAAGATCCCTAGCCTATCACTAGCATGCTGTTCTATCAAAGCTCAAAAACGAATAACGTGCATGGTATTTTGGGGTTACTTACTGGCTCCGGCTGATCATACCTCCGCGTCCTCCTTTACTCATTTTGAAAACCATTTTAAATACTCTTTTGAAAACTCTCCTCGATTTGAGACTGGAGTCACACGAATGTTTCTCCAATTCACTCAAACCAAGGCTCTGATACCAACTTGTAACGACTGAAAAATACAACCAATTTTAAATTTTTCAAAAACAGCTCGATTTCATTAAATCTTTACAAAAAGGTTTTCAATACAAAACACTTAACGTATTCCCAGAATCACATTACTACAAAATCATGAGGAGCGGTACGATCATGCCTTCTCCTTGCCACGATCTCCTGAAGAACCTGAAAAACATAAAACCACAACTGTAAGCCCGAAAGCTTAGTGAGATATCCCCAAAATACCAACCACAAATACCATACACGCATAACATGCCACAACATATCCGATTACAGAACAGCCATGCACTTCGGGTCTACTATGTGACTGGTCCGCCGCACCGGCCTACAGTCCACCTGGTCCACCCTCGGAGTCTATCCACATACATCGAGTCCGCAGTGTGATTGGTCCGTCTGCTCCCGAGCCTTCAATCCACCTGGTCCACTCTCTGAGTCTACAATATGACTGGTCTGCCCGCACCGGGCCTTCAGTTGGCCTGGTCCACTCTCCGAGACTCGGCACGTCTGGTCCGCCCTTTTGGGGCCAACAGCCTATCCGGACCGCTCGCTGGGCCTTCGGAACAACCGGTCCGCCCTGGGTATCTTGGCCTACAACACACAGCAGGACCCGCCTCAACCCAAGTCCAGTCTAAACAACCATGTGCACAAATACATACAATCATATAGAAATTCACAGTCAACAAACAGATCAAACAGATCACATAACATATCATCATCCTAACCAGGATACCGACCTAACAGGTCACTAGCATAGCACCTCCCTATCTCTCAGGATACCGATCTCAATCAGGCCTCTAACATATACCATCCTAGCTCTTAGGATGCAAACATATCACAGCAACAACATAACAACAACTACCCGGATCTCAATCCGATAAGGGCCGGCCTTGGTGCCTTAGACCCTGTTGATATAGTGAGGATAACTCACCTCGAAACTGTCGGCTGAAAGGATAAGATCCCGCTGCTCCAATCTTCGACACGAACTCCTCCACTGAACACCAAAACACATAACTCTATAAATACCCTTAATTACCAAAATACCCCTGAAAGACAACTGGTCAACCTTTGAGCAAGGTCAAAGTCAACCCCTGACTGACTCTACTCACCGAGTCCCCATGCTCAGAACTTCCCTCAATCCGCGACCTAACTCGCCGAGTCACCCCGAGACTCGCCGAGTCCAACAACTCTGTAACAACCCGAAGTTGTTCATCGCCGAAAACCCATTCTACCTGTATCACTCGCCGTATGTCAAAACGTTCCGATGTCGTTTTTCGGTTTAGTTAGTTAAATTTATATGTTTATTTTAATCCAATGAGTGTCCAAACCATTTAGGAACTCATGAATCTAGCCCAAAAACACTTATTTCGAAAAGTTTAGAAACGTCCCCGCCGGGTGACGGAAACTTAATCGGGTGCAACCTAAAGCCTCGTTTAAAGTCGGTATCGGGTAGAATTCCACCATGTCCAAGTTTTGGGAACTATATAAAAAAGTTAAACCTTTCATTTGAAGCTTTTTTCCCTCTCTCTCTACTCTCTCTCTAACCTCTCTCCTAAAAATCCAAGCTTAAGGTTCCAAAACTCAATTTTAAGGCCTCAAATCCCTAAGGTACCTTCCTAACTTCATTGAATAGCATATTTGGCTTCCAAATTTGAGATTTAAACATGAAATTGGACACAATATGTGAGTTTACCGCCCAGGAAGCTTCCTAGGCCGTAAACACTATGTTTTATGGGTTTTGAGCCCTTAAATCCCTTCCTAGACAATTTTGGACTTTAGATATGGCTTAATGGCTTCATGAATTGAACTTATAGCATTTAAAACATGGATTTTGATGGATTTGAAGGAGTTTACGGCCAAGGCACAAGCTTGGGCCGTAAACTCATATTTATGGGGTTTTCTTGACCTTAAACCCTTCCAAATCACTAATAAGGCTTAGATATGAATTCTAGAACATTTGGTTTAGCCTTTGGACACTTGAAACATAATTTTTGAGGGTTATTGTGAGTTTACGGCCAAGGCAAGAGCTTGGGCCGTAAAGTCCTTAAAATATGGTAAAAATTCACTTTAAAGTGTTGTTTAACCCCTATAACACCCCTAAAGCCTTGGAATGAATTTTAGAAGTTCTTACAAACAAGTTTTTGCAATAAAACACATGGAAATACTCTCTAAGAGAGTTTTCGGCCATGAGGGGGGGTCTCATAGGCCGTAAACTCCAAAAACCTCTTCAAAACATCAAGAAAATGCATGTAAAGCCTTGAAACAATTTTACCAATCACATGTGATTTGTTTTAGCATCATTTAACACCATTTTCATGAGTATTAAGGAGTTTACGGCCAGGAGCCTATGCTAGGCCGTAAAATCCCATAAATTAATCATTTTGATGTTTTAAATCCATTCCAAGCCCTTAAATCCAAACCTAGAAAAATGCCCTTAAGTGTTACAAGCCATTTTGTGCCATAACTCACCCCACCATGAGTTTACGGCCGTAAACTCATGGGTAGAGGGTCATGTGGCCGTAAACTCCCTATGGAGTGTCCCTTTGAAGTCCCAATTCATTATCCTAACTATATGTGTCCCTAAACACCACCCGGGTCCCTCCAAACACTTGTATCGGGGTGTTTTCGCGACTAGAAGCAATTGTCCCTATCAAATAATCAATCTAAGTCCGAATTAGATACAAATGTGTATCTTTACATTATACTTAGGAACCTCATGTATTTACAAGCGCCGGATCAACTCTTAGCATCGAAATCGTCACATTTCTCGTCCGGTGAGTTCATACCCCTACGCCCTTTTCCGTGTTTTTCAATGTTTTCAGGGGGGGAATACAAGCAAACTATAACTGTTTTCAAATCATAATATTGATATGTTTAAAATAATATCTGGCAAACTTATAAACAATTTTACTCCTTATGTATTATGCTGAGCATAAGGAATGATTTACTAATTACAACTAAATGGATTTTAGTTAAGAAAATAACCAAACTAATCAAATTATTATGGGAATAATTTGGGGTTCTATATTTCTCTTTATATCATGTACTGATATATGTATAAAGTTATTAGATAAACTATGTCTGATTCAGTTTATCTCCGTATCATTTGAATGTATTGCCAGATAATTTCATAGTATGTATCTATTTTCACTGTATCATGTTTCATAATCGTTGTATGTTTGATATCGTATAAGAATCCTGTGAATAGTTCAGTACTAGCTTGTGAGTAGTCACTACCGTTTATGGATGATCAATAAATCCTCCCCGGAAGTGTAACCAGAGTCTCCTGGAGGGAGAGCGAGGAATTTGTGAATAGATCTATTCGGGACTGACAATCCCACACCTTAACTGCTAGCTACAGTTAGGCGGGCATGCCTGGGGTGACAAATTCTGGATATCGTCCGACGTCTGACTAACGTCAAGGAGGTCTTGTTGTCGTATCAGCATGGTTACCCGACTCACTATATGTATTAATATAAACTTATTCACAGCTGGGATTTTGTTTAGAATCTATATCTTGTTCGGGATGATAATCCCACGGTCTTGTATCTATATCTCGTTCGGGATGGAAATCCCATGGTTTTAAATCTATATCTTGGACGGGATGGTAATCTCATGGTTTGAAATCTATATCTTGTACAGGATGGTAATCCCATGGTTTTGAATCTATATCTTGTACGGGATGGTAATCCCATGATTTTATCTAACTATCTTATATCAAGTTCGGGATAGTAATCCCATAGTTTTATCAAATAATCTCATATCTGATTCGGGATAGTAGTCCCATGGTTTTCAATCTATATTTTCTAGTATATCAAACTATCTTGTAACTAGTTCGGGATGTTAGTACCAAGATTTTCAAACTACTTTCTATCTACCGTTCGTGTATATAATGATATTTCATATCGTATTCGGGATAGCAATCCTATGATTTTCAATATATAGTTTTGTGTATTAAACTATACTCTGTTTTATTCAATCAATCTTGCATTTAGGAAAATATGGGATTTTCCTGGGGTTAACATGTAACGTGTAACTGAACTGTAACAAAAGATAACCAAACTAACTTTACATAAGAAAATATGGGATTTTATTGGATAACAAACCTTTTCGGAAAACTAAAGGAAACAGATACATTTTCATAAAACAAAACCGCTTATGAACTCACCAGCTTTATGCTGATTTTCAAACTGCTTGTATTCTCAGGTCCGAGTTAGATAGGTACCCGGTGATCTCTTTTTGTGAAGACGGAGTGCGAGGAAGACTCGTCTCGTTTTGTTCACATGATATATGTATAACTTTTGTACAATTTACTTTTGAACCAAATGTAAACTTTCATATATATGTAATGTAATGGTTGTTTACTATGATTACTATGTACATCGGATTTGATACACAACTTGGAGTCAACCCCGGAAATGTTTCCGCCTTTGATTTTTGGGGTGTGACAGATTGGTATCAGAGCCCTTGTTTATAGTGAACAGAGTATACCAAACCTTACATGGTATAAAACTATAAACATTAAGGGGCCTAAGTTCTCTGAACTAAAAGTATCCTACAGAATATAAGTATTTTCAAAAGTATTTAAGTATGCCGAGCCGTCGATATCCGTAACTACAAGTAGAACAAAACATAAGTAAATGGGTGTTGTACGCTACGGTTAAACCTGGGCAGTTATGTAGTTGTGTCTAGGGTCAATATAGTCTGGCCAACTATATTCATTCGAGACACGGCCAACATGTGCTTGGGAGTGACTGTGGTATGCGGCATACCTAAAACTTACCTAATATCCCAAACAACAAATCGTCGCTGCAGCGAACCATGAAATACTATGGGAGTATTTCTCGATCCGATCCTTTGTAGAAATCCTCGTATACGCGTTATTCCTTGATCAATCCTCTAGTGATAAAATGTTCTATCTTGATAACTCCTTTCTGCTTTATCGCTTAGTATGATGTTATAATTGTCTTGATGAGATATCTCATGTTCCATATCTCTTGATTCAATTCAGAGGACTTATGATCCTCTCTTTCCTGATCTTTATAGATCAAGATGCCTCCCAGAAAGAGACCCAAC
Organism: Lactuca serriola; assembly: GCF_051521515.1. Taxonomy (NCBI): domain Eukaryota; kingdom Viridiplantae; phylum Streptophyta; class Magnoliopsida; order Asterales; family Asteraceae; genus Lactuca; species Lactuca serriola. The sequence continues at coordinate 366,566,289 of NC_136411.1, read as the reverse complement.
TCAAAGAACAACAGCAATCCTCCTCCGCCACCACCTCCTATTCAAATCGATTTGGAAACACTTCAGGTAACCATTTCTGCCACCATATCAGCTCTCCTACCTCAACTGAACTCTATGGGTTGGGAAGCTATGAAGGAGCTTCTTCTCGCAGAATATTGCCCTCGAGGCGAACTCCAGAAGCTAGAACACGAACTTTGGAACCTTAAGATGAAGGGTTCCGACATAGCTGCTTATAGCTCAAGATTCGATGATCTGGCGTTACTTTGTCCGGGAATGGTTACCCGAAGAGTAAAAAGATAGAGAGGTTCATCTGGGGGTTAACCCAGCCAACCAAAGGGAATGTCTTGGCTGCAAAGCCAGACACATATGACAGTGCCAAATGTCTTGCAAAAATCTTGATTGATCACGAAGACAACTCTGATGAGGAAGCTACCACCCCGAGCCAGTCACCAGTGGAGGCGGAAGCAAAAAGAAATCCTGGAACAAGCGGAAGGCCCAGAGTACGCAAGGGTCTTCTAAGAAACAACAAACGGTAGCAATCCATGCTGCTACTGCCCCTGTTGCTGTTTCGACTGTCGGTTCCACAGCCCAAACTCCCGCCAGTGGATACACTGGTACCCTTCCTTGGTGTAGTAAGTGCAACTACCACCACCGCATTCCTGGTCCATGTCGCGAAAGGATCTGCGACAACTGTGGCAATAAGGGCCACCTTGCTCGAACCTGCAGAAAGCTAGCCAAATCAACAAACCAATCATCCGGAGTGGGAATTAGTCCGGCCTGTTACAATTGTATGGAAGCTGGGCACTTCAAAAGGAATTGCCCCAAGACAGCTACAACCACTGATCCCTCTGTCGCCGCAGGTATACTTCTCTTTGATAATTCTTATACCTACAACTCTTTTCGATTTTAGTACAAAAAGGAAACCTGTTATCTATCTATTCGAACATTTTCTAAACTCAATCCTTCGTATGTAAACGAAATGTGTACCGTCGGGATGACTAACCAATGAGATAGATAACACTAACTTCGTACCTATAGATTGAATCCTCAGTCCGGAGGACTATTCTGTTCCATTCGATTTAAAAAGGGGGAAACTTTCTACAAAAATACATTGATGCTATGTTTAACATGAAATGACCGAGTTTCATTCATGTTGTTATCCTTGGTTTCGAAAGGGTCGCTCGTCTAGATCTTTTTCTCGACCCGGTTCTCATGATCTTCAGCATCAAACCTTCGTATCATTCCATGCCTTAGAACTCAAAAGTTTTCCCAATGTGAATTACCACGCATCCCTCGTTTCTGTGATTATTGAGAAATGGGAAGTTAGCAGCTCTTTCTTCTAAATGTCTATCCCGAAGGATTTCCGGGAGTTTCTTTTGAGCGTCTAGTTTAGTCTCACATCAGACCCTTTGAGATCTTCGTAGAAATCGATTTTGCAACCTTCAGATTTCGGATGCCTTTAGAGCTTGGTAACATCTATCCAGTACATCATGTCTCGAATCCTTAGAAGCATTTACCCAATCGAAACCCTAGTGATTTTTTTTGAGGAAACCGAAGTCGTCCAGGGTTGGAACTTCCGTGAGAGAACCGATTGATATCGTAGATTGAGAGAGAATCAATGTGCAAAACAAAGACACGTCCCGATAATGAGAATTCGTTAGAACGCCCAGTAGAGACCTGATTCCACTTGAGAAAGTGAAGATCCGAGGCAACAAAACCATTCGTGTTTCATTCCAAATTCATGATCTATGTCTTATTCTTAGAATTTCGGGACGAAATTCCCTCTAACGGGGGGATAATGTAACAACCCAAGGTTGTTCATCGCCGAAAACCCATTCTACCCCTATCACTCGCCGTATGTCAAAACGTTCCGATGTCGTTTTTGGGTTTAGTTAGTTAAATTTATATGTTTATTTTAATCCAATGAGTGTGCAAACCATTTAGGAACTCATGAATCTAGCCCAAAAACACTTATTTCGAAAAGTTTAGAAACGTCCCCGTCGGGTGACGAAAACTTAATCGGGTACGACTTAAAGCCTCGTTTAAGGCCGGTATCGGGTAGAATTCCACCGTGTCCAAGTTTTGGGAACTATATAAACAAGTTAAACCTTTCATTTGAAGCTTTTTTCCCTCTCTCTACTCTCTCTCTAACCTCTCTCCTAAAAATCCAAGTTTAAGGGTCCAAAACTCAATTTTAAGGCCTTAAATCCCTAAGGTACCTTCCTAACTTCATTGAATAGCATATTTGGCTTCCAAATTTGAGATTTAAACATGAAATTGGACACAATATATGAGTTTACGGCCCAGGAAGCTGCCTAGGCCGTAAACACTAAGTTTGAAGGGTTTTGAGCCCTTAAACCCCTTCCTAGACAATTTTGGACTTTAGATATGGCTTAATGGCTTCATGAATTGAACTTATAACATTTAAAACATGGATTTTGATGGATTTGAAGGAGTTTACGGCCAAGGCACAAGCTTGGGCCGTAAACTCATATTTATGGGGTTTTCTTGACCTTAAACCCTTCCAAATCACTAATAAGGCTTAGATATGAATTCTAGAACATTTGGTTTAGCCTTTGGACACTTGAAACATAATTTTTGAGGGTTATTGTGAGTTTACGGCCAAGGCAAGAGCTTGGGCCGTAAAGTCCTTAAAATATGGTAAAAATTCACTTTAAAGTGTTGTTTAACCCCTATAACACCCCTAAAGCCTTGGAATGAATTTTAGAAGTTCTTACAAACAAGTTTTTGCATTAAAACACTTGGAAATACTCTCTAAGAGAGTTTTCGGCCATGAGGGGGGGTCTCATAGGCCGTAAACTCCAAAAACCTCTTCAAAACATCAAGAAAATGCATGTAAAGCCTTGAAACAATTTTACCAATCACATGTGATTTGTTTTAGCATCATTTAACACCATTTTCATGAGTATTAAGGAGTTTACGGCCAGGAGCCTATGCTAGGCCGTAAACTCCCATAAATTAATCATTTTGATGTTTTAAATCCATTCCAAGCCCTTAAATCCAAACCTAGAAAAATGCCCTTAAGTGTTACAAGCCATTTTGTGCCATAACTCACCCCACCATGAGTTTACGGCCGTAAACTTATGGGTAGAGGGTCATGTGGCCGTAAACTCCCTATGGAGTGTCCCTTTGAAGTCCCAATTCATTATCCTAACTATATGTGTCCCTAAACACCACCCGGGTCCCTCCAAACACTTGTATCGGGGTGTTTTCGCGACTAGAAGCAATTGTCCCTATCAAATAATCAATCTAAGTCCTAATTAGATACAAATGTGTATCTTTACATTATACTTAGGAACCTCATGTATTTACAAGCGCCGGATCAACTCTTAGCATCGAAATTGTCACATTTCTCGTCCGGTGAGTTCATACCCCTACGCCCTTTTCTGTGTTTTTCAATGTTTTCAGGGGGGAATACAAGCAAACTATAACTGTTTTCAAATCATAATATTGATGTGTTTAAAATAATATCTGGCAAACTTATAAACAATTTTACTCCTTACGTATTATGCTGAGCATAAGGAATGATTTACTAATTACAACTAAATGGATTTTAGTTAAGAAAATAGCCAAACTAATCAAATTATTATGGGAATAATTTGGGGTTCTATATTTCTCTTTATATCATGTACTGATATATGTATAAAGTTATTAGATAAACTATGTCTGATTCAGTTTATCTCCGTATCATTTGAATGTATTGCCAGATAATTTCATAGTATGTATCTATTTTCACTGTATCATGTTTCATAATCGTTGTATGTTTGATATCGTATAAGAATCCTGTGAATAGTTCAGTACTAGCTTGTGAGTAGTCACTACCGTTTATGGATGATCAATAAATCCTCCCCGGAAGTGTAACCAGAGTGTCCTGGAGGAGAGCGAGGAATTTGTGAATAGATCTATTCGGGACTGACAATCCCACACCTTAACTGCTAGCTACAGTTAGGCGGGCACGCCTGGGGTGACAAATTTTGGATATCGTCCGACGTCTGACTAACGTCAAGGAGGTCTTGTTGTCATATCAGCATGGTTACCCGACTCACAATACGTATTAATATAAACTTATTCACAGCTGGGATTTTGTTTAGAATCTATATCTTGTTTGGGATGATAATCCCATGGTCTTGTATCTATATCTCGTTCGGGATGGAAATCCCATGGTTTTAAATCTATATCTTGTACGGGATGGTAATCCCATGGTTTTAAATCTATATCTTGTACGGGATGGTAATCCCATGGTTTTGAATCTATATCTTGTACGGGATGGTAATCCCATGATTTTATCTAACTATCTTATATCAAATTCGGGATAGTGATCCCATGGTTTTATCAGATAATCTCATATCTGATTCGAGATAGTAGTCCCATGGTTTTCAATCTATATTTTCCAGTATATCAAACTATCTTGTAACTAGTTCGGGATGTTAGTACCAAGATTTTCAAACTACTTTCAATCTACCGTTCGTGTATATAATGATATTTCATATCGTATTCGGGATAGTAATCCTATGATTTTCAATATATAGTTTTGTGTATTAAACTATACTCTGTTTTATTCAATCAATCTTGCATTTAGGAAAATATGGGATTTTCCTGGGGTTAACATGTAACGTGTAACTGAACTGTAACGAAAGATAACCAAACTAACTTTACATAAGAAAATATGGGATTTTCTTGGATAACAAACCTTTTCGGAAAACTAAAGGAAACCGATACATTTTCATAAAACAAAACCGCTTATGAACTCACCAGCTTTATGCTGATTTTCAAACTGCTTGTATTCTCAAGTCCGAGTTAGACAGGTACCCGGTGATCTCTTTTGGTGAAGACGGAATGCGAGGAAGACTCGTCTCGTTTTGTTCACATGATATATGTATAACTTTTGTACAATTTACTTTTGAACCAAATGTAAACTTTCATATATATGTAATGTGATGGTTGTTTACTGTGATTACTATGTACATTGGATTTGATACACAACTTGTAGTCAACCCCGGAAATGTTTCCGCCTTTGATTTTCGGGGTGTGACAAACTCTGAGTCCACTCACCCATAACTCACCGAGTCATCCCTTGACTCGCCGATTCTCGTCTCAACCAGAAAATATTGGGACTCTTCGAAAAGACTCGCCGAGTCCAAAAACAGACTCGTCGATTCTAAGGCTATCTTCAACCTACTCGCCGAATTGTTCGTACAACTCGCCGAGTTCCAGGCCATTTTCATCCAACTCACCGAGTTGTTCTTCCAACTCGTCGAGTTCCAGCTCATCTTCAAGCAACTCGTCGAGTACACCCATGGGACTCGCCGAGTACCACCGGTCTAAATCCATACAGAAGCATTCCAGGCCATGCAATTGATCCAAAACATAGATCTAGCCTCCTACAACTCATCCATCACGTAAAGTGGCAAACTTTACTTGAATCCAAAGAGATCTATGCATTTTGCACATTAGGGCAAAGGTTTGGGACATGATAGCTTCATCCAACACTCAACATAGGGACTTTCATGCATTCCAACTCTTCTCCATTCCAGATCTGAGGTAGCAACCTTAGATCTAACCTCTAAACTCCAATACATCCTAAGATATGATCTCTAATACCCCCAAAATGATGCATCTAGGAAATAGCAGCTCAAAAACGAGATATTACCTCAAAAGAACGCCCCAACTGCAATGAAACTCAATTCCAAGAAAAGCCCCTTGCTCCAAGCCTCTTCTTCTCTAAGATCTCTTCAACAACCACGTCTCCAAGCTCCAATTTGCTCAACAATGGGGTTTCTCCACGAAATTAGGGTTTCTGGGACTCAAGGGGTGATAAAGAGGCTGGGAAGGAAACATAATGTTCTTTATATAGGGCTTAACCCCGAGAATTAGGGTTTTCTCCACTCAGCGCCTACTCGTCGAGTCCATCTCATTGACTTGCCGAGTCGGCTACTTAACACGCGCCAAATCGCGACTCTACTCGCCGAGTCCATCCATGGACTCGCCGAGTCACTCTTTCCCAATTTACTCTTTTAGCCCTTCAACTCTACTCTTGATATTTCGGGATGTTACACATTTTTTCCTAGAATTTAGAAAACACCAAATCAAGTTTTTGTAAATAAAGGACTAGACAAAAATGACACTTTTAATGACAATGCAAAAGGCTGTGATGGATTTTTCTAGTTAAAGCCAATTGACAATGCTAATAAAATGAAAGGTCTCTAAGAAATGACCTCCTGGAAATCAAAGGAAAATACATTTCAGAACCATTGAATTGTGTGAACTTTTGACATTATGATGCCGGACCAAGTGGTACAAAAGCATGGAATACCAATTTTAAAAGAAAAACCTGAAGCAAGCAATCGAAAATCTGATAAGGAATTGATTGCAAAGAAAAGACAAATGAATGCCAGATACAAAAAGAATTTGATTAATAGAAAACAATTTTAGAAGAAAATTGGAATGAATTCAAATCAAAGTTCTATCAATTCATCAAGGCTCTCTAATCAGAATAAAGATTCATTTCAAATTCCAAAACCAAAATCTCCTTATTCACCAAAATCTCAAATTTCAAAACCAATTGCTAAATCAAAAGACTTTGATGTTGAAAACAAAGTTGTTTCGGAACCAGAAATTACTCTCACAGAATACAAAGCACAATTGAAAAAGGAAGAAAAAGAGTTTTCGAAAAAGATGGCTTCAAAATACAAAGGGCGTATTCAAAGTCAATTTGTTTTTTTTAATAAATCTTTGTGACAAGAAAACTAAAGTTTTTAAAATGGAAAAAGGGATGAACAATACTTTGATAATAAAATCCTTATGGATTAATAGATAAAACAAATATTTTTACTATTCAAACAAAATTCTCACAAGGACCTAAGTTGGTTTTGCTTCCTAAACCTTTTTAAATTTTGCAGGTTATGCGTGACAAGCAGTACAATTCAGAATGGTACTTTGATAGCGGCTATTCTCATCACCTGACAGGAAGGAAAGCAGAATTAAGAGATTTTTGCACTTTAAAAGATGGAGAAAAAGTGAAATATAGAAATAATGCTGTAACATCCCAAAATTCAAGCCCAAAAATTTCATTTTTGATTAATTAATTCATAAAACCAAGTATCATGTTTCAAACCCACAACCATGAACAAATGACATATCAGAGTACAATCCCAGAAAACACTGTGCGGAAAATCATATGTGAGTGTGTGTGTGTGATGCCATGCTACGTCGCCTGCTCCTTCCCCTTGGATGAAGAGGTACCTGAAACCAAAAACTTAAACCGTAAGCACAAAGCTTAGTGAGTTCCCCCATCATACCACATACCATACAATACCATCGGTATCTTTGAACCGGTAATCATCATCGGTATCTTTCAACCGGTAATCGTCATCGGTATCTTTCAGCCGGTAACCGTCATCGGTGTCTTTCAACCGGTAACTGTGGACTATTCCACCCCTACCACTAGCATATGATAGCAAGATAAAAGAACACATTCACACATATCCGGGTACTGGCCTACCCCTTGGTCCTAAGGACAACTATCAGTGAAACTATCTCTTTCATGTGACATATCATACAGATATGACTCATAACCAAACGCATACCAGACCAAGATAAATTATCACAAAGACAATAATCTTCTAAATACTCCTCAATGGTGGGCCGACATTGTGGCCTTAGACCTACCCCTACTGGAAGGTAACTCACCTCATATCTGCTGAACTGTGCGGGAATCCTCTGACTGCTGAAACTGTTGCTCCGGAAATCCTACAGCTAAAATTCCCACAAAATGCTTAGTCAGAAACTGACATCTACCCTTAGAGTAAAATGGCCATTTTACCCCTTGACCAAGTCAAAGTCAACTTCCAGTTGACCTGACTCACCGAGTTGACTCGTTAACTGGCCGAGTCCCCATCCTTCCATCAGACCTCATACCTGTCTCTACTCGACGAGTTTTCCTTCTAAATGAACACCGACTGAATCCACATCTGACTCGCCGAGTTGTATGGACAACTCGTCAAGTTCATCATCAACTGATAGTCATGTCCTGACTTGACTCGCCGAGTTATATGAACAACTTGTCGAGTTACTCTTCATCCTATGAACACGTTCTGTCCTCGACTCGCCGAGTTGATGAACAACTCGCTGAGTTCCATGAAGACTGTGTTGGACTCGCCGAGTTCGTTCATGCACTCGCCGAGTACCATGAATTACCATAACACTTTGCTTAGTCCAGAATGTTGGGTCACTCCCCGGGACTCCTAAAACCCTTCCACACTCAACTGGTCCTTATGACCCTCACTGATATGGGACCAAAACCCTTGGACTCGCCGAGTCTAGGAATGGACTCGCCGAACCTATCACATTCCTTACTAAGAACGTCGATTTCTGATGTACAACACTTAACCAAATGATAGATCCAGGCCCCCAAACTCTATATAGCACGTAAAGTTACAAACTTTGAGTGCATGCATGGGACATTAGAGCTTAAAAGGCTCTAAAATGGTTCTTTTGTTGCATGGGGGTCTTCCTTGATGCAAAAGCAACCTAGATCTGAATTGTGGCTCATAAAATGACATGATACAGAAGCCCAAACCCCCAAACATGTTTGCAAACATTGTTGGCCACCAAAAATGGCTTATAAAAGCCCTAAATTACCCCAAATAAGGATCTAACAAAAGAATGAGCAAGGTTCAGACTTTATACCTTCCAAGACTGCAAATGATGAACCAAACTCGAATCCTTCAGTCCCCTCTTGATCCTTCTATGCTCTTCCTTCTTCCTTGAGACCAAAACTCACAAGAATCACTCAAAAACCCTTAGATCTTCTCAAAACGGCTAGGGTTTGCTATGAGGAGTGTTTGGGAGCATAAAAGGGGAAAAGAGGCTGCAATAAGTTGTTTAAATAGGGTGCAAACCCCTGGATTAGGGTTTTTGTCCAAACAGCGGCTGCTCGCCGAGTCCGGGACTCGACTCGCCGAGTGCGCAACTTAAACCCCGCGCCTCATCCCGCCTCTACTCGACGAGTCAGTTCTTCGACTCGCCGAGTCCAAGGGCAAAAACGCCAAAAATAAATGAAGATTTAATAACAAAATAAATACCAAGAACCAGTTGCTACAAATCTCCCCCACTTATTTTAGACTTCTTCCTCGAAGTCTGCCGCTCGATCCTGAAACAACTCAGGGTAGTGCTCCATCTTCTCACTCACCGGCTCCCAAGTCCACTCCAACCCCTTCCGGTGCTGCCATTGCACCTTCAAGAGTTCTACTCTTTTGTTCCTCAGATCCTTCGACTTCCAGTCATGGATCGCCACATGCCGCTTGGTGTAATTCAGGCTGCCATCAACCTGAATGTCCTCCAAGGGTACCACCGCCGTATCGTCTACTAGGCACTTCCGCAACTGAGAGACATGGAAAGTGTTGTGGATCTGACTGAGTTCGGCTGGCAGATCCAGCCGGTACGCCACCTTGCCCACCCGAGCTACAACCCTGAACGGTCTGATATACCTTGGGCCCAACTTGCCTCGCTTCCTGAATCGGATGACGCCCTTCCATGGCGACACCTTCAGGAGAACCATATCCCTGACTTGGAATTCCGGGTATGATCGACACTTATCGGCGTAACTTTTCTGCCGACTCTGAGCAGCCTAAAGCCTGCTCCGGACCTGTTGAATCTTCTTTGTCGTCTTGAGCACTACTTCGGTGCTCCCTATGACTCTCTGGCCAACCTCGCCCCAACATATTGGGGTCCTGCACCTCCTCCCATAAAACATCTCGAAGGGAGGACGGTCGATACTCGCATGATAGCTATTATTATATGAGAACTCCGCCAACGGGAGGTAGGTATCCCAACTATCTACGAAATCTAAAACGCATGACCACAACATATCCTCCAGAGTCTGGATGGTCCGCGTGCTCTGGCGATCCGTCTGCAGGTGAAAAGTGGTGCTAAAATGCAGACGAGTACCCAGCTCATCATCGAACCTCTTCCAAAACCTGGAAGTAAACCGCACGTCTCTGTCTAAAATCACCGAAACTGGCACTCCGTGCCGCGCCACCACCTCCCTGATATAGATATTATCCAATTTCTCGGCCGAGATGCTTTCCTGAATTGGAATAAAGTGGGTGCTCTTGGTCAACCGATTCACGATGACCCATATCGAATCCATCCCCCGCGCGGTCCTGGGAAGTTTCATGATAAAATCCATCGTAATATCCTCCCATTTCCACAGCGGGATATCCAACAGCTGCATCTTGTTGTGTGGTCTCTGATGCTCCGCATTGACCTTCCTGCAGGTCAACCACCGCTCCACGTACCATGCCACATCCCACTTCATGTAGGGCCACCAATATTCCAGACGAAAATCCCTATACATCTTCGTTGCCCCGGGATGAATGGAGAATCGGGATTTGTGCGCCTCCTCCATCAGGACCTAGCGCACTCCTCCATGATAAGGGACCTACACCCTACGGTGAAGAGTCAATAAACCCCAACTATCATAATCGAAAGAGGAAACCTGCCGCACAATCCGCTCACTCTTCCGATGTTCCTCCTTCATGGCCTCCTGCTGAGCCTCTCAGATCCGCTCGAGAAGCGGAGTCATCACTATCATCCTTAGACAAATATCCCTGATCGGCGCTGCCTTGCGGCTAAGCACATCGACTACCACATTGGCCTTCCCTAGATGGTAGAGGATCTCACAATCATAATCCTTCACCACATCAAGCCACCGACACTGCCTCATATTTAGATTTGGCTGGTCCATGAGACAACTCAAACTCTTGTGGTCCGTGTAAATCGTACAACGAACCCCATAGAGGTAATGACGCCAAATCATGATGGCAAACACAACAGCCCCCAGCTCCAAATCATGCGCCGGGTAGTTCGCCTCGTGAGGCTTCAGCTGCCTCGATGCGTAGGTGACGACATGCCCTCTCTGCATCAATACAGCTCCCAAACATGCGATGGATACATCACAGTACACAACAAAATCCTCCATGCCCTCTGGCAGGACTAAGATTGGCGCCTCGCACAATCTCTGTCTCAGCGTCTCAAATGCGGCCTGCTGCTCAGGCCCCCAGCGATACACCACCGACTTCTTAGTCAGACAGGTGAGCGGAACTGCTATCTTGGAGAAGTCCTGAATGAATCTCCGATAGTAGCCTGCCAAACCTAAGAAGCTCCGAATCTCAGATGGAGACCTCGGAACCTCCCAATTCATCACGGCCTCTACCTTGGCCGGATCTACCGAAATCCCGTTCTGGTTGACAAGGTGCCCAAGAAACTGCACCTCGCGCAGCCAGAACTCACACATATAGAACTTAGCATACAAGTTCTCCCTCCTCAAACTATCCAGAACCTCCCGCAGATGCTCCTCATGCTGCTCTCGCGTCTTGGAATAAACCAAGATGTCATCAATAAATACTATCACAGACCGATCCAACATCATTCTACACACACGGTTCATGAGAGCCATGAATGTGGCAGGAGCATTGGTGAGCCTGAAAGGCATCACCATAAACTCATAATGACCATAACGCATCTGAAACGCAGTCTTCTGCATATCCTCCTCTCTGACCCTCATCTGATGATACCCTGAATGCAAATCAATCTTGGAGAACCAAGATGCTCCCTGAAGCTGGTCAAAGAGGTCATCAATCCTATGGAATGGGTAGCGGTTCTTCACCGTTACCTTGTTCAGTTCCCGATAATCTATACACATTCGATGCGACCCGTCCTTCTTCCTTACAAACATAATCGGGGCTCCCTAGGGTGAACTGCTTGGTCTAATGAAACCCTTGTCTAACAGCTCCTGCAGCTGTATAGACAACTCCTGCATCTCAGGTGGAGCCAACCGATATGGCGCCTTGGCTATCGGAACCGCACCAGGGACCAGGTTGATCCTGAATTCCACTTGTCGTTCCGGAGGTATCCCCGGCAACTCCTCGGGGAATACGTCCGCAAACTTTCGTACCACAGGTACATCGTCAACCGTTGCCCTACCCGTTTCTTGGGTATCCATAACATACGCGACATAACCTGCGCAACCCTGCTAGAGGTAGCACCTAGCTCTCGCTGCTGAACATAAAGCTGGTCCTCACTGTGGCCTCTCGCCCTGAATCACTAGCTCTCCCCCACTTGGCATCCTGACCCGCACCAACTGTTGCGCGCATTCGATCACTGCCCCATTAGGGCTGAGCCAATCCATGCCTATAACCACCTTGTTCCCATGCAATGGAATGGGAACCAAGTCTACCAGGTAGCACTCCTCAAATAACCTCAACACACAATCTCGAAATATCGTCGATGCCCGCACCGAACGGTCGTCTGCATTTTCTACCTCTAGAGGGCAATCCAACATGCCAGGAGAATCGGAAAATCTCTTGCTAAGCGCAAGAGACACAAATGACCGGGTAGCACCCGAGTCAAACAATACCAAAACTGGGATGCCGTTAACATGGAACGATCCTAAGCAGAGCACATATCAATAACACAATCACAAAAAAAAAAAGAAGATCAGAGGAAAAGAATCATACCCGTCACCACATCAGGTGCAGCGCGTGCCTCCTGGGCTGTCAACTGAAATGCTCGACTCCGCATTAATGGAACCTCTGTCTTAAACTTCCGGCCATCCGTAACCCGCACAGTCGCTGAGACCAGCACTGCCGCTGGCACTGCTGCTGTCGCTGCTGTCAATTTCGGGCAATTGGCCCTTTTATGGCCCCTCTGATTGCAATGGAAGCAAATCAGGTCTGTCATCTGTACCGTAGGGGGGCACTACAATCCCTGCCAAAATTCCCCACCTTGTGACACTTATAACAGCCCGAACCCGGCCCAGTGCAACAAGCTCCCTCGTGTGACCGACCGCATTTCCCACTGCGGTCCCCTCAGGCCTGGCCTTTCAGCCTACCATCAGATCCCCTGGGCTTCTTCCCCGAAGCCCCAGTCGTTATCCTCTCCACTGCCTTCCTCTTCTGGACGTGATCCAGATCAATCTCCCTCTCCTTAGCCCTGGCAATCATGGAATCTGCCACACCCCGAAAACCAAAGGCGGAAAGATTTCCGGGGCAGACTCCACGTTGAGTATCAAATCCAATGCACATAGTAAGCAAAGCAAACAACCATTACATTACATATAAAAGTTTACATTTGTTTTAAAAGTAAAGCTGTATAAGTGTGATACATAATATATATGAACAAAAGTAAGACGTGTCTTCCACGCACTTCATCTTCGCCAAAAGGGATCATCGGGTACCTGTCTAATGTGGACCTAAGAATACAAGCAGTTTGAAAATCAGCATAAAGCTGGTGAGTTCATAAGATGTTTGTTTTCTGAAAAATGTACCAGTTTCCTTTAGTTTTCTAAAACAGGTTTGTTATCTAAGAAAATCCCATATTTTCTTATGTAAAACAGTTTAGTTATCATTTGTTACCAATTCGATTACATGTTATATGTTACCCCAGGAAAATCCCATATTTTCCTAATAGTTTAGTTATCCATTAGTTTATTAATTCGTTTACGAGTTGTTATGTTACCCCAGGAAAATCCCATATTTTCCTAAGTGTAAGTTTGGTTGAATAACACAATGTAGAGTTTAATACATAAAACTATATATTGAAAATCATGGAATTACTATCCCAAACTAGATATAAGATAGTTTGATATACACGAAATTTGTAGATAGATGTGGATTGAAAACCATGGGACTATCATCCCGTACTATATATAGATTGAAAATCATGGGACTATCATCCCGTACTAGATATAGATTGAAAATCATGGGATTACCATCCCGTAGTAGATATAGATTCTAACCATGGGACTACCATCCCGTATTAGATATGTAATATGTATATGTACTGAAAACCATAGGAATAACATCCCGCACTTGATACAAAATCTATAGACTGAAAACCATGGGACTACCATCACGTACTAGATATAAGAACTATAGATAGAAAATAGATATAAAATCAAATCAAAACCATGAATAAACTTATATTAATACATATTGTGAGCCGGGTAACCATGCTGATATGACAACGAGACCTCCTTGATGCTTGTCAGACGTCGGACGATATCCAGAATTTGTCACCCCAGGCGTGCCCGCCTAACTGTAGCTAGCAGTTAAGGTGTGGGATTGTCAGTCCCGAATAGATCTATTCACAAATTCCACGCTCTCCCTCCAGGAGACTCTGGTTACGCTTTCGGCGAGGATTTACTAATGACCCAAAGGGTAATGACGAATCTCACAAGCTAGTATTACAGTATTCACGGTGTTTTCATACGATATCAAACATACTAAACGTTATGAAACATAATATAGTGAATACATTTATATACCATGAAATTATCTAGCAATACATTCTAAATGAAACAGAGATAAACTGAATCAGACATAGTTTATCTATTAACTTTACATATATCAATATGTGTTAAACAAGAACTAAAGATCCCAAATTATTCCCATAATAATTTGATTGGTTTGATTGTTTCCTTTACTGAAATTCATATAGTTATAATTGAAGAAACATCCTTTATGCTCAGCATAATACATAGGGGGTAAAGATATTTATAAGTTTGCCAGATATTTATTTAAATACATCAATTTAAGGTTTTGAAAACATTTCTATTTTGCTTGTATTCCCCCCTGAAAACATTGAAAAACCATTGAAAAAGGATAGGGGTATGAACTCACCGGGCGAGGAACGTGTCTGCTTGGATCCTAAACGTCAGTTCTGGGTTTGCAAATGCATGTGGTTCCTATGGATTATGAAAAGATACACATTTGTATCTAATTAGGACTTGAATCATTTATTAGTTAGGGACAAACACTTCTAGTTGCGAAAACACTCCATTACAAGTGTTTGGAAGGATCCGGGTGGCATTTAAGGACACATCAAGCTAGGATATGGAGTTTACTCTTCAAGAGTAAACTCACACAAGAGTTTTTGGCCCTAAAGTACCCCTCCCCATGAGTTTACGGCCGTAAACTCATGGTGGGGTGTTTTATGATGCTAAATGGCATTATTTCACTTGGGAAAATTAGCTAGGATCAAATCTAGGGCCTTGAAATGGGTTCAACTCACTTATGGACCATTTATTGGAGTTTATGGCAGTAAACTTGGAGTTTATGGCCGTAAACTCCCCCACACACATTTCTTTGATGTTGTGGTGGTCATAGGCCTTTACAAGAGTTTTCTAGCTAATTCAACAAACCATGGAATGAGTTTAAGGCACTTTTGACCATGTTTTAGGAGTTTACGGCCCAAGACTCCATCTTATGGCCGTGAACCCCTTAGGGTGGTTGTTCTAACATGTTTTAAGGTCCTTAACTTGTTTGTGGTTACTTCTAGAGTTTAAGTGGCATCTTAACACATTAAAAGGAGTTTACTCCCCATGGAGATGAGTTTACGGCACAAGCATGTTCTTGGGCAGTAAAATCACGTTTACTCCTCTAAATTGATGTTCAAGGTGTTCCAAGTCAAATTCCATAATTCTATAAGCCATATCTAAGCCTCAATGGTGTTTTGGAAGGGTTTTAAGGCATAAAAGACCCCTTTATGTGTGTTTACGGCCCAAGCATGTTCCAGGGCTGTAAACACGTAAACATGGTCCTAAATCATAGATAAATCACGAATTTGAAGGCCAAAGATGATATACAAGGAGTTAGGGAAGATACCTTGATGATTTGAAGCCTAAATTTTGTGATTTTGGACCCTTAACTTGATTTGAGAAGAGAGGTTATAAAGAGAGTAGTGAGAGGGAGCAAAAGCTTCAAATCAAAGCTTAATCTCCTTTAAATATGTTCTAAGTTTTGGACACGGTGGAATTCTACCCGATACCAACATTAAACGGGGCTTTTGGTCGCACCCTATTAAGTTATCATACTACGGCGGAATTGAATTTAGAAATTTTTACATTAATGATTTGGGGCCATTTTCATGAGTTTCTAAGGGATTTGAACTCTCATTAGATTATATTAATCATATAAGTTTGAATAACTTAGCCCAAAAACGAAATCAGAATGAATCGATAAGAATGGTTTTTATGTACGAAGTGGGTTTCGGTGATGAACAACTTTGGGTTGTTACATTATCCCCCCGTTAGAGGGAATTTCGTCCCGAAATTCAAAGATTAAGATACAAATCATGAAAATGAAAAAAGAGGAGGATGGATCTGCTGCTTCGGGTCTTCACGCTCCCAAGTGAAATCGGGTCTCCGCTTGACATTCCAGCGAACCCTCACTATCGGGAGGCAGCTTTGTTTTATATGTTTGATCTTCCAAATCCATGATCTCAATTGTTCTTCTATGGAGGCTCAAACTTTCGTTGATTTCGGTCTTATCAAAGGAATTACTAGGGTTTCGTTGAGCAGGCACTTCTAAGGATTCGAGTTGTGAAAGACAAGATGGATACTACTAAGTCCTTGAGATAATCGAAGTTTGTAGTTTACGGATCTAGTTCTGGCGGGGATTTCGAAAAGTCCGATGTATCACGGGGAAGTATTTCGCGCTTCCCAAAGCATATCATGCTTTTCTGGGATAAAGCCTCCAACAGGACACTAGCTCCAACAAGAAGGTACACCTTCATGTGGCAGGATAGCTAAGGGTTTGATGGTTCTAAAAGAAATTCCTGAGTGGTTCTGCGATAATAGTCGACGGAACCCAAAAATTGACGGGTTTCTATGGGTATCTCTGGTGTCGACTAATTTCCTATCGCCTTAGTTTTTGGGATAATCTACGGGTATGACTGCTTTGCTTATCTACATGTCCAGGGAAAATGGTTTGACCGAAGGGCACCACCACCAACTCGTAGTGATCACATCAAGCCTTGGTCACTGTCTTGGACATGTCATCCTTACTGAGGTTTGGTTATGAGGTAGTTCTAGGGATTAGGTCGGTCCGAGACATGAATAGACGTTCGGAAGGAATTCTCAGGAATTCTTCGGGAAAGACATTAGAGAAAGAGCTGCAGACTTCCCATTTCCCGATGATCACACGGACGAGGAATGCATGACACTCCAATCAGGAAAACTTTTTATGCTTCGATGCACGATGATGCGAAAGTTGGATTTAGGTTTGATGTCGAAGATCACGAGAGTCTGGTCGAGGGAAAGATTTAGACGGGCGACCCTTTCGAAACCAACATTAACAACATGAATGAGACTCAGTCATTTCATGTCAAAAATAGCATCAAAGCATTTCATGAAAAAAAAAATTGCCATTAAATCGAATGGAATAGAATAATCGTCGGTATTGAGGATACAATCTATGGGTATGACGTTAGCATTCTCTTTCTCACTGGTTAGCCATCTTGATGGTACACATTTTCGATTACTAACGGAGGATTGAGTTTAGAAAGATGTTCGAATGGGTAGTTAACATGTTTCTCTTTTAGCACTAGAATCGAAAAGAATTGCAGGCATAAGAGTTGTCAAAGAGGAATATACTTGCGGCGACAGTGGGATTAGCGGCTGTCTCCTCTCGTCCTATTGATAGAACCCTTCCGGTGTTTCTAGTTGTTGCTGCCTTGGGGCAGTTTCTCTTGAGGTGTCCAACTTCACCACATTTATAACAGGCCTGACCGACGCCCACTCTGGAAGATTGATTTGTTGATTTGGCTGGTTTTCTACAGGTTCGAGCAAGGTGGCCCTTCTTGCCACAGTTATCACATAATCTTTCACGACATGGACCAGGAGTACGGTGATGGTAGCTGCACTTAGTGCACTAAGGAAGGGTACCAGTGTATCCACTGGTAGGAGTCAGGGTCGTGGATCCGACAGCAGAAACATCAACAGGGGCAGTAGCAGCATGGATTGCTACCGTTGGCTGTTTCTTAGAGGATCCTTGCGTACTTTGGGCCTTCCGCTTCTTCCAAAATTTCTTTTTACTTCCACCTCCACTTGTGACTGGCTCAGGAGTGGTAGCCTCCTCATCGGGGTTGTCTTCATGATCGATCAGAGTTTGCGCCAGACATTTAGCGCTGTCATATGTATCCGGCCTCGCACCTAAGACGTTTCCTTTTGTTGGCTGGGTCAGTCCCCAGATAAATCTCTCTATCTTCTTACTCTCCGAGGTAACCATTAACGGACAGAGTAACACTAGGTCAGCGAATCTTGAAGTATAAGCAACTATGTCAGAACCCTTCATCTTCAGGTTCCAGAGTTCGTGTTCTAGCTTCTGCATTTCGCCCCGAGGGCAATACTCTGCGAGCAGAAGCTCCTTCATAACTTCCCAGCCCATAGAAATTGCTACAGGTAGAGTTAAGGATTTGACTCGGCCGTTCCACCAAGTCAGGGCTTTGTCAAGGATGGTGCAGGCGGCAAACTTTACTTTGTCGGATTCTGAACAGGCACATATTTCAAAGAATGATTTGATTTTCTCGAACCATCGGGTGAGGGAAATGACACCTCCAGCGCCATCAAAGGATGTGGGTTTCGCGTTCATGAAGTCTTTATAGGAACCCTCTTTTCGGTGTCCTTGACTGCTTTCTGGGATTTGGGTTTGGGTACCACCACCCGAACCACTGGAACCATCAGAGTTCCTTTGAAACGTAGCAGCTGCCACTGTGGCGTTGACAGCTGCCTGGAACATTACAGGGTCAAATTCAGGAGAAGGTGGTGGCGGAGGGTTGTTGGTCTTTGACCTGGGTCTCTTACTTGGAGGCATCTTGATCTAAAAAGATCAGAAAGGAGAGGATGGTAAATCCTCTGAATTGAATCTAGAGATATCACATGTATATATATTCTGATTAAGCGATAAAGCAGGAAAGAGTTATCAAAGTAGATAATTTATCGCTAGAGGAATGATCAAGGAACGACGCTTGAATGAGGATTTCTACAAAGGGTTGACTCAAGAAATACTCCCATAGTATTTCATGGTTCGCTACGACACTGGTTAGATGTTTTTGGTATTTGGGTAAGTTTTAGGCATGCCGCATACCACAGTCACTCCTAAGCACATGTTGGCCGTGTCTCGAATGAATATAGTTGGCTAGGCTATATTGATCCTAGACACGACTACATAACTGCCCGGGTTTAACAGCATCGTACAACACCCATTTACTTATGTTTTGTTCTACTTGTAGTTACAGATCTCAACGGTTCGATATACTTGTATACTTTTTGAAAATACTTATATTTTGAGGTATACTTTTAGTTCAGAGCACTTAGGCCCCTTTTATGTCTATAGTTTTATACCATGTAAGGTTTGGTATACTCCATTCACTATAAACAAGGGCTCTGATACCAATCTGTCACACCTCGAAAACCAAAAGCATAAACATTTCTGGGGCGGACTCCACGTTGAGTATCAAATCTAATGCACATAGTAAGCAAAGCAAACAACCATTACATTACATATAAAAGTTTACATTTGTTTTAAAAGTAAAGTTGTACAAGTGTGATACATAATATATAAACAAAAGTAAGACGTGTCTTCTACGCACTCCGACTTCGCCAAAAGGGATCATCGGGTACTTGTCTAATATGGACCTGAGAATACAAGCAGTTTGAAAATCAGCATAAAGCTGGTGAGTTCATAAGATGTTTGTTTTCTGAAAAATGTACCACTTTCCTTTAGTTTTCTAAAAAAGGTTTGTTATCTAAGAAAATCCCATATTTTCTTATGTAAAACAGTTTAGTTATGATTTGTTACCAATTCGATTACATGTTATATGTTACCCTAGGAAAATCCCATATTTTCCTAATAGTTTAGTTATCCGTTAGTTTATTAATTCTTTTACGAGTTGTTATGTTATCCCAGGAAAATCCCATATTTTCCTAAGTGTATGTTTGGTTGAATAAGACAGTGTACAGTTAAATACATAAAACTATATATTGAAAATCATGGAATTACTATCCCGAACTAGATATAAGATAGTTTGATATACACAAAATTTGTAGACAGATGCAGATTGAAAACCATGGGACTATCATCCCGTACTAGATATAGATTGAAAATAATGCGACTATCATCTCGTACTAGATATAGATTGAAAATCATGGGATTACCATCCCGTACTAGATATAGATTCTAACCATGGGACTACCATCCCCCACTAGATATGTAATATGTATATGTACTGAAAACCATAGGAGTAACATCTCGCACTAGATACAAAATCTATACGCTGAAAACCATGGGACTATCATCACGTACTAGATATAGGAACTATAGACAGAAAATAGAAATAAAATCAAACTAAAAGTGTGAATAAACTTATATTAATACGTATTGTGAGCCGGGTAACCATGCTGATATGACAACGAGACCTCCTTGACGCTTGTCAGACGTCGGTCGATATCCAAAATTTGTCACCCCAGGCGTGCCCACCTAACTGTAGCTAGCAGTTAAGGTGTGGGATTGTCAGTCTCGAATAGATCTATTCATAAATTCCACGCTCTCCCTCCAGGAGACTCTGGTTACACTTCCGGCGAGGATTTACTAATGACCCAAAGGGCAATGACGAATCTCACAAGCTAGTATTACATTATTCACAGTGTTTTCATACGATATCAAACATACTAAACATTATGAAACATAATACAGTGAATACAATTATATACAATGAAATTATCTGGCAATACATTCTAAATGAAACAGAGATTAACTGAATCAGACATAGTTTATCTATTAACTTTACATATATCAGTAAGCGTTAAACAATAACTAAAGATCCCAAATTATTCCCATAATAATTTGATTGGTTTGATTGTTTCCTTTACTGAAATTCATATACTTATAATTGATAAAACATCCCTTATGCTTAGCATAATACATAAGGGGAAAGATATTTATAACTTTGCCAGATATTTATTTAAATACATCAATTTAAGGTTTTGAAAACATTTCTATTTTGCTTGTATTCGTCCCCCTGAAAACATTGAAAAACCATTGAAAAAGGATAGGGGTATTAACTCACCGGGCGAGGAACGTGTCTGCTTGGATCCTAAACGTCAGTTATGGGTTTGCAAATGCACGTGGTTCCTATTGATTATGAAAAGATACACATTTGTATCTAATTAGGACTTGAATCATTTATTAGTTAGGGACAAACACTTCTAGTTGCGAAAACACTCCATTACAAGTGTTTGGAAGGATCCGGGTGGCATTTAAGGACATATCAAAGCTAGGATATGGAGTTTACTCTTCAAGAGTAAACTCACAAAAGAGTTTTTGGCCCTAAAGTACCCCTCCCCATGAGTTTACGGCCGTAAACTCATGGTGGGGTGTTTTATGATGCTAAGTGGCCTTATTTCACTTGGGAAAATTAGCTAGGATCAAATCTAGGGCCTTGAAATGGATTAAACTGACTTATGTACCATTTATTGGAGTTTACGGCTGTAAACATGGATTTTATGGATGTAAACTCCCCCACACACATTTCTTTGATGTTTTGGTGGTCATAGGCCTTTACAAGAGTTTTCTAGCTAATTAAACAAACCATGGAATGAGTTTAAGGCACTTTTGACCATGTTTTAGGAGTTTACGGCCCAAGACTCCATCTTATGGTCATGAACTCCTTAGGGGGGTTTTTCTAACATGTTTTAAGGTCCTTAACTTGTTTGTGGTTACTTCTAGAATTTATCCCAAGGCTTATGGTGTGTTTAAGTGGCATTTTAACACATTAGGAGGAGTTTACTCCCCATGGAGATGAGTTTACGGCCCAAGCATGTTCTTGGGCAGTAAACTCATGTTTACTCCTCTAAATTGATGTTCAAGGTGTTCCAAGTCAAATTCCATTATTCTATAAGCCATATTTAAGCCTCAATGGTGTTTTGGAAGCGTTTTAAGGCATAAAAGACCCCTTTATGTGTGTTGACGGCCCAAGCATATTCCAGGGCCGTAAAGACATAAACATGGTCCTAAATCTTAGATAAATCACGAATTTTAAGGCCAAAGATGATATACAAGGAGTTAGGGAAGATACCTTGATGATTTGAAGCCTAAATTTTGTGATTTTGGACCCTTAACTTGATTTGAGGAGAGAGGTTACAGAGAGAGTAGTGAGAGGGAGAAAAAGCTTCAAATGGAAGCTTAATCCCCTTTAAAAATCTTCTAAATTTTGGACACGATGGAATTCTACCCGATACCGACTTTAAACGGGGCTTTTGGTTGCACCCGATTAAGTTATCATACTCCGGCAGAAGTGAATTTAGAAATTTTTACATTAATGATTTTGGGCCATTTTCATGAGTTTCTAAGGGATTTGAACACTCATTAGATTATATTAATCATATAAGTTTGAATAACTTAGCCCAAAAATGAAATCGGAATGAATCGCTAAGAATGGTTTTTATGTACGAAGTGGGTTTCGGCGATGAACAACTTCGGGTTGTTACAGAATCCAAGGTAGGGCATGCTGAAAAACTAACATGCTCCCGAATGTCAGCTCGTAGCATGTAATGGTAGCGGGTCCTCCTCATATCCTCATCACCTGTGTACCGGGGCACCAGCAATGCCCTCTCCCAGAACTTAGCGGTGATCTCCACCACAGTCTCCATAGTCTGCCTCATATCCAAAAACTCCCTGGCCAGCCGCTGAAGCTCCACAGCTGGCGCAAACTCCGCCCTGAATCTGGTCACAAAATCTGACCAAGTCATACCTTAACAGCCGGGTCCCCCAATGAGTCGCCAACAGACTCCCACCAATCCCTAGCCCTGTCTCGCAAGCATCCTGCTGCATATCTCACCTTCGACCCCTCTGGGCAGAAGCTCGTCAGCTGTGCAGACTCAATGTCTACGATCCATCTCCTAGCATCAATGGGGTCTTTCACCCTGTCACACCCCAAAACCACGAACAGCGGAAACGTTCAGGGGTGGAGGACGTTATGTACGTTAATACATGTGTGTTCGTTAATTGTAGTAAGACACAAAAATATACAATCAAAATAAAAGACGAGACTTGTCTGCTCTGTCTTCTCAAAACCTGGCCTCCGTACCTGTCTACTGATGACCTGAGAATACAAGTTATTTTGATAGCGAGTATCAACTTTAAAGCTGGTGAATTCATAAGTATATAAGTGTCATTACGTTGTTTGTGAAAATCTGTTATGAAAGCCATGTAAATCGTTAAATGAAAATGTTGATGTACGTATGAAAAACCCTAGAAAATCCCTTATTTTCTATCAGTTTGAGATGTAGTCTTCTACCAAGACCCGAACGTTTTGTAAGTAAAATGATAGTTTTTCCTTTCTATGGACTAGTACTAAAAGTACATAGCCTAACTCATCCTTTATGTGAAAGTATCACAAAATAAAGTAAACAGGAAAATGTACTACTGTAAGTGTTATCCCGAGGTACTAGGGATAACACGACAAATGTAACTGTTATCCCGAGGTACTAGGGCTAACATAACATATATAACCTAATGAACATCTGAAGACTGTCCACTTGTCCTCTGTAGCAGCAGCAGGGCGGAGGAATGGTTAGTCCCTGTAAAGGTACTCGTAGTATAAGTAATAACCGTAGGCATCCGTAGATGTTCATTACTCACTGTTGCTAACAGATAAGTTCCAGAATGGTTAGTCCCGTACGTATAACCTGATGTACTGGGGGATAGAGGCCCATCTAGGTATCCTGAGGTACTAGGGATAGGGTCCTGTCTAGATATCCCGAGGTACGGGGGATATGCAGGAAGATTTACACAAAAGGTACTAATAAATCATCCTCGCAATTCGAGATACAAGTATTCATGTTAATGTACACAGTTAAGTGTATCTACGTAAAGGTACTCATGTAATGCGTTCATGTAAACGTGTTTCATGTATCATGTAGGTATATGTAAACGTACTCATGTATCATGTAATCAAATGTATATGTACTCATGTATCAGGTAATGTACTGGTATGGACTCATGAATGAACTGACTCTTGTGTGAATTCCTTGTAATAGGAATTATGTTTGATATCTCCAAATTATCCCTATGATAATTTACTGGAAGGTAATTGGTTGTTCAAGTAGGTTTATACACTCTAACCACTCAAGAGTGTGAAAAACTAAATGAAAGTTGTAAACTATAACATCAATACATATATAAGAATATAAGTGTATATGCATTAGTTCAAGAATGTAAAATGGTTTTGTAAGACATCTTATGGGTTTTGAACAATAATTAACAATGACTTGATGTCATTTTAATATACATTTCAAAGGTAAAACATTTGATAACAATGTGTTTTTAAGATTTAAAACCATTTCATGCATCACATTTTGTAGTATGTGAAATCTGTTAAATGACAAACACAGTTATAAAATACATATCAATGATTTAATAACATGTTTGTTTCTACTTGTATCCCCCCCCCTTTAAAGCATTTAAAATCATTTAAAACATTGATTAGGGGTATGAACTCACCTGTAGTTGGTGATTGGGATGAACTGGACGGTATAGGATTGCTAGGTGTCAAGCGAGGACTTGTACACACACTACGATCCTAATGAACATATAATCACACATATATGCATTCAATTAGTCTTAAATAACTAATTGATAATGTTAAGACATCCTGGACACAAATAAAAACTTTATATAAGTGTTATAGGCCCTAAGGATTGCATCTAAGCAAATGTGGGACAAGACACTTGTGTTTAGGCTGCAGAGGACCCTAAAAGTGAGTTTACTCCCCATAAAACATCACACATGGAGTTTACGGTTGTAAACTCTTGATTTTATGGCCGTAAACTCCCAACCATGGGGGTATGATGTGTTTGAAAGTCCCAAATGGTTCCTAGAATTATTCCAACTTGGTGGCTAAGTCCTTGGAAGGGTTTAAGGTCTAGAAATACTCCAATTAGGATTTTACGGCCATAAGGCCATTCCCCTTAGAGTTTACGGCCGTAAACTCTAAGTATAGGGTGTTTTTGTTGTTTTCAAGCCTCTTGCTTTTGAAGGATATGTTCTAGACAATTGTTTAAGACAAATGAGGACCCTAGGCACACTTTGGTGCCATTCTTTCATGTTTACGGCCCAAGAGCATTCTCTTGGCCGTAAACTCACTTTGATAAATGATTTGATGAGTTTTAGTCCTTCAATTTAGTGGAAACATTTCCTTGTAAAGGTCTAGGGCTTTAGGTGTCTTAAAAACACCCCTTATGTCCATTTATATGGAGTTTACGGCCTAAGATACACTTGGACCGTAAACTCACATTTGTTTATGTTCTTTGATGTGTTTAAGGCCTTACACTAAATGGGAACTAGTCTAGATAAAAGCCTTAAAGTTTTAGAGTCCTTAAAAACACCATTTTGAGTGTGAAAAGGGAGTTTACGGCCTAAGCAAATCTTGGGCCGTGAACTCCCCAAACTTGGGTGATTTATGGTTGTTTTCTTGTCCCTAACACACATACATATGAGTCTAAGGCAGTTGTATAACATAAGGGTCGGTTTCGGCTTTGTTTCGGGAGTTTACCGCCCAAGAACACCTTGGGGAGTAAACTCCTAGATCTAATGATTTAGCCATTTAAATCATGTTATAAGCATACAACAAGTATTCTAACACTACTAAAAAGATGTACTCATGATTTAGGATAAAAACCCGAAGATCCGTGAGAGAGAAAATGGCTTTTCTTTAGTTGGAAATGTGAATAATGAATGAATTTAGTTCAGAATTCTATTTATAGTCCTGAGATATTTTGCCAGAAAATATTTTTATTCCTGAAATGAACTCTAATGTAATAGAGTGTTGGAATAATAGTGTTGCACAAAACTCTAGTGCACCCACTCTCCTGATATTTCCTGAAGTGTAAACCCTGAATTACTCAAACGTACGCGAAAAGTCTAAAAATCAACTGTGACTGCTATAACTTCTATTAAAGTGATATAGTTTGTACAGAATGGAAATTTCGGGTTGTCACACACCCCATGGAAGTCTGGCTCACCACTCCCACGAAAGTCCTTAATGGACAGTGTGCGCGTACCCATCTGGCTAGACGCGATATCACTCCTGAATGATCAGAGACGATCCTCCATCAACTCAAAAATCCCCTCCTTGAACAACTTGAAGATGATAGGGGTCGACTCAAGGATGCCCCTCGTGATCTCAGACACGATGAACTCGCATAGCATGTCATCAACCTGCTCGGATCCCAAACCGAAGCCCAATCCTGATCCTGATCCGGAACCTCCTGCTCCAAGTTGTGTGGTCACCATACTAAAAATGCACGCATAAAGGTTAGGATCATTCATACCTAGCATGTGATTATCAGAATCATATATAAGGCACACAAGGTTCCCGATTTCGTCTTGGCCCTCCTTGATTCGAGTACGGGTCCTCTACTTTTAGTAGTACGGGCCCATACTACCTTCCACATCTACCCGTGGTTTCCTCAAGGATTGCTTCAACTTCACCTGGTCCCTTTACCGATACCCCTTTCCACTAACCTCATCCTAGGCTTCCCTAGGGCACTCTCCGACCTACTCTCCGCCATCAGCTGCACAGGAGCCCCCTACCATTTCCCCTAACTAACTTGCAGGTACTGTTACATATACGCTCCTTAGATAGTTGGAAATAGCCAGAACCCCCATTGCACAAAGCAAGCAGCATTCATGCATCGAGTAACCAAATCAGGCATAACCTATATAGGCCATCCTACTGCTGACTAAACAGCCCTAGCATATAGCTCATACAATAGGCATATAAGGCATCCTCCTAGATCCTTAGCCCTACCTAGCATGTGATTATCAGAATCATATATAAGGCACACAAGGCATCTTCCTGGATCCTTAGTCCTATTCTAGCATGCAATTCTGAATAAATTCATATAGCATAATATAACATGTATGGGTATCTTGGGGAAAACTTACTTGAGCCCGACTAGTCTCATGCATCACATACCTTGTCTTTTGTAAAATACTTTCGCTTACATTTTAGAAAACCATTTTTTTTTTGTAAAAATATTTTAGCCCCTCAGTTTGAGTCCAGACACCCCTGAGGGCGTGTCCGAATCCCTCAAACCAGGGCTCTGATACCAACTTGTAACATCCCAAAATTCAAGCCAAAAAATTTCATTTTTGATTAATTAATTCATAAAAAATTCATTAGGAAATATTATATAAACACGTCATCTCAAACCAACTATCATGTTTGAAACCCACAACCATGAACAAATGACATATTAGAGTAGAATCCTTGAAAACACTGTGCGGAAATCATATGTGAGTGTGTGTGTGTGACGCCATGCTACGCCGCCGGTTCCTTCCCCTTGGATGAAGAGGTACCTAAAACCAAAAACTGAAACCGTAAGCACAAAGCTTAGTGAGTTCCCCCATCATACCACATACCATACAATACCATCGGTATCTTTCAACCGATAATCATCATCGATATCTTTCAACCGGTAATCGTCATCAGTATCTTTCAACCGGTAACCCTCATCGGTATCTTTCAACCGATAAATGGGGACTATTCTACCCCTACCACTAGCATACGATAGCAAGATAAAAGCACACATTCATACATATACGGGTATTGGCCTACCCCTTGGTCCTAAGGACCACTATCAGGGAAACTACCCCTATCATGTGACATATCATACAGATATGACTCATAACCAAACGCCTACCAGACCAAGATAAATTATCACAAAGACAATAATCTTCTAAATACTCCTCAACGGTGGGCCGGCATTGTGGCCTTAGACCCACACCTACTGGAGGGTAATGTTGGATTAATGTCTAAGTCCATAACTATAATTGGTAAGACTTGACCCGACCCGGCATGGTCCATTTGGGTTGCATACCATCATGCACTTGGATAGACTATAATGAGAGAAATAAGACACTTATGGTTATTAATATATTATAAGTTCTAGTATATTAATAATAAGAATAATAAGATTATTTAATTAGTATTGATCAAGAATTAATCTAGGATTAACTAATTGATCAAAAGAAGACTAATTAAATATATGGGTTGATTGTGTAAATCATCCATACTTGTATAGTGGGCTAATGCTCCATGGATAATCAAGTTGGGCTAAAACCCATAGGATGGTTCATGGATGCTCCATGGTGTATTTGTACCCATGGATCATGGAAATGAAAGGCCATGTCAATTAGGGTTTACATGGTGTAACCCTAACTATATAAGCATCTTATTCTTGACCAAAATCGGCCACTAGTGTGTGAAAAGAGAGGGCTAGCCAATTTCATGAAGTGTAGAATTCTCTCAAGCTATTCTAAGTGTATTTGATGATTGTGATTCCATTTGAGGTGTCACACTTGGGGCACTAGGCACTCAAGCTTCATGAAGACATTCTACACCAAAGAGGTATGTATTCTATCTTGCTATTGTCATTGTTTTGTATGCTAGATTAGGATAGTACCTTGGAAGTTCTTATTTGCATGTATAATAGAGAAAACATAGATCCAAGGTATTTAGGGTTGCATGTACACTTAGGAGTGTTAGAATGCTCAAAACCCAACAGTGGTATCAAAGCCTAGGCTTGCTTTCTCTTATACTTGATGCAAATTGCTGAAAAATGCTGAAAAACTCGATTTTCTGGCTTTCTGGGCACTGGACTCGCCGAGTCCACTGATGAACTCGCCGAGTCCATGAGTAAAATCATCCTACTCGCCGAGTAGGTTCATGCACTCGCCGAGTAGGAGCCCCAGACAGCATATATTCGACGTTTTTGGCTAGAAATGGACTAGGAACATTACCCTAAGTTGTTTTTGAACTTATAAACTTGTTTTTGATGTGGTAATGTTCATGCTAATCCATTTTCAAAGATAATTGTCAATAGATTCATGTTTTGTATTAGTTTAAGGTTTAGACTAATTACATGAAAAAGTTTGATTTGAATTATCTTGTTCTTATGAGTTGCTTAGATTAATAGAAATGTTGAGTGAAATAGTTGTTTTCAATCCATTTTAATCTAAGAGTTGAGTATAAAATGTGTTTGTGTAACTTGTCCTCAAGTTACATGAAGAGTCACATTAAAGACTCATAAAACTCATAAAAGTTGGCAATGGTTACAAAATGAAGAGTCTTGTGTCATTGAATAATTTTTGATGACTCCATAACTTGTCCTTAAGTTATGGAAGTTCAAGAGTCACTTCATTAAAGGAAAATATGTAACCATAATTAAATCCATAAGTTATAAAATAAAGAAAAAGTTAGTTCTTTTATTAGTTTAAAGTCTTCCATAACTTGTCCTCAAGTTATGGAACTTGAAGAGTTTTTGGATTAAAACTACTTTAAACACATAAGTTATGGAATTAATTAGTTTTCAATAGTTTCAAAACTTGCCGTCAAGTTTTGGAATTTGAAAAGTGTTCCTTATGAATACTTTAATTCCAAGTGAGCCCTTAGAATTTTAAAAGTTAAAATTCAACCCTTATACTTTATAATATTATAAGTTAATAATATATATATGTATAAGAGTAAAGTCAGTCTTACCGCTAGTACGCCTCATTCACGAAGCCGATCTATAAGGTGGGTATAAGGTTGTTGCCTATAAAATGGCAACTTAATGGGTGTCCACTCTCACCCACCGCTTGCTTGACTGGTGGAGGGTCGTTAGCCGAACGGGTTTGACCGGACTAGAATTCTCCCTTCATTAAAAGTATTAATGATAAATACTAAGTAACTAAACTCTTAATAATACCCAATCTTAGTTACTTAGGAAAAATGTGAATAAGGTGCTAATCCATGAAATTACACTTTGCACTTTGTTTAAGTCGGTTAGTGGAGCGTGTGTGGTTAACCGGCACACTAACGCGTATTTAACAAGGTAGGCAAAGGGTAACTTAATGTTCATCATAGTATCGATGGAGCGTGTGTGGTTAACCGGCACATCGATTGAGGGGTAAACACTTAAGGGTACCAAGTAATTTGCATGGTTACTTCACACCTTGTTTTGTGATCCTCGGCATCCCAGTCACAAAACCTGAAGGGCACACTCGAGATTGAAACATGCCGTTGAAAAGTTCAATGAATCTCAAAGATCTAGGAGTTTCAAAACCAATTAAAACCTAATAATACATTTCGTTTATCTTGGTGGAAATTGGTGAATCGTCATTCACCTACCTTCAAATATTTTATAGCTTGGATTACGGCATACCTCTTCTAAGTTATAAAATAGTTTGTTGGGTCCTAGCCTTAATATTTCATATTGGGTGTCATATTAAGGACTTTAAATCAACTATCTTGAATATCTCCCAAAAGATGTCTGTAATAGACACCTATGATCTTCCCAAATCTCTTGAAACAAGGTTTCCTAATGAAGATGATGTCCCGTGGATATCATACTTCTTTCTCCTCCTCCAATTATTCTCCCTAACCCACAAGTTCTTGAAAAGTTTAAGGTCACTCAAGCCCTATTGGCAAGGCAAGGTCTAGGTGTGATCACATCTTGGAGATGTAGTCACATATTGACAAGCCGGGAGAGTTGGGTGTCAAAGTCTTGAGAAAGTTGGTGGTTCAACTACTTTCTAAGTCACATAGTGAGTTCTTTTGGAACACCTATGAAACAGACTATGACAAGACCCTTAACGATCTTATCTATTTGCTAAGATCAACTTCCTGAAACTTTATGGACATTGACAATAGTGACACAGGAAATCCAGAAAAGCATTCTCTTCCAATGGAAAGGGATCGGCCATAGTCAACTCGGTTGACCTAATGGTAAAGAGAAAAGCTAAGTCTGTGATAGTCCCGTGTACCTTTATCAAAGGGTCCATATGTTTATATTGCCAAAGGAAGGGGCATTGATTGTGAAGCTGCCAAATTTACCTAAGGATGTTAAAGTCAATAAGTTTGACTCTACTTCAGGTAAAGTCCACTATCTAACTCTGTTAAGTTTCTATTCTGAGATTCTTGATACATGATGTGACTGGGTCACATGGTGATGTTTAAGAATCAAAGAAAAGTGAAGAAACTTAAAGAAAGAATATGTTGAATCTGATGGCGTAGATGGATTTCTATCGCATAGTTTGAAGATCGGATTCTTGAGCTACTTCTCAGGAGTTATGAGATATTGCTTAGGAATAGATAACAACAAGTTTTCATATGGATTGTAAGGATAAGTTTTTTTCTGCGAAGTTTTAAAATAAAAGAAAATTTTTGATTTTATTTATTTTTTAAAAATATCCTTACAATGGCATTTGAGGAAAAATTGTTGCTTAAAAGATTCCATTAACAGCAAGAGTGGAAATATGAAATTGATTCTTTCATTTGTGGTAATGTCTATATTTACCAAATAAGGAAAGATTCTCATCACCCAAGTTTCAATTGGACCGGAACTTGGAATCATGCAAGTTGTATAGCATGATGAATGAGAACTTTCAAGCTTTGGAAAAATTAAGACTAATTACTTGTTCACATGGATGTGTGAGCCAAGTAATGGACTAAAGGATCGAGTACACATTCGTGTGCACTGATTAAGTCCACCACAAAAGTTTGATAAGACTATTCGTCATAGTTTACTAAAGCTCAGTAAATATGATTATACTTACAAGCTTAAGTGTAACTCTGAGACATTGGAAAAGGTTCCAATGTATGGCAGAGCGAATAAGAAGAATCAAATAAGGCAGAAGGATAAAAGTTTCTCAAATCTGAAAAGATGGGGGAGTACTTTAGTATCAGCTTTGTGATCATCTTAATGATTAAGAAACCATAGCACAATTAGTTCTCTAAGGAAGTCTTAGTGCATTCTTATGACTAAGAAGAGGGATCTTGAATTGTTGAAATGGTTAAATCAAGAAGATGAGTCATACTTCGTTCCAATACAAGTCCTAGAGTCATACTCCAAGATTGTAACTTGAGTGACATGTCTTAAAGAAGGTTTAAAACACTTGTCAAATGTAAGAGTAAAAGTTTTCTACTCTTGTACATTTGAAATTGGTAAGTTGTGATGTTTTGGATAAAACAAAGACCAACTTAGGCCAATTGTGTGAAGTGTTTGTCTTGATTAGAATCCACACTATCTCTTGGATATTTGACAAGGGAGTCTTATAGGTCAAGAGGACAGTGGGAGTCTTAAAGGTCTTGAAAGTCTCAAGAACTAATCAAGAATAAAACCTGAAGTTCTTCACTAGCACACGATTTGAGGTTTACAATCTATCGTGTCGACATATTCTGTGCCCATTCCAGTTAAAGTTTACTTTGCATATGAGTTCTTAGATTTCTCAATTTGTTGCACAACAACTTGGAAGCAATGGCAGACCCTTGAGCTGCCAGGTGGCAAGAAATTAAGATTGAGTTCAGTCCATATGAGTTTGGATTTGTCATTACCCTTGCCCTGTGACTAAGGTTTTGACAATTCACATGGATAAGAACACATACACCATTAAAAATCTAAGTGTCATAAGGTTTCTCTCCGATTCATGAAAATGATGGTGAGGAAGCACTTTCACTAAGTAGATTTTAGCTAGATAGCAATTGTGATATTTGCATTCTCAAAGTCGTTAGTGGAGCGCGTGTGGTTAACCGGCACACTAACATGGACTTGTGAGAAGTGGCAAAAAGGTCGAAACATTATGATTACGGCATCCCTCTTCATAATTGTTTAGATACACAAGTGTGCTATCTAAGGGAAGGTGTATGTTTTTGATAAAGTTTTATCAAAACAATCTAGTATCAAAAATCTGAACTTTGGTAAGAAAGTCAGCTGATTTCTGAGTACATGTCAAAGCTAGTGGGAGCATAATTGTTATGCTAATAATCATCATGTTAGTGGGAGCATGATAATTATGTTAAGTATTGCAAGCTAGCAATGCTAATTATAGAAAACAAAAGTTTCAATTGGGAAAAAGCTGTTTTGCTATAATTAAGGGAGAGGAAATTATGCTTCATCTCAAATCTATAAGCTTAGATCGTGAGGTTTTAATCATTTAGTCAAGCATATATATATGAATTTTATGTTGGAATGGCTCAACATAAGGAAATTCTGTATATGGGTCCATTATTTGCGTTCTAAAATTCGATTATGATTACGCCATCCCTTTTCATAATCTGAATTATGAGAACTTGGCAAATAAAAATGGAAATGTTATAGCAAAAGAATGGTTTAGTCTTTATGTGAGACATCATGAATCGTGTCCCATATGCTTCAGATATAGGATCGATTACATGTGCTATAATCATCCGTTCTAAAATTCTCCAAATGCCTGGGGCACTAAGAAGGGAAAAGGTTTAGAACTGGATATGACTAAAAGGATTAAACAATTGTCGAGGACAATCTAAGGTTTACCAAAGATTGGTTGCTCAAGGACAGTTGGAAGTATAGTGATAATTCTGGAAGGACCATATTGACATAATCTGTAAGGAGGCAACTCTTGTTCAGAAGTGATAGTCAAAATGGAATCTGGAAATGTTTCAAAGTTAGAATTTTCAATCTGTGTAAGATTAAGGAAACTTAATGCAAGAAGGATATTTCCAAGGAGTTGATCTCCTTTGGAATACTCTGTAATGATTGTTGCCAAGTCTTTGTGAGTTTGTGCATAATCGTTAGAAGAGGATCAATGCATATAAGTTTAGAATCTAACAGATTTCAGTAAATGGCATGAATTTGGAATTCTTGCATTTGCGGTAAGGATTTGGGAGTGTGAAAAGAGAATCATTAAAGTTATGTTCAATTGATCTAGTTCACAAAGTAAAGGTCATAGACAAACATAGTATGCATACTTGGTGTATGGCATGACTAGTGTTTAGAAAACATAGTGTACATGCTTGGAGAATGGGACAACTATTGTTTTAAATTCAAGAATAAAGTTGATAGCTGAAACAGTATACAATGAATAATGTGTAATCATATGGTGATAAATAAAAGGTGTTTTATTTATGTTCAAAGGGTTGATACCATATTGGATTCAATTATTATTGTGTTTCACTTTGCATGTTTTGACTTCCCAAATAAACTGGGTTATTCTTCTGGAATGACTAAGTTATTCAAACTATCCACAGTCGGTCATATGTTGGAAGTAGATATGAATTAAGACTGTCATGGGTTGGCTTGTAGAGGTCTAAGGTGTTGGACAAAGGGCTACAACACTCATGAGTGCTCATAAGTTCTGAGTATTGGATTCAACCCGCGCTCATTGGAATCACTTCATGGATTTTATCACGAGTGATCATGAGACGATAATATCTTATATTCTTCAAACCTAGAGATATGAGTTGTTACTATGAGTTGATAGTACATTGATAGCACGAAAACGCATTTGGTAACTCGGTGCTATAAAACGTGCCTTTGTGTATGATTCAACAAGTAGTAGAACAAGCCATATGAGTCGAAGTTTATCCGTTCCTTTTACCTTCGGGATAAAAGCGATATCTGTGGGCCCCTCGATGATTTGATGATGACAAATGGAAGTGCTCGGCCGGGCCAGGACTGATTTGATTTGTTCAATTAGTCAGTCGTCATAAATCGCAAATCGGGAAACAACAAATGGACAGAGAGAATGATTATAATCCATGTCTCAGTCCATATGATATCTAGAATGGATGAATATATGATCCCTTATCTAATGGAAAAGTCACTGACAAAGGTCAGAGTTCATCTACAAGGTCAGAGTTCGACAGAAGCTTTTGAGAGCTACGATTGCCAGTTGGTTCCTGAAGTCATACGCAATAATAGTTTTAGACTTATCCAAGTGGGAGACTGTTGGATTAATGTCTAAGTCCATAACTATAATTGGTAAGACTTGACCTGACCCGGCATTGTCCATTTGGGTTGCATACCATCATGCACTTGGATAGACTATAATGAGAGAAATAAGACACTTATGGTTATTAATATATTATAAGTTCTAGTATATTAATAATAAGAATAATAGGATTATTTAATTAGTATTGATCAAGAATTAATCTAGGATTAATTAATTGATCAAAAGAAGACTAATTAAATATATGGGTTGATTGTGTAAATAATCCATACTTGTATAGTGGGCTAATGCTCCATGGATAATCAAGTTGGGCTAAAACCCATAGGATGGTTCATGGATGCTCCATGGTGTATTTGTACCCATGGATCATGGAAATGAAAGGCCATGTCAATTAGGGTTTACATGGTGTAACCCTAACTATATAAGCATCTTATTCTTGACCAAAATCGGCCACTAGTGTGTGAAAAGAGAGGGCTAGCCGATTTCATGAAGTGTAGAATTCTCTCAAGCTATTCTAAGTGTATTTGATGATTGTGATTCCATTTGAGGTGTCACACTTGGGGCACTAGGCACTCAAGCTTCATGAAGACATTCTACACCAAAGAGGTATGTATTCTATCTTGCTATTGTCATTGTTTTGTATGCTAGATTAGGATAATACCTTGGAAGTTCTTATTTTCATGTATAATAGAGAAAACATAGATCCAAGGTATTTAGGGTTGCATGTACACTTAGGAGTGTTAGAATGCTCAAAACCCAACAGGTAACTCACCTCGTATTTGCTGAACTCTGCGGGAATCCTTTAACTGCTGCCACTGCTGCTCCGGAAATCCTCCGGCTAAAATTCTCACAAAACGCTTAGTCAGAAACTGGCATCTACCCTTAGGGTAAAATGACCATTTTATCCCTTGACCAAGTCAAAGTCAAAGTGAACTTCCAATTGACCAGACTCGTCGAGTTGACTCGTCAACTCGCTGAGTCCTTATCCTTCCATCAGACCTCATACTCATATCTACTTGTTGAGTTAGGTGATGACTCGACGAGTTTTCCTTCTAAATGAACACCGACTGAATCCACATCCGACTCGCCGAGTTGTATTAACAACTCGTCGAGTTCATCATCAACTGATACTCATGTCCTGACTTGAATCGCCGAGTTGTATGAACAACTCGTCGAGTTACTCTTCATCCTATGAACACGTTCTATCCTCGACTCGTCGAGTTGATGAACAACTCGCCGAGTTCCATGAAGATTGTCTTGGACTCGCCGAGTCCGCTCACGCACTCGCTGAGTACCATGAATTCCCATAACACTTTACCTAGTCTAGAACGTTGGGTCACTCCCCGGGACTGTGACAACCCTATATTTTTCCAAAAGCATTGTAACGCTCGAAAGCTAAGTACAACGAAATTAACCTCGAAAATAAAGTGTTCAAGTTTCTAAGTTGGGATGCATCGAATCTTAGATATCATGCCAAGGTTTCCAAAAACATAAAGAACGCTCAAAACCGGGTTATATTGAAGAACTTATAACCACTCGTATATTTACGACGCGACGTTAAAACATTATTTGACGTAAAAAGTAGAATCTCAATAAAATGCATTTTAAGCCTTAAGTATCTAAACAAAAGTCGTAGATCTCGTTGACAGGTGAACGTGCATAAAAAGATCGCCCAAATTGGACCTCGTATGAAGAAGTTACGAATTTTCAAAGTTTCGTAACGATAGTAGAGGGCTAAAATCTCGGATTGAAGATCGAGTGTTATTTAGCTAACGCAACCTAAACGAAAGTTGAAGATCTCCTCAGTAGTAATAACACAATAAAAAGACAAACGAAAACCGACGTCGAATAAAGAACCTATGAATTTTTAACGAACTTTAGGTGGCCCGGCCTATTAAAAATATATCATTAAAAATAAAGTCAAAACTAGCCGACGAAGTCTAAATGAAAGTTGTAGAGCATAATCTCACCTACGCGTGGATATAAAGAACGCGAAAAACAGAGCTCGTACGCGAAAGTTACGGAATTTAGAAGTCGGAAGCAGGGATTACGCCCCGCGTACTCTGGGAGTACGCCCCGCGTACTAGACCCAGCGTCGAGTTCCATCGGCCCGCCCAAGCTACGTTTAGCTAGACCCGAGTCGTAAGCCATGACGTCATTCTACGCCCCGCGTAACCAAGAACGCCCCGGGTACCGAGTACGCCCAGCGTCCTCCGGAAGTACGCGCCGCGTACGAGGGCTTCCAGCCCTATAAATAGAAGGCATGAGCTCGAGTCTTTGCACACCTTTCTCAATTCTTCAGTCACTCTCACACCCTTCCAAGCACCAGAGACCATTCCCTCACCTCGGTTTCCGCACTCGAGCCCCGACGAAAGATTTACGCTGCAGAGATCCCCGAAGAGCCCGACGACGCAACCATCCGCGGACGAAGTTCTGCTCAACCCTAGCCTCTCTCTTCGAAACGAGTGAGTTCATACCCCTACTTTTCAAATCTTTTCACGTTTTAGGGGGGGAAATACAAGTACATTACAAATCAAAGTATCATTTTTATAATATCGTTCTTATAGAGTGTTGATACAAAAATAACTTTATGTTTTAAAGGGATATTATATCACCAAGTCGTTATTACCAAATGGGAACATACTTTTGACAAAGTATAATGAGCATAGTATTCAAGTGATTCATACATTTTACATATACATCTCGACAAATGAAATGCTTTCAAAGGAAGTACAGTCTTTTATCATCGTAAATCTGTTTATATCTAGTAATGTGAGATAGCTTCACGTACGTTCGAGTATGCATTATTAAGTCCTGTATTATATACCATAATCCCTTGTAGGGGGAGCGTGGTACTTGTGTATAGATCTATACGGGATTGACAATCCCACACCTAAGCTATTAGCTACAGCTAGGCCGGCAAGCCTGGGGTGACAAATGTCATAACAGTTCCAACGCCTGAAGAACGTTGTTACAGGCCAACAATGTCATTAGCATGGTTATAAAACTCACATAAAAGTATAAAAACAAGTTAGATTTACGAGATTCATATATGCATTTCAGTTTTCCATTTTATCGTTAATACAAATTTTATCACTATTATTCAAGTATGGAAAACACAAACGCACTCCAACACGGGAAACTTTTCAAATCATTTATAGAAAATATTGGATTTTCTGAAAACCTCGTTCATCGGTTTACTATCAAAAAGGACATACTTTTTCAATACAAAACGCTTATGAACTCACCAACTTAATTGTTGACACTTTTTCGAAACCACTTGTATTTCTCAGGGAATCAGTAATACAGGTAACCACCAGCTTTTGGAGAAAGGAACACTAAGGATGTTTTATTATGGAACATTTATCATCTCATTGTAATATTCTTTTGCCATTATGTATAACGCAACAACATACGTTTTCATTATATATGTGATGGTTGTGTTACTTTCTTTACAATATTCAATGGTTGTGATACTACGTGAACCACATACGATATACAAACTATAAATACAAAGGGGACCAAAAACCCTCTGATGAAACATTTTCATTAACAAAATACATTCTTTTAAAGATATACATTTTTACAAGCATACATAAATCTCGTATCATAACAAGTTTTACTAAAAAGTATTACGGCAAGTTACGACACTACGATTGAGCCTCAGGGTATGTAATCATGTCGAGAATAAATATAGCCTGATCAACTATATTTATCCTGGATTTGACCAACGTACGTCGAGGAATGGTCGTAGTGGACAACAAGCCGAAAACTTATCAAATACAAAATTGTTCTAGTTTCGCCAAGTTGAAATAGTGTAGAAGTATTATTAAAAATAGTTGTACAATAAAAATTATAGTTAAAAATAATAAGTCGCTAAATAGAAATTTCTTTTCTTATAACGTTCTCATACATCTATCCTAGTATAGACAAATGGCCGGATTCCATTTACCAGGAGATCCCTACTACCCAAACCAAGGCAACGGCGGTTGGATAGAAGAAGACCCGGAGGAAGACCCAGAGGAAATCGAAGAAGAGGTCGAGGAAGAATTCGAAGTCGAAGTCGGAGAGGAGTTCGAAGTCGACGAAGAGATCGTGGAGATTTCTAGCGGGACAGACTCCGAGCCAGAAGTGTACGACCCTCCCATCCCTCATCCTCCCGTAATCAGACCAGATCAACCGGGACCCATCCCCATCTGGGGAAGCCACCTCTACTACTGGAGCCACCAGCAAGGTGTACGCCCTCCATTCGGCATGTGTCGGGATTTTTACAACGTTAGTGGGGGAGGCTCAGCAGATCGAGCACTTCCTGTCGTCGTGAATGCTATAGCTAACCAGAACTACCAGGCGGACCAACAAGCAGCCAGAGTTCGTGAAATCAATGCTGCTACCCATGGTAACGCCGCTGACATCCGCCGTTTGGAAGGACTACATGAGAATACCCAAATCTACACGGGAACACTTCAGAACCAAATGATAGTGGCTCTGGCAGAAATAAGAGGGATGAGGGAACAACAAGCAGATCTCGAGAGGTGACTGATGGGAGTCAAACGGTCGGATGCCGAGTCTAGCTCCAAACGCCGCAAGTAGAGCTTGTTCGATGCCCAACAATTTTGTTATAGATTAGGATCTCGGATAAAAGTTTTTTTTTCCCTTATTTCCCTTTAGTATTTGCAATTGGAGACCTCTAGGAGGGTCAAATTTTTCCCGAACAAGATATGTAATGTAACACACCTCAAGTGTGACCTATATGAATGAATATTAAGTATTTCTTATTATATACCTCTCAAAAATTACGAGTTTTAAATTTCTATGCCTACCTTGAAACCATAAACTAAAGTCAAAAAAATTACAACTAACACACGATTGTCAAAACATTAGAAACTTATAGTATTCATTCTTATTTTTCTCTACCAGAACATGCCTCCTCGCAGATCAACACGCAGAAACTCAACTTCAACACCACCTCCACCACCTCCTCCAATTATGGACACCGTTATGTTCCAGACTGCTGTAACCGCTGCTGTAACTGCAACAATGGCTCAAATGAGCAACAACGGATCAGGGGGAGGAACAAACAGTTTTACAAATGGCCAAGGTCAAAGCCGTTCAGGGGTATGCACTTACAAAGACTTCACCAACGGAAAACCTATTCCCTTTTACGGGACTGGGGGAGTATTGGCTCTATCTCAATGGATAGAGAAAACAGAAGCTGTATTCGAAATCTGTGCATGTCCTGAAGAAAGCAAAGTAAAGTTCGCCGCTTTTACTTTCTCTGAACGCGCCCTGACATGGTGGAACGACCACGTCCAGACACTAACCCTGGTGGTGGCAAACTCCATGGGTTGGGAAAACCTGAAAAGAATGGTCCTTCAAGAATACTGCCCAAGAGGCGAGATTCAGAAGCTTGAACAGGAACTGTGGAACCTCTCGATGGTAGGATCGGACATAGCTGGTTACACCAACAGGTTCAGTGACTTAAAAACACTTTGCCCAGGAATGTTAACCCTGGAGAGCCAAAAGGTTGAGAGGTACATTTGGGGACTATCACCCCCAACTTCGAGGAAGTATGCTAGCTTCCAGACCCTTGACTTTCGCCAGCGCCAAGGAACTAGCGCAATCTCTTGTTGATCATGGTGTCTGTCAAGGAGTCGCGGCGATTATGGCTGAACCAACCAAAGGGAACAGCAACAATGAAATCAATGCCAACAACAACAACAAGAAGAAGAAATTTTGGAACAAAAGGAAGGGACAAACTTCACAAGAACCTTCAAAAAAACAAATGGTTGCAGTTCATGCTGCTACTACCCCCACCACAACTCCTGCTACCTCTGCACCAACAAAACCATACGCAGGGAATCTGCCCAAGTGCAGCAAGTGCAACTACCATCACCATGGTATTTGTCGCGAGATGCACTGCAAGAACTGTGACAGGAAAGGGCACACAACCCGTTTCTGTAAAGCACCGGCACGACCAATCACTCAAGTTTCTGGAACTGGAGTAAGCCGGGCGTGTTATGGGTGCGGAGAGACTGGACACTTCAGGAGGGATTGTCCCAAGGAAAGGAATATTGGCGGTGTAGGGAGAGTGTTGGCAGTAGGACAGAATGAAGCAATAGCAGACCCGCCGGTGGTTACGGGTACGTTCCTACTCAACAACACTTATGCATGCATACTTTTTGACTGCGGTGCGGAGAGAAGTTTTGTGAGTCATAAATTCAAACACCTACTTAATCAAAAACCCCAACCACTCAGTAAAATATTTACTGTAGAAATGGCAAACGGTAAAACAGAACACGCAAACGATTTATACATAGGGTGCACACTAAATTTAAACGAGCGTTTGTTTCAAGTCGATCTTATGCCCATTTCCATAAGAAGTTTCGATGTCATCATCGGTATGGACTGGTTGAGCCTTCACCATGCCGATATCCTTTGCCACGAACGAGCTGTTCGCTTAAATCTGCCAAACGGCGAAACTCTTGTCATTTATGGCGACAAACCTAGTTCAAGTTTACAAATCATTTCCTGTATTAAAGCACAAAAATACCTTCGTAAGGAATATCATACCTTTCTAGGCCACGTAGTAGACAAGAAACGAGAATCGAAAAACATTAAAGATATTCCGGAACTCTG
This sequence comes from Lactuca serriola, assembly GCF_051521515.1. Classification (NCBI taxonomy): domain Eukaryota; kingdom Viridiplantae; phylum Streptophyta; class Magnoliopsida; order Asterales; family Asteraceae; genus Lactuca; species Lactuca serriola. Next base: position 366,525,043 of record NC_136411.1, on the reverse strand, counting down.
CAACTTCCCGGATATTTTCCCAGAAGATCTTCCAGGAATCCCACCGGAACGTCAAGTCGAGTTCAGAATCGACTTAATCCCCGGGGCTACCCCTGTAGCAAAGTCGCCGTACCGTTTAGCCCCAGCCGAGATGCAGGAACTATCCAGTCAATTAAACGAGCTACTGAGCAAAGGATTCATCAGACCGAGCTTCTCACCATGGGGAGCGCCAGTCCTATTTGTAAAGAAGAAGGACGGATCCTTTCGCATGTGCATCGATTATCGGGAACTAAACAAACTCACGATCAAGAACCGATATCCCTTACAGCGCATAGATGATCTATTCGACCAACTTCAGGGAGCAAGCTACTTCTCAAAGATCGATCTAAGGTCTGGTTATCACCAACTGCGAGTACTGGAAGGGGACATCCCCAAAACGGCTTTCCGAACACGTTATGGTCACTACGAATTTGTGGTAATGCCCTTCGGATTGACGAATGCTCCAGCAGTGTTCATGGACTTGATGAACCGAGTATGTCGTCCCTTCCTTGACAAGTTCGTGATCGTGTTCATAGATGATATACTCATCTATTCAAGAAGCCAGGAAGAACACAACAAACACCTCCGCCAAGTACTGGAAACATTAAGGGCAGAGAAACTTTACGCAAAATTTTCCAAATGTGAATTTTGGATTCGGGAAGTGGATTTCCTAGGACATGTTGTAAGCAAAGAAGGAATACACGTGGACCCCTCCAAGATAAAGGCAATAGATAGTTGGACTACTCCAAGAACCCCTACAAAAATCCGGCAATTTTTGGGACTCGCCGGTTATTACCGAAGATTCATACCGAACTTTTCAAAGATTGCCAAGCCACTTACCACCCTAATCCAGAAGAATGTGACCTTCGACTGGGGAGAAAAACAAGACAGTGCATTTCAGACACTAAAGCGAGCCTTATGTAGTGCGCCCATCCTAACCTTGCCAGAAGGAACGGAGGACTTCGTGGTCTATTGTGATGCATCAAACCAAGGACTTGGGTGTGTCTTAATGCAAAGAGGGAAGGTCATCGCCTACGCCTCAAGGCAACTAAAGACGCACGAAGTAAACTACACAACGCACGATCTTGAGCTAGGAGTAGTCGTCTTCGCTCTAAAGATATGGAGACACTATCTCTACGGCACAAAATGTACCATCTTCACCGATCATAAAAGCCTCCAACATATCCTCAATCAGAAGGAACTCAACATGAGACAGAGATGATGGGTAGAACTACTAAGTGATTACGAGTGCGAAATTCGATATCACCCCGGAAAGGCTAATGTAGTAGCTGATGCACTCAGTCGGAAGGAATGCTCAGGCCGCCAGGTGAAGTCCCTAACTATGACTATCCAATCACACCTGTTCACACAAATCAAGGAAGCCCAAATAGAAGCCTTGAAATCCGAAAATGTGACAGGAGAAGCCCTAAGGGGAATGGATAAAAACCTTGAGACTAAGAGCAACGGGATTCGTTATTTCATGGATCGAATTTGGATACCGAAGTTTGGTGGATTCAGAGAAATCGTTATGGACGAAGCCCATAAAACACGATACTCCATACATCCCGGCTCCGATAAGATGTATCTCGACCTCAAGAAGTTGTACTGGTGGCAAAACATGAAAGCCGAAATTGCTACCTACGTGAGCAAATGCCTGACATGTGCCAAAGTCAAGGTGGAATACCAGAAGCCCTCGGGTTTATTACAACAACCAGAAATACCCGAATGGAAGTGGGAGCGGATAACCATGGATTTCATAACAAAATTACCCAAAACAACAAGCGGACTCGACACCATTTGGGTAATTGTCGACAGATTAACTAAGTCACCGCATTTCCTACCAATCAAAGAGACGGATAAATTGGAGAAGTTAACAAGGACATACCTCAAAGAAATTGTACGACTGCATGGTGTGCCCATATCCATTATCTCGGACCGAGATAGTAGATTCACCTCAAGGTTTTGGCAGTCGCTACAAAAAGCTTTGGGGACAAGACTAGACATGAGTACCGCTTATCACCCACAAACCGACGGTCAGAGCGAGAGAACTATACAAACCCTGGAAGACATGCTGAGAGCTTGCGTAATCGATTTTGGCAAAGCATGGGACACACATCTACCCTTGGTCGAGTTCTCGTACAACAATAGCTACCACACCAGTATCAAAGCTGCCCCGTTCGAAGCCCTCTATGGCCGTAAATGCAGGTCACCTTTGTGCTGGGCTGAAGTGGGGGACACGCAACTAGCAAAAGGACAAGCAACTAACAACACGCTCACTGGACCAGAAATCATAAGGGAGACTACGGAGAAGATTGTTCAAATCCGAGAACGTCTAAAAGCATCAAGGGATAGACAAAAGAGTTACGCAGATAAAAGACGAAAACCCTTGGAATTCCAAGTTGGAGACCATGTCCTACTCAAAGTCTCACCTTGGAAAGGTTTAATACACTTCGGAAAACGTGGGAAACTTAACCATGGATACATCGGACCATTCGAGATCCTTGCCAGGATCGGTCCAGTAGCCTACAAACATAGACTACCTCAGGAGCTCCACAACGTACACCCTACCTTTCACGTATCGAATCTGAAGAAGTGCTTATCCGACAAGACCCTTGTCGTTCCTCTAGATGAAATTGCAATAAATAAAAACCTCCAGTTTGTGGAGGAACAAGTAGAGATCATGGATCGGGAAATCAAAAGGACTAAACAAACCCGAATACCCATTGTAAAGGTCCGCTGGAACGCCAAGCGAGGACCTGAATACACTTGGGAACGCGAGGATCAGATGAAACAAAAGTACCCGCATCTTTTTCCAAAACTGTAAACGCTATCTTAGAGTAAATTTCGGGACAAAATTCCCTTAACAGGGGGATGATGTGACAACCCTATATTTTTCCAAAAGCATTGTAACGCTCGAAAGCTAAGTACAACGGAATTAACCTCGAAAATAAAGTGTTCAAGTATCTAAGTTGGGATGCATCGAATCTTAGATATCATGCCAAGGTTTCCAAAAACATAAAGAACGCTCAAAACCGGGTTATATTGAAGAAATTATAACCACTTGTATATTTACGACGCGACGTTAAAACATTATTTGACGTAAAAAGTAGAATCTCAATAAAATGCATTTTAAGCCTTAAGTATCTAAACAAAAGTCGTAGATCTCGTTGAAAGGTGAACGTGCATAAAAAGATCGCCCAAATTGGACCTCGTATGAAGAAGTTACGAATTTTCAAAGTTTCGTAACGGTAGTAGAGGGCTAAAAACTCGGATTGAAGATCGAGTGTTATTTAGCTAACGCAACCTAAACGAAAGTTGAAGATCTCCTCAGTAATAATAACACAATAAAAAGACAAACGAAAACCGACGTCGAATAAAGAACCTATGAATTTTTAACGAACTTTAGGTGGCCCGGCCTATTAAAAATATATCATTAAAAATAAAGTCAAAACTAGCCGACGAAGTCTAAATGAAAGTTGTAGAGCATAATCTCACCTACGCGTGGATATAAAGAACGTGAAAAACGGAGCTCGTACGCGAAAGTTACGGAATTTAGAAGTCGGAAGCAGGGATTACGCCCCGCGTACTTTGGGAGTACGCCCCGCATACTAGACCCAGCGTCGAGTCCCATCGACCCGCCCAAGCTACGTTTAGCTAGACCCGAGTCGTAAGCCATGACGCCATTCTACGCCCCACGTAACCAAGAACGCCCCGCGTACCGAGTACGCCCAGCGTACTCCGGAAGTACGCGCCGCGTACGAGGGTTTCTAGCCCTATAAATAGAAGGCATGAGATCGAGTCTTTGCACACCTTTCTCAATTCTTCAGTCACTCTCACACCCTTCCAAGCACCAGAGACCATTCCCTCACCTCGGTTTCCGCACTCGAGCCCCGACGAAAGATTTACGCTGCAGAGATCCCCGAAGAGCCCGACGACGCAACCATCCGCAGACGAAGTTCTGCTCAACCCTAGCCTCTCTCTTCGAAACGAGTGAGTTCATACCCCTACTTTTCAAATCTTTTCACATTTTAGGGGGGGAAATACAAGTACATTACATATCAAAGTATCATTTTTATAATATCGTTCTTATAGAGTGTTGATACAAAAATAACTTTATGTTTTAAAGGGATATTATATCACCAAGTCGTTATTACCAAATGGGAACATACTTTTGACAAACTATAATGACCATAGTATTCAAGTGATTCATACATTTTACATATACATCTCGACAAATGAAATGCTTTCAAAGGAAGTATAGTCTTTTATCATCGTAAATCTGTTTATATCTAGTAATGTGAGACAGCTTCACGTACGTTCGAGTATGCATTATTAAGTCCTGTATTATATACCATAATCCCTTGTAGGGGGAGCGTGATACTTGTGTATAGATCTATACGGGATTGACAATCCCACACCTAAGCTGTTAGCTACAGCTAGGCCGGCAGGCCTGGGGTGACAAATGTCATAACAATTCCAACGCCTGAAGAACGTTGTTACAGGCCAACAATGTCATTAGCATGGTTATAAAACTCACATAAAAGTATAAAAACAAGTTAGATTTACAATATTCATATATGCATTTCAGTTTTCCATTTTATCGTTAATACAAATTTTATCACTATTATTCAAGTATGGAAAACACAAACGCACTCCAACACGGGAAACTTTTCAAATCATTTATAGAAAATATTGGATTTTCTGAAAACCTCGTTCATCGGTTTACTATCAAAAAGGACATACTTTTTCAATACAAAACGCTTATGAACTCACCAACTTAATTGTTGACACTTTTTCGAAACCACTTGTATTTCTTAGGGAATCAGTAATACAGGTAACCACCAGCTTTTGGAGAAAGGAACACTAAGGATGTTTTATTATGGAACATTTATCATCTCATTGTAATATTCTTTTGCCATTATGTATAATGCAACAACATACGTTTTCATTATATATGTGATGGTTGTGTTACTTTCTTTACAATATTCAATGGTTGTGATACTACATGAAGTCATCCACCCCCGAATGTTTCCGCCATTCTGGTTTGGGGGTGTGACAGGGACTCCTAAAACCCTTCCACACTCAACTAGTCCTTATGACCCTCACTGATATGGGACCAAAACCCTTGGACTCGCCGAGTCCAGGAATGGACTCGCCGAGTCCTTATCCTTCCATCAGACCTCATACCCGTCTCTACTCGTTTAGTTAGGCGATGACTCGACGAGTTTTCCTTCTAAATGAACACCGACTGAATCCACATCCAACTCGCCGAGTTGTGTGAACAATTCGTCGAGTTCATCATCAACTAAGACTCATGTCATGTCTTGACTCGCCGAGTTGTATGAACAACTCGTCGAGTTACTCTTCATCCTATGAGCACGTTCTATCCTCGACTCGCCGAGTTGATGAACAACTCGCCGAGTACCATGAAGATTGTCCTGGACTCGCCGAGTCCGTTCATGCACTCGCTGAGTACCATGAATTCCCAGAACACTTTGCTTAGTCCAGAACATTGGGTCACTCCCCCGAGACTTCTAAAACCCTCCCATACTCAATTGGTCCTTATGACCCTCACTGATATGGGACCAAAACCCTTGGACTCATCAAGTCCAGGAATGGACTCGCCGAGTCTATCACATTCCTTACTAAGAACGTCGATTTCTGATGTACAACACTTAACCAAATGATAGATCCAGGCCCCCAAACTCGATCTAGCACGTAAAGTTACAAACTTTGTGTGCATGCATGGGACATTAGAGCTTAAAAGGCTCTAAAATGGTTCTTTTGTTGCATGGGGCCTTCCTTGGTGCAAAAGCAACCTAGATCTGACTTGTGGCTCATAAAATGACATGATACAGAAGCCCAGACCCCAACCATGTTTGCAAACATGGTTGGCCACCAAAAAAGGCTTATAAAAGCCCTAAATCACCTGAAAGAGGGATCTAATAAATGAATGAGCAAGGTTCAGACTTTATACCTTCCAAAGACTGCAAATGATGAACTAAACTCGAATCCTTCAGTCTCTTCTTGATCCTTCTAAGCTCTTCCTTCTTCCTTGAGGTCAAAACTCACAAGAATCACTCAAAAAGCCTTAGATCTTCTCAAAAACGGCTAGGGTTTGCTATGAGGAGTGTCTGGGAGCATAAAGGGGGAAAGGAGGTTGCATAAGGTCGTTTAAATAGGTTGCTAACCCTTGGATTAGGGTTTTTGTCCAAACAGCAGCTACACGCCGAGTCTGGGACTGGACTCGCTGAGTGCGTAGCTTAAACCATGCGCCTCATCCCACTTCTACTCAGCGAGTCAGTTCTTCAACTCACCGAGTCCAAGGCCAAAAACGCCAAAAATAAATGAAGATTTAATTACAAAATACATACCAAGAACTAGGTGCTACAAATGCCACTAGATTAATAAAGGGATATGGCATGATAACAAATGTAGAATTCACAATTCAAAAGATAGCTTACGTTGAAGATTTGCAACACAATCTAATTAGCATTTCTCAATTGGTTGTAGATATAGGTCTCAAAGTGTCTTTTACTGAAAAAGGTTCTAAAATCATAGAAAAGAGAATTAAAGCTGTTATTCTCAAGTTAAGTAGGAAAGGAGAAATGTATCCTCTCAATCTAAATTCGATTCAAGGAAAACCATTCATTTATCTGCTTACGAAAGCGTTTTTGGATGATAGTTGGTTAGGGCACATAAGGCTTTTTCATATGAACTTCAAATATATAAGCAAGCTAGTGCTTAGTGATCTTGTTCGTGGACTTCCTCTTCTAAAATTTGAAAAGGAACACTTGTGTGCTGCTTGTGAGCTCAAAAACATGCAGAAAGAATCATTCTTCTATAATAAATACCAAGATCATTGAACCACTAGAATTATTGCATATTGATATTTGTGGTCCTTCAGCTATCGAAAGCATCGGTGGTAACAAATACATTTTGGTTATTGTTGTTGATTTTTCTCGATTTACTTGGGTATTATTTCTTAAACAAAAATCCAATGCGACTCAGAAGCTCATTGAATTCATCAAATAAGTGGAGCTATAATTGCGAAAGACAGTTTGGAAAATTCATAGTGATAATGGTTCGGAATTCAAAAATCATGCATTTGAAGAATTCTTGACAAGAAAAGGAAATTTTCACAATTTCTCTTAGCCTTCCACTCCATATAAGAATGGTGTAGTTGAAAGACGAAATCGATCTCTCTGTGAAGCTGCAAGGACAATGCTATCGTTTGCAAATCTTCCTCTGTATTTTTGGAATGATGTTGTTGCTGATGGATTTTGAGCATTCTAACACTCCTATGGTGTGCAGGCAACCCTAGAAACCTTGGATCCATGTTTTCTCTATTATACATGCAAATATTCATTTTCCAATTTTTCATCCTAACTAGCATGTGATTGGGGTACATGTAATATTAAAACTAGTAGAATGACATAATTTCTTGTTACTTGAATTCCTTAAGACCTTGTGAGCCTAGCACCCCAAATGTGATGCCTCAAATGCTTCACACAACACCACAAATCTCAGAATAACATGAGAGAAGTACACTTGTGCACAAATTCGGCTAGCCCTCCTTTCTATGTCTAAGTTTCCGATTTTGCTCCAAACGAGGTTCTTTATATAGTTTGTCACATGTAGGGTTACACCATGTTAACGCTAATGTGCATGGCCTTTCATTTCCCAATGATCCTTGGGTTTTAACCTCCATGGAGCATCCATGAAGCACCCAATGGGATCTAGCGCAATCTAGTGAATCATGGATAATAAGCCCACTATATAAGAATGAATGATTTACACAATCAATCCCCATATATTTAATTAGTCTCTTTTGATCAGAAATTAATTCTTGATCAATACTAATTAAATAATATGATTTCATATTAATATATTAGAACTTATAATATATTAACAAATCATAAGTGTCGTTTTCTCATTTTGTCTATCTAATTGTTGCGATGCCATGTAGCCCAAATGGACCATGCCAAGCTGGGTCAAGTACATACTAAATATAGTTATGGACTTAGACACCTTATCCAACAATCTCCCACTCGGATAAGTTTAATAACTATAGTTACAAGTATGACTTCATGATCTGACCAGCAATCGTAGCTCTTTCAACGTCTTGCGGAACTAAGAAGATGCGCCATTTAAGATAAGTGATCATATAATTCTTTGTTCAAGATATCAGCCAGACAAATACATGGAACAACGTCATACTTATTGTCCAGCTGTTTTTTTCCCGATTTCTGATTTGTTTGATAAAGAACTTAATAGAACACATTAATTTATTTCTGATCGGTCCCAATAAATAATTCAAAACAAAATCATCGAGGCCCCAAGATATCGCTATTAATCCTCCAAACACTTAAAGGAATAGATAAACTTCGATTCATATGCTTGTACTAACTAATCAGAAAATTATACACAACAACACGTTTTATACCATCAAGTTATTGATATCTTTTCGTACTATAAATGTACAACCAACTCATAGTCAACAACTCATTTCTCTTGGTTTCAAGACTTATATGATATTACCGTCTCACGATCACTCGAGATAAATTACATGAAGTGATATAAGTGAGCATGGGTTGAATCCAATACTCAGAACTTATGAGCACTCATGAATGTTACAACAACAATTTCTATGTCTAATACAATTCAGACAAATCTACAAACCCAATTCATGACATTCTTCTTTCAGTACGTATTCCAAAGTATGATCGACTGTGGGCAGTTGAATAATATGATATACCATAACATAACTATTCTTGAAGTCAAAACATGCAAACTGAAACAATAGTAAATTATTGACACAAGACAGTACCATACTAGTAAATAAAAACACCTTTTATTTAAACATCACATGTCAATTACATTTCAATTATTACAAGTTTCGAAGCTATCTAATTACTAAAAACTAATATCACCCTTCAGCCCAATGTGCCTTGCATGCTGTAAATACTTAACCCTACACAGTTGCTTCCTGAGGGGATCTGGTGGGTTCTCATCCGATGATACCCTCTTTTCCACGAGGAGTCCTTCTTCTATTCGATGGTGAAGTGATATTTTCTGTCGATATGCCTGGATCTTCCATGATCCCTTGGTTCCTTGGCTAAGGCAACTGCACTCTCATTATCACAGAAAATCTCCATAGGCTCCTTTATAGTTGGTACAACTCCAAGGTCTCCAATGAAGTTCTTCAACCATATAGCCTCCTTCTCCGCCTCGCTTGCAGCTATGCACTCTGATTCACAAGTTGAATCAGCTACTGTCTCCTGCTTGGAACTTTTCCAAGTAATTGCTCCTCCATTTTGGGTAAAGACCCAGCGACAAATGAGAGCGGAAATTATCCCTATCAGTCTGGAAGCTAGCATCACTATACCCCACTACTCTCAACTGATCAATCCCACCAAGGATAAGGACCTAATACCTAGTCCTCCGCATGTACTTGAGAATGTTCTTCACTGCGGTCCAGTGAGCCTTGCCCTGATTCCCTTGATGTCTTCTAACCATGCTTAAAGAAAAGGCCACATCAGGACAAGTACAAGTCATAGCATACATGATCGAGCCTACAACCGAAGCATATGGTACTCGACTCATCTCAACTATCTCAGCCTCTGTACCCGGGCTCTGAGTCTTACTCAGTTTGGTGTTACTCTGGATCGGTAAGTCAACTTTCTAGGAATCCTGCATGCTGAATCTTTTCAGCACCTTATCCAAGTAGTTACTTTGACTAAGTCCAATTAGTCTCTTACTCCATTCTCTAAATATCATTATCCCTATGATATAGGCAGCTTCTCCAAGGTCCTTCATAGTGAAACACTTCCCAAGCCAGGACTTAACCTCCTGCAAGGTTCAGATGTCATTTCCTATGAGTAGTATGTCATCCACATACAATACCAAAAAGCTAACTATACTCCCACTAGCCTTAACGTATACACATGACTCATCCTCGCTCCTCGAAAAGCCAAACTCTTTGACTTTCTCATCAAAACAATGATTCCATCTGCGAGATGCTTGTTTTAATGCATAGAAGGATTTCTCAATCTTACACACTCTATTAGGGTACTTCGCATCGACAAAACCCTCTGCCTGACTCATGTAAACATCCTCAGCTAACTTTCCGTTAAGAAAAGTATTTTTGACATCCATTTGCCATATTTCATAATCATGAAATGCAACAATGGCTAGCATAACCCTAATGGACTTAATCTTCGCTACTCGTGAGAAGGTCTCATCATAGTCAACTCCCAGAGTTTGAGTAAAGCCCTTCGCAACCAGTCGCGCTTTATAAGTATGTACATTTCCATCCATGTCAGTCTTCTTCTTGAAGATCCATTTGCACTCGACTTTTTTACGACCGGATACATTGTCAACCAAGTTCCAAACTTGATTGTCACACATGGACTGAATCTCAGTGTCCATAGCTTCTTTCCATTTGGCGGACTTAGGGCCTGCCATGGCTTGCTTAAAGTTATTAGGCACATCCAAATTTACCAGTGTACTATCATTGATAAATGCATCACCTTCCATAGTAATATGGAAACCATAGTAATGCTCAGGTGGATTCCTAACTTTGGTGGAACGCCTGAGAGGTACAGACTCATCAATTTCCTTAACAGGAGTTTCCTCCTCAGGTTGATTGCTTGTCATGAGTCTCGCGCCTCACGAAAGCCTCGCAACCCCAAATCTTGATGTGGTCTCAATTGGGAACTTTCCCAGTCCACATCTCGTGAGGTGTTTTGGAACCCTTCTTAGTAGAGACTACATTAAGGATATGGGCGGCAGTCTCTAAGGAATACCCCTAGAATGAGATTATTAACGAAGCTCGACTTATCATGGAACAAAGCATGTCTAACAAGGTTCGATTGCGCCTCTCAGCCACACCATTCAGTTGTAGTGTCCTAGGAGGTGACAACTGTGAAACAATTCCACATTCCTTAAGATAGTCAAGGAACTAGATACTGTTATACTCACCACCTCGATCGGATCGGAGTATCTTTATCTTCCTTCACAACTGATTCTCCACTACCTGTTTAAACTCTTTGAATTTCTCAAAGGTTTCTGACTTATGCTTGATTAAGTAGATATAGCCATACCTACTGTAATCATCAATAAAATTCACTTAGAAGCGGTTAGCATCCCTTGTGGCGGTTCTGAAGGGTCCATACACATCGGTGTGTATGAGATCTATCAAACCCTCACCCCTACCACAAGTACCAGTGGAGGGTGACTTAGTTATTTTTCCAAGCAAAAAAGATTCGCAATTATCTTCTGACCATAAGTCAAATGACTCCAAGACTCTAGCCTTTTGGAGTTGGCCTATGCGCTTCTTGTTAACATGTCCAAGACGAGAATGCCACATGGATGCCTTATCTAAACTAGTGGAAGAATCAATACGCAAAACATTATTTCCTAAGTTGTCTACAACCAACACAGTTTTATATACACCATCAGAAAGTAATGCTTTAAAATAAAGAACACCATTATAGAAAGCATTAATACCACCACATTCATTATCAAATGAAAAAGTAAATCCTTCTTTTTACAAACCATGAAGCAAAATAATATTTCTTGCCATTTCAGACAAGTAACAACACTTATTTAAATCTAATATTAACCCACTACTAAGCATTAAAGAATAAACTCCATTCTTGGTGGCAGGTCAAGCTTTGATATTCCCCAAGATCAAGTTTATCTTTCCGTGCTCCACATCCTCACTTCTTTTTAGGCCCTGCAAATCAGAACATATGTGAATTCCACACCCTGTATCAAGGACCCAAGAATTAGTATGTGGTGAGTTATTAGAAAATATAGTGTAAATACCTGCATGGGTGGGTTTTACTTTCCCATTCTTAACATCTTGCAAGTACTTGGGGCAGCTTCACTTCTAGTGCCCCTTTTCCTGACAGTAAAAGCATTGTGCATTCTTCAGGTTGGAAGAGGGAGTAGCAGAACCTCCTTTAGTTCCACTTGAAGAGGAGCCATCAAGAGAATTTCCCTTGGTACCCTTCGAAGAGGCCTTCTTCTTTTTCCCTTTACCTTGCTCGATTGCCAGAACAGGGTCTGCGGCAGGAGTAGATACAACCGTTTTACCTTTGAGACTAGTTTCGGCTGTTCTCAAAAGTCGTTGAAGTTTGCTAAGTGTGACCTCTCCTTGTTCATATGATAGGTCATACGGAACTAATCATAACATGGAGGTAAGGATTATAGTATGATATCAATAGCTAGTTCCTTAGGGAATTTCACATTCAACTTAACCAATCAGTCCATAAACCTTTGCATCTTCTGCAAGTGGCTCGTGATTAGTTCACCATCCTTCATCCTGGTTGTTATCATGGAACAGATGATTTCATACCTCACTTGACGAGCACTCTGATGGTATCTTTCCATCAGGTCCTGGTGCATCTCATAAGGGTAGAAATCTGATGGGTTGTGAGCATTCTAACACTTCCTAAGTGTACATGCAACCCTAATAGCCTTGAATCTATGTTTTCTCTATATACATGCAAATTTCTTTTTCAAGGTTATTTCCTAACTAGCATGGCATGGGGAATAAATAAAATATAAAGACTAGTAGAAATACATACCTTGTTGTTGCTTGGATTCCTTTAAGACTTTGTGAGCCTAGCACCCCAAATGGTGTGCCTCAAATGCTTCACACAACACTACAAACTTGGAATAACTAGAGAGAATACTTCTTACACTAAAAAATCGGTTATGCCCTCTCTAGTAACACTAGTGCCGATTTTGCATGCTATAGGGTTTCTTTTATAGTGTGTCATAATTAGGGTTTCATCATGAAGACCCATAATTGTCATGACTCTTCATTTCTCATGACCCATGGGTTTGTAACTCCTATGGACTTTCCATGGAACTCCATATGGTTATAACCAAACCCATAAACCATGGATCATTAATCCACCATAAAAGAATTCATGACTGTCATAATCAACCCCATATATTTAATTAGTCTCACTTTGATCACCAAATTAATACTAGATTAATACTTGATCAATACTAATTAAATAATACTATTATTAATATATTAGAACTTATAATATATTAATAATCACAAGTGTACTTTCTCTCATTTTGTCTATCCAAGTATTGCAATGCCATGCAACCCAAATGGACCATGCCGGGTCAGGTCAAGTACATACCAAATAAAGTTATGGACTTAGACACTATATCCAACAAAATCTTCATAGAATTTATGGAGTTCTGTTGTCATGGTAGCCAACATGATACAAGACACCTTAGTGGCATCCATCTCATGGGTAGTGTACTCAGCAATCTCCTCTAGAGTAGTAGACGACTCAACGATTTCCTTTAGCTCCTTGTCTAGGACATATTCCTTGTCCTCATAACGAGTGACCATCCTGATGTTCCTAATCCAATTATTGAAGATGGAACCATCAAAGATGCCTCTCCCACAAAGGTTTATGAGAGAGAAGGAGCCATAAGCATTGTTGGAAGTCATCTAAAAAAGAAGAAAGACAACTTTACATTAGATAAAGAGTCCTTAACAAGACACCCAAATGAAATAATAAGGCTAGGATCCAACACAATACTTCATAACTTGGAAGAGGGATGTCATAATCCAAGCTACGAAATATTTGAAGGTAGGAGAACGACGATTCACCAATTTCCACATTGAAAAACAAAATAATATTAGGTATTAATTCGATTGAAAGTCCTAGATCTTTTGAGATTCATTGAACTTTTCAATGGCATGTTTAATCTCGATTGTGCCCTCTCAAGTTTGTGATTGGGATGTTGAGGATCACAAACAAGGTGTGAATAGCCATGCAAATTAACTTGGTACCCTTAACTTTATCACTTAATCGATCTGTCGGTTAACCACACGCACTCCACCGATCTATGATAAACATGAGGTTACCCTTTTCCACTCTTACTAGTCCATGTTAGTGTGCTGGTTAACCATACACACTCCACTAACAACTTGGTAAGGTAAAAACTGTAATTTCATGGGTTAGCACCAAATTCACATTTTCCTAAAGTAACTAAGATTGGGAATTTATAAAAGGTTTAGTTACTTTATATTTATCATTATACTTTTAATGAGTATTATAGTGTTTGTCCTACTCGTTCAGCTAACGACCCTCCATCAGTCAAGGAAGCGGTAGGTGAGAGTGGACACCCATTAAGCTGCCATTTTATAGGCAACAATCTAATACCCCCTTATAGACCGACTTCGTGAATGACGCCTACTAACAGTAAGAATGACTTGATCTTATACATATACATTATTAACTCATAATACTATAAAGTATAAGGGTTGAATTTTAAACTTTTAAACTCTAGCATTTGGAATTAAAGTTTTTGAAAGTGACTTTAGAAATTCCAAAACTTGAGGGTAAGTTTTGGAACTTTTCAAAACCTTTCATTTTCAATAACTTATGAGTTTTAATGATTTTAAAGAAAAGACTTTTGTAATTCCATAACTTGAGGACAAGTTATGGAGTCCATTAATTGACATTTAGATCATAAATTACACTAAAAAACAATTTGCAAATAATTCCTATGATCTACCAAAACTCATAAGCATGAACATTCATATCAACAATTTTCAAGAATCATATAAACATATATAAAACTTGACACTTTGATAAATATCATTGAAATTGGATTAGCATAATAGTTAGTCCAATTCCAACAACAAAACTCGAAAATCTACACACAGGGCCTCCCACTCACCAAGTGCATGACCCTACTCGACGAGTAGGATGAACTTTCACATGGACTCGTCGATTCCCCCCATGGACTCAGCGAGTTCACTTTATAGTTAGCCGTTTTTCGACTTTTTTCAGCAATTAGCATCAAGTACAATGAAAACAAGCCCAAACTCTGATACCACTGATGGGTTTTGAGCATTCTAACACTCCTATGGTGTGCATGCAACCCTAGAAACCTTGGATCTATGTTTTCTCTATTATACATGAAAATATTCATTTTCCAAGGTTTCATCCTAACTAGCATGTGATTAGGGTACATGTAATATAAAAACTAGTAGAATGACATACCTTTCTTGTTGCTTGAATTCGTTAAGACCTTGTGAGCCTAGCACCCCAAATGTGATGCCTCAAATGCTTCACACAACACCACAACTCTTGGAATAACTTGAAAGAAGTACACTTGTGCACAAAGTCGGCTAGCCCTCCTTTCTTTGTCTTAGTTACCGATTTTTCTCCATATGAGGTTCTTTATATAGTGTGTCACATGTAGGGTTACACCATGTAAACCCTAATGTGCATGGCTTTTCATTTCCCCAAGATCCATGGGTTTTAACCTCCATGGAGCATCCATGGAGCACCCAATGGGACCTCTCCTAATATAGTGAATCATGGATCAAAATCTCACTATACAAGAATGAATGAATTACACAATCAATCCCCATATATTTAATTAGTCTATTTTGATCACAAAATTAATTCCAAATTAATTCTTGATCAATACTAATTAAATAATAGGATTTAATATTAATATATTAGAAGTTATAATATATTAACAAATCATAAGTGTCCTTTTTCTCATTTTCTGTATCCAATTGTTGCGATACCATGCAAACCAAATGGACCATGCCAAGCCGGGTCAAGTATATACTAAATATAGTTATGGACTTAGACACCTTATCCAACAGTTGCAACTTCTTGTTATACTCAGAATTGCTCTTATATTAACAACCATTTTTAAATCACTCCTTATGAAATTTTGAACAATCGAAAGCCTAACGTAAATTTATTTCATGTGTTTGGAAGTGACAACCCGAAATTTCTATCTTGTACAGTCAATCATTTCAATCAAATTCAAACATGCTTCTTCTAACTTTTTGCACCTTTGGTGTCCATTTGATCATTCTGAGCTTAAATACATCAAAGAAATAAGTGAAAGGGAGTGTCAGATGAACTGGTAAACTATCACGCAAGCCATAAGCCCTCAAAAGAGGAGTTTACAGCCAAAACCTTGGAATTTACGGCGGTAAACTCAAGGTGGTTGTAAACTCCATGCCTATATATGAAAAACTTGGCCATTTTCATTCCTTCCAGTCTTCAATCTAGAAAGTAATCTTTCCATTTTCAACTTGATATCCTTCCATATCTAGAGAATACACAAGATTTCATCCATGAAATCTCTTCTTTGGATTAGATCTTCAAGTGTTCTTCATTTCACCAAGAACACCAAGAACACACACTAGTGTTCTTGAGCCTTAAACACCCAAACAAGTTTCTATATTGTAAGTACTCTTACCCTAGCTTGCGTTAATGCTTGACTAACTTAGTTTACCCCTTGAAATCATCAAAAACTCAAGAACACATGGTGTTTACGGCCAAGGAAATTTCCTTGGGTTGTAAACACACATAAGTTATGCATTTGTGCCACCACTCCTTCCTAAGGCTTAGACATGAACGTAGAACACTTCATATTGACTTGTAAGACCTTAAAACACAAAATGGCATTAGTTACCATGAGTTTATGGCCATAAACTCAGTGGGCCATAGCCCATGGACCGTAAACTGATGTGGTAATTACCATGGGCCGTAAACTCCAAGGTGAAGCCTTACAACCCTTAGATGCAACCCTTCTGTACTTATAACACTTGAATCCAAGTGTTTCCCATGTTCTAGGGTGTCTATACTTACTTAATTAGTTGTTTAAACACCAATTAGATACATATATGTGTAATTATGTGCTAACTAGGATCCGTGTGTGTGCTCAAGTCATCACTTGACATGTAGCATCTTATACCAGTTATTCATCCAAGCTACTCACTACACGAGAGTTCATACCCATTAATCAACCTTTTAAATGCTTTTATGGGGGGGGGATACAATGTAACAACCCGAAATTTTATATCACTTTTTGTAACTCAACTTGTAATCCAACTTGATCAACCAAACGTCGTTTCCAAATTCGTTTCCGATTTCGCCATTTTAATAAGTCATTAACTTGTATTGATCTAAAATGACTTAATGGGTGTCTTAATGTCATTAAGAATCATTTTAACATCCCATTATAGCTATCAGAATAATTCTAGAATCGACCATATCTGGTCATGACAATTTGGTCGGGTATGACCAAAAGCCCCACTTAACGTCGGTATCGGGTAGAATTTCGTCGTGTCCAATTCCCGAGCACTATATAAGTGATTCAAAGCTATCATTTGAAGATTTTGGCCATTTCTTCCATAAACATTTCCAACGTCTCTCCTCAAACTAGAATTAAAGGTCCAAATCTCAAGTTTAAGGCTTCAAATCTTTGAGGTAACTTCCCTAGCATGCTATACAACCTCTTTAGCCTTCAAATTAGAGTATACTCTATGGATTAGGACCATCATTATGTGTTTACGGCCCTAGAACTATCCTAGGCCGTAAACTCATATAAATGGGGTTTTTGAGCCATTTAACCCTTCCACATCTTAGTTGGGACTTAGATACGACCTTAAGGCTTGAAAATTGAGACTTAAAACAATTAAAACATGAATTTTATGGGACAAAAGAGAGTTTATGACCAAGGTTTGCTCTTGGGCCGTAAACTCCTCAAAAATGGGGATTTAACACCTTAAATCATGTTAGAATGCCTTGAAACTCAACAAATAGCTTTGTGGTAAATCCTAGATCCATCTAAAAATAGTTTAGGGGTTTGAAATACATCAAAAATACCACATATAGGAGTTTACAGCCTAGGAACATACCCTTTGGCCGTAAACTCATATAACTATGTCAAATGATGCATTTAATTCACTCCAAAGGCTTGCTTAAATTTCTAAAATCACATGTGATTGTTTTAAGTGTCAAAAACCAAATTTTCATGAGTAAAGAAGAGTTTACGGCCATAGAACATGCTTCTAGGCCGTAAACTCCTAAAAGTATGTTAAATGGTGCTCTAAATTCATAACAAGGCTTGGAAAATTAACTAGAATCACATGTGATTGTTCTTTGTACCTAAAATGAATTGTTTTTGACAATAATAGAGTTTACGGCCATAAACTCCAAGTTTAAGGCCGTAAACTTCCTTTTAAAATGGTATAAATCCAAACAAATTGTTCCAAGGCATTTTAGTAAGTCATTCCAACAGTCCCCAAGTCGAAACAAGTCAATAAACCCTCAAAATCACACCCACATGAGTTTACGGCCATAAACTCATGTAGGTGTGTGTTATGTGGTTGTAAACTCCATGAAATGTTTACTTTTGGAGAGTAAACTCAAGTCCCAAGTCCCTAGTGCCATATTACATCCGAAGATGTCACCCGGGTCGCTCCAAACACTCGTTTTGAGGTGTTTAACCTCGTTGGAGTGTAATGTTCCATATAATTAGTGATTGTAAATCTAATTAGTTATATATGGACATTATTACATTTTACATAGGGACATCGCGAGTAAATAATCCCCGAACCAACGTCTAGTATCCAAAACCGACGCATTTCCGAGTCCAGTGAGTTCATACCCCTATAATTTTTCACTGATTTTCACTGTTTTTAGGGGGAACACAAGCAAAGTACAAGGGTTTTCTTGTACTCAAAACTTATTTTCGTGTGTGTGTGTGTTTCACATTTCATATGCTTTTAATACTTATATACACAACTGATAACCAGTAGAACATACAGATCACGTAAACATTTATTTGTGAAATGGGTTTTATAAACTTTTACGTTTTATATATTTCACAAATGGTTTTCCACACTTTATCAGTTAAAAGCATCACATTAGAACACATGAACAATATAATTTGTACACTACCTTGTCCTTGGTAACATTCCACATAGATACACGAATGGAGGATTATCATATTACTACTAGTAAATTTGTTATTCCTGTATGATTGGAGACACGTCCTCGGCAAACACTCCACAGAGATACGCGAGTGGAGGACTACACCCGTAACCAGAATCTCTGGGATTTAGAGAGTGTGACTTAAGTGTATAGATCTATACGGGGCTGACTACCCCACACCTGGCTACTAGCTACAGCCGAACTGAAATGGTTCAAGGGTGACGAAAGTCATAAGGTTGTGGACTACTTATTGCCACAGGTTCAGTCGTTAGTATGGTTATGGAACTCGCAATTAGGATAACAGAGATTTACTCAGAGTAATAATGAATAACTTATACATCTTTTACATTGTTAACCAACATTCAGGAAGGTATGGGATCTTTCTGGGAAACCTTGTACATAACCAGGTCCAATAGAATACATCTTTACAATGAAAACGAACATTCAGGAAAGCATGGGGCCTTCCTGGGAAACATATATATAACCAGAAAAGTGTAACAAAACAGATAACATTACATCTTTTACAAATGATAACTCACAATCAGGAAAGTATAGGACTTTCCTGGTGATACATTGGAACTCAAACAGAATAGTTTAACAAACTGGATAATCAAACTATACATTTTTCACATGAGTAACGTGTTTTCAGTGTACAAACCTACTATACTTTGTAATTGTGAAACAACAATCAACTTTTAAGAAAACGTGGGATTTTCTTGACGTGTGTTACATTTTCAGAAACTGAAAGGAAGCATGAACATTTTCACCAAGACAAAACTACTTATGAACTCACCAGTGTTATGCTGATTTTCAAAACTGCTTGTGTTCTCAGGTCGACGTTAGAACAGGTACAGAAGATCCTTTTTGCTTGAAGTTGGAATGCTCAGAAGAACCATTTCATTTTTATTCATATATATATATATATATATATATATATATATATATATATATATATATATATATATACTATATATCACAACTGTACAACTTTACTTTTGAAAACAATTGTAAAACTTTTATATGTAATGTAATGGTTGTTCTACTTTACTTACTATGTATATTGGATTTGATACTCAACGTGGAGTCAACCCCGGAAATGTTTCCGCCTTCGGTTTTTGGGGTGTGACAGATTGGTATAAGAGCCCTTGTTTATAGTGAATAAATATAAACACTAAAGGGCCTAAGTGCTCTGAAATAAAAGTATCTTCAAACTATAAGTATTTTCAAAAGTATATAAGTATACCGAATCGTCGAGATCCGTAACTATAAGTAGAACAAAACATAAGTAAATGGGTGTTGTGTGCTGCGGTTAAACCTGGGCAGTTATGTAGTCGTGTCTAGGATCAATATAGCCTGGCCAACTATATTCATTCGAGACACGGCCAACATGTGCTTGGGAGTGACTGTGGTAGGCGGCATGCCTAAAACTTACCCTAATACCACCAACATCGAGCCAGTATCGTAATGAATCATGAAATACTATGGGAGTATTTCTCGAATCAATTCTTTGTAGAAATCCTCATTCACGTATAGACCCCCGATCATCCCGTTAGCGATAGTTTACCTGCTTCAATAACTCTTTCCTGTTTTATCGCTTATTTGGAATAAATATCTATCATATCTCTTGATTCAATTCAGAGGACTTATCATCCTCTCTTTCTTGATCTTATTAGATCAAGATGCCTCCCAGAAAGAGACCCAGCTCAAAGACCAACAACCCTCTGCCACCACCTCCTCCTGAAATTGATCCCGTGTTATTTCAGACAGTTGTTACCGCCGTGGTGGCAGCTACCATGTCCCAATTGAACACTGGTGGTTCTGGTGGTTCAGGAGGTGGTACTCAAGATCAAGAAGGCAATCAGGGGCATCGAAGTTCCTATAAGGACTTCATGAATGCAAAACTAACATCCTTTGATGGCATTGGAGGTGTCATTTCCCTATCCCGATGGTTCGAGAAAATCGAATCCATTTTTGAAATTTGTACCTGTGCTGAATCCGATAAAGTCAAATTTGCAGCTTGTATCTTCAGTAATAAAGCTTTGACTTGGTGGAATAGCCGAGTCAAATCCTTGACCTTACCCGTAGCTAATGCCATGGGCTGGAACGCCATGAAAGAACTTCTCTTGGCCGAATACTGTCCCCGTGGTGAAATGCAGAAGCTAGAGCACGAGCTCTGGAACCTGAAGATGAAAGGTTCCGACATTGCTGCATACACTTCCCGATTCAATGATCTTGCCCTTCTCTGTCCTGGTTTGGTCACTCCTGAAAGCAAAAAGATCGAGAGGTTTATTTGGGGGTTAACCAATCCAACCAAAGGTCATGTCTTAGCTTCTCGCCTGGACACATATGATAGTGCTAAGACTTTAGCCCAAGCCATAATCGACCACAGTGATGATGTCGAGGAAGCCACCACTGCACCTGAGTCGACTAAAAGCAGTGGTGAGAAAAGAAAATTCTGGAAGAAGAAGAAGGGTCAATCTTCCCAAGGCTCCCCCAAAAGACAACAAACAATAACAGTCAATGCTGCTACTACCCCCGTTGCTGCTGCTTCTGTTATGGGATCCACAACTCCAACTCCTACCAGCCGGTATGTTGGTAATCTCCCTCTCTGTGAAAAGTGCAAGTATCACCACAACCCTGGTCCCTGTCGAGAACTATCCTGTACCAATTGTGGTAAGAAGGGGCACACGGTCCGATTCTGCAAAGCTTCGGCCCAATCGGCCAATCAATCTTCGGAAGCAGGCGTTGGTCAAGCCTGCTACAACTGTGGTGAGGCTGGGCATTTTAAAAGAAATTGCCCCAAAAAGTCTACAACTAATAACACTGGAAGGGTCCTCGCCATGAGACGGGAGGAAGCGGTCGCTGATCCCACTGTTGTATCAGGTACGTTCCTTCTTGACAACTCGTATGCTAATATTCTTTTCGATTCGGGTGCTGAGAGGAGCTTTATTAGTCATGCATTCAAACATAACCTAAAACATAATTCCCAACCTTTAACCGAAATATTTACCGTCGAGATGGCAAACCGAGAGAAGGAAAACGCTAGCGAGGTGTTTGTAGGTTGTACCCTTACCTTGAACGACCATTCGTTTCCTATTGATCTTATGCCGGTATCCATAAAGAGCTTTGATGTCATCATTGGCATGGAATGGTTGAGTCCCAATCATGCAGATAACCTTTGTTTCAAAAAAGCCATCCGTCTCAACCTTCCTTCGGGTCAAACTCTAGTAATCTATGGTGATAAACTCAGTTCCAACCTTCGTATCATTTCCTGCATCAAAGCTTAGAAACTCCTGCGAAAGGAGTGTATTGTATTCTTAGCCCATGTAATCAACGAGAAACAGGAAGTTAAAGACCTCGCGAGCATCCCCGAAGTCTGTAACTTTCCTGATGTGTTTCCCGAAGAGCTTCCAGGAATCCCTCCCGAGCGTCAGGTCGAGTTCCATATTGACCTAATTCCTAGAGCTACTCCCGTAGCGAAGTCTCCGTATCGCTTAGCTCCACCAGAGATGCATGAGTTATCCAATCAACTTAACGAGTTGCTCAGCAAAGGATTCATTAGACCGAGTTCCTCACCCTGGGGAGCTCCGGTTTTGTTTGTCAAGAAGAAAGATGGATCCTTTTGTATGTGTATCGATTATCGCGAGCTAAACAAGTTGACTGTTAAAAACCGATATCCTCTTCCACGAATAGATGACCTCTTCGATCAACTCCAGGGAGCCAATTACTTCTCCAAGATAGACCTTCGATCAAGGTACCATTAGCTACGAGTTCATGAAAGTGATGTGTCCAAAACAGCTTTCAGGACTCGATATGGACACTACGAGTTCGTAGTGATGCCCTTTGTTCTAACCAATGCACCGGCAGTGTTCATGGACCTGGTGAACCGGGTGTGTCGTCCTTATCTGGATAAGTTTGTCATTGTGTTCATTGATGACATACTCGTCTATTCCCGAAGCGAAGAAGACCACAAACAACACTTGAGGCTAGTGTTGGAGACCCTGCGATCCGAAAAGTTGTACGTGAAATTTTCCAAATGCGAGTTCTGGATTAGGAAGGTAACTTTCCTCAGTCATGTGGTAAGTGAGGAGGGTATTCATGTAGATCCTTCCAAGATAAAGGCGATAGAGAATTGGTCAGCACCAAAAACACCCACAGAAATCCAGCAATTTTTGGGTCTAGCTGGCTATTATCGAAGATTCATCCAAAACTTTTCCAGAATCCCCAAACCCTTAACCACTCTAACACAGAAAGGTGTACCCTTTTGTTGGAGTGATAAGCAAGAAACCGCATTCCAGACGCTGAAAAGAGCCTTGTGCAGCGCGCCTGTTCTGTCCCTACCCGAAGGAACAGAAGACTTCGTTGTCTACTGCGATGCGTCTAATCAAGGCTTAGGCTGTGTGCTCATGCAAAGGGTAAAAGTAATTGCCTATGCTTCTAGACAGTTGAAAGCACATGAGGTCAACTATACCATGCACGACTTGGAACTACGAGCAGTAGTCTTTGCGTTGAAGATTTGGAGACATTACCTCTACGGAACCAAGTGCACGATCTTCACTGATCACAAGAGCCTGCAACACATCTTTGATCAGAATGACTTGAACATGAGACAAAGGCGATGGGTAGAAGTACTCAGTGATTATGAGTGTGGAATTCGTTACCATCCCGGCAAGGCCAATGTGGTAGCAGATGCCCTTAGCAGAAAGGACAATGCATGTCGTAAGGTGAAGAACCAGACGATGACTATCCATTCCAACCTACCTATACAAATCCGAGAAGCTCAATTAGAAGCCCTCAAACCCGAGAATACGTCGACCGAAACCTTAAGAGAAATGGAAAAGAAACTTGAGATCAGAGGTGACGGAGTCCATTGTTTCATGGATCGGAACTGGATTCCCAAGTTCGGAGGATTTAGGGAGATAGTCATGGAGGAAGCGCACAGAACCAGATACTCTATTCACCCGAGTTCTGACAATATGTACTTAGATCTCAAGAAACAATATTGGTGGCCAAACATGAAGGCTGAGATAGCTACGTTTGTCGGCAAGTGTCTGACTTGCGCCAAGGTAAAAGTTGAGCACCAGAAACCCTCGGGTCTGCTTCAGCAACCCGAGATACCTGAATGGAAATGGGAGATGATCACCATGGATTTCATCACCAAACTACCCAAGTGCTCGAGTGGGTATGATATCATTTGGGTAATTGTCGATCGTTTGACAGAGTCAGCTCACTTCATTCCAATCAAAGAAACATACAAGATGGAAAGACTCGTGCGGATTTATATCCAAGAGGTAGTCCGACTGCACGGTGTACCTGCGTCCATTATCTATGATCGAGATAGCAGGTTTACCTCCCGATTCTGGCAGTCTCTCTAGAAAGCTCTTGGAACCAAACTAGATATGAGCACGGCGTACCATCCTCAGACAGATGGACAGAGTGAGAGAACAATCCAAACTCTGGAAGACATGCTTAGGGCATGTGTCATTGACTTTGGAAAGTTGTGGGACGCACATCTACCTGTGATTGAATTCTCGTACAACAACAGTTATCACACCAGCATTAGGGTTGCCCCGTTCGAAGCCCTATATGGTCGTAAGTGCAGATCCCCTCTGTGCTGGGCCGAGGTGGGGGATACACAGCTAGCCAAGAGTCGAGTCCCCGACAGTGCTCTCACTGGTCCTGAGATCATCCGTGAAACCACCGAGAAGAACATACAAATACGATAACGACTGAAAGCTTCATGTGATCGCCAGAAGAGTTACGCTGATAACCGTCGGAAACCACTAGAATTCCAGGTTGGAGACCGTGTCCTATTGAAGGTCTCGCCCTCGAAAGGCATTGTACCCTTTGGTAAGCGTGGGAAACTTAATCCGAGGTACATTGGACCTTTTGAGATCCTCACCAGGATTGGTCCGTTAACCTATAAACTTCGTTTACCTCACGAGCTCAGTAACATCCATCCCGTCTTCCATGTTTCAAATCTCAAGAAGTGCCTATCCGATGAAACCCTAGTGATTCCTTTAGACGAGACTGAGATCGATGAAAACCTAAACTTTGTGGAGGAACCGATCGAAATCATGGATCGAGAAGTCAAACGTATGAAACTAAGTCACATCCCGTTAGTGAAGGTTCGCTGGAATGCCAAGCGGGGACCGGAGTTCACTTGGGAGCGAGAAGACTCGATGAAACAGAAGTATCCACAACTCTTTCTAGATCCATGATTTGTATTTGTCTTGTATGTTGTCTTGAATTTCAGGACGAAATTCCCTCTAACGGGGGGATAATGTAACAACCCGAAATTTTATATCACTTTTTGTAACTCAACTTGTAATCCAACTTGATCAACCAAACGTCGTTTCCAAATTCGTTTCCGATTTCGCCATTTTATTAAGTCATTAACTTGTATTGATCTAAAATGAGTTAATGGGTGTCTTAATGTCATTAGGAATCATTTTAACATCCCATTATAGCTATCGGAATAATTCTAGAATCGACCATATCGGGTCACGACAATTTGGTCGGGTATGACCAAAAGCCCCACTTCATGCCGGTATCGGGTAGAATTATGTCATGTCCAATTCCCGAGCACTATATAAGTGATTCAAAGCTATCATTTGAAGCTTTTGGCCATTTCTTCCATAAACATTTCCCACCTCTCTCCTCAAACTAGAATTAAAGGTCCAAATCTCAAGTTTAAGGCTTCAAATCTTTGAGGTAACTTCCCTAGCATGCTATACATCCTCTTTAGCCTTAAATTAGAGTATAATCTATGGATTAGGACCATCATTATGTGTTTATGGCCCTAGAACTATCCTAGGCCGTAAACTCATATAAATGGGGTTTTTAAGTCATTTAACACTTCCAAATCTTAGTTGGGACTTAGATACAACCTTAAGGCTTGCAAATTGAGACTTAAAACAATTAAAACATGAATTTTATGGGACAAAAGAGAGTTTACGGCCAAGGATTGCTCTTGGGCCGTAAACTCCTCAAAAATGGGGATTTAACACCTTAAATCATGTTAGAATGCCTTGAAACTCAACAAATAGCTTTGTGGTAAATCCTAGATCCATCTAAAAATAGTTTAGGGGTTTGAAATACATCAAAAATACCACATATAGGAGTTTACGGCGTAGGAACATACCCTTTGGCCGTAAACTCATATAACTATGTCAAATGATGCATTTAATTCACTCCAAAGGCTTGCTTAAATTTCTAAAATCACATGTGATTGTTTTAAGTGTCAAAAACCAATTTTTCATGAGTAAAGAAGAGTTTACGGCCATAGAACATGCTTCTAGGCCGTAAACTCCTAAAAGTATGTTAAATGGTGCTCTAAATTCATAACAAGGCTTGGAAAATTAACTAGAATCACATGTGATTGTTCTTTGTACCTAAAATGAATTGTTTTTGACCATAATAGAGTTTACGGCCGTAAACTCCAAGTTTAAGGCTGTAAACTTCCTTTTAAAATGGTATAAATCCAAACAAATTGTTCCAAGGCATTTTAGTAAGTCATTCCAACAATCCCCAAGTCCAAACAAGTCAATAAACCCTCAAAATCACACCCACATGAGTTTACGGCCGTAAAATCATGTAGGTGTGTGTTATGTGGCTGTAAACTCCATGAAATGTTTACTTTTGGAGAGTAAACTCAAGTCCCAAGTCCCTAGTGCCATATTACGTCCGAAGATGTCACCCGGGTCGCTCCAAACACTCGTTTTGAGGTGTTTAACCTCGTTGGAGTGTAATGTTCCATATAATTAGTGATTGTAAATCTAATTAGTTATATATGGACATTATTACATTTTACATAGGGACATCGCGAGTAAACAATCCCCGAACCAACGTCTAGTATCCAAAACCGACGCATTTCCGAGTCCAGTGAGTTCATACCCCTATAATTTTTCACTGATTTTCACTGTTTTCAGGGGGGGAACACAAGCAAAGTACAAGGGTTTTCTTGTACTCAAAACTTATTTTCGTGTGTGTGTGTGTGTTTCACATTTCATATGCTTTTAATACTGATATACACAACTGATAACCAGTAGAACATACAGATCACGTAAACATTTATTTGTGAAATGGGTTTTATAAACTGTTACGTTTTATATATTTCACAAATGGTTGTCCACACTTTATCAGTTAAAAGCATGACATTAGAACACATGAACAATATAATATGTACACTCTCTTGTCCTCGGTAACATTCCACATAGATACGCGAATGGAAGATTATCATATTATTACTAGTAAATTTGTTATTCCTGTATGATTGGAGACACGTCCTCGGCAAACACTCCACAGAGATACGCGAGTGGAGGACTACACCCGTAACCAGAATCTCTGGGATTTAGAGAGTGTGACTTAAGTGTATAGATCTATACGGGGCTGACTACCCCACACCTGGCTACTAGCTACAGCCGAACCGAAATGGTTCAAGGGTGACGAAAGTCATAAGGTTGTGGACTACTTATTGCCACAGGTTCAGTCTTTAGTATGGTTATGGAACTCGCAATTAGGATAACAGAGATTTACTCATAGTGATAATGAATAACTTATACATCTTTTACATTGTTAACCAACATTCAGGAAGGTATGGGATCTTCCTGGGAAACCTTGTACATAACCAGGTCTAGCAGAATACATCTTTACATTGAAAACCAACATTCAGGAAAGTATGGGGCTTTCCTAGGAAACATACACATAACCAGAAAAGTGTAACAAAACAGATAACATTACATCTTTTACAAATGATAACTCACAATCAGGAAAGTATAGGACTTTCCTGGGGATACATTGGAACTCAAACAGAACTGTTTAACAAACCGGATAATCAAACTATACATTTTTCACATGAGTAACGTGTTTTTAGTGTACAAACCTACTATACTTTGTAATTGTGAAACAACAATCAACTTTTAAGAAAACATGGGATTTTCTTGACGTGTGTTACATTTTCAGAAACAGAAAGGAAGCATGCACATTTTCACCAAAACAAAACTACTTATGAACTCACCAGCGTTATGCTGATTTTCAAAACCGCTTGTGTTCTTAGGTCAATGTTAGAATAGGTACAGAAGATCCTTTTTGCTTGAAGTTGGAATGCTCAGAAGACCCGTTTCATTTTTATTCATATATATATATATATATATATATATATATATATATATATATATATATATATATATATATATATATATATATATACTATGTATCACAATTGTACAACTTTACTTTTGAAAACAATTGTAGAACTTTTATATGTAATGTAATGGTTGTTCTACTTTACTTACTATGTACATTGGATTTGATACTCAACGTGGAGTCAACCCCGGAAATGTTTCCGCCTTCGGTTTTCGGGGTGTGGCATACAAGTTGAATATCATAGTTATTATATCAATCACATGTGATTAATAGCTGTCAAACATATGAGTTTACTATACTTTCAAACTTGTATTACCAAACAAAGGACATCAAACTGTGTTTCAAACAATAGATTTCATATACTTCAAACTGTGTTTCAAACAATAGATTTCATATACTTCAAATTGTGTTTCAAACAAACTACTTCTAATTGGTTTTATAAATTGACATCAAGTCATCAATGGTTATTATTTTATACTTCAAATGTTTTACAAAACTTCTTTTAATCTTATATATATTGTCAAATGCATGTCTATATATGTATAGTTATATAACTAATGCTTAGAGGACTTAGGACTGCTAACTCGCTTTATTTCCTTTTCCTTGTTTGAATGTGGCCTGAGAGTATAGGTTATCTGTCTGAATATCGTTTAAATATTAATTATATATTATGTATACATGTGTAGATATAACAATACTATCAGATTGTTCAATGTGTTTGAGTAGCAAAGGTACACCTTCATTCATACTAATCACGAAGATTACTAGTAAGCTAGTATAGGTATAGTTTAGGAAAATACTATCACATACAAGTACATATAGAGAATACTATACAAATTTACTATGAAGAGAAACTAAGAGAACTTACTATTATGAGAAATTATACAAATATACTATTATAAGAAATTATACAAATATACTATTATGAGAAATTATACAAATATACTATGATGAGAAACTAAGAGAACTTACTATTATCAGAAACTATACAAATATACTATTATGAGAAACTATACAAATATAATATTATGAGAAACTATACAAATGTACTATGATGAGAAACTAAGAGAACTTACTATTATGAGAAACTATACAAAAATACTATGATGAGAAATAAATAAAGAATACTATAATGAGAAACAATACATACTAAGATGCTATAGCATACAACAACTACAAGATCTAATTATACCAATGAATAACTAACTCATTGTTCTAAACAAAGGGTGATACTTAAATTGGGTATACATGATCATATAACTTTAATGTGATGTACACGATGCAACCACTAGTTTGCCAAGTCGTGTTTGGTTCATAAAATATTTTGACAGCGAGAACGTTTAGTACGGGAACTAGCCATCACGTTATACCTTAAACAATCGAAATAAGGAAATAAGTACAATAGTGGTTACTGTAATACAGTACTACAGTACTTTAATATTTTTCCCCATTGCATTCATTTTGTGATCTACTCAAATAATTGGTAATGTATAAACTATATTTTGTTAATGATAGTCACACTTGGGAAGAATACACACTTCTACAACAAACATACAGGACTTTGATGCCTTGGTAGAATGCTACTTTGAGTAGAAAATATATGATTTTCCAGGAGATACAGTAACTTATACCAACATTTACATTGTGCATTTACAATCATTTTCTCCAAACTTATACAAACGTTCACATTGTACATTTATAAACATTTTCTTCAACTTATACTAACATGTACTTAGGGGTGAGCATTTGGACCGGCCCGGACCGAACCAGACCGGACAGCCTCTTGGACCGGACCGGTTATGGAGAATTTTGTGGACCATAGACCGGACCGGATGAGTCGTGTCCGTGTCCGTGTCCGGCTCCCGGTCTGGGTTTTCCGGTTTTTGGACCCGTTTGGACCGGTACAACTTTAATTGGATAGAGTATAATAAGTAATCTACATTGATGTATAATATTATAACTTGCAAAATTAATATGTTTCCATTTCATGCCTAATTAATCTACATTGATGTATAATATTATAACTTGCAATTTGCAAAAATTAATTTTCCAAATAAAGGCAACTAACATATAAATCAAGTTCACCAACAAAAGTTAAACAATTTTAAGACAAACATACAAAAGTATTACTATAACAACAAAAATTATAGTTTAAACTTTAAAATCAATCAAACTAACAAATTTCATAAACTCATAATCTAATCTTCCATTGGCCTCTTCCCCATATCATTGTCATCCATATGTAACATATTTAAAGCTTGTGCAATCTCTACATAAACACAAATGAAAATGTTGTAAGTATTTAATAAAAAGTAATAATTGTATAAAAAAAGAATAAAGATTGTAATTTTTTTTACCCAAAGCTATATCATCATCGTTCAAGATGTCACCAACGTTGTCAACTATCGGATTTGTAAACTTTATCACCCAATCTTGGGTGCATAACAAAGCTTCAACTATCAATGTCGATAAACTATTTTGATACTCACTTACAACTCTACCACAAGTGCTAAACGCGGACTCGGAATTATAGTATAAAATAATACTAAAAAGCTGAAATATTTTAGCTTTGATAGCTCTACTTTGGAGGATTGTAACTCAATGAATATAATACCAAAATAAACAAAATTATAGTCTAAATTTATATAACAATTGTAAACTAAATGTTGGAAAAAACCGTAGGTCAATCCGACTTAAAACGAATGAGTTATGGGTGTTTAAAAAACGTCACAGATTATAAAATCTTGCTAAAAAGCTGAATTTTTTCAACTTTGATAGCTCTACTTTAAAGGATTGTAGCTCAGTGAATATAATACCAAAATAAACAAAATTATAGTTTAAACTCATCTACAAACTGTAAACTAAATGTTGGAAAAAATGGGAGGTCAATCCGACTTAAAACGAATGAGTTATGGGTGTTTAAAAAACGTCACAACTTACAAAATATTGCTGAAAAGCTGAATTTTTTCAGCTTTGATAGCTCTACTTTGAAGGATTGTAACACGGTGAATGTAATACCAAAATAAACAAAATTATAGTCTAAACTCATCTACAAACTGTAAACTAAATGTTGGAAAAAACCGCAGGTCAATCCGACTTAAAACGAATAAGTTATGTGCGTTTAAAAAACGTCACAAAAATTTTAATCATGTCCAACCGGTTCTAAACCCGGTAAAAACCGGACCGGTAGGGGTGAGCATTTGGACAGGCCCGGACCGAACCGGACCGTACCGGCTCTTGGACCGGACCGGTTATGGAGAATATTGTGGACCATGGACCGGACCGGATGAGTCGTGTCCGTGTCCGTGTCCGTGTCCGGGTCCCGGTCCGGGTTTTCCGGTTTTTGGACCCGTTTGGACCGGTACAACTTTAATTGCATAGAGTATAATAAGTAATCTACATTGATGTATAATATTATAACTTGCAAAATTAATATGTTTCCATTTCATGCCTAACTAATCTACATTGATGTATAATATTATAACTTGCAATTTGCAAAAATTAATTTGCCAAATAAAAGCAACTAACATATAAATCAAGTTCACCAACAAAAGTTAAACAATTTTAAGACAAACATACAAAAGTATTACCATAACAACAAAAATTATAGTTTAAACTTTAAAATCAATCAAACTAACAAATTTCATATACTCATAATCTAATCTTCCATTGGCCTCTTCCCCATATCATTGTCATCCATATGTAACATATTTAAAGCTTGTGCAATCTCTACATAAACACAAATGAAAATGTTGTTAGTATTTAATAAAAAGTAATAATTGTATAAAAAAAGAATAAAGATTGTAATTTTTTTACCCAAAGCTATATCATCATCGTTCAAGATGTCACCAACGTTGTCAACTATCGGATTTGTAAACTTTATCACCCAATATTGGGTGCATAACAAAGCTTCAACTATCAATGTCGATAAACTAGTTTGATACTCACTTACAACTTTACCACAAATGCTAAACGCGGACTCGGAATTATAGTATAAAATAATACTAAAAAGCTGAAATATTTCAGCTTTGATAGCTCTACTTTGGAGTAATGTAACTCAATGAATATAATAACAAAATAAACAAAATTATAGTCTAAATTTATATACAAATTGTAAAATAAATGTTGGAAAAAACCGTAGGTCAATCCGACTTAAAACGAATGAGTTATGGGTGTTTAAAAAACGTCACAGATTATAAAATCTTGCTAAAAAGCTGAATTTTTTCAACTTTGATAGCTCTACTTTAAAGGATTGTAGCTCAGTGAATATAATACCAAAGTAAACAAAATTATAGTTTAAACTCATCTACAAACTGTAAACTAAATGTTGGAAAAAATCGGAGGTCAATCCGACTTAAAATGAATGAGTTATGGGTGTTTAAAAAACGTCACAACTTACAAAATATTGCTGAAAAGCTGAATTTTTTCAGCTTTGATAGCTCTACTTTGAAGGATTGTAACACGGTGAATGTAATACCAAAATAAACAAAATTATAGTCTAAACTCATCTACAAACTTTAAACTAAATGTTGGAAAAAACAGCAGGTCAATCCGACTTAAAACGAATGAGTTATGTGCGTTTAAAAAACGTCACAAAAATCTTAATCATGTCCAACCGGTTCTAAACCCGGTAAAAACCGGACCGGTAGGGGTGAGCATTTGGACCGGCCCGGACCGAACCGGACCGGACCGGCTCTTGGACCGGACCGGTTATGGAGAATTTTGTGGACCATGGACCGGACCGGATGAGTCGTGTCCGTGTCCGTGTCCGTGTCCGGGTCCCGGTCCGGGTTTTCCGGTTTTTGGACCCGTTTGGACCGGTACAACTTTAATTGCATAGAGTATAATAAGTAATCTACATTGATGTATAATATTATAACTTGCAAAATTAATATGTTTCCATTTCATGCCTAACTAATCTACATTGATGTATAATATTATAACTTGCAATTTGCAAAAATTAATTTGCCAAATAAAAGCAACTAACATATAAATCAAGTTCACCAACAAAAGTTAAACAATTTTAAGACAAACATACAAAAGTATTACCATAACAACAAAAATTATAGTTTAAACTTTAAAATCAATCAAACTAACAAATTTCATAAACTCATAATCTAATCTTCCATTGGCCTCTTCCCCATATCATTGTCATCCATATGTAACATATTTAAAGCTCGTGCAACATCTACATAAACACAAATGAAAATGTTGTAAGTATTTAATAAAAAGTAATAATTGTATAAAAAAAGAATAAAGATTGTAATTTTTTTTACCCAAAGCTATATCATCATCGTTCAAGATGTCACCAACGTTGTCAACTATCGGATTTGTAAACTTTATCACCCAATCTTGGGTGCATAACAAAGCTTCAACTATCAATGTCGATAAACTATTTTGATACTCACTTACAACTCTACCACAAGTGCTAAACGCGGACTCGGAATTATAGTATAAAATAATACTAAAAAGCTGAAATATTTTAGCTTTGATAGCTCTACTTTGGAGGATTGTAACTCAATGAATATAATACCAAAATAAACAAAATTATAGTCTAAGTTTATATAACAATTGTAAACTAAATGTTGGAAAAAACCGTAGGTCAATCCGACTTAAAACGAATGAGTTATGGGTGTTTAAAAAACGTCACAGATTATAAAATCTTGCTAAAAAGCTGAATTTTTTCAACTTTGATAGCTCTACTTTAAAGGATTGTAGCTCAGTGAATATAATACCAAAATAAACAAAATTATAGTTTAAACTCATCTACAAACTGTAAACTAAATGTTGGAAAAAATGGGAGGTCAATCCGACTTAAAACGAATGAGTTATGAGTGTTTAAAAAACGTCACAACTTACAAAATATTGCTGAAAAGCTGAATTTTTTCAGCTTTGATAGCTCTACTTTGAAGGATTGTAACACGGTGAATGTAATACCAAAATAAACAAAATTATAGTCTAAACTCATCTACAAACTGTAAACTAAAAGTTGGAAAAAACCGCAGGTCAATCCGACTTAAAACGAATGAGTTATGTGCGTTTAAAAAACGTCACAAAAATCTTAATCATGTCCAACCGGTTCTAAACCCGGTAAAAACCGGACCGGACCGGGAAAAAAACCGGACCGGACCGGTGAGAAATCTTAGAACCGAGAACCGGCCCGGGGGTCCAAAAAAACGGTCCGGACCGGTCCGGTCTGGTCCACCGGTCCAAATGGTCACCCCGAGGACCGAACCGGGAAAAAAACCGGACCGGACCGGCGAGAAATCTTAGAACCGAGAACCGGCCCCGGGGTCCAAAATAACGGTCCGATCCGGTCTGGTCCGCCGGTCCAAATGCTCACCCCTAGGACCGAACCGGGAAAAAAACCGGACCGGACCGGTGAGAAATCTTAGAACCGAGAACCGGCCCGGGGGTCCAAAAAAACGGTCCGGTCCGGTCCGGTTCACCGGTCCGATCCGGTCCACCAGTCCAAATGCTCACCCCTACATGTACTACAAACATTTACAAACTTATACATCAAACACTTACAAACATTTTCATACAAACAATGACACTAAATACTTATTAACTCACCAGCTTTTATGCTGATAAACTCTTTCAAAATAACTTGTATTTTTAGGTCATCAGTAGACAGGTACAGTCGACCAGGTTTTGAGAAGAAGAAGCGTATTCAAGACTCGTCTTTTATTTTGATTACTTGTTTTAATGTCTTATTACTATGAAAGAACATACTTGTATCAATTATTATTATTAATGCAATGGATGATGTTGTTTGCTTATTTACTACTATTTTGTGTTGTGATATTGTACATGTCATCCTCCGCCCCAGAACGTTTCCGTCGTTCTTGGTTTTGGGGTGTGACAGGTGCTTTTTATTCTATACCAAAGAAAATCAGAACAAATTTGATGTGAAAGTTGATGAAAGAATCTTTTTGGGATATTCACTGACATCAAAGGCATATCATGTTTTGAACAAGAAAACAAAGAATATTGAAGAAAACTACTGTCACACCCCGGAAATCAAAGGCGGAAACATTTCCGGGGTGGACTCCACGTTGTATATCAAATCCAATGTACATAGTAATCACAGTAAACAACCATTACATTACATATATATAAATGTTTACATTTGGTTCAAAAGTAAATTGTACAAAAGTTATACATATATCATATGAACAAAACGAGACGAGTCTTCCACGCACTCCGTCTTCACCAAAAGAGATCACCGGGTAGCTGTCTAACTTGGACCTGAGAATACAAGCAGTTTGAAAATCAGCATAAAGCTGGTGAGTTCATAAGTGGTTATGTTTTATGAAAATGTATCGGTTTCCTTTAGTTTTTCCGAAAAGTTTTGTTATCCAAGAAAATCCCATATTTTCTTATGTAAAGTTAGTTTGGTTATCTCTTGTTACAATTTCGATTACGTATGATTTGTTAACCCCAGGAAAATCCCATATTTTCCTAAATGCAAGATTTATTGAACAACACAGAGTATAGTTTGATACACAAAATTATATATTGAAAATCATAGAATTGCTATCCCGAATTAGATATGAAATACCATAATATACACGAACTGTAGATAGAAAGTAGTTTGAAAACCTTGGGACTAACATCCCGAACTAGTTACAAGATAGTTTGATATACTTGGAAATATAGATTGAAAACCATGGGACTACTATCCCGAACTAGATATATGATTGTTGGATAAAGTCATGGGATTATTATCCCGTAATAGATATAGTTTCAAAACCATGGGATTACTATCCCGTACAAGATAGATTGAAATCATGGGACCATCATCCCGTACTAGATATAGGTACATACATACTGAAAACCATGGGAATACATCCCGCACTAGATACAAGTTCGATAGACTGAAAACCATGGGACTACCATCCCGAACTAGGTAAAGGTTAGTTTGATAAAACCAAAGCTGTGAATAAACTTATATTAATACATATTGTGAGTCGGGTAACCATGCTGATACGACAACGAGACCTCCTTGATGTTAGTCAGACGTCGGACAATATCCAGAATTCGTCACCCCAGGTCTGCCCGCCTACTCTATAAGATAGATATTACATTTACGTTTATAAAATGATACTTTGACTTGTAATGTACTTGTATTTCCCCCTTAAAACATGAAAGGAATTGAAAAGTAGGGGTATGAACTCACTCGTTTGGTTTGAAGAGAGAGAGGCTAGAGTTGAGCAGAACTTCGACCGCGGAAAGTTGCACCTTCGGGCTCTTCGGGGATCTCGGTAGCGTAGATCTTTCGTTGGGGGCTCGGGGAAACCGAGGGCGTCGGGATGATCTCTGGAGCTTGAAAGTATGAGGGAGTGACTGGGAGTTTGAGAAAATGTGCAAAAACCCATGGCTCAAACCTTCTATTTATAGGTTGGAGGATCCACGTACGCGGGGCGTACTACCGGAGTACGCAGGGCGTACTCGGTACGTGGGGCGTACTTTGGTTATGCGGGGCGTAAAAATGCGTCACCACTTACGACTCCGGTCTAGCTAAGCATAGAGTTGCAGCCGATGGGACTCGACTCTGGGTCTAGTACGTTGGGCGTAAGTTTGGATTACACAGGGCGTAATCCCGTCTTCCATCTTCTAAATTCCGTAACTTTTGCGTACGGGCTCCGTTTTTCGCGTTCTTTATATCCACGCGTAGGTGAGATTATGCTCTACAACTTTCATTTACACTCCGTTGGCTAGTTTTGATTTATTTTTAGTGATAAAGTTTTAATAGGCCGGGACTACTAAAGTCCGTTAAAAATTCATAGTTTCTTTATTCGATGTCGGTTTTCGTTTGTCTTTTTATCATTTTATTACTATTGTGGAGATCTTCAACTTCCATTTAGGTGGCGATAGCTAAATAACACTCAATCTTCAATTTGTGTTTTTAGCCCTCTACTACTGTTACGAAACTTAGGAAATTCGTAACTTCTTCATACGAGGTCCAATTTGGGCGATCTTTTTATGTATGTTTACAGATTAACGAACTCTACATCTTTTGTTTAGATACTTAAGGCAAAAATGCATTTTATTGAAATTTCACTTTTTACGTTAACTAGCGTTTTAACGGTGTGTCGTAAATATACAATTGGTTATAATTTCTTCAATATCACCCGGTTTTGAACGTTCTTTACGTTTTTGGAAACATTGGCACGATATCTAATATTTGATGAATCCCAACTTAGATATTTGAACACTTTATTTTTGAGGTTAATTTAGTTGATTCCAAATAGTTTTCGTTGTTTTTGACTTTTGAGCGTTACATTGCTTTTAGAAAAATATAGGGTTGTCACACCATCCCCCTGTTAAGGGAATTTCGTCCCGAAATTTAATCTAAGATAGAGTTTACAGGTTAGGAAAAAGGTGCGGGTACTTTTGTTTCATCTGATCCTCACGTTCCCAGGTGTATTTAGGTCCTCGCTTGGCGTTCCAGCGGACTTTTACAATAGGTATGCGGCTTTGTTTAGTCCTTTTTATTTCCCAATCCATGATCTCTACTGGTTCCTCTACAAAGTGGAGATTTTCATTTGTTGCAATTTCGTCTAGAGGGATGACAAGGGTCTCATCGGACAAGCACTTCTTTAGGTTTGATACGTGAAAGGTAGGGTGTACGTTGTGGAGCTCCTGAGGTAATCTAAGTTTGTAAGCCACTAGGCCGATCCTGGCAAGGATCTCAAATGGTCCGATGTATCTTGGGTTCAGTTTCCCGCGCTTCCTGAAGCGTATTAATCCCTTCCAGGGCGAGACCTTTAGTAGGACTCGATCTCCGACCTGGAATTCCAAGGGCTTCTGTCTTTTATCCGCGTAACTCTTTTGTCTGTCTCTTGATGCTTTTAGACGTTCCTGGATCTGAACAATCTTCTCCGTAGTTTCCCTTATGATTTCTGGTCCAGTGAGCGTGTTGTCTGTTGCTTGTCCTTTTGCTAGCTGTGTGTCCCCCACTTCGGCCCAACACAGAGGCGACCTGCATTTGCGGCCATAGAGGGCTTCGAACGAGGCAGCTTTGATACTGGTGTGGTAGCTATTATTGTACGAGAGAACCTTGATACCGTCGGTTTGTGGGTGATAAGCAGTACTCATGTCCAGTCTTGTCCCTAGAGATTTTTGTAGTGCCCGCCAGAACCTTGAGGTGAACCTACTATCTCGGTCCGAGATAATGGATATGGGCACACCATGTAGTCGTACAATTTCTCTGTGGTATGTCCTAGTTAGCTTCTCTAATTTATCCGTCTCTTTGATTGGTAGGAAGTGCGCTGATTTAGTTAACCTGTCGACAATCACCCAGATAGTGTCGAGTCCGCTTGCCGTTCTGGATAGTTTTGTTATGAAATCCATGGTTATACGTTCCCACTTCCATTCTGGTATTTCTGGCTGTTGTAACAATCCTGAGGGCTTTTGGTATTCTACCTTGACTTTGGCGCACATCAGACATTTACTCACGTAGGTAGCAATTTCGGCCTTCATGTTCGGCCACCAGTACAATTTCTTGAGGTCGAGATACATCTTAACGGAGCCGGTGTGTATGGAGTGTCGTGTTTTATGGGCTTCGTTCATGACGACTTCTCTGAATCCGCCAAACTTCAGCGTCCAGATCCGATCCATGAAGTAATGAACTCCATCATTCTTGACCTCAAACTTCTTATCCATTCGCCTTAAGGCTTCCCCTGCCATATTTCCAGATGTTAAGGCTTCTATTTGGACTTCCTTGATTTGTGTGGACAGGTGTGAATGGATTGTCATGGTTAAAGATTTCACTCTGCGGCCCGAGTATTCATTCCGGCTGAGTGCATCGGCCACTACGTTACCCTTTCTGGGATGATATCGAATCTCGCATTCATAATCATTTAGTAGTTCTACCCACCGTCTTTGTCTCATGTTGAGTTCTTTCTGGTTGAGGATATGTTGGAGGCTTTTATGGTCGGTGAAGATCGTACATTTCGTGCTATAGAGATAGTGTCTCCATATCTTTAGAGCGAAGATGAATGCTCCTAGCTCAAGATCGTGCGTTGTGTAGTTCACTTCGTGCGTCTTTAGTTGCCTTAAGGCGTAGGCGATGACCTTCCCTCGTTGCATCAGGACACACCCAAGTCCTTGGTTTGATGCATCGCAATAGACCACGAAGTCCTCCGTTCCTTCTGGCAGGGTTAGGATGGGCGCACTACATAAGGCTCGCTTTAGCGTTTGAAACGCGGCCTCTTGTTTTTCTCCCAAGTCGAAGGTCACACTCTTCTGAGTTAGGGTGGTAAGTGGTTTGGCAATCTTCGAAAAGTTCTGTATGAACCTTCGGTAATACCCGGCAAGTCCTAAAAATTGCCGGATTTCTGTAGGGGTCCTTGGTGTCGTCCAACTTTCTATTGCCTTGATCTTAGAAGGATCTACGTGTATCCCCTCCTTGCTTACTACATGTCCTAGGAAATCCACTTTCCGAATCCAAAATTCGCACTTGGAAAATTTTGCGTAAAGCTTCTCTGCCCTCGACGTTTCCAAAACTTGGCGGAGGTGTTGGCTGTGTTCTTCCTGGCTTCTAGAATAGATGAGTATATCATCTATGAACACGATTATGAATTTATCCAGGGAGGGACGACATACTCGGTTTATCAAGTCCATGAACACCGCTGGAGCATTTTTCAATCCGAAGGGCATTACTACAAACTCGTAGTGACCATAACGTGTTCGGAAAGCCGTTTTGGGGATGTCTCCTTCTAGTACTTGCATTTGGTGATAACCTGATCTTAGATCGATCTTTGAGAAAAAGCTTGCTCCCTGTAGCTGGTCGAACAGATCGTCTATGCGCAGTAAGGGATATCGGTTCTTGATCGTGAGTTTGTTCAGCTCCCGATAATCGATGCACATGCGAAAGGATCCGTCCTTCTTTTTCACGAATAGGACTAGTGCTCCCCATGGTGAGAAGCTCGGTCTGATGAATCCCTTGCTCAGCAGCTCGTTTAATTGATTGGACAGTTCCTGCATCTCGGCTGGGGCTAAACGGTAAGGCGACTTTGCTACTGGGGTAGCTCCGGGGATTAAGTCCATTCTGAACTCAACTTGGCGCTCTGGTGGAATTCCTGGAAGATCGTCTGGGAAAATATCTGGGAAGTTGCAGACTTCCGAAATGTCTTTAATGTTCTTTTGTTCTTCTTTCTGGTCTACTACGTGGGCTAGAAAGGCATGGTATTCCTTACGAAGATATTTTTGTGCCTTAACACAGGAGATGATTTGTAAATTTGAACTAGGTTTGTCACCATAAATGAGAAGGCTTTCGCCGTTTGGCAGATTGAGGCGAACGGCCCTTTCGTGACAAAGTATATCGGCATGGTGAAGGCTCAACCAGTCCATACTGATGATGATATCGAAACTTTTTATCGAAATGGGCACTAGGTCGATTTGAAATAGGTGTTCGTTTAAATTTAATGTGCACCCTATGTACATATCGCTTGTGCTTTCCGTTTTACCGTTAGCCATTTCTACAGTGAATATTTTATTGAGTGGTTGGGGTCTTTGATTAAGTAAGTGTTTGAATTTATGACTCACAAAACTTCTCTCTGCACTGCAGTCAAAGAGTATGCATGCATAAATGTTGTTGAGGAGAAACGTACCCGTAACCACCGTTGGGTCGGCTATTGCTTCATTTTGGCCTATTTCCAGCACTCTCCCAACACCGCCAACGTTCCTTGTCTTGGGGCAATCCCTTTTGAAGTGCCCAGTTCCTCCACACCCATAACATGCCTGGCTTATCCCAGTACCAGGAACTTGAGTGACTGGTCGCGTTGGTCCCTTACAAAAACGGGCTGTGTGCCCTTTATTGTCGCAGTTCTTACAGTGCATCTCGTGGCAATTACCGTGGTGATGGTAGTTGCATTTGCTGCACTTGGGCAGGTTCCCCGCATATGGTTTTGTTGGCGCAGGGGTAGCAGGAGTTGTGGTGGGAGCAGTAGCAGCATGAACCGCAACCATTTGTTTCTTTGAAGGTTCTTGCGAAGTTTGCCCCTTTCTCTTGTTCCAGAATTTCTTCTTGTTGTTGATGTTGGCATTGATCTCGTTGTTGTTGTTCCCTTTGGTTGGTTCAGCCATGATAGCCGTGACTCCTTGACAGACACCATGATCAACGAGAGATTGCGCCAGTTCCTTGGCGCTGTCGAAGGTCATGGGTTTGGAAGCTAACACACTTCATCGATGTTGGGGTGATAGTCCCCAGATGTATCTCTCGACCTTTTGGCTTTCCAGGATCAATATTCCTGGGCAAAGTGTTATTAAATCACTGAACCTGTTGGTGTAACCTGCGATGTCCGAGCCTACCATCGAAAGGCTCCACAGTTCCTGTTCAAGCTTCTGAATCTCGCCCCTGGGGCAGTATACTCGAAGGAGCATTCGTTTCAAGTTTTCCCAACTCATGGAGTTCACCACCACTAGGGTTAGTGTCACACCCCGAAAACCAAAGGAGGAAACGTTCCCGGGGTTGACTCCATGTTGAGTATCAAATCCAATGTACATAGTAATCACAGTAAACAACCATTACATTATATATATCTGAAAGTTTACATTTGGTTCAAAAGTAAATTGTACAAAAGTTATACATATGCATGTGAACAAAAAAGACGAGTCTTCGGAGCACTCCATCTTCATCCAAATATATCGCCGGGTACCTGTTTAACTTGGACCTGAGAATACAAGCAGTTTGAAAATCAGCATAAATCTGGTGAGTTCATAAGCGGTTTTGTTTTGTGAAAATGTATCGATTTCCTTTAGTTTTCTGAAAAGATTTGATATCCAAGAAAATCCCATATTTTCTTATGTAAAGTAGTTAAGTTATCTTTCATTACAGTTCTGTTATAGATATAAGTTAACCCCAGGAAAATCCCATATTTTCCTAATTGTAAGATTGATTAGATAACACATAGTATAGTTTAATTCACAAAACTATAATTTAGACGAACTGTAAATAGAAAGTATTTCGAAAACCTTGGGACTACATCCCGAACCAGTTATAAGATAATTCGATAAAACCATGTGTCACACCCCCAAACCTGAACGGCGGAATCGTTCGGGGGCGGAGGACATCATATTCAGTATCATAACAGTTCATAGAAAGGAAAGTACACACCACCATAATATAAATATGTTTGAAAAGTTTACATGATTGTAGGTGTTACATGTTTGCAAAAGAAATCAAATATAAAATGGTGATCCAAAATATGTTACTAATGCCAATGCGTTAGTCTTCAGAAGTAGTTGCTACCTGGCTAGCGGTTTCCTGTGAATACAAGTTATTTCAAAGAAAAAGTGTCAACATTTAAGTTGGTGAGTTCATAAGTAGTGTTTTGAGAAGATGTATGCCATTCGAAAGTGTTTGCATGTTTTCCAGAAAAACCCTTATTTTCCTATAAAAGTATGAAATGCATATGAATGCTCGTGATGTGAATTGCAACTAATTGTACCGAGAAAATCCCTTATTTTCCTATTAGTTGTTTGTTTTGTATACAGGAAAAACCCTTATTAAATGAAGAGTAGTTTTAATGACTACTTATTCATAAAAGCATAATACCATAATAATTGTATATCCGATGAGTTTTATAACCATACTAAACATAATATGCCTGTAGCGACGTTCTTCAGGCGTCGTAGCGTTATGACAACTGTCACCCCAAAAGACGGACTGTAGCTAACAGTCAGGGCGCGGGATCATGACTTCCCGTATAGATCTATACACATTTGACACGTTCTCCGAACGGGAGACTCTGGTTATAGACAGGACTTGTAGCATTATTTTCTAATAAAGAAAGTAACGTTTGAAGATATACACGACTCATGGATCCTCAACTAAGTCCGTAATAAGGTAGTAGTTTGTATGCAAAGTTTAACCTCTTTCACAATGTTTGACAAAGCATAATCATGAGTTCTTTGAATGCATGAAATGACTTAGTAAAGAACGTTACCCTTGATATGATGTGTTTGTGAGTAAACGTATAAATAAGACATATTTCTATTTATAAACATATTATATCCCAAAGAGGGTAAAGCTGTGTTGTGAGGGGTTTTGTATCATAATAACTTCACAAGATAGTTAAAACAACAATATGAAAAGTATATGAAAAGGTTAATGTTTCACACGATTTTAGTCATGTGTATACTTGTATTCCTCCCCAAAAAGAGTATAAAACATTTAAAATGTATTTAAAGAGTGTTCGAAGGGGATATGAACTCACTTGATAGTTTGAAGATTGTGAGGTGGAAAACCGGGCAGAGTTTCGTCTCGGGAAACTGACTTTTCTTGGGATTCTCGGGAATCTCGGGAGTAGGATCGGCCTTCGGGACTTGAGCCAAAAAGACCAGAGCTTCGGGTTTGAACGGACACGGAAAACGAGGAAATGCTGAGAGAGAGAGAAGAGAAATGAACCCTTTCTTTGGAAACCCTCGCATTCTATTTATAGGAAGGCAAGTCTGCCTCGGTACGCGGGGCGTACGCTCGTACGCGCTGCGTACGCGTACGTCATGCATGACCGAAGCCTCGACTGCCTCGGTTCGGATGGGACGGGTTCTTGGGTTATCGGGTCGGATGGGACGGGTTGCTGGGGAGGTGGGTCGGATGGGACGCCGGGTCGGATGGGACGTCGGATCGGACGGGTCGGACGGGTCGGCTTCCTCGGATATGGCGACGTGGACGATCCGAGGCCAATCCTCTCGGTTACGCGGGGCGTACAGGAGTACGCAGCGCGTTCTTCGGAGAAGGACGCTACTCCTCTTCGGATTATATCCGAATTTTGAATTAAATAAATAATTAATTTATTTAATAAACTTCAAAAATTCATATCTTCTTCATACGAACTCCGTTTTCGATGGTCTTTATATCCACGCGTAGGTGAGACTACGATCTACAACTTTCGTTTAGACTCCGTTGGCAAAATCCAAAAATTATTTTTATTATTTATTTTATAACTAATCGTTTTTAAGGAATTTCTTTGAAAAATCATAACTGCCCCATACGAAGTCAGATTTGGACGTTCTTTATATATTTGGAACTTTTAAGACGATATCTACTACATAGCGTACTCCAAATCAAAGCTTTCGAATAACTCATTTATCGATGATTTTCCCATTACATTCAAAAAGGGTTACAAGACTCGGTTTATAATGCCCGGGATAACGGGTTGTTACATCATCCCCCCGTTAAACGGAATTTCGTCCCGAAATTTAATACAAGGTAAGAGTTTTAGGGGCTGAGGAAGAGATGCGGATACTTCTGTAGCATTTGGTCTTCCCGTTCCCATGTGAATTCGGGTCCTCTCTTAGCATTCCATCGAACTTTTACTATTGGAATGCGACTCTGTTTGGTCCTTTTAACTTCCCTATCCATGATCTCGACGGGTTCTTCCACAAAGTTGAGATTTTCGTTTAACGCGATTTCATCGAGTGGAATTACAAGTGTTTCGTCGGACAAACACTTTTTCAGGTTCGACACGTGGAATACTGGATGCACTTTGTTAAGCTCGATTGGAAGTTGGAGTTTGTAGGCCACTGGACCAACTCTCGAAATGATTTCGAAGGGTCCAATGTACCTGGGGTTTAGCTTTCCACGCTTCCCAAAGCGTATCATGCCTTTCCAGGGTGAGACCTTCAGTAGCACACGGTCGCCAATCTGGAATTCCAAGGGTTTACGTCTCCTGTCGGCATAGCTCTTTTGTCTATCCCTTGAGGACTTCAGTCGTTCTCGTATTTGCACGATCTTTTCGGTAGTCTCCCTGATGATCTCTGGGCCAGTAAGGGTGCTCTTAGTGACTAGACCTTTTGCCAATTGGGTGTCGCCCACTTCCGTCCAGCACAGGGGTGATCTGCACTTACGGCCGTAAAGGGCTTCGAA
Organism: Lactuca serriola; assembly: GCF_051521515.1. Classification (NCBI taxonomy): domain Eukaryota; kingdom Viridiplantae; phylum Streptophyta; class Magnoliopsida; order Asterales; family Asteraceae; genus Lactuca; species Lactuca serriola. Next base: position 366,480,199 of record NC_136411.1, on the reverse strand, counting down.
CGGAGCGGTCTTGATACTAGTATGATAACTATTGTTATAAGAGAACTCGACCAAAGGCAAGTGAATATCCCATGCCTTGCCAAAGTCGATTACACATGCTCGCAACATGTCTTCCAAGGTTTGGATCGTCCTCTCACTCTGTCCGTCAGTTTGAGGGTGGTATGCTGTACTCATGTCCAACCTTGTTCCCATGGATTTTTGCAGTGATTGCCAAAATCTGGAAGTGAACCTGCTGTCTCTATCTGAGATGATGGACATTGGTACTCCATGAAGTCGTACGATCTCCCGGATGTAGGTTCTTGATAGTTTTTCCATCCTATCGGTTTCCTTGATAGGTAAGAAATGGGCTGATTTGGTTAATCTGTCGACGATTACCCAAATAGTATCTTGGCCACTCTGAGTTTTGGGCAGTTTGGTTATGAAGTCCATGGAAATCTGCTCCCATTTCCACTCAGGTATATCAGGTTGTTGGAGTAGGCCTGAGGGTTTTTGGTGTTCTATTTTTATTTTGGCGCAAGTTAGACACTTGCTCACATACGTAGCGATCTCCGCTTTCATGTTTGGCCACCAGTAGAGTTGCTTGAGATCTAGATACATTTTGTCTGACCCTGGGTGTACGGAGTATGGGGTCCTGTGTGCCTCGCTCATAACTACCTCTCTGAATCCCCCAAACTTTGGTGTCCAGATCCGGTTCATGAGGTAGCGTGCTCCGTCACTCTTGATTTCTAAGTTCTTGTCCATTCCCCTAAGGGCCTCACCTGCCACGTTTTCGGGTTTCAAGGCCTCTAATTGAGCTTCCTTGACTTTCGTTGATAGGTGCGAATGGATCGACATAGCTAATGACTTCACTCTCCGGCCTAAGTACTCCTTTCGACTAAGGGCATCGGCTACGACGTTTGCCTTTCCCGGATGATAGCGAATATCGCATTCGTAATCACTGAGTAGCTCGACCCATCGCCGTTGTCTCATGTTGAGCTCCTTCTGATCGAAAATGTGTTGTAAGCTCTTGTGGTCGGTAAAAATAGTGCTCTTCGTTCCATACAAGTAATGTCTCCAGATCTTCAGGGCAAACACTACTGCTCCTAGCTCAAGATCGTGGGTCGTGTAGTTAACCTCATGTGTTTTCAACTGTCTCGAGGCGTAGGCGATGACCTTACCTCGCTGCATCAGAACACATCCGAGTCCTTGGTTTGATGCATCGCAATAAACTACGAAGTCTTCTATTCCTTCAGGAAGGGATAGTATTAGTGCGGTGCACAAGGCTCGTTTGAGCGTTTGGAACGCTCTTTCTTGTTTCTCTTCCCAGTCAAAGGCCACACCTTTCTGGGTTAGGGTTGTAAGAGGCTTCGATATTCGTGAGAAGTTCTGAATGAACCTGCGGTAGTAACCAGCGAGACCTAGAAATTGGCGAATTTCTGTAGGAGTCTTCGGTGCTGACCAGTTCTCAATGGCCTTAATTTTGGATGGGTCCACGTGGATTCCCTCTTCGCTTACCACGTGTCCTAAGAATTCGACTCTTCGGATCCAAAATTCACATTTCGAGAACTTCGCATAAAGTTTCTCTCTTCTTAATGTCCCTAGAACTTGTCGCAGATGATCGCCATGTTCTTTCTTACTTCGGGAGTAGATCAGGATGTCGTCAATGAAAACGATGACGAACTGATCCAAGTAAGGTCGGCATACCCTATTCATCAGATCCATGAAGACTGCGGGCGCATTGGTCAATCCGAATGGCATCACCACGAACTCGTAATGTCCGTAACGAGTTCGGAAGGCGGTCTTCGGCACATCCTCCTCTAGCACTCGTAACTGGTGATACCCGGACCTCAGATCAATCTTAGAAAAATAGTTCGCCCCTTGCAGTTGGTCGAATAGATCATCTATGCGCGGTAGAGGATAACGATTCTTGACCGTCAGTTTGTTGAGTTCTCTGTAGTCGATGCACATTCTGAATGATCCATCCTTCTTTTTCACAAACAACACGGGTGCTCCCCATGGTGAGAAGCTCGGTCTGATGAATCCTTTTTCCAGTAGTTCATTCAGTTGACTGGATAGTTCCTGCATCTCTGCCGGGGCTAATCGATAGGGTGCTTTGGCTACTGGGGTAGCTCCGGGAATCAGATCGATTCTGAATTCGACTTGTCTTACGGGTGGTATCCCTGGAAGGTCCTCGGGAAACACATCGGGAAAATCGCATACGTCGGGCACATCCTTGATGTCCCGGACTTCGCGTTTCACGTCTACAACATGTGCAAGAAATGCGTGACACTCCTTTCGTAAGTGCTTCTGAGCTTGGATACTTGAGATGATTCTAAGCGTGGTACTAGGTTTGTCGCCCAAGACGAGGAAGGTTTCGCCGGTTGGCAGATTAAGGCGAACGGCCTTATCGTAACATAGAATGTCCGCACGATGAGAACTCAGCCAATCCATGCCAATGATGACATCGAAACTCTTAATCGAGACTGGCATGAGGTTGATTTGAAAGGGATTATCGTTTAGAGTTAGGGTGCAGTTTAAGTATATCTCTTTAGTGCTTTCAGTTTTCCCGTTGGCCATTTCTACTATGAACGGTTCACTTAATGATTGTGGTAATGGTTTTAGCATGCTTTTAAAGTCGTGACTCACAAAACTCCTTTCCGCTCCACTATCAAACAAAATGCATGCATACGAGTTATCGAGAAGAAACGTACCCGTAACAACAGTAGGGTCCGCAATGGCTTCATCTTGTCCCATTGCGAAAACTCGGCCTCTCCCGCCGGTATTCCTGTTGTTTGCCTTCGGGCAGTCCTTGCGGTAGTGCCCTGTGCTCCCGCACTCAAAGCAAGCGCGGCTTACTCCGGTATTAGCAGTGGGGGCGGATTGTTGGGTTGGCTCCTTGCAATAGCGGGCTGTATGACCCTTCTTATTGCAACTGGTGCATTGAAGGCCATGACAGAGACCGTGATGGTGGAAGTTGCACTGGTTACATTTCGGTAGCTTTCCATTGTATGAACTTGTGGGGGCAGAGTTGGTAGGTACAGTAATGGCGTGGGTCGCTATCACTTGTTGTTTCTTAGGGTTCTCCTGGAGGATTTGTCCCCTCCTCTTGTTCCAAGGCCTACTCTGTCCCTGAGCCTCCCTAGGTGGATTTGCGGCTGTTGTGATGGTACTCTGTTTCGCTCCGTGATCGATGAGTCGTTGCGCCAGGCGTTTAGCGCTGTTGTAGGTGATAGGGTTGGAGGCTAGGACATGCCCTTGGATCTGGGGTGACAACCCCCAAATGTACCTTTCGACCTTCTTTGATTCTGGGTTGACCATGGTAGGGCACAAAGCAGCGAGATCGTTGAACCTAGCTGTGTAAGCGACTAGGTCAGATCCGACCATTTTCAAATTCCAGAGCTCCTGCTCAAGCTTTTGCACTTCACCCCTTGGGCAGTATTCTTCCACTAGTAGTACCTTCAGTTCTTCCCAACTCATGGCGTTAGCGACGGTGAGCGTCACTGAGTTCACATGGCTTTTCCACCAAGTGAGGGCTCGATCTATGAAGGTGCAAGCAGCGAACTTAACCTTGCTTGTTTCTTGGCACGAGCAGATCTCGAAGACCGTTTCGGTCTTTTCGAACCATTGCATTAGTGCAATGACTCCGCCACTGCCATTAAAAGTCTTTGGCTTCGAGTTGGAGAACTCCTTGTAGGTACACTCTCTAACATGGCCCTGGCCGGTGCCACTATTGGGATGATTCGTGCTGCTTCCTGTACCTCCATTGGCATTGGAGTTTATTTGAGAGAGGGCTGCTGTTACTGCTGCTGTGATAGCAGCCTGGACCATTGCCGGATCATAAGTTAGTGGTGGAGGTGGTGGTGGGGTTGCGTTGGTACGTGCTGATCTACGAGGAGGCATTGCTCTGTCCAAAGAAAAAATGAGATATTATAAGTTTTGGTGGTTGTGAGTTGAATGATATTGAGTTAACTGCCTTAAATAGATTAAGAATTTGGTTTGATCAACAATGGGTTTTGAGCTTGATTTATTAATAACGTTTGAATGGATGCACTTATGAGTTGAACGGAATACACATATTTAAAATCAGAGAAGGGGGGGTATGCCCTATATATATAAAACATATAGTCGTGTTACATCCGAGTTTAGACAAAACTTTTTGACCTTTCTAAAGGTCTCCGATTACAGAAAGTTTTAACGAAAAGGAAATTCTTATCCGAAGTCCTAATTTATAACAAAATTTGAAATCCTGGCAGGCACTACTTGCGACGTAGGTTGCGCTTGGAGCTTGACTCCGCATCTGATTGCTTCGATTCCATTAGGCGTCGATCAAAAGCGGCTTGTTGCTCCCTTAACTCGGCTAGGGCTGCAATTATCTGTGCCTGAAATGCCTCAGACTGGAGTTGGACATTATCTTGTATCTTGTCCAGTCTACGGATATCGGAAGTGTGAACCTGCACTTCCACGTTGATATCCCGGAGTCGGCTTGCTTGTACTCCGGACTGATAGGACTGATTGGCTAACTTACCAACCATTACCGGGAGTGCTCGATCAGCCGAACTGCCACCGCGGACATCGTAGAAGTCCCGACACATGCCGTAGGGAGGGCGTATGCCTTGTTGTTGGCTCCAATGATGTAGGTGACTTCCCCAGACGGGAGTGGGTCCTTGGAAGTTCCTCACATGGACAGGAGGTTGAATGGGTGGTGGATCGATCACTTCAGGTTCTGAGTCAGTGCCGGAGTCATCACCCAATTCTATGGGTTCCTCATCCTCTTCTGGATCATCTTCGATCCATCCTCCGTTGCCGTGGTTGGGAAAGTAGGGGTCATTGGGGTGGTGAAATCCAGCCATTTGACTGTACGAGAAATAGGGTTATAAGATTTGAATAAAGTCGGAACATGCAAAACATGTAAGTTAGTTTAAATAGCAATTACTCCTATAGCATTTAAATTATTGTGTTTGATTCTAATAACGGTTTGGTAAGTTTTTTTTAAAATTTGTTGTCCACTGCAGACACCCCTCGGCACACGTTAGTCGGCTCTCGGACAAATATAGTTGATCAGGCTATATCCTTCCCAGTTCCGATTACGTGTCCCAAGGCGTACCTGTACTGCACAACTCATTAATGATACTTCTAATATGGTACGATGTGGAACTGTTATTCATTACTAAATGAATGCATGCTTACTTTACAAAAACTAAATAGATTTAATTTCAAAAGTATGACTCTTCTCAGAGTGCTTTTGCCCAGTTGAGTTTATAGTTGTATATAAAAAAAATGGTTTTTATATACTTAATTCACTATAAACGATGCTCTGATACCAATCTGTCACACCCCCAAACCTGAACGGCGGAATCGTTCGGGGGCGGAGGACATCATATTCAGTATCATAACAGTTCATAGAAAGGAAAGTACACACCACCATAATATAAATATGTTTGAAAAGTTTACATGATTGTAGGTGTTACATGTTTGCAAAAGAAATCAAATATAAAATGGTGATCCAAAATATGTTACTAATGCCAATGCGTTAGTCTTCAGAAGTAGTTGCTACCTGGCTAGCGGTTTCCTGTGAATACAAGTTATTTCAAAGAAAAAGTGTCAACATTTAAGTTGGTGAGTTCATAAGTAGTGTTTTGAGAAGATGTATGCCATTCGAAAGTGTTTGCATGTTTTCCAGAAAAACCCTTATTTTCCTATAAAAGTATGAAATGCATATGAATGCTCGTGATGTGAATTGCAACTAATTGTACCGAGAAAATCCCTTATTTTCCTATTAGTTGTTTGTTTTGTATACAGGAAAAACCCTTATTAAATGAAGAGTAGTTTTAATGACTACTTATTCATAAAAGCATAATACCATAATAATTGTATATCCGATGAGTTTTATAACCATACTAAACATAATATGCCTGTAGCGACGTTCTTCAGGCGTCGTAGCGTTATGACAACTGTCACCCCAAAAGACGGACTGTAGCTAACAGTCAGGGCGCGGGATCATGACTTCCCGTATAGATCTATACACATTTGACACGTTCTCCGAACGGGAGACTCTGGTTATAGACAGGACTTGTAGCATTATTTTCTAATAAAGAAAGTAACGTTTGAAGATATACACGACTCATGGATCCTCAACTAAGTCCGTAATAAGGTAGTAGTTTGTATGCAAAGTTTAACCTCTTTCACAATGTTTGACAAAGCATAATCATGAGTTCTTTGAATGCATGAAATGACTTAGTAAAGAACGTTACCCTTGATATGATGTGTTTGTGAGTAAACGTATAAATAAGACATATTTCTATTTATAAACATATTATATCCCAAAGAGGGTAAAGCTGTGTTGTGAGGGGTTTTGTATCATAATAACTTCACAAGATAGTTAAAACAACAATATGAAAAGTATATGAAAAGGTTAATGTTTCACACGATTTTAGTCATGTGTATACTTGTATTCCTCCCCAAAAAGAGTATAAAACATTTAAAATGTATTTAAAGAGTGTTCGAAGGGGATATGAACTCACTTGATAGTTTGAAGATTGTGAGGTGGAAAACCGGGCAGAGTTTCGTCTCGGGAAACTGACTTTTCTTGGGATTCTCGGGAATCTCGGGAGTAGGATCGGCCTTCGGGACTTGAGCCAAAAAGACCAGAGCTTCGGGTTTGAACGGACACGGAAAACGAGGAAATGCTGAGAGAGAGAGAAGAGAAATGAACCCTTTCTTTGGAAACCCTCGCATTCTATTTATAGGAAGGCAAGTCTGCCTCGGTACGCGGGGCGTACGCTCGTACGCGCTGCGTACGCGTACGTCATGCATGACCGAAGCCTCGACTGCCTCGGTTCGGATGGGACGGGTTCTTGGGTTATCGGGTCGGATGGGACGGGTTGCTGGGGAGGTGGGTCGGATGGGACGCCGGGTCGGATGGGACGTCGGATCGGACGGGTCGGACGGGTCGGACGGGTCGGCTTCCTCGGATATGGCGACGTGGACGATCCGAGGCCAATCCTCTCGGTTACGCGGGGCGTACAGGAGTACGCAGCGCGTACTTCGGAGAAGGACGCTACTCCTCTTCGGATTATATCCGAATTTTGAATTAAATAAATAATTAATTTATTTAATAAACTTCAAAAATTCATATCTTCTTCATACGAACTCCGTTTTCGATGGTCTTTATATCCACGCGTAGGTGAGACTACGATCTACAACTTTCGTTTAGACTCCGTTGGCAAAATCCAAAAATTATTTTTATTATTTATTTTATAACTAATCGTTTTTAAGGAATTTCTTTGAAAAATCATAACTGCCCCATACGAAGTCAGATTTGGACGTTCTTTATATATTTGGAACTTTTAAGACGATATCTACTACATAGCGTACTCCAAATCAAAGCTTTCGAATAACTCATTTATCGATGATTTTCCCATTACATTCAAAAAGGGTTACAAGACTCGGTTTATAATGCCCGGGATAACGGGTTGTTACACCATGGGATCACTATCCCGAAAGTAGATATAAGATAGTTTGATAAACCATGGGATCACTAACCCGAAACTAGATATAAGATAGCTTAATAAAATCATAGGATTATCATCCCGTATAAGATTTAGTTTCAAAACCATGGGATTGGATTTATGCTAAGTTTTGGGGAGTTTACGGCCCAAGCACTATCCTTGGCTGTAAACTCTTCTAAATCCCCCAAAATTTATGTTTCAAGTGTCGAAATGCTAATACCAAGGCCCTATAATTCATATCTAAGCCATAGAGGTGATTTGAAAGGGTTTAAAGACATGAAAAACACCATTTTCATGAGTTTACGGCCCAAGCTTATGCCTTGGCCGTAAACTCCTTCAAAGTCCACAAAATTATAGTTTCAGGTGTTCTAAGTCCATATCTTGAAGTCCCTTAGCCATATCTAAAGTCCATTTGAGTCTAGGAAGGAGTTTAAGGGCTAAAAACCCTTCAAAATGGTGTTTACGGCCTAGGCTGCCTCCTGGGCCGTAAACTCACATATATTGCCCAATTTCATGATTAAGTGTCTAATTTGGAAGCTAAACATGCTATAGATTAAGGCTAGGAAGATACCTTAAGGATTTGAAGCCTTAAATTTGAGTTTTGGACACTTAATCTTTGGATTTAGGAGAGAGGTTAGAGAGAGAGTAGAGAGAGAAGGAAAAAGTTTCAAATGAGTGCTAAAACATGTTTATATAGTCCCTAAAACTTGGACACGGTGGAATTCTACCCGATACCGGCCTTAAACGATGCTTTGGGTTGCACCCGATTGAGTTTTCGTCACCCGACGAGGATATTTCTAAAACATATAAAATACATGTCTTGGGCTAATTTCATGAGTTCCTAAATGATTTGGACCCTCATTGATTGATAATAAACATATAACTTTTAGTTAACTAAACCCAAAAACGATAACAGGACATTTCGATTTCCGACGAATTATTCGGGTAGAACGGGTTTTCGGCGATGAACAACTTCGGGTTGTTACATTATCCCCCCGTTAAAGGGAATTTCGTCCCGAAATTCAAGGAATAAGATACAGGTCATGGATTGGAATGAGATACGAATGGATTTGTTGCTTCGGATCTTCACTTTCTCAAGTGGAATCAGGTCTCTATTGGGCATTCTAGTGAATTCTCATTATCGGAACATGCCTTGGTTTTGCTTCTTGACTCTCTCTCAATTCACGATATCAATCTGTTTTCTCGTGGAAGTTCCAACCCTGAACGACTTCGGTTTCCTCAAAGGAATCACTAGGGTTTCGTTGGGCAGACGCTTCTAAGGATTCGAGACGTAATGGTCTAGATAGATATTACCAAGCTCTAAGGGCATCCGAAACTTGAAGGTTACAGAATCGATCTCCACGAAGATCTCGAAAGGTTTGATGTGAGACTAAACTAGATGTTCGAAAGAAACTTCCGGGAGTCCTTCGGGATAGACATTTAGAGGGAATAGTTGCTAACTTCCCATTTCTCAATAATCACAGAAACGAGGGATGCGTGGTAATTCACGTTGGGAAAACTTTTGAGTTCTAAGGCATAGAATGATACGAAAGTTTGATGCCGAAGATCACGAGAATCGGGTCGAGAAAAAGTTCTAACGAGCGGCCCTTTCGAAAGTAAAGATAACAACGCAAACGAAAACTCGGTCATTTCTGGTTAAACATGGCATCAAAGTATTTTCATGGAAAGTTTCCCCCTTTATAAATCGAATGGAATAGAATAGTTCTCCGGACCGAGGATTCAATCTATAGATACGAAGTTAGTGTTCTCTATCTCACTAGTTAGTCGTCTCGACGGTATACATTTCGATTACATACAAAGGATTGAGTTTAGAATATCTTCGAATAGATAGATAACAGGTTTCCTTTTTGCATCCAAAATCGAAAAGAGTTGCAAGTATAAGAATTATCAAATAGAGATATACCTGCGGCAGCAGAGGGATTTGTGGTTGTATCCGTCTTGGGACAATTCCTTTTGAAGTGCCCGGCTTCACCACAATTGTAGCAGGCCGGACTGATTCCCACTCCAGATGATTGGTTCGTTGGTTTGGCTGGTTTTCTGCAGGTTCGCACAAGATGGCCCTTATTGCCACAGTTGTCGCAGATCCTTTCGCGACATGGTCCAGGAATGCGGTGGTGGTAGTTGCACTTACCACACCAAGGAAGGGTACCAGTGTATCCACTGGCGGGAGTTTGGGCTGTGGAACCGACAGCTAAAACAGCAACAGGGGCAGTAGCAGCATGGACTGCTACTGTTTGTTGTTTCTTAGAAGACCCTTGCGTACTCTGGGCCTTACGCTTGTTCCCGGATTTCCTTTTACTTCCGCCTCCACTAGCGACTGGCTCGGGGGTAGTAGCTTCTTCATCAGAGTTGTCTTCGTGATCTATCAGGATTTTCGCAAGGCACTTAGCACTGTCATAAGTGTCTGGCTTCGCAGCCAAGACATTCCCCTTTGTTGGCTGGGTCAACCCCCAGTTGAATCTCTCTATCTTTTTACTTTCCGGGGTAACCATTCCCGGACAAAGTAACGCCAGATCATCGAATCTTGAGGTATAAGCAGCTATGTCAGAACCCTTCATCTTAAGGTTCCATAGTTCATGTTCTAGTTTCTGAAGTTCGCCCCGAGGGCAATATTCTGCGAGAAGAAGCTCCTTTATAGCTTCCCAACCCATAGCATTGGCTACAGGTAGAGTTAAGGATTTGACTCGGCCATTCCACCAAGTCAGGGCTTTGTCTAGGAAAGTACAGGCGGCAAACTTGACTCTATCAGACTCCGAACAACCACATATTTCAAAGATTGATTCGATTCTCTCGAACCATCAGGTTAAGGCAATGACACCCCCTGTGCCATCGAAGAATGTCGGTTTTGCGTTCATGAAATCCTTATAGGAACCCCCTTTTTGGTGTCCCTGGCTATCTTCTGGGTTTTGGTGTTGGGGATCACCTCCTGAATTTCTAGAGTTCATTTGCGACATGGCTGCTACCATTGCAGCAGTCAGAACTGTCTGAAGTGATGCAAGATCAAGTTGAAAAGGAGGATTGTTGTTGTTCGTTGAGCTGGGTCTCTTTCTTGGAGGCATCGTGATCTAACAAGATCAGGAAAGAGAGGATCATAAGTCCTCTGAATTGAATCAAGAGATATGGGACAGGAGATATCTCATCAAGGCAAATATAGCATCATACTAAGCGATAAAGCAGAAAGAAGTTATAAAGATAGAACATTTTATCGCTAGAGGAATGATCAAAGAATAACGCATATACGAGGATTTTCTACAAAGGATCAGCTCGAGAAATACTCCCATAGTATTTCATGGTTCACTGCAGCGACGATTCGTTGTTTGGGATATCGGGTAAGTTTTAGGTATGCCGCATGCCACAGTCACTCCCAAGCACATGTTGGCCGTGTCTCGAATGAATATAGTTGGCCAGGCTATATTGACCCTAGACACGACTACATAACTGCCCAGGTTTAACCGCAGTGTACAACACCCATTTACTTATGTTTTGTTCTACTTGTAGTTACGGATTTCGACGGCTCGGCATACTTAAATACTTTTTGAAAATACTTATATCTTGTAGGATACTTTTAGTTCAGAGCACTTAGGCCCCTTAATGTTTATAGTTTTATACCATGTAAGGTTTGGTATACTCTGTTCACTATAAACAAAGGCTCTGATACCAATCTGTCACACCCCGAAAACCAAAGGCGGAAACGTTCCCGGGGTTGACTCCATGTTTAGTATCAAATCCAATGTACATAGTAATCACAGTAAACAACCATTACATTATATATATCTGAAAGTTTACATTTGGTTCAAAAGTAAATTGTACAAAAGTTATACATATGCATATGAACAAAAGAGACGAGTCTTCGGAGCACTCCATCTTCATCAAAATATATCGCCGGGTACCTGTCTAACTTGGACCTGAGAATACAAGCAGTTTGAAAATCAGCATAAAGCTGGTGAGTTCATAAGCGGTTTTGTTTTGTGAAGATGTATCGATTTCCTTTAGTTTTCTGAAAAGATTTGATATCCAAGAAAATCCCATATTTTCTTATGTAAAGTAGTTAAGTTATCTTTCATTACAGTTCTGTTATAGATATAAGTTAACCCCAGGAAAATCCCATATTTTCCTAATTGTAAGATTGATTAGATAACACATAGTATAGTTTAATTCACAAAACTATAATTTAGACGAACTGTAAATAGAAAGTATTTCGAAAACCTTGGGACTACATCCCCAACCAGTTATAAGATAATTCGATAAAACCATGGGATCACTATCCCGAAAGTAGATATAAGATAGTTTGATAAACCATGGGATCACTAACCCGAAACTAGATATAAGATAGCTTAATAAAATCATAGGATTATCATCCCGTATAAGATTTAGTTTCAAAACCATGGGATTGCCATCCCGAACGAAATATAGACTCAAGATCATGGGATTATCATCCCGAACGAGATATAGACATAAAACCATGGGATTACCATCCCGAACAAGATATAGATTACAAGACCATGGGATTACCATCCCGAACGAGATATAGATTCTAAACAGATCCTAGCTGTGAATAGTTTTATATTAATACGTATTGTGAGTCGGGTAACCATACTGATACGAAAACGATACCTCCTTGACGTTAGTCAGACGTCGAATGATATCCAGAATTTGTCACCCCAGGCGTGCCCGCCCAACTGTAGCTAGCAGTTAAGGTGTGGGATTGTCAGTCCCGAATAGATCTATTCACAAACTCTTCGCTCTCCCTCCAGGAGACTCTGGTTACACTTCCGGAGAGGATTTACTTGGTCATCCATAAAGGGTAGTGACTATCTCACAAACTAGTATTAAACTATTCACAGGATTCTCATACGATAACAAACATACAAAGGCTTTAAGACATGATACAGTGAAAATAGTTACATACAATGAGACTATCTGGCAAAACATTCAAACGATATAGAAATAAACTGAATCAGACATAGTTTATCTAATAATTTAATACAGATATCAATACTTGATATAAAGAGAAACATAGAACCCCAAATTATTCCCATAATAATTTGATTAGTTTGGTTATTTTCTTAACTAAAATCCATTTAGTTGAAATCGATAAATCATTCATTATGCTCAACATAATATATAAGGAATAAAAGAATTTATAAGATTGCCAGATATATTTTGAAACACATAATTGTTATGATTTAAAAACAGTTTTGGTTTGCTTGTATTCCCCCCCCTGAAAACAGTTAAAAACAATGAAAAAGGCGTAGGGGTATGAATTCACCGGACGAGAAGTATGACGATTTGGATGCTAAGAGTGGATCCGGGGCTTGTAAATACACGAGGTTCCTAATTATAATGTAAAGATACACATTTGTATCTAATTAGGACTTAGATTGATTGTTGGATAGGGACAATTGCTTCTAGTCGCGAAAACACTCTGATACGAGTGTTTGGAGGGACCCGGGTGGCGTTTAAGGATGAGAAATGACACTAGGGACTTGGGACTTGAGTTTACTCCCCATGAGTAAACTTTTAAATGAGTTTACAACCACAAAACACACACATACATGAGTTTACGGCCGTAAACTCATGTGGGTGTGGTTTTGGGTGTTTAAATGGCTTAAATGGCTTACATGGACATGGGAAACGATTCTAGGCTTTGTTCTAAAGGCATGGAATGGATTAAAATCACCAAAATGATTAATTTATGGGAGTTTACAGCTTAGCATAGGCTCCTGGCCGTAAACTCCTTAATCCTTATGAAAATGATGCTAAATGTTGTTAAAACCAATCATATGTGATTCTAAAAATTCCCACAAGCCTAGAAATGAGTTTATATGGGACATATGAGGGATTTATGGAGTTTACGGCCCATGAAACCCCCTTCATGTCCGTAAACTCTAATATGACAAGCTACAATGTGTTTCAAGGCCTGAAACTAGCATAGAATGGCTTATAAATTTCATCTAAAGGCTGTAGGGGTGTTTGGTTTGCATTCTAACACCAAAAATTTTGGAGTTTACGGCCCAAGAACAGGTCTTGGCCGTAAACTCTTAGAAATCCCATAAAAGATGTGTTTAAGGCCTTTAAAGTATTTTTGGTTGGTCCCTTGATTTATTCCAAGGCTTTTGGTGGTGTTGGATGGCTTTTTAACACCTTAGAATTGGATTTATGCTAAGTTTTGGGGAGTTTACGGCCCAAGCACTATCCTTGGCCGTAAACTCTTTTAAATCCCCCAAAATTTATGTTTCAAGTGTCCAAATGCTAATACCAAGGCCCTATAATTCATATCTAAGCCATAGAGGTGATTTGAAAGGGTTTAAAGACATGAAAAACACCATTTTCATGAGTTTACGGCCCAAGCTTATGCCTTGGCCGTAAACTCCTTCAAAGTCCACAAAATTATAGTTTCAGGTGTTCTAAGTCCATATCTTGAAGTCCCTTAGCCATATCTAAAGTCCATTTGAGTCTAGGAAGGAGTTTAAGGGCTAAAAACCCTTCAAAATGGTGTTTACGGCCTAGGCTGCCTCCTGGGCCGTAAACTCACATATATTGCCCAATTTCATGATTAAGTGTCTAATTTGGAAGCTAAACATGCTATAGATTAAGGCTAGGAAGATACCTTAAGGATTTGAAGCCTTAAATTTGAGTTTTGGACACTTAATCTTTGGATTTAGGAGAGAGGTTAGAGAGAGAGTAGAGAGAGAAGGAAAAAGTTTCAAATGAGTGCTAAAACATGTTTATATAGTCCCTAAAACTTGGACACAGTGGAATTCTACCCGATACCGGCCTTAAACGATGCTTTGGGTTGCACCCGATTGAGTTTTCGTCACCCGACGAGGATATTTCTAAAACTTATAAAATACATGTCTTGGGCTAATTTCATGAGTTCCTAAATGATTTGGACCCTCATTGATTGATAATAAACATATAAGTTTTAGTTAACTAAACCCAAAAACGATAACAGGACATTTCGATTTCCGACGAATTATTCGGGTAGAACGGGTTTTCGGCGATGAACAACTTCGGGTTGTTACAGTTAGTGTCTTGACGTGGCCGTTCCACCATGTTAGGGCGCATTCAGAGAAAGTAAAAGCAACAAACTTTACTTTGCTTTCTTCAGGGCATGCGAAAATTTCGAATACAACTTCCGTTTTCTCTATCCATTGAGATAGAGCCAATACTCCCCCAATCCCATAAAAGGGAATAGGTTTTCTGTTGGTGAAGTCTTTGTAAGTGCATACCCCTGAACGGCCTTGACCTTGGCCATTTGTAAAGCTGTTTGTTCCTCCTCCCGACCCATTGTTGCTCATTTGAGCCATCGCTACGGTTACAACAGCGGTTACAGCAGTTTGGAACATAACAGCATCCATAATTGGAGGAGGTGGTGGAGGTGGTGTTGAAGTTGAGTTTCTGCATGTTGATCTACGAGGAGGCATGTTCTGGTACAGAAAAATAAGAATGAATACTATAAGTTTCTAGTGTTTTGACAATCGTGTGTTAGTTGTATCTTGTAATTTGTTTTAACTTTAGTTTATGGTTTCAAGGTAGGCATAGTAATTTTAGTTAATCCTATAAGTTCCAAGAGGTATACAAAGAAGTACATCATATTCATATATATAGGTCACACCTGAGGTGTGTTACATTACGCTTCTTGTTTGGAAAATTTGACCTACCTAGAGGTCTCCGATTACAGATACAAAAGGAAATAAGGGAAAAAATTTTATCCGAAGTCCTATTTTATAACAAAATTGTTGGGGTTTGAGCAAGCTCTACTTGCGGCGTGTTGCACATTTGGAGCTAGATTCGGCATCCGACTGTTTGACTCCCATCAGGCACCTCTCGAGATCTGCTTGTTGTTCCTTCATCTCTCTTATTTCTACTAGTTCCATTATCATTTGATTCTGAAGCGTCCATGTGTAGATTTGGGTATTCTCATGTAGTCCTTCCAAACGACGGATGTCTGCGGCGTTACCTTGAGTAGCAGCATTGACCTCGCGAACTCTGGCTGCTTGCTTGTCCTCCTGGTAGTTCTGGGTAGCTATAGCGCCCACAATAACAGGAAGTGCTCGATCAGGTGAGCCTCCCCCACTGACATTGTAAAAATCTCGACAC
Organism: Lactuca serriola; assembly: GCF_051521515.1. Taxonomy (NCBI): domain Eukaryota; kingdom Viridiplantae; phylum Streptophyta; class Magnoliopsida; order Asterales; family Asteraceae; genus Lactuca; species Lactuca serriola. The sequence goes on along the minus strand of NC_136411.1, from coordinate 366,464,588 downwards.
ATGCCGAAAGGAGGGCGTACACCTTGCTGCCGGCTCCAATAGTAGAGGTGGCTTCCCCACATGGGAATGGGTCCTGGTTGATATGGTCTGTGTGACAACCCGAAATTTCCATTCTGTACAAACCATATCAATCCAATAGAAGTTAGAACAGTTGCAATGTAACCTCAGATTTTGAGTATAAGATTGGCAGTTTTCAGGATTTTACACTTTAGAAGATATTAGGAGAGTGGATGCACTAGGGTTTTGTGCAACACTGTTATTCCAAGACTCTAGGACATTAGAGTTCATTCCAGGAATAAAAATATTTTCTGCCAAAAATATTTCAGGACTATAAATAGAATTCTGAACCAAATTGGTTCATTTGTTGAATTCCAATTAGAGAAAAGCCAAATTTCCTCTCACGGATCTTCGGGTTTTTATCCCAGATTGTGAGTATACTTCTCTAGTTGTTTTATACTACTTGTTTTAAGCTTAATAACATAGATTGCTTGCCTAATAAGTGTGATCCAGGAGTTTACCGCCCAAGAACGTTCTTGGGGAGTAAACTCCATTTTAAGGTCCTTAAGGGTTCAAATGACCCTCAAACCTTTAGAACTCGAACTAGAAGCCTTAAACTCATGCTTTATACCAACAAAACCATTAGAAATCATGGCTAGAAGGGAGTTTACGGCCAACAAGCTCCTTAGGTCGTAAACTCCATGTTTTAGGTGCCAAAATGCCATCAAACTTTCCCTAAGACTTAGACTTTATTTTTTGCATGTACTCCTAAGTGATTAGAACCTAGAAAACTCATGGAAACACAAGTGTGGAAGAGTTTACGGCCAAGAGTATTTCTTGGGCCGTAAACTCCTATTGAGGGGTCAAAGGACACCCTAAATCTTTCCTTAAGCCAAGAGACTATTTGGGCAAGTACCTAGATGAGTTTTGGACTAGTTAAAATACTCAGAACACCAATAGTGAGGGAGTTTACGGCCCAAAAGGTTCCTGTAACAGTCCAAAATCTCAAGTATTGTTAAATTGCATTTTGGGGTGTTTTAAAGGGGAGACTCGGCGAGTTGGAGCAAGACTCGCCGAGTAGGGTCGCAGATTTGGTCGCGGGTTCGCGACTGGACTCGACGAGTCCAGGTATGGACTCGGCGAGTCGACGCTGTTCAGCAGAAACCCTAGCCGTTTGGTTTTGGATCGTATATAATGCCTCTTAGGCCGTCATTGTCCGTCTTTTGGCCGATTGAGAAGAACCCTAATCGTTGTGGACGTCTAGAGCAGGAGAGGAAGCTTTTGGAACCTTGAAGAATTGGTTAGGCAAGAAGAAGAAGAGTTTTGGCCAAAGGAATATCAAGGGGATCGAGTTCTGAGGTTTGGAGACACAGAGAGGGTGTTATTCAGGTAATATTTCGGATCATTTCTGCTATATTGAAGTGTGCACGAATTTAGGGTTTATGAAACCCATTTGGAGATTAGACGGATTGTAGTGTCGTTACCCCAATGTTTATAACCTTGTATTAGGACCCTTAGAGGTCCAGAAGGTCCCATGTTTGTTTATTCGGGAATATATGTATCTCAGGAAGCAGTTTGATCGACTGCATGGCGTGGACTCGCCGAGTCGGATGATCAGACTCGGCGAGTAGCTTGAAGATTCACTGGGACTCGCCGAGTTGTTCTTCAGACTCGGCGAGTGGAGTCGGGGTGGCCCCGCGATTCTTCCAGGAGTGACACGTCGAGTCATAGAGGATACTCGACGAGTAGAAGGGGAATCTTAGAGGACTGAAGGACGACCAGACTCGCCGAGTCGCCAGGGAACTCGCCGAGTCCAGTCGAGTTGACAATGGACTGTTGACCAGAGTTGACTGGTGTGATTTCTTAGGGTCAGTTAACGTGGAAGATAGAAGTATTAAAAAGGGATATATGATGTGGCAGGGAGCTTGTAGCTCGGAGGATCAGGTGCAAGGGACTTTAGGAGTTGCTATCTTCCAGTGTCCGCGAGGTGAGTCTTCTCACTATACTTCACCCGGAAGGGTTTGATTGTGTGACCGGAAGGTCAAGTATGTTATGTGTTATGTTTATATGCTATAAATGGAAAGTTAGCTGCTACGCGTGATATACATGATTATATATGGGCCGGAAGGCAAGGTATTATGTGACAGAAAGGTCAGGTATGATATATGATATATGTGCTTTATGTGTTAGAGTATTTGTATTATGTGTTATATATTATGTGGATCGAAAGATCCGGGCCGGAAGGCAATGTTATGTGGATCGAAAGATCCGGGCCGGAAGGCAATGTTATGTGGATCGAAAGATCCGGGCCGGAAGGCAATGTTATGTGGATCGAAAGATCCAGGCCGGAAGGCAATGTTATGTGGATCGAAAGATCCGGGCCGGAAGGCAATGTTATGTGGATCGAAAGATCCGGGCCGGAAGGCAATGTTATGTGGACCGAAAGGTCCGGGCCGGAGGGCGTATGTGCGTAAGGTATATTGGGGAACTCACTAAGCTTCGTGCTTACGTTGTTTATGTTATGTTGTTTCAGGTTCTACAGTAATGCGGGATGGCAACGGTTCGATTGTACACACCGAAGAAAGAGTTGTGTTTTGGAGGATCCTGGTTTTCTATTATAACGAAAATGAAACTATGTTTTGTAATTCGAATGTGAATAAGATTTTAAACAAGTGCTTTAATATTAAATTGATTATTTAAATGAAAATTTTGTTTTTGGAAATCACGGTGTTACAAATTGGTATCAGAGCCTTGGTTTGAGGGATTCGGACGCGCCTACGGGTGAATCTGGACTCAAACTGAGGAAGTAAGAAAAAGTTTTCCAAATAAATGGTTTTCTAAAAGTGAATAAGAGTTCAAAGAGAAAGCAAGAAAGAGCAGTGTGTACAATTAGCCAGAGCCAAACGGTGATTTCCCAAAATACTCTTACTTTTGTATTATGAAATATCTATTATGCACTTTATGAGACATTATTGCATGCTAGAGACAGACTAGGTATTTCATATCTTAGGACTAGAGTGGCCTGATTTGTGATGCCTTAGTCTAGGGTTTGCTGTTATATGTGCGTTATGCTTTTGTGTATATGTGATGAGTGAGAGCATCTAGTTGGAACGCACAAGGAGTAAAGCTACGGGGTACAGAGGTACTTCCGAGGATGAGCCGAGAAGGTGGAGCTACCACAGATGGGGAGTCCTATGTATGCTTCAATGCTCGAATGCTGCTTGCTTTGTGCTTTGTGGAGTTGTCGATGATGGGAGTCAGCTACTAAGTGAGTATGACGATACTCAGGAGGTAGAGGGCTGGCATCATTAGGAACTCTTCAGCAGCTGATAGCAAAGAAGTGGGGGGACGGCGGAAGGGACTAGGGAGTAAACCTAGCCAAATGAGTGCGCTGGTAGAGTAGAGGATTTCGCTGGAAAGCGAGCACGCGCGATGAGATGGGTGAAAGAGCAGGTTTATCAGCTACTTAGGAACTCTGGGATGGTCCGTGTGGAAAGTATGGGTAGATGTGGCAGGTAGTATGGGCCCGTACTACTGAAAGCAGAGGACCCATACTTGATACAGGGGGCATTCTAAAGGTCCTAAGGAACAGATTGAGGGGTGATGATATGGTTCGGATACCATACATCGGAGCGGATACAGAGTGATGTTATGATCCGGGCACCATACATTGGAGCAGATTGAGGAGTGGTGCTATGGTTCAGGTACCATACACCGAGGCATGTTGAGAAGGGATGTCATGGGATGAGTACCATGGTTCGTAGTGGATGATGCTTGTGGCTATCTTGTTATCCGGTTATCGATCGGACGAGCACGAGCGAGTGGGATGCGAGGATTCGCGAGATCCGGCGTGATGAGGTTGCTGCATTGTTGCGGGCGGAGTCGCCAGAATTGTTTGGGTCGATCAGGACCACTATGATTGAAGTAGTTTGACGAGCGATATGCGGCTTTCGCAGAGACGGCTGCCGCGGCGGTTACAGCGGCTGTAGCAACGGCAAAGAAAGGGGCTAGTCGGGGTTTTCAGTATCGGGACTTCTATTATGCGAAGCCTCCCACATTCGATGGAGTTCAGGACTCGATTGTTGCTATGAGATGGTTATCAGACATGGAGGGGTGTTTCTCCACGAGTTTATGCCCTGCTGATCAGAGGGTGGGGTGTGCTCTGAACCTGTTGAGGCTCGGGGCGAAGGATTGGTGGAGAGTGACCACGAGGTTATTTTCCGATGCGCAGAGGGCTGCGGTTTCATGGGATCAATTCAGAGGGATGTTCAGTACTCGCTATGTTCCGCGGGATGAAAAGGAAAAATTGGCTCGGAAGTTCTTTAAGCTGAGGCAGGATTTGGAGTCGGTGACTGAGAGCACCGGGATGTTATTGAGAGGGCGATGTTTTGCCCTGAGTTCGCTTCGGAGCAGGCTCGGATGTCCCGAAATCCGAGTATGCTCAAGAGGGGGAGTATCAGACAGTTCGTGTCTGCGCAGAGACGCGAGACCGTCTTGGTATCGCAGGAGGCCACCATGTGGCGTGAGTTAGAGGTTGAGTTGCAGTAGCGTGTGATGAGGCAGGCCCCGATGCAGTCGCAGTCGGCGTCGAAACGGTCCATGACCGTAGACGTTAGAATGGGGAATCGGAGCGGTCACACTTGTGGGAAGTGTGAGAGAGATGGCACCGGAGCTTGTTGGCCCAGTGGTGCATGCCGCAAGTGCGGAAAGGAGGGGCATGGTGCACGGGATTGTCGGCAGTCAGTGCCAATTCGGGATTTCAGGATTTGTTATCAGTGTCGGTAGGTTGGACATTTGAGGGTCAACCGTCCTCAGTTTCCTGCAGGACCGGTGCAGGCTCTAGCATCGGCCACCTTGAGGAGTTCAGGAGGAGGACAGGATGGAGCAGAGCCCAAGAGCTCAGGGTCGTGCTTATCGGCTTGCGGCAGAGGGAGACGGAGCAGTGCCGGAGGCAGCTGCGGGGATGATGCTCTCTTGATGTCTTGAGTAGCTTGCGTTGATTGTGGCGTATTGTTTGTGGTGGTGTCTGGTGTGGATTTCGATGCGGTATTCGTTGTTTCGCGGGTTTGGCATGGTTATGAATTGGTGCTTCAGGTTTTCGCTTGGCATTCGTTGTTCCCTGATGGTTTAGTATGATTATAGTTTGGTGTTTTGGTACCGGTAGCCTTGTGCGGTTTTCGATGCAATGTTCAACCTTTGGCAGGTTGTGGGTTTAGTTATGGGTTATTGCTTGGGAATTCCGTTGGTCATCGTTCGTGAGGGTTGATAGTGGAGATGCGGCACTGGGTTGAATGACGGGTAGCATCTGCAGTTGTGGAGTGGATAATTGAAAGATCGGATTCTTTTGAGCGGATTGATCTGGGAGGAGATATGTTTTGCTGAGGGTTGCTTACGCTTGTGGGAAGCAGTCAGTGGGTAAATGTTCTCTTTGTGCAGGATGGTTCTGAAAGGTCGTTAATGACGATCGGTGGCAGTTAGTCGGTGCTTTAGTGGGGGAGAATTAGAAAATTCTCCGGGAGATCGATGAGTATGTAAGGGTGCTTAGCTGCCGGGATTCAGCAGTGTTTGTCAGCGCAGAGTATAGGCCGATGAGAGCGTGTGTCGGGTATGCGGGGGGGGATACAGACCTAGGGCATTCGATTTTGGAGGCCTGAGAGAAGGCCGGGAACAAGCTTGAGTAAGTAATCGCGGTTATGTGATCAGAGTATTGGTATGTTTGAGGAACGTGATGGGTTGTACTGCATTAACCCCACGGGATTATGTTGTGTATGTTTCTAGAGCTGGAACCGGAAGGTCCCAGAGTTAGAACCTAAGGGTTCGCAGAGTTGGGTGTACGGACCCACAGAGATATAGCCTCGAGTGGCTAGTATGTGTTGTGAGAGTCGGTCCAGTCATACTAGAGACTCTGTTGGTATTGCTGGATTAGTTTGGGATTTGCGGATCGCGTATGTGCAGTGTGATTGCATTGGAAGGTCTGGCCCCGGGTTAGTGATCTTGTTTAGCTGAGGCAGTGATTCTGATGAGTGGAGAGAGCGTATGGGATTGAGAGCCCCTGCAATGGGAACCAGAGTATGTGGATAGCGGTTACGCAAAAAAAGGGTGGTGTCGCTTGGGGCGAGCACCGTGGCACCGGGTGGAGTGGCAATATGGCCAAAAAGGGTTCCTTGGAAAAAAAGAAAAGAGGAAGGTGTAACTCCGAAGGGGTGCAAGTTCACGGAAGTGAAAGCTGCAGAGCAGAGTTATGGTTAGAGTATTTCAAGTATGGTTTCGAGCATCGTGTTTGCGGCAGTGAAGTAGGAACCCATCCGGGTTGGGATGTCTGTTGAGGCTCAGAAGGGATGCATGGAGAGAGAAAGTTTTAAATTCTCAGTGTGAATCTGATCAGAGTGTAGGGTGGATGTGGTGGTTCATCTTGGGAGATGTTCGAGGATATCATCAGTGTATCGGGTCTTTCCACCTGCGGGTGTTGGGATTAGTTCAGTATGTGTATGTGATGGCAAGAGGGGACTTGTGAGAGTTGATCTGTGAGGGAGAACGGATCTCTCAGTCGGTCCGGAATGGGCAAAGTGGGCTTTGGATCGGGGATCCGGTGGTTCAGGGTTTCCTAACCCTTATGGGTTGAGTGATCGTTGAGATTTGGAGCAGAGTGCATCTTGGGTAAATTCCGATTGCAGAGAGTGATGAGCAGTTCAGAGTTCGTGCTTTAGTTGACAAAGCAGACTCAGCAGGTTAAAGAGAGTTAGTGATCGTCTAGAGTTAACAGGAAAGTTATGCAGGCAGACGCCGTTGCGAGCATGTGATTCAGGTCAGCGTTTTCGTATTTCTGATTGGGTGCTTCGATTTAGGAAGAGGGGTAAATGGGGGGCCCCGGTATGTTGGGTCTTTTCGTGAAAGTGCGAAGGTAGGAAGGGTGGCCTATCGTTTGGAGCTGTCAACGGAATTGGGACGGATCCATGACACTGGTTTGTGTCGCAATTGAAGAGGTGTATAGCGGATGAGTCAGCAGTGGTTCTACTAGAGAACGATTAGGTGGATGCGAGCCTGTGTTACGTCGAGAGGCCAGTGGCCGTCAGAGGTCGGAATATCAAGGTTCCGAGGAACAAGAAGGTACCGCTGGTATTGGTTCAGTAGCGGCCTCGGAAGAGACCGGTGGTGTCTAGGGAAGCCGAAACGTGAGATGCGGGAGCAGCAGCCAGGGCTATTTTCAGAGTGAGACTTCGAGGGCGAAGTCTAATTCTAGTGGGGGAGAATTGTAACAGTCCAAAATCTCAAGTATTGTTAAATTGCATTTTGGGGTGTTTTAAAGGGGAGACTCGGCGAGTTGGAGCAAGACTCGCCGAGTAGGGTCGCAGATTTGGTCGCGGGTTCGCGACTGGACTCGACGAGTCCAGGTATGGACTCGGCGAGTCGACGCTGTTCAGCAGAAACCCTAGCCGTTTGGTTTTGGATCGTATATAATGCCTCTTAGGCCGTCATTGTCCGTCTTTTGGCCGATTGAGAAGAACCCTAATCGTTGTGGACGTCTAGAGCAGGAGAGGAAGCTTTTGGAACCTTGAAGAATTGGTTAGGCAAGAAGAAGAAGAGTTTTGGCCAAAGGAATATCAAGGGGATCGAGTTCTGAGGTTTGGAGACACAGAGAGGGTGTTATTCAGGTAATATTTCGGATCATTTCTGCTATATTGAAGTGTGCACGAATTTAGGGTTTATGAAACCCATTTGGAGATTAGACGGATTGTAGTGTCGTTACCCCAATGTTTATAACCTTGTATTAGGACCCTTAGAGGTCCAGAAGGTCCCATGTTTGTTTATTCGGGAATATATGTATCTCAGGAAGCAGTTTGATCGACTGCATGGCGTGGACTCGCCGAGTCGGATGATCAGACTCGGCGAGTAGCTTGAAGATTCACTGGGACTCGCCGAGTTGTTCTTCAGACTCGGCGAGTGGAGTCGGGGTGGCCCCGCGATTCTTCCAGGAGTGACACGTCGAGTCATAGAGGATACTCGACGAGTAGAAGGGGAATCTTAGAGGACTGAAGGACGACCAGACTCGCCGAGTCGCCAGGGAACTCGCCGAGTCCAGTCGAGTTGACAGTGGACTGTTGACCAGAGTTGACTGGTGTGATTTCTTAGGGTCAGTTAACGTGGAAGATAGAAGTATTAAAAAAGGATATATGATGTGGCAGGGAGCTTGTAGCTCGGAGGATCAGGTGCAAGGGACTTTAGGAGTTGCTATCTTCCAGTGTCCGCGAGGTGAGTCTTCTCACTATACTTCACCCGGAAGGGTTTGATTGTGTGACCGGAAGGTCAAGTATGTTATGTGTTATGTTTATATGCTATAAATGGAAAGTTAGCTGCTACGCGTGATATACATGATTATATATGGGCCGGAAGGCAAGGTATTATGTGACAGAAAGGTCAGGTATGATATATGATATATGTGCTTTATGTGTTAGAGTATTTGTATTATGTGTTATATATTATGTGGATCGAAAGATCCGGGCCGGAAGGCAATGTTATGTGGATCGAAAGATCCGGGCCGGAAGGCAATGTTATGTGGATCGAAAGATCCGGGCCGGAAGGCAATGTTATGTGGATCGAAAGATCCGGGCCGGAAGGCAATGTTATGTGGATCGAAAGATCCGGGCCGGAAGGCAATGTTATGTGGACCGAAAGGTCCGGGCCGGAGGGCGTATGTGCGTAAGGTATATTGGGGAACTCACTAAGCTTCGTGCTTACGTTGTTTATGTTATGTTGTTTCAGGTTCTACAGTAACGCGGGATGGCAACGGTTCGATTGTACACACCGAAGAAAGAGTTGTGTTTTGGAGGATCCTGGTTTTCTATTATAACGAAAATGAAACTATGTTTTGTAATTCGAATGTGAATAAGATTTTAAACAAGTGCTTTAATATTAAATTGATTATTTAAATGAAAATTTTGTTTTTGGAAATCACGGTGTTACAGTTCCATGGCCATAAACTCCATAAAATGGTACAAATTGGTGCCATAAACCCTCCTAAAGCCAAGTACTAAGGTCTAGATTTGTACCTAGAAATGTTTGAGACTTGAGAGCACCATAAGAACCCTCCCAAGGGAGTTTACGACCGTAAACTCCAAGGGAATAGGGTCTTTGGGCCGTAAACTCCCCAAAGGAGTCAATATGGTGCCCAAAAACTTGTTTAAGCCTTGAAACAATTCCCCTCTAGAGTTGTGATAATTCTAAGCTCCATTTAAGCCTTGGTTGAGAGTTTACGGACAGGAGCTTACTCCCCTGGGCCGTAAACTCCAATGAATATGGTCATTTGACCTTAAACTTCCATTAGGGGCATTGCACTCCTTTGTTGCAACCCATTAGCCTCCTAGCACTTGACCGAAAGTGTTTTCCTCGCGCTTAAATGTTGTTACTTGTATAATTAGTGTTTTAATCACTAATTATTTATATACATATGTTTTTTTATATGTAATTAGGATCATTGTGTTTGTCTAAGTCTTCACTTGACACCAAGCACTTGTCCGATCCTTCCATACGATAACAGTCCGTTCAATTCCAGTTACTTACTGCAGGTGAGTTCATACCCCTTAACGAATGTTTTAAACTATTTTTAAATGTTTTATGGGGGGGATACAAGTAGAATTATGCTAGTTATTATATCAATCACATGCGATTAATAAGTAGAATTATGCTAGTTATTACATTAATCACATGAGATTAATATATAGCATTCAAATGATTCGGCTACTCATTAGCCGTTTTACCAAACAGTTTCCTTCAAATGATTTTTATAAACATTTTATATGTTTTAAACTCCGTATTACACTGTACATCTTCTCCGTACATTACCTTTCAAACTTATTTACCACTGTGTTTCAAACAAATGTTTCCTTATACTCAAACTGTTTTATCAAACTTATGCCTTCAAATTGTTTTATAGATTGACATCAAGTCGATCTTTTCTTAAAATAATATTTATGTTTCAAATGTCTTACAAAACTTATTTATGCTTTTATATTATAAATCGCATCCCTCTATATGTATAGTTATATAAGAAATGTTTAAAAGACTTTGGAAGGCTATCCACCCAATTTCCTTTTCGCGCCTTGAGATGTGGTCTGGTGGGATATCTGGTATTCATCCGAAAGTCGTTTAAATATTAGTTATATATCATGTGTACATATATAGTCATAAAAGGTCCTTCCAGTTCAACATATGCCTTTGGGTAGCAAGGGTATACATCCATGTCTATACTTACCAGATAGATTACTAGTAAACTACCATATGGGTGGTTTAGGAAGATACTAGAACTATTACTAGAACGCGATAACATACAATGAGTCAGTTCATTCATGAGTCAATACTTTCTAGAACATTACAGTACATTACATATACAACTATACTAGGAAGAGAACATATACAACTATACTAGGAAGAGAACACATACAACTATACTAGGAAGAGAACATATACAACTATACTAGAACGATTACATTACTTTACTTGCTAGATAGAGAGAACACACATTACAGCTAGCACACGTAGAACCTTACAGTACTCTACTATACTATTACATGATGACACTTATAGGAGTACCTTTACATAGATATATCAGGAAGAGTCCTATTACATTTTATATGTATCGACTCTGTTATCAAATCCTTATTCTTATCTTTACGTTGTGATACAATCACATAATCGACGAGACATAATGGGTTTAATATCCTAGTACCAAAGGATACATTGCGGGATTGACCATTCCTAGAATCTCTGTTAGCTACAGAGGTAAAATCACATCCACGGATGTCAACGGTTGGTATCATTACAGGTATACTTTAAGGGACTGACTATTCCTACACCCAGCTGTTAGCAACAGAGGTAAAAGTACGTCTACGGACGTCTTAAAGTTAACAATGTTAGTTACCCTTGTACCAAAGGGTAATATTCAGGTTAGTTATATTATTACCTTTATTTTGTGACTCATTCACATAACCAATGAGGTGAATTATATTTAGGTATCCTAGTACCAAAGGATACAATTTCTTATAATGATAATAATAGTAACACAGTTAGGTCTTGGTAGAAGACTACATTCAGAACAGTTAGGTCTTGGTAGAAGACTACATTCAGAACAGTTAGGTCTTGGTAGAAGACACCTTCATATACTAGTAGGAATCATAGGGATTCTAGGGTTTTTCAAACACTTACAGTTCGTATACACTTTCAATACTTACAATACATATACTTACAAATTCTTACATACAAATTAAGACACTAAATACTTATGATCTCACCAGCTTAAAAGCTGACACTCGCTTTCAAAATTACTTGTATCCTCAGGTCATCTTAGACAGGTACCGATGCAAGGAGAAAGGAAGATGGAGCTTGTTCAAGACTTATCTTTCATTTTGATTTATGCTTTAGTGTTTATCAAAATTTGACAGAATACAATTGTATAATAATTATTTTATTAATGCAATGGATGATGTTGTTGCATGTTTACTACTTTACATTGTTGTTGATATTATACATGACGTCCTCCGCCCCAGAACGTTTCCGCCGTTCCTGGTTTTGGGGTGTGACAGATTGGTATCAGAGCATTGTTTATAGTGAATTAAGTATATCAACCCATAAAAGATATACTAACTATAAATACATAAGGGATTAAAAATACTCTGACCAAGAGTTTATACTTTAAATAGTAAAATATTTAAGTAAGTATACGTGCTGCATTCATAATAAAATCAGTGTCACTACGACAGTACAAAAGAATTACGATTGTTGGGCAACACAAGTGGGCTTAGAGACATATGGTCAAAACTGGGAAGATATAGCTTGATCGCCTATATTATCCGAGAGTTGACTAGCATGTGCCTAAGTTTAACTGTGTGGTTGCAACAATGCTAAAATCTTACCAACCTTACCACAATGAGAACAATAGAACATAACATTAAAATTAAAATACTATATAAGTATTTGGTGTTACTATAAGTACTTTATACTTGAGAACTAAAACGGGATCTTCATTTCTAAGTTGATAGTTGCTAAGTGGATACACTAAGGCTATATGTAATTAGGATATTATAGACTTAGAATCTGTGATAATTTTGCCTTACCCCTATTCTGTGTGAATTTGGAATTAAGGTCACTTATTCGAAGGTCTATCCTGTTTAGATCACACATAGTTGGTATGCAATTCACAAATAACAATGTAACTAATGAAGGTTTTCTAAATAATTATCTAGATAGTTCGTCTAATAATTATTCCCTTACCCTAAATTCTCGCATAGAAAACATAGCTGGACTCCATCCCCTCAGCAACCAGTATCTTCCGAACGAAGTCATAGCTGGTTGGTTTGGAGAAGAACCAGAGAATGATCATCCTATCCCCTTGAATGATCACCATGATGAAGACCTTTCGTATGATGCTAACTCCGAACTAGAGGTTGAGAACCTACCCTGAGCAGCTCCATTTCCAATTCCTAACCCTCGTCCGGCTTTTTCCTGGCCCGACCCTGAGTGAGTGGAATGCTTGGAAACATGGAGCCAAGGACAAGATCAGTCTATGCCATTTGATGGCGACCGAATCTTTTACGACTTGTGCAATGGGGGCTCAACAGATAGAGTCTCGCCAATCTTGGTCCGCAGAATGGCCCGAAATGAGATTCAAGGCAGGACAGCCCTACATCAGATTACAGAAGTAGTCGCCTATGCTAGAATGCATACCCTCCACACCATTCATCTAGAAGATGCTCTCGAGAGATCAGAGAGAAACCATGACACCCTGCTGCAAGCACTGGCTGAATCACGAGCCGAAGTAATAGAGCTCCAAGTACGCTAGATGGTGTGCGAAAGACACCCACTTGACATGGAACGTCAATTGGTTGAACTAAGAGTACACCAGAGGGATGACCGTCGCCAGTAGTAGACACTTTACTTTATTCCTTTATTAAAAAGGGATTCGTGTTTTCTGTCTATGCCCGATGTGGCATTTCTATGAAATTATCTTGTACCGTAAGTACTTTAGCTAGGTCTTTATGCTGTCAGGGACTATCTTCTGTGGATATGATGTAAGACCTTTACAAGGTCATTTTTCCCCGATCCTTTACGTCGTCAATATCCAAGATATTGACAGCCGGCTAACTTCTGTGTCATTCTTTATTCAAGTACTCTTATCACTCTATCATTAGAGTCTATCTGAATCATGCTTTAGTCAAGTCATTGGACTAGAGTGATTTATCTACGGAGACATTTCCAAGTCTTTTTTAGTGGTTGGATCTTGTTATTCACCAACCCACAATACCTCAGCTCGAACGACAAGCGTTTTAAGACCACTCTACGAACTTTCTTCTACTCATTACTAGGACTGCATCATAGGGATGTAGGTCAAAACTGCGCGAACATACTTCTACTCATTACATGAAGAATCTAAGTACATCAGGGTCAACCATAATCGCTCACAAAATCCTTATCTTGTGTGTTACAGGATCATGTCGTCATCCGGAAACAACCAGCCAAGCAACGAGACCTCTACTTTTCCTATGGACGCCACTACTTTTCAAGCCACCGTTACAGTTGCCGTGATGGCTACCGTGACCGCAGTCCTGGAAAACCGCAGCACTACCAATGCAGGCAAGGTTGAAAAAGGAGTTGACAATCCCGATCGTGTTAATGATCCGGGGAATCAACAAATAGTAACAGTCGCCACCACCCAAAACAACAACTCAGAGTTCAAGAAAAGAAAACGTCAAGCCAAAGTGGAACGCAAACGGTTTCAGAAAATTGCCAGGCAACAGCCACAAACCTCTGCCATCCCAGTACCGAGCAGACCATATAAAGGAACACTCCCGAAGTGCGACCGGTGCAACCACCACCACAAGGGAATTTACCGAGCCTGGCAATGCTATAATTGCAACAAGATGGGACACATTGCTCGTTTCTGTAGAATTACCTCCACCACTGGAGCAAGCCTACTTTGCTATAGTTGTGGTGAGGCAGGGCACTATTACAGAAATTGCCCCAAAGGGGAGATCAATGAAAGCAGCCGTGTCCCCATAACTCCTACTCGACACTTCACTTCCTCCACTGATGTGGGTACTGTCCAGATATGTCACCAATGCGGTGAGATTGGACACCTCAAGAAAGATTGCCTGATAACGCAGAACTCTGGCGCAGACGGGAAAATTCTTAGGATCACAGCTGCAGGAGAGCCTGCTCCGGAAGCACGTTAAATGTGACTTAGGCGTGTTGTTGTAACAGACTTATAAACTATCTAGAACTAGTGCAACTAGAGTCTTACCTTTTGCGAGATCCTGTCTGTATATGGAGTCTCGTGCTGCGTATACTTGTCTTTGGTAGTATATCTTATTCGCAGCAATAGTCTTTTGGTAAATCTAAAGTACTGTAACTCTGTTCATGGTTGCACGGTTGTGTTTTGTCTGTAATCGTCTTATGTTCGAATCTAATGTCTTTAAGTTTCAGTATGATTCCGACATTTTCATACGACTCGATTAAAATTGATCCTCATGAAAACAACTTTTTACGTACATCTCTTTCTTCTAGATCACTTTTCCAGTGAAGCCGTCATATCAGAACACCAAAGTAATCATGCCAGGAATACCTCTTAGTTATTTTCTTTCCGAAGAAATCCCCGTAGTACCACTCGTGTAGTACGTCAAGTTCAATCCAGGAATTCATGCAGATGATCTATCACTGAGGAATGTATACATAAGAGTGTTATATAATCAAGGTTCTACAGGTTTAGAATTGATGATTTCACCTTAACACTTTTCCTCATTGGGATGTGAGGGTAAGGAAGAATCAGTTATTCGACTACCTTTTCAATCTTAATTATATACGACTCGTACACCCGAGATTGTGATCATGAAGCCCTGTATGAATTCTAAAATGGACTTCAGGACGGAGAACTGCCTAAGTATACGAGTAATCGCATCATCATGCGAACAAACTTAGAACCAGTACGAATCCCGAAAACAGATTGCCCTATAGTTTAAACACCCACAGAGATACAACAACAGTCCGGACAACTTAACGAACAACACAGAAATAGAATTAGAGGACTAGGTTTCTCACCCTAGAGAACCCCGGTCATATTCTTCCAGAGATCGATGGATTGCATCGTATGTGCCTCGGATTTCGAGGACTCCGTCAAGATTTTTTTCATTAGAAATCGTTATCTCTGCCTCGCATAAATGAAATGGTTGAGAAAACGCAAGGAAAGAAACTACTTCCAGGAATGGATCTGAGATCCGAATATCACCAGTACGAGTGTTAGGGAATCATGCCCGGAAGACTATCTTCTGAACTCGATGCGGACACTTCGAGTCCGTAGTGACACCCTTCGGATAGGACCAGAAACGCCGACAATTTTTCGCCAAATTCTAGGTCTTACCGACCTACAGCATTAGTTCATTCAGAACACCTCGCAAGCTACAGAAACTCGTAAGACTTTGATCCAGCAAAGGGTGGCCTTTGACTGGGAAGTTACGCAAGAAAAGGAACCTTTGAGATTCCAAGTGAGTGACAAAGTTCTTTAGGATAACTCACTCTGGGAATGGCTTAATACGCTTCGTAAAGCGTGGAAAGCTAAATCCAAGTTAGACAGGACCTCCGAGATTCTTATCAGCATCGGTCCTGTGCCTCGCACAAACTAGACCTACCACGCGAAATCAGTAACGTACATTCTACTCCTTGCATCTAGATCGTGAAACCATGCCTTTCTGTTTGGACTCTTGCAAGTCCACTTGTCGAGATCCTCGCCTTCGTATTAGAACCGTAGTGAACCTCAACCGAGAGGTCAAGCGGACGAAACAACGCCGTCGCCAGTTAGTGAAGGTTCGTTGGAATACCAACCGAGAACCCGATTTCACCTAAGTGCGCTAGAACCAATCGATTAGGAAGTTTCCTCCTCACGACTCAATCATTCGTGCGTACTTCCTTGACTAAATTATAATTTCGGGACGAAATTCCCTTCAACAGGGGGATGATGTGACAACCCGAAATTTCCATTCTGTACAAACCATCTCAATCCAATAGAAGTTAGAACAGTTGCAATGTCAGCTCAGATTTTGAGTATAAGATTGGCAGTTTTCAGGATTTTACACTTTAGAAGATATTAGGAGAGTGGATGCACTAGGGTTTTGTGCAACACTGTTATTCCAAGACTCTAGGACATTAGAGCTCATTCCAGGAATAAAAATATTTTCTGCCAAAAATATTTCAGGACTATAAATAGAATTCTGAACCAAATTGGTTCATTTGTTGAATTCCAATTAGAGAAAAGCCAAATTTCCTCTCACGGATCTTCGGGTTTTTATCCCAGATTGTGAGTATACTTCTCTAGTTGTTTTATACTACTTGTTTTAAGCTTAATAACATAGATTTCTTTCCTAATAAGTGAGATCCAAGAGTTTACCGCCCAAGAACGTTCTTGGGGAGTAAACTCCATTTTAAGGTCCTTAAGGGTTCAAATGACCCTCAAAGATTTAGAACTCGAACTAGAAGCCTCAAAATCATGCTTTTAACCAACAAAACCATTAGAAATCATGGCTAGAAGGGAGTTTACGGCCAAGAAGCTCCTTAGGTGCCAAAATGCCTTCAAACTTCCCTAAGACTTAGACTTTATTTTTGGCATGTACTCCTAAGTGATTAGAACCTAGAAAACTCATGGAAACACAAGTGTGGAAGAGTTTACGGCCAAGAGTATTTCTTGGGCCGTAAACTCCTATTAAGGGGTCAAAGGACACCCTAAATCTTTCCTTAAGCCAAGAGACTATTTGGGCAAGTACCTAGATGAGGTTTGGACTAGTTAAAATACTTAGAACACCAATAGTGAGGGAGTTTACGGCCCAAAAGGTTCCATGGCCGTAATCTCCATAAAATGGTATAAATTGGTGCCATAAACCCTCCTAAAGCCAAGTACTAAGGTCTAGATTTGTACCTAGAAATGTTTGAGACTTGAGAGCACCATAAGAACCCTCCCAAGGGAGTTTACGGCCGTAAACTCCAAGGGAATAGGGTCTTTGGGCCGTAAACTCCCCAAAGGAGTCAATATGGTGCCCAAAAACTTGTTTAAGCCTTGAAACAATTCCCCTCTAGAGTTGTAATAATTCTAAGCTCCATTTAAGCCTTGGTTGAGAGTTTACGGCCAGGAGCTTACTCCCCTGGGCTGTAAACTCCAATGAATATGGTCATTTGACCTTAAACTTCCATTAGGGGCATTGCACTCCTTTGTTGCAACCCATTAGCCTCCTAACACTTGACCAAAAGTGTTTTCCTCGCGCTTAAATGTTATTACTTGTATAATTAGTGTTTTAATCACTAATTATTTATATACATATGTTTTTTATATGTAATTAGGATCATTGTGTGTGTCTAAGTCTTCACTTGACACCAAGCACTTGTCCAATCCTTCCGTACGATAACAGTCCGTTCAATTCCAGTCACTTACTGTAGGTGAGTTCATACCCCTTAACTAATGTTTTAAACTATTTTTAAATGTTTTATGGGGGGGGATACAAGTAGAATTATGCTAGTTAGTATATCAATCACATGTGATTAATAAGTAGAATTACGCTAGTTATTACTTCAATCACATGTGATTAATATATAGCATTCAAATGATTTGTGTACTCATTAGCCGTTTTACCAAACAGTTTCCTTCAAATGATTTTTATAAACATTTTATATGTTTTAAACTCCGTATTACACTGTACATCTTCTCCGTGCATTACCTTTCAAACTTATTTACCACTGTGTTTCAAACAAATGTTTCCTTATACTCAAACTGTTTTTATCAAACTTATGCCTTCAAATTGTTTTATAGATTGACATCAAGTCGATCTTTTATTAAGATAATATTTATGTTTCAAATGTCTTACAAAACTTATTTATGCTTTTATATTATAAATTGCATGCCTCCATATGTATAGTTATATAAGAAATGTTTAAA
The DNA here is from genome assembly GCF_051521515.1 of Lactuca serriola. Classification (NCBI taxonomy): domain Eukaryota; kingdom Viridiplantae; phylum Streptophyta; class Magnoliopsida; order Asterales; family Asteraceae; genus Lactuca; species Lactuca serriola. Next base: position 366,446,629 of record NC_136411.1, on the reverse strand, counting down.
AGACTTAGGAAGGCTATCCACCCAATTTCCTTTTCGCGCCTTGAGATGTGGTCTGGTGGGATATCAGGTATTCGTCCGAAAGTTGTTTAAATATTAGTTATATATCATGTGTACATATATAGTCATAAAAGGTCCTTCCAGTTCAACATATGCCTTTGGGTAGCAAGGGTATACATCCATGTCCATACTTACCAGATAGATTACTAGTAAACTACCATATGGGTGGTTTAGGAAGATACTAGAACTATTACTAGAACGCGATAACATACAATGAGTCAGTTCATTCATGAGTCAATACTTTCAAGAACATTACAGTACATTACATATACAACTATACTAGGAAGAGAACATATACAACTATACTAGGAAAAGAACACATACAACTATACTAGGAAGAGAACATATACAACTATACTAGAACGATTACATTACTTTACTTGCTAGATAGAGAGAACACACATTACAGCTAGCACACGTAGAACCTTACAGTACTCTACTATACTAATACATGATCACACTTATAGGAGTACCTTTACATAGATATATCAGGAAGAGTCCTATTACATTTTATATGTATCGACTCTGTTATCAAATCCTTATTCTTATCTTTACCTTGTGATACAATCACATAATCGACGAGACAGAATGGATTTAATATCCTACTACCAAAGGATACATTGCGGGATTGACCATTCCTAGAATCTCTGTTAGCTACAGAGGTAAAATCACATCCACGGATGTCAACGGTTGGGATCATTACAGGTATACTTTAAGGGACTGACTATTCCTACACCCAGCTGTTAGCAATAGAGGTAAAAGTACGTCTACGGATGTCTTAAAGTTAACAATGTTAGTTACCCTTGTACCAAAGGGTAATATTCAGGTTAGTTATATTATTACCTTTATTTTGTGACTCATTCACATAACCAATGAGGTGAATTATATTTTGGTATCCTAGTACCAAAGGATACAATTTCTTATAATGATAATAATAGTAACACAGTTAGGTCTTGGTAGAAGACTACATTCAGAACAGTTAGGTCTTGGTAGACGACTACATTCAGAACACTTAGGTCTTCGTAGAAGACTACATTCAGAACAGTTAGGTCTTGGTAGAAGACACCTTCATATACTAGTAGGAATCATAGCGATTCTAGGGTTTTTGAAACAGTTACAGTTCATATACACTTTCAATACTTACAATACATAGACTTACAAATTCTTACATACAAATTAAGACACTAAATACTTATGATGTAACATCTCAAATTTTCAAACAAATTTTTCATTTAAAACAAAACATCATTATTCGACAAAAGGGTTTATTCCAAGTTTGTTTCAAAATATAAATAATAAATCTCCAGGATCTTCAACAGTGGCAGTGTGTACGTGTCACGCCGGCGCCTTTCCACGGTCATCACTAGTACCTGAAAAACATAAACAACTAGTAAGCATAAATGCTTAGTGAGTTCCCCAGTATACAACTTACCCACATACGCCTTCCGGCCCGGACCTTTCGATCCACATAACATTGCCTTCCGGCCCGGATCTTTCGATCCACATAACTTTGCCTTCCGGCCCGGATCTTTCGATCCACATAACATTGCCTTCCGGCCCGGATCTTTCGATCCACATAACATTGCCTTCCGGCCCGGATCTTTCGATCCACATAACATTGCCGTCCGGCCCGGATCTTTCGATCCACAAAACATTCATAGCACATATAACATATAACATACCACATATAGCATACATATCACATATCATAACCGACCTTCCGGTCACACAGTCAAACCCTTCCGGGTACAGTATAGTGAGAAAACTCACCTCGTAGTACGCAGGCTATAACCTCTTCGAGCTACTCGCACACAATCCGCTTGTCCGCAGGTTCCCTATAATACCACAGCCCTAGTTAATGATCTTATCAAACAAGACAACTGGCCCCTCTAAGATATATACAGGTCAACGGTCAATCTTGACCGGACTCGTCGAGTACAAAGGGTAACTCGACGAGTATAGACATCCTGACACCACTCGCCGAGTCTGAAGAACGACTCGACGAGTTCCAGTAAGTCTTCAAGCTACTCGCCGAGTCTGAAGAACAACTCGGCGAGTCCTAGTGAATCTTCAAGCTACTCGCCGAGTCTGATCATTGGACTCGGCGAGTCCTCGCCATGCAGTCAATCAACTGCCTCCTGTAATTCGCATGATTCCGCAATATATAGATATGGGACTTCCTGGTCCTTTACACATACTATTACTGGGATTTAAACACTAGTAACAACTCTATAATCTATCAAATCCTTAAATGGGTTTCCTAAACCCTAGATTCGTGTACAACACCAAACTACAGAAATGATCCGAGGATTACCTGGAAAACGTGATCCCTGCGTCCCCAACCTTCAGAGCTCAACCCCTTGATCCTCCTTTGATCACCACCTTGCCTCTCCTTGCCTAACAACCTCTTTAAGCTTCCACTAGCCTTCACCCTTGCTCCAGATGCCCACAGCCGTTTAGGTTATCTTCAATCGGCCAAAAGACGAGACATGACGGCCCTAAAGACATTATATACGATCCAGAGTCAAAACGGCTAGGGTTTCAGCTGAACAGCGTCGACTCGCCGAGTCCCTAATGGACTCGTCGAGTCCAGTCGCGAATCTGTGTCCAAGACCATGGTCCTACTCGGCGAGTCAGGCATCAACTCGCCGAGTCCCCCCTAAATATTCCCCAAATTAATTTAAAGTAATACCTGAAATTCCGGGCTGTTACAACTCTCCCCCACTAGAACTAGACTTCGCCCTCGAAGTCTCCTTCTGCGAATAACTCCGGATGTTGCTCCCGCATTTCACTCTCCGGCTCCCAAGTCATCTCCGATCCCTTCCGATGTTGCCACTGAACCAACACCAGAGGTATCTCCTTGTTCCGTAGAACCTTGATCTTCCGATCCCTGATAGCTACTGGTCTCTCGGCGTAATTCAGGCTCGCATCCACCTGAATATCTTCTAACGGAACCACTGCCGATTCATCGGCTATACACTTCCTTAACTGTGATACGTGGAAGGTATTGTGAATCTGATTCAGCTCCGCTGGCAACTCCAACCGATAAGCTACCCGACCTACCCTTGCAATTACCCGAAATGGACCTATGAACCGGGGCCCCAATTTGCCCCTCTTCCTGAACCGAATCACCCCTTTCCAAGGAGAAACCTTTAGGAGAACGAAGTCGCCGACCTGGAATTCGAGCTCGGACCGGCGTCTGTCCGCATAACTCTTCTGTCGGCTCTGGGCGGTCAATAACCTCTGCCTCACCCGTTGGATCTGCTCAGTCGTTTGAAGTACGATCTCTGTACTGCCCATCACTCTCTGTCCCACTTCTCCCCAGCAAATGGGAGTCCGACACCTCCTACCATACAACAACTCAAAAGGTGGCATACCAATGCTCGAATGATTGCTGTTGTTGTAGGAAAATTCAGCCAGCGGCAGATGCGCATCCCAGCTACCCCCGAAGTCTAACACACACGCTCTAAGCATATCTTCCAATGTCTGGATCGTCCGCTCGCTTTGACCGTCGGTCTGGGGATGGTATGCGGTACTAAAATGCAGTTTAGTACCCAACTCCTCATGGAATTTCTTCCAGAACCTGGAAGTGAAACGCACATCGCGGTCCGAAACAATCGAGGTCGGCACTCCATGCCGAGATACTATCTCTCTCACGTACAACTCCGCTAACTTCTCTGCTGATGAACTTTCACTAATGGCAAGGAAATGTGCACTCTTTGTTAGTCTATCCACAATCACCCAAATCGCATCGACTCCCCTGGCAGTTTTCGGCAATTTGGTGATGAAATCCATCGTGATCTGATCCCACTTCCACTCAGGGATCTCCAAGGGTTGCAACTTACCGTGCGGTCTCTGGTGCTCAGCCTTAACTTTACGGCAGGTCAAACACCTCTCCACGAACCAAGCCACGTCTCTCTTCATGCAAGGCCACCAGTACTCCTTTTTCAAATCCAGATACATTTTCGTAGCACCGGGATGGATCGAGAATTTCGATCTATGTGCCTCCTCCATCAAAATGACACGCGTACCGCCCACGAATGGCACCCAGATCCGACCCTGAAATGTCAGAAGTCCCCGCCCATCCATAACGAACTCTGAAATTAACCCGACGACCCGCTCCTGTTTCTGCATCCCAGACTTCACAACCTCGGCCTGTGCCCCACGAATAGTATCTAATACCGGAGTCACCACCGTCAATCTCAAACATACGTCCCGCAATGGAGTACCCTCCGCCCTTCGACTCAATGCATCGGCTACCACATTAGCCTTGCCTGGGTGATATAGGATCTCACAATCATAATCCTTAACCACGTCTAACCATCTCCTCTGGCGCATGTTTAGGTTGGGTTGATCCATCAAATACTTCAAACTCTTATGGTCCGTGTATATGGTACAACGAACCCCGTACAGGTAGTGACGCCAAATTTTGAGGGCGAACACTACTGCCCCCAACTCTAAGTCATGCGTGGGATATCTCGCTTCGTGAGGCTTCAGCTGCCTCGATGCATAGGCTATCACATGGCCCCTCTGCATCAACACTGCACCCAGTCCTGAAACCGATGCGTCGCAATATACGACGAAGTCCTCCATCCCTTCAGGAAGGGCTAATACTGCTGCTTCGCACAGTCTCTGACGAAGTGTCTCGAAGGAAGTCTGCTGCTCGGGTCCCCATGAGAATGCAACACCCTTTCGGGTCAATTTGGTAAGTGGCACTGCGATCTTGGAGAAGTCCCTAATGAACCTTCGATAGTACCCTGCCAACCCAAGGAAACTCCTGATCTCCGAAGGTGACTTTGGTGCCTCCCATCTCATCACCGCCTCCACCTTGGCCGGATCGACCAATATCCCTGCCTGATTTACAACGTGCCCCAGAAATTGAACCTCCCGTAACCAGAAGTCACATTTGGAGAATTTTGCATATAGCTTCTCCGACCTCAGTACCTCAAGGACCTCCCTCAAATGTCCCTCATGCTGCTCCCTAGACCGCGAATACACCAGAATGTCGTCGATGAATACAATCACAGACCGATCCAGCATCGGCCTGCATACCCTGTTCATGAAATCCATGAACACTGCTGGGGCATTGGTGAGCCCAAAAGGCATCACCACGAACTCGTAATGCCCATACCGCGTCCTAAAGGCTGTCTTCTGGACGTCCTCATCCCGCACCCTTACCTGATGGTACCCTGATCTCAAATCAATCTTGGAAAACCAAGATGCCCCTTGCAACTGATCGAATAGATCATCGATTCTTGGTAACGGATAGCGGTTCTTAACTGTCACCTTGTTCAGTTCCCGGTAATCGATACACATTCGGTGTGAACCATCCTTCTTCTTGACGAACAGAATCGGTGCTCCCCACGGCGAGCTACTCGGCCGAATAAATCCCTTCCCCAACAACTCTTGAAGTTGCGAGGACAATTCTTGCATCTCTGGAGGTGCAAGACGATAAGGCACCTTCGCAATAGGCGCCGCCCCTGGAACTAGGTCGATACCAAACTCCACTTGCCTCGCAGGAGGTATTCCCGGCAAATCCTCAGGGAAAACATCTGGAAACTCGCACACCACTGGAACCTCCTTCAATGTCTTCGGTCTCTCGGAACTCTCCCGCGTATCCATCACATACGCCACAAAACCGTTACGTCCCTGCTGTAAGCATTGCCTCGCCCTAGCAGCCGAACAAAAAGCTAATCTCGAACGGGTACCCTCGCCGTACACCGTAAGAACTCCCCCACTAGGATCTCGTATAGTCACCAACTGACGCTCGCAGTCGATGACAGCGCTGAATCGGCTCAACCAGTCCATGCCTACAATGACACAGACATCACCCATCGCAATAGGAATTAGGTCAATCGGAAATGCGACCCCGAAGATCTCTAGCACACAGCCCCGAAAAACCTCCGTAGCACAAATCACCCTCTCGGCCGCAATGGAAACGCTCAAAGGCCGACTTAACGGCTCACGACTAATGCCGATGTGCTGACTAAAAGCTAACGATACAAACGATCTACTCGCACCCGAATCAAATAATACTAGAGCAGGCATAGAGTTCACAAGGAAAGTACCTACACATATATTAACATAAGCATAACATTTCGACCTTTAATTAAATACATGAAAGATAACATACCTGCCACAACATCGGGCGCAGTGCGGACCTCCTCTGCAGTCAGCTGAAAGGCTCTCCCGCGAGCCCTCGGGGCCTCGACCTTCGCCGGTCGGGTCTCAGTAGTCCGGGTAGTAGGTGTAGCTCCCTGACGAAGTTGCGGGCACTCGGCCTTCCGATGGCCTGTCTGATTGCAGTGAAAGCAAACCATAAACCCCTTAGGGCAATCCCTGGCAATATGTCCATCCTTGCCACACTTGTAGCAACTACTAGCTCGACACGCCCCCTCGTGACTCTTGCCGCACTTCGTGCAAGTGCGACCCTTCGAACCTCCCATCCTCGAATTAGCGAACTTAGTCCGCTTGGCTGCCGGCTGAGACTGGGCCGGCCGTCGATCCACCTGCCGAGACTCAGCCTCCTCCCTCGCTTGAGTCTCCAACTCAATCTCGCGCTTCCTGGCGTTCGCCTGAAGCTCAGTGAAAGTACGATAGGTGGAGTTTGACACAAACTCCCGAATCTCCCTCTTCAAAACACCCAAATAGCGGCTCATTCGCGACTGCTCCGTAGATACCAGCTCGGGGCAGAACATTGCCCTCTCATGAAACTTCCGTGTGATCACTGCCACGGAATCGGTACCCTGCTTAAGGGTCAAGAACTCCTGAATCAATCGCTCCTTCTCTACCGGGGGAACGTACTCATCCCTGAACATCTCTGTAAACCTCTCCCATGTCACCGCCGAAATCTCTGCCTGAGTGAAGTTCGCTGTCACGAACTTCCACCAATCCTTCGCTCCCAGACGGAGCTGGTTCAAGGCGAACCGTACCCTCAAGTGCTCCGGGCATGAGCAAGTATAGAAACACCCCTCGATGTCGGCGATCCACCTCATAGCTGCAATCGGGTCCTGCGTCCCATCAAATTCAGGGGGTTTCGTGTTGCTGAATTCCCTGAATAGTAATGAATCACCCCCTTGCGGCCTGGCAGCAGCCACCGCTGCGGTAGCGGCAGCAACTGCAGCTTCAGAAATTGCGGCGCACCGCTCCTCAAACTCCTCCATCAACGTGGTCTTAATAGACCCAAACATCTCCGGGATCTCGGCCCGGACCGCCGCAGCTACCTCTTCCTGAATAATCTGACGAATCTCCTCGTCACTCGCACCGCTCGAACTCGCCCCATTGCGTGTGATAACCATGATGTCTCTGAAATACAACATAAAATCATCAGAGACTCCACCAAGTACAATTGTACTCGATACGCGCCCTACCCAGTCTCCGATTTCCAGGGATTCTTATTTGAGTCTTCCACTGATCCGGTGCCTTCGATAGTACGGGCCCAATACTATCGACCACACCGTATCAGTATTCGTCCCAAATCTTCCTCCCCAAATCCCGAATAACGAGTACTCTACTTCTAGTATGCACTATTTACTTGCACGCTACCAAATATCTCATATAAGCAATCTCCCTAGACTAAGGCATCACAAAACAGGCAATTCCATTCCTATCATGTATACCTAGTCTTCTAGCATGCATAACAATTCATAATTCAGTGCATAACATAACATCGTAAGGTATTCTGGGGATCTTTACCGTTCGGACGCTGGCTGCTCGTACACACTGTTCCACCCTTGTTTTTACCGCCTTGCCCTTTATAAAATGTTACGTCCTTATCATTTTTAATAAAAAGTTTTTCCTCAAATCCCCGGTCTGAGTTCAGTTGCACCCAAAAGTACCCCCGAATCCCTCAAACCAAGGCTCTGATACCAATTATAACATCTCAAATTTTCAAACAAATTTTTCATTTAAAACAAAACATCATTATTCGACAAAAGGGTTTATTCCAAGTTTGTTTCAAAATATAAATAATAAATCTCCAGGATCTTCAACAGTGGCAGTGTGTACGTGTCACGCCGGCGCCTTTCCACGGTCATCACTAGTACCTGAAAAACATAAACAACTAGTAAGCATAAATGCTTAGTGAGTTCCCCAGTATACAACTTACCCACATACGCCTTCCGGCCCGGACCTTTCGATCCACATAACATTGCCTTCCGGCCCGGATCTTTCGATCCACATAACTTTGCCTTCCGGCCCAGATCTTTCGATCCACATAACATTGCCTTCCGGCCCGGATCTTTCGATCCACATAACATTGCCTTCCGGCCCGGATCTTTCGATCCACATAACATTGCCGTCCGGCCCGGATCTTTCGATCCACATAACATTCATAGCACATATAACATATAACATACCACATATAGCATACATATCACATATCATAACCGACCTTCCGGTCACACAGTCAAACCCTTCCGGGTACAGTATAGTGAGAAAACTCACCTCGTAGTACGCAGGCTATAACCTCTTCGAGCTACTCGCACACAATCCGCTTGTCCGCAGGTTCCCTATAATACCACAGCCCTAGTTAATGATCTTATCAAACAAGACAACTGGCCCCTCTAAGATATATACAGGTCAACGGTCAATCTTGACCGGACTCGTCGAGTACAAAGGGTAACTCGACGAGTATAGACATCCTGACACCACTCGCCGAGTCTGAAGAACGACTCGACGAGTTCCAGTAAGTCTTCAAGCTACTCGCCGAGTCTGAAGAACAACTCGGCGAGTCCTAGTGAATCTTCAAGCTACTCGCCGAGTCTGATCATTGGACTCGGCGAGTCCTCGCCATGCAGTCAATCAACTGCCTGCTGTAATTCGCATGATTCCGCAATATATAGATATGGGACTTCCTGGTCCTTTACACATACTATTACTGGGATTTAAACACTAGTAACAACTCTATAATCTATCAAATCCTTAAATGGGTTTCCTAAACCCTAGATTCGTGTACAACACCAAACTACAGAAATGATCCGAGGATTACCTGGAAAACGTGATCCCTGCGTCCCCAACCTTCAGAGCTCAACCCCTTGATCCTCCTTTGATCACCACCTTGCCTCTCCTTGCCTAACAACCTCTTTAAGCTTCCACTAGCCTTCACCCTTGCTCCAGATGCCCACAGCCGTTTAGGTTATCTTCAATCGGCCAAAAGACGAGACATGACGGCCCTAAAGACATTATATACGATCCAGAGTCAAAACGGCTAGGGTTTCAGCTGAACAGCGTCGACTCGCCGAGTCCCTAATGGACTCGTCGAGTCCAGTCGCGAATCTGTGTCCAAGACCGTGGTCCTACTCGGCGAGTCAGGCATCAACTCGCCGAGTCCCCCCTAAATATTCCCCAAATTAATTTAAAGTAATACCTGAAATTCCGGGCTGTTACATATGATCTCACCAGATTTAAAGCTGATACTCGCTTTCAAAATTACTTGTATCCTCAAGTCATCTTAGACAGGTACCGATGCAAGGAGAAAGGAAGATGGAGCTTGTTCAAGACTTATCTTTCATTTTCATTTATGCTTTAGTGTTTATCAAAATTTGACAGAATACAATTGTATAATAATTATTTTATTAATGCAATGGATGATGTTGTTGCTTGTTTAATACTTTACATCGTTGTTGATATTATACATGACGTCCTCCGCCCCAGAACGTTTCCGTCGTTCCTGGTTTTGGGGTGTGACAGATTGGTATCAGAGCATTGTTTATAGTGAATTAAGTATATCAACCCATAAAAGATATACTAACTATAAATACATAAGGGATTAAAAATACTCTGACCAAGAGTTTATACTTTAAATAGTAAAATATTTAAGTAAGTATACGTGCTGCATTCATAATAAAATTAGTGTCACTACGACAGTACAAAAGAATTACGATTGTTGGGCAACACAAGTGGGCTTAGAGACATATGGTCAAAACTGGGAAGATATAGCCTGATCGCCTATATTATCCGAGAGTTGACTAGCATGTGCCTAAGTTTAACTGTGTGGTTGCAACAACGCTAAAATCTTACCAACCCTACCACAATGAGAACAATAGAACATAACATTAAAATTAAAATACTATATAAGTATTTGGTGTTACTATAAGTACTTTATACTTGAGAACTAAAACGGGATCTTCATTTCTAAGTTGATAGTTGCTAAGTGGATACACTAAGGCTATATGTAATTAGGATATTATAGACTTAGAATCTGTGATAATTTTGCCTTACCCCTATTTTGGGGTGTGACAGTCTGATTTCGGGAGGATGAGGGATGGGAGGGTCGATTACTTCCGGCTCGGAGTCTGTTCCACTAGTAATTTCCTCGATGTCTTCGTCGACTTCGAATTCCTCTCCGGCTTCGACTTCGAATTCTTCTTCGACTTCCCCTTCGAGATCTTCCTCGACCTCTTCTTCGATTTCCTCTGGCTCTTCCTCCGGGTCTTCTTCTATACAGCCGCCGTTGCCTTGGTTTGGGTAGTAGGGATCTCCCGGTAAATGGAATCTGGCCATTTGTCTGTACTAGGATAGAGGTATGAGAATTTTATAAGAAAAGAAATTTTTATTTAACGACTTCCTATGTTTAACTATATCTTTACGAAGCACAAATATTTCATTGTACAATTATTTTTAATACTCCTATAGTATTTCAATTTGGCGAATGTAAAATAATTTGTATTTGGTAAGTTTTGGCTTGTTGTCCACTATGACCATTCCTCGACGTACGTTGGTCAAATCTAGGATAAATATACTTGATCAGGCTATATTTATTCTCGACCTGATTACATACCCCGAGGCCCAATCGTAGTGTCGCAACTTTCCGTAATACTTTTTAGAAAACTTGTCATGATACGAGACTAATACATGCGAGTAAAGATGTATATTTTTAAATGAAAATATATTGTTCATGAAAACGTTTTGTCAGAGGGTTTTTGGTCCCCTTTGCATTTATATTTTGTATATCTTATGTGGTTCGATATACTTAGTTCACTATAAACAATGCTCTAGTACCAATCTGTCACACCCCCAAGCCAGAATGGCGGAAACATTCGAGGGTGGATGACTTCACTTAGTATCACAACAATTGAATATTGTACAGAAAGTAACACAACCAACATATATATATAATGAAAACGTATATTGTTGCGTTATACATATTAGCAAAAGAATATTACAATATGATGATATAAATGTTTAATAATAACGTCCTTAGCGTTCCTTCTTCAAAAGCTGTTACTTACCTATATTACTGATTCCCTGAGAAATACAAGTGGTTTCGAAAAAAGGTGTCAACAATTATGTTGGTGAGTTCATAAGTGTTTTGCATTGAAAAGTATGCCCTTTTGGTAGTAAATCGATGAACGAGGTTTTCAGAAAATCCAATATTTTCTATAAATGGTTTGAAAAGTTCCCAGAATTTGACTGCGTTAGGGTGTTTCATACTTGAATAATAATAATAAACTTTGTGCTGAAAATATTGTGGAAAAAATGAATGCATATATGAATCTCGTAAATCAAACTTGTTTTTATACTTTTATGTGAGTTTTATAACCATACTATTGACACTGACTGCCTGTAACAACATTCTTCAGGTGTTGTAGTGTTATGACATTTGTCACCCCAGACCCGCCGGTCTAACTATAGCTAATAGTTTAGGTGCGGGGTTGTCAATCCTGTATAGATCTATACACAAGTATCATGGTCTCCCTCCAATAGATTTTGGTATATAATACAGGACTTGAAATGCATACATAAGAGTACGTTGAAGTTTGAATATCTCACATTGCTTCATATAGATAGATTTACGATAAGAAAGACTTTACTTCATTTGAAAGTATTTTGTTTTTCAAGATGTATATGCAAAAATGTATGTTATACTTGCTAACTATACTCATTATAGTTTCTCAGAAAGTATGTTTCCATTTAGTAAAAATAACTTGGTGATATAATAGCCCTTTTAACATAAAGATGTTTGTATCGATACTCTATAAGATAGATATTACATTTACGTTTATAAAATGATACTTTGACTTGTAATCTACTTGTATATCCCCCCAAAAACATGAAAGGAATTGAAAAGTAGGGGTATGAACTCACTCATTTGGTTTGAAGAGAGAGAGGCTAGAGTTGAGCAGAACTTCGACAGCGGAAAGTTGCGCCTTCGGGCTCTTCGGGGATCACGGTAGCGTAGATCTTTCGTCAGGGGCTCAGGTACAGAAACTGAGGGAATTGGGATGGTCTTTGGAGCTTAAAAGTATGAGGGAGTGACTGGGAGTTTGAGAAAGTGTGCAAAACCCCGTGGCTCAAACCTTCTATTTATAGGTTGGAGGATCCGCGTACGCGGGGCGTACTACCAGAGTACGCAGGGCGTACTCGGTATGCGAGGCGTACTTTGGTTACGTGGGGCGTAAAAATGCGTCACGGCTTGCGACTTCAGGCTAGCTAAGTGTAGAGTTCCAGCCGATGGGACTCGACTTTGGGTCTAGTACGCTGGGCGTAAGTTTGGATTACGCAGGGTGAGATTATCCTCTACAACTTTCATTTAGACTCCGTTGGCTAGTTTTGACTTTATTTTTAGTGATATAGTTTTAATAGGCCGGGACTACTAAAGTCCGTTAAAAATTCATAGTTTCTTTATTTGACGTCGGTTTTCGTTTGTCTTTTTATCATTTTATTACTATTGTGGAGATCTTCAACTTCCGTTTAGGTGGCGATAGCTGAATAACACTCAATCTTCAATTTGAGTTTTTAGCACTCTACTACTGTTACGAAACTTAGGAAATTCGTAACTTCTTCATACGAGGTCCAATTTGGGCGATCTTTTTATGTATGTTTACAGATTAACGAACTCTACATCTTTTGTTTAGATACTTAAGGCAAAAATGCATTTTATTGAAATTTCACTTTTTATGTTAAATAGTGTTTTAACGGTGTGTCGTAAATATACGATTGGTTATAATTTCTTCAATATAACCCGGTTTTGAACGTTCTTTACGTTTTTGGAAACCTTGACATGATACCTAATATTTGATGCATCCCAACTTAGATATTTGAACACTTTATTTTTGAGGTTAATTTAGTTGATTCCAAATAGTTTTCATTGTTTTTGACTTATGAGCGTTACATTGCTTTTGGAAAAATATAGGGTTGTCACATGTAACAATCTAAATCATGGAGTTCTTCACGTTTTTTAGGCCTTTGGAGTGTTCTTGGATGAAGTTTTAAAGAGAGAAAGTAGAGAGAGAAAATACAGTGCAGCCAAAAGAAAGGAATGAGTGAAGGGGGTCACCCCATATATATAGAGGGGAGTGTGCGGCTAGGGTATGGATGTGCGGTGGCACACCCATGTGTGCGGCCGTACACACCTCTTAGGAGGGTGTATGGCCTGGTTTTGTTCCTATATGACTTGTTGACTCATTCCTAAACTCATTCCCGGCTGTACTCAAGCGTAGAACACTTAAATGAATCCTTAAACAGCGTCTTAAGATAACAAAATTGAGTTTAATGTTGATAAAGTTGACAAATCGTACGTAATGAAAGTTTCGGGTTGTCATATCATCCCCCCGTTAGAGGAAATTTCGTCCCGAAATTCAAGAATAAAGATACATATCATGGATTTGGAAAAATACAGGGGTACTTCTGTTTCATTGAATCCTCGCGCTCCCAAGTGAATTCAGGTCCTCGCTTGGCATTCCAGCGAACCTTCACTATCGGGATGCGGCTTTGCTTTGTTCGTTTGACCTCCCGGTCCATGATTTCCATTGGTTCTTCCACGAAGTTCAGGTTTTCGTTGATTTCAATTTCGTCGAGAGGGACCACAAGGGTTTCATCGGATAGGCATTTCTTTAGATTCGAAACATGGAAGACAGGGTGAATGTTTCTAAGTTCATGTGGTAAACGAAGTTTGTAGGCTACGGGACCAATTCTAGCAAGGATTTCGAATGGTCCTATGTACCTCAGATTTAGCTTCCTACGCTTTCCAAAGTGTACCATGCCTTTCTAGGGTGAGACCTTCAGCAAGACGCGGTCACCAACCCTGAACTCCAAGGGTTTTCATCGTTTATCGGCGTAGCTCTTTTTTCGATTTTGTGAAGCTCTTAGTCGTTCCCAAATTTGTATGATCTTTTCAGTGATTTCGCGGATGATTTTTGGACCAGTGAGAGTGCTATTAGGGACTTGCCCCTTGGCTAGCTGCGTGTCGCCTACCTCAGCCCAGCACAAGGGCGATTTGCATTTGTGGCCATAGAGGGCTTTGAAAGGCGCAACCTTGATACTGGTATAATAACTATTTTTGTAGGAGAATTCAACCAAGGGCAAATGGGTCTCCCACGATTTACCAATTTCGATGACACATGCTCTTAACATATCTTCCAAGGTCTGGATGGTTTTCTCACTTTGTCCGTCTATATGAGGATGGTAAGTTGTACTCATATCCAACTTAGTTCCAAGAGCTTTCTATAGGGACTGCAAAAATCTCGAGGTGAACCTGCTATCTCGATCGAAGATAATGGATACAGGCATCCATGCAGTTGAACTATTTCTTGGATGTAGATTTGTGTGAGTCTTTCCATTTTGAAAGTTTCTTTGATTGGCAGGAAGTGAGAGGATTTTTTCAATCGGTCGACTATTACCCAGATGGTGTTGTACCCACTCTGAGATTTGGGTAAATTAGTAATGAAATCCATAGTAATCCTCTCCCACTTCCACTCAGTTATTTCTGGCTACTGAAGCAAACCTATGGGCTTCTGATATTCGGCCTTCACCTTGGCGCAAGTCAGACACTTCCCCACGAAGGTAGCGATCTCCGCTTTCATGTTTGGCCACCAATATAGTTTCTTGAGATCAAGGTACATCTTGTCTGATCCTGGGTGATCGGAGAATCTAGTTTTGTGAGCTTTGTTCAAGGCAATCTCTCTGCAACCACTGAACTTTGGGGTCCAGATCTGATTCATGAAATAGTAGGCTCCGTGTCCTTTGATGTCTAAGTTTTTCTCCATTCCTCTCAAGGCTTCATCCGCCACGTTCTACGGTTTTAGGGATTCCAGCTGAGCCTCTCTGATTTGTGCGGATAAGTGGGAATGGATACTCACAGTAAGTGCTTTTACACTGCGACCTGAGTACTCTTTCCGGCTCAGGGCATCCGCCACCACATTGGCCTTGTCGGGATGGTAGCGTATTTCACACTCATAATCGCTGAGTAGCTCTACCCATCGCCGTTGTGTCATATTCAATTCCTTCTGGTCGAAGATGTGCTATAGGCTTTTATGGTTAGTGAAGATTGTGCACTTGGTTTCGTAGAGGTAATGTCTCCATATTTTCAATGTGAAGACAACTGCACCCAACTCGAGGTCGTGGGTTGCATAATTAACTTTGTGTGCCTTCAGCTGCCTTGAGGCATAAGAAATAACCTTTCCTCGTTGCATAAGCACACAACCTCATCCCTGATTGGATACATCATAGTAGACAACGAAGTCCTCCGTCCCTTCAGGAAGAGACAGGATAGGTGCACTACATATGGCCTGCTTCAACGTCTGGAACACAATGTCTTGCTTTTCACACCAACTAAAGGGTACACCTTTCTAGGTCAGAGTGGTTAAGGGTTTGGCAATTCTGGAGAAATTCTGGACGAATCTGCGATAATAGCCAGCAAGACCCAAGAATTGACGGATTTTTGTGGGCATCTTCGGTGCTGGCCAGTTCTCTATTGCTTTGATTTTGGATGGGTCCACATGTATGCCTTCCTCGCTTACCACGTGACCCAAGAAAGCTACTTTTCGGATCCAGAATTCGCACTTGGAGAATTTCGCGTATAGCCTATCCATTCTTAGAGTTTCTAGCACTAATCTCAAGTGTTGTTTGTGATCTTCCTCACTTATGGAATAGACAAGTATATCGTCGATGAACACGATTACGAACTTGTCTAGAAAAGGACGGCACACCCGATTCATCAGGTCAATGAACACTTCCAGTGCGTTAGTTAGACCGAAGGGGATTACTACAAAGTCGTAGTGACCATATCTAGTACGGAATGCTGTTTTAGGAACATCATCCTCGTGGACACGCAACTGATGGTACCCTGATCTGAGGTCTATTTTTCAGAAATAGCTGGCTCCTTGAAGATGGTCGAAAAGGTCATCGATCCGAGGAAGAGGATAACGGTTTTTAAAGATGAGTTTGTTCAGTTCGCGGTAGTCAATGCACATCCAAAAAGACCCATCCTTCTTTTTCACAAATAAAATCGGGGCTCTCCAGGGTGAAGAACTCGGTCTGATGAATCCCTTGCTGAGTAGCTCATTGAGCTGACTGGATAACTCCTGCATTTCTGCTGGCGCTAGGCGGTATGGAGATTTAGCTATGGGGGTAGCTCCGGGGATTAATTCGACGCGAAACTCAACTTGGCACTTAGGAGGGATTCCCAGAAGCTCTTTGGGAAAGGCATCAGGAAAGTTGCAGACTTCGGGGATGCTCTCGAGGCCTTTAACTTCCTGTTTCTCGTTAACAACATGGGCTTGGAATGCGTGACACTCCTTTTGTAGATGTTTTTGGGCTTTGATGCACGAGATGATATAGAGGTTTGAGTTGTGTTTATCACCATAGATCATAAGGGTTTCTCCAGAGGGAAGATTAAGGCGAATAGCTTTTTCCTAACAAAGGATATCAGCACGATCGGGGCTTAACTAATCCTCGCCAATGATGACATCGAAGCTCTTTAGAGAAACTGGCATAAGATCGATCGAGAAGGAATGATTGTTTAGGGTAAGGGTACAACCAATGAATATGTAGCTAGTGCTCTCTTTCTTGCCGTTAGCCATCTCAATGGTAAATGTTTCGATTAAAGATTGCGGTTTATGTTTGAGAAGACTTTTGAATGTATGACTGACAAAAATTCTCTTCGCACCAGAATCGAAAAGAATGCATGCATAATAGTTGTCGAGGAGGAATGTACCCGTAACAACGTTAGGGTCATCAACTGCCTCCTCTTGTCCCATTGCCAGCACCCTTCTAGTATTGCCACTTGTTGTTGACTTGGGGCAGATTCTCTTGTAGTGTCCGACCTCACCACAACCATAACAAACTTGACCGACACCTGCTCCAGATAACTGATTGCTTGGTTGGACTGGTGCCTTGCAAACTCGAGTTGTGTGCCCCTTATTGCCATAGATGGTGCATAACATTTCCCGACACTGTCCCTGATGGTGGTAGTTGTAGTTGTTGCATAAAGGTAGTTTCCCATCATAACGAATGGGGTTCGTTAGAGTAACAGGGACTACAGCAGGAGTAGTAGCAGTGTGGACTACTACAGTTTGCTATTTCTTGGAGGGCTCCTGCGAAGACTGGCCTTTTTGCTGCTTCCAGAACCTTCTTTTCCTGCCACTTCCTTTCGCTGGTTCGAGAGCGGCTGTTACTTTATCCAGATCAACCCTGTGATTTATGAGGGTCTGTGCCAAGCACTTAGAACTATCAAAAGTGATTGGCCTGGCAGCCAATACATTCCCTTGAGTTGGGGGGTGTCAATCCCCAAATTTATCTCTCAATCTTCTTGCTTTCCGGGGTGACCATTCTCGGGCAAAGAAGTACTAGGTCTTCAAACCTAGAAGTGTAGGTAGTAATGTCAGAACCCTTCATTTTCAAGTTCCATAGCTCGTGCTCCAGTTTCTGCATTTCGCCCTGTGGGCAGTACTCAGCGGGTACCATGAGCTCCTTCAAGCTCTCCCAACCCATAACATTTTGCTACTGCTACGGTCAGGTATTTTTCCCGACTATTCCACCAGGTCAGTGCTCTGTTGGCTTCAGAACAGGAACAAATTTCAAAGATAGACTTGATCTTCTCAAACCATTGAGTCAGGGCAATAACACCTTCGTTGCCGTCGAAAGATATGGGCTTTGCGTTCATGAAGTCTTTATAGGAGCACTCCTTCTAATTCACTTGACTACCTTCATGATTTTGGGAATGAATACCACCCCCGGAACCACCAGAGACGCCAGGCTTAATTTGTGACAAAGCAGCAGTAACATCGGCCTCGAAGATACTGAGATCGAACTGAGGAGGTGGTGGTGGCGTTGGATCCGTCGAGGAATTATTGTTCTTTTTGTTGGGTCTTTTATTTGGATCCATCTTTTTCTATACCACGAAGTAGAAGATGATAAGTCCCCTTGACTTTAGAATCAAGAGATATGAAACAAGGTATATCTCTGTATGATAGGTAAAGTGTTCTACTAAGCGATAAACGGAAAGAGTTACTAAAACAAGTACACTATCGCTAAGAAGGAATGAATTTCTACAATGTATTCAGCTCTGACTTGAATACTCCTATAGTATTTTACATTGAATGCTTTGTTCTGTTGATATCTTGTAGTAGGAGTACTTGGTCAGTTTCAGGCCTGCTGCAACACCACAGTCACTCCCAAACACATGTTGGACATGTCCCTAATAAATATAGTTGATTAGGCTATATTGACCCTATACATGATTACATTGTTGGATAAGGTGTCTAAGTCCATAACTATTTCGGGTCAGTACTTGACCCGACCCGGCATGGTCCATTTGGGTTGCATGGCACCATGCAATTGGATAGACTAAATGAGAGAAATAACACTTGGAGATTATTAATATATTATAAGTTCTAATATATTAATAATATTATTTGATTAGTTTGATCAAAGGATAAGTAATTAAATATATGGGTTGATTATGTAAATCATTAATATCTTGTATAGTGGGCTAAGAGGCTCCATGGATTATCAAGTTGGGTTCTACCCATAGGATGCTCCATGGGAGTTACAAACCCATGGGTCATGGAAATGAAGAGTCATGACACATTAGGGTTTACATGATGTAACCCTAGATGTGTCAACACTATATAAGAGTCCCATTCTCCACCAAAATCGGCTACACAAAAGATACTAGAGGGCTTGGCCGATTTTAAGAAGTGTGTATTCTCTCAAAAGTCTTTCCAAGAGCATTTGGTGTTGTGTGAAGCATTTGTGGCATCACACTTGGGGTGCTAGGCTCACAAGGTTTCAAGGAACATAAGCAACAACAAGGTAAGTTATTCTATCTTTCATTCAAGATAAAATTGTTCCCCATGTATTCTAGATACGAATATAACCTTGGAAATTCAACTTTGCATGATAATTAGACAAACATAGATCCAAGGTTATTAGGGTTGCATGTAGACTTAGGAAGTGTTAGAATGCTCAAAACCCATCAGTGGTATCAGAGCCTAGGTTTGTTTGTTTGTTATTTGTGCTAAAAAGTTGAAGAAAGTCGAAAAACTTGTTGTCTGACTGCTGGACTCGTCGAGTCCATGGGGGGACTCGTCGAGTTCACTTGTATCGTCAACCTACTCGTCAAGTAGGTTAATGCACTCGACGAGTAGGGTCGACAGAGTGCAGATTTTCGACTTTAGTTGCTGGAAATGGATTAGAAACATTACCCTAAACTGTTTTGGTACTTGAAAAATTGTTTTAGATGGTGTAATGTCTTGCTAATTCATTTACAACAACTAGTTATCAAAATTACAAAGTTTTAAGTGTAGTTTTGATTCATGAAAGTGCATATGTTCATGTTCTTGATCTTATGATGTGTAGATGATCATAGGGATTATTTGTAACCTATGTGGTAGTTTAATTCTTGATCATAATGTGTTTTAATGGAGTCCATAACTTGTCCACAAGTTATGGAAAACCAAAAGTCACTTGAGTTAAAAAACCATTAAAAGAACACAAGAGTTAGAAAAATGAAGAGTGTTCATTTTATTACTCTATTAAACTCATAAGTTACAAGAAGTGAAAAGTTTTGAAAGTTTACAAAACTTGCCCTCAAGTTTTGGAACAAGTAAAGTCAAGTTAAAACTTTAGTTCCAACCGTTAGAATTTTAAAAGTTAAAATTCAACCCTTATACTTATATTATTATGATTTAATAATTATATATATATATATATATATATATATATATATATATATATATATATATATATATATATATATATATATATATATGTATGTATAAGAACAAAGTCGTCTTACCGCTAGTACGCCTCATTCACGAAACCGGTCTATAAGGTGAGTATAAGGTTTTTGCCTATAAAATGGCAACTTAATGGGTGTCCACTCTCACCCACCGCTTGCTTGACCGGTGGAGGGTCGTTAGCCGAACGGGTAAGACAAGGACTTATAAATTCTCATTAAAAGTATGATGAATATTATAAAGTAACTAAATGTTTGATTAAATTCCCAATCTTAGTTACTTTAGGAAAAATGTGAATAAGGTGCTAATCCATGAAATTACACTTTACACTTTGTTTAAGTCGTTGGTGGAGTGTGTGTGGTTAACCGGCACACTAACTTGGACTTAACAAGGTAGGTAAAGGCTGACTTAAGGTTTATTATAGTATCGGTGGAGCGTGTGTGGTTTACCGGCACATCTATTGAGTGATAAACTTTAAGGGTACCAAGTGATTTGCGTGGTTACTTCACACCTCGTTTTGTGATCCTCGGTATCCCAGTCACAAAACTTAGAGGGCACACTCGAGATTGAAACATGCCTTTGAAAAGTTCATTGAATCTCAAAGAATCTAGGAATTTCTAAGAACCAATCAAAAACCTAATATTTAATATTTCGGTTTTCGTGGTGGAAATTGGTGAATCGTTATTCACCTACCTTTCAAATATGTTATAGCTTGGATTACGACATACCTCTTCCAAGTTATAATATATTGTGATTGGATCCTAGCCTTAATATTACATTTGGGTGTTTTATTAAGGACTCTCCTAGTATCTAAACTAATATTGTCCATTTCTTTCAGATGTCTTCAAACAATGCTGCTTCTGGCTCTAACCCTAATAGCTCCTTTACCCTTATGAACTTGTGTGGGAAAGTCACTTTTGATGGATCCAACTTCAATGAGTGGATCAAAAACATCAGGATGATTGCCCGTTACGAGGACAAAGAATATGTCCTTGACAAGTAGCTTAAGGAGATTGATGAGACCACTACAACTCCCCAGGAGATCGCTGACTTTCAGGCACATGAAAGGGATGCTACGAAAGTGGCTTGCATCATGATGGCCACGATGACAGCGGAACTCCAAAAGTCTTATGAGGATTTCTACCCTTATGAAATGCACCAAGATTTGATGGAAAGATACCATCAAAGTGCACGACAAGAGAGGTATGAAATCATCTGCTCCATGATAAGAGCCATGATGAAGGACGGGGAATCCGTCATGAGCCACATGCAGAAAATGCAAAGGTATGTGGATCGTTTGCTGAAACATAATTTGAACTTCCCCGAGGAGCTTGCAATAGATATCATTTTGCACTCCTTACCATCGTGCTATGATCAATTCCGCATGACATATCACATGAATAAGGAAGAGGTCACACTCAGAAAAATTCAGGGACTTCTCAAGACTGCAGAAACAGGTCTTAAGGGGAAGTCGGTTGTTAACACTCCTACTCCAAACTCTACTCCGGTTTTGGCAATCGGGAAAAGTCGAGGAAAGAAGAGAAAGAGCTCTTCGAAGGTTACCAAGGCTCGAACCCTTGATGGCTCTTCTTCAAGTGGAACCAAGAAAGGTTTCATCACTCCTTCTTCTGACCCAAAAGAAGCTGAATGCTTCTATTGCCATGAAAAATCACATTGGAAGCGGAACTGCCCAAAATACCAGGAAGATGTGAAGGATGGGAAAGTTAAACCCAACCATGCATGTATTTACACTATCATTTCTAATAACTCACCCCATTCTAAATCTTGGGTCCTTGATACCGGTTGTGGTATTCATATTTGTTGTGACTTGCATGGATTAAGAAGAAGTG
The DNA here is from genome assembly GCF_051521515.1 of Lactuca serriola. NCBI lineage: Eukaryota > Viridiplantae > Streptophyta > Magnoliopsida > Asterales > Asteraceae > Lactuca > Lactuca serriola. Next base: position 366,424,761 of record NC_136411.1, on the reverse strand, counting down.
AGAATGTGGAGCAAGGAAGAATAAACTTAATCATGGGGAATAGGAAAGCTTTACCTATTACCAAGATTGGAGTTTATACTTTATCGCTAAGTAGTGGGTTTAATTTAGATTTGAATAAATGTTGTTATTTTCCAGGAATGGCAAGAAATATTATTTCCTTTCATGCTTTGTACAAACAAGGGTTTACCTTTTCGTTTAATAATGAAGTTGGTTCTATTGATGCTTTCCTTAATAATGTTCTTTATTTTAAAACATTACCTTGTGATGGTGTGTATGAAGCTGTATCTGTTGTAGATAACATAGGAAATAATGTTTTGTGTATTGATTCTATTAATAATAATAACTTGGATAAAGCATCATTATGGCATTGTCGTCTTGGACATATAAGCAAGAAACGCATAGGCCAACTTGAAAAGGATGGAGTCTTGGAGTCATTTGACCTAAAGTCAGATGATAGTTGCGAATCATGCTTACTTGGCAAAATGACAAAGTCACCCTTCACAGGTTCTTGTGATAGGGGTGAAGGTTTGTTGGACCTTGTACACACGGATGTGTGTGGACCATTCAAACATGCCACAAGGGATGCTAATCGTTATTATTTGACTTTTACTGATGATTACAGTAGATATGGATATGTCTACTTGCTTAAGCATAAGTCAGAGACTTTTGAAAGGTTTAAGGAATTTAAACAGGAAGTCGAGAATCAATTGGGCAGGAACATTAAGATGCTTCGATCCGATCGTGGTGGTGAGTATCTTAGTTCAAAGTTCCTTGACTATCTAAGGGAATATGGGATAGTCTCACAATTCACACCTCCCAGGACACCACATTTGAATGGTGTGGCTGAGAGGCGTAATCGAACCTTGTTAGATATGGTTCGTTCCATGATGAGTCGAGCTTCACTACCAATCTCATTTTGGGGGTATGCCTTAGAGACTGCTGCCCATATCCTTAATCTAGTCCCTACAAAGAAAGTTGCTAAAACTCCTCACGAGATGTGGACTGGTAAAGTACCCAAACTAGACCACATCAAGATTTGGGGTTGCGAGGCTTTCGTGAGACGCGAGACTCATGATAAGCTCGAACCCCGAAGCGAGAGGTGTATTTTCATCGGATACCCACAGCAATCCTTTGGTTACCTCTTCTATAGACCTAGTGAAAATGTGGTCTTTGTAGCTAGGAGGGCTTTCTTTAGAGAGAGAGAGAGAGTTCATAAGCCAAGGAAATAGTGGGAGGCAAGTTGATCTTGAAGAAATTCAAGAGTCAAGCGGTGAAGGAACTTCAAACCCTAGCATTCAACTTGAGGAGGAAACTCCTGTTGAGCCAATTGACAAGTCTATACCTCTGAGGCGTTCTACAAGGGTTAGGAATGCTCCTGAGCATTACTATGGATTCCATATTATTTCAGAAGTAGATACACTTATCAGTGATGAGACACTGATAGGTTTGGATGAACCTAACAGTTACGCGGAAGCCATGTGAGTCACCCAAGTGGAAAGAGGCAATGGACAACGAAATACAGTCCATGTATGACAATCAAGTTTGGAACTTGGTTGAGAATGTACCAGGTCGTAAGATAGTAGGGTGCAAATGGGTCTTCAAGAAGAAGACCGACATGGACGGTAAAGTACACACTTATAAGGCTAGACTGGTTGCAAAGGGCTTCTCTCAAATTCCTGGAATGGACTATGATGAGAGCTTTTCTCCAGTAGCCAAGATTAAGTCTATTCGGGTTCTGTTAGCCATAGCTGCATTTCATGACTATGAAATATGGCAAATGGATGTCAAAACCGCTTTCCTTAATGGAAAGTTGGCTGAAGATGTTTACATGAGTCAGCCAGAGGGTTTTGTCAGCAACGAGTACCCTAATAAAGTGTGTAAGCTTGAGAAATCCATTTATGGATTGAAGCAAGCACCTCGCAAGTGGAATCTTTGCTTTGATGAAAAGGTCAAGGAATTTGGCTATTCTAGGAGTGAAGATGAGTCTTGCGTTTATGTCAAGGCTAGTGGGAGTACAGTTAGCTTTTTGGTGTTGTATGTGGATGACATACTACTCATAGGAAATGACATCCCAACTCTGCAGGAAGTTAAGTCCTGGCTTGGGAAGTGCTTCTCTATGAAGGACCTAGGAGAAGCTACCTATATTCTAAGGATAAGGATCTTGAGAGATCGGAGTAAAAGACTAATTGGACTTAGTCAGAGTACCTACTTGGATAAGGTGCTGAAGAGATTCGGCATGCAGGATTCCAAGAAAGGAGAGTTACCCATCCAGAGCAACACCAGATTGAGTAAGACACAAAGCCCTAGCACTGAGGCTGAGATAGCAGAAATGAGTCGAATACCTTATGCTTCGGCTGTAGGATCGATCATGTATGCTATGACGTGTACTCGACCTGATGTAGCCTTTGCCCTGAGCATGGATAGCAGGTATCAGGCGAACCCTGGCAAGGCACACTGGTCTGCGGTAAAGAATATCCTCAAGTACCTACGGAGGACTAAGGACTGGGTCCTTACCCTCGGTGGGAGTGATGTCTTGAGAGTTGTAGGGTATAGTGATGCTAGCTTTCAGACTGATAGGGATAATTTTTGCTCTCAGTCGGGCTGGGTCTTTACCCTAATTGGAGGAGAAATTTCTTGGAAGAGTTCCAAGAAAGAGACAGTGGCTGATTCAACTTGTGAATCAGAGTATATTGCAGCTAGCGAGGCAGCAAAGGAGGCAATATGGCTGAAGAACTTCATTGGAGACCTTGGAGTTGTACCAGCTATTAAAGAGCCAATGGAGATTTTCTGTGATAGTGAAAGTGTTGTTGCCTTAACCAAGGAACCAAGGGATCACGGGAGATCTAGACACATCGACAGAAAATACCATTTTATCATACATCGAATAGAAGAAGGACTCCTCGTGGCAAAGAGGGTATCATCGGATGAGAACCCAGCGGATCCCCTCACGAAGGGACTGACTCGGGTTAAGCATCTCCAGCATGCTCGGAGCATAGGGCTGAAGGATGATATTAGATTTAGTAGTTAGATAACCTCGAAATTTGTAAAGTGTAATTGACATTAGATGATGAATAAAAGGTGTTTTGTTTATGAGTAAAGTGTTGTTATCTCTTGTCGATCATTTACTATATTTCTTTTGCATGTTTTGACTTCCAGAATAATTTTGTTTGGTATAACATATTATTCAAACCTCCACAGTCGGTCATATGTCGGAAGTAGGTATGAATCAAGACTATCATGATTGGTTGTAGAGGTCTAAGGTGTTGGACAAGGCTACAAAAATCATGAGTGCTCATAAGTTCTGAGCATTGGACTCAACCCATGCTCACTGGAATCACTTCATGGAATTCTATCTCGAGTGATCGTGAGACGGTACTATCATATAAGTCTTCAAACCTAGAGATATGATTTGTTACTTACAAGTTGGTTATGCATTGATTGTACGAAAACCCATTGGTAACTCGATGTTATAAAACATGCTTTTGTGTGTAATTCAATGAGTGGTAGAAGAAACATATGAGTCGAAGTTTATCTGTTCCTTCTTGGATTACAAGCTGATATCTGGGCCCCTCGATGATTTTGTTTTGACCTATGTACCGGGCCCGGTCAGAACTAAGTTGATGTGTTCAATTAAGCTCTTTGTCAAACAAATTGGTAATCGAGAAACAAACTGCTGGACAATAAGTAAGACATTGTTCCATGTATTTGTCCGGCTGATATCTAGAACGGAGGATTATATGATCCCTTATCTTAAATGGCGTACCATCATCTTCTCAGTTCTGAGAGACCTTGAAAGAGCTACGATTGCCGGTCGGTTCCTGAAGTACTGGAGTTATAGTTATTAGACTTATCCAAGTGGGAGACTGTTGGATAAGGTGTCCAAGTTCATAACTATTTCGGGTCAGTACTTGACCCAACCCGACATGGTCCATTTGGGTTGCATGGCACCATGCAATTGGATAGACTAAATGAGAGAAATAACACTTGGAGATTATTAATATATTATAAGTTCTAATATATTAATAATATTATTTGATTAGTTTGATCAATAATTAATTTAGAATTAATTAAGTGATCAAAGGATAACTAATTAAATATATGGGTTGATTATGTAAATCATTCATATCTTGTATAGTGGGCTAAGAGGCTCCATGGATTATCAAGTTGGGTTCTACCCATAGGATGCTCCATGGATGCTCCATAGGAGTTACAAACCCATGGGTCATGGAAATGAAGAGTCATGACACATTAGGGTTTACATGGTGTAACCCTAGATGTGTCAACACTATATAAGGGTCCCATTCTCCACCAAAATCGGCTACACAAAAGAAACTAGAGGGCTTGGCCAATTTTAAGAAGTGTGTATTCTCTCAAAAGTCTTTCCAAGAGCATTTGGTGTTGTGTGAAGCATTTGAGGCATCACACTTGGGGTGCTAGGCTCACAAGGTTTCAAGGAACATAAGCAACAACTAGCTAAGTTATTATATCTTTCATTTAAGTTAAAATTGTTCCCCATGTATGCTAGATAGGAATATAACCTTGGAAATTCAACTTTGCATGATAATTAGACAAACATAGATCCGAGGTTATTAGGGTTGCATGTACACTTAGGAAGTGTTAGAATGCTCAAAACCCATCATACATAACCGCCCAGGTTTAACCGCAATATTCAACATCCAAATACTTTTGTTTGGTTGTTTTTACGATACGGTTTCTAGTTTGTAGGTATACTTGTATAGCTAGAGTAAAATACTTATATTTTTAAAGTATATTTTTAGTTCAAAGTGCTTCGGTCCCCTAGTGTTTATAGCTATAGACCATGTAAGGTTCGATATACTTAGTTCACTATAAATAATAGCTCTGATACCAATCTGTCACACCCTCGAACCGTCAGAAAAACAAAGGCGGAAATGTCTGGGGGTGAGTGACGTCGTGCGTAGTATCACAACAGTTGTCTCATAGAAAGAAAAGTAAACACAAACATTACATTACAATATAATTATTCACATCTTTCTGGAAACATAGTTTGTACATAACGGTATATAGCAAAAGTAAAAGACATGACTCTGAAATGCTCCGTCTTCTCCAAAACATAGTAAGAGTACCTGTCTATTGTTGCCCTGAGAATACAAGCAGTTTAAAAGAGTGTCAGCATAAAGCTGGTGAGTTCATATGTATTTATTCTTAGTGGAAAAATGTTTCTTTGATCTTTTGAAATGTGTTTCCCAAGAAAATCCTATATTTTCTTATAAAACGTATGTTTGAACATCCGTTAGTAACTTGTTGAACAACCTGTTTATGAAGAGTCGAGTTATCTCGGGAGAATCCTATATTTTCGTAAAAGTTGAGAGTTGGTTATCTGTTCTAGTCTTAGGTGTACAAGTATCTACCATACTTATATCGTTAGACTTAGTTTTCTTGAAAAGCTCTGTTTTCTCCGTGTGAGTTGTATTAGCATTATTACATGAATAAAACTAATAAATACGTAGTGAACTAAATCCTAATGTTATTATTAATACTCTCTAGTAATCAAATCAGTTTTACTTTGAGGTTAGTACACCTGTTTCATTATTACAAGGGTTATCTAGGTTGCGAGTGTCATAACCGTACTTAGACTTGATATGACACGTAACGAGGCCAGTATCTTTTTATGACTTTGTCACCCCTGAACTTGTTGGTCCAACTGTAGCTAGCAGTAAGGTGCGGGATAGTCAGTCTCGTATAGATCTATACACAACAGTCACACTCTCCCTACAAGAGATTCTGGTTACAAGTGCTAATCCTACACCCTGATTCTTAGGGCTGTTACCAAGGACGTGTCTCCAACTTTAGACTAACAATTTACAAGTAATAATACTGAAAATCTTGTTTATGATTTGCATGAATCCTTTATAAAATAACACTTTTTACAATATGATTCACGAGTTCTTTGCTTTAGTTTTGAAAACTGTTTCTACGAGTTGATTTCTTAATCGTTTGGTAAAACTATTTTCTGTGTGTAAAGCGCATTGAACATATAATTATGTTAAAAAAATAATATTCTTTGAGCACAAGTTTCCTTGTACTTTTTCTTGCATTCCTCCCCTGAAAACATGAAAAACTAGGAAAAAGCGTTGGGATATGAACTCAACTTGAGCAAGTGGTTTGATTGAAGGATCGATACGGAAAGCTGGATGTTCAAGTGAAGCCTTGAACACAATTTGATCATAATTAACACGTAATGGAACATAAATGAGTCAAATGAGTATATTTCACTACTAGATGTGATGGAGAACCATTCTCAAGAGTTGGGACTATTTTCACAAAGTGATAGAACCTTGTAGGATTGAGAAAAAGGAGTGTATGGCCACCTCAAGTGTGTTCGATCATGGGTGTGCGGCCCAATGAGTGTGCGGCCATACACTCATGGAAGAGGGTGCCTTTGAAGTGTTTTCAAGGTCCATACTTGTATCCATGAAGTCTCCTAGGTATATACTCGATTGTAGTGCAAATTAAGGGTCATAGAGGTGGGTTTGCGGCCCTAGGATGAGTGTGTGGTCACACACGGGAGTGTGCTATCGCACAAGGGTGTGTGCAACCGTACACAGGTCTCTATGGTCGTACACCCCACAAGATGATGTCCAAATTGTCCATTCCAAGGTGCAACAAGGCTAGTGGCATGTCTATCTCAAATATGGAAGTTAAACTCTCGTTTTGGAGGGTGTTTTAAGGGTGTGCGGCCACCTTAAGTGGGTGTGCAGCCGCACTCCTTCAAAGAGGTGAAGAACATGTCGATTATTTCACGCTTAAGGCATAGATAGAGTGGTCTTTTGTGCCATTCCGAAATTTCTATTATGTACAACATATCAAGTCAATAGAAGTCAGAACAATTGCTTTTAATTTTAGAATTTTTTAGATTAAGTTTGAGTATTTCAGGATTTACACTTTAGTGATATCAGGAGAGAGGATGCACGAGGGTTTATTGTGCAACACTGCTATTCCAAAACTCCTAGAAATTAGAGTTTAGTGCCTGAATAAAATATTTACAGCCAAAAACCCTGAATTTGGGAGTATATATATGACAATTTGTCATTATTTACACTTTTTCCAAATCTCAAAATCCAAAACCCATTTGTCTCTCAAGTATCATTCAAAAGTTTTTCAAGATCTTCAATCTAGTAAGTGTTTCTAGCCTTCTTAAGTGATTATACGACTTAATCTAGTGTTTTAACACACTTCTAACCGTGAAATCATTCCAAAAGGTTGATTCTTCCATTTTCACCAAGAACACCAAGAACACACACTAGTGTTCTTAGATGTTTAACTCATTTCAGGCTTCTATATTGTAAGTACTTCTATCCTAGTGTATCATAGAGCTTGTTATACTTTTTAACATCAAGAAATCGTCCTAAGAACACCAAGATCAAGGTTTTTACGGTCCAAGAAGTTCTTGGACCGTAAACCCCAAATAAAGGTGCCAAAGTGTGCTCTAGTCCTTCACAAGCCTTAGAGAAATATCTAAATCCTTTCCTTGTTGAGCAAAGGACTTGAAAACCCCAAAATACCATCAATCATATGATTTTACGGTAGTAAACTCAAAGGAAAATGGTTTAGGAACTGTAGACTCCAATTAGGAGTGAAATGGTGTCCTAATCCCTTCCATAGACACATACTTCAAGTAGAAAAGCTTCTAGGGACTTTTAAGGCTTCAAATCTTCAAATGGTCAAAAGAGGAGGAGCTTACAGCCGTAAAATCAAGGCTTTACGACCGTAAAATCTTTTGTTAGAGACCATAAAACCGTAAACTCCATAATGGAGTTTTCCTTGAACCCCAAGCACACTAGCCATGTCCTACAATAGTTAGATGCAATCCTTGGGACTTATGACACTTATATAAGGTGTTTAGCATGTCCTAGGGTGTCTTAACTTTATTTATTAGTTGTTTATAGACTAATTGGATACATATATGTGTATTTATATGTTAACTAGGATCATTATGTGTGTTCAAGACTTCACTTGACACCTAGCAATCCTGTTTCATCAGTTCATCCATACCACTCACTATAGGTGAGTTCATACCTCTTAATCAATGGTTTAAATGTTTTTAAATGCTTTTATGGGGGGGGGGTGGGAAATACAAGTTGAATACTTATAGTTATTATATCAATCACATGTGATTAATAACTACCAAACTAGTGGATTATTACTTTTCAAACTGTGTTACCAAACTACTTTACTTCAAACTATTTTACAAACTCTTTTACTTATCAAATACTTTTACTTAAACTCTGTTATACTTATTGTCAAATGCATGCCTATGTATGTATGGTTATATAAGTAATGTTTAAAGGGCTTAGGAAGGCTAGCTTGCTTTATCTCCTTTTCCTCGTTGGGATGTGGCTTTAGGGAATCGGTTATCTGTCTGATGGTCGTCTATCTATTAGTTATGTATTACGTATACCTATATAGACATAAAAGTTTTTCAACCAGTTCTATACCTCTGGGTAGCAAGGGTTTACAAACATGATCATACATTACTAGTAAGCTACCATAGGGGTAGTTTAGGAAGATACTAAAACTAATGCTAGAACAATAAAACTTACAATGAGTCAGATCATTCATGAGTCTATACTTACTAGATAGAGAGAGAGCACACAATACAGCTAGTACACACAATACATTACTACACATGCTAGATAGAGAAAGAACACACATTACAGCTAGCACACGCAGAACATTACAGTACATACAGGATAGACAGAGAAAGAACACACAATACAGCTAGCACATTCATTAAATATACATTCATGCAGTTATGTGAACCGTTAAACGGGGCATGGCACTACCTATCATGACTGTTTTTGTATCTAGAATCTCCTTAATTGGAGAGCGTATGAGTTTGCGTATAGATCTATACTGGATTGACTATCCTACACCTTGCTGCTCGCTACAGTGGGACTTGCAAGTCTACGTGTACCAAATGTCATTTCTTACGGCGTCTTACATCGTCGTTTTACTAGAGTCAGTAGCAGGATACAGGTTGATCACATGTTACTTTAAATATCAATTGGATTTAAGGTAGTTAGTGCAGCAGTAGTCACTTATTACAAATACTACAGTACTATGATATTTTCCCATTACATTTACTTCGTGAATATTCACACGATGCACGGTAATGTAAAAACTATATTTTTTCTTAATAATAGTCTAACTTGGGAAAATACACACTCTTACTAGAGACACACACACAGACACTAGACGCCTTGGTAGAAGGCTACAATTATTAGGAAACATAGGGTTTTCTAGGACAGTTCAAACATTTTACAAAACATCTTACGAATGCTTTCATACAAACACAGACACTAATATACTTATGATCTCACCAGCTTTAGAGCTGGTACTCGCTTTCCAAAAAACTTGTACTCTCAGGTCACTAGTAGACAGGTACAGGTGCCAGGTTTTGAGAAGATGGGGTTCGTTCAAGACTCGTCTTTTATTTTGATATGTATATTTTGGTATCTATATAACTTGACAGAACAAAATTGTATGAAATGATATTATTAATGCAATGGATGATGTTGTTTCTTGTTTACTACTATTCATTGTTGTGATACTATACATGACGTCCTCCGCCGTGGAATGTTTCTGGCGTTCATGGTTTCTGGGGTGTGACATCTTTCATGGGTTGCAAGTTAGAGGATGAAGTACTTACGTTCTTAATGCTTTGGAGGGTTTAAGGTTGGTGATATCTTGAGAGAATAGTGTTGTGTGCTGCCAATGTGGTAACGGAATGAAAGGAAAGGGGGCTACCCTTTATATAGGGGCAAGTATGCTGCCTAAAGGAGAGTGTGCGGCTGGAGGATGGGTGTGCGGCCTTACAGAGTGTGTGTGCGGCCAAGGTGTGCGGCCAGGGCATGTGTGTGTCTGCACACAGGAGTGTGCGGCCGTACAGAGGGTGTGTGCAGCCGTACAAAGGGGTGTGTGGCCGTACATCTTCAAGTGATGATGAACACGAAGAACATGAAGAGTTACAGGCTTAGATCAAGGTGTCTTACCAGTATAACAAGCTAAATGATGGAGTTCTTCACGTTTTTTAGGCCTTTGGAGTGTTCTTGGATGAAGTTTCAGAGATAGAAAGTAGAGAGAGAAAATAGAGTGCATCCAAAAGAAAGGAATGAGTGAAAGGGGTCACCCCGTATGCATAGAGGGGAGTGTGCGGCTGGGGGATGGGTGTGCGGCTGTACACACCCCTCAGGAGGAAGTATGGCTCGGTTTTGTCCCTATATGACTTGTTGACTAATTCCTAAACTCATTCCCATCTGTACTCAAGCTTCAAACACTTAAACAAACCCTTAAACAACGTCTAAAGATAAGATAATCTTGTTTAATGTTGATAAAGTTGACCAATCGTACATAATGAAAGTTTCGGTTTGTCACGATAGACAAAAAAGGGAATGTAATTCTTAATAAAGCAGGTCTGATTGTCAAAGGATATTGTCAAGAACAAGGCATTGAATTGGTTTGTATATTTCTTAATAAAGCAGGTATGTTTAGACTTTAATCGGTTTGCATATTTCTAGCCTATGCTGCTCACAAAAACTTTGACATATATCGAATGGATGTGAAGTGTGCATTTCTAGAACAACCTCCAGCTTTTGTGAATGAAAAATTTCCAAATCACTGTTATATTCTAGACAAAGCAGTGTATGGTATTAAACAAGCTCCACAGGCATGGTATGAAACTGTAATTCGTTTTTTAAAACAGTCTAAATTCAAACAAGGTTCAGTTGATCCAACCTTCTTTCGGAAGCAGGAGGGTGTTCATTTAATGATAGTTTTGATTTATGTTGATGACATTATTTTTAGTTCAACTAATCCCATCTTAATTGCTGAATTTAGAAATTTGATGGAAACTAAATTTGAAATGAGTTATATGGGTAAATTTAACTTTTCCCTTGGTTTAAATATAAGACAACATTTGGAGGGAATATTCATCAGTCAAGAAGCATTCACAAAGACATTATTAGCTAAATTCGGAATGGTAGGTTATTCAAAAGTCAAAGTCCATATGGCGTTCGGAGTGAAACTTACTCCTTCTATTGATAAACCAACAGCGGATGTTACCTTGTTTCTTCAGATGATTGGATCTTTATTGTAGCTGACATGTAGTTGTCCCGACGTATGTCTGCTATTTGTTACTGTGCCAGGTTTCAAGAGAATCCTCGAGAACCTCACATGTTGGTTGTTAAGGACATATTTCGGTATCTAAAGCGAACTACCTCTCCTGGGTTATGGTATCCATCTAATTTGGGAATCTTTTGTGCAAGTGTACTCCAATGTTGACTTAGGGGGTGTAGCCTTGATCGTAAAATCACATCAGGTGGATGTCAGTTTCTGGATGACAAGCTTGATAGTTGGCAATCTAAGAAACAAACCTATGTATCCTTATCCATAGCTAATGTAGAAATCAATATGAAATAAATTCCATTGTATTGTGATTTCAAATGTGTCGTATGAATCTGTCACAATCTGCTGCAACATTCCAAGACAAAGCATATAGCAGTGAGATAACATTTTATAAAGGACCATGTTGAAGATGGTAATGTGGAAGTTCACTTTGGTTGATCATTAGATCAATTAGGAGACATCTTTACGAAGGCCTTAACAGAAGTATCAATAAATCAGATTCTACAAGGCTTAGGAATGATCGAAGTTGAATTTGTCCTGAAATCTACATTGTAATTGTAAGATTTACTATAGCATTCCAAACGGTTCCGATCTTCGAAAGCTATTGGAATTTACTGTTCACATCTGAATTATTCCGATATTCGGAATGGTTCTGAAGTAACTATTCATTTTGATTTCAGAATTTAATAATTTGTAAATTTTTTAGAAAAGCAAAAATCCAAAAAAAATTCTATTTATTATTTTTACTATTCTTTTTAGAAAAACAAAATTCCAAAAATATTTTATTCATTTCTGTATTTTCTTTTTCAGAACATCAAAAATATCAAAAATATTTTCTTTTTAAAGAATTTAAATTTATTTACGAATTTTAGTCTGCAACAACAAATTGACGATTAGCATCATAACTTCTTTATACAATATGTTATCATGACTTTCATGTAGTTCCCTTGACTATCGGAACAACACCAGTTTCAGTATAGCGCTACAACAATTCTTGTTTATGATCGCACAATCATTTCTAACATGATTTTCGTGAAAATCCTAACCATTCAACTCCCAATCTATTCTTCTGCATCGTTACCCTTAAGATTTTAAGGTTTTACCACTAACATTTAGGTGAAAAATTTATTGTTCTAGATATATACCCAATGAATTGATGGTGAACAAATCATTGTTCTATTAATATACCAACTAAATTGATGGATAAAACCTTTTGGTTTCTACCTTTGAATGTTTGAAATCTCATTTTTCTTTTGCGTGATCTTAATAAAATGTACTTCACCCTAGTCACTTCTTCCCAATAGATCCAATTTTTTTTAGATTTCAAAATGAACTTTTTTTTGAAACACCAAGTTACTTTAAAGAAAATCCAAAGCTTACTTGTTTTTATGGTTACACTGGTCAAACAAGTACTTCTTTCAGATCTTCGAACTTATGTTAACTTTTAGAATCTGTTTGGAGCTAAAACCACCCATTAAGCCTTTTAAAAGACGCCTTTCATAGTTGCTCAAAAAACTAATGATTGTAATTCAACGGGAAACCGCAGAAACACTTTGGAGTCTCTCTTGACTTAGAAGGAAGAGATCATTGCCCAGGATCCACCTTCTTTTCATATCAATTTATATAATATCACAAATCCCACAGTTTAAATTTGCTTAATTCTTTTTCTTTACACACTCTTGCACTAAAATCCTTGTAATTTTACAAAGTTTGGGGTATATTCCGAACAGTTATTTGATTTCTGAAGCCACATATCTCAGTCCTAATTCCAATGGTTATTATTCTAGATTATGAAAACTTGAGGGTAGATCAATGATTCCGAACATGGAAATTCCAAAAGTGGTGATTCTAAAATAGCCTTATTCTCTACAATGAAAATTCAAATCATGGAGTGGCTTTTATATTTCCCTGATAACCACATGTATTTTATAATGGCTTCTGATAGTAGATTGATGAGCTGGCACATTATTATTGGCTGATTTTTCGGCTCAGTAGGAACATGAAACAAGAGTTTTCTCTCTCCACTCTTCATCTTTCATATAAAAGGTTTTCATATGATTTATTTTGTAGCACATGGTTCTTGGTATATATTCTGTTATTAAATCTTCATTTATTTTTTCATTTTTAGCCTTGGACTTGGCATGTCGAAGGACTGACTCATTGAGTAGAAGCGGGATGAGGCGCGAGCTTTAAGCTGCGGACTCGGCGAGTCGAGTCCCGGACTTGGCGAGTAGCCGCTGTTTGGACAAAAACCCTAATCTAGGGGTTTGCACCCTATTTAAATGACCTTATGCAGCCTCTTTTCCCCCTTTATGCTCCCAGACACTCCTCATAGCAAACCCTAGCCGTTTCTGAGAAGATTTAAGGTTTTTTGAGTGATTCTTGTGAGTTTTGACCTCAAGTAAGAAGGAGGAGCATAGAAGGATCAAGAGGGGACTGAAGGATTCGAGTTTAGTTCATCATTTGCAGTCTTTGGAAGGTATAAACTCTGAACCTTGCTCATTCATTTGTTAGATCCCTCTTTGAGGTGATTTAGGGCTTTTATAAGCCATTTTTGGTGGCCAACCATGTTTGCAAACATGGTTGGGGTTTGGGCTTCTGTATCATGTCATTTTATGAGTCACAAGTCAGATCTAGGTTGCTTTTTGCACCAAGGAGGGCCCCATGCAACAAAAGAACCATTTTAGAGCCTTTTAAGCTCTAATGTCCCATGCATGCACATATAGTTTGTAACTTTACGTGCTAGATCGAGTTTAGGGGCCTGGATATATCATTTGGTTAAGTGTTGTACATCAAAAATCGAAGTTCTTTGTAAGGGATGTGATAGACTCGGCGAATCCATTCCTAGACTCGGCGAGTCCAAGGGTTTTGGTCCCATATCAGTGAGGTTTATAAGGACCAGTTGAGTATGGGAGGGTTTTAGGAGTCTCGGGGGAGCGACCCAATGTTCTGGACAAAGCAAAGTGTTCTGGGAATTTATGGTACTCGGCGAGTGCATGAACGGACTCGGAGAGTCCAAGACAATCTTCATGGTACTCGGTGAGTTGTTCATCAACTCGGCGAGTCGAGGACATAACGTGTTCATAGGATGAAGAGTAACTCGACGAGTTGTTCATACAACTAGGCGAGTCAAGACATGACATGAGTCTTAGTTGATGATGAACTCGACGAGTTGTTCATACAACTTGGCGAGTTGGATGTGAATTCAGTCGGTGTTCATTTAGAAGGAAAACTCGTCGAGTCATCGCCTAACTCGACGAGTAGAGACGGGCATGAGGTTTGAGGGAAGGATAGAGACTCGGCGAGTTGGCGAGTCAACTCGGCGAGTCAGGTCAACTGGAAGTTGACTTTGACTTTGACTTGTTCAAGGGGTAAATGGAAGGATAGGGATTCCCGCATAGTTCAGCAGCTACAAGGTGAGTTACCTTCCATTAGGGGTGGGTCTAAGGCCACAATGTCGGCCCACCATTGAGGAGTATTTAGAAGATAATTGTTTTTGTGATAATTTATCTTGCTCTGGTATGCGTTTGGTTATGAGTGTATGACATGTTACATGATAGGGATAGTTTCCCTGATAGTGGTCTGTAGGACCAAGGGGTAGGTCAGTACCCAGATACATTTGACTCTGTGCTTATATCTTGCTATTGTATGATAGTGGTAGGGGGTGGAATAGTCCCTAGTTACCGGTTGAAAGATACCGATGATGATTACCGGCTGAAAGATACCGATGACGGTTACCGGTTGAAAGATACCGATGATGATTACCGCTTGAAAGATACCGATGGTATTGTATGGTATGTGGTGTGATGGGGGAACTCACTACGCTTTGTTCTTATAGTTTGAGTTTTTGGTTTCACGTAGCTCTTCATCTAAGGGAAAGGAGCAGGCGGCATAGCATGGCATCACGCACACAACTATGATTTTCTGCACGGTGTTTTCTGGGATTGTACTCTAATATGACATTTGTTCATGGTTGTGGGTTTCAAATATGATACTTGGTTTTGAGATGACGCGTTTATACAATATTTTCTAATGAATGTTTTATGAATTAATTAATCAAAAATGAAATTTTTGGGCTTGAATTTTGGGATGTTACAAGTTGGTATCAGAGCCCTGGTTTGAGGGATTCGGACACGCCCTCGGGGGTTTCTGGACTCAAACTAAGGGGCTAAAAGATTTTTACAATAAAATGGTTTTCTAAAAATCTAAACGGAAGGAGTTTACGAAAGACAAGGTGTGTGATGCATGCGACCGGATGGGCTCAAGTAAGTTTTCCCCATGATACCCGTACATGTTATGTTATGCTATATGGCTTGATTCAGAATTGCATGCTAGAATAGGACTAAGGATCTAGGAAGATGCCATGTGTGCCTGATATATGACTCTGATAATTGCATGCTAGTTAGGGCTAAGGATCTAGGAAGATGCCTTATATGCCTATTGTATGAGCTGTATGCTACGACTGTTTAGTCAGCAGTAGGATGGCATGTATAGGTTGTGCCTGATTTGGTTACTCGATGCATGAATGCTGCTTGCTTTGTGTTATGGGGGTTCTGGCTATTTCCGACTAACTAAGGAGCGGACATGTAACAGTACCTGCAAGTTAGTTAGGTGTAAATGGTAGGGGCTCCTAGTGCAGCTGATGGCGGAGGGTAGGTCGGAGAGTACCCTACGGAAGCCTAGGATGAGGTTAGTGGAAAGGGTATCGGTAAAGGGACTCAGTGAAGTAGAAACAATCCTTGAGGAAAGCATGGGTAGATGTGGAAGGTAGTATGGGCCCGTACTACTGAAAGCAGAGGACCTGTACTCGAACCAAGGAGGGCTTAGACGAAACCGGGAACCTTGGAGAGTGTGTTAGATCTCTTGAGTATGTATGATCCTGACTTTTATGCGTGTGTTTCAGTATGATGACCACACGACTTGGAGCAGGAGGTTCTGGATCAGGATCAAGATCAGGCTCGGGTTCGGGATCCGAGCAGGTTCATGATGGGCTACGCGAGTTCATCACGTCTGAGATCACGAGAGGCATCCTTGAGTCGGCCCCTATTGTCACACCCCAAACTAGAACGGCGGAAACGTTCGGGGGTGGATGACTTCATGTATAGTATCATAACAACAATAGTGAAGAAAGCAAACACAACCATCATCAATATAATTGAAAGAGTAACATCATAAAGTAAGTTTACATGTTTCAAAATCAATTACATCATGATGACAAAATAAGTTTTGAATTTATCGACTTAGCGTCCCGTCCTCGAAAGCAGTTGATTACATGTTTAGTAATTTCCTGAGAATACAAGTCGTTTGAAAAAGTTTCAACACAAAGGTTGGTGAGTTCATAAGAGTTTTCATTGAGAAATAAATTTTTTTCATTGTAAAATCAATTAAGTTGTTCCAGAAAATCCGACATTTTCTTTAAAATGTGAAATGCAAGGTTCTATGATATGAAATAGTGCATCCTAGAATTCCTTATAGTTTCCTTCTATAATCTCTTTGTATATATAAGTTATATTAAATTAAAGTTAGATAAAACGTCGAATGTAATGGTTCTGCCCTAGGCCCATAACCAAACAAGGAACAGGAAATAAGGCGGACCCACCAATTCTAAGTCAATCACGACTAGATTCTATATAACTCTAGCATATACACTTAGAAATTTGTAACGCCCCGTTCCTAAGAGTACCTAATTGTGAGTCCCCGGGATTTAAGAGAAATGATCTTTTGGTCATCTTGTGGGAAAAGTAGAAAAGGAGGGGCAAGTATGAAGTTTGGGGACTCGCCGAGTACGCCCAACGTAAGCTGGGATTACGCTCAACGTAATTGGGTAAGTGACACGGGTGCAAGGTTGAGTATGCCCAGCGTACTAGAGGTACACCCAGCGTACTCTCAGAGTTCTAAAACCCTAAATTTAGGGTCAGCCACTATATAAGGAACATGTTGGTGCATACCCTAGCCTCCATAAGCTCTCCCTCAACCTCAGAAACCCTAGAAACCCGTATTCCCTCCATTGTTGGGTGTGTTTGGCCTTGAGAAGCTCATTTTGGCAAAAGAAAAGCTAGAAGAAGAGAGGAGAAGTTGTCAAAGAAGGAAAGGGACAATTGGAGCTTGTAGATCTGAAGAGATATCATCCTTTGGAGCTTATTTGAGGTATAAAGCTTCTTGCTTGCCATTTATTTTGCATAGATCTAAGTGTTGTGAAGTTTTAGCACCTTTCTTGTCCCAAAGTTCTCATCTTGATTCATGCTTTTTGTTTGCCGAGTTTATCTGTCCTTTCAGACCTTTGGAGAGGTCTTGAGTGAGAAAAATGAGGTTCCAAGGGTTCTAGTTGTTCCATGTGTGAGATATATAGGTCTTAATGGATTAAGACCTTAGATTAAGAGCTTTTGGACGTCCCATGTGATAAAGTTTGAGACTTTATGAATCTTAGGCGTATTTAGCCTAGGGATCTGATGTTTGGGCTTAAGAGCTTAAGCCATTAAGAGGTTATAAGGACTTTATGAATAGCGAAGTTACGCCCCGCGTAACATGGTTGTACGCCGCACGTAGCGGGTCAGGGCCCCGATCCTCAGCTGCGTTTTAGTGTGTACGCCCCGTGTACCAAGGAGGGTACGCCCAACGTACTACCTCTGTTGGGCTTTTCATTTTGGGCCTTAGGGATTGGGTTGTTATTTGGGCTGTTGGATATTATGGTTAGAGTGTTTTGGGACCAATTATTGTTATGGACCTTGGATCTAGGCCCATTTGGTGAAGTGGGCCCAATTTGGTAAAATGGGCCAATATTGGACTTTGTATAAGATTTGGACTTTGGCCTTGGCCCGATAAGTGGATGTATGCTTGGCCTAATGTTTATTTTGTTATGATGGCTAGTTCGGGATTTGCGCTGAGTTGGTGATTCGAGAATCTGCTCTTCAGTTTAGAGTTTCGGCAGTGCGAGGTGAGTTATCCTCACTATATCGACAGGGTCTAAGGCACCAAGGTCGGCCCTTTATCGGATTGAGATCTGGGTATTTGTTGTTATGTTATTGATGTGATATGTTTGCATCCTGGTAGCTAGGATGGTATATGTTAGAGACCTGGTTAAGGTCGGTTCCCTTATCTGTAGGGTGATGCTATGCTAGTGACCGATTAGGTCGGTATCCTAGTTAGGATGATGATATGTTATGTGATCTATTTAATCGGCTTGTTGACTGTGAATTCTTATATTATTGTATGTTTATGTGCACATGGTTGTTTGGACTGGAGTTGGGTTGTGGCGGGTCCTGCTTTGTGCTGTAGGCGTAGATACCCAGGGCGGACCGGTTGTCCCGAAGGCCCAGCGAGCGGTCCGGATAGGCTGTAGGCCCCAAGAGGGCGGACCAGACGTGCCGAGGCTTGGAGAGTGGACCAAGCCGACTGAAGGTCCGATGTGGGCGGACCAATCACACTGTAGACTCGATGTATATGGCTAGACTCGGAGGGTGGACCAGGTGGACTATTGGCCGGTGCGGCGGACCAGTCTCACAGTAGACCCGAAGTGCATGGTTGTTCTGTGTTCTGTTATGTTATGTATGCTATGTATGATATGGGCCGGAAGGTACTATGTTAAGGGCCGGAAGGCATTCTGATTTGGGCTGGAAGGCACTATGTGATGGGTTTTGAGCATTCTAACACTTCCTAAATGTACATGCAACCCTAATAACCTTGGATCTATGTTCGTCTAGTTATCATGCAAAGTTGAATTTCCAAGGTTATATTCCTATCTAGCATACATGGGGAACAATTTTAACTTCAATGAAATATAGAATAACTTACCTTGTTGTTGCTTATGTTCCTTGAAACCTTGTGAGCCTAGCACCCCAAGTGTGATGCTTCAAATGCTTCACACAACACCAAATGCTCTTGGAAAGACTTTTGAGAGAATACACACTTCTTAAAATCGGCCAAGCCTGCTAGTTTCTTATGTGTAGCCGATTTTAGTGGAGTATGAGATCCTTATATAGTTTTGACACATCTAGGGTTACACCATGTAAACCCTAATGTGTCATGACTCTTCATATCCATGACCCATGGGTTTGTAACTCCCATGGAGCATCCATGGAGCATCCTATGGGTAGAACCCAACATGATAATCCATGGAGCCTCTTAGCCCACTATACAAGATATGAATGATTTACATAATCAACCCATATATTTAATTAGTTATCCTTTGATCACTTAATTAATTCTAAATTAATTCTTGATCAAACTAATCAAATAATATTATTAATATATTAGAACTTATAATATACTAATAATCTCCAAGTGTTATTTCTCTCATTTAGTCTATCCAATTGCATGGTGCCATGCAACCTAAATGGACCATGCCGGGTCGGGTCAAGTATTGACCCGAAATAGTTATGGACTTACACACCTTATCCAACAGTCTCCCACTTGGATAAGTCTAATAACTATAACTCCAGTACTTCAGGAACCGACCGGCAATCGTAGCTCTTTCAAGGTCTCTCGGAACTGAGAAGATGATGGTATGCCATTTCAGATAAGGGATCATATAATCCTCTGTTCTAGATATCAACCGGACAAATACATGGAACAATGTCTTACTTATTGTCCAGCAGTTT
Organism: Lactuca serriola; assembly: GCF_051521515.1. Classification (NCBI taxonomy): domain Eukaryota; kingdom Viridiplantae; phylum Streptophyta; class Magnoliopsida; order Asterales; family Asteraceae; genus Lactuca; species Lactuca serriola. The sequence continues at coordinate 366,404,998 of NC_136411.1, read as the reverse complement.
GTTTCTCAATTTCCGATTTGGTTGACAATGAACTTAATTGAACACATCAATTTAGTTCTGACCGATCCTGGTACATAGGTCAAAACAAAATCATCGAGGGGCCCAGATATCAGCTTCTAATCCAAGAAGGAACAGATAAACTTCGACTCATATGTTTGTTCTACCACTCATTAAATTACACACAAAAGCACGTTTTATAACATCGAGTTACCAATGCGTTTTCGTACAATCAATGCATAACCAACTTGTAAGTAACAAATCATATCTCTAGGTTTGAAGACTTATATGATAGTACCGTCTCACGATCACTCGAGATAGAATTCCATGAAGTGATTCCAGTGGGTGTGGGTTGAGTCGAATGCTCAGAACTTATGAGCACTCATGATTGTTGTAGCCTTGTCCAACACCTTAGACCTCTACAACCAATCATGACAGTCTTGATTCATACCTACTTCCGACATATGACCGAATGTGGAGGTTTGAATAATATGTTATACCAAACAAAATTATTCTGGAAGTCAAAACATGCAAAAGAAATATAGTAAACGATCGACAAGAGATAGCAAAACTTTACTCATAAATAAAATACCTTTTATTCATCATCTAATGTCAATTACACTTTACAAATTTCGAGGTTATCTAACTACTAAATCTAATAACATCCTTCAACCCTATGCTCCGAGCATGCTGGAGATGCTTAACCCGAGTCAGTCCCTTCGTGAGGGGATCCGCTGGGTTCTCATCCGATGATACCCTCTTTGCCACCAGGAGTCTTTCTTCTATTCGATGTCTGATAAAATCGTATTTTCTGTCGATGTGTCTGGATCTCCCGTGATCCCTTGGTTCCTTTGCTAAGGCAACAACACTTTCACTATCACAGAAAATGTCCATTGGCTCTTTAATAGTTGGTACAACTCCAAGGTCTCCAATTAAGTTCTTCAGCCATATTGCCTCCATTGCCGCCTTGCTAGCTGCAATATGCTCTGATTCACAAGTTAAATCAACCACTGTCTCTTGCTTGGAACTCTTCCAAGAAATTGCTCCTCCATTTAGGGTAAAGACCCAGCCCGACTAAGAGCGGAAATTATCCCTATCAGTCTGGAAGCTAGCATCACTATACCCTACAACTCTCAAATCATCACTCCCACCGAGGGTAAGGACCCAGTCCTTAGTCCTCCGTAGGTACTTGAGGATATTCTTTACCGCAGTCCAGTGTGCCTTGCCAGGGTTCGCCTGATACCTGCTAGCCATGCTCAGGGCAAAGGCTACATCAGGTCGAGTACACGTCATAGCATACATGATCGATCCTACAGCCGAAGCATAAGGTATTCGACTCATTTCTGCTATCTCAGCCTCAGTGCTAGGGCTTTGTGTCTTACTCAATCTGGTGTTGCTCTGGATGGGTAACTCTTCTTTCTTGGAATCCTGCATGCCGAATCTGTTCTGCACCTTATCCAAGTTGGTACTCTGACTAAGTCCAATTAGTCTTTTACTCCGATCTCTCAAGATCCTTATCCCTAGAATATAGGTAGCTTCTCCTAGGTCCTTCATAGAGAAACACTTCCCAAGCCAGGACTTAACTTCCTGCAGATTTGGGATGTCATTTCCTATGAGTAGTATGTCATCCACATACAACACCAAAAAGCTAACTATACTCCCACTAGCCTTGACATACACGCAAGACTCATCTTCACTTCTAGAAAAGCCAAATTCCTTGACCTTTTCATCAAAGCAAAGATTCCATCTACGAGGTGCTTGCTTCAATCCATAAATGGATTTCTCAAGCTTACACACCCTATTAGGGTACTTGTTGCTGACAAAACCATCTGGCTGACTCATGTAAACATCTTCATCCAACTTTCCATTAAGGAAAGCGGTTTTGACATCCATTTGCCATATTTCATAGTCATGAAATGCAGCTATGGCTAACAGAACCCGAATAGACTTAATCTTGGCTACTGGAGAAAAGGTATCATTATAGTCCACTCCAGGAATTTGAAAGAAGCCCTTTGCAACCAGTCTAGCCTTATAAGTGTGTACTTTACCATCCATGTCGGTCTTGTTGTTGAAGACCCATTTGCACCCTACTGTCTTACGACCTGGTACATTCTCAACCAAGTTCCAAACTTGATTGTCATACATGGACTGTATTTCGCTGTCCATTGCCTCTTTCCACTTGGCTGACTCAGGGCCTGCCATGGCTTCCGCGTATAGACTTGTCAATTGGCTCAACAGGAGCATTCCTAACCCTTGTGGAACGCCTCAGAGGTATAGACATGTCAATTGGCTCAAAAGGAGTTTCCTCCTCAAGTTGAGTGCTAGGATTTGAAGTTCCTTCACCGCTTGACTCTTGAATTTCTTCAAGATCAACTTGCCTCCCAATGTTTCCTTGGCTTATGAACTCTCTCCCTCTCTCTAAAGAAAGCCCTCCTAGCTACAAAGACCACATTTTCACTAGGTCTGTAGAAGAGGTAACCAAAGGATTGTTGTGGGTAGCCGATGAAAATACACCTCTCGCTTCGGGGTTCGAGCTTATCATGAGTCTCGCGTCTCACGAAAGCCTCGCAACCCCAAATATTGATGTGGTCTAGTTTTGGTACTTTACCAGTCCACATCTCGTGAGGAGTTTTGGCAACTTTCTTTGTAGGGACTAGATTAAGGATATGGGCGGCAGTCTCTAAGGCATACCCCCAGAATGAGATTGGTAGCGAAGCTCGACTCATCATGGAACGAACCATATCTAACAAGGTTCGATTACGCCTATCAGCCACACCATTCAACTATGGTGTCCTGGGAGGTGTCAATTGTGAGACTATCCCACATTCCCTTAGATAGTCAAGCAACTCTGAACTAAGATACTCACCACCACATTCAGATCGAAGCATCTTAATGTTCCTGCCCAATTGATTCTCGACTTCCTGTTTAAATTCCTTAAACCTTTCAAAAGTCTCTGACTTATGCTTGATCAAGTATACATATCCATATCTACTGTAATCATCAGTAAAAGTCAAATAATAACGATTAGCATCCCTTGTGGCATGTTTGAATGGTCCACACACATCCTATTGGATAAGGTGTCTAAGTCCATAACTATTTCGGGCATGTACTTGACCCGACCCGGCATGGTCCATTTGGGTTGCATGGCACCATGCAATTGGATAGACTAAATGAGAGAAATAACACTTGGAGATTATTAATATATTACAAGTTCTAATATATTAATAATATTATTTGATTAGTTGATCAAAGAATTAATTTGGAATTAATTAAGTGATCAAAGGATAACTAATTAAATATATGGGTTGATTGTGTAAATCATCCATATCTTGTATAGTGGGCTAAGAGGCTCCATGGATTATCAAGTTGGGTTCTACCCATAGGATGCTCCATGGATGCTCCATGGGAGTTACAAACCCATGGGTCATGAAAATGAAGAGTCATGACACATTAGGGTTTACATGGTGTAACCCTAGATGTGTCAACACTATATAAGAAGCATATTCTCCACCAAAATCGGCACTACTAAGGAAACAAGAGGGCTTGGCCGATTTTTGAGAAGTGTGTTATCTCAAGAGTCTTTCCAAGAGCATTTGGTGTTGTGTGAAGCATTTGAGGCATCACACTTGGGGTGCTAGGCTCACAAGGTTTCAAGGAACACAAGCAACAACAAGGTAAGTTATTCTATCTATGATTCAAGTTAAAATTGTTCCCCATGTATGCTAGATAGGAATATAACCTTGGAATTCAACTCTGCATGATAATTAGACAAACATAGATCCAAGGTTATTAGGGTTGCATGTACACTTAGGAAGTGTTAGAATGCTCAAAACCCATCAGTGGTATCAGAGCCTAGGCTTGTTTGTTTGTTATTTGTGCTTAAAAGTTGAAGAAAGTCGAAAATCTTGCTGTCTGACTGATGGACTCGGCGAGTCCATGGGGAGGGCTCGACGAGTTCATGTGTATCTTCAACCTACTCGGCGAGTAGGTTTATGCACTCGGCGAGTAGGGTCGACAGAGTGCAGAATTTCGACTTGTGTTGCTGGAAATGGATTAGAATCATTACCCTAAAATGTTTTGGTACTTGAAAACTTATTTTAGAAGGTGTAATGTCTTTTCTAACTCATTTACAACAACTAGTTATCAAAATTACAAAGATTAAATGTGATTTTGATTCTTGAAAGTGTTCATATTCATGTTCTTGTTCTTATGATGTTTAGATGATCATAGGAATTATTTGTAACCTATGTGGTAGATTAATTCATGATCATAATGTGTTTTAATGGAGTCCATAACTTGTCCTCAAGTTATGGAAAACCAAAAGTCTCTTGGATTAAAAAAAAAACCATTAAAAGAACACAAGAGTTAGAAAAATGAAAAGTTCTCATTTTATTACTCTATTAAACTCATAAGTTACAAGAAATGAAAAGTTTTGAAAGTTTACAAAACTTGCCCTCAAGTTTTGGAACAAGTAAAGTTAAGTTAAAACTTTAGTTCCAACCCCTAGAATTTTAAAAGTTAAAATTCAACCCTTATACTTATATTATTATGATTTAATAATTATATATATATGTATAAGAACAAAGTCGTCTTACCGCTAGTACGCCTCATTCACGAAGCCGGTCTATAAGGTGGGTATAAGGTTGTTGCCTATAAAATGGTGACTTAATGGGTGTCCACTCTCACCCACCGCTTGCTTGATCGGTGGAGGGTCGTTAGCCGAACGGGTAAGACAAGGGCTTATTAATTCTCATTCAAAGTATGATGAATATTATAAAGTAACTAAATGTTTTATTAAATTCCCAGTCTTAGTTACTTTAGGAAAAATGTGAATAAGGTGCTATTCCATGAAATTACACTTTACACTTTGATTAAGTCGTTGGTGGAGCGTGTGTGGTTAACCGGCACACTAACTTGGACTTAACAAGGTAGGTAAAGGGTGACTTAGGGTTTATTATAGTATCGATGGAGCGTGTGTGGTTAACCGGCACATCGATTGAGTGATAAACTTTAAGGGTACCAAGTGATTTGCATGGTTACTTCACACCTCGTTTTGTGATCCTCGGTATCCCAGTCACAAAACTTGGAGGGCGCACTCGAGATTGAAACATGCCTTTGAAAAGTTCATTGAATCTCAAAGAATCTAGGAATTTCTAAGAACCATTCAAAAACCTAATAGTAAAATATTGCGGTTTTTGTGGTGGAAATTGGTGAATCGTCATTCACCTACCTTTCAAATATGATATAGCTTAGATTACGGCATACCTCTTCTAAGTTATATTATATTGTGATTGGATCCTAGCCTTAATATTACATTTGGGTGTTTTATTAAGGACTCTCTTATATCTAAACTAATCTTGTCCTCTCTCCTTCAGATGTCTTTCAACAATGCTTCTGGCTCTAATCCTAATGGCTCCTTTTCCCTTATGAACTTGTGTGGGAAAGTCACCTTTGATGGATCCAACTTTAATGAGTGGATCAGAAACATCAGGATGATTACCCGCTACGAGGACAAAGAATATGTCCTTGACAAGGAGCTTAAGGAGATTAATGAGTCCACTGCAACTCCTCAGGAGATCGCTGAATTTCGGGCGCATGAAAGGGATGCTACGAAAGTGGCTTGCATCATGACGGCCACGATGACAGCGGAACTCCAAAAGTCTTATGAAGATTTCTACCCTTATGACATGCACCAAGATTTGATGGAAAGATACCATCAAAGTGCAAGACAAGAGAGGTATGAGATCATCTGCTCCATGATAACAACCATGATGAAGGACGGGGAATCCGTCACGAGCCACATGCAGAAAATGCAAAGGTATGTGGATCGTTTGCTGAAGCTTAGTGTGAACTTCCCGGAGGATCTTGCAATAGATATTATTTTGCATTCCTTACCATCGTGCTATGATCAATTCCGCATGACATATCACATGAACAAGGAAGAAGTCACCCTCAGCAAACTTCAGGGACTTCTCAAGACCGCAGAAACAGGTCTTAAGGGGAAGTCGGTTGCTATCACTCCTACTCAAAACTCTACTCCGGTTTTGGCAATCGGGAAGAATCGAGGGAGGAAGAGAAAGAGCTCTTCTAAGGGTACCAAGGTTCGGACCCTTGATGGCTCTTCTTCAAGTGGAACCAAGAAAGGTTTCGTTACTCCTTCTTCTGACCCAAAAGAGGCTGAATGCTTCTATTGCCATGAAAAAGCTCATTGGAAGCGGAACTGCCCAAAATACCAGCAAGATGTGAAGGATGGGAAAGTTAAACCCAACCATGCAGGTATTTACACTATCATTTCTAATAACTCACCCCATTCTAATTCTTGGGTCCTTGATACCGGGTGTGGTATTCACATTTGTTGTGACTTGCAGGGACTAAGAAGAAGTGAGGATGTGGAGCAAGGAAGGATAAACTTGATCATGGGGAATAGGAAAGTTATACCTGTTACCAAGATTGGAGTTTATACTTTATCGCTAAGTAGTGGGTTTAGTTTAGATTTGAATAAGTGTTGTTATTCGCCAGGAATGGCAAGAAATATTATTTCCTTTCATGCTTTGTACAAACAAGGGTTTACCTTTTCATTTAATAATGAAGTTGGTTCTATAGAAGTTTTCTATAATAATGTCTTTTATTTTAAAGCATTACCTTGTGATGGTGTGTATGAAGCTGTATCTGTTGTAGATAACTTGGGAAATAATGTTTTGTGTATTGATTCTACTAATAATAACTTGGATAAAGCATCATTATGGCATTGTCGTCTTGGACATATAAGCAAGAAACGCATAGGCCAACTCCAAAAAGATGGAGTCTTGGAGTCGTTTGACCTAAAGTCAGATGATAGTTGCGAATCATGCTTACTTGGAAAAATGACAAAGTCACCCTTCACAGGTTCATGTGAGAGGGGTGAAGGTTTGTTGGACCTTATACACACGGATGTGTGTGGACCATTCAAACATGCCACAAGGGATGCTAATCGTTATTATTTGACTTTACTGATGATTATAGTAGATATGGATATGTCTACTTGATCAAGCATAAGTCAGAGACTTTCGAGAGGTTTAAGGAATTTAAACAGGAAGTCGAGAATCAATTGGGCAGGAACATTAAGATGCTTCGATCCGATCGTGGTGGTGAGTATCTTAGTTCAGAGTTCCTCGACTATCTAAGGGAATGTGGGATAGTCTCACAATTGACACCTCCCAGGACACCACAGTTGAATGGTGTGGCTGAGAGGCGTAATCGAACCTTGTTGGATATGGTTCGTTCCATGATGAGTCGAGCTACGCTACCAATCTCATTCTGGGGGTATGCCTTAGAGACTGCCGCCCATATCCTCAATCTAGTCCCTACAAAGAAAGTTGCCAAAACTCCTCACGAGATGTGGACTGGTAAAGTACCTAAACTAGACCACATCAAGATTTGGGGTTGCGAGGCTTTCGTGAGACGCGAGACTCATGATAAGCTCGAACCTCGAAGCGAGAGGTGTATTTTCATCGGCTACCCACAGCATTCCTTTGGTTACCTCTTCTACAGACCTAGTGACAATGTGGTCTTTGTAGCAAGAAGAGGAGTCTTTCGAGAAAGAGAGTTTATAAGCCAAGGAGACAGTGGGAGGCAAATTGATCTTGAAGAAATTCAAGAATCAAGCGGTGAAGGAACTTCAAACTCTAGCCCTCAACTTGAGGAGGAAACTCCTGTTGAGCAAATTGACAAATCTGTACCTCTGAGACGTTCCACGAGAGTTAGGAGTGCACCTGAGCATTACTATGGATTCCATATTACTGCAGAAGGTGAGACACTTATTAGTGATGAGACACTAGTAAGTCAAGATGACCCTAACAGCTACGAGGAAGCCATGGCAGGCCCCGAGTCTGCTAAATGGAAAGAGGCTATGGATAGCGAGATACAATCCATGTATGACAATCAAGTTTGGAACTTGGTTGAAAATGTACCAGGTCGTAAGACAGTAGGGTGCAAATGGGTCTTCAAGAAGAAGACCGACATGGATGGTAAAGTACACACTTATAAGGCTAGACTGGTTGCAAAGGGCTTCTCTCAAATTCCTGGAGTGGACTATGATGAGACCTTTTCTCCGGTAGCCAAGATTAAGTCTATTCGGGTTCTGTTAGCCATAGTTGCGTTTCATGATTATGAAATATGGCAGATGGATGTCAAAACCGCTTTCCTTAATGGGAAGTTGGCTGAAGATGTTTACATGAGTCAGCCAGAGGGTTTTGTCAGCAACGAGTACCCTAATAGAGTGTGTAAGCTTGAGAAATCCATTTATGGATTGAAGCAAGCACCTCGCAGATGGAATCTTTGCTTTGATGAAAAGGTCAAGGAATTTGGCTTTTCTAGGAGTGAAGATGAATCTTGTGTGTATGTCAAGGCTAGTGGGAGTATAGTTAGCTTCTTGGTATTGTATGTGGATGACATACTGCTCATAGGAAACGACATTCCAACCCTGCAGGAAGTAAAGTCCTGGCTTGGGAAGTGTTTCGCTATGAAGGACCTTGGTGAAGCTGCCTATATTCTAGGGATAAGAATCTTGAGAGATCGGAGTAAAAGACTAATTGGACTTAGTCAGAGTACCTACTTGGATAAGGTGCTGAAGAGATTCAGCATGCAGGACTCCAAGAAAGGAGAGTTACCCATCCAGAGTAACACCAGGTTGAGTAAGACACAATGCCCTAGCACTGAGGCTGAGATAGCAGAAATGAGTCGAACACCTTATGCTTCGGCTGTAGGATCGATCATGTATGCTATGACGTGTACTCGACCCGATGTAGCTTTTGCCTTGAGCATGGTTAGCAGGTATCAGGCGAACCCTGGCAAGGCACACTGGACTGCGGTAAAGAATATCCTCAAGTACCTACGGAGGACTAAGGACTGGGTCCTTACCCTCGGTGGGAGTGATAACTTGAGAGTTGTAGGGTATAGTGATGCTAGCTTCCAGACTGATAGGGATAATTTCCGCTCTCAGTCGGGCTGGGTCTTTACCCTAAACGGAGGAGCAATTTCTTGGAAGAGTTCCAAGCAAGAGACAGTGGCTGATTCTACTTGTGAATCAGAGTATATTGCAGCTAGTGAAGCAGCAAAGGAAGCAATATGGCTGAAGAACTTCATTGGAGACCTTGGAGTTGTACCAGCTATTAAAGAGCCAATGGAAATTTTCTGTGATAGTGAAAGTGTTGTTGCCTTAGCCAAGGAACCAAGGGATCATGGGAGATCCAGACACATCGACAGAAAATACCATTTCATTAGACATCGGATCGAAGAAGGACTCCTCGTGGCAAAGAGGGTATCATCGGATGAGAACCCAGCAGATCCCCTCACGAAGGGACTGAGTAGGGTTAAGCATCTCCAGCATGCTCGGAGCATAGGGCTGAAGGATGATATAAGTTTTAGTAGTTAGATAACTCAGAAATTTGTAAAGTGTAATTGACATTTGATGATGAATAAAAGGTGTTTTATTTATGAGTAAAGTGTTGCTATCTCTTGTCAATCGTTTACTATATTTCTTTTGCATGTTTTGACTTCCAGAATAATTTTGTTTGGTGTAACATATTATTCAAACCTCCACAGTCGGTCATATGTTGGAAGTAGGTATGAATCAAGACTGTCATGATGGGTTGTAGAGGTCCAAGGTGTTGGACAAGGCTACAACAATCATGAGTGCTCATAAGTTCTGAGCATTGGACTCAACCCACGCTCACTGGAATCACTTCATGGAATTCTATCTCGAGTGATCGTGAGACGGTAATATCATATAAGTCTTCAAACCTAGAGATATGATTTGTTACTTACAAGTTGGTTATGCATTGACTGTACGAAACCGCATTGGTAACTCGATGTTATAAAACGTACTTTTGTGTGTAATTCAATGAGTGGTAGAACAAACATATGAGTCGAAGTTTATCTGTTCCTTCTTGGATTAGAAGCTGATATCTGGGCCCCTCGATGATTTTGTTTTGACCCATGTACCGGGCCCGGTCAGAACTAAGTTGATGTGTTCAATTAAGTTCTATGTCAAACAAATCGGAAATCGGGAAACAAATGCTGGACAATAAGCAAGACTATGTTCCATGTATTTGTCCGGCTGATATCTAGAACGGAGGATTATATGATCACTTATCTTAAATGGCGTACCATCATCTTCTCAAGTTTCGAGAAACCTTGTAAAGAGCTACGATTGCCGGTCGGTTCCTGAAGTACTAGAGATATAGTTATTAGACTTATCCAAGTGGGAGACTGTTGGATAAGGTGTCTAAGTCCATAACTATTTCGGGCATGTACTTGACCCGACCCGGCATGGTCCATTTGGGTTGCATGGCACCATGCAATTGGATAGACTAAATGAGAGAAATAACACTTGGAGATTATTAATATATTACAAGTTCTAATATATTAATAATATTATTTGATTAGTTGATCAAAGAATTAATTTGGAATTAATTAAGTGATCAAAGGATAACTAATTAAATATATGGGTTGATTGTGTAAATCATTCATATCTTGTATAGTGGGCTAAGAGGCTCCATGGATTATCAAGTTGGGTTCTACCCATAGGATGCTCCATGGATGCTCCATGGGAGTTACAAACCCATGGGTCATGAAAATGAAGAGTCATGACACATTAGGGTTTACATGGTGTAACCCTAGATGTGTCAACACTATATAAGAAGCATATTCTCCACCAAAATCGGCACTACTAAGGAAACAAGAGGGCTTGGCCGATTTTTGAGAAGTGTGTTATCTCAAGAGTCTTTCCAAGAGCATTTGGTGTTGTGTGAAGCATTTGAGGCATCACACTTGGGGTGCTAGGCTCACAAGGTTTCAAGGAACACAAGCAACAACAAGGTAAGTTATTCTATCTATGATTCAAGTTAAAATTGTTCCCCATGTATGCTAGATAGGAATATAACCTTGGAATTCAACTCTGCATGATAATTAGACAAACATAGATCCAAGGTTATTAGGGTTGCATGTACACTTAGGAAGTGTTAGAATGCTCAAAACCCATCACATCCGTGTGTACAAGGTCCAACAAACCTTCACCCATCTCACAAGAACCTGTGAAGGGTGACTTTGTCATTTTTCCATGTAAGCATGATTCGCAACTATCATCTGACTTTAGGTCAAATGACTCCAAGACTCCATCCTTTTGGAGTTGGCCTATGCGTTTCTTGCTTATATGTCCAAGACGACAATGCCATAATGATGCTTTATCCAAGTTATTATTATTAATAGAATCAATACACAAAACATTATTTCCTAACTTATATACAACAAATACAGCTTCATACACACCATCACAAGGTAATTCTTTAAAATAAAGAACATTATTAAAGAAAGCATCAATAGAACCAACTTCATTATTAAACGAAAAGGTAACCCCTTGTTTTTACAAAGCATGAAAGGAAATAATATTTCTTGCCATTCCTGGCGAATAACAACATTTATTCAAATCTAAATTAAACCCACTACTTAGCGATAAAGTATAAACTCCAATCTTGGTAACAGGTAAAGCTTTCCTATTCCCCATGATTAAGTTTATTCTTCCTTGCTCCACACTCTCACTTCTTCTTAGTCCCTACAAGTCACAACAAATATGAATACCACAACCGGTATCAAGGACCCAAGATTTAGAATGGGGTGAGTTATTAGAAATGACAGTGTAAATACCTGCATGGTTGGGTTTAACTTTCCCATCCTTCACATCTTGCTGGTATTTTGGGCAGTTCCGCTTACAATGTGATTTTTCATGGCAATAGAAGCATTCAGCTTCTTTTGGGTTAGAAGAAGGAGTGATGAAACCTTTCTTGGTTCCACTTGAAGAAGAGCCATCAAGGGTCCAAGCCTTGGTACCCTTCGAAGAGCTCTTTCTCTTCTTCCCTCGACTTTTCCCGATTGCCAAAACCGGAGTAGAGTTTGGAGTAGGAGTGTTAACAACCGACTTCCCCTTAAGACTTGTTTCTGCGGTCTTGAGAAGTCCCCGAAGTTTGCTGAGTGTGACCTCTTCCTTATTCATGTGATATGTCATGCGGAATTTATCATAGCACGATGGTAAGGAGTGCAAAATGATATCTATTGCAAGCTCCTCAGGGAAGTTCACATTAAACTTTAGCAAACGATCCACATACCTTTGCATTTTCTGCATGTGGCTCGTGACGGATTCCTCGTCCTTCATCATGGCTGTTATCATGGAGCAAATGATTTCATACCTCTCTTGTCGTGCACTTTGATGGTATCTTTCCATCAAAGCTTGGTGCATTTCATAAGGGTAGAAATCCTCATAATACTTTTGGAGTTCCGCTGTCATCGTGGCCATCATGATGCAAGCCACTTTCATAGGATCCCTTTCATGTGCCTGAAAGTCAGCGATCTCCTGGGGAGTTGCAGTGGTCTCATCAATCTCCTTAAGCTCCTTGTCAAGGACATATTCTTTGTCCTCATAGCGGGTAATCATCCTAATGTTTCTGATCCACTCATTGAAGTTGGATCCATCAAAAGTGACTTTCCCACACAAGTTCATAAGGGTAAAGGAGCTATTAGGGTTAGAGCCAGAAGCAGCATTGTTTGAAGACATCTGAAAGAAAAGGACAAGATTAGTTTAGATATTAGGAGAGTCCTTAATAAAACACCCAAATGTAATATTAAGGCTAGGATCCAATCACAATATATTATAACTTGGAAGAGGTATGTCGTAATCCAAGCAATAACATATTTGAAAGGTAGGTGAATGACGATTCACCAATTTCCACCATGAAAACTGAAATATTAAATATTAGGTTTTGATTGGTTCTTAGAAATTCCTAGATTCTTTGAGATTCAATGAACTTTTCAAAGGCATGTTTCAATCTCGAGTGTGCCCTCCAAGTTTTGTGACTGGGATACCGAGGATCACAAAACGAGGTGTGAAGTAACCATGCAAATCACTTGGTACCCTTAAAGTTTATCACTCAATCGATTTGCCAGTAAACCACACACGCTCCACCGATACTATAATAAACCTTAAGTCACCCTTTACCTACCTTGTTAAGTCCAAGTTAGTGTGTCGGTTAACCACACACGCTTCACCAACGACTTAAACAAAGTGTAAAGTGTAATTTCATGGATTAGCACCTTATTCACATTTTTCCTAAAGTAACTAAGATTGGGAATTTAATAAAACATTTAGTTACTTTATAATATTCATCATACTTTTAATGAGAATTTATAAGTCCTTGTCTTACCCGTTTGACTAACGACCCTCCACCCATTAAGTTGCCATTTTATAGGCAACAACCTTATACCCACCTTATAGACCGGTTTCGTGAATGAGGCGTACTAGCGGTAAGACGACTTTGTTCTTATACATATATATATATATATATATATATATATATATATATATATATATATATATATAATTATTAAATCATAATAATATAAGTATAAGGGTTGAACTTTAACTTTTAAAATTCTAAGGGTTGGAACTAAAGCTTTACCTTGACTTTACTTGTTCGAAAACTTGAGGGCAAGTTTTGTAAACATTCAAAACTTTTCATTTCTTGTAACTTATGAGTTTAATAGAGTAATAAAATGAAGACTCTTCATTTTTCTAACTCTTGTGTTCTTTTAATGGTTTTTTAACTCAAGTGACTTTTGGTTTTCCATAACTTGAGCACAAGTTATGGACTCCATTAAAACACATTATGATCAAGAATTAAACTACCACACAGGTTACAAGTAATTCCTATGATCATCTAAACATCATAAGATCAAGAACACGAACATAAGCACTTTCATGAATCAAAACTACACTTAAAACATTGTAATTTTGATAACTATTTGTTGTAAATGAATTAGCAAGACATTACACCATCTAAAACAAGTTTTCAAGTACCAAAACAGTTTAGGGTAATGTTTCTAATCCATTTCCAGCAACTAAAGTCGAAAATCTACACTCTGTCGACCCTACTCGTCGAGTGCATTAACCTACTTGACGAGTAGGTTGAAGATACAAGTGAACTCGATGAGTCCCCCCCAGGGAATCGACGAGTCCAACAGTTAGACAACAAGTTTTCCGATTTTCTTCAACTTTTTAGCACAAATAACAAACAAACAAGCCTAGGCTCTGATACCACTGATGGGTTTTGAGCATTCTAACACTTCCTAAGTGTACATGCAACACTAATAACCTTGGATCTATGTTTTTCTAATTATCATGCAAAGTTGAATTTCCAAGGTTATATTCCTATCTAGCATACATGGGGAACAATTTTGACTTGAATGAAAGATAGAATAACTTACCTTGTTGTTGCTTAGGTTCCTTGAAACCTTGTGAGCCTAGCACCCCAAGTGTGATGCCTCAAATGCTTCACACAACACCAAATGCTCTTGGAAAGACTTTTGAGAGAATACACACTTCTTAAAATCGGCCAAGCCCTCTGGTTTCTTATGTGTAGCCGATTTTGGAGGAGTATGGGATCCTTATATAGTGTTGACACATCTAGGGTTACACCATGTAAACCCTAATGTGTCATGACTCTTCATTTCCATGACCCATGGGTTTGTAACTCCCATGGAGCATCCTATAGGTAGAACCCAACTTGATAATTCATGGAGCCTCTTAGCCCACTATACAAGTTATGAATGATTTACATAATCAACCCATATATTTAATTAGTTATCCTTTGATCACTTAATTAATTCTAAATTAATTCTTGATCAAACTAATCAAATAATATTATTAATATATTAGAACTTATAATATATTAATAATCTCCAAGTGTTATTTCTCTCATTTAGTGTATCCAATTGCGTGGTGCCATGCAACCCAAATGGACCATGCTGGATCGGGTCAAGTACTGACCCGAAATAGTTATGGACTTAGACACCTTATCCAACACTATGTTATGGGCCGGAAGGCATTATGATTTGGACCGGAAGGTCGTAGCCTGGAAAGGCGTATGTGTGGTTGGTATTTTGGGGATATCTCACTAAGCTTTCGGGCTTACAGTTGTGGTTTAATGTTTTTCAGGTTCTTCAGGTGACCGTGACAAGGCGAAGGCGTGATCGTACCGCTCCTCATGTTAAGTTGTGATGTGATTCTGGGAATACTCTAAATAAATTGTATTGAAAACCTTTTTGTAATAATTTAATGAAATCGGGTTGTTTTTGAAAAGTTTAAATTGGTTGGAAGTTTTCGGTCGTTACTAAATTATAGCTGAAAACTAACAATTCTAGATTGAATGTAGTCTTAAAACCAAAGACCGAAACCAAACCTTAGTGTAGTGTATGAAATAGAAGTAGTGGCTGTGAACATAAACTATACATATCATAGTTCATCGAATATCGATAGTGGTAGTGAACATGAGCTATGCATATTATAGTTTATCAAATGTGATGATGATGGTGAACGTAAGCTATGCATATCACAGTTCATCAAATAGTGATAGTGGTAGTGAGCATGAACTATGCATATTGTATCTTATCAAAAGTGGTGGTGATGGTGAATCCCTTCTTATAATAAGTTTGTAGTGTAGATGAAACATAAAATATACCTATTATAGTTTATCACATTGTTTGTAATGTATATACGCCCTAACTGTACCGATTATAGCTAGCGTATTCATTTGTGGGGGGGGGGGGGGGGTATAATAGACTTAACTATACTTATTATAGTTTATCATAATTATTTTTAGTGGTAGTAACCCTTTTTGTATATGTAATACCTTTAGTAATGTGTTTTTTATGTAAATGAATCATCAACTATACCTATTATAGTTTATCAATTATTTGTTGGGGTAGTGAGCACAAACTATACTTGTCATAGTTTACCAATGTTATAATTTAATGGATGTAGATTTGTTTATAACAATTTATCAATTACTATGCTTAATATAGCAAAAGTCCATTTTTTAACTTATGTATGCCTATATGAAAAGACAAAACGACATATATGGTAGTATCATATCATCACATGCAGGTTACACACCTTGCTCAACAAGTTGCAAGGTGTAAATGAAAGTGAAAGCATTTTTCTACAATTACCATTTCTATTCTGTTCTTAGAAAATTCATAGAAAAATCAATAAACGTCCAAACCAGAATCCGTAAATTGTGAGTGTTTGAAAAATGAGTCTAGTTTGTTCATAAATTTTATCATGATTTTTAGTAAGCTCCAACTTGGGTGAAACAGACCATAATCACAGACTGGTCCGGATGTTTTCTTGAAATGATAGGCAGTTTTGTAAAAAACACCATAAATCATAGAAAATCCATATGCAGATGTGCAAGTAGTCATTTTAAAGTTATAAACCTGAAATATTTTCATCTAATACAGTTTTGAAAACTAAAATGTTTATGTTGACCAAAACAGTCCGTGAATGGAGTCCAACTTTTCTGATGAAAGCTATTAGAAAAGTTTTGATTACGTTCTTGGTGTTTTAACTTGTATTCCCCCACCCCCCTAAAAACTTAAGAAAACTTTAAAATGTAGGGGTATGAACTCACCTTATATGATTTCAGTGGGTGATTGTTGAAGAAGTGAAGTGTTCAACTCAAGAACACTTGAAGGATCACTTCAAGATTTGAGAATCTAACACAATAATGATGGAGTTTGTGTAAGGAATCAATGATTTGAGTGAAAGGAATGTAATAACCATAAGGAGGGTGATGATACTTACTAAATGAAAATGGAAAGCTTGAAAAATGACTTGGAAATCTCGAAATTGTATGAGAGAATTTGAGAGAAAACATGTGTTTGATCTTTGGTGGAAATGAAAAAAATGAGTGAGAGTGAGGAGAGAGGGTGGGTTTTCAGCCTTTGACTAAGAGTATGGCTGGTCAAATGGTGAGGAAAGTACCATTGAATGACTAGGTATGGTGGGGAGAGGTGTGGGTTCGTCATGGAGTGGGTATGGGGGTGGTTGCTTGTGTCTAACACTAAGGGTGTTATATGTTATAATATGATTTTTAAATAAATCATATTATGAATATTTAGGGTGTTATATGTTAAATAAATATTTCCATAAAAATATGTTGAAATTATGAATATTTAGGGTGTTATATGTTATAATATGATTTTTGGAGAAAATCTCGCGTTAAAATAATTAAAAACGGGCTTAAAACGGAGTTGTGGTCGAAAACCGAGTAGACAAGTGGCAAATCCGAAGTCAGGGGGTTGGGTCATCAGCAGGCTAAATCCGAAGTGGCTTGGTCGCAAGACTGCGGTCCGAAGGCGAGATCCGATGCGGTCCGAAGCTAAAGTGGCTGCGGTCGGTGGCTGGGGCTCGCTATCTGCGGCTAGCTTGCTGCGGCTAGACCAGAGGACTTCGGACTCGGTCCTTGGGGCTTCGGCTCAAGAAGGGCTTGGTCCTTATAGAGGGACTTCGGTCCAAAAGGCTAATTTTCCATGGAATCTTCCCGTTTCGAGTGGTTTTTTCACCAACTCAAGTGTCGGGATGCCCCAAATGACTAAAATAAATCAAAAGACGTTTTGAGAGAGATTTGGGAGAGATTTCATATTCTTGGAGAGATTTGGGAGAGATTTGACATACTTGGAGAGATTTCACATATAGAGAGAGATTTGGGAGAGATTCCACATTCCTGGAGAGATTTCTCATACAAAAAGAGATTTGGGAGAGATTTCACATATGGAGAGAGATTTGGAAGAGATTTCACATATAGAGAGAGATTTGGGAGAGATTGTGACAACCCGAATTTTTTTTTATTTTTATAAGATCAGTCAGTCAACTCAACTAAGTGTCAAAATCATTAGTACAGAGTTCTAGCCTTGTTACAAGTCATTCTAAGGAGTTTTGAGCCTAATGCACATAAGGAATAAGTGTTAGAAAGTACCCGCTAGAACCGCAGTGTAGCAAAACGAACCCTAACCTCATCTAAGTGAGTTCACAGCCACAAGACCATAAGTTTATGGCCGTAAACTCATGAGGCCATAAACTCAAGAGCATATATAAGGCAAATGGTCATTTTAAGTCATTTCTCTCATTCCCTGGCCAATTCTCCTTGGTTCTCTCTCAACTATCATCCAACCTTCTTCCTTAGATCTTCAAAAGAGTGAGTATTCTATCCCTTGATTAGTTAATACATCTTATTAACTAGCTTCTTACATTGATTTCATCCATGAAAATCATGTTTGTTTAGATACTCAAGAAACACCAAGAATACCAAGAACACACACTTGTGTTCTTGGCCAAATCGACTAGTTCAAGCTCCTATATCGTAAGCACTCTTCTTCTAACATGTTGTACACTAGGTTACACATGTCTAGACCTTAGAAACATCAAGAAACAAAGTTTAGAAGAGAGTTCACGGCCAAGGATGTTCTTGGGCTGTGAACTCCCTTTTATGGTGCCAAGATGCCCGAAATTCCTTCCTTAAGCCTAGAGACTAGCCTAGCACTTTACCTTTATGTGTTTAGGACTCAAAGCAATCAAAATACCATCACCCATAGGTGATTACGGCCGCAAACACATGCCAAAATGGTCCATTGGTCAAAAACTCAAGTTAGGGGTGTTTTGATGCCACAAACACTACCTAAGGCATAGACTTGAAGTTAGGATGCTTCACTAGGACTTTTAGGACCCTAAACATCCCTTGTAAACATAAATGGCATTGAGTTTACGGTTGTAAATTCATTAGGGCCGTGAGCACCCCAAAAGCTTCAAAGAAAGTGGTATTCCTCATCCTAGGGTAGAGCTAAGGTCCCTAAAACATCTATAGCCTTCAAACTTGCACTTACACATGAGTAACCATGCATTTACGGCCGTAAACTCCCTTGGGCCGTAAACCCATGGTAATAAAATCATGTGAGTGCCATTCTACTTTCCTTTGTTGAATCACATGTGATTCTAACACTTGGTCAAGGTCTTTCCTAGTCCCGGAAGGTGTTTACTTTCATATAGTTGTTTATAAACACTATATTCATGTCAATATATGTCTTTATGTATCATTTAGGACTTATTGTGTCTCAGGACTTCATTGGTGGAACTTCTCATCCTTACACGCATACCCGTTTGAATCACCCACATCAGGTGAGTTCATACCCAATAATGAATCTTTTAACTATTTTAACTGTTTTAAGGGTGGAATACAGGTTGAACACAATGATAATTGTGTGAATGTTTGTTGTTAAACATCTTTCAAAATGTTACTTATGTTACTTTATAGTTATACAAAACTCCGTTTTTAAAGTACAAGCATAACTTAGTAGAGAAATGAGTCTTTTCAGTAATAGTCCAAGTAGAGCATTAGTAAACTATTGTAGGTATAGTTTAGGAGAATGCTATTCATTACTTCTAGCACAATAAAGCACACAAAGTATCAATACCATAACAGAGCAAACCGTGAAGAGAATCAAACAATACCATAATAGAAAAAACAGTGAAGAGAATCAAACAAAACCATAACAGAACAAACAGTGAAGAGAATCAAACAATACTAGAACAGAACATAACAAACAAGTTAAGTTGCTATAGCATGAGAACACATAAATAGGACCTAATTATACCAATGAATCACTAACGTATTAGTGATTGTTATATTAGGTATACATGATCATATAACTTTAATGTGAATTCCACGGCTTGCAAGAAATTGTTGGGGTCGCGTTTGGTTCCTTAATCTCTTTACATGAGAGCGTTTAGTAAGGGTTCTAGCTTTCACATTATGACCATAATAAATATGTTTTTAGGCTATTAGTACATCCGCATGTCATTATAAATGACATTTGTGTGCTTACTTTTCACATTACTTTCATAAAGTCTCAGTACCACTTGAAAGTTGATCTATTTTCTAGTCAAGATAGTTATAAACTATGGAGAATATACTTTTACATTTGACAAAGGAACAGTCGGGTTTTAAACAGAACAGAAGATGCCTTGGTAGAAGGCTACGATTAAAGGTTAGGATCATAATGCTAGCTTTATGATTCCTTAATGTATACACTATAGGATACATATATACTAATAGATTCCGACAGCTAATAGGATGTGTGCTCTTCACTCCATTTCCTGTTCCCGTTGGATGTGGGCTTGGAATGAGGTCACCCAATCTATTATCTACCTGAATCTATATATATCTATGCTTAGTATACATTAAGTCATCATAAGGGTACCAGGTATGGATCTGGTCATAGGACACAGAGTCAACACACAATTTTTCTAGTACAAAACTTACTTTTCAAAGTCAGTACTTTTGGTTTACAAAACTAGAGATTTCCCAGATAAGGGCTTAATCCATTTTATTAAGCCAGTATAGTTTTAGAGACTTTAGGTGAGTAACTCTATAATACCTTAGTTTATACACCATGTTTATATATAAAACTAATATCCAATAGATAGTTAAATGTGTGTTTTCCACCTTACATCTTGTTCCCGTTGGATTGTGGGCTTAGGGCAGATTCACCAAATAAACTTTCTACCCGATATCAGATTATATATAGCAATATAAACAAAGCTATTATAAAAGTGGTCACCGTAGTCACTATTTTACTATAAGGAATATAGGTTTTCTTAAAGAACTTTTCATTAGATATAAAAGAACCATTACAAATAACTCCATGAGTAACAAGTGAATACACCAGGGTTATATATGACAACGATTTAATAACCAATGGAATGTGTGCTATCCGCCTTACTTTCTATTCCCCGTTGGGTTGTGAGCTTGGGGCAGATGCGCACAATCGATTGTTTCTTTATTCTGAGTATATATAACTTGTACCCACTTAGTACCCATAGAAAGGCTTGTAGTGTCATTTTACTTAACTTTCATTCAGGTAGGAAATATAGGATTTTGTAGAGGAACAGGCGAACTTTTCAAAACAGAACTTACAGCTCACATCACTTTTACATATATATTTTCAACCACATTTTACAGCTTACTCACATCACTAAAATCTTATGAACTCACCATCTTAGTTCCTGATCAACTCTTTCAAATAACTTGTATATCAGGAGACTATTAGACAGGTGCTCGTGCTGGGAACTCAGAAGATGGAGCATTACAGCTTCAAGTCTTGTTTTGTTATTTGTTTATGACTTCTATGTTTTGTGAACATACACATTGTAAACACTTTCTTGCTAAAGGAAATGGTTATTCATTACTTGCTTACCATATACATATCTCGTGATACTTGACATGACGTTCTCCACCCCCGAACGTTTCCGCCGTTTCGGTTTTAGGGTGTGACAGAGATAGAGTGAAAAAGATTGAGAGAAACTTCTTTTGAGACCTTATTGAGTGTTTGCCTTTGTAATTCATGGTTCACAAACCTCGTTAAGTCTTGTTATTACTGTCATATGCCCCTGAGGGTTAAGGAATAATGTTTTATCGTGTAGTTTCATCACTTGCCCTGATTAGGGTTTAGAGTTTCTGAACACATGAAAACTCTAAGTGATACTTTGCATTAAGAGTGCGATTTGTTTAAGAAGAAACAAAATGAAAAACCTAGTATACGAGGGTTAGATGAGTTGACCGGCTTGACTTGTTGACTTTAGTTGACTTTGACTGCACTGGAAATTGACAGTTGTCACACCTATCATCTTTGGGTCGATCAAGGAGGGGATTGTTGAGCTGATTGTGACATCCCCATATTTCTCGGCCAGAAAAGACCGATTTAATTTATGCTTTTTAAAATAAAATTAGAGAAATCTTTTTATAAGATATTGCGGAATTGGTCCCCAAACAATATATGATTAAAGTTTATCAAAATCCTTCATTAAGAAGGTATATATTTTCCATATATATATATATATATATATATATATCAAAACCTCGGGATGTCATGTTCCGATACAGATCAAAAGCATAAAAAAGACATTATAAGCCTTTCAACAGTTATTTACAACTACTGGCCGATAATCCAAAAATCTCTCGTCGTCCTCCGACTATGTTCGGGGTCCACTACCTGTAATCATAAAACTGAGTGGGTCAGGCTTGGGAGCCTGGTGACTATATAGGGTTTTCAACCCACAATAATAATATACTTATTAAGTTCACCAATCAACAATAACCCTGATTACCCATTCCCGTTGTCCTCACTTTACGTCCCTAAACACCTATCACAAGGGACCTAGCCTAAGGATTATCATCGGGATGGACACTACTGCTAAGGGGTTTCCTCAGCCATACATGTCCTTAAGGCAACCATGAGGGGGATGAAGTACGCCAATGAACATTTAATTCATCAACACCTACAAGTTGCGAACCTGCTAGTGTTCCACTGGACTATCTAGAAAGTCCGTGGTCGTCATCTATACTTCGCTAGATGACTACAACAACAACAACAACATCGACATCGAGGCCTCTCACCATTTTAACACACATCAACTATTTCATCTACCCATGTTCTACCCAACATATTTTGTAGATAAAAAGCATATACAGTTTTAAACTTGTATAAAACATTAATTCAACAGTCACCTCGAATAAACAATTAGCATATTTACACATAACACGTATTTCAAGGTAAATACTTCATATCTATGTGTAAATTGAAAGTAACTACATACTCACATATTTTGGTGAAAATCGGGCAGCAATTCGTTTCCTAAAACGATCGTTTCTAATAAAACCGGGAGTTTTATTGAGAAACCGGGCTCTGCGAAAGGTCGGGCTTCGAAACCGAAAAGATAAATTTTTCGGGCTTCTCGGGCACTTCGTGGTGTATTCCGGGCTTTACAATTGATACCGGGGCTTTGCGGGATGTTAAGATGAAGAAAATATGGAGAAAGGGGCTAAAAGTGGCAAAATTCCAAAAGTAACCGGAAACCCTCGCAGGTACCCTTCTATTTATAGGGTCCGAAGTTGATCCAACGGCTGAGAAGATGGCACGCTTCGGAGATCCGACGGCTCGCAGGGGGTTGCTTCGCACATGCCTCGCATGGCTCGCACCTGGCTCGCACATGCGAGGGCTCGCTGGCGGCTTCTAAGTGGACTGCGGCTTGCTGGCGCACCTGCGAGGCTCGGAGCTAGGCTATGCGAGGCTCGGACACACGTGGCAGCTGGGCGAAGCTTCGGCTGGGGAGCTGGCTGCTTCGGATTGGGCATCCTCCTCGGTCGAATCAGAAGAGGACACGTGGCTCGCATGACTCAGCAGCCACGGTGACTCAGCAGCCTAATGACTTAGCAGGACACGTGTCACTTTCTAAGCGAGGGTGACGTGGCAATTGTGACTATGCGAAATTTCTCGGTTTTCGCACCAAAACTTCTAAAATCCATAACTTTCGCATAAGAGCTTCGTTTTTGACGTTCTTTATATGCACGCGTAGCTAAAATTATGATCTACAACTTCCGTTTAGACTTCGTCGGCTAATTTTGAGTTTAAATTTTATATTATTATTTTTAACAGACCGGGACAGGAAATCCGTTAAAAATTCATAACTTCTTCATCCGACGTCCGTTTTCGTCAGACTTTTTACCGTTGTGCTCCTAATGACGAGACCTTCAATTCTCGTTTAGGTTGTGTCGGCTAAAAATCGCTCGATCTAAAATTCGAGTTTTTAGTTGTCTACTGTTACGCTGAAACTTCGAAAAATCATAACTTCCTCATACGAAGTTAGATTTGGGCGTTCTTTTTATCGAACTTCTCGGTTTAACGAATACTATGTCTTTCGTTTAGATTACTAAGGCTAAAAAGTAGTTTATCAAAAACTCACTTTTTACAACATACAGCACCGTGCCGGTTTTGTCGCGAAACTTCGACAGGTCATAACTTCTTCGTTATAACTCGGATTTTGGTATTCTTTATATCCCCGAAATCCTTGTTTCGACCACTACAACTTTATGTAAAGATATCGGGCTTATCTCACACTTTAATTTTGATGCTTATTTTTATTCTTAATTAATTAAGCCCTAATAATTAAGCATAAAACACATAATTCACATAATATTCACATAACTCCTTTTCATTTCTTCAAAATGAGTTACAAAGGTTAACCTAGACTATCAACTCAATATAAATGCCTAGGCTAGAAACACGAGTGTTACAATTCTCTCCCCCTTAGGATGATTCCGTCCCCAGAATCACATATCACCAAACAACTGCGGGTAGCGACTCATCATGTCACTCTCCGTTTCCCAAGTGAGATTTGGACCATTCGTATGATTCCAGCATACAAGCACTAAATCGACCATCTTGCGTCGTAACTTCATAGTCTTATGGTCAACGATTGCCTCAGGTTCTTCGATCAACCTCTTGTTTTCATCCAACCTTAACTCAGAAATCGGAATTATGTCGGGCACATCTCCTGTGAACTTTCTCAAGTAACACGCATGAAAGGTGTTATGAATACCCTCTAGTTGTTCCGGTAACTCTAGCTTGTAAGCTTGATTCCCGATCCTCTAAAGAACTTTAAATGGTCCAATAAACCTTGGACTCAACTTCCCTCATTTCCCAAATCTTATAAGTCCCTTCCACGGTGAGACTTTAAGTAAAACCGAATCTCCAACATCGAAGGATATCAGTTGTCTTTTCTTGTCAGCATAACTCTTTTGTCGATCTTGAGCAGCTAACATCCTTTCCCTTATCACTTTCAACTTTTCAGCAGTCTCATGGACTATTTCAGGTCCCATAAACTGCTTTTCCCCAGCTTCGAGCCAACATGATGGCGTTCGACACTTCTCCCCATACAAAGCGTGATAAGGTGCCATCTTAATGCTTGAGTGGAAACTATTATTATAGGAGAATTCTACTAAAGGTAAGTGTTCATCCCAGTTACCTTGGAATTCTAGGGTACATGCTCTCAGCATATCCTCCAATGTTTGAATCGTTCGCTCGCTCTAACCATCGGTTTGTGGATGGTAAGTTGTACTCAAACACAACTTGGTACCCAATTCCTCTTGTAGACTCCTCCAAAACCTTGAGGTAAAACGGCTGTCACGATCAGACACAATTGTTAACGGAACACCGTGAAGCCTCACAATTTCCTTCACGTAAGAATTCGCAAGTTTATCCATATACCATTTCTCTTTGGCCACTATGAAATGCGCACTCTTAGTGAAGCGATCAACGACCACCCAAATCATGTCGTGACCGTTCCTTGTTCTGGGTAGTTTAGTCACAAAATCCATGGTGATGTCTTCCCATTTACCCATGGGTACGGGTAAAGGTTCTAAACTCCCATACGGTTTCTGATGTTGTGCCTTAACCTTAGCACAAGTTACACACTCGGCCACATACTTAGCAACATCGAGCTTCATCGTCGACCACCAATAATAGGGTTTTAGATCCCTATACATTTTCGTACTGCCGGGATGAATTGAGTACATAGTCTTGTGAGCTTCTTCCATCAGAAGATCTCTTATTCCGCCCGTCATAGGTACCCAAATTCTATCTTGAAATACCTTCAACCCTTGGTTGTTTGTACCAAACACTAACGTTTTGCCCAAACGTTCTTCCTTTCAGTCATTTTTCTCTAAAGCTTCCTCTTGAGCTTTCTTTATACTTTCCACAATTGTCGAGACAACTTCAATTCTCAACGCTCTTGGCCTTTTCTTTTCAAAGTTTACCTTCCGACTGAGAGCATCAGCAACAACATTTGCTTTACCAGGGTGGTAAACTATCTCACAGTCGTAGTCCTTGAGTAACTCTAGCCAGCGTCGTTGCCTCATGTTCAATTCCTTCTGATTAAAGAGATATTGGAGACTCTTATGATCAGTGAAAAGTTTACACTTGGTGCCATAAAGATAATGCCTCCATATCTTCAAGGCAAATACTACCGTTGCCAACTCCAAATCATGAGTGGGGTAGTTCTTTTCATGTTCCTTCAATTGCCTCGATGCATACGCGATCACTTTATCCCTTTGGGACAGAACACATCCTAACCCAACTCCGGATGCATCGCTATAAACTGCAAAGTCATCAACTCCTTCAGGCAATGAAAGAATCGGTGCTTCACATAATATCTTCTTCAACTTCTCGAAGGCTTCTTTATGCTTCTCATTCCAAGCATAAGTGGCTCCTTTGTGGGTCAAAGCTGTTAATGGAGTAGCAATCGAAGAAAAGCCTTGGATAAACCTTCGGTAATATCTAGCTAATCCTAAAAAGCTTCGAATCTCCGTAGGACTTTTTGGTTGTTCCCACTTCATTACAGCTTCAATCTTTGCTGGGTCGACCATTATCCCTTCTTGGTTAACCACGTGACCTAAAAATTGGACTTCTTGAATCCAAAATTCACACTTGGAGAACTTTGCATACAGCTTCTCCTTTTTCAGGACTTCTAGCACTTCACGCAGATGCTTTTCATGCTCCTGCTTGCTTTTCGAATAAATCAAGATATCATCTATGAATACTATCACGGATTTATCTAAGAATGGTTTACAAACCCTATTCATCAAATCCATGAAAGCTGTTGGGGCATTGGTTAGTCCGAACGACATAACCAAAAATTCATAGTGTCCATATCTCGTTCTAAAAGCAGTCTTTTCGATGTCCTGCTCTCTCACCTTTAGTTGATGGTATCCCGACCTAAGATCAATCTTCGAGAAATAGCTCGAATCCTGCAACTGGTCGAACAAGTCATCGATCCTTGGCAACGGGTACTTGTTCTTTATCGTCACTTTGTTCAGCTCTCTGTAATCGATGCACATTCTCATGCTTCCGTCTTTCTTCTTTACAAATAACACAGGGGCTCCCCGGGGTGATGAACTAGGTCGAATGAAACCTTTGTTCAATAACTCCTGAAGTTGTGTCATAAGTTCTTTCATTTCGGTTGGCGCTAGTCGATAAGGTGCTTTTGCTATCGGCGTCGTTCCTGGTAACAAGTCGATACGAAATTCTACTTGTCGATCAGGGGGCAATCCAGGAATATCTTCGGGAAAGACTTCCGGATAATCACACACCACTGGAATATTCTACACCTCCTTCTTTTCCATCTTGGCATCGATCACGAATGCTAGATATGATGTACATCCCTTGGCCAAACACTTTCTGGCTTTCATTAGGGAAATGATTCCAGAGTTTACTCTGCGTTTGTCTCCGTACACCATAAACGACTCTCTCCCTGGTGGGTTTACTTTTACTATCTTCTTTCTACATAGTATTTCTGCATCGTTGGCGCTAAGCCAATCCATTCCTAAAACTATGTCGAATCCATTTAACTCGATAGGCAATAATTCCTCTTGGAACTTATTCCCATCCAAGTCAATGTGGATGTTTTTAATACGATGGCTAATAGATACCAACTTGCCACTAGCAATCTCGACTATTATAGCATTAACTAGCATATCTACAGGCAAAGCTAGCTTTCTACCAAATTCATGTGATATAAAGGAGTAATTGGCTCCAGAATCAAACAAAATTTGGGCAGGCAATTCGTTTACGAGAAAGGTACCTGAAGTGACATCGGCTTCTTCTTTCGCAGCTTCGAGCGTCATCTGGAAGGCTCTCGCCTTCGGCTTTGGTGGTAGATTGGGTTTTGCTGCGTCCTTCTTCTTGTTCGGGCAGTCCCTCAAAATATGCCCTTCTTCATTGCACCCAAAACATACGTTCTTATTGAAGGTGCATTCATTGGCATAATGCCCTGGCTTTCCACATTTGTAACAAGTGACTTCCACGCTGCACTTCCCAGCATGTTTCTTCCTACACTTGTCACACCACTTGGCTTCGCTTCCTCCTCCAAACTTTCTCGAACCAGTCTTCGAGAATTTTTTTCTTTTTATTGGAACCTGAAGTTCCTTAAAACTTTCTCTTTTCGCCAACTTCAACCTTGCTGGCAGCTCTCCCTTTTATCATATCTTCAACAGACTTGGCAGCCCAGATAGCTGCCTCCAAAGTAAGTGCCTGACATACTGGCACCGCATACTCCCATGGAAGTCCCTTTGCGTACCTGTCTATTTTTGCCAACTCATCTGGGACAATACACAAAGCAAACTCCATTTTGTCTGTGAAGTTATTTGTATATTCGTCAACGGTCATACTCCCCTTCTGCAACGTTAGAAATTGGTTTTCTAACTCAAGTACGTTTTGGGCCGAGCAGTACTTGCGCTTGAAGTGCACTAAGAACTCTGCCCAAGTTAATTGCAGTGGCTCATTAGGGCTTAGGGTTTTCCCCAAAGTGCTCCACCAATGAGCAGCACTACCCCTGAACTGACGTACTGCAAACGTAGTTTGTAACTTGCCTTGGCAATCACAAGTCATGAAAGCCAACTCCATTTCCGAGATCCAGTCCATTACTCCGACAGGATCTTCTTTTCCATTGAAGGTCGATGGCTTGCAAGTCATAAAGTCCTTATACTTGCACCCATTTCTCTCCACTCTACCCTCGTGGTTATTCCTCCCAACCACAAGCGGTTCACTATGACCCACCGATCTGCTATTGTTCCCTTCTTCAGATCGATCGTCATTTAGTTCACGTTGTTCAACAGGAACTGAAGGTTCATCCCTGTCGTTCAGCAACATTTGCCTCAATTCCTCCCTCTGTACAGCCAACATGGCCTGAATCATAGTTCGTACTCCAGCCATAGTGATGGGTTCGGGTGCAGCTCCTACTATAGGCACCTGTTCCACCACTGGAGGTTGAGGTTGTTGGTTTCTGTTTGCATTTCCAGCTCGACTCCGAGTTCTTGCCATTACAATCTATATACCGAATAAGGCGAAATTTAGGTCTTTATCCTTGTTAGACATGTCAATTCCCTTATCACTCCAAAACGTTTACATGTTAGTTCTAATCTCGTATTCATACGCTTAGAATCCTACACACATAAGGTTTCTAGATCCGGTCGGCAACAGACCATAGATCCGAATAAATAATGGCACACATGGCAAACACATAGCATTTAGCACATAAGGGCATTTTAGGCATCTTCCCTAAAATAAACTAGTGCTCGTGTCCAAAATATGGTAGACACTCATCTCACAATCATCACTTAGCATTCTAAGTTCAAGTCTAGAAAATCTACAATTTCATAGTTTGCTTTAACTAATGCTCTGATACCAACTGTGACATCCCCATATTTTTCGGCCAGAAAAGACCGATTTAATTTATGCTTTTTAAAATAAAATCAGAGAAATCTTTTTATAAGATATTGCGGAATTGGTCCCCAAACAATATATGATAAAAGTTTATCAAAATCCTTCATTAAGAAGGTATATATTTTCCATATATATATCAAAACCTTGGGATGTCATGTTCCGATACAGATCAAAAGCATAAACAAGACATTATAAGCCTTTCAACAGTTATTTACAACTACTGGCCTATAATCCAAAAATATCTCGTCGTCCTCCGACTATGCTCGGGGTCCACTACCTGTAATCATAAAACTGAGTGTGTAATCATAAAACTGAGTGGGTAAGGCTTGGGAGCCTAGTGAGCATATAGGGTTTTCAACCCACAATAATAATATACTTATTAAGTTCACCAATCAACAATAACCCTGATTACCCATTCCCGTTGTCCTCACTTTACATCCCTAAACACCTATCACAAGGGACCTAGCATTAGGATTATCATCAGGATGGACACTACTGCTAAGGGGTTTCCTCAGCCATACATGTCCTTAAGGCAACCATGAGGGGGATGAAGTACGCCAATGAACATGTAATTCATCAGCACCTACAAGTTGCAAACCTGCTAGTGTTCCATTGGACTATCTAGAAAGTCCGTGGTCGTCATCTATACTTCGCTAGATGACTACAACAACAACAACAACATCGACATCGAGGCCTCTCACCATTTTAACACACATCAACTGTTTCATCTACCCATGTTCTACCCAACATATTTTGTAGATAAAAAGCATATACAGTTTAAAACTTGTATAAAACATTAATTCAACAGTCACCTCGAATAAACAATTAGCATATTTACACATAACACGTATTTCAAGGTAAATACTTCATATCTATGTGTAAATTGAAAGTAACTACACACTCACATATTTTGGTGAAAATCGGGCAGCAATTCGTTTCCTAAAACGATCGTTTCTAATAAAACCGGGAGTTTTATTGAGAAATCGGGCTTTGCGAAAGGTCGGGCTTCGAAACCGAAAATATAAGTTTTTCGGGCTTCTCGGGCACTTCGTGGTGTATTCCGGGCTTTACAATTGATACCGAGGCTTTACGGGATGTTAAGATGAAGAAAATATGGAGAAAGGGGCTAAAAGTGGCAAAATTCCAAAAGTAACCGGAAACCCTCGCAGGTACCCTACTATTTATAGGGTTCGAAGTTGATCCAACGGCTGAGAAGATGGCACGCTTCGGAGATCCGACAACTCGCAGGGGGTGGCTTCGCACATGCCACGCCTGGCTCGCACATGTGAGAGCTTGCTGGCGGCTTCTAAGTGGACCGCGGCTTGCTGGCGCACCTGCGAGGCTCGGAGCTAGGCTATGCGAGGCTCGGACACACGCGGCAGCTGGGCGAAGCTTCGACTGGGGAGCTGGCTGCTTCGGATTGGGCCTCCTCCTCGGTCGAATCAGAAGAGGACACGTGGCTCGACTGACTCAGCAGCCTCGGTGACTCAGCTGCCTAATGAATCAGCAGCCAGGTGACTCAGCAGGACACGTGTCACTTTCTAAGCGAGGGTGACGTGGCAATTGTGACTATGCGAAATTTCTCGGTTTTCGCACCAAAACTTCTAAAATCCATAACTTGCGCATACAAGCTCCGTTTTTGACGTTCTTTATATGCACGCGTAGCTAAAATTACGATTTACAACTTCCGTTTAGACTTCGTCGGCTAATTTTGAATTTAAATTTTATATTATTATTTTTAACAGACCCGGACAGGAAATCCGTTAAAAATTCATAACTTCTTCATCCGACGTCCGTTTTCGTCAGACTTTTTACCGTTGTGCTCCTAATGACGAGACCTTCAATTCTCGTTTAGGTTGTGTTGGCTAAAAATCCCTCGATCTAAAATTTGAGTTTTTAGCTGTCTACTGCTACGCTGAAACTTCGAAAAATCATAACTTCCTCATACGAAGTCAGATTTGGGCGTTCTTTTTATCGAACTTCTCGGTTTAACAAATACTACGACTTTCGTTTAGATTACTAAGGCTAAAAAGTACTTTATCAAAAACTCACTTTTTACGACATTCAGCACCCTGCCGGTTTTGTCGCGAAACTTCGACAGGTCGTAACTTCTTCGTTATAACTCGGATTTTGGTATTCTTTATATCCCCGAAATCCTTGTTTCGACCACTACAACTTTATGTAAAGATATCGGGCTTATCTCACACTTTAATTTTGATGCTTATTTTTATTCTTAATTAATTAAGCCCTAATAATTAAGCATAAAATACATAATTCAAATAATATTCACATAACTCCTTTTCATTTCTTCAAAATGAGTTACAAAGGTTAACCTAGAATATCAACTCAATATGAATGCCTAGGATAGAAACACGAGTGTTACACTGATGGAGGACTGTCTCCGATCATTCAGGAGTGATATGGCGTCTAGCCAGGTGGGTACGCGCACACTGTCCTTTAAGGACTTTCGTGGAAGTGGTGCGCCGGATTTCCATGGGGGGTGAAATACCCCATAGCTGCTAGGAGATGGATCGTAGACATTGAGTTTGCATAGCTGACGAGCTTCTGCCCAGAGGGGTCGAAGGTGCGATATGCAACAGGATGCTTGCGTGAGAAGGCTAGAGATTGGTGGGAATCTGTTGGTGACTCATTGCGTTCCTTGACTGTTGAGGCTATGACTTGGTCGGACTTTGTGACCAGATTTAGGGTGGAGTTTGCGCCAACTGTGGAGCTTCAGTGGCTGGTCAGGGTGTTTTCGGACATGAGGTAGACTATGGAGACTGTGGTGGTGATCATCGCCAAGTTCCAGGAGAGGGCATTGTTGGTGCCCCATTATGCGGGTGATTAGGATATGAGGAGGACCCGCTACCATGACATGCTATGAGCTGACATTTGGGAGCATGTTAGTTTTTCAGCCTGCCCTACCTTGGATTCCATGATTGTCAGGGCTAGGGAGCGGGAGATTGATCTGGAGCACGTCCAGAAGAGGAACGCAGTGGAGGGGCTGACGACCGGGGCTTCGGGGAAGAAGCCCAAGGGATCTGATGGTAGGCCGAAAGGCCAGGCAGGATAAGACCGTTGTGGGAAATACGGTTGGTCACACGAGGGAGCTTGTCGCATTGGTCCGAGTTCGGACTGCTATAAGTGTGGCAAGGTGGGGAATTTTGGTTGGGATTATACCGCCCCTGCCCCTGCGGTACAGATGACAGACCTGATTTGCTTCCATTGCAATCAGAGGGGCCACAAAGTGCCAATTTCCTATTAACAGTAACGTCAACAGTAGTGCCAGCGGCAGCGCCGGTCTTAGCGACGATGCGGGTTACAGATTGCCGGAAGGTCAAGACAGAGGTTCCAGTGGTGCGGAGCCGAGCATTTCGGCTGACAGCCGAGGAGGCACGCACAACACCTGATGTGGTGACAAGTATGATTTTGTCCCTCTGATCTTTTTTTTGTGATTATGTTATTGATATGTGCTCTGTTTAGGATCGTTCCATGTGAACGACATCCCGGTGCTAGTATTGTTTGACTCGGGTGCTACCCGATCATTTGTGCCTCTTGCGCTTAGCAAGAGATTTTCCGAGTCTTCGGGCATGTTGGATTGTCTTTTAGAGGTAGAGATTGATGACGACCGTTCGGTGCGGACATCGACGGTATTTCGAGATTGTGTGCTGAGGTTATTTGAGGAGTGCTACTTGGAAGACCTGGTTCCCATTCCATTGCACGGGAACAAGGTAATTATAGACATGGATTGGCTCAGCCCTAATGGGGCAGTGATCGACTGCGCGCAGCAGTTGGTGCGGGTCAGGACCCCAAGTGTGGGAGAGTTGGTGATCCAGGGCGAGAGGCCACAGCGAGGACCAGCTTTATGTTCAGCGGCGAGAGCTAGGCGCTACCTCCAGCAAGGTTGCGCATGTTATGTCGCGTATGTTATGGATACCCAGGAAACGGGTAGGGCGACGGTGGAGGATCTACCTGTGGTACGGGTGTTTGCGGTCGTATTCCCCAAGGAGTTGCCTGGGATACCTCCATAACGACAGGTGGAATTCAGGATCGACCTAGTTCCTGGTGCGGCTGCGATAGCAAAGGCACTGTATCGGTTGGCTCCTCCTGAGATGCAGGAGTGGTCTACACAGCTACAGGAGCTATTAGACAAGGGTTTCATTAGACAGAGTAGTTCACCCTGGGGAGCCTCGATTCTGTTTGTGAGGAAGAAGGACGGGTCGCATCGGATGTGTATAGATTATCGGGAGCTGAACAAGGTAACGGTGAAGAACCGCTACCCACTTTCGAGGATTGACGACCTCTTTGACCAGCTACAGGGAGCATCTTGGTTCCCGAAGATTGATTTACGTTCAGGGTATCATCAGATGAGGGTCAGAGAGGAGGATGTGTTGAAGACTACGTTTCGGATGCGTTATGGTCACTATGAGTTTGTGGTGATGCCTTACGGGCTCACCAATGCTCCTGCCGCATTCATGGATCTCATGAACCGCTGGTGTAGACCGATGTTAGATCGATCTGTGATACTATGTATTGATGACATCTTGGTTTACTCCAATACGCGAGAGCAACATGAGGAGCATATGCGGGAGGTTCTGGAGACTTTGAGGATGGAGAACTTTAATGCTAAGTTCTCCAAGTGTGAGTTATGGTTGTGCGAGGTGCAGTTTCTTGGGCACCTTGTCAACCAGAACGGGATTTCGGTAGATCCGGCCAAGGTGGAGGCCGTGATGAGTTGGGAGGTTCCGAGGTATCCATCTGAGATTCGGAGCTTTCTACAATTAGCAGGCTACTATCAGAGATTCATTCAGGACTTCTGCAAGATAGTAGTTCCGCTCACCCGACTGACGAAGATGTCGGTGGTGTATCGCTGGGGGCCTGAGCAGCAGGCCGCATTTAGGACGCTGAGGCAGAGATTGTGCGAGGCGCCAATCTTAGCCCTACCAGAGGGCATGGAGGATTTTGTTGTGTACTGCGATGCTTCCATCACAGGTTTGGGAGCTGTATTGATGCAGAGAGGGCATGTTTTTGCCTATGCGTCGAGGCAGTTGAAGCCTCATGAAGCAAACTACCCGACGCATGATTTGGAGTTGACGGCTGTTGTTTTCGCCCTCAAGATTTAGCGTCATTACCTCTATGGGGTTCGTTGTACAATTTACACGGACCACGGAAGTTTGAGGTATCTCATGGACTAGCCAAATCTGAATATGAGACATCGTCGGTGGCTTGATGTGGTAAAGGATTATGATTTTGAGATCCTTTACCATCCGGGAAAGGCCAATGTCGTGGCCAATGCGCTTAGCCACAAGGCAGCGCCGATTAGGGATATCTGTCTGAGGATGACAGTGGTGACTCCGCTTCTAGAGAGGATTCGGGAGGCTCAGGAGGAGGCTATGAAGGAGGAACATCAGAAGAGTGAGCGGATTGTAGGGAAGGTCTCCTCCTTCAACTATGATAGCCGAGGGTTATTAACTCTTCACCGTAGGGTGTGGGTCCCTTATCACGGAGGCGTGCGCTAGGTCCTGATGGAGGAGGCACACAAGTCCCGATTCTCCATGCATCCCGGGGCGACGAAGATGTATAGGGATTTTCGTCTGGACTATTGGTGGCCCTGCATGAAGCGGGATGTGGCATGGTACGTGGAGCGGTGCTTGACCTGCAAGAAGGTCAAGGCCGAGCATCAACGAACCCATGGCAAGATGCAGCTGATGGATATTCCGATGTGGAAATGGGAAGACATCATGATGGATTTTATTACCAAGCTTCCCAGGACCACGCGGGGGGTGGATTCGATCTGGTTCATTGTCGATCGATTGACCAAGCGCGCCCACTTTATCTTAATTCAGGAGAGCATATCGCCCGAGAAATTGGCCGATATCTATATCAGGGAGGTAGTGGCGCGGCACGGAGTTCCAGTTTCGGTGATTTTGGACAGAGACTTGCGGTTTACTTCCAATTTTGGAAGAAGTTTCATGACGAGCTGGGTACTCATCTGCATTTTAGAACCGCTTTTCACTCGTAGACGGATGGCCAGAGCGAGCGGACCATCCAGACTCTAGAGGAGATGCTGCAGACATGTGTTTTAGATTTCGGAGGTAGTTGGGATACCTACCCACCGTTGGCGGAGTTCTCGTATAATAATAGATATCATGCGAGTATCGACCATCCTCCCTTCGAGATGTTGTATGGGAGGAGGTGCAGGACCGTGATATGTTGGGGCGAGGTTGGCCAGAAAGTCATGGGGAGTACCGAAGTAGTGCTCAATACGACAGAGAAGATTTAGCAGGTCCGGAGGAGGTTTCAGAGTGCTCAGAGTCGGCAGAAAAGTTACGCCGATAAGCGTCGATCAGACCTGGAATTCCAGGTAGGGGATATGGTTCTCCTGAAGGTGTTGCCATGGAACGGCGTCATCCGATTTAGGAAGCGGGGCAAGTTGGGCCCAAGGTATATCGGACCGTTCAGGGTTGTAGCCCGGGTGGGCAAGGTGGCGTACCGGCTGGATTTGCCAGGCGAAGTCAGTCAGATCCACAACACTTTCCACGTCTCTCAGCTGTGGAAGTGCCTAGTGGACGATACGACGGTGGTACCCTTAGAGGACATTCAGGTTGATGGAAGCCTGAATTACATCGAGCGGCCTATAGCGATCCTTGACCGTAAGTCGAAGGATCTGAGGAACAAAAGAATAGAACTCGTAAAGGTGCAATGGCAGCACCGGAAGGGGTCATGTAACAACGAAAATTTTCAAAACAAATTTTTCATTTCTTAAAAACATGTTTCCATCCAAAATAAGTCATAAAGATCCAATGTATCATATCATAATACAAATCATATAAATCCCAAGATCATAAATCCTCCATCAGTGTGTACAGATCACGCCGGCGCCTTCCCACGGTCCTCGCTAGTACCTGGAACACATAACACAACGACTGTAAGCATAATTGCTTAGTGAGTTCCCCAAAATACAACTTACGCACGTACGCCTTTCCAGGCCCTGACCTTCCCGTCCATGTGTCTCAGGGGATTTCCGTCCCGACTAGGTAAACCTTCGGGTCCTACCTACGTCAACCTTACGATTCACATCACAACGCCTTCCGGCCCATTGTAACAGCCCGGATTTCCAGGTATCTTTTATGCTTTCAATTTTTGATGTTTTGTGATGGGACTCGGCAAGTTGGAGTTCAGACTCGCCGAGTAGGATCGCGATTCTGGACGCGGGTTCACGCCTGGACTCGGCGAGTCCGCGCTGTTAAATGAAACCCTAATTTCTCGGGTTTGGGACCTATTTAAAGGGCCTTATGGCCGTCATTTGTGCTCACCAGTCCCTTGAGTGAAACCCTAATCGAGTGTGAGCGTTTGGAGCAAAGGAGGAGGCCATTATTGTTCTTGGAGGTGTCATCTTGCAAGGGAAAGGGAGGATCAGCTAAGGGAAAAGCAAGAGGAGCCATTTTTTGAGAGTTTGGAGTCCAGAGCATCACTATTGTGGTAATATCTTTGAGCTATCCTCTTCTATGTTGATGTTTATATTGATTTAGGGTTTATTGAACCCTTTTGTGGCTAGATCTAGTGCTCCCTTGGTCCCTTAAGCGATTTAGACCATAGATCTGGACCCTTGGAGGTCCAGAGTGTCCCTTTGCCCAAGCTTTTTGTGAATCAATGGAGGTTTAGGATTGGAATCCTTATGCCTTAGTTCAAAATGCTATTTATAAGCCATGGGGTGTGTTATAAACACCAAGATAGGGACTTTACGTGATGAATCAGTCTAGGAAGGCCAGATCTATGAATTGTTGGAGCAGATCTGACCTTAGAAGCAAG
Source organism: Lactuca serriola (assembly GCF_051521515.1). Taxonomy (NCBI): domain Eukaryota; kingdom Viridiplantae; phylum Streptophyta; class Magnoliopsida; order Asterales; family Asteraceae; genus Lactuca; species Lactuca serriola. The sequence goes on along the minus strand of NC_136411.1, from coordinate 366,368,212 downwards.
TTTGAGTGATTGCATGGCATGGACTCGCCGAGTCCGACGAACAGACTCGGCCAGTGAGTGGTCCAGTCGATTCATAGGTTGACTCAGTGAGTCAGGGCGAGTTAGAGAGGGTTGACAGGTGGTCTAAGTCGAATTGGGACTCGCCGAGTTGTTCTTGAGACTCGGCGAGTTGAGTCGGGGGTGGCCCCACGATTCTTCCAGGTGGAACTCGTCGAGTCAGGGGGAGTAATCGACGTGTAAAAAGGGAATCCTAGAGAGTTGGTGAAAACGTCTAGACTCGCCAAGTCGCCCTAGTGCACTCGCCGAGTCCGGTCAAAGTTGACCGTTAACCGTTGACCGTTGACCGTTGACCAGAGTTGACCTATGTTGACTTCTTAGGGATAGTCAACCTTAGAGATAAAAGTGTTAATTAGAGACATATGATGTTATAGGAGGATTAGAGCTCGGAGGATCAAGCACGAGGGATTCCAGGATTCGTGAGATACCGAGATACGCGAGGTGAGTCTTCTCACTATACTTTACCCTGAGTAGGTAATGAGAGTTATGTGACAGAGTATTTGTATGCTATGTATGTTATCTGTTGTACCGCATTATTTCTATGTGATTTATGTTGTGCATGTTTACAGAGTAGGAACCGGAAGGTTCCTAGAGTTAGAACCTGAGGGTTCACAGAGTTTGGGTGCACGGACCCATAGAATCATTGGTGTTTTGGGGAACTCACTAAGCTTCGTGCTTACAGTGTTAGTGTTGTTGTTTCAGGTACTAGCGATGACCGTGGGAAGGCGCCGGCTTGATCTGTACACACGCATGGGACTTTTGATATAAATGTGATCTTGGGATTTTGTATGATACGAATTTGGGAATTTTAAACTTAATGTTTTATGAAATCAAATGAGAAATGTTATTATATGTGTGAAAAATTATTTTGAAAATTCACGGTGTTACACCCATAACATATACGCCTTCCGGCCCATAACATAAATCCTTCCAGCCCATATTAAGCATATCAAACATGGCACATATAAACGATTAACTTATCACATACAGTGAATATAACTCATAACATATCCGACCTTCCGGAAATGGTAGGGGCTCCTGGTGCAGCTGATGGCGGAGGGTAGGTCGGAGAGTGCCCTACGGAAGCCTAGGATGAGGTTAGTGGAAAGGGTATCGGTAAAGGGACTCAGTGAAGTTGAAGCAATCCTTGAGGAAAGCATGGGTAGATGTGGAAGGTAGTATGGGCCCATACTACTGAAAGCAGAGGACATGTACTCGACCCAAGGAGGGCTTAGACGAAACCGGGAACCTTGGAGAGTGTGTTAGATCTCTTGAGTATATGTATGATCCTGACTTTTATGCGTGTGTTTCAGTATGGTGACCACACGACTTGGAGCAGGAGGTTCCAGATCAGGATCAAGATCAGGCTCGGGTTCGGGATCCGAGCAGGTTCATAATGGGCTACGCGAGTTCATCACGTCTGAGATCACGAGAGGCATCCTTGAGTCGACCCCTATTGTCACACCCCAAACTAGAACGGCGGAAACGTTCGGGGGTAGATGACTTCATGTATAGTATCATAACAACGATAGTGAAGAAAGCAAACACAACCATCATCAATATAATTGAAAGAGTAACATCATAGAGTAAGTTTACATGTTTCAAAATCAATTACATCATGATGACGAAATAAGTTGTGAATTTATCGACTTAGCGTCCCGTCCTCGAAAGCAATTGATTACCTGTTTAGTAATTTCCTGAGAATACAAGTTGTTTGAAAAAGTGTCAACATAAAGGTTGGTGAGTTCATAAGAGTTTTAATTGAGAAATAAATTGTTTTCCTTGTAAAATCAATTAAGTTGTTCTAGAAAATCCGATATTTTCCTTAAAATGTGAAATGCAAGGTTCTATGTTATGAAATAGTGCATCCTAGAATTCCTTATAGTTTCCTTCTATAATCTCTTTGTATATATAAGTTATATTAAATTAAAGTTAGATAAAACGTCGAATGTAATGGTTCTGCCCTAGGCCCACAACCAAACAAGGAACAGGAAATAAGGCGGACCCACCAATTCTAAGTCAATCACGACTAGATTCTATATAACTCTAGCATATACACTTAGAAATTTGTAACGCCCCGTTCCTAAGAGTACCTAATTGTGAGTCCCCGGGATTTAAGAGAAATGATATTTTGGTCATCTTGTGGGAAAAGTAGAAAAGGAGGGGCAAGTATGAAGTTTGGGGACTCGCCGAGTACGCCCAGCGTAAGCTAGGATTACGCTCAGCGTAATTAGGTAAGTGACGTGGGTGCAAGGTTGAGTACGCCCAGCGTACTAGAGGTACGCCCAGCGTACTCTCAAAGTTCTAGAACCCTAAATTTAGGGTCAGCCACTATATAAGGAACATGTTGGTGCATACCCTAGCCTCCATAAGCTCTCCCTCAACCTCAGAAACCCTAGAAACCCATATTCCCTCCATTGTTGGGTGTGTTTGGCCTTGAGAAGCTCATTTTGGCAAAAGAAAAGCTAGAAAAAGAAAGGAGAAGTTATCAAAGAAGGAAAGGGACAATTGGAGCTTGTAGATCTGAAGAGATATCGTCCTTTGGAGCTTATTTGAGGTATAAAGCTTCTTGCTTGCCATTTATTTTGCATAGATCTAAGTGTTGTGAAGTTTTAGCATCTTTCTTGTCCCAAAGTTCTCATCTTGATTCATGCTTTGTGTTGGCCGAGTTTATCTGTCCTTTCAGACCTTTGGAGAGGTCTTGAGTGAGAAAAATGAGGTCCCAAGGGCTGTAGTTGTTCCATGTGTGAGATATATAGGTCTTAATGGATTAAGACCTTAGATTAAGAGCTTTTGGACGTCCCATGTGATAAAGTTTGAGACTTTATGAATCTTAGTGTCACAACTGGAAATTTTGTGACATGTGATCTAGACATTCAAGTTAATGTGAATCAAAAACTTCAATCAAATACATTATGCAAGTACTACAAATAGTCATCAAACAATTGGAAACCCTTGAAGTCCTTGTTAAGTCCATTTTAGATTAGGACTCCCCTATTGGATCCAAATGGACCAATAAGCTTCCAATTAGACTATCATGGGCTTAGAACCTTAATTGGACTCTAAGTGGACCCATATTTATTTATTTCAACATTTTAGGTCATGTTGGGCCTAGAATGAAATGGATTAAGAGCCTTGATACATGAATAACCTAAAACTAGTTCAAGAAAAACATAAAAATCCTACTACACTCCTTTAGACTTAAAACACACCCTAATTAACACTAATATTGGGCTTAGGAGCAAAAAGCCCAAAAATTTCCTTTTCCTTCCATGTTTTCGGCCCACATCAAGCCCAAGAGGAGGGTTTGACTTTCCCATGCCACCTCATTATTGTCCATAGGATCTCCATGCAAGATATTCCCTTTTCCCATGCAAGCATCACTTCAAAATCACCTCACTTCTTTCCTCTCTCTCACTCTCGGCCATACACCCACACACACACACAAAAATCTCACAAATCCTCTCTAGATCACTCAAGAACAACTCTCCCTCTCCACTCAAAAATCTCGAGTTCTAGGAAGCATTCAAGAGGAAATCTCCACAAAATTCTTCATCTAAGGTAAGATTATGCATAGATCTATGGTTTAAATTCTTTTGTTATCAAAATCCTTTCCTAATCTATGCAAAAATCGTGATCTTGCATCCTAGAACCATCTCAAAACTCGAGATCTTCATCAAAGGGAGCTAAGGCCAAGAACACTTCATTTTTCTTCCATCTTTTCTTCCAAAAACCGAAACTACACCCAAGGTGAGCTTCATACCCCCTATTTTCTGTTTTTATGAGTTTTGTGGGGGGGGGGGAATACAAGTGAAAGTGTAGATCTATATGTGTTTGTATGCTTTGTATGATTTCCATGCTTATATGTATGCTTCTATGTGTTTTAATGTTGGATCTAGCCATAAAACCCCTCAAAACCGAGATATAACTTATGTTTTATGATCTTAGCTTCAAATATATTTCTACACACAAAGTGTTTCAAGAAAAATGGCTAAGTGGTTTAGCAATAATTTTCTTTGGGTTAAAAACACAAATTTTGGGCCTAAAATGTGAAAAATACAAAATTAAGGGCCCAAATTGACATTTCACAGATTCTGATGGATGAAGTGTGCCAAAACAGTTCTCATAGAACTATTTCTGGAATTATACTCAATTAGAGGATTAAAAACATAAATTTCAAGCTTAATGGGCTAAAAATGAAAATTTCAGCCCAATGAGGCCCATTATGCGAATTTTTCTGTTTTGGAGGGCCAAAACTGTAATTTTCTATAAAACAGTGGACTATAAGTGTCCCAAATCCTTTTCAAAGGTTTAAAATGCTTTTTAAATTTAAAAAGGACCAAAGTTGCAAAAATTTTCCAATTTGGGCCAAAATTGTCAAAATTGCGAAAAGAAGGGTTAAAACCGAGAAAACTGTATTTTCAAGGACTTAAACTGTTTTCTATGAAAAATATTAATTTCAATAAATTTTGGTGTTAAAATGTCAAGAAAAATAGTTTAAGGACCAAACCGGGAAGTATTTAATAAAAGGGTTGGAAATGTAAATTTTACAAACAATGAGGGGCTGAAAAACAGAAATATTTCAAGGCTAATTCAATATGTACAATTTGATCAAATAATGGCACCACGACTATCGACGAAATACAACTCATTACATTACCAAAAGTCGTTGTTAAACGAATTGGCTCGGTCTCGAGCCAATAGAAATCTACAACTACTAACTCTACGACACTACGATTCATACAAGTAACGTTTGGTAATACATATACATACGAGTGTGCACAGATGTCTACGCACCATCTTCGGGCCCCAAAAGTGTAAAATCTTGCTTGTTGGGCCTAGCTAGCCCAATGACCTGATCTTAAGGCCCGAAGACGCATATTTTTCTACGAGGTGTTGAGTTTCACCGACTTGGCACAACGTAGAGTGACTTTCAATGGCTTGTATACCACTGGTCCCCAAGGGTCCTTGGTATTGCTAGAAGAGTCTGCATATTTTACAAGGCGGGTCGGGGACCCCTCGCACGCATATTATCCCCAACCGATTAATGGAGTTATCGAGGCCTTCGTGTCCTCTTACTCTTCGGATGCGGGACGACACCTAGTCAGGGCGATTGGATAACGCGATTAGTACTGACGACGCCTTCGGGAATCGTTGGTATAACTATAAACTGGGCGTTTGTGTAACGCGGGTTTGTAGTAAATAATCCTGCTCGAGAACCTTCCAACGTCGCCTGGGACTGACACTTCTATCTTCGTAATGGTTTCAACGCAACTTAATGGATTCCAAAGGAACTAGGGGAACATCGGGTTTTCCTAGGGTTTTTATTACATACAGATTTGAAATGCATACATCTTCAATGAACATTTTTTTCACAAGTATAGAAACAAACAAGCATACTTATGGATCTTCACAAACGTTTTCAAAAGTTTATCTTTTCAAAAAATATCGGATTTTCTGGTGGTTTTTCAAACAAGACAAACATTCGATTTCAAACACTACTTATGAACTCACCAACATTTCATATGTTGACGTTTTTCAAAATACTTGTATTCTCAGGGAACCAGTGAATCAAGGGAAACTATATTCAGTGACGGTTGCAGTTTATTTTTGTATGAATGGAACAAAGTAATTTTTGGGAATGTAATGTTTTAAACAATGTATGACATGTAAACACTACTGGTTGTACTACGTTAATGAATGGTGATGAATGTTGTTATGTTTCATATATATCCAATGTTATGGTATGCAATTGAGTCACGACAGCCCCCGGACGTTTCCGCCGTCTGGTTCGGGGGTGTGACACTTAGGCGTATTTAGCCTAGGGATCTGAAGTTTGGGCTTAAGAGCTTAAGCCATTAAGAGGTTATAAGGACTTTATGAGTAGCGAAGTTACGCCCTGCGTAACATGGTTGTACGCCGCACGTAGCGGGTCAGGGCCCCGATCCTCAGCTGCGTTTTAGTGTGTACGCCCCGTGTACCAAGGACGGTACGCCCAACGTACTCCCTCTATTGGGCTTTTCATTTTGGGCCTTAGGGATTGGGCTGTTATTTGGGCTGCTGGATATTATGGTTAGAGTGTTTTGGGACCAATTATTGTTATGGACCTTGGATCTAGGCCCATTTGGTGAAGTGGGCCCAATTTGGTAAAATGGGCCAATATTGGACTTTGTATAAGATTTGGACTTTGGCCTTGGCCCGATAAGTGGATGTATGCTTGGCCTAATGTTTATTTTGTTATGATGCCTAGTTCGGGATTTGCGCTGAGTTGGTGATTCGACAATCTGCTCTTCAGTTTAGAGTTTCGGCAGTGCGAGGTGAGTTATCCTCACTATATGTACAGGGTCTAAGGCACCAAGGCCGGCCCTTTATCGGAATCAGATCCGGGTATTTGTTGTTATGTTATTGCTTTGATATGTTTGCATCCTGGTAGCTAGGATGGTATATGTTAGAGACCTGGTTAAGGTCGGTTCCCTGATATGTAGGGTGATGCTATGCTAGTGACCGGTTAGGTCGGTATCCTGGTTAGGATGATGATATGTTATGTGATCTGTTTGATCGGCTTGTTGACTGTGAATTCTTATATGATTGTATGTTTATGTGCACATGGTTTTTTGGACTGGAGTTGGGTTGAGGCGGGTCCGACTTTGTGCTGTAGGCCAAGATACCCATGGCGGACCAGTTGTCCCGAAGGCCCAACGAGCGGTCCGGCTAGGCTGTAGGCCCCAAGAGGGCGGACCAGACGTGCCGAGGCTCGGAGAGTGGACCAGGCCGACTGAAGGCCCGGTGTGGGTGGACCAGTCATACTGTAGACTCAGAGAGTGGACCAGGTGGGTTGTAGGCCCGATGCGGGCGGACCAATCATGTTGTAGACTCGATGTATATGGTTAGAATCGGAGGGTGGACCAGGTGGACAGTTGGCCGGTGCGGCGGACCAGTCTCACAGTAGACCCGAAGTGCATGGTTGTTCTGTGTTCTGTTATGTTATGTATGCTATGTATGATATGGGCCGGAAGGCACTATGTTATGGCCCGAAAGGCATTATCATTTGGGCCGAAAGGCACTATGTTATGGGCCGGAAGGCATTATGATTTGGACCGGAAGGTCGTAGTCTGGAAAGGCGTATGTGTGGTTGGTATTTTGGGGATATCTCACTAAGCATTCGGGCATACAGTTGTGGTTTAATGTTTTTCAGGTTCTTTAGGTGACCGTGACAAGGCGAAGGCGTGATCGTACCACTCCTCATGTTATGTTGTAATGTGATTCTAGGAATACTCTAAATAAATTGTATTGAAAACCTTTTGTAATAATTTAATGAAATCGGGTTGTTTTTGAAAAGTTTAAATTGGTTGGAATTTTCCGGTCGTTACAAGTTGGTATCAGAGCCTTGGTTTGAGTGAATTGGAGGAACACTCGTGTGACTCCAGTCTCAAATCGAGGAGAGTTTTCAAAAGAGAATTTAAAATGGTTTTCAAAATGAGTAAAGGAGGACGCAGAGGTACGATCAGCCGGAGCCAGTAAGTAACCCAAAAATACCATACATGATATTTGTTTTTGAACTTTGATAGAACAGCATGGTAGTGCTAGGCTAGGGATCTTCAGGATTTCATGATTATGTCGCCTGATTTTTGATGCCTGTTAGCCTAGGGTTTCCTTCTGGGAGATTTCTAGTGTTCCTCTAGTAGTGAGGGTTGAGTGTTTGTTATGCATGTTTTCACTAGGGTGTTATGGTAGTACTTCATACAAATATGGGTAGGTGTTGAAGGTAGTATGGGCCCGTACTACTGAAAGCACAAGACCCATACACGTATCAGGGAAACCATGACCTCTAGGGTTGGATTGAGAGTTGGTTCCCGGGATAGTTGGAAGAATATGAGATTTTGAGGTGTTTTTCAGTATGGAGATTCTGAGGCATGCTGGGAGTGGATCCGGGTCAGGATCAGGAGCAGGAGAGGGAGTTCCGGGCGGGTCAGTACCACCCGAGCACATGCGAGTTGGATGCTACGATCCGTGAGATCCTGCGTGATGAGATTGCTGCGTTGTTCCGGGCTGAGTTACCGGAACTGTCTGGGTCGATCAACACCGCCATGGTTGAGTATTTTGATGAGCGCTATGCAGCTCTCACAGAGACGGCTGCCGCGGCGGCTATAGCGGCTGTAGCAGCGGCAGGGGGAGGAGCTGGTCGGGGTTTTCAGTATCGTGACTTCGATAATACGAAGCCTCCCACCTTTGATGGAGTTGAGAACCCGATTATTGCTATGAGATGTTTATCGGAAGTGGAGGGGTGTTTCTTCACGTGTTCATGCCCTACTGATCAGAGGGTGAGGTGTGCTCTGAACCTGTTGAGGCTCGGGGCGAAGGATTGGTGGAGATCGACCACGGGGTCATATTCAGATGCGCAGAGGGCTGCGGTTTCATGGGATTAGTTCAGAGAGATGTTCAGCACTCATTATGTTCCGCGAGTTAAGAGAGAGATTGGCTCAGTAGTTCCTTGAGCTGACGCAGGGTTCGGAGTCGGTGACTGAGATCACCAGGATGTTCACTGAGAGGGCGATGTGCTACCCTGAGTTCGCTTCGGAGCAGGCTCAGATATCTCGATATCTGAGCATGCTCAAGAGGGATATCCGACAGTTTGTGTCTACGCAGAGGTGCGAGACTTTGGTGGAGTTGCTGGAGGTCGCCAGGCAGCGTGAGTTAGAGATTGAGTTGCAGTTGCGTGAGCTGAGGCAGGCTCCGGTGCAGTCGCAGCCGGCGTTGAAACCGTCAAAGACTGTTGATTCTAGAGTGGAAGATCTGAGTAGCGACACTTATGGGAAATATGGGAGGAGTCACACCGGAGTTTGTAGGTCCGGTGGTGCATGCCGCAAGTGCGGAATGGAGGGGCACTATGCGAAGGATTGTTGGCAGTCAGCGCTGGTTCGGGATTTGAGGATTTGTTATCATTGTCATCAGGTTGGACATTTGAGGGTCAATTGTCCACAGCTCCCTGCAGGACCGGTGCAGGCTCCAACACCGGCCACTTTAAGGATCACGGGTGGAGGTCAGGGTGGAGCGGAGCCCCCCAAGGGCTCAGGGATGTGCTTTTCAGCTTGCAGCAGAGGAGGTCAGAGCAATACCGGATGCAGCTGCGGGTATGTTTCGTTCCTGATGTCTTGTTATCTTGTGATTTTGGTGGAGTAGTGTTTATCTGCTAGTCTCATTATGTGGTTTTCGGTGTGGTATTTGTTGTTCTTTTAGGGTTATGGTTTGGTTATGGGTTAGTGTTGGGAAATTTGGCGTCTGATTTGAGGGATGGTTAGCATCCGCATTCTGAGGAGTGGTTAGCTGTAGATTGAGTTTCTTTCGATCTCGGGTTAATCAGTGTTGATATGTGATTTTGTGAAGGTTGTTAGTGCTAGTGGGAATCAGTCCGCGTGTAAGTGTTGGTTTTGTGCAGGGTTGTTTTGGGAGGTCGGTGATACGACCAGTGGTTGACAGTCAGTGCCCTAAGTGGGGGAGCATTGGAAAATTCTCCGGAAGATCGATGAGCATGTGAGGTTGTTTAGCTGTTTGGGATTCAGCAGTGTTCTGTTAGCCAAGAGCGTAGGCTGGTATGAGTAAGTTACAGGCATGCGGGGCGGGATACAGACCTAGGGTATTTGATTGTGGAGGATTTGGGATCAGGCCGAGATCGAGTTTGTATGATGGAGATAGAGTTTGGAACCCCTAGAGGGCTAGAACAGTATGCATGGGAGGGTTTCCCGGAGAGATAACTCAGAATGATGGATGCTAGTTGAGCGGACCGGATAGACTGAACGCCGGTAGGCGTACCAGTCAGGCCGAAGGCTCGGAGAACGGTCCAGCCAGGCTAAAGGCCCTAGAGGGCGGCCCAGATTGGCTGAAGGTTCTGAGAGTGGTCCAGTCATGCTGAAGACTCTACAGGAATTGTTAGATCAGTCCGAGGAAATGGATTGAGTATGTCACGATGTGTTAGCATTGGAAGGTCTGGCCCCGGGTATTGATCTCGATTAGTGGAGATGGTGCATGGACTCGAGAGTCCTTGCGAGCAGATTCAGAGCATGTGTGTTGCATGGATAGCATCAGGCAAGCACCGTGGTAGTTGTCGCAGTGACAAGGCGACCAAGTGGGTTCCCTTGGTAGGGAAAGAGAGAGGAATATACTTCCGAGAGGGAGTGTAAGTTTATGGAAATGAAAGCAGCAGCACAGAGTTGTGATTGGGGTGATCCAATTAGGGTCTTTGAGCAGCATGATTGAGGCAGTAGTATGGAAACACATCCGGATGGGATATCTGCTGAGGCTGCGGAAGGATTTCCGCGAGGATAGAGCCAAGAGGATTGGAAAGGATGCTAGGAGGGAGTCTTAGATTCCCAGTTTGATTTTGATTAAAGAACTGTGTATGTAGTGGCGATTCATCCTGCGGGATGTTTGGAGGTGTCGTCAGTGTGACGGGTTTTCCTAACCCGAGGGTGTTAGAGCTAGTGCAGCATGTGCATGCAATTGCAAGAGGAGAACTCATGGGAGTTGCTCTGAGGTTGAAGAATGTGTTGTTCTGTCAGCATGGGATGGTTAGACGTGGACCCGGATCGGGAACCCGGTGGTTTAGGGTTATATCTAGCTCGTAAGAGCCAAGTGATTGTTGTGATCAGGATCGAGGAAGTGCCATGGAGTGGTACTCGGTTGATAAGTGTGGAGCCTGATAAGTGTGGTTATCAGAGGGTGAAGCCGGTGGCCGGCTTGAGGCGGTAGTCCGGACACCACTAGAAGGGGAAAGTGAGTTTCGGGTTTCGATGGTTGCGTCTTGAAGAACCTGGTTGGGTTAATGCCAGGTGGTGCGTGGCGGGAGAAGTTCTGGAGTAGAGGTGCCGAAGGCTTCGAGGGCGAAGCCTAATTTAAGTGGGGGAGAATTGTAACGCCCCGTTCCTAAGAGTACCTAATTGTGAGTCCCCGGGATTTAAGAGAAATGATATTTTGGTCATCTTGTGGGAAAAGTAGAAAAGGAGGGGCAAGTATGAAGTTTGGGGACTCGCCGAGTACGCCCAGCGTAATTGGGTAACTGACGTGGGTGCAAGGTTGAGTACGCCCAACATACTAGAGGTACGCCCAACGTACTCTTAAAGTTCTAAAACCCTAAATTTAGGGTCAGCCACTATATAAGGAACATGTTGGTGCATACCCTAGCCTCCATAAGCTCTCCCTTAACCTCAGAAACCCTAGAAACCCGTATTCCCTCCATTGTTGGGTGTGTTTGGCCTTGGGAAGCTCATTCTGGCAAAATAAAAGCTAGAAGAAGAAAGGAGAAGTTTTCAAAGAAGGAAAGGGACGATTGGAGCTTGTAGATCTGAAGAGATATCATCCTTTGGAGCTTATTTGAGATATAAAGCTTCTTGCTTGCCATTTATTTTGCATAGATCTAAGTGTTGTGAAGTTTTAGCATCTTTCTTGTCCCAAAGTTCTCATCTTGATTCATGCTTTGTGTTGGCCGAGTTTATCTGCCCTTTCAGACCTTTGGAGAGGTCTTGAGTGAGAAAAATGAGGTCCCAAGGGTTGTAGTTGTTCCATGTGTGAGATATATGGGTCTTAATGGATTAAGACCTTAGATTAAGAGCTTTTGGACGTCCCATGTGATAAAGTTTGAGACTTTATGAATCTTAGGTGTATTTAGCCTAGGGATTTGAAGTTTGGGCTTAAGAGCTTAAGCCATTAAGAGGTTATAAGGACTTTATGAGTAGCGAAGCTACGCCCCGCGTAACATGGTTGTACGCCACACGTAGCAGGTCAGGGCCCCGTACCTCAGCTGCGTTTTAGTGTGTACGCCCCGTGTACCAATGTGGGTACGCCCAACGTACTCCCTCTGTTGGGCTTTTCATTTTGGGCCTTAGGGGTTGGGCTGTTATTTGGGCTGCTGGATATTATGGTTAGAGTGTTTTTGGCCCAATTATTGTTATGGACCTTGGATCTTGGCCCATTTGGTGAAGTGGGCCCAATTTGGTAAACTAGGCCAATATTGGACTTTGTATAAGATTTGGACTTTGGCCTTGGCCCGATAAGTGGATGTATGCTTGGCCTAATGTTTATTTTGTTATGATGGCTAGTTTGGGATTTGCGGTGAGTTGGTGATTCGAGAATCTGCTCTTCAGTTTAGAGTTTCGGCAGTGCGAGGTGAGTTATCCTCACGATATCCACAGGGTCTAAGGAACCAAGGCCGGCCCTTTATCGGATTGAGATCCGGGTAATTGTTGTTATGTTATTGCTTTGATATGTTTGAATCCTGGTAGCTAGGATGGTATATGTTAGAGACCTGGTTATGGTCGGTTCCCTGATATGTAGGGTGATGCAATGCTAGTGACCGGTTAGGTCGGTATCCTGGTTAGGATGATGATATGTTTGATCGGCTTGTTGACTGTGAATTCTTATATGATTGTATGTTTATGTTCACATGGTTGTTTGGACTGGAGTTGGGTTGTGGCGGGTCCTTCTTTGTGTTGTAGGCCAAGATACACTGGGCGGACCGGTTGTCCCGAAGGCCCAGCGAGCAGTCCGGATAGGCTGTAGGCCCCAAGAGGGCGGACCAGACGTGCTGAGGCTCGGAGAGTGGACCAGGCCGACTGAAGGCCCGGTGCGGGCGGACCAGTCATACTGTTGACTCAGAGAGTGGACCAGGTGGGTTGTAGGCCCGATGCGGGCTGACCAATCACACTGTAAACTCGATGTATATGGCTAGACTCGGAGGGTGGACCAGCTGGACTCTTGGCCGGTGCGGCGGACCAGTCTCACAGTAGACCCGAAGTGCATGGTTGTTCTGTGTTCTATTATGTTATGTACGCTATGTATGATATGGGCCGGAAGGTACTGTGTTATGGGCCGGAAGGCATTATGATTGGGGCTGGAAGGCACTATGTGATGGGTTTTCAGCATTCTAACACTTCCTAAGTGTACATGCAACCCTAATAACCTTGGATCTATGTTTGCCTAATTATCATGCAAAGTTGAAATTTCCCAGGTTATATGCCTATCTAGCATACATGGGGAACAATTTTAACTTGAATGAAAGATAGAATAACTTACCTTGTTGTTGCTTATGTTCCTTGAAACCTTGTGAGCCTAGCACCCCAAGTGTGATGCCTCAAATGCTTCACACAACACCAAATGCTCTTGCAAAGACTTTTGAGAGAATACACACTTCTTAAAATCGGCCAAGCCCTCTAGTTTCTTATGTGTAGCCGATTTTGGTGGAGTATGGGATCCTTATATAGTGTTGACACATCTAGGGTTACACCATGTAAACCCTAACATGACTCTTCATTTCCATCACCCATGGGTTTGTAACTCCCATGGAGCATCCATAGAGCATCCTATGGGTAGAACTCAACTTGATAATCCATGGAGCCTCTTAGCCCACTATACAAGATATGAATGATTTACATAATCAACCCATATATTTAATTAGTTATCCTTTGATCACTTAATTAATTCTAAATTAATTCTTGCTCAAACTAATCAAATAATATTATTAATATATTAGAACTTATAATATATTAATAATCTCCAAGTGTTATTTCTCTCGTTTAGTCTATCCAAGTGCATGGTGCCATGCAACCCAAATGGATCATGCCGAGTCGGGTCAAGTACTGACCCGAAATAGTTATGGACTTAGACACCCTATCCAATAGTCTCCCACTTGGATAAGTCTAATAACTATAACTCCAGTACTTCAGAAACCGACCGGCAATCGTAGCTCTTTCAAGGTCTCTCGGAACTGAGAAGATGATGGTACACCATTTAAGATAAGGGATCATATAATCGTCTGTTCTAGATATCAGCCGGACAAATACATGGAACAATGTCTTACTTATTGTCCAGCGGTTTGTTTCTCGATTTCCGATTTGTTTGACAAAGAACTTAACTGAACACATCAACTCAAAACAAAATCATCGAGGGGCCCAGATATCAGCTTCTAATCCAAGAAGGAACAGATAAACTTCGACTCATATGTTTGTTCTACCACTCATTGAATTACACACAAAAGCACGTTTTATAACATCGAGTTACCAATGCGTTTTCGTACAATCAATGCATAACCAACTTGTAAGTAACAAATCATATCTCTAGGTTTGAAGACTTATATGATATTACCGTCTCACGATCCCTCGAGATAGAATTCCATGAAGTGATTCCAGTGAGTGTGGGTTGAGTCCAATGCTCAGAACTTATGAGCACTCATGATTGTTGTAGCCTTGTCCAACACCTTAGACCTCTACAACCAATCATGACAGTCTTGATTCATACCTACTTCCGACATATGACCGACTGTGGAGGTTTGAATAATATGTTATACCAAACAAAATTATTCTGGAAGTCAAAACATGCAAAAGAAATATAGTAAACGATCGACAAGAGATAGCAACACTTTACTCATAAATAAAACACCTTTTATTCATCATCTAATGTCAATTACACTTTACAAATTTCGAGGTTATCTAACTACTAAATCTAATATCATCCTTCAGCCCTATGCTCCGAGCATGCTAGAGATGCTTAACCCGAGTCAGTCCTTTCGTGAGGGGATCCACTGGGTTCTCATCCGATGATACCCTCTTTGCCACGAGGAGTCCTTCTTCTATTTGATGTCTGATAAAATGGTATTTTCTGTCGATGTGTCTGGATCTCCCGTGATCCCTTGGTTCCTTGGCTTAGGCAACAACACTTTCACTATCACAGAAAATCTCCATTGGCTCTTTAATAGCTGGTACAACTCCAAGGTCTCCAATGAAGTTCTTTAGCCATATTGCCTCCTTTGCCGCCTCGCTAGCTGCAATATACTCTGATTCACAAGTTGAATCAGCCACTATCTCTTGCTTGGAACTCTTCTAAGAAATTGCTCCTCCATTTAGGGTAAAGACCCAACCCGACTGAGAGCAGAAATTATCCCTATCAGTCTGGAAGCTAGCATCACTATACCCTACAACTCTCAAGTCATCACTCCCACCGAGGGTAAGGACCCAGTCCTTAGTCCTCCGTAGGTACTTGAGGATATTCTTTACCGCAGTCCAGTGTGCCTTGCCACGATTCGCCTGATACCTGCTAACCATGCTCAGGGCAAAGGCTACATCAGGTCGAGTACACGTCATAGCATACATGATCGATCCTACAGCCGAAGCATAAGGTATTCGACTCATTTCTGCTATCTCAGCCTCAGTGCTAGGGCTATGTGTCTTACTCAATCTGGTGTTGCTTTGGATGGGTAACTCTCCTTTCTTGGAATCCTGCATGCCGAATCTGTTCAGCACCTTATCCAAGTAGGTACTCTGACTAAGTCCAATTAGTCCTTTACTCCGACCTCTCAAGATCCTTATCCCTAGAATATAGGTAGCTTCTCCTATGTCCTTCATAGAGAAAAACTTCCCAAGCCAGGACTTAACTTCCTGCAGAGTTGGGATGTCATTTCCTATGAGTAGTATGTCATCCACATACAACACCAAAAAGCTAACTATACTCCCACTAGCCTTGACATACACGCAAGACTCATCTTCACTTCTAGAAAAGCCAAATTCCTTGACCTTTTCATCAAAGCAAAGATTCCATCTGCGAGGTGCTTGCTTCAATCCATAAATGGATTTCTCAAGCTTACACACCCTATTAGGGTACTCGTTGCTGAGAAAACCCTCTGGCTGACTCATGTAAACATCTTCAGCCAACTTTCCATTAAGGAAAGCGGTTTTGACATCCATTTGCCATATTTCATAGTCATGAAATGCAGCTATGGCTAACAGTACCCGAATAGACTTAATCTTGGCTACTAGAGAAAAGGTCGCATCATAGTCCACTCCAGGAATTTGAGAGAAGCCCTTTGCAACCAGTCTAGCCTTATAAGTGTGTACTTTACCATCCATGTCGGTGTTCTTCTTGAAGACCCATTTGCACCCTACTGTCTTACGACCTGGTACATTCTCAACCAAGTTCCAAACTTGATTGTCATACATGGACTGTATTTCACTGTCCATTGCCTCTTTCCACTTAGCTGACTCAGGGCCTGCCATGGCTTCCGCGTAACTGTTAGGTTCATCCAGACCTATCAGTGTCTCATCACTGATAAGTGTATATCCTTCTGCAGTAATATGGAATCCATAGTAATGCTCAGGAGCATTCCTAACCCTTGTGGAACGCCTCAGAGGTATAGACTTGTCAATTGGCTCAACAGGAGTTTCCTCCTCAAGATGAGTGCTAGGGTTTGAAGTTCCTTCACCGCTTGACTCTTGAATTTCTTCAAGATCAACTTGCCTCCCACTGTTTCCTTGGCTTATGAACTCTCTCTCTCTCTCTAAAGAAAGCCCTCCTAGCTACAAAGACCACATTTTCACTAGGTCTGTAGAAGAGGTAACCAAAGGATTGCTGTGGGTAGCCGATAAAAATACACCTCTCGCTTCGGGGTTCGAGCTTATCATGAGTCTCGCGTCTCACGAAAGCCTCGCAACCCCAAATCTTGATGTGGTCTAGTTTGGGTACTTTACCAGTCCACATCTCGTGAGGAGTTTTGGCAACTTTCTTTGTAGGGACTAGATTAAGGATATGGGCGGCAGTCTCTAAGGCATACCCCCAAAATGAGATTGGTAGCGAAGCTCGACTCATCATGGAACGAACCATATCTAACAAGGTTCGATTACGCCTCTCAGCCACACCATTCAACTGTGGTGTCCTGGGAGGTGTCAATTGTGAGACTATCCTACATTCCCTTAGATAGTCAAGGAACTCTAAACTAAGATACTCACCACCACGATCGGATCGAAGCATCTTAATGTTCCTGCCCAATTGATTCTCGACTTCCTGTTTAAATTCCTTAAACCTTTCGAAAGTCTCTGACTTATGCTTGATCAAGTAGACATATCCATATCTACTGTAGTCATCAGTAAAAGTCAAATAATAACGATTAGCATCCCTTGTGGCATGTTTGAATGGTCCACACACATCCGTGTGTACAAGGTCCAACAAACCTTCACCCCTCTCACAAGAACCTGTGAAGGGTGACTTTGTCATTTTTCTAAGTAAGCATGATTCGCAACTATCATCTGACTTTAGGTCAAATGACTCCAAGACTCCATCCTTTTGGAGTTGGCCTATGAGTTTCTTGCTTATATGTCCAAGACAACAATGCCATAATGATGCTTTATCCAAGTTATTATTATTAATAGAATCAATACACAAAACATTATTTCCTAAGTTATCTACAACAGATACAGCATCATACACACCATCACAAGGTAATGCTTTAAAAAAAAGAACATTATTAAAGAAAGCATCAATAGAACCAACTTCATTATTAAACAAAAAAGGTAAACCCTTGTTTGTACAAAGCATGAAAGGAAATAATATTTCTTGCCATTCCTGGCGAATAACAACATTTATTCAAATCTAAATTAAACCCACTACTTAGCGATAAAGTATAAACTCCAATCTTGGTAACATGTAAAGCTTTCCTATTCCCCATGATTAAGTTTATTCTTCCTTGCTCCACATTCTCACTTCTTCTTAGTCCCTACAAGTCACAACAAATATGAATACCACAACCGGTATCAAGGACCCAAGATTTAGAATGGGGTGAGTTATTAGAAATGATAGTGTAAATACCTGCATGGTTGGGTTTAACTTTCCCATCCTTCACATCTTGCTGGTATTTTGGGCAGTTCCGGTTCCAATGTGATTTTTCATGGCAATAGAAGCATTCAGCTCCTTTTGGGTCAGAAGAAGGAGTGATGAAACCTTTCTTGGTTCCACCTGAAGAAGAGCCATCAAGGGTCTGAGCCTTGGTACCCCTCGAAGAGCTCTTTCTCTTCTTCCCTCTACTTTTCCCGATTGCCAAAACCGGATTAGAGTTTGGAGTAGGAGTGTTAGCAACCGAATTCCCCTTAAGACCTGTTTCTGCGGTCTTGAGAAGTCCCTGAAGTTTGCTGAGTATGACCTCTTCCTTATTCATGTGATATGTCATGCGGAATTGATCATAGCATGATGGTAATGAGTGCAAAATGATATCTATTGCAAGCTCCTCAGGGAAGTTCACATTAAGATTCAGCAAACGATCCACATACCTTTGCATTTTCTGCATGTGGCTCGTGACGGATTCCCCGTCCTTCATCATGGCTGTTATCATGGAGCAGATGATTTCATACCTCTCTTGTCGTGCACTTTGATGGTATCTTTCCATCAAATCTTAGTGCATTTCATAAGGGTAGAAATCCTCATAAGACTTTTGGAGTTCCGCTGTCATCGTGGCCATCATGATGCAAGCCACTTTCGTAGCATCCCTTTCATGTGCCTGAAAGTTAGCGATCTCCTGGGGAGTTGTAGTGGTCTCATCAATCTCCTTAAGCTCCTTGTCAAGGACATATTCTTTGTCCTCATAGCGGGTAATCATCCTGATGTTTCTGATCCACTCATTGAAGTTGGATCCATCAAAAGTGACTTTCCCACACAAGTTCATAAGGGTAAAGGAGCTATTAGGGTTAGAGCCAGAAGCAGCATTGTTTGAAGACACCCAAATGTAATATTAAGGCTAGGATCCAATCACAATATATTATAACTTGGAAGAGGTATGCCGTAATACAAGCTATAACATATTTGAAAGGTAGGTGAATGACGATTCACCAATTTCCACCACGAAAACCGAAATGTTAAATATTAGGTTTTTGATTGGTTCTTAGAAATTCCTAGATTCTTTGAGATTCAATGATCTTTTTCAAAGGCATGTTTCAATCTCGAGTGTGCCCTCCAAGTTTTGTGACTGGGATACCGAGGATCACAAAACGAGGTGTGAAGTAACCATACAAATCACTTGGTACCCTTAAATTTTATCACTCAATCGATGTGTTGGTAAACCACACATGCTCTGCCGATACTATAATAAACCTTAAGTCACCCTTTACCTACCTTGTTAAGTCCAAGTTAGTGTGCCGGTTAACCACACACGCTCCACCAACGACTTAAACAAAGTGTAAAGTGTAATTTCATGGATTAGCACCTTATTCACATTTTTCCTAAAGTAACTAAGATTGGGAATTGAATAAAACATTTAGTTACTTTATAATATTCATCATACTTTTAATGAGAATTTATAAGTCCTTGTCTTACCTGTTCGGCTAACGACCCTCCACCGGTCAAGCAAACGGTGGGTGAGAGTGGACACCCATTAAGTTGCCATTTTATAGGTAACAACCTTATACCCACCTTATAGACCGGTTTTGTGAATGAGGCGTACTAGCGGTAAGACGACTTTGTTCTTATACATACATATATATATATATATATATATATATATATATATATATATATATATATAATTATTAAATCATAATAATATAAGTATAAGGGTTGAATTTTAACTTTTAAAATTCTAAGGGTTGGAACTAAAGTTTTACCTTGACTTCTTATGAGTTTAATAAAGTAATAAAATGAAGACTCTTCTTTTTTCTAACTCTTGTGTTCTTTTAATGGTTTTTTAACTCAAGTGACTTTTGGTTTTCCATAACTTGAGGACAAGTTATGGACTCCATTAAAACACATTATGATCAAGAATTAAGCTACCACATAGGTTACAAATAATTCCTTTGATCATCTAAACATCATAAGTTCAAGAACATCAACATAGGCACTTTCATGAATCAAAACTACACTTAAAACTTTGTAATTTTGATAACCAGTTGTTGTAAATGAATTAGCAAGACATTACACCATCTAAAACAAGCTTTCAAGTACCAAAACAGTTTAGGGTAATGTTTCTAATCCATTTCCAGCAACTAAAGTCAAAAATCTGCACTCTGTTGACCCTACTCGCCGAGTGCATTAACCTACTCGACGAGTAGGTTGAAGATACAAGTGAACTCGACGAGTCCCCCCATGGACTCGACGAGTCCAGCAGTCAGACAACAAGTTTTTCGACTTTCTTCAACTTTTTAGCACAAATAACAAACAAACAAGCCTAAGCTCTGATACCACTAATGGGTTTTGAGCATTCTAACACTTCCTAAGTGTACATGCAACCCTAATAACCTTGGATCTATGTTTGTCTAATTATCATGCAAAGTTGAATTTCCAAGGTTATATTCCTATCTAGCATACATGGGGAACAATTTTAACTTGAATGAAAGATAGAATAACTTACCTTGTTGTTGCTTATGTTCGTTGCAACCTTGTGAGCCTAGCACCCCAAGTGTGATGCCTCAAATGCTTCACACAACACCAAATGCTCTTGGAAAGACTTTTGAGAGAATACACACTTCTTAAAATCGGCCAAGCCCTCTAGTTTCTTATGTGTAGCCGATTTTGGTGGAGTATGGGATCCTTATATAGTGTTGACACATCTAGCGTTACACCATGCAAACCCTAATGTGTCGTGACTCTTCATTTCCATGACCCATGGGTTTGTAACTCCCATGGAGCATCCACGGAGCATCCTATGGGTAGAACCCAACTTGATAATCCATGGAGCCTTTTAGCCCACTATACAAGATATGAATGATTTACATAATCAACCCATATATTTAATTAGTTATCCTTTGATCACTTAATTAATTCTAAATTAATTCTTGATCAAACTAATCAAATAACATTATTAATATATTAGAACTTATAATATATTAATAATCTCCAAGTGTTATTTCTCTCATTTAGTCTATCCAATTGCATGGTGCCATGCAACCCAAATGGACCATGCCGGGTCGGGTCAAGTACTGACCCGAAATAGTTATGGACTTAGACACCTTATCCAACACTATGTTATGGGTCGGAAGGCATTATGATTTGGACCGGAAGGTCGTAGCCTGGAAAGGCGTATGTGTGGTTGGTATTTTGGGGATATCTCACTATGCTTTCGGGCTTAAAGTTGTGGATTAATGTTTTTCAAGTTCTTCAGGTGACCGTTACAAGGCGAAGGCGTGATCGTACCGCTCCTCATGTTAAGTTGTGATGTGATTCTGGGAATACTCTAAAAAATTGTATTGAAAACCTTTTTGTAATAATTTAATGAAATCGGGTTGTTTTTCAAAAGTTTAAATTGGTTGGAATTTTTCGGTCGTTACAAAATTATAGCTGAAAACTAACAATTCTAGATTGAATGTAGTCTTAAAACCAAAGACCGAAACCAAACCTTAGTGTAGTGTATGAAATAGAAGTAGTGGCTATGAACATAAATTATACATATCATAGTTCATCGAATAGCGACAGTGGTAGTGAACATGAACTATGCATATTATAGTTTATCAAATGTGATGGTGATGGTGAACGTAAGCTATGCATATCACAGTTCATCAAATAGTGATAGTGGTAGTGAACATGAACTATGCATATTATAGCTTATCAAAAGTGGTGGTGATGGTGAATCCCTTCTTATAATAAGTTCGTAGTGTAGATGGAACATAAAATATACCTATTATAGTTTATCACATTGTTTGTAATGTATATACGCCCTAACTGTACCGATTATAGCTAGCGTATTCATTTGTGGGGGGGGGGGGGGGTATAATAGACTTAACTATACTTATTATAGTTTGTCATAATAATTCTTAGTGGTAGTAACCCTTTTTGTATATGTAATACCTTTAGTAATGTGTTTTTTATGTAAATGAATCATCAACTATACCTATTATAGTTTATCAATTATTTGTTGGGGTAGTGAGCACAAACTATACTTGTCATAGTTTACCAATGTTTGTATTTAATGGATGTAGATTTGTTTATAACAATTTATCCATTACTATGCTTAATATAGCAAAAGTCCATTTGTTAACTAATGTATGCCTATATGAAAAGACAAAACGACATATATGGTAGTATCATATCATCACATGCAGGTTACACACCTTGCTCAACAAGTTGCAAGGGTGTAAATGAAAGTGAAAGCATTTTTCTACAATTACCATTTCAATTCTGTTCTTAGAAAATTCATAGAAAAATCATTAAACGTCCAAACCAGAATCCGTAAATTGTGAATGTTTGAAAAATGAGTCTAGTTTGTTCATAAATTTTATCATGATTTTTAGTAACCTCCAACTTGGGTGAAACAGACCATAATCACAAACTGGTCCGGATGTTTTCTTGAAATGATAGGTAGTTTTGTAAAAAACACCATAAATCATAGAAAATCCGTATGCAGATGTGCAAGTAGTCATTTTAAAGGTATAAACCTGAACTATTTTCATCTAATACAGTTTTGAAAACTAAGATGTTTAAGTTGACCAAAACAGTCCGTGAATGGAGTCCAACTTTTCTGATGAAAGCTATTAGAAAAGTTATGATTACGTTCTTGGTGTTTTAACTTGTATTCCCCCACCCCCCCTAAGAACTTAAGAAAACTTTAAAATGTAGGGGTATGAACTCACCTTATATGATTTCATTGGGTGATTGTTGAAGAAATGAAGTGTTCAACTCAAGAACACTTGAAGGATCACTTGAAGATTTGAGAATCTAACACAATAATGATGGAGTTTGTGTAAGGAATTATTGATTTGAGTGAAAGGAATGTAATAACCATAAGGAGGGTGATGATACTTACTAAATGAAAATGGAATGCTTGAAAAATGACTTGGAAATCTCGAAATTGTATGAGAGAATTTGAGAGAAAACATGTGTTTGATCTTTGGTGGAAATCAAAAAAATGAGTGAGAGTGAGGAGAGAGGGTGGGTTTTCAGCCTTTGACTAAGAGTATGGCTGGTCAAATGGTGAGGAAAGTACCATTGAATGACCAGGTATGGTGGGGAGAGGTGTAGGTTAGTCATGGAGTGGGTATGGGGGTGGTTGCTTGTGTCTAACACTAAGGTAAAGTCAACACTCCACCTCAAATATTCACCCACTAGATTTAATTCTTAAATAAATATTTCCATAAAAATATGTCGAAATTATGAATATTTAGGGTGTTATATGTTATAATATGATTTTTGGAGAAAATCTCGCGTTAAAATAATTAAAACGGGCTTAAAACGGAGTTGTGGTTGAAAACCGAGTAGAAAAGTGGCAAATCCGAACTCAGGGGGTTGGGTCATCAGCAGCCTAAATCCGAAGTGGCCTGGTCGCAAGACTGCGGTCCGATGGCGAGATCCGATGCGGTCTGATGCGGTCCGAAGCTAAAGTGGCTGCGGTCGGTGGCTGGTGCTCGCTACCTACGGCTAGCTTGCTGCGGCTAGACCAGAGGACTTCGGACTCGGTCCTTGGGGCTTCGGCTCAAGAAGGGCTTGGTCCTTATAGAGGGACTTCGGTCCAAAAGGCTAATTTTCCATGGAATCTTCCCGTTTCGAGTGGTTTTTTCACCAACTCAAGTGTCGGGATGCCCCAAATGACTAAAATAAATCAAAAGACGTTTTGAGAGAGATTTGGGAGAGATTTCATATTCTTGGAGAGATTTGGGAGAGATTTGACAGATAAGGGCTTAATCCATTTTATTAAGCCAGTATAGTTTTAGAGACTTTAGGTGAGTAACTCTATAATACCTTAGTTTATACACCATGTTTATATATAAAACTAATATCCAATAGATAGTTAAATGTGTGTTTTCCACCTTACATCTTGTTCCCGTTGGATTGTGGGCTTAGGGCAGATTCACCAAATAAACTTTCTACCCGATATCAGATTATATATAGCAATATAAACAAAGCTATTATAAAAGTAGTCACTGTAGTCATGATTTTACTATAAGGAATATAGGTTTTCTTAAAGAACTTTTCATTAGATATAAAAGAACCATTACAAATAACTCCATGAGTAACAAGTGAATACACCAGGGCTATATATGACAACGATTTAATAACCAATGGAATGTGTGCTATCCGCCTTACTTTCTGTTCCCCGTTGGGTTGTGAGCTTGGGGCAGATGCGCACAATCGATTGTTTGTTTACTCTGAGTATATATAACTTGTACCCACTTAGTACCCATAGAAAGGCTTGTAGTGTCATTTTACTTAACTTTCATTCAGGTAGGAAATATAGGATTTTGTAGAGGAACAGGCGAACTTTTCAAAACAGAACTTACAGCTCACATCACTTTTACATATACATTTTCAACCACATTTTACAGCTTACTCACATCACTAAAATCTTATGAACTCAGCAGCTTAATTCCTGATCAACTCTTTCAAATAACTTGTATTCTCAGGAGACTATTAGACAGGTGCTCGTGCTGGGAACTCAGAAGATGGAGCATTACAGCTTCAAGTCTTGTTTTGTTATTTGTTTATGACTTCTATGTTTTGTGAACACACACATTGTAAACACTTTCTTTCTAAATGAAATGGTTGTTCATTACTTGCTTACCATATACATATCTCGTGATACTTGACATGACGTTCTCCACCCCCGAACGTTTCCGTCGTTTCAGTTTTAGGGTGTGATAGAGATAGAGTGAAAGAGATTGAGAGAAACTTCTTTCGAGACCTTATTGAGTGTTTGGCTTTGTAATTCATGGTTCACAAACCTCGGTAAGTCTTGTTATTACTGTCATATGCCCCCGAGGGTTAAGGAATAATGTTTTATCGAGTAGTTTCATCACTTGCCCTGATTAGGGTTTAGAGTTTCTGAACACATGAAAACTCTAAGTGATACTTTGCATTAAGAGTGCGAGTTGTTTAAGAAGAAACAAAATGATAACCCTAGTATACGAGGGTTAGATGAGTTGACCGGCTTGACTTGTTGACTTTACTTGACTTTGACTGCACTGGAAATTGACAGTTGTCACACCTATCATCTTCGGGTCGATCAAGGAGGGGATTGTTGAGCTGATGGAGGATTGTCTCCGATCATTCAGGAGTGATATGGTGTCTAACCAGGTGGGTACGTGCACACTGTCCTTTAAGGACTTTCGTGGAAGTGGTGCGCCGGATTTCCATGGGGTGAAATACCCCATTGCTGCTAGGAGATGGATCGCAGACATTGAGTCTGCATAGCTGACGAGCTTCTGCCCAGAGGGCTCGAAGGTGCGATATGCAACAGGATGCTTGCGAGAGAAGGCTAGAGATTGGTGGGAGTCTGTTGGTGACTCATTGGGAGCCTCGACTGTTAAGGCTATGACTTGGTCGGACTTTGTGACCAGATTTAGGGCAGAGTTTGCACCAGCTGTGGAGCTTCAGTGGCTGGTCAGGGTGTTTTCGGACATGAGGTAGACTATGGAGACTATGCCGGTGATCACCGCCAAGTTCCGGGAGAGGGCATTGCTGGTGCCCCATTATGCGGGTGATTAGGATATGAGGAGTACCCGTTACCATGACATTCTATGAGCTAACATTTGGGAGCATGTTAGTTTTTCAGCCTGCCCTACCTTGGATTCCATGATTGTCAGGGCTAGGGAGACGGAGATTGATCTGGAGCATGTCCAGAAGAGGAACGCAGTGGAGGGGCTGACGACCGAGGCTTCGGGGAAGAAGCCCAAGGGATCTGATGGTAGGCCGAAAGGCCAGGCAGGATAGGACCACTGTGGGAAATGCGGTCGGTCACACGAGGGAGCTTGTCGCATTGGGCCGGGTTCGGGCTGCTAAAAGTGTGGCAAGGTGGGGCATTTTTGTTGGGATTGTACCGCCCCCGCCCTACGGTACAGATGACAGACCTGATTTGCTTCCATTGCAATCAGAGGGGCCACAAAGGGCCAATTGCCTATTAACAGTAGCGTCAACAGTAGTGCCAGCGGCGGCGCCGGTCTTAGCGACGACGCGGGTTACAGATGGCTGGAAGGTCAAGACAGAGGTTCCTGTGGTGCGGAGCCGAGCATTTCGGCTGACAGCCGAGGAGGCACACGCTGCACCTGATGTCCCTCTGATCTTTTTTTTTTGTGATTGTGTTATTGATATGTGCTCTGTTTAGGATCGTTCCATGTGAACGACATCCCGGTGCCAGTATTGTTTGACTCGGGTGCTACCCGATCATTTGTGCCTCTTGCGCTTAGCAAGAGATTTTCCGAGTCTTCGGGCATGTTGGATTGTCCTTTAGAGGTAGAGATTGCTGACGACCATTCGGTGCGGGCATCGACGGTATTTCGAGATTGTGTGCTGAGGTTATTTCCGGAGCGCTACTTGGAAGACCTGGCTCCCATTCCATTGCATGGGAACAAGGTAATTATAGACATGGACTGGCTCAACGCTAATGGGGCAGTGATCGACAGCGTGCAGCAGTTGGTGCGGGTTAGGACCCCAAGTGGGGGAGAGTTGGTGATCCAGGGCGAGAGGCCACAGCGAGGACCAGCTTTATGTTCAGCAGCGAGAGCTAGGCGCTACCTCCAGCAGGGTTGCGCATGTTATGTCGCGTATGTTATGGATACCCGGGAAACGGGTAGGGCGACGGTGGACGATCTACCTGTGGTACGGGAGTTTGCGGTCGTATTCCCCGAGGAGTTGCCTAGGATACCTCCAGAACTACAGGTGGAATTCAGGATCAACCTAGTTCCTGGTGCGGCTGCGATAGTGAAGGCACCGTATCGGTTGGCTCCTCCTGAGATGCAGGAGTGGTCTACACAGCTGCAGGAGCTATTAGACAAGGGTTTCATTAGAC
The DNA here is from genome assembly GCF_051521515.1 of Lactuca serriola. Taxonomy (NCBI): domain Eukaryota; kingdom Viridiplantae; phylum Streptophyta; class Magnoliopsida; order Asterales; family Asteraceae; genus Lactuca; species Lactuca serriola. The sequence continues at coordinate 366,341,643 of NC_136411.1, read as the reverse complement.
AGAGCATTTCACCCTGGGGAGCCTCAATTCTGTTTGTGAGGAAGAAGGACAGATCGCATCGGATGTAACGGTGAAGAACCACTACCCACTTTCGAAGATTTATGACCTCTTTAACCAGCTACAGGGAGCATCTTGGTTCCCCAAGATTGATTTACGTTAAGGGTATCATCAGATGAGGGTCAGAGAGGAGGATGTGTAGAAGACTACGTTTCGGATGCGTTATGGTCACTATGAGTTTGTGGTGATGCCTTACGGGCTCACCAATGCTCCTGCCGCATTCATGGATCTCATGAACCACTGGTGTAGACCGATGTTAGATCGATCTGTGATAGTATGTATTGATGACATCTTGGTTTACTCCAATACGCGAGAGCAACATGAGGAGCATATGCGGGAGGTTCTGGAGACTTTAAGGAGGGAGAACTTGTATGCTAAGTTCTCCAAGTGTGAGTTATGGTTGCGCGAGGTGCAGTTTCTTGGGCACCTTGTCAACCAGAACGGGATTTCGCTAGATCCGGCCAAGGTGGAGGTCGTGATGAGTTGGGAGGTTCCGAGGTATCCATCTGAGATTTGGAGCTTTCTACGATTGGCAGGCTACTATCGGAGATTCATTCAGGACTTCTGCAAGATAGCAGTTTCGCTCACCCGACTGACGAAGATGTCGGTGGTGTATCGCTGGAGGCCTGAGCAGCAGGCCGCATTCAGGATGCCGAGGCAGAGATTGTGCGAGGCGCTAATCTTACCCCTGCCAGAGGGCATGGAGGATTTTGTTGTGTACTGCGATGCTTCCATCGCAGGTTTGGGTGTTGTATTGATGCAGAGAGGGCATGTTTTTGCCTATGCGTCGAGGCAGTTGAAGCCTCATGAGGCAAACTACCCGACGCATGATTTGGAGTTGAGGGCTGTTGTTTTCGCCCTCAAGATTTGGCGTCATTACCTCTATGGGGTTCGTTGTATGATTTACACGGACCACAAAAGTTTGAGGTATCTCATGGACCAACCAAATCTGAATATGAGACATCGTCGGTGGCTTGATGTGGTAAAGGATTATGATTGTGAGATCCTTTACCATCCGGGAAAGGCCAATGTCATGGCCAATGCGCTTAGCCGCAAGGCAGTGCCAATTAGGGATATCTGTTTGAGGATGACAGTGGTGACTCCGCTTCTGGAGAGGATTCGGGAGGCTCAGGAGGAGGCTATGAAGGAGGAACATCAGAAGAGTGAGCGAATTGTGGGGAAGGTCTCTTCCTTCGACTATGATAGCCGAGGGTTATTAACTCTTCACCGTAGGGTGTGGGTCCCTTATCACGGAGGCGTGCGCTAGGTCCTGATGGAGGAGGCACACAAATCCCGATTCTCCATGCATCCCGGGGCGACGTAGATGTATAGCGATTTTCGTCTGGACTATTGGTGGCCCTGCATGAAGCGGGATATGGCATGGTACGTGGAGCGGTGCTTGACCTGCAGGAAGGTCAAGGCCGAGCATCAAAGAACCCATGGCAAGATGCAGCTGTTGTATATTCCGATGTAGAAATGGGAAGACATCATGATGGATTTTATTACCAAGCTTCCCTGGACCGCACGGGGGGTGGATTCGATCTGGTTCATTTTATTACCAAGCTTCCTAGGACCGCTCCTCAGATGCTGTTCAAAATCGGAGTCATCACCGTCAACCTCATACAAATTTCTCGAATCGGGGCGCTTTCCACTCTACGGCTCAATGCATCGGCTACTACATTCTCCTTGCCCGTGTGGTACAAGATCTCACAATCATAATCCTTCACCACATCCAACCATCTCCTCTATCGCATATTCAAATTTGGCTGATCCATCAAGTACTTCAGACTCTTGTGGTCCGTGTATATGGTACACCGAACCCCATAAAGATAGTGCTGCCAGATCATGAGGGCGAACACCACAGCCCCCAATTCCAAGTCGTGAGTGGGATATCTCGACTCATGAGGCTTCAACTGCCTCGAAGCATATGCTATAATGTGTCCCCTCTGCATAAGCACCGCCCCTAATCCAGATATAGATACATCACATAACACCACAAAATCATCCATCCCATCCGGAAGTGCAAGAACAAGGGCCTCGCACAATTTCTGACGAAGGGTCTTGAAGGAGGACTGCTGCTCCGGTCCCCATGAAAATGCAACACCCTTCCGGGTCATCCTAGTAAGCGGCACGGCGATCTTGGAAAAATCCTTGATAAACCTTCGATAATAGCCGGCCAAACCCAGAAAGCTCCTGATCTCTGTGGGCGATCTCGGCACTTCCCATCTCATCACCGCCTCGATCTTGGCCGGATCGACCAAAATCCCTTTCTGATTAACAAGGTGCCCTAGGAACTAGACCTCTCGTAACCAGAAATCACACTTGGAGAATTTGGCATACAGCCTCTCCGATCTCAGAACTCCACGGATCTCCCTCAAATGCTCCTCATGCTGCTCCCTAGACCTCGAATATACCAGAATATCATCAATGAGTATGATCACCGACCGATCCAGCATCGGCCTACACACCCTGTTCATGAGATCCATGAACGCAGCTGGGGGATTGGTGAGCCCAAAAGGCATCACCACAAACTCGTAATGTCCATAACGAGTTCTGAATGCAGTCTTCTGGATATCCTCATCCCGAACCCTCATCTGATGATAACCCGACCTCAAGTCTATCTTGGAGAACCAAGAAGCCCCCTGCAGCTGATCGAACAGATCATCTACCCTAGGTAACAGATACCGATTCTTCCCCAAGGCGAGCTACTCGGTCGAATAAACCCCTTCCCCAACAACTCCTGAAGCTGTGAGGATAACTCCTGCATCTCTGGCGGTGCGAGGCGATAAGGCGCCTTGGCGATAGGTGCTGCTCCCGGAATCAAATCGATATGGAACTCCACTTGTCTTTCCGGAGGCACGCCTGGCAGTTCCTCGGGAAAAACATCCAGGAATTCGCACACTACCAGAACCGCACCCACCGAACTTGGCCTCTCAGTGGCCCCGCGTGCGTCCATCACATAGGCTTAGAATCCACTGCAGCCCTGCTGCAAACTTTGCCTCACCTTGGCAGCCGAACAGAACGCTGACCCATACCGGGTCCCCTCGCCATACACAGTAAGCACTCCCCAACTAGGTTCTCGCATAGTCACCAGCTGTTTCCCGCAGTCAATGACCGCTCCAAAGCCATACATGGAAACCCTTAGAGGTCGACTCATCACTTCTCGATCAATACCGAGGTGCTGACTAAAAGCCAAAGATACAAAAGACTGACTCGCACCCGAGTGAAATAATACCAAGGCAGGTACAGAATTCACAAGAAAAATACCTACGCATATCATAAATAAGCACAACATCTCAGCAAAAAAGTAAATAAATACACGAAAGAATACATACCAGCCACGACATCAGGCGCCACGCGGACCTCCTCCTCAGTCAACTGAAAAGCTCTCCCACGAGCCCTCAGGGCCTCGACCTTCACTAGTCGAGTCTCAGTAGCCCTAGCAGCAGGTGCAGATCCCTGGAGGAGCTGAGGACACTCGGCCTTCCGATGGCCGGTCTGGTTGCAATGAAAGCAAACCATAAACCCCTTGGGGCATGTCACACCCCCAAACCAGAACGGCGGAAACGTTCGGGGGCGGAGGACGTCATATTCAGTATCATAACAGTTCATAGAAAGGAAAGTACACACCACCATAATATAAATATATTTGAAAAGTTTACATGATTGTATATGTTACATGTTTGCAAAAGAAATCAAATACAAAATGGTGATCCAAAATATGTTACTAACGCCAGCGCGTTAGTCTTCAGAAGTAGTTGCTACCTGGTCTAGCGGTTTCCTGAGAATACAAGTTATTTCAAAGAAAAAGTGTCAACATTTAAGTTGGTGAGTTCATAAGTGGTGTTTTGAGAAGATGTATGCCATTCGAAAGTGTTTGTATGTTTTCCAGAAAATGTAGTATTTCAATTGTAACGAGTTATGATTCGTGTGTTGAAAATGAATGTATTAACTCCAGAAAATCCCATATTTTCCCTAATAGTTGAGATATGATTCGTTGTGTTTTCCAAGAAAAACCCTTATTTTCTTATAAAAGTATGAAATGCATATGAATGTTCGTGATATAAGTTGCAACTAATTGAACCGAGAAAATCCCTTATTTTCCTATTAGTTGCTTGGTTTGTATACAGGAAAAACCCTTATTTTCCTGGCATAACTGGCAGTCTCTAAGACCGAAAATCGCAAGCAAACGACGTGCTTGTAAGTTGTGTCATAGTTTTACATAGTAAAGCTATATGAAGATCGCACTTGTTAGATGAAGAATAGTTTTAATAGCTACTCGTTCATAAAAGCATAATACCATAATAATTGTATATCCGATGAGTTTTATAACCATACTAAACATAATATGCCTGTAGCGACGTTCTTCAGGCGTCGTAGCGTTATGACAACTGTCACCCCAAAAGACGGACTGTAGCTAACAGTCAGGGTGCGGGATCATGACTTCCCGTATAGATCTATACACATTTGACACGTTCTCCGAACGGGAAACTCTGGTTATAGACAGGACTTGTAGCGATACCCTTTATCAAAAGGCAGTGTTTGAAGATGTACACGTCTCATGGATTCTCAACTAAGTCTGTATTAAAGTAGTAGTTTTGTATGCAAAGTTTATCCTTTTTCACAACATTTGACAAAGCATAAATCATAAGTTCTTTGGATGTATAAAACGGTTTAGTAAAGGATGTTACCCTTGATATGATGTATTTGTATGTAAATGCATAAATAAAACATATTTCTATTTATAAACATATTGTATCCCAAGAGAGTAAAGTTGTGTTGTGAGGTGTTTTGCATGATAATGACCTCATAAGGCAGTTAGGACAACATTATGAAAAGTATATAAAAAGATCGATGTTTCACACGATTTTAGTCGTGTGTTTACTTGTATTCCCCCCCTAAAAGAGTATAAAAAGCATTTAAAAACGCATTTAAAGTGTGCTTGCAGGGGTATGAACTCACCTGATAGTTTGAAGATAGCGAGATGGAAAACCGGACAGAGTTTCGTCTCGGGAAACGGATTTTCCTCGGGATTCTCGGGAATCTCGGGAGTAAAATCGACCCTCGGTACTTGAGCAAAAAGATCAGAGCTTCAGGTTTGAACGGGCATGGAAAACGAGGCAAGATTGTGAGAGAGAGGAGAGAAATGAGCATTTTTCTCGGAAGCCCGTACACAGCGCGTACGCGTACGTCATGCATGACCGAAGCCTCGACTGCCTCGGCTTCGGATGGGACGGGTTGCTGGGTACGTGGGTCGGATGGCACAGGTTGATGGGGAGACGGGTCGGATGGGACGGCGGGTCGGACGGGACAGCGGGTCGGACGGGTCGGGTACTTCGGACGGGTCGGATGGGTCGGATGGCTCGGATAGGGCGACGTGGACGATCAGAGGCCAAGTCTCTCGGGTACGCGGGGCGTACAGGACGCTGACTCAAAAATTCAAAAATTCAAAAATTCAAATCTTGTTCATACAAACTCCGTTTTCGATGATCTTTATATCCACGCGTAGGTGAGACTACGCTCTACAACTTTCGTTTAGACTCCGTCAGCAGATTCCGAAATTATTTATTTATTATTTATATTAAACTCATCGTGTTTAAGGAATTTCTTTGAAAATCCATAACTTCTTTATCTGATGTCGGTTTTTGCCAGACTTTTTACCGCTGAAATACCATTGTCGAGACCTTCGATTCTCGTTTAGGTCATTCCGACCAAAAGTCGCTCGATCTCCGATTCGAGTTTTTAGTTGTCTACTGCTATATTCGGATCTTGGAAAAATCATAACTTCCTCATACGAAGTCAGATTTGGACGTTCTTTTTGTGTACGCTCACGATTTAATGTTATCTATAACTTTCATTTAGATACCTAAGGCTAAATGCTATCATATTGAAACTTTGCGTTTTCCGTTTAATCGGTGTTGTCGGTTTTGTCGGAAATCTTAGAATGGTCATAACTTCTTCGTCATAACTCGGATTCTAGTGTTCTATATATATTTGGAAACCTTAAGACGATATCTACTACATAGTGTACTCCAATCAGAGCTTTTGAATAATTCATTTATCGATGATATTCGTATTACATTCCAAAGAGGTTACAAGACTCGATTTATAATGCCCGAAAATAACGGGTAGTTACATCATCCCCCCGTTAGAGGGAATTTCGTCCCGAAATTAAATACAAGATAAAAGTTTTAGGGGCTGAGGAAGAGATGCGGATACTTCTGTAGCATTTGGTCTTCCCGTTCCCATGTGAATTCGAGTCCTCTCTTAGCATTCCATCGAACTTTTACTATTGGAATGCGACTCTGCTTAGTCCGTTTAACTTCCCTATCCATGATCTTGACGGGTTCTTCCACAAAGTTAAGATTTTCATTTAACTCGATTTCATCGAGTGGAATTACAAGTGTTTCGTCGGATAAACACTTTTTCAGGTTTGATATGTGGAATACTGGATGCACTTTGTTAAGCTCGATTGGAAGTTGGAGTTTGTAGGCCATTGGACTAACTCTCAAAATGATTTTGAAGGGTCCAATGTACCTGGGATTTAGCTTTCCACGCTTCCCAAAGCGTATCACGCCCTTCCAGGGTGAGACCTTCAGTAGTACACGGTCGCCAATCTGGAATTCCAAGGGTTTACGTCTCCTATCGGCAGAGCTCTTTTGCCTATCCCTTGAGGACTTCAGTCGTTCTCGTATTTGCATGATCTTTTCGGTAGTTTCTCTGATGATCTCCGGACCAGTGAGGGTGCTATTAGGGACTAGACCTTTTGCCAATTGTGTGTCGCCCACTTCCGTCCAACACAGGGGTGATCTGCACTTACGGCCGTAAAGGGCTTCGAATGGAGCGGTCTTGATACTAGTATGGTAACTATTGTGATAAGAGAACTCGACCAAAGGCAAGTGAATATCCCATGCCTTGCCAAAGTCGATTACACATGCTCACAACATGTCTTCCAAGGTTTGGATCGTCCTCTCACTCTGTCCGTTAGTTTGAGGGTGGTATGTTGTACTCATGTCCAACCTTGTTCCCATGGATTTTTGCAATGATTTCCAAAATCTGGAAGTGAACCTGCTGTCTCTATCTGAGATGATGGACATCGGTACTCCACGAAGTCGTACGATCTCCCGGATGTAGGTTCTTGATAGTTTTTCCATCCTATCGATTTCCTTGATCGGTAAGAAATGGGCTGACTTGGTTAATCTGTCGACGATTACCCAAATAGTATCTTGGCCACTCTGAGTTTTGGGCAGTTTGGTTATGAAGTCCATGGAAATCTGATCCCATTTCCACTCAGGTATTTCAGGTTGTTGGAGTAGACCTGAGGGTTTTTGGTGTTCTATTTTTATTTTGGCGCAAGTTAAACACTTGCTCACATACGTAGCGATCTCCGCTTTCATGTTTGGCCACCAGTAGAGTTGCTTGAGATCTAGATACATCTTGTCTGACCCTGGATGTACGGAGTATGGGGTCCTGTGTGCCTCGCTCATAACTACCTCTCTCAATCCACCAAACTTGGGTGTCCAGATCCGGTTCATGAGGTAGCGTGCTCCATCACTCTTGATTTCTAAGTTCTTGTCCATTCCCCTAAGGGCCTTACCTGCCACGTTTTCGGGTTTTAAGGCCTCTATTTGAGCTTCCTTGACTTGCGTTGACAGGTGCGAATGGATCGACATAGCTAATGACTTCACTCTCCGGCCTGAGTACTCCTTTTGACTAAGGGCATCGGCTACGACGTTTGCCTTTCCCGGATGATAGCGAATCTCACATTCGTAGTCGTTGAGCAATTCGACCCAACATCGTTGTCTCATGTTTAATTCCTTCTGGTCGAAGATGTGTTGGAGGCTCTTGTGGTCCGTAAAGACTGTGCACTTGGTACCGTAAAGGTAGTGCCTCCAGATTTTAAGAGCGAAGACCACTGCTCCAAGTTCTAAGTCATGAGTGGTGTAATTGACCTCATGCATTTTCAGTTGTCGTGAGGCATATGCAATCACCTTTTCCCTCTGCATTAGTACACAACCCAGCCCTTGCTTTGATGCGTCGCAATACACCACAAAATCTTCGGTCCCTTCCGGAAGAGAAAGGATAGGTGCACTGCAAAGGGCTTGTTTCAAGGTTTGAAATGCAACATCTTGCTTTTCTCCCCAGTTGTAGGTCACACCTTTCTGGGTTAAAGCGGTAAGAGGCTTTGCGATGCTGGAGAAATTTTGGATGAACCTTCGGTAATAACCAGCAAGACCTAGAAATTGGCGAATTTCTGTTGGTGTAGTTGGTGCAGACCAGTTTTCGATAGCCTTGATTTTCGAGGGGTCCACGTGGATTCCTTCCTTGCTGACCACGTGACCGAGGAAGTCCACCTTTCTAATCCAAAACTCACATTTTGAGAATTTTGCATAAAGTCTCTCAGTCCGTAATGTCTTTAAGACTTGTCTCAGGTGTTGACTATGTTCTTCTTTATTCCTTGAATAAATGAGTATGTCGTCTATGAATACTATTACAAATTTATCCAAGAATGGACGACATACCCGATTCATTAGATCCATGAATACGGCCGGGGGATTGGTTAGTCCGAACGGCATCACTACGAACTCGTAATGTCCGTACCTCATCCGGAAGGCCGTCTTGGGAACATCACTCTCTAGGACTCGCAGTTGGTGATATCCCGACCTCAGATCGATCTTGGAGAAGTAGTTGGCTCCTTGGAGTTGATCGAATAAGTCGTCGATTCGAGGTAGGGGGTATCGGTTCTTGATGGTAAGTTTGTTGAGTTCTCGGTAGTCGATGCACATCCTGAACGATCCATCTTTCTTTTTCACAAACAACACGGGTGCTCCCCAAGGTGAGAAGCTCGGCCTGATGAATCCTTTTCCAAGTAGTTCATTCAGTTGGCTGGACAGCTCCTGCATCTCTATCGGGGCTAATCGATAGGGCGCTTTGGCTACTGGGGTAGCTCCGGGAATCAGATCGATTCTGAATTCGACTTGTCTTATGGGTGGTATCCCTGGAAGGTCCTCGGGAAACACGTCGGGAAAATCGCATACGTCGGGGACATCCTTGATGTCCCGGACTTCGCGTTTCACGTCTACAACATGCGCTAAAAATGCGCGACACTCCTTGCGTAGGTACTTCTGAGCTTGGATACTTGAGATGATACTAAGAGTGGTACTAGGTTTGTCGCCCAAGACAAGGAAGGTTTCGCCGGTTGGCAGATTAAGGCGAACGACCTTATCGTAACATAGGATGTCCGCACGATGTGAACTCAGCCAATCCATGCCAATGATGACATCGAAACTCCTAATCGAGACTGGCATGAGGTTGATTTGAAAGAGATTATCGTTTAGAGTTAGCGTGCAGTTTAAATATATCTCCTTAGTGCCTTCGGTTTTCCCGTTGGCCATTTCTACTATGAACGGTTCACTTAATGATTGTGGTATTGGTTTTAGCATGCTTTTAAAGTCGTGACTCACAAAACTCCTTTCCGCTCCACTATCAAACAAAATGCATGCATACGAGTTATCGAGAAGAAATGTAACCGTAACAACAGTAGGGTCCGCAATGGCTTCATCTTGCCCCATTGCGAAAACTCGGCCTCTTCCGCCGGTATTCCTGTTGTTTGTCTTCGGGTAGTCCTTGCGGTAGTGCCCTGTGCTCCCGCACTCAAAGCAAGCGCGACTTACTCTGGTATTAGCAGTGGGGGCGAATTGTTGGGTTTGCTCCTTGCAATAGCGGGCTGTATGACCCTTCTTATTGCACCTAGTGCATTGAAGGTCACGGCAGAGACCGTGGTGGTGGAAGTTGCACTGGTTACATTTTGGTAGCTTTCCATTGTATGAGCTTGTGGGGGCAGAATTGGTAGGTATAGTAATAGCGTGGGTCGCTATCACTTGTTGTTTCTTGGGGTTCTCCTGGAGGGTTTGTCCCCTCCTCTTGTTCCAAGGCTTACTCTGGCCCTGAGCCTCCCTAGGTGGAATTGCGGCTGCTGTGATGGTACTCTGTTTCGCTCCGTGGTCGATGAGTCGTTGTGCCAGGCGTTTAGCGCTGTTGTAGGTGATAGGGTTGGAAGCTAGGACATGCCCTTGAATCTGGGGTGACAACCCCCAAATGTACCTTTCGACCTTCTTTGATTCTGGGTTGACCATGGTAGGGCACAAAGCGGCGAGATCGTTGAACCTAGCTGTGTAGGCGACTAGATCAGACCCAGTCATTTTCAAATTCCAGAGCTCCTGCTCAAGCTTTTGCACTTCACCCCTCGGGCAGTATTCTTCCAGTAGTAGTACCTTCAGTTCTTCCCAACTCATGGCGTTAGCGACAGTGAGCGTCACTGAGTTCACATGGCTTTTCCACCAAGTGAGGGCTCGATCTATGAAGGTGCAAGCAGCGAACTTAACCTTGCTTGTTTCTTGGCACGAGCAGATCTAGAAGACCGTTTCGGTCTTTTCGAACCATTGCATTAGTGCAATGACTCCGCCACTTCCATTAAAAGTCTTTGGCTTCGAGTTGGAGAACTCCTTGTAAGTACACTCCCTTACATGACCCTGGCCGGGGCCACGATTGGGATGATTCGTGCTGCTTCCTGTACCTCCATTTGCATTGGAGTTTATTTGAGAGAGAGCTGCTGCTACTGCTGCTGTGATAGCGACCTGGACCATTGCCGGATCATAAGTTAGTGGTGGAGGTGGTGGTGGGGTTGCGTTGGTACGTGCTGATCTACGAGGAGGCATTGCGCTGCCAAGAGAAAAAAAATGAGATATTATAAGTTTCGGTGGTTGCGAGTTGAATGTTATTGAGTTAACTACCTAAAATAGATTAAGAATTTGGTTTGACCAACACTGGGTTTTGAGCTTGATTCATTAATAACATTTGAATGGATGCACTTATGAATTGAACGAACTACACATAATTAAAACAAGAAAGAGATATGCCCTATATATATTAAACATATAGTTGACTTACATCCGAGTTTAGACAAAACTTTTTGACCTTTCTAAAGGTCTCCGATTACAGAAAGTTTTAAAGAAAAGAACACTCTTATCCGAAGTCCTAATTTATAACAAAATTTGAAATCCTGGCAGGCACTATTTGCGACGTAGGTTGCACTTGGAGCTTGACTCCGCATCTGATTGCTTTGATTCCATTAGGCGCCGATCAAAAGCGGCTTGTTGCTCCCTTAATTCGGCTAGGGCTGCAATCATCTGTGCCTGAAATGCCTCAGACTGGAGTTGAGCATAATCTTGTATCTTGTCCAGCCTACGAATGTCAGAAGTGTGAACCTGCACTTCCACGTTGACATCCCGGAGTCGGCTTGCTTGAACTCCGGATTGATAGGACTGGTTGGCTAACTTACCCACCATTACCGGGAGTGCTCGATCGGCCGAACTTCCACCGCAGACATCATAGAAATCCCGACACATGCCGTAGGGAGGGCGTATGCCTTGTTGTTGGCTCCAATGATGGAGGTGACTCCCCCAGACGGGAGTGGGTCCTTGGAAGTTCCTCACATGGACAGGAGGTTGAATGGGTGGTGGATCGATCACTTCCAGCTCTGAGTCAGTACCGGAGTCATCACCCACTTCTATGGGTTCCTCATCCTCTTCGGGATCATCTTCGATCCATCCTCCGTTGCCTTGGTTGGGAAAGTAGGGGTCATTGGGGTGGTGAAATCCAGCCATTTGACTGTACGAGAAATAGGGTCATAAGAATTGAATAAAGTTGAAACATGCAAAACATGTAAGTTAAATTAGTTTAGATAGCAAATACTCCTATAGTATTTAAATTCTTGTGTTTGATTCTAGTAACGGTTTGGTAAGTTTTAAAACTTGTTGTCCACTGTAGACACCCCTCGGCACACGTTAGTCGGCTCTCGGACAAATATAGTTGATCAAGCTATATCCTTCCCAGTTCCGATTACATGTCCCAAGGCGTACCTGCACTGCACAACTTATTTATAATACTTCTAAGATAGTCCGATGTGAAACTGTTATTAGTACGGAATGAATGCATGCTTACTTTACAAAAACTAAATAAATTTAATTTCAAAAGTATGACTTTTCTCAGAGTGTTTTTGCCCAGTTGAGTTTATAGTTGTATACCAAAAATGGTTTTGATATACCTAATTCACTATAAACGATGCCCTGATACCAATCTGTCACACCCCCAAACCAGAACGGCGGAAACGTTCGGGGGCGGAGGACGTCATATTCAGTATCATAACAGTTCATAGAAAGGAAAGTACACACCACCATAATATAAATATATTTGAAAAGTTTACATGATTGTATATGTTACATGTTTGCAAAAGAAATCAAATACAAAATGGTGATCCAAAATATGTTACTAACGCCAGCGCGTTAGTCTTCAGAAGTAGTTGCTACCTGATCTAGCGGTTTCCTGAGAATACAAGTTATTTCAAAGAAAAAGTGTCAACATTTAAGTTGGTGAGTTCATAAGTGGTGTTTTGAGAAGATGTATGCCATTCGAAAGTGTTTGTATGTTTTCCAGAAAATGTAGTATTTCAATTGTAACGAGTTATGATTCGTGTGTTGAAAATGAATGTATTAGCTCCAGAAAATCCCATATTTTCCCTAATAGTTGAGATATGATTCGTTGTGTTTTCCAAGAAAAACCCTTATTTTCTTATAAAAGTATGAAATGCATATGAATGTTCGTGATATAAGTTGCAACTAATTGAACCGAGAAAATCCCTTATTTTCCTATTAGTTGTTTGGTTTGTATACAGGAAAAACCCTTATTTTCCTGACATAACTGGCAGTCTCTAAGACCGAAAATCGCAAGCAAACGACGTGCTTGTAAGTTGTGTCATAGTTTTACATAGTAAAGCTACACGAAGATCGCACTTGTTAGATGAAGAATAGTTTTAATAGCTACTCGTTCATAAAAGCATAATACCATAATAATTGTATATCCGATGAGTTTTGTAACCATACTAAACATAATATGCCTGTAGCGACGTTCTTCAGGCGTCGTAGCGTTATGACAACTGTCACCCCAAAAGACGGACTGTAGCTAACAGTCAGGGTGCGGGATCATGACTTCCCGTATAGATCTATACACATTTGACACGTTCTCCGAACGGGAGACTCTGGTTATAGACAGGACTTGTAGCGATACCCTTTATCAAAAGGCAGTGTTTGAAGATGTACACGTCTCATGGATTCTCAACTAAGTCTGTATTAAAGTAGTAGTTTTGTATGCAAAGTTTATCCTTTTTCACAACATTTGACAAAGCATAAATCATAAGTTCTTTGGATGTATAAAACAGTTTAGTAAAGGATGTTACCCTTGATATGATGTATTTGTATGTAAATGTATAAATAAAACATATTTCTATTTATAAACATATTGTATCCCAAGAGAGTAAAGTTGTGTTGTGAGGTGTTTTGCATGATAATGACCTCATAAGGCAGTTAAGACAACAGTATGAAAAGTATATAAAAAGATCGATGTTTCACACGATTTTAGTCGTGTGTTTACTTGTATTCCCCCCCTAAAAGAGTATAAAAAGCATTTAAAAACGCATTTAAAGTGTGCTTGCAGGGGTATGAACTCACCTGATAGTTTGAAGATAGCGAGATGGAAAATCGGACAGAGTTTCGTCTCGGGAAACGGATTTTCCTCGGGATTCTCGGGAATCTCGGGAGTAAAATCGACCCTCGGTACTTGAGCAAAAAGATCAGAGCTTCAGGTTTGAACGGGCATGGAAAACGAGGCAAGATTGTGAGAGAGAGGAGAGAAATGAGCATTTTTCTTGGAAGCCCTCGCATCCTATTTATAGGAAGGCTGAACCGCCTCCGTACGCGGGGCGTACGCCCGTACGCAGCGCGTACACGTACGTCATGCATGAACGAAGCCTCGACTGCCTCGGCTTCGGATGGGACGGGTTGCTGGGTACGCGGGTCGGATGGCACGGGTTGCTGGGGAGACGGGTCGGATGGGACGGCGGGTCGGACGGGACAGCGGGTCGGACGGGTCGGGTACTTCGGACGGGTCGGACGGGTCGGATGGCTCGGATAGGGCGACGTGGATGATCAGAGGCCAAGTCTCTCGGGTACGCGGGGCGGACAGGGGTACGAAGCGCGTACCCGGATGATGACGCTGACTCCTCTTCGGATAATGTCCGAAATTTTGATTTAAATAAATATATAATTTATTTAATAAACTTTAAAAATTCATATCTTCTTCATACGAACTCCGCTTTCGATGATCTTTATATCCACGTGTAGGTGAGACTACGCTCTACAACTTTCGTTTAGACTCCGTCAGCAGATTCCGAAATTATTTATTTATTATTTATATTAAACTCATCGTGTTTAAGGAATTTCTTTGAAAATTCATAACTTCTTTATCTGATGTCGGTTTTTGCCAGACCTTTTACCGCTGAAATACCATTGTCGAGACCTTCGATTCTAGTTTAGGTCATTCCGACCAAAAGTCGCTCGATCTCCGATTCGAGTTTTTAGCTGTCTACTGCTATATTCGGATCTTGGAAAAATCATAACTTCCTCATACGAAGTCAGATTTGGACGTTCTTTTTGTGTACGCTCACGGTTTAATGTTATCTATAACATTCATTTAGATACCTAAGGTTAAATGCTATCATATTGAAACTTTGCGTTTTCCGTTTAATCGGTGTTGTCGGTTTTGTCGGAAATCTTAGAATGGTCATAACTTCTTCGTCATAACACGGATTTTAGTGTTCTATATATATTTGGAAACCTTAAGACGATATCTACTACATAGTGTACTCCAATCAGAGCTTTTGAATACTTCATTTATCGATGATATTCCTATTACATTCCAAAGAGGTTACAAGACTCGATTTATAATGCCCGGAAATAACAGGTTGTTACAGGGCAATCCCTAGCAATATGCCCCTCCTTGCCACACTTGTAGCAAGCACCTGATCGACATGCCCCCTCATGACCCTTGCCACACTTTCCGCACGTGCGGCCCTTCTGACCTCCCGTCCTCGAATCGGCGGACTTGGTCCGCTTGGCGGCCGGCTGGGACTGAGCCGGTCGCCGATCCACCCGCTGAGACTCAGCCTCCTCCCTGACCTGGGTCTCCAACTCGATCTCCCTCTTCCGGGCATTTTCCTGGAGCTCAGCAAATGTCCGGTATGTCGAGTTCGAAACGAACTCCCGAATGTCCCTCCTCAGTACACCCAAATATCGGCTCATCCGAGCCTGCTTAGTGGACACCTGCTCAGGGCAAAACATCGCCCTCTCATGAAATTTCCGAATGATCACTGTAACCGAATCATTACCCTGCTTGAGGGTTAAGAACTCCTGAACCAACCGTTCCCTCTCCACCGGGGGAACATACTCGTCTCTGAACATAGAAGTAAATCTCTCCCAAGTCACGGCTGAAATCTCCGCAAGAGTGAAGTTCGCCGTCACGAACTTCTACCAATCCTTTGCTCCCAGGCAGAGCTGCTTCAAAGCGAACTGTACCCTCAGATGCTCCAGACATGAACAAGTGTGGAAGCATCCCTCAATATCAGCAATCCATCTCATCGCAGCGATCGGATCCTGCGTCCCACCAAACTCGGGTGGCTTCGTGTTGCTGAACTCCCGGAATAGCAACGAGTCACCTCCCTGACGTCTGGCAGCAGCCACAACTGCTGTAGCTGCAGCGGCCGCAGCCTCGGTCACCGCGGTGTACCGCTCATCAAAAGTCTCCAACAACGTGGTCTTGATATACCCAAACATCTCCGGAATCTCGGCCCGGATTGCCTCAGCCACCTCATCGTGGATCATCTGTCGAATCTCCTCGTCACTCACACCGCTCGTCTCGGGTCTGTGGCGTGTCCCAACCATGATGCCTCTAAAATACAACATAAAAATATCAGAGACCCAATCGAGCATACTCGCACTCGATAACGCAACCCTATTGGACCTCCGATACCCAAAGGATTCTTACTTGGATTGCCCACTGATCCAGTGTTTTCAATAGTACGGGCCCTATACTGCTGACTACACTGCATCAGCATTCACCCCAAGTCCTCCTCCTTGGATCCCGGATCACGAGTACTCTATTCTTGCTATGCACTGATTACCTACTCGCTCTCAAAGCATCTCATAGCAACAGATTTTCCCTTAGTCTAAGCCATCACAAACCAGGCCACTCTAGTCCTAATATGAATACCTAGTCTAATCTAGCATGCATAGCATATCATAACATATCTCATAGCACATATTGCAAGGGTATTTTGAGGATTTTTACCGTTCGGGTGCTGGCTGACCGTACACACTGCTTCATCCTTGGTTATCACAAAATCCTTTATAAAATTTTACACTTTTATTTTTGAAAAATTTCCTTAAATCCTCGGTTTGATTTCAGTTACGCCCGAAGGTGCATCTGAATCCCTCAAACCAAGGCTCTGATACCAACTTGTAACAACGAAAATTTTCAAAACAAATTTTTCATTTCTTAAAAACATGTTTCCATCCAAAATAAGTCATAAAGATCCAATGTACCATATGATAATACAAATCATATAAATCCCAAGATCATAAATCCTCCATCAGTGTGTACAGATCACATCGGCTCCTTCCCACGGTCCTCGCTAGTACCTGGAACACATAACATAACCACTGTAAGCATAATTGCTTAGTAAGTTCCCCAAAATACAACTTACGCACGTACGCCTTTCCAGGCCCTGACCTTCCGGTCCATGTGTCTCAGGGGACTTCCATCCCGACTAGGTAAACCTTCCAGTCCTACCTACGTCAACCTTACGGTTCACATCACAATGCCTTCCAGCCCATAACATATACGCCTTTTGGCCCATAACATAAAGCCTTCCGGCCCATATTAAGCATATCATACATGGCACATATAAACGATTAACTTATCACATACAGTGCATATAACTCATAACATATCCGACCTTCCGGTCACTCAATAAAACCCTTCCGGGTACACTATAGTGAGAAAACTCACCTCGTGGAAAGTCTAGAATATCACATGCTCGTTATCTCCGAATTCCCAAACGAAGACTCAACCTCGCCTAATCATAAAGAATATCATTTTAATTAATATAGACTTCCACCACTAGACTTTACCCCATACTAACATTCCTCAGAGGGGTAAAAGACCATTTTACCCTCTCTTGACTCAAAGTCCACATGTTATCCAAAACCCTAAAAGTCAACAAAAGTCAACATCTCCAGTACGTGAGGTGTACAGACTGATGTACGTGGGGCGTACATCGCCAACTCAATAATCGGGGTCTCCACCCAGTACACTGCGCGTACTAGGAGTTACGCCCAGCGTAATAGTCAGATCTAGACACACATCATTTCTGGTCTTAATCGGTTAAGCCACTACTACAACTTCTAGATCCGGCCTTATTTAAGCATCCTTACTCATAAAGTCGGAACCTTTAAGCCTTGGCATGGCTGGAAAGGTCCTTACACTCCTTAACACCTTTCCATATCAACTCAAGGATCTAGATCTCATGCATGGCTAATCATTCATGTCCAAGATTACATTTTGATGGATCTACAACTCAAAAGGACCAGAAATATGATGGATCTAAGCTAATGGAGACCGCTTGCTCAAAAAGTCTCCACCTTTGGGACAAAACGCTAGAAAATGGTCCATTAAGCATACCACAAGATCTACAAGTCAAGATCCGAACTTTTTACCTTAGAAAGAAGCTCCAACCTTTGCTAAGCCCGGATCTACACTTGAACACCAGCTTCTAGCCTTCACAATGGACTCTTCTTCTCCTTTGCTACCTTGAAATGTCACCACCAAGCTTAGAACACTCACAAAAGGACTAGGAACGAAGGAGCACTCTCTTAGGGTTTGTTTCTGAGGGATGGTGGCTAAGGAGCCAAGCCATCTCATTCCTTTTATAGCCAACAACACGAATTATGGTTTTGGGTCTCAACCGATTACGCCCTGCATAACCTTGGGTACGCCCAGCGTACCTGAGGGACAACACGTCCAAACGAGGCGCGCGAGTACGCGCGGCGTACTCCTTGTACGATCAGCGTACTCGCTCAACACAAAGGCCCTAAAATGAAAACAATTAAGGATGAAGGGCTAAATAAAAGGGTACCTGGATTTCGGGCTGTTACAAGTCAGAATGGACTTGGGAGCCGGTGAGTGAGATGATGGAGCACAACCCCGAGCTGTTTCAGGATCGAGCGGCAGACTTCGATGACAAAGTCTAAAATAAGTAGGGGAGATTTATAGCACCAGGTTCATGGTATGTATTCTATTATTAAATCTTCATTTAATTTTGCATTTTTAGCCTTGGACTCGGGGAGTCGAAGGACTGAATCGCCGAGTAGAAGCGGGGTGAGGCACGAGGTTTAAGCTGCAGACTCGGTGAGTCGAGTCCCGGACTCGGCGAGTAGCCGCTGTTTCGACAAAAACCCTAATCCAGGGGTTTGCACCCTATTTAAACTTCCTTATCCAGCCTCCTTTCCCCCTTTATGATCCCAAACACTCCTCATAGCAAACCCTAGTCGTTTTTGAGAAGATCTAAGGGTTTTTGAGTGATTCTTGTGAGTTTTGACCTCAAGGAAGAAGGAAGAGCATAGAAGAATCAAGAGGGGGCTGAAGGATTCGAGTTTGGTTCATCATTTGCAGTCTTTGGAAGGTATAAAGTCTGAACCTTGCTCATTCATTTGTTAGATCCCTCTTTGAGGTGATTTAGGGCATTCATAAGCCATTTTTTGTGGCCAACCATGTTTGCAAACATGGTTGGAGGTTTGGGCTTCTGTATCATGTCATTTTATGAGTCACAAGTCAGATCTAGGTTGCTTTTTGCACCAAGGAAGGCCCCATGCAACAAAAGAACCATTTTAGAGCCTTTTAAGCTCTAATGTCCCATGCATGCGCGTAAAGTTTGTAACTTTACGTGCTAGATCAAGTTTAGGGGCATGGATCTATCATTTGGTTAGGTGTTGTACATCATAAATCGAAGTTCTTTGTAAGAGATGTGATAGACTCGGTGAGTCCATTCCCTGACTCGGAGAGTCCAAGGGTTTTGGTCCCATATCAGTGAGGGTCATAAGGACCAGTTGAGTATGGGAGGGTTTTAGGAGTCCTGGGGGAGTGACCCAATGTTTTGGACTAAGAAAAGTTTTCTGGGAATTCATAGTATTCGGTGAGTGCATTAACGGACTCGGCGAGTCCAAGACAATCTTCATGGTACTCGGCGAGTTGTTCATCAACTCGGTGAGTCAAGGACAGAACGTGTTCATAGGATGAAGAGTAACTCGACGAGTTGTTCATACAACTCGGCGAGTCAAGACAGGACATGAGTATCAGTTGATGATGAACTCGACGAGTTGTTCATAAAACTCCGCGAGTCGGATGTGGATTCAGTCGATGTTCATTTAGAAGGAAAAATCGTCGAGTCATCGCCTAACTCGACGAGTAGAGACGAGTATGAGGTCTGATGGAAGGATAGGGACTCGGCAAGTTTGCGAGTCAACTCGACAAGTCAAGTTAACTAGAAGTTGAATTTGACTTTGACTTGGTCAAGGGGTAAAATGGTCATTTTACCCTAAGGGTAGATGTCAGTTTCTGAGTAAGTGTTTTGTGGGAATTATAGCCGGAGGATTTCCGGAGTAGTAGCGGCAACAGTCAAAGGATTCCCGCACAGTTCAGTAGCTACAAGGTGAGTTACGTTCCAGTAGGGGTGGGTCTAAGGCCACAATGCCGGCCCACCATTGAGGAGTATTTAGAAGATAATTGTCTTTTTGATAATTTATCTTGGTCTAGTATGCGTTTGGTTCTGAGTTATATCTGTGTGACATGTTACATGATAGGGATAGTTTCCCTGATAGTGGTCCGTAGGACCAAGGGGTAGGTCAGTACCCGGATACTTTTGACTGTGTGCTTATATCTTGCTATTGTATGCTAGTGGTAAGGGGTGGAGTAGTCCCCAGTTACCGGTTGAAAGATACCGATGACGATTACCGATTGAAAGATACCGATGATGGTTACCGGTTGAAAGATACCGATGATGATTACCTGTTGAAAGATACCGATGATGATTACCGGGTGAAAGATACCGATGGTATTGTATGGTATGTGGTACGATGGGGGAAGTCACTAAGATTTGTGCTTACGGTTTCAGTTTTTGGTTTCAGGTACCTCTTCATCTAAGGGAAAAGAGCCGGTGGCGTAGCATGGCATCACACACACAACTATGATTTTCCGCACGGTGTTTTCTAGGATTGTGCTCTGATATGACATTTGTTCATGGTTGTGGGTTTCAAATATGATACTTGGTTTTAAGATGATGCGTTTATACAATATTATCTAATGAATGTTTTATGAATTAATTAATCAAAAATGAAATTTTTGGGCTTGAATTTTGGGATGTTACATATTTTCTCTCACTTCAAACATTGCTCATGAATTTCAAAGCAAAAGCAAAGCCCTCTATTGTTCATCTTCTTCTTCAAAACTTCCATTGCTTCCCCAGAGCAAGGATCATTTGTTGATCAATCTACATTGGTGATCTTGTTGGCTTTAAAACCAAACCAAAACCTTATCATCGACCTCGATGCGTCTCGCTACAATTGCTTGATCAGACCTTTGATCGAATGATTGGTTTCTCGCCATTGATGAAATCTCTCACAATATATGAAGATGTTCCACTTATTCAACTCTCTAAAGCTTTCTTTACTTCCTTGTAAAACAAATATGAAGAGGTAATCAACCTTGAGGTTTCCAACCACAAAACGTCGATCACAAATCCCCACTTCTATAAACTTGTAGGGCTTGTTATGCCAAAATTCAATTTTGATCCTGAGTCAATTCCTGCAACCTATTTGATCCAAATGTTCTTCCAGACGGGGTACAATGGTGACATTTCTTTGTTATCGAAGTTCAAAAAATCCTTCTTGCCGCCAATGTGGAATGGGTTGCTTACCCTTTTTTTCAAAAGCCTATCAGAAAGGGCTTCAGGATCTGAAAGTGCCAACAAGGTTTTCTATACTTTGATGTATGGTCTATACCATGGAATCAAATTGGACTTTGGGTCTGTAATTTGGGCTCAATTTTTCCAAAGCACCACTTCATCTACACGACACATGAAAATTTCATGTGCTTATTTTTGGTCTATTATTGTTAACTTCATCCACACGACACACAAAAATTTCATGTGCTTGTTTCTGGTTTATTATTATTAACCGAGCCCTAATTTACCTCAAGGTTCCTCTGATGCAGGATTCTCTCATGGATGAAATTTCAACACCCCAAACCTCCACATTTATCATGTAAGACCCACAAAACTTTAATTTTGTTGGTTCTATTCCGGAGGTATTACTAGAGAAAGTTCCATTAGATAACGCCATCATTAGGGCTTATCAAAAAAAATACTCTCTTATGGTCTTCATCCCATCCTAGCAGAATTACAGAAGGTGATTGATGAAGGGGACAAACAGAAATGAGATGGAAAAAGGAAGGCCAAGACTACTGCTTTTGAAGTAACCAAAGTACCAAAGAAAACAAAGAAGCCAGTTCAGAAACCACAGTCTCCATCTCTAGTTCTTCAAGAGCAATCTGAAGAATGTACCGAATCAGATATTTAGGGGACTTCAATTCCCCGAAATGAAGAGGATGATACCACTCACACTTCCAAGCCAGCACATGTTGAAACAATTTAGAAGGTGTCATATCGACCATTATCCTTCATTCATACATCTAATATTTTTGAATCTATTATCGAAGAACCATTTCTGAACATTACCACTCCACCTCCTCTACCACCATTCAATCCTCCAACACCACCAATGTCCACCTCACCTATCACCTCATCTATTCTGATATCATCCATCCCTCCACTCCCACAAAATAGTTATGTTGAAACTTCACTTCCACCAGTTTCAATCCCAATATCCTCACTAATCTTCACAGATTCAACCATCCCTACTACATCATATGTATCCACTCCACTAGAAGTTCCTATTATTGATTCCATTTTAGAGGAGATTCGGACTTCCGACATCCCTATCACCGCATCTAATGTGGGGCCAAATGCCAACCTTTTGTGTATTCTGAACAACCTTCCTCTTATGTTCCTCCTGTTCAAGAGGATGCTGATATCTTATTTGGAGATGATCAAGAACTGATTGTAGATTTTGTTTTTCATCCATTCTCTGTAAATTAAAACAGTAATGATGACGAAGCTCCAATGAAAAAAGGCCAATTCATGCGGTTGAATGAAAAGCTTGATTCAATTTTCGAGTATTCACATGCCTTCTCTTCCACGAAATGGGAAATTTGCTCAGAACCCATAGAGAAATTATGGAAATGCTCACATCTTCCTATCTCAATTTCCTTGAAGAATCATTAAAGACTGCTCAAGCTTCAGAAAACATAATCTCAAAAGCTATAGAAAAGGTGTAGAAATTATAAAAAGAAGTGAAGGAATTCATGGCTGACTTCCGGACCTCTTCTGAAAAGAATATAGCTGACATGAGCAAATCCATAGAAGGCTTTAGGTATTCTTTGAAAGCTAAAAAACAAGCTCTCTCAACCCTCCATGCAGATATTCACTTGACAATGTTGAACTTACTTTATCAATATCTGAAAAGCTCACCAAGTTACAAAAAGACTTGGCTGTTGAGAATAAAATCATGGATGTGTTGGCGGAGAAAACAACGAAAACAAAAGTTCTCAACGAAAAACTTAATAATGCTTCAACTAATATTGCCAAGCTTGAAGAGGAGAAACTTTCAGTTAAATCCTGAAATGCTCCATTCACTCACTCAGTGTGCCAGTCTCCCTCAAAAAAGCTCAAACTTGTGTTTGCATTTCTCAATCAAATCCAGTGTGTTTCAGGAAGCGGGGTTTCTTTGAAACAAGGGGAGAAGATGAGGAAATCTTGAAAATGAGTCTGATTGGAAGGATAATGAGGCTTTAGGATCTGGAAAAGGCAAAGGAAAAGTTGTTTTTGAAGAGGATACTGAATAAAATCCAATGATGATTGAATCCAAGAAAGGTATAAAGAGCTTGACGAACTCAATGCCCTCAGAGAGAAACTTGATGCTGAAGAGGCTAATGTCAAAAATTCGAAAATATGTAACATCCCAACATGTAACATCCCAACATGTCAAAAATTCAAAAATTCAAATTTTACCGGGAAGACTCTCTCTTACCTGTACTTCCTACCTTACGTTTCAACTCTTGTCCACTCATTTAGTGGTCTTCCAGATTTATGTCTACTCCCATATTACCTTTGTCGCATATGACTTCCGAGATAGACCTACCCGTTGAATCCTAATTCCGAGTTTTCGGACTCTGAATCCATTTGGTTCCAATTTCAAATCATACCCATCACCTTGAGTCTGACTGCCTTTCCAAGCTAAACCCATCCGAACAAGATCCAACTTATTTTCAGATACGGACCCTATCCTATTTTGGAGCCACACTCTAATGTGGATTCACCTCTTCCTAATTCTAAGATAATTTTTATTAAATCCTAAATTCTTTCTTTTTTCATTTCATTTTATTTTTAACGAATTTTTTAAGCTTTTTTTTTTATTATAACAAATTTCCATTTTTTTTACCAATTAATTTTATTTAATACCCATAATTTTTCTAAACCATTATTTTTCATACCAATTATTTTTATTTATCCAATTATTTTTTATTATAACCCATTCTTTTTTTTAACACCAATTTTAGCTCCATGATTCAAGGATTTATTCTTCTTGTTGATTATGAGTGAAGACACAGTTGGTTCAGAGATTACTATTTTTGTGTTCTTCCTTTTTCCGAGAAACTCGTATTTGCAGCCTTAGCTTTATGTGCTTTAGAATTCTGGATACAAATATTTTCATTCGAAAGCTTGTCTGATCAATAATGTTTTCTGAGGTTCACATTTTTAATTCCTTCAGACTGGTTACATATGGCCTCTGACCATCATTTAGATTGATTAGAGGTCTTGACCAATTCACTTCGACCTTGATTGATGAGTCGTTGGACCATGAAAATGCTCTACAATTATGCGTGATTTATTTTGGCAACATATTCTCTTATATGAAAGCAGATTCCCTCCACTATTATATATTGCAAGGTTGTAAAAATCCC
The DNA here is from genome assembly GCF_051521515.1 of Lactuca serriola. Taxonomy (NCBI): domain Eukaryota; kingdom Viridiplantae; phylum Streptophyta; class Magnoliopsida; order Asterales; family Asteraceae; genus Lactuca; species Lactuca serriola. The sequence continues at coordinate 366,317,502 of NC_136411.1, read as the reverse complement.
TCGATGTTAGCTAGTCGGTGGACTGGGGTCAACGGATTAATCGGCTAGGCGGAGATTAATCAGGGAGCATTAGTTGCTAATTTGTAAGATTTTAAAAAATTAAATATGACTAATATCATATAAAAGTTCATAAATACCACTAATATCATAATAAAATAGGTTAATATGATAAATACAACACTAATCAATACATCAAATAGTTTATATTGAGACATAACTTCTCCAAAATGTTAAATTTTATCAGGTTCTACTATTTCAGTCATTTTGTATGCATGGATTAATCGGTAGGCGCTCTCTAATCGGTCAAGTGGCGCCTAGGGATTAATCACGGATTTGTCGGGACCTAATCGGGATTTTTACAACACTGATATAAAGTGGAGGTGAGTGGTCTTTTATTTTTTTAGTACACTATGTAGAACTTTAAAGAGAGATAGAGAGAGTCTTTGGCTGGGGATTCTCCCCATCCATGTGTGTTGTTCATGTATTACTTTGTTTTTCTCTATCTATTCATCACAGAGTACTCACATATTATGTTCATCATGTTCATACGATTATCTTCTCGATATTATTATTCCGCACCAATCCAATCGATAAAATGGGTTCCTGTAGTTTTCAGAGTGGTTTCATGTAAGAAAGGTAAAAAGTGAATAGGAATAAAAGTAAGACTCCTATGTTTAAGCTATTATGTAAATGATATGCAAGTGGTAATAAGTTGGGTAATGATCCATAAGTATATATATGTAGACTTATGAGATTATAAGGGTTAGTATGCAAAGATAAATGTTTAATGTAAAGTAAGAATCTATCTTAGTGGAAGAATTGAAAGGTTTACATAAAGTTTTACCGGGAATGAAAGAATAGTTAAAATTTGATTTAGGAGTCAAGTACACTTCTATGACCTAAGGATAAATATCATTCTCCAGAAAGAACTACTAATAAGCTAGTATGGGGGAAGAAAAATATAGAATTAAGATGTAACACGCAGTTTTGAAAGTACTCGGTTGTGGCTTCGGAGACCAAGGGTATAGGCGTAATGGGTCTTGGGTCTTATTCGGAAGGTTTTAGGATTGGGGTGTGGCTACGAGCGTAGGGCTTCCCGCCACCTTTTCGTGGATATAAATTTTGTCAGAAACGGACTTAGAATGAAGAAGTTATAACACTTTGAAGTATTTTCCAATATTGGCTCCTAATGGAGAAAAGTGGCAAAAAAGGTACCATGCATGGAAGGTGGTGTTGGGTCAAAAATATGGTTTATATTTTGCTTTTCTTAGATATTGTAGTTTTCGTTCTGAGGCCGAAAACTCCTTGGGTTTATTTGTAGCTTGCACCGAAAACCCATGTGTTTTCGGTCTAGCATTTGGGTTCGGGCTTTGGATTTAGTCCATAGGTATAAATAGGGTGGAGGAGGACTTTTTTACAAGTCTAGACTAAGGTGGGGAGTTTTTGGTTAGAGGAGTATTCATTCATAATCATATTGTACAGAGAGAAAGTAGAGAGAAGAAATGTGTGTGTGTGTGTGTGTGTGAATCTTATGTGTATGGAGCATCATTGAATATTATTCAATACATCATATATTATGTTGAATCATAAAAAGTGACCCTCTTAAACTTGGTCTACCGCAGCCTTCCAGGATGTGCAGTCAACACTGATTAGCAACCCTATCTACTGTCTTCAAGAACCGCAGTTCACTATCTATCTTTCATTGTATATCTTTTTATCTACTTTTCTCTTAATACCCTCTTTTGTCCAGTATGCCTTGCATGGCTACGCTTAGATAGTTTAATAAATATAACTCTTGGTCTCTATAATTAGAGCTCAATCTTTCTTATTCTATATTAGAGAACACTACGCATCTTGAATCTCATATCTTATGTTATCACCCTTATCTCCTTCTTGGTCTTAAAAGTTAACTAGAGTATAACCGAATATTATCTATCTTCGGAGCAAGTCATTCTTGCCTTAATCACTATGTTTGATCTCACTTACTAGCTTGGTCTGAATGCATTCCTTGTTAAGTATCAGCTTATGTGTATACTTGAGATAATACCTGTTGTCATTTATATTTCCTTACATTTCCGTACCTAACTCTCTAATTATCTAACTCTAACTTATTATTATTGTTGAACTTTTAGATCCTCTGAGATAAACTATTTCGCAACTATACTTGTTCTAACGTTTGTTCAAGTGTGTCTCAAGTTTTTCTCTCAATAATTGATATCATAGCCACAGTGGTTGCCTTTTGAAGCAAAACTTTGATTTTCAAAAAGCCTTATATACCACTGAAGCTCATCTTTTCAAAAATATAAAACAAAAAAAAAATAAAACAAAAAAAAAATCAAAACAAGGAAATATGGCACATGCATTATCTCTTAATGTATCAAACAGTGTTGGTGGTTCAAATAGAGCACCAATACTTGTGGCAAATGAGTATCATCACTAGTCCCAGAGAATGGAAATATATTTAAGGAGACTTGGAAGAGATGTTTGGAGATCTATTGAAGAAGGGCCTTACGTTCCTATTCTTACTCCAGTACAAACCGATGGAGCCATAGCCAGACTAGGAGGAGGTCAACCAACATTGAATTATCCCACCAAAGACGATCTTGAAAAGATGGAAAATGATGTTATTGCCTTTTATGAGATTTTGTGTGGATTTGCGTCTGACAACTTCAACTTAATCATAAATTGCATGTCTGCAAATGAAATATGGTATGTTCTTAAAAACCTATATGAAGGAACTGAACAAGCTCAGACAAAAAGCATACTATTGCACTCAGTGAGTTTAATAACTTTAAAGCTCATGCGGGTGAAAGTTTGGAAGATTCTTTTAAAAGGTTTAATTTGATAGTCACGAAGCTATCCAATGCCGGCACTGTCCGAAGCAACCATGAAAAAAATCTTCAGTTTCTTAACAGTTTAGGAAGACACTAGATGACTGCCAAAATGATTGTTCAAGGGGATAGAAAAAATCATTCTCTATCTCTCTATAAGCTTTACGATGAACTGCAAGCCCAAGAATCTACCGTACTCAAAGACTGTGCAGAATTCGATGGTTCACCAGCTCTCGTAGCATAATCTCCTCACTCTCAATCATACTCCGCATCATACGACAACCCTCCGCAATCATATGAAGCAGAATCAGATTATGATGACGAAGAAGAATTTTAGAATGCAATCGCTCTTGTCAGCCAAAAATTCAACCGATTACCACCTTCTTCATTCCGAAAGAATCAGCAATATAAAAAACCACCTTTCAACCGCAATCTTAACTCTCAAAACAATCACTCTCGTTTCACTAAAAACACTCACCCACCACTGCAGTCTCAAAATCATCAACCCAAGGAGGCACCGAAGTCCATCCAAACCACTAACTCCGGTACTCCTCAGAAGACAAAAGTGACGTTGTAATATGTAACAAGTGCAGCGAAGAGAATCACTTTACCAAAGATTTCAAGGCAAATGTAGTAAAAGATAGAGCATTCTATCTCAGAATGGCTCATGAACTGGAGGAAAAAGAAAAAGGAAGGGAATATGTTGCTCAAGTAAAAAGAGACTATCAAGTTGGGTCCTTATTGGATGAAGATGAGGACATCAGCAACATCAAAGGAAAGGGGAAGATTTGTATGAGAGCGACTGCCGATGTAGATTGCTTGACAAAGATGGAAAAGAATTATTGCTATATGGTAAAAGATGGGACACTCAGCATTGTCGAAAAGGTAAAACTTATGATTCAAACTCTAAATTATAGCATGCACGATTGTCAGCCCTTCATAAACAATCTTAATGAAAAATGCGCTTTCGTCCTTACAGACTATAACAAAGGATTAGATGAGAAGAACATTGCGTCCCATGAGATGTTTCACGTAAGAGGACTACCGGACAAAAAAAGACTCAAAATGACTATGTCAGAAAAGGACTTAATGTTAGAGAAAGATGCAAGAATGTTGAGTGAAACACAGTTAGAAATAGCTTTGAACCAGAGAGATTTAGCTCAGAGTGAAATTGTACGCTTAAATCTTTTAATAGAAAAATTGTTTAATGAAAGTGAAGCCATCGAGAATCTTGTTAACAATGGGACTACTGACAATACTTACAAATGGGGTTGGTCCAATGGGTACCCTACCACAACGGACTCATCACCCTGATTCAATAAAGATCGTCCCTACGTTCCTCCGGACCGAGAATTTTTATTTCCTATCCATAATAAAACATTTCCTGAAGATATCAAAGCTCACTTTGGTAGACTTCATGATCTAAGTAACAATTGTGTTATCGAGGAAATTCTCCCTGAATTTTCTAATCCTATAAATAGCACAACTCTTCCCAGTTCCCAGTCTTCATCAATGGCTAATGAGGAAATTGTTTTGAAAGGTACCAAAGTCTCAATGGACTTCCCATCTTTGCCGACAGACTGCAGTATCCCACCAATTGTCACACCAATGTGTAACACCCAAAGTCAAGAAGGCCAAGAAAGGAAAGAAAAACCTAAGTTTAAGGAATGACTCGACGAGTCCAAGTAGGAACTCGGCGAGTCCGAGCGGGATCCGGGTCGGGGAGTAAGTGACCAACTCGGCGAGTCGGCCAAGGAGATTCGGCGAGTCCGGTCTGTACGAGGAAAACCCTAAATTCGGGACTTGGAGCATATTTAAGCGCCTCATTCTCTTCCCTAGGGTTCCTTTACTGCCTCTTTCACCCAGAACACCAAACCCTAGCCGCCATATCCATTGTTGAGTCAATTATTGCTTTGAAGAGTGCATTAAAGCTTGGAGAAGGAAGAAGGATCTTAGAGGTGCATGAAGGGGCTATAGATCTGGGATTGGGAAGATATGTGACAACCCGAAATTTCCATTCTGTACAACCAATATCACTTCAATAGAAGCTATATCAGTCACAGTAAACTTTTAGACTTTTCCGTATAAGTTTGAGTAATTCAGGGTTTACACTTAAGGAGATATCAGGAGAGTGGATGCACTAGGGTTTTGGTGCAACAGTGTTACTCCAAAACTCTATTACATTAGAGTTCATTGCGGGAATAAAATATTTTCTACCAAAAAAATCTTAGGACTATATATAGAATTTTGAGCCATATTCATTCATTATTGACAATTCCAACTAGAGAAAAGTCAATTCTCTCTTACGGATCTTCGGGTTTTCATCCCAAATTGTGAATACCCTTCTCTAGTTGTATTATATGGCTTATAACATGTTTAATAACATAGATTACATAGCAAAACTGCAAGATTTGGGAGTTTACCACCCAAGAACATCTTGGGGAGTAAACTCCTATATGAGGCTTATATGATGCCTAGTCCCTTCCACATGTTAAATAATGACCTTAGGCTTGCAGGTAAGTGTAGTTAAGACAAGAAAACATCAAAGAACCACCCAAGTTTAGGTGTTCATGGCCCAAGGAGTTCTTAGACCGTGAACTCCAAAAACAAGGACCAAAGAGTGTTTTTAACACTCCTAAGGATTTGGACAATCACCTAGGCTTACTCCTAGTTATTAGAGGGACCTTAAAACATCATAAACCCCTCCCAAAGAGAGATTATGGCCGTAATCTCTAGGGGAAAAGGCTCTTGGGCCGTAAACATGAAGGAAGGGCACCAATGTGTGCCTAAATACTTCATTAGGCTTAGATAAATGTATAGAACTTATCCTACATGAGTTTGGGACTTGAAAGCACAAAAATATCCACTTCCAAATGAGTTTACGGCAGTAAACTCAAAATGAAATGGTCTTTGGGCCGAAAACTCCTAAAAGGAGTGTTTTGATGCCCTAAACCCTTCGAAGGATTAAACCACCATGGCAAATTGCTTCTAGAAATCATTTAGGACTTCAAAACACGAAATGACACTAAGTCTAGGAGTTCACGGCCGTAAAAACAAGAGTTTACGACCATAAACTCCTTGTGTGGGGTTATATTGAGAGTAAACTCAAGTATGAAGTCCCTTGGAACCCTAAACTCACTAGCCTTTTCCCACAACAACTTAGATGCAATCCTTAGGGCTTATGACACTTATATAAATTGTTTATTATGTTCTAGGATGTCTTAACATTATCAATTAGTAGTTGAAGACTAATTGGATACATATCTGTGGTATTATATGTTAACTAGGATTATAAAGTGTGTTCAAGACTTCACTTGTCACCTAGCGATCCTACATCTTCAGTTCATCCATACCACTCACTACAGGTGAGTTCATACCCCTTAACCAATGATTTAAATGTTTTTAAATGCTTTATGGGAGGGATACAAGTCAAATACTTATAGTTATTACATCAATCACATGTGATTAATAACTACAAAACCAGTGATTTCCTTATTGTTCAAATTGCTTATCAAACTGTTTTGCTTCAAACTATTTTACAAGCTCTTATACTTATCAAATACATTTGCTTAAACTCTGTTTTACTTATTATCAATTGCATGTCTAGGTAGGTATAGTTATATAACCAATGTTTAAAAAGCATAGGAAGGCCTGCCCTCCCTATTTCCTTTTCGCGCTTGAGATGTGGTCTAATGGGATATCGGGTACCCGTCCGAAGGTCGTTTAAATATTAGTTGTATATCATGTGTACATATGTAGTCATAAAAGGTCCTTCCAGTTCATTCGGTACCCTTGGGTAGCAAGGGTATACTTCCATGTTCATACGTACCGGTACATCACCAGTAAGTTACCATGGGGGTAGCATAAGAGGATACAATTATTATTACTAGAACAATGAAGCATATAATGAGTGAGTTCATTCATGAGTCAATACTTGCTAGATAGAGAGAGAACATTCGTTACAGCTAGCACACGCAGAACATTACAATACATTACTATACTATTACATAGATATGTTTTACATGATTACGTTTACATATATACGTTTACATGAGTGCGGTTACATATACTTTGATAGGACAGACATCACTAGGTGCTATAGCATAGAACAAGTCCAGGACCTAATTATACCGATGAATCACAACGCATTGTGGTAGTTATATCGGGTATACATGATCATAGTAATGTGGATGTTCACAGCTTGCATACAGGCAGGCGTCATGTAAAGGTCCCAAAATCCCTTTGACAGGGGAGCGTTTAGCCTGGGATCTAGCCATCACATTAGGCATTATCCCTCAAATAAGTCAATAGGAGTATAGAGGTAGTCACTTATTACAAATACTATAGTACTTATAAAGATTACCCTGGACTTAAGGTAATTAGTACGGTTGTAGTACGACACTACACCATAGTACTATCTCATTTTTCCCATTAACATTCACTTCGTGAATTTTCACAAGATGCACGGTAATGTAGAATCTATATTTTTGGTTAATGATAGTCCGAATTAGGGAAAACACACAATCTATGAAGAGACATACACACAGACACTAGATGCCTTGGTAGAAGGCTACAGTTAGTAGGAAACATAGGGTTTTCTAGGAGAGTTCAAACATTATATAAGAGCATCTTACAGAAACATTTTACCAACGTTTTCATACAAACTCAGACATTAATATACTTATGATCTCACTAGCATTAAGCTGATACTCGCTTTCAAAATAACTTGTATTCTCAGGTCACCACTAGACAGGTACAGGTGCTAGGCTTTTGAGAAGATGGAGTTCGTTCAAGACTCATCTTTTATTTTGATATGTATATTTTTTGGTGTCTATAACTTTGACAGAACACACATGTATGAAATTATATTATTAATGCAATGGATGATGTTGTTGCTTGTTTACTATTATTCATTGTTTGTGATACTGTACATGACGTCCTCCACCCCAGAATGTTTCCGCCATTCATGGTTTTGGGGTGTGACTGATAGGTTTCAGAGCTTTGTTTATAGTGAATATAGTATATCAACCCATAAAAGACATACTAACTATAAATACATAGGGATTAAAACACTCTGTCCAAGAGTTATACTTTTAAATAATAAAATATTTAAGTAAGTATATGTGCCTGCATTCATACTAAAATCAGTGTCACGATGAAAAGAACAAGAGTATTACGATTGTTGAATATCACAAGTAAGCCTGGGGATATATGGTCAGTCTTGAGAATGGCATAGCCTGATCAACTATGCTGGTCCGAGGAGTGATTAGCATATGCCCAAGAATGGTTGTGATGTGGCAACAAGTCTAAAAACATACCAACACAACAATAAAGAAATACCATAGGGGTATTTGGTCTTACTGCAACTATCTTAGCTAGTTCGTCTAAATTAGTTATTTCTTATATCCCTTTTCTGGCATAGATTTTAATGGCTGTATTTCATCATGGCGACCCGTACTTTCCACCCAATGGAAATGTTGGATGGCTTGAGGCAGAGTCCGATGATGAGCATCAAATCCCTTTGGATGATCATCAAGCAGAAAGCTTCTTGGATGGATCTGACTCTAAGCCTGAAGTCAATAACCTACCTCAAGTATGTCAAGCCCCGAATAACAACCCCGACTAGTATTTCAAAGACCCACACCTCTATGGGCAACAAACTTGAATACATGGAGCCATGAACAGGGTCAACCCATTCCCTACAATGGGGACAAAAATTTCTACAATGAAGTGAATTGTTATCGAGATTAAGAAAGCAATTATGATTGAATGATTGAAAATTAAGAACACAACGAGTAAATATTAATCAGATCTTATATTGAGTGAATATTGATTACAAAGCTTTTAAGCAGAAAGAATACTCAAGAGCAAAAGTACTTTCTACTATCCTCATTCCCTATTTATAGGAAGTATGAGTGTACAAAAAATATACTAAGTCTATTACAATAAGCTTCGCATAAAACTGTGACTTAGTAAAATAACTAAAAATGAGAAACTAAAGAAACAAACATTTCGACTTTTACAATTCATAACCTCTACAATCTCCCCCTTCGTAAACAGTCAAAGCTATTCAGTCCATAAGCCTCTGAACAGCTGAGTGAATTGTCTTTCGCACTTCTCCATACCAAGAAATCACCTTCTTAAGCTCCCTCTTGTCTCCTTCATTATTCTTCTTGTAGTTGTTCATACGAACAATAAAGTTCGTATATTGCGAAGAAGTATACCTTTCAACCTCTGAGACCTTGAACAAAAATTTCTTCGGCTTCCCCTTCATATCTCTTCCTGAAAATACCATGCCAAAAGGTTTCAGGCATATTTCCCCAACAACATACATAGATAATGCTGACTGGGTCAAGGTATCTTCCCAAGGAACATTCACTTCTCTTCCCAAAGTAGTTGCAAGTTCTTCATCAGTTAATGCCAAAAAATCGAAGTAATTATCGATAAAAGTCTTGACATGTGCGAACCTGATTCTAAACACTTCAGTTTCAGATCCTTTGAGCTTATTTTCTTCCATATGTATCAAAATAAGAGACACTTGAATTAGATCATTGCAATTCATTAGAGGGAAGTCAGCTATTGTGAAATCATACTGCTTGTTATCAGCTCGAATAACAAAATAACAAAAATTCTGAAGCATGTCTTCAAACATCGTATCCTTCTTGATCATCAACACCTTTTTCATCTTCATTATAGACCATACTTCATCTGGATTCTTTCCCAATACAGCATGAAATCTGATTTTCATGTGTATGTAGTCATCAGCATTATCAAACTTCTCGCTAATCTTGTATTGAGTTGTTATGAAAAGCATTTCATTTATCGGAAAATCCAACTGCCATTTGTCCGAATTCGCAATATCGTAAGTTCTCTTTGGCTTTTTCTCAAATTCATACATCTCCCTTCCCACCACTTTCGACTCTATAGTTTCATAAGAGTATAACTTCGCATGATCTCCTTTATTCATTGTGGGAGGATCACTTGCCCTTTGTCTCATTACGCTTTGAACTTGCCTCATCCTTTCCAACTCAGCCTCTGCTTCATCTTTCTTCTCCTCCTTCGACTTTTCATACAAAACCCCTTTTCCTTTTCCCACATTATCAGTTGGAGGTTTCGCACTAGAACTTCCTTCTTTAGACCCAATAGTTATTCCTTTGGCTATTGGTCTTGTGGTTATTGTTGTTGAGGAAATCGGCAAAGTGAATATTGGAAGAGTAGATTTTAGCTGAGTAGATATGACTTTCCCCACGGTCTTCGCATCATCCTCTTTACTTGAGTTTTTCTCTCCCCCTTGCACCCCTGTGAAAGCAGGTGGGGCACTCTTCAGTAGTAAAGAGGTAAAGGTCGCAATTGGAGCAAGTGCCTTCTGAATTTCTTGTTCCAAAGTATTGACTTTGAGAGACAAGAATTTAGGAGTGAGAATAGACGGAGATGAAGATTGCGAAACCAAGGATTTCAACTCAGTCACCATTTGAATCAACTGATCAAACTTCTCCGTGTTTTCTTTGTGATTCGCTTCAAAGATAGGAGCAGCAATAACTTTGTTGATGTCTGAGACAACTACATCAACCCTCTTCTTCCTCTTCAATCTCATTGATTTCACTCACATTATCTGAATTGTCATCAATATCAGCATAATTGAGTTGAGAATCAAGATTTGGGGTTTCAGTTTTCTTTAAGATTTTCACTTGTTCATTCTTTGTCAAACTTTTATTGACAATACTAACCAACTCATCAGCATTCAAAAATTCATCAATTTTGAAAATACCATATGCGAATCTATCTTCAGGTATTTTGTCAAATTGAGCAATTGTGTTCTCGCAATCATAAGACACAACATCAACTTTTTCACCATCATATTCAAGAAAAGGTAAAATTTCCTATGTTGTTCTTTGCTAATGTCAAATGAATGCTGTAAAGCAGTTAATTTTTCATAGAAACGCTTAGCAGAGTTGCAATATATATTTCTTTGTGCTAGAAACAACCTAACTTCATTTCCAAGATTGTCCCTATCACAATTGACATTTTTGATTTGCAATTCAAGTTTTTCTACTCTGCTTCGTTTTATTTCTAACTCTCTTCATGTCTCAACTAGTTGCATATTTAAATTTTGAGCTTCAGTACTAGCAGACACAATAATAGAATCAAAATAAGCAACAGTATCATCAAAAGAAGTAATTTCAGTATCATAAGCAGATAAAGGAATATTGGAAGATTCAAGAATAGCACGTACCTTGGTGGTCATTGGTGATTTGTCTGTGGATTTGGATACGAAGCACCTACCTGAAACATTCAATTCGCAATTTTCTTCAAAGCTTGCGAACATTGCTCCATGAGTTGGATTCCTCATTTCTTCGTCATCGGATCCTGAAGACCATATCTGATATGTTCCACTTTCTTCCTCATCAGATTCACCCTTCGCAACAAGTGACATTCCTTTTGTCTTTGCACGCAACTCTTCAATCTTTTCCGAATAGTAAGCTTCATCTTTCACTTTGTTCTTTTTCTCCTCTTTCTTTCGCAACATGTAATCAACTACGAAGTGATTCACACCATTGCAGTAGTGACAATAGATTCCAGAATCACCTTTCAGTTTCTTCACATCTTTATCATCTTTTTGCTTTTCATCAACATTTTCCATTTTCTTCTTCTCCTCTCCTCCAGCTTTTGAGACTCCACTCTTTGCATCATTTGCCTTTCCGTTTGGATTAAAAGGCTTTTTGAAAAATTTCTTAACTCTGTTGTTTGAGTAGAATGCTACAGCTTCATCATCTGAGTTCATTAAGAAGCCTTCATTGTCTGAACCATCTGTTTCATCAATTTCGACTTCTGATACCTTTGAAACAAGAGCCAAAGGTCCTCCTATACTCTGTTTTGATTCTTCATACATTTCTGAAACTTTACTTTCGTATGTTTTCAGCTGATTGTAGAGATCCTTCAAGCTGGTTGTATCAAAACTCTGTTGGTTCTTAATCATCATACTCACACTTCGCCATTCCTTGCGAAGGCCCATGATGAATGTTAAATTGAACTCCATGAGAGACCTAGTGATTCCATACCTATTGCAGCGATACCCAAGCTCATTTAGACGATCATATTAATTTTCAAGAGTTTCAGCATCCTTTTGTCTGAATTCCTTCAGTTCAACTAGACATTGCTTCACAGAGTTGATCTTCGTCTTTTCGCTACCATGATACTTCTCTTTTAGAGTGATCCAGATCTCCTTGGCTGTTTTACAACTACGGATGTAATTGTAAACCATAGGAGGTAGAGCACCTCTTAGTTCCCTCATGCATCTCTTTTCATTCTTTTTCAAACCGGTTTGTTGATCAGCAACTTCAGCAGAAGTAGTAGACGGTCTGATTGCTTGAACATTAGCAGGAGCTTGCACTGTTCCATTGATACAATTCAAAAGTTCTTCATCAATTCCATTTAAGTAATCCTCCATTCTATCAGCCCACTGATCATAGTATTCAGGGATTAACATCGGAATTTTGGTTGAGGAACCAAGCAAGTGAGAGAAAGAAGTCATTGTATTCATGTTGAAGTTCGCCATTGATGAACACGGAAATTTTCAGAAAGCTTGAAAAACTTGATGAATTTGAGAATTGATCAACTGAAATGATCACAAATTACTAATCGATCACTCGACTAAACAATTCAAAGACATAATCAATTCAAATCTGAAGATCAAATGTGATTTTCAAAACCAAAATGCGCGGAATATTTTGAGTAAAGTTACTACTCAAAAAGCAAATAATTCTAACACGAAAATCAGATCGATGCAGTTTGAGTCCTACTCTGATACCAATTGTAGTGACAAAAGAACATGGTTTGGCATGCGGAATTAAAGCTTGCACAATTGAACATGGTGATTTGGGTGTTTAAGATATATATTGAATGTATATGGTGTTACACAAAAAGGATTTAGATGTAGACTACATAAATAACACACACTTACACACTCACCTTTACATCTCTCAAGCACACCTCTACAAGTGGTATGAACCCACTATTTATAGAGGTGTTTACATGTCTCTCTCTCACTCTAAGTAACAAATGGGTCTAAAGGCTAAACCAACACATGCAAGTGGGTTTACACAAGTCAAACATTTACAAAGTCATGAATGAATAACTTTGCACCCCAACATTCTCCCCCTCAAAGTTAGGAATGAATGACCCACTTCAAATCTTCCAAAATCAAGCACTATGTGGTTCAAGCCTCAAAGGTGACACATGTTGAAACAAACTTCAATCTTCAATTCTTCCATGATTCTTCAATTTGGGCTCTAGGATGTGAGACCACACAATCTGAGCAGCAACGAATGATCAAGAGTATTCCAAACTCCAAATAATCACCCTAAAGTTGCGCGTAAAAACACACCCCAAAAATCTTCAATAATTCCAAACCCATTTCGAATACATCACTTCCGAACTTCCAATTGCATCATCTCGTGGCTTCAAAACTTCAAGATCACTTCGGTCTTCAAATCCGCGTAATAAGAAAAATTCAAGTTCGAATTTCCATATAAAACTTCTCCCCCTTTTTATAATAGAAATTTGATTATAAAACTCCAAGGAAAAAGAACGTGCTCTATTTGGAATTTTTCATGTCAAAACTTCCCCTTAACATGTGGCATAAACTTTGTGCTTCAATCCGAAAAATCCAAAAAATAATCAATTTTTAGCTTCATCCACGGATCACCTTTGACAAAATTTCTCAAAAATGGGTTACGTTCGTAGGATTTCTCGGAAGACGATACTGGGTCAATCATCTGTCAATCGAATCTTGGAGATTGATGCTAGCACCGGTGTTAACATTGTCCGCATTCGTCAACTAGAGTCTGCTTATGAAAGGACACTGGTCCATAATGCAGCTCTTCAGAGGGAACTCACTGAAACGCGATCTGAAGTCAGAGAACTTCGAGCTCAGCAAGCAAGGGTTGATAGGCGTATCAGGGACCTAGGACACCTTCTGTCAGGATCAAGGACTCACTCTGGCAGTTCTCGTCGCCGATAGATCCTTATCAACTTCCCTTTTAGATATAACCTAGTTATGTAAAACTTTGGTCTATTTTCCTATCTTGTAAATCCTAGGCTTGTTAGGTTGTAATTCTTTTAAAATTTTCCCATTTTGGTTGATGTAAGGCCTATTACTGTTGACTGTTTTTCCCGAACTCTTTACATCAGTATTACCAATAATATTGACAGGTACCTAATCATATGGGAATTATTATCCAAATATAATCATCTATTAGTTTAGATCTTCATTCAATCGTATTGCTGGGCTATGGAGAGTTAGTCCATGAGTCTTTCTCATCAATTCTTCCATAAAATTCTTATCAATTCTTTCATCCTCATAAACTTATAGATCAAAGATGCCACCTCGCAGAAATCCAAGGAGAAACCCATATAACGAAACACCGCCTCCTCCACCTCCACAACCACCTACTCCTCAGTTCGACACGACAGATCTAAATGCTGCCGTAGCTGCGGCTGTGGCTTCCGCCATGGCCCACTATCATTCATCTGGTTCTACTGGAGGAGGAACCCCTATTCAGTCGGTTTAGGTTGAAGCTCCTGTGCGCTCGATAGAGTGCTCCTATAAGGACTTCACTAACTGCAAGCCATTGTCCTTTAAAGGGACTGGCGGAGTCATTGCCCTCTCGCAATGGTTCGAGAAAACCGAATCGGTTTTCGAAATCTACTCTTGTCCCGAGGAGAGCAAGGTGAAGTATGCTGCTTGCACCTTTGAAACAAAAGCCCTAACATGGTGGAACGGCCATGTTAAGTCACTAACTCTTATAGTGGCTAATGCGATGGGCTGGGAAACCTTGAAAGACCTCATGATTGAGGAATATTGCCCGAGGGGCGAGATCCAAAAGTTGGAGGAAGAACTGTGGAGCCTAACCATGAAGGGCTCCAACGTAGTCGCCTACACCACCAGATTCTGTGAACTGGTGGCCCTCTGTCCCAACATGATTCCTTCAGAGGGAAAGAAGATTGAAAGATATATATGGGGATTGGTGCCCCCATACCAGGTAAATGTTTTGGCATCACAACCCACTACATTTGATAGTGCCAAGCGATTGGCACAGACCATGGGGTTCGTACCCCGGCCGCAACAACTACCCTGGACGTCTCAGAACCTACAAGGACTGCTGACCCCAAGCAAAAGTTCTAGGATGACAAGAAGAAGTCTAAGGCTGCCAAGAAGAGGCAGGTCGTGGCAGTACATGCTGCGATAGCCCCTGCCACTACTGCTCCGGTAAAGCAGTACTCTGGAAGTTTGTCTAAGTGCAACAAGTGCAACTTCCATCACGTCGGCGCATGCCGGGAGATGCAGTGTCTGAACTCCAATGGAAAGGGGCACACAGCCCATTTCTATAAAGCTCCGGCGAAGCCAATCAACCAAGCCCCCGGTGCTGGAGCGGGCCAAACTTGCTACGGATGTGGCGAACTAGGCCACTTCAAAAGAAACTGCCCGAAGGCTGGGTTTGCCAGTGGAGTGACAAGAGTTCTGGCCATAGGCCAAGAGGAAGCGGTTGCCGACCCTACAGTGGTCACTGGTACGTTCCTCCTCGATAACTCTTATGCATGCATTGTATTTGATAGTGGAGCGGAGAGGAGTTTCGTGAACCAAAAATTTGCTCATTTACTTACGCAGAAATCACGAGCACTTAATGAACCGTTCACTATAGAAATGGCTAATGGGAAGACAGAGAGCACTAGCAATATATTCACAGGTTCTACCCTAACCTTAGATAACAATTCATTTGCAATCGATCTTATGCCGAGCTCAATTAAAAGTTTCGACGTCATTATCGGCATGGACTGGTTGAGTCTCCATCGTGCCGATATCATGTGTTACGAAAAGGCTGTTTGCCTTAATTTGCTGTCTGGCGAAACCTTAGTAGTCTATGGTGACAAACCCGGCACGAACCTTCGTATCATCTCGAGCATCCAGGCTCAGAAATTCTTACGAAAGGAATGTCATGCATTCCTTGCTCATGTGGTTGATGTGAGCCAAGAAACGAAGGAAATTCAGAACATTCCAATAGTACACGAATTTCCCGACATATTTCCAGAAGAACTCCCAGGATTACCTCCGCAACATCAAGTCGAGTTCCGAATCGACTTAGTTCCAGGGGCTACCCCAGTAGCCAAATCGCCCTATCGTCTAGCACCTGCAGAGATGCAAGAACTGTCCAGTCAACTTAATGAACTGCTCAACAGGGCTTTATAAGACCAAGTTTCTCACCCTGGAGAGCTCCAGTCTTGTTCATCAAAAAGAAAGACAGATCGTTTCGTATGTGCAACGACTACAGGGAGCTCAACAAGCTAACGGTCAAAAATCGTTATCCTTTACCTTGGATCGACGATTTGTTTGACCAACTACAAGGGGCGAACTTCTTTTCAAAAATCGACTTAAGATCCGGATATCACCAACAACGAGTGCTAGGGGAGGATGTTCCAAAGACAGCCTTCCGAACTCGTTATGGGCACTACGAATTCGTAGTGATGCTGTTCGGATTAACGAACGCACCCGCTGTATTCATCGATGACATACTTATCTACTCTCGAAGTATGGAGGAGCACAGTCAACCTCTACGACAAGTCCTCGAAACATTACGTTTGGAGAAGCTCTACGCGAAGTTCTCAAAATGCGAATTTTGGATTCGACGAGTCAAATTCTTAGGGCACGTGGTTAGCGAAGAGGGAATACACGTGGACCCTTCCAAAAATCAAGGCCATTGAGAACTGGTGAGCACCGAAGACGCCTACATAAATTCGTCAATTTCTATGCCTCGCTGGCTACTATCGCAGGTTCATTGAGAACTTCTCCCGCATAGCGAAACCTCTTACAACACTAACCCAGAAGGGCATGGCCTTTGACTGGGAAGAGAAGCAGGAAAGAGCGTTCCAAACGCTCAAATGAGCCTTGTGCACCGCACTAATTCCATCCCTTCCCGAAGGAATAAAAGACTTCGTAGTCTATTGCAATGCATCGAATCAAGGGCTCGGATGTGTTCTGATGCAGCGGGGAAAGGTCATCGTCTATGCCTCGAGACAACTAAAGACACATGAAGTCAACTACACAACCCACGATCTTGAACTAGGAGCAGTTGTGTTTGCTCTGAAGATCTGGAGACATTACTTGTACGGAACGAAGAGCACTATCTTTACAGACCACAAAAGCTTACAACACATCTTCGACCAAAAGGAGCTTAACATGAGACAACGACGGTGGGTCGAGCTACTCAATGATTACGAATGCGAAATTCGTTATCATCCGGGTAAAGCCAACGTAGTAGCTGACGCCCTAAGTCAGAAGGAATACTCTGGTCGTAGAGTCAAATCATTGACTATAACTATCCATTCACACTTGTCCACCCAAATTAAGGCAGCTCAGCTTGACGCTTTCAAGCCTGAAAATGTGGCGGGTGAATCCCTAAGAGGGATGGATAAGAACTTGGAGGTTAAGGGTGACGGAGCTTACTATTTCATGGACCGGATTTGGACCCCGAACCTAGGTGGTTTTAGAAACTTAGTCATGAACGAGGCGCACAACACTCGTTATTCCGTACACGTGGGATCAGATAAGATGTATCTGGACCTCAAAAAGTTATACTGGTGGCCTAACATGAAAACAGAGATTGCTACCTTTGTGAGTACATGCCTTACTTGCGCAAAGGTCAAGGTCGAATACCAGAAACCCTCCGGTCTTTTACAACAGCTGGAGATACCAGAATGGAAGTGGGAGCGGATAACTATGGACTTCATAACCAATTTGCCCAAGACGATGGGTGGACTTGATTCCATATGGGTCATCGTCGATAGACTAGTCAAGTATGTACACTTCCTACTGATCAAAGAAACAGACAAGATGGAGAAGCTTACAAGGACTTACATTAAGGAGATTGTAAGACTGCACGGTGTTCCTTTATCCATTATCTCGGACAGAGATAGTAGATTCACTTCAAGGTTCTGGCAGTCATTACAAAGTTCCTTAGGAGCTAGGTTGCACATGAGTACAGCCTACCATCCACAGACCGACGGGCAAAGTGAGAGAACTATCCAGACCTTGGAAGATATGTTGCGAGCATGTGTGATCGACTTCGGGAAAGCATGGGATACTCATTTACCCCTTGTCGAATTTTCCTATAACAACAGTTATCACACGAGCATAAAGGTTGCTCCATTCGAAGCCCTCTATGGCCGAAAGTGCAGATCCCCTCTGTGTTGGGTTGAGGTGGGTGATACCCAGTTAGCTAAGGGATGAGTCCCCGAAAGCACTCTCACGGGTCCGGAGATCATTCGGGAAACGACAGAGAAGATTGTTCAAATTTGTGAACGATTGAGAGCCTCTAGAGACCGACAGAAAAGCTATGTTGACAAGCGAAGGAAACCTTTGGAATTCCAGGTGCGCGACCGAGTCTTACTGAAGGTCTCACCCTGGAAGGGCTTAATACGCTTTGGAAAGCGTGGGAAGCTCAATCCAAGATACATAGGGTCTTTCGAGATTCTTGCGAGAATCGGCCCTGTAGCTTACAAACTCAACCTACCACACGAACTCAGTAGCATACATCCTACCTTCCACGTCTCAAACTTGAAAAAGTGTCTGTCCGATGAGACTCTTGTTATTCCACTCGACGAGATCGAGATCAACGAGAGCCTCAACTTCGTGGAGGAACCAGTAGAGATCATGGACCGACAGGTCAAGCAAACAAAGCAGAGCCGTATCCCGATAGTGAAGGTTCGCTGGAACGCAAAGCGTGGACCTGAATTCACTTGGGAACGAGAGGATCAGATGAAACTGAAATACCCTCATCTTTTCGCTTAGTTATTTGTAACTTCTTATTTGCTTAAATTCTAATTTCGGGACGAAATTCCTTCTAACGGGGGGATGATGTAACAACCCAAAATTTCCATTCTGTACAAACAATATCACTTCAATAGAAGCTATATCAGTCACAGTAAACTTTCAGACTTTTCCGTATAAGTTTGAGTAATTCAGGGTTTACACTTAAGGAGATATCAGGAGAGTGGATGCACTAGGGTTTTGGTGCAACAGTGTTACTCCGAAACTCTATTACATTAGATTTCATTGCGGGAATAAAATATTTTCTGCCAAAAAAATCTCAGGACTATATATAGAATTTTGAGCCATATTCATTCATTATTGACAATTCCAACTAGAGAAAATCCAATTCTCTCTCACGGATTTTCGGGTTTTCATCCCAAATCGTGAGTACCCTTCTCTAGTTGTATTATATGTCTTATAACATGTTTAATAACATAGATTACATAGCAAAACTTCAAGATTCAGGAGTTTACCACCCATGAACATCTTGGGGAGTGAATTCCTATATGAGGCTTATATGATGCCTAGTCCCTTCCAAATGTTAAATAACTACCTTAGGCTTGCAGGTAAGTGTAGTTAAGACAAGAAAACATCAAAGAAACACCCAAGTTTAGGTGTTCACGGCCCAAGGAGTTCTTAGACCGTGAACTCCAAAAACAGGGACCAAAAATTGTTTTTAACACTCCTAAGGCTTTGGACAATCACCTAGGCTTACTCCTAGTTATTAGAGGGACCTTAAAACATCATAAACACCTCCCAAAGAGAGATTACGGCCGTAATCTCTAAGGGAAAAGGCTCTTGGGCCGTAAACATGAAGGAAGGGCACCAATGTGTGCCTAAGGCCTTCATTAGCCTTAGATAAATGTATAGAACTTATCCTACATGAGTTTGGGACTTGAAAGCACAAAAATATCCACTTCCAAATGAGTTTACGGCAGTAAACTCAAAAGGAAATGGTCTTTGGGCCGAAAACTCCTAAAAGGAGTGTTTTGATGCCCTAAACCCTTCCAAGGATTAAACCACCAAGGCAAATTGCTTCTAGAAATCATTTAGGACTTCAAAACACAAAATGACACTATGTCTAGGAGTTCATGGCCGTAAACACAAGAGTTTACGACCGTAAACTCCTTGTGTGGGGTTATATGGATAGTAAACTCAAGTATGAAGTCCCTTGGAACCCTAAACTCACTAGCCTTGTACCACAACAACTTAGATGCAATCCTTAGGGCTTATAACACTTATATAAACTGTTTATTATGTTCTAGGATGTCTTAACATTATCAATTAGTAGTTTAAGACTAATTGGATACATATATGTGGTATTATATGTTAACTAGGATTATAAAGTGTGTTCAAGACTTCACTTGTCACCTAGCGATCCTACATCTTCAGTTCATCCATACCACTCACTACAGGTGAGTTCATACCCCTTAACCAATGATTTAAATGTTTTTAAATGCTTTATGGGGGGGGGGGGGGAATACAAGTCAAATACTTATAGTTATTACATCAATCACATGTGATTAATAACTACAAAACCAGTGATTTCCTTATTGTTCAAATTGTTTATCAAACTGTTTTGCTTCAAAGTATTTTACAAGTTCTTATACTTATCAAATACATTTGCTTAAAGTCTGTTTTACTTATTATCAATTGCATGTCTAGGTAGGTATAGTTATATAAGCAATGTTTAAAAAGCTTAGGAAGGCCTGCCCGCCCTATTTCCTTTTCGCGCTTGAGATATGGTCTGGTGGGATATCGGGTACCCGTCCGAAGGTCGTTTAAATATTAGTTATATAACATGTGTACATATATAGTCATAAAAGGTCCTTCCAGTTCATTCGTTACCCTTGGGTAGCATGGGTATACTTCCATGTTCATACATACCGGTACATGTAACGCCTGTGTTTCGGGCTTGCCATTTGTAGCAATGTAATAGTCTAGGTTAACCTTTGTAACCCATTTTGAAGTAATAAGATTGTATTATTTGAGTATTTTGTGTTTTGTGCATAATTGCTTAATTATGTGGTTTGATTAATTAAGAATAAAAAAATAAGCGTCAAAATTTAAGTGTAAAATAAACATAATATCTTTGATTAATGTTGTAGTAGTTGAAACGAGGTTTCCGAATATATATAGAACGCCCGAATTTGACTTCGTATGAGGGAGTTATGATTTATCGAAGTTCCGGCTTAGCGGTATACAACTTGTTTTACTCGATTTGAGATCGAGGGGTTTTTAGCCGAAGCAATCTAAATGAGAATCGAAGATCTCATTGTTGGTATTGAAGCGATAAAAAGTTAGGCGAGAACGGACGTCAAACGAAGAAGTTATGAATTTATAACGAAAGTTTCTGTCCCGGCCTATTAAAAATAATTAATAAAAATAAATTCAAAATTAGCCGACGAAGTCTAAACGAAAGTTGTAGAGCGTAGTCTCACCTTCGCGTGGATATAAAGAACGTCGAAAACGGAGTTCGTATGAAGAAGTTATGAATTTCCGAAGTTTATAAATCATTTTGTATTTAAATTTAAATCAAAATTCGGAAGCATTATCCGAAGCCGAGTCACCCGTCTGATCCGAGGTACGCCCCGCGTACGCGAGAACGCCCCGCGTACTCCGATAGTGTCGACACATCGGATGACGCATGCAATGACGATTTCGGAGCCCTGTACGCCCCGCGTACAGGCGTATGCCCCGCGTACTCCGAGGCTCCAGCCTCTATATAAAGGATCCGAGGACAGCCTTCTTTGTTGTTCAATTTCTTCTCTTCTCTCTAGTCTTTTGCATCGTTTTTCGTGCCGAAGCTATCCCGAAGTCCCGGTATCATACCCTAGCCCCGAGGCAAGTCCCGAGATCCCGAAGATCCCGAAAAGTGCGGTTCCCGAGTCGAAGCTCTGCCCGCGAGAAGTTCGATTTTTGTGAAGATCTTCCAGATCTGTTGTGGATTACTACTTCTATAAGCCGTAGTGCTGTCCGATCATCTTCTGATCAAGTGAGTGTGTAGTTATTTTCCAAATACAATAATACGAAGTATTATATATAAAATACGTGCTATGTGTATATATTTGGTTGTGTTATGTGTGAATGAGTATTCACTCTCTTCTATCTTATAGATCTGCTTATTTATTTATGAGATATGTGTTATGTGTGTGTGTTCCTCATCTGTTATGTGATATATGTGTTGATTAAAGCATGCTATACAGGTTTTCTTTAAACTATGTATACAAATGTATATTTTTATCTACTAATATGTTGGGTAGAACAAGGGTAGACAGTTGGTGTGTAATAAACATATGAGAGGCCTCGTTGTTGTTTGATTGAGTCATCTAGCGGAGTTTAGATGACGACCACTGGCTATTCTAGACAGTCTTGTGGAAACATTAGCAGGTTCGCCACCTGTAGGTGTTAATGAACTTGGGTGTTCATTCGCTGTACTCCATCCCCCTCATGGTTGCCTTATTTGACTTATATTGCTGAGGTACCCCCGAAGCATGTGTTGTCGCCCCGATGAAATATTCTTAGACTAGGTCCCTTATGTTAGTTGTTTTAGGGACATTAAAGTGAGAATAACGGGAATGGGTAATTGGGTTATTGTTGGTTGGTGAAAGTTAAATATGATATTTATTGTGGGTTGAAAACCCTATATGCTCACCAGGCTCCCAAGCCTGACCCACTCAGTTTTAAATTGTATTACAGGTAGTGGCGGAAGGGCATGAGATGGATGAACCATCAAGTTGTTTTGTTTACAAGTCTGCATATGCTTATATTTGTTATATGACTTGTAATGTATTCGTTTATGCTTATTGGTCTGTATCGGAACATGACACCCCGAGTTTTGATTATAATGAAAATACATTTCTTTTATGAAATGCTTCGGTAAACAATGTTTTATCATGTTTTGTTTTTGGGAACAAATTCCGCAACTCTTTCAAATCAAAAGGATTTACTCTGAAAATATTTAAAAGCATAAATGAAAATCGGTCTTTTTTGGCCGAGATTTTGGGGATGTCACAGTTGGTATCAGAGCATTAGTTTAAGCGAACTAGGAATTTGTTGGATTTCTAGACTTAAACTTAGAATGCTAAGTGGAATTTTGAGATGTGTGTCTGTTATGTTTTAGACACGAGCACTAGTTTATTTTAGGAAAGTTGCCTAAAATGCTTTATGTGCTAAATGTTATATGTTGCCATATATGATATTATTTGTTCGGATCTATGGTCTGTTGCCGACCGGATCTAGAAACCTTATGTGTGTAGGATCCTAAGCGTACGTCTACGATATTAGAACTAGCATGTAAACGTTTCGGAGTGATAAGGATGATTTGAATATCCATCATGATTGAGGATCTAATTTCACCTTATTTGGTGTGTAGATCAAAATGGTGAGAACAAGAAGTGGAGTTGGAAATGCTGACGAAAACAGGAATCAACCACCAGTGATTGAGCCAATACATGTCGTAGCAGCAGCACCGGAGCCAATAACCATGGTTGGTGTGCAATTGATGATTCAGACGATGTTGGATCGTCAGATGGATGAAACTAGACGGTTGCTTCGACAAAATCGTGAAGAACTGTCGATTCGTGTGGAAGAGCCTGAATTAAATGAAGGGCACTCGGAAGGTGGAAACTTCAGTGGGTCTATTGGCCAAGCCAACCCACCGATAGTTAGGCAAGATAACCGTGAAGGAAGGAATGATGGAATGGGATGCAGGTACAAGGACTTTTTGACTTGCAAACCATCGACCTTCAATGGAAAGGAGGATCCGATTGGGGTTATGGATTGAATCTCCGAAATGGAGTTAGCCTTTATGACATGTGGCTGTAGAGGCAAGTTGCAAACTATCTATGCCGTGCGTCAATTCCGAGGTGGAGCCGTTCGTTGGTGGAACACTCTAGGGAAGACCTTAAGCCCTAATGAGCCACTGCAATTGTCATGGGCAGAGTTCTTGGTGCAGTTTAAGCGCAAGTTCTGCTCGGCTCAAAATCTGTTGGAGTTGGAGAATAAGTTTTTGACATTGACGAAAGGTAGCATGTCAGTTGATGAGTACACCAATAACTTCACCGATAAGATGGAGTTTGCCTTGCGTATCGTTCCAGACGAGCTGACAAAGGTGGATCGGTATGCGAAGGGACTTCCATGGGAGTACGAGGTGCCAGTACGTCAGGCACTTACTCTAGAGGCAGCTATCTGGGCTGCCAAGTCTGTGGAGAACATGACCAAGGGGAGAACCACCATCAAGTTTGAGGTTGGTGAGAAAAGGAAGTTTGAGGGAACATCTGGTTCCAGTAAGAAGAACAAATTTTCGAAATCTGATTCGAAAAAGTTTGGAGGAAAAGGAGGCGAGGCGAAGTGGTGTGATAAGTGTAAGAAAAGGCACTTTGGGAAATGTAGCGAGGATGTGACCTGCTACAAGTGTGGAAAGGTCGTACATTTTGCCAATGAATGTCCGAACAACAAAAGGATGTGTTTTGGGTGTAATGAAGAGGGGCATATTTTGAAAGACTGTCCGAAGAAGAAGGAGGCAGCGAAGCCCAAAATTCCACCAAAGCCGAAGGCGAGAGCCTTACAGATGACACTTGAGGCTGCGAAAGATGAAGCTGATGTCGCTTCAGGTACCTTTCTCGTAAACGAATTACCTGCTCATATATTGTTTGATTCTGGAGCCAACTACTCCTTTATTTCGCATGAGTTTGGTAGAAAGCTAGCTTTGCCTGTTGATAGACTAGATGATGCTTTATTAGTTGAAGTAGCTAGTGACAAGTTGGTACCTGTTAGCCATCGTATGAAAAGCATCTTAATTGATCTGAATGGGAATAAGTTTCACGAGGAATTATTGCCTATCGAACTAAGTGGTTTCGACATCGTGTTGGGAATGGATTGGCTTAGCGCCAATGATGCCGAAATTTTATGCAAGAAAAAGATAGTTAAAGTAAACCCGCCTGGAAAAGATTCGTTTATGGTGTATGGGGACAAACGCAGAGTGAATTCTGGGATCATTTCTCTAATGAAAGCCAGAAAGTGTTTGACCAAGGGATGTACATCATATTTAGCATTTGTGATTGATGCTAAGAAAGAAAAGAAGGTGATGCAGAGCATTCCAGTGGTGTGTGATTATCCGGAAGTATTTCCCGAAGATCTTCCTGGATTACCACCTGATAGACAAGTGGAGTTTAGAATAGACTTGTTACCAGGAACCACGCCAATAGCAAAAGCACCTTATCGATTAGCACCGACGGAGATGAAGGAGCTAATGATGCAACTTCAGGAGTTATTGGACAAAGGTTTCATTAGACCTAGTTCATCGCCCTGGGGAGCTCCGGTGTTATTTGTAAAGAAGAAAGATGGAAGTATGAGAATGTGCATCGATTACAGAGAGCTGAACAAGGCAACAATAAAGAATAGATATCCGTTGCCGAGGATTGATGACCTGTTTGATCAATTGCAAGGTTCGAGCTATTTCTCGAAGATCGATCTTAGGTTAGGATATCATCAGCTGAAAGTAAGAGAGCAAGATATCGAGAAGACTGCATTCAGAACTAGATATGGACACTACGAGTTCTTGGTTATGTCGTTTGGACTAACCAATGCTCCGGCAGCGTTCATGGATTTGATGAATAGGGTTTGTAATCCTTTCCTTGATAAATCCGTGATAGTGTTTATAGACGACATTCTGATCTACTCGAAAAGCCAGGAGGAGCATGGCAGACACTTGCGAGAAGTGTTAGAAGTTTTGAAGGAGGAGAAGCTTTATGCAAAGTTCTCCAAATGTGATTTTTGGATTCGTGAGGTCCAATTCTTTGGTCACGTGGTCAACCAAGAAGGGATAATGGTTGATCCAGCGAAGATCGAAGCTGTGACGAAGTGGGAACAACCGAAAAGTCCCACGGAGATTCGAAGCTTTTTGGGATTAGCCGGATATTACCGAAGGTTTATCCAAGGTTTTTCTTCGATTGCTACTCCATTAACAGCTTTGACCCACAAAGGAGCTACTTATGCTTGGAGTGAGAAGCATAAAGAAGCATTCGAGAAGTTAAAGAAGAAGCTATGCGAGGCACCGATACTTTCTCTACCCGATGGAGTTGAAGACTTCGCTGTTTATAGCGATGCGTCTGGTGTTGGATTGGGTTGTGTTTTGACCCAAAGAGAAAAGGTGATAGCATATGCGTCTCGACAGCTGAAAGAGCATGAAAAGAATTACCTTATTCATAATTTGGAGTTAGCAGCGGTAGTTTTGGCTCTGAAAATATGGAGGCATTACCTCTATGGCACGAAGTGCAAACTTTTCACTGATCATAAGAGTCTCCAATACCTCTTTAATCAGAAAGAATTGAATATGAGGCAACGACGCTGGCTAGAATTACTTAAAGACTACGACTGCGAGATACTTTACCACCCCGGTAAAGCTAATGTTGTTGCTGATGCTCTCAGTCGGAAGGTCAATCTTGAAAGGAAGAGGCCAAGAGCGTTGAGGATTGAAGTTGTCTCGAATATTGTGGAAAGTATAAAGAAAGCTCAAGAGGAAGCTTCTTAGAAAAATGACCGAAAGGAGGAACGTTTGGGTGAAACGTTGGTGTTTGGTACTAATGGTCATGGACTGAAGGTATTCCAAGATCGTATTTGGGTACCTAAGTCAGGTAGAATTAGGGATCTTTTGATGGAAGAAGCTCACAAAACCATGTACTCAATTCATCCGGGTAGCACTAAAATGTATAGGGACCTGAAACCCTACTACTGGTGGCCGACGATGAAGCTTGATGTTGCAAAGTATGTGGCCGAGTGTGTGGCTTGTGCGAGAGTCAAGACACAACATCAGAAACCTTACGGGAGTTTAGAACCTTTGCCTGTGCCTATGGGTAAGTGGGAAGACATTGCTATGGATTTTGTCACTAAACTGCCCAGAACAAAGAATGGTCACGACATGATTTGGGTGGTCGTTGATCGATTCACTAAGAGTGCGCATTTCATAGCGGCCAGGGAGAAATGGTCTATGGAGAAGCTTGTGAATTCTTACGTGAAGGAAATTGTGAGGCTTCACGGTGTTCCGTTAACGATTGTGTCGAATCGTGATAGCCGTTTCACATCAAGGTTTTGGAAAAGTCTACAAGAGGAAATGGGTACCAAGTTATGTTTAAGCACAGCTTACCCTCCGCAGACTGATGGTCAGAGTGAAAGAACAATACAAACACTTGAAGATATGCTGAGAGCATGTACCTTGGAATTCCTAGGTAATTGGGATGAACATTTACCATTGGTAGAATTTTCCTATAATAATAGTTTTCACTCGAGCATTAAGATGGCACCTTATCAAGCTTTGTATGGACAGAAGTGTCGTACGCCGTCTTGTTGGCTTGAGGCGGGGGAAAAGCAGTTTATGGGACCGGAGATGGTTCATCAAACTGCTGAAAAGTTGAAAATAATTAGGGAAAGAATGTTAGCAGCTCAAGATCGTCAAAAGAGCTATGCTGACAAGAAGCGAAGACCGCTGACTTTTGAGGTTGGAGATTCGGTTTTGCTTAAAGTCTCGCCGTGGAAGGGACTTATAAGATTTGGAAAAAGGGGAAAGTTGAGTCCAAGGTTTATTGGACCGTTTAAAGTCCTTCAGAGGATTGGGAATCAAGCTTACAAGCTCGAATTACCCGAAGAGCTTAATGGAATTCATAACACTTTTCATGTGTGTTATTTGAGGAAGTTCACGGGAGAAGTTCCCGATATAATTCCAATTTCTGAATTGAGAATTGATGAGAACAAAAGGTTGATTGAAGAACCAGAGGCAATTGTTGACCGAAAGACTAAGAAGTTGCGACGCAAAATGGTTGGGTTAGTGCTTGTCCGATGGAAACACGCGAACGGGCCGAATCTCACCTGGGAGTTAGAGAGTGACATGTTGAGTCGCTATCCGCATTTGTTTGTTGATGTGTGATTCCGGGGACGGAATCATTCTAAGGTGGAGAGAATTGTAACGCCTGTGTTTCAGGCTTGCCATTTGTAGCAATGTAATAGTCTAGGTTAACCTTTGTAACCCATTTTGAAGTAATAAGATTGTATTATTTGAGTATTTTGTGTTTTGTGGATAATTGCTTAATTATGTGGTTTGATTAATTAAGAATAAAAAAATAAGCGTCAAAATTTAAGTGTAAAATAAACATAATATCTTTGATTAATGTTGTAGTAGTTGAAACGAGGTTTCCGAATATATATAGAACGCCCAAATCTGACTTCGTATGAGGGAGTTATGATTTATCGAAGTTCCGGCTTAGCGGTATACAGCTTGTTTTACTCGATTTGAGATCGAGGGGTTTTTAGCCGAAGCAATCTAAATGAGAATCGAAGATCTCATTGTTGGTATCGAAGCGATAAAAAGTTAGGCGAGAACGGACGTCAAACGAAGAAGTTATGAATTTATAACGAAAGTTTCTGTCCCGGCCTATTAAAAATAATTAATAAAAATAAAGTCAAAATTAGCCGACGGAGTCTAAACAAAAGTTGTAGAGCGTAGTCTTACCTTCGCGTGGATATAAAGAACGTCGAAAACGGAGTTCGTATGAAGAAGTTATGAATTTCCGAAGTTTATAAATCATTTTGTATTTAAATTTAAATCAAAATTCGGAAGCATTATCCGAAGCCGAGTCACCCGTCTGATCCGAGGTACGCCCCACGTACGCGAGAACGCCCCGCGTACTCCAATAGTGTCGACACTTCGGATGACGCATGCAATGACGATTTCGGAGCCCTGTACGCCCCGCGTACAGGCGTACGCCCCGCGTACTCCGAGGCTCCAGCCTCTATATAAAGGATCCGAGGACAGCCTTCTTTGTTGTTCAATTTCTTCTCTTCTCTCTAGTCTTTTGCATTGTTTTTCGTGCCGAAGCTATCCCGAAGTCCCGGTATCATACCCTAGCCCCGAGGCAAGTCCCGAGATCCCGAAGATCCCGAAAAGTGTGGTTCCCGAGTCGAAGCTCTACCCGCGAGAAGTTCGATTTTTGTGAAGATCTTCCAGATCTGCTGTGGATTACTACTTCTATAAGCCGTAGTGCTGTCCGATCATCTTCTGATCAATTGAGTGTGTAGTTATTTTCCAAATACAATAATACGAAGTATTATATATAAAACACGTGCTATGTGTATATATTTGGTTGTGTTATGTGTGAATGAGTATTCACTCTCTTCTATCTTATATATCTGCTTATTTCTTTATGAGACATGTGTTATGTGTGTGTGTGCCTCATCTGTTATGTGATATATGTGTTGATTAAAGCATGCTATACAGGTTTTCTTTAAACATTGTATACAAATGTATATTTTTATCTACTAATATGTTGGGTAGAACAAGGGTAGACAGTTGGTGTGTAATAAACAGATGAGAGGCCTCGTTGTTGTTTGATTGAGTCATCTAGCGGAGTTTAGATGACGACCACTGGCTATTCTAGACAGTCTTGTGGAAACATTAGCAGGTTCGCCACCTGTAGGTGTTAATGAACTTGGGTGTTCATTCGCTGTACTCCATCCCCCTCATGGTTGCCTTATTTGACTTATATTGCTGAGGTACCCCCGAAGCATGTGTTGTCGCCCCGATGAAATATTCTTAGACTAGGTCCCTTATGTTAGTTGTTTTAGGGACATTAAAGTGAGAATAACGGGAATGGGTAATTGGGTTATTGTTGGTTGGTGAAAGTTAAATATGATATTTATTGTGGGTTGAAAACCCTATATGCTCACCAGGCTCCCAAGCCTGACCCACTCAGTTTTAAATTGTATTACAGGTAGTGGCGGAAGGGCATGAGATGGATGAACCATCAAGTTGTTTTGTTTACAAGTCTGCATATGTTTATATTTGTTATATGACTTGTAATGTATTCGTTTATGCTTATTGGTCTGTATCGGAACATGACACCCCGAGTTTTGATTATAATGAAAATACATTTCTTTTATGAAATGCTTCGGTAAACAATGTTTTATCATGTTTTGTTTTTGGGAACAAATTCCGCAACTCTTTCAAATCAAAAGGATTTACTCTGAAAATATTTAAAAGCGTAAATGAAAATCGGTCTTTTTTGGCCGAGATTTTGGGGATGTCACAGTACATCACCAGTAAGTTACCATAAGGGTAGCACAGGAGGATACTATTATTATTACTAGAATAATGAAACATACAATGAGTGAGTTCATTCATGAGTCAATACTTGCTAGATAGAGAGAGAACATTTGTTATAGCTAGCACACGCAGAACATTACTATACTATTACATAGATATGTTTAACATGATTATGTTTACATGAGTACATTTACATATATACATTTACATGAGTGCGATTACATATACTTTGATAGGACAAACATCACTAGGTGCTATAGCAAAGAACGAGTCCAGGATCTAATTATACCGATGAATCACAACGCATTCTGGTAGTTATATCGGGTATACATGATCATAGTAATGTGGATGTTCACAGCTTGCATACAGGCAGGTGTCGTGTGAAGGTCCCAAAATCCCTTTGACAGGGGAGCGTTTAGCCTGGGATATAGCCATCACATTAGGCCTTATACCTCAAATAAGGCAGTAGGAGTACAGAGCTAGTCACTTATTACAAATACTACAGTACTTATAAAGATTACCCTAGACTTAAGGTAATTAGTACGGTTGTAGTACGACACTACACCATAGTACTATCTCATTTTTCCCATTAACATTCACTTCGTGAATTTTCACATGATGCACGGTAATGTAGAATCTATATTTTTGGTTAATGATAGTCCGAATTAGGGAAAACACACAATCTATGAAGAGACATACACACAAACACTAGATGCCTTGGTAGAAGGCTACAGTTAGTAGGAAACATAGGGTTTTCTAGGAGAGTTCAAACATTATATAAAAGCATCTTACAGAAACATTTTACCAACGTTTTCATACAAACTCAGACATTAATATACTTATGATCTCACCAGCATTAAGCTGATACTCGCTTTCAAAATAACTTGTATTCTCAGGTCACCACTAGACAGGTACAGGTGCCAGGCTTTTGAGAAGATGGAGTTCGTTCAAGACTCGTCTTTTATTTTGATATGTATATTTTTTGGTATCAATAACTTTTACAGAACACACATGTATGAAATTATATTATTAATGCAATGGATGATGTTGTTGCTTGTTTACTATTATTCATTGTTTGTGATACTGTACATGATGTCCTCCGCCCCAGAATGTTTCCGCCATTCATGGTTTTGGGGTGTGACTAGATATTTCTGATCATTTGGAGGTAATAAACTAGTTCTTCGACTCCTTTGCACCTAGATCTATGTGTGAGTTTTGGGGCTTTTTAGCCATGATTAGTATCCATTCGAGTTAGAAGCCAGATCTGAAGTTGCTACTTCGGATCTAAACATATGTCGGTCTTGTGAAGCATAACGTATCTGCCCTTGAATTGATTATGGAGCCTCTTTGCCTTAAACCCTAGTTTATGGTGTATTTAGCCTAGATCTCCTTTTCTACACGTAAAGTTTGCAACTTTACGTGAGGAATAGGCTTGGGAAGGGTAGATCTACAGTTTGGAGTCAATGCATTACTCAAAAGTCCTCTGCATGTATGAAGATCTGAATGGACTCGGCGAGTAGCATGAAGATTAGGAAGAACTCGACGAGTAAGATGAACAACTTGTCGAGTCGGATGAAGTTAGGTAGGAACTCAGCGAGTTTGAAGAACAACTCGGTGAGTCTGTTGAAGGTTGTCTTGGACTCGGTGAGTCAGTTCTTGGACTCGGCAAGTCAGGTCACGAAACCCCAAACCCTTTGAGTTGAGACTAGAATTAGTGAGTCGAGTGGAGACTCGATGAGACGGACAGGTCAGGACTCAGAAATCGGTAGACGTGGCGAGTCATGGACTGACTCGGCAAGTCGAGTCGCAAATGGAAGGACTCTGAACTTATGAACTCGGCGAGTTAGTAGGTTGACTCGGCGAGTAGGGTTGACCTGGGAGGTTGATTTTGACCAGAACTTTGACTTTGACCAGAGTTGACTTGGTTGTCTGTCGGGGGTCAGTTAGACTAAGTGCTCCATTGATATTGGTAGCTCGGGGAGCTAGTGGAGCAGGAGTTCAGAGAGTTGTCGGACAGCAGCTAGTGGTATCATCAGCGAGTGTAACACCCCGGGTTTTCTCGGTACGTTTGGTT
Source organism: Lactuca serriola (assembly GCF_051521515.1). Lineage (NCBI taxonomy): Eukaryota > Viridiplantae > Streptophyta > Magnoliopsida > Asterales > Asteraceae > Lactuca > Lactuca serriola. The sequence goes on along the minus strand of NC_136411.1, from coordinate 366,285,637 downwards.
ATTTTAATTTAATTATCCTTGTAACCTTGGGTTAATTTATTCAACCAATGTCTGATTTCTTATGTTAATGGACTCTTTTGATCATCTTGTAAACTCCTTTTATTGAAGTCCATGGGCTATGGGCCTATTTGCAAAGTCCATCTAGTTAATAGTACTTAATGTGTAAATTGAATCATTTGGAACACACACAAGGAAAACACTCTAAAGCCTCCCTCTCTCTCAAAAATCATCCATCTCTCTCTCTTTGGGATCAAGAGCAGCCAAGGGGCTGTTTGGAGCTTAATTCTTGTTCATTTCCAGCTTTGATTCGTATTGGTATGAACCTCCTTATCCTTTCTTACAACTTGATTCATAACCTTGTTCTAGTTTTATGATTTCATCTTCACCTCTTCTCCTTCTTATTTTATTTGTAATTGTATGTTATACATCAACTCAAGATTCTATCTTCACCCCATATATGGTGGATGATGGATCTAGGGGATTACATGTGGCAAAAGATCATGGAAACCCTAAAAGGGAGAATGATGATTTTATGTGCTTATGTTTATTTTCATGTTGATTATTATTACATCCTTGTGGATAAATGAAATCCTAATGATCCCTAACCCTTTTTAGTACCACCATATCATGGGGACTGAATTGGGATGATGAACACATCTTAAAATGTGTTTCAAAAGGAGAAGGATGGATAAGCCTAAAAGGAATCACGGGTGGCTACGATTCTGTTTTCCATCAGATCTGTAGTCATTTTGTAAAAATCATATCTGGAGCTATAGAACTCAAACGGACCCCAAACCAGTTCCAAAAGTTCACAAATTGAGTTGGCTAACTTTCTTAAGAAGGCCAACCTCACTGATAAGGGCTTTATCTATGTGAAAGAATGGCATCTTTGCTGTTAGGTCTGATCCGGGTCTGTTCTGATATGTCATTTTGTTTTCATCATTTCTAAGGCTTGTAAAAGGATCCAGAGTGATTCCAAGTTTCTATATGTTCCTTATATTATGAATTTAAGATCTGAAGAATATGGGGTGTTATTTCCAATTATAAATTGGTTAGAATGGATCCACACTCCAGGTCAGTGGGCAGTCACCAGCTTTTGCTAGTGCTGTGATTGTCCACAATGTGAATTTTATATCTGGAGTTTGAGAGATGCTTTTCATTCAATTCCAAATCTGAGACTTTCACTTGTATGTCCTTTACTTGTCTTAATTTTCTTTTGGACGAATTCTACTCACACGTTGGGTAGAATTGGCCAACATCACTTGACTGTATTGTTGGAGACAGAAGTGATACACCATTTTGTAAAATTCATATTTAATTCATCTTTTGGAGTTACAATGAGTTCTTTATAGTTATGGAATCCTGAGCAATCATAGTTTCCTATAAAATTTAGTTAAAGCTATGTTTCTGTTTTAGATTTTGGAGTAAATCCGTTTTGAACAGCAGATCTGTTTTAGAGACCTTGCTGTGATTACTCTTTTCTCAACTCATAGCTTCATTACTTCTCGTTTCTAACCTTTAGTCCTTCTTAGGCGAGGTTTTGAAGTTTGCTCAAGCTTGGTAGCATTATTTGATTGTTAGCCATCCTTAATACTCACTCAAGGTGAGTTCTCTCACACCTTTGTATTGATGATTGTGTTTGCTAGTTAGCTCGTGTGTGATTATTTGAATTTATTATAAAAGCATGCTATATAAGTATTGTTTTAATTCGTACATGTGCACTGTACGTAACTAATTATGGATATGGGGACACCACCAAAGGATACGGATTTACCGGTGCGGTGGGTAGGTAAGATCACCAACGTAATACTTTTCGTGAGGTGCGGTGATTAGGGCTAAATGATACGGGATCTTCCTGGTGCGGTTCAAACCTACAAGTCCTTCTCGTAATATAGACATTGATTCGTTCTTTGCCTTTATCATTATAATTGGAAAATGGATTAGGGCTAGTAAATATGAATGTTAGTACAATGTCTGTGTTTGAATTCACTAAGCTTCGTGCTTACGTTTTTCCCTTATAACTTTTCAGGTGTTAAGATTAAAGAGGCTAAGGCTTGACATGGAGCATCGGGACATCGCTACTAGTTATTTTGTTGGGACCTTATTATTATTATTACTTCCGCACTTATTTTATATGATTATTAAGTTGATGGATTATGTTATGACTATTTCAGTTGTTTTAATTTAATTTAAGATGGGTTTTAAAAGTTTAAAATTTTTGCAACAAAAAAAAATCGGGTGTCACAAGTTGGTATCAGAGCCACAGTTTGAGGGAACTAGGCATTCTTGTGGATGTTCTAGACTCAAATTGGAGGCTCTATAATAGTTTATTCTCTTTTTAAAAGATTTTTCAAACTTTCTGAAGACTAGTAGTGAAAGATGTCGCGGTGTGCCAGTCGGCCAGCCAAGTAACCCTTATTTCTTATGTTAAATGTTTATGTTAAATTGTTGACTATGAATTGGATTCTACTAGTCTTAAAATGATAGATTACACACTTATTTAATGTTAACATGTGAGAGAGATGTAAAATTAATGGCTAGAGCGAGCTGGAAATTTTGAAACTAGACGCGATTGCGAAATTGGAACTTGTGTGGAAGATAGTAGAAGGGCCCCTACTATTTGAAACATATGTGCCGGTTTCGGGTTGGGGCAAGGTTGAGAAATTTTCGGCAAGCTGAGTGTTTCGTCTTCCTAGAAATATCTAGGCTGAATTATTTCTAAATATTTTCCTCCTTCTACGGATACAGATGGCTCCGCCTGCTCGCCTTAATCAGCTCCAAATGGAGCAAGTTAGGAATATTGTCGCTGAGGAATTCAATAACGCTTTCAATGAACTAATCCCGGGCGTGACCAACGACATAATCAACCAGGTCAAAGCTCTTCTGGATGAGCGCCTCGCAGCTATTCCCGGGGGAGCGTTATCGGCTCCGCCCGTTCGAGATTCAGCATACTACTTCGAGAAGTTCAGCAAGTGTAGCCCTCCTCTTTGGAACGGTGAATCCGACCCAGTTGCTACTATGCATTGGGTGTCAGATGTTGAGGGCGCCTTCATGACTGTTGGGTGTCCGGATCAGTACAAAGTTGTGATCGCCATGAATCAGCTGCGAAAAAGGGGAAAGACATGGTGGAACACCATCACCGCTCTATTAAACGAGGAAGAGGTGAGGGCCATGTCTTGGGCCCAATTTGTGGAGAGGTTTGAGGCACAATATGTGCCCAAGGTGGAGCAGCAGCGGATGCAGCAAGAGTTCATGGCCTTACAGCAAACTACCGAGTCTGTTAGCGACCTGAACGCCAAGTTCTTGGAGATGCTATCTTTTTGTCCCTCATTTGCTGGGAACGAGGCCTGGTTGGTCAGCCAATACACTACCATTCTACGTACCGAGATTCGGGAATTCGTTAGCATGCAGGAGTTCCCGACTTTATCCACGATCATGGATGCAGCGAGGAGGAGGGAAATCGAGTTGCAGACCCAGACCAAGAGGAAGGCCAATGACACCTCCTCCAAGACATCCGGAGATGCCCAGAAAAAGCAAAAGCAGGGTGGTAAGTCAATGTACGAGTACAGGCCATCTTCAAGTCAGGGCGAGAAAAATCCGTTGATATGCTACAACTGTAAAAAGCCAGGGCATCATTGGAAGAATTGTAGGGCTCCCCCTGCGAGTGCAGTTCCTCAGATTACTTCTGTTGCTCCCGTCTGCTATAACTGCAACGAGACGGGACACAAGAAGCCCGAATGCCCGAAGTTGAAGGCTGGTAAAGGAAGCGGGGGTACAAATCCTGCAATTGCATCGTCTTCTAAGGGACCCACTATGGTGACACGAGGTCGTGCTCACCAGATGACTGCGGATGAGCCAGTGATTACCGCGACAGTGGCAGGTAAATTTCTTTTTTTTTCTTTCTTTTCTCTCCTGCCATTATTTAATAAATGGTAGTTAGAATTGTTTACAAGATCGTATGTGGTAAATCAGGCACTTATTTGCTAGATTCCGAGCCTACTGTTGTTATGTTTGATAGCGGTGCTACCCATTCTTTTGTGTCTCGCACGTTTATTAATCGTCTAGGGTGTAGTATCGGAAAATTGGCTCGCCCAATGGTTGTCGAAGTTGCCGACAACCGCACTATTTATGTCACCGATGTCTATCGGGGTTGCACTCTCGAGTTTTCTGGAGTTGAATTCCCTATCGATCTTATCCCTATTGCGATGCGAGAGCTCTGCGTTATCGTAGGCATGGATTGGCTTGATGCGTTTGATGCGGAAATCCACTGTCGTAAGAAGCAAGTTCGTGTTCGAAACCCTAGAGGTGGAGAACTTATTATTCAGGGGGACATTCCCCGCCTGGCTATGGCTTCTTGCTCATCTGCTATAGCACTAGACGACGTTCCTATCGTTTCCGACTTCAACGATGTCTTTCCGGAGGAACTCCCTGGCTTGCCACCTGTTCGGCAAGTGGAGTTTCGCATTGATTTGGTGCCAGGTGCGACTCCGGTAGCGAAATCTCCTTACCGCTTGGCACCACCTGAAATGAAAGAGCTCCCAGATCAACTTCAAGATCTAAGTGATAAAGGGTTTATACGGCCAAGCTGCTCGCCTTGGGGTGCTCCTATTCTCTTTGTGAAGAAGAAAGATGGATCCCAACGAATGTGTATTGATTATAGGGAGCTAAACAAGCGCACGATAAAGAATAGGTACCCGTTGCCACGTATTGACGATCTTTTCGATCAGCTTCAGGGAGCATCTTGGTTTTCCAAGATTGATTTACGTTCCGGTTACCATCAGATGCGTGTTCGTGACGAAGACATTGAGAAAACAGCATTCCGTACTCGATATGGGCACTTTGAATTCGTGGTGATGCCTTTTGGGCTCACCAATGCACCCGCAACGTTCATGGATCTCATGAACCGGGTGTGTAGCCTGATGCTTGACCGTTCGGTCATAGTGTTCATAGATGATATCTTAGTCTATTCTAAGAGCAAAGAGGAGCATCAGCAACACCTTCGAGAGATTCTGGAAACTCTGGCAAGAGAAAGGCTTTATGCTAAATTTTCAAAATGTGAATTTTGGTTGGAAGAAGTTTAGTTCTTAGGGCATGTGGTAAACAAACAAGGTATCAAGGTCGATCAAGCCAAGGTTGATGCGGTTAAACAATGGAAGATTCCGAAAACACCTTCTGAAATTCGCAGTTTCTTGGGTTTAGCCGGTTATTACCGGAGGTTCATTGAAAATTTCTCTAAAATCGCCTTACCACTCACCCGATTGACCAAGAAATCAACGAATTTCGTTTGGGGCCCGGAGCAGCAACTGGCGTTTGATGAGTTAAGGAAATGATTGTGTGAAGCTCCGATTTTGGCCTTACCTGATGGGGTTGAGGATATGGTGGTTTACTGTGATGCATCGCTTCAAGGTCTTGGTGCCATGTTAATGCAACGAGATAGGGTGATAGCCTATGCTTCCCGACAGCTGAAACCCCACGAACGAAACTACCCCACTCATGATTTGGAGCTTGGGGCTGTTGTTTTCGCTCTTAAGATTTGGAGACACTATCTCTATGGAGTGAAGTTTATCATATACATTGACCATAAGAGTCTAAAATATTTGTTCGAGCAGCGGGATTTGAATATGAGGCAGATCCGATGGTTGGATGTGGTAAAAGATTATGATTGTGAAATTCACTACCACCCCGGTAAAGTTAATGTGGTAGCTGATGCTCTCAGTCGTAAACAATCTGCCGAACCGATTCGAGCTAAGTGTCTCCGGATCACGATGGTGTCGTCTTTGTTAGATCTAATACGGGACGCCCAAAAGACGGCAATACTGGAGGAAAACATCAGGCATGAGAAGATTGGGAAAGAGTTGCCTAAGATGGAACGAGACGGGCGGGGTTTGCTGACTCGCTACGGTAGGGTTTGGGTTCCATATACTGGGGGAAATCGGAAAACCCTAATGGATGAGTCTCATAAGTCAAAATTTTCTATCCATCCTGGTGCTACTAAAATGTATCGGGACCTTCATGAGGCTTACTGGTGGCATGGAATGAAGAATGATGTGGCTCGATTTGTGGAAGAATGTATGACCTGTCGGAAGGTCAAGGCGGAACACTAGAAACCGCATGGGAAGTTGCAACCATTGGAGATTCCTAAATGGAAATGGGAGCATCTAACCATGGACTTCATTACAAAACTTCCTAGAACTTCCCGAGGATCAGATACGATATGGGTGATTGTTGATCGTTTGACTAAGAGTGCTCACTTTCTGGCTATAAAGGAGAGCTCATCAACGGAGAAATTAGCCGAGATCTTTGTTTGGGAGATTGTCTCATTACATGGGGTGCCCGTTTCTATCATCTCCGATCGAGACACCCAATTTACCTCTCGGTTCTGGAGGAAGTTTCAACAGGAATTGGGCACACGATTACATTTTAGTACCGCCTTCCATCCGCAGACAGACGGGCAGAGTGAGCGGATGATTCAGACCTTGGAGGACATGCTTAGGGCGTGTGCGATTGATTTTGGGGGTAGTTGGGATGACCATCTACATCTAGCTGAGTTTTCTTATAACAAAAGCTATCACTCGAGCATTAAAATGCCTCCGTATGAAGCCTTGTATGGGAGGAAGTGCAGGACGCCCGTTTGTTGGGGCGAGGTTGGGTAGAGGGTACTTGGGAGTACCGATATGGTGCTACAGACTACGGAGAAAATCCAAGTGATTCGGGATCATTTGGTCACAGCGAGCAGTCGTCAGAAAAGTTATGCCGACAAAAGACGCTCCAATATTGAGTTCCAGGTGGGAGATTATATGTTGCTTAAAGTCTCCCCTGGAAAGGTGTGATTCGATTTCGGAAGCGGGGAAAGCTCGGACCCCGATTCATTGGACCCTACAAGGTCATAGCTCGTGTGGGGAAGGTGGCTTACCGTTTAGAGCTTCCTGACGAGCTTAGTCTAATTCATAATACGTTCCACGTGTCTCAGTTACGAAAATGCGTTGTTGATGAGACCGATGTGATACCACTGGAGGACATACAAATTGACGAGCGTCTCAATTATGTTGAGAAACCAATCGCTATTTTAGAACGAAAGACGAAAGCTCTCCGCAACAAGACTATAAACCTGGTTAAGGTGCAGTAGCAACATAGGAAGGGTTCGGAATGGACTTGGGAACCGGAATGCGAGATGCGGGCTCATTATCCGGATCTATTTCTAGGCGTTGACTTCGAGGACGAAGTCCGTTCTTAGTGGGGGAGAGTTGTAACACCCCGGGTTTTCTCGGTACGTTTGGTTATTTTAATTTAATTATCCTTGTAACCTTGGGTTAATTTATTCAACCAATGTCTGATTTCTTATGTTAATGGACTCTTTTGATCATCTTGTAAACTCCTTTTATTGAAGTCCATGGGCTATGGGCCTATTTGCAAAGTCCATCTAGTTAATAGTACTTAATGTGTAAATTGAATCATTTGGAACACACACAAGGAAAACACTCTAAAGCCTCCCTCTCTCTCAAAAATCATCCCTCTCTCTCTCTTTGGGATCAAGAGCAGCCAAGGGGCTGTTAGGAGCTTAATTCTTGTTCATTTCCAGCTTTGATTCGTATTGGTATGAACCTCCTTATCCTTTCTTACAACTTGATTCATAACCTTGTTCTAGTTTTATGATTTCATCTTCACCTCTTCTCCTTCTTATTTTATTTGTAATTGTATGTTATACATCAACTCAAGATCCTATCTTCACCCCATATATGGTGGATGATGGATCTAGGGGATTACATGTGGCAAAAGATCATGGAAACCCTAAAAGGGAGAATGATGATTTTATGTGCTTATGTTTATTTTCATGTTGATTATTATTACATCCTTGTGGATAAATGAAATCCTAATGATCCCTAACCCTTTTTAGTACCACCATATCATGGGGACTGAATTGGGATGATGAACACATCTTAAAATGTGTTTCAAAAGGAGAAGGATGGATAAGCCAAAAAGGAATCACGGGTGGCTACGATTCTGTTTTCCATCAGATCTGTAGTCATTTTGTAAAAATCATATCTGGAGCTATAGAACTCAAACGGACCCCAAACCAGTTCCAAAAGTTCACAAATTGAGTTGGCTAACTTTCTTAAGAAGGCCAACCTCACTGATAAGGGCTTTATCTATGTGAAAGAATGGCATCTTTGCTGTTAGGTCTGATCCGGGTCTGTTCTGATATGTCATTTTGTTTTCATCATTTCTAAGGCTTGTAAAAGGATCCAGAGTGATTCCAAGTTTCTATATGTTCCTTATATTATGAATTTAAGATCTGAAGAATATGGGGTGTTATTTCCAATTATAAATTGGTTAGAATGGATCCACACTCCAGGTCAGTGGGCAGTCACCAGCTTTTGCTAGTGCTGTGATTGTCCACAATGTGAATTTTATATCTGGAGTTTGAGAGATGCTTTTCATTCAATTCCAAATCTGAGACTTTCACTTGTATGTCCTTTACTTCTCTTAATTTTCTTTTGGACGAATTCTACTCACACGTTGGGTAGAATTGGCCAACATCACTTGACTGTATTGTTGGAGACAGAAGTGATACACCATTTTGTAAAATTCATATTTAATTCATCTTTTGGAGTTACAATGAGTTCTTTATAGTTATGGAATCCTGAGCAATCATAGTTTCCTATAAAATTTAGTTAAAGCTATGTTTCTGTTTTAGATTTTGGAGTAAATCCGTTTTGAACAGCAGGTCTGTTTTAGAGACCTTGCTGTGATTACTCTTTTCTCAACTCATAGCTTCATTACTTCTCGTTTCTAACCTTTAGTCCTTCTTAGGCGAGGTTTTGAAGTTTGCTCAAGCTTGGTAGCATTATTTGATTGTTAGCCATCCTTAATACTCACTCAAGGTGAGTTCTCTCACACCTTTGTATTGATGATTGTGTTTGCTAGTTAGCTCGTGTGTGATTATTTGAATTTATTATAAAAGCATGCTATATAAGTATTGTTTTAATTCGTACATGTTCACTGTACGTAACTAATTATGGATATGGGGACACCACCAAAGGATACGGATTTACCGGTGTGGTGGGTAGGTAAGATCACCAACGTAATACTCTTCGTGAGGTGCGGTGATTAGGGCCAAATCATACGGGATCTTCCTGGTGCGGTTCAAACCTACAAGTCCTTCTCGTAATATAGACATTGATTCGTTCTTTGCCTTTATCATTATAATTGGAAAATGGATTAGGGCTAGTAAATATGAATGTTAGTACAATGTCTGTGTTTGAATTCACTAAGCTTCGTGCTTACGTTTTTCCCTTTATAACTTTTCAGGTGTTAAGATTAAAGAGGCTAAGGCTTGACATGGAGCATCGGGACATCGCTACTAGTTATTTTGTTGGGACCTTATTATTATTATTACTTCCGCACTTATTTTATATGATTATTAAGTTGATGGATTATGTTATGACTATTTCAGTTGTTTTAATTTAATTTAAGATGGGTTTTAAAAGTTTAAAATTTTTGCAAAAAAAAAAAATTGGGTGTCACAGCGAGTTCAGCCAGTGCAGGTGAGTTTCCCTTTTGTGTGAATGGGTCTACGGCTACAATGTCGACCCATGTAGTTATGAGTACAAGACCCGAGGGTTAGCCCTAGGCACAATATGCAAGTATGATATTCAGGACGAGGTCCAATGATAGCGGGCGGGTGCCCAAGCAAATGGTTTATGTGATAGTTTATACTTGTTGTCTGTGCGATACTTGTATATGCCTGGTAGGGAGGTGAGTGTGGGCGAGGTCCCGTAACTCACCAATAGCAGAGTGTGGATGGTGTTCCACATCTCATTTGTAGCAGATCAGGGGCGAGGCCCAAGTTAGGGAAGGGGTGAGGGTGGGCTGGGCCCGTACCTCACTATCAGCAGGAGTATGGACGGGGTTCCATGACTCATCAGTAGCAGGACAAGGGTGAGGCCCTGTGACAGGCGAGGCCTAAGTGAAAAAAATTTGTATCCGAGCGGGGCTTGAAGCCAAGCGGGGCCTGGAGCAGCGGGGTCATTGTAGCGGGCGAGGCCCAGGATAGTGGGTGTGGCCTAGTATGTGTAGTATGTGCTTATGCCTGGTATGTGTTAGGGTGGGTAACCCACTAAGCTTCGTGCTTACGGTTTTCAGTTTTGGTTTCAGGTACTTCCGGTAGCGGAGGGAAGAGCTCGTGGTGATCGCATGGCACACACACCATAGATTAGACAGCCTGAGAATGGTTACTCTGATAACGAATATGTGTTTTGGAAATTAATACTCTGATTATGTTTTGGATTGATGACTTTGCTTTAAGTGATGTTTATTTAAAAGAAATTTTTAGTCTTAAATTTTGGGACGTTACAAGTTGGTATCAGAGCCTTGGTTTGAGGGATTCAGACATACCCTCGGGTGTGACTAAACTCAAACTAAGGGACTGGGATAAAAGTTTTCAAAATGAAAGGACAAGTTTTGTAAAAAGTGTTTTAGAAACGAAACAATTTCAGAAAAGCGAAAAGAATTCAGAAAGAAAAGAATTTTGATAAGAGAAAAGGGTGTGGTGAATGCAATCAACCGAGCTCAAGTAAGTACCCCAAAATACTCACACAAGTTTATGTTTTGGTTATCAGTTAATGGAACAACATGATAGATTAGGACTAAGGATCTAGGGAGGATGCCTTATGTGCCTCTTATATGTGCCTTGAGCTGCATGATAACGCTGATTAGACAGTAGTAGGATAGCATGTTTAGGTTATGCCTGAGTTTATAAGTTTGTGTTACATGCTAGCTTAGATTCTTGCTATGTGGATATGATTGCTTGAGTATGTTGTGGTTAGATTTTCCCCTTCTCTGAATGCTGCTTGCTTTGTGCAGTATGGGATTCCGAGTGATGGGAGTTAGCTATTAGGTGGATACATCATGTCACATGTGATCAGGGTTGAATAATCTCAGAGTGCTAGATTTGGTCCTATTTCACAGCTCTTGATTGAGTCCGACCATTGTAGGGACGAGTCTTTTACTCGAAGGATTATCTGAGTCTTGTCACATGTGATGGTATCCAAGTAATGGCTAATTGGCATCACAAGGAGGCCTTCAGCAGCTGAGGATTGGTTTGAGCTGAGTTAGAGGTTTCCCTAGGGTAAGCCTAGAATGAGATAGTGTTGGGAGCAGTAGTAGTGGATAAGGGACCTGGTGGAGTCGAAGCAGTTCTTGAGGAAAGTACGGATAGATGTGCAAGGTAGTATGGGCCCGTACTACTGAAAGCAGAGGATATGTACTCGATTCAGGAAAGGCCGAGACAAGACCGGGAACCTGGTAGGGTGTGTTTGGTCTCGCATCAGTGATCAGTATTCTGATAGTGGTTGTGGTATATTTCCAGCATGGTGATGTTGCGAGAGAGACCAGCGGGCGGATCAGGTGCCGGAGGGGGATCAGGCTCGGGTTTAGGAGCCAAGCAGCTCGAGGAGCGAATGAGGGAGTTTACATCAGCTGAGGTTACGTACAGTATTCTAGATCAGACTCTTGTGATCTTTGGTACGGTCAAGGAGGGTATATTGGAGATTTTGGATGAGAGGTGGGAGCCTTCTGTACGGAGATGATGGCTTTGATGGGAGCGCGTACCTTGACATTTCTAGAGTTCATGGCTTGCAGGGCACCAGATTATCATGAGGCTAGGGACCCCATCGCTTGCAGTAGATGGTTGGCTGATGTTGCCAACGCATTCCGTACGAGCCAGTGTCCTGAGGGGGACAAGGTCAGACTCGCTTCCTGTCTTCTAAAAGAAAGAGCGAGGGATTGGTGGGAGGAGATTGGTCATGCTTTGGGGGATGATTCCGCGTTGGACGCGATGACTTTGATCCATTTATCGGCCAGGTTCAGGGCGGAGTTTTCGCCAATTATTGAGGTGCAACAGTTGGCACCGGAGTTTTAGGATTTGACGCAAACCACTGAGACTATGGCAGAGAACACCGCTAAGTTCAATGAGAGGGCTCTTCTTGTACCTTAGTATGTCGTGGATGAGGAGATGAAGAAGGCCCAATATCACGAGATGTTGAGGTCTGACATCAGGGAGTTCGTGAGCAGGTCCGGCTGTAAGACGCTGGAAGATATGATTTCTCGGGCGAGAGAGAGGGAAATTGATTTGGAGTAGATCCGAAAAAGGAAGTCGGATGAGGTTCAGGTAGCCGCGGGTTCGGGCAAAAGGCCCAAGGGATCGGATTCAAGATAGAGGGATTATCAGGACCGCAGCCGGTGCAGGAAGTGTGGCAGGGCGCACGGGGGCGCGTGTAGGAATGGTAGCGATGGTGAGTCTGGCTACTTCAAGTGCGTTCAGAATGGTCATTATAGCAGGGATTGTACTGTTACCACCACTCAGAGGTCCGACTTGATATGTTTTCACTACAATCAGTGGGGCCACAAGAAGGCCTAGTGCCCCATTTTGTTTTCAGCAGGACGGGTGATGGCACTTGCCCCTGCAACTTTGAGGATCACGGACGGCCGTCAGGGCCGAGCAGAGGCGCCTGCGGTAGGTGGTAGGGCTTTTTAGATGACTACCTTGGAGGTGCGAGCAGCAGTGGACGTTGCAGGAATGTGATTTCCGTTTTTAGTTCTTTTATTTGTGCATGATTATATTGTTATGGTTCTGCATCATTATCGGTTTGAGTATTTTATTTTGTGCAGCTTGATTGTGATCGAGTTATATGCCATCTGCATGCCTTGGATATTTGGAGGGTAGTTAAGAGATGGGCTCTATTGGAAAAGGTTGCCTAGAATGCAGTATCTGTAGCATGCCTGGGAGGGACTTGGTATGTCTCGCTAGATCGGAGTTGTATAGTTTTAGAGATGGATTGGTTAGATCCCTAGCTATGGTAAGCTTGGATTCCTTAGTAGATTGATTATGGAAAGGTAGCAAGGATTGGGATTTCTTTTCGAGCATTGAGCAGCAAGGGTTAAGCAGGATCGAAGTGGGGGAGAATCCTCCGAGCGTGCAAAGGTAAGAAAATGCAGATCCAGAATGAGTGCGCAGCCTCCGAGAAGGAAAAGAAGTGGTACAACGTCTAATGGATTGAGGAGTTCAGGGTAGGAGTTTGAGAAACTCCCCTTCAGCCAGTGCATGTATTGGTGATGGTTAGCATGTGGTTGGGAATTCAGGTTGGAGGATCGCCTGTAGGACTCGAGTGAGTCGGAAGGAGGATCTTGAGAACTGATAACACGGGGTGCTTTCGTATTAGAATCCAGTGGTGGAAAGTGTTGTAAGACTACGGGGCAGCCGTAGCATTCACTAGCAGTCAGTGGTGGAAAGCGTTGTAAGACTACGGGGCAACCATAGCATTCACTAGCAGTCAGTGATGGAAGGTGATGTAAGACTGCGGGTAAGCCGTAGCATTCCATAGTAGCTTCGTTGGCGGAGTTAGGGAGAGGCCCTTATCTCCTAGTGATCAGATAGGGATCAGGAATAGGTAGTGAATGAGAGTGATAGGGAGTTTGCCTGTATAGCCCTAGATAGGTGAGACCTTGGGAGAGGCCGCTCCAGGATATAGTTGGGTGAGACCCGTGGGCGAGGCCCGTATGAGAATATCAGTATAGGTGAGACTTGAGAGCAGGGTTGCTCAGTAGTATGGTTGGGTGAGACCCGTGGGCGAGGCCAGAGCGAGAGTGGTTAGAAAATTAGGACTAGAAGGATAAAGGCGGGTGAGACCTATGGGCGAGGACCGTGAGTTTTAGCAGCACAGGTGGGACCTGGTAGGGACCTTAGTTTCAAGATAGGGGATTGGGGATCCCAGGAAATTGTAGTGCTTGTATGGAAGAATAGATTGAGCAGTTATAGGAGGTTGAAGTTTCTTCGAATGTCGCTGGGAGCGACAAGGAGTTGTGTTGGGTCTAGTTACCGGTGGGAGCCGGTAATCTGTAACAGCCCGGATTTTTCCAAGTATCTTTTATGTTTCTAATTTTGATGTTTTGTGAGTGGACTCGGCGAGTTGGAGCTCAGACTCGCCGAGTAGGGTCGTGATTCTGGACGCAGGTTCGCGTCTGGACTCGGCGAGTCCAAGGTGTGGACTCGGCGATTCCATGCTGTTTAATGAAACCCTAATTGCTCGGGTTTGGGACCTATTTAAAGGACCTTATGGCCATCATTTGTGCTCACCAGTCCCTTGAGAGAAACCCTAATCGAGTGTGAGCATTTGGAGCAAAGAAGGAGGCCATTATTGATCTTGGAAGTGTCATCTTGCTAGCGAAAGGGAGGATCAACTAAGGGGAAAGCAAGAGGAGCCATTTCTGAGGGTTTGGAGTCCAGAGCTTCGTTATTGTGGTAATAACTTCGAGCTATCCTCTTCTATGTTGATGTTTTCTTTGATTTAGGGCTTATTGAGGCCTCATGTGGCTAGATCTAGTGCTCCCTTGGTCCCTTAAGCGTTTTAGACCATAGATCTGGACCCTTGGGGGTCCAGAGTGTCCCTTTGCCCAAGCTTTATGTGAATCAATGGAGGTTTTGGATTGGAATCCTTATGCCTTGGGCCAAAATGCCATTTATGAGACATGGAGTGTATTGTGAACACCAAGATAAAGGCTTTACGTGATGAATCAGTCTAGGAAGGCCAGATCTATGAATTGTTGGAGCAGATCTGACCTTAGAAGCGAATTTGAGTGATTGCACGGCATGGACTCGCCGAGTCCGATGAGCAGACTCGGTGAGTAGCTTGAAGATTGCCTTAGATCGTCCAGTGAGTGATCCAGTCGAGTCGCGGGTTGACTCAGTGAGTCAGGGTGAGTTAGAGAGGGTTGTCAGGTGGACTGAGTAGAACTAGGACTCGCCGAGTTGTTCTTGAGACTCGGCGAGTTGAGTCGGGGTGGCCCCGCGATTCTTCCAGGTGGAACTCGTCGAGTTAGGGGGAGTACTCGACGTGTCAAAAGGGAATCCTAGAGAGTTGGTGAAAACGTCTAGACTCGCCGAGTAGCCCTAGTGCACTCGCCGAGTCCGGTCAAAGTTGACCGTTGACCGTTGACCAAGAGTTGGCTGTGTTGACTTAAAAAGGGTAGTCAACCTCAGTGGTAAAAGTGTTAATAAGAGATGTATGATGATATAGGGAGATTGTAGCTCGGAGGATCGAGCACGAGTGATTTCAGGATTTGCTAGCTATCGATATTCACAAGGTGAGTCTTCTCACTATACTGTACCCGGAAGGGTTTGACTGTGTGACCGGAAGGTCGGATATGATATGAGACATATGTGCTATCTGTGATAAGTTAATTGTTATATGTGCTATGTATGATATCCTTAATGTGGGCCGGAAGGCATTATGTTATGGGCCGGAAGGCGTTGTAATGTGGACCGAAGGGTTGGCGTGGGTAGGACCGGAAGGTTTACCCAGCAGGGACGGAAGTCCCCTGAGACACATGGACCGGAAGGTCAAGGCCTGGAATGGCGTATGTGCGTAAGTTGTATTTTGGGAAGCTCACTAAGCATTTATGCTTACAGTTGTTGTGTATGTGTTTCAGGTACTAGCGAGGACCGTGGGAAGGTGCCGGCGTGATCTGTACACACTGATAGATGATTTATGATCTTGGGATTCATATGATTTGTATTATGACATGATTCGTTGGATATTTATGCCTTGTTTTGGATGAAAATACATTTTTAGAAATGAAAAATTTGTTTAAAAATTTCCGTTGTTACAAATTGGTATCAGAGCCTTGGTTTGAGGGATTCGGGTACACCTTCGGGCATAACTGAACTCAAACCGAGGATTTGAGGAAAACTTTTAAAAATAATGGCATAAAATTTTTATAAAGGATTTTGTGGTAAACAAGAATGAAGCAGTGTGTACGATCAGCCATCGCCCGAACGGTAAAGATCCCCAAAATACCCTTACAATGTTGTGTTAAGAGATATGATATGATATGAATTGTTATGCATGCTAGAAGACTAGGTATTCATGATAGGACTAGAGTGGCCTGATTTGTGATGCCTTAGTCTAGGGAAGTCTGTTGCCATGAGATGCTTTGAGAGCGAGTGGGTAGTTAGTGCATAACAAGAGTAGAGTACTCACGATCCGGGGTTTAGGCAGGAGGACTTGGGATGAATGCTGATGCGGTGTGGTCGGTAGTATTGGGCCCGTACTACCGAAGACACCTGGTCAGTGCGCAACCCAAGTAAGAATCTCTGGGTATCAGAGACTGAGTAGGGTTGCGTTATCGAGTACGATTATGCTCGATAGAGTCTCTGATAGTTCTATGTTGTATTTCAGAGGCATCATGGTTGGACCACGCCACAGACCGAGTACGAGCAGTGTGAGTGACGAGGAGATTCGTCGGATGATTCATGAGGAGGTGGCTGCAGCGATCCGGGCTGAGATTCCGGAGATGTTTGGGTCTATTAAGACCACTTTGATGGAGACCTTTGATGAGTGGTACACCGTGTTGACTGAGGCTGCAGCCGCTGCAGCTACCACAGCTGTGGCCGCTGCCAGACCACAAGGAGGTGACTCGTTGCTGTTTCGGGAATTCAGCAACACGAAGCCACCTGAGTTTGACGGGACGCAGGATCCGATCGCTGCGATGAGGTGGATTGCTGATATCGAGGGATGCTTCTACACTTGTTCATGTCCGGAGCATCTGAGAGTATGGTTCGCCTTGAACCAGCTCCGTCTGGGAGCGAAGGATTGGTGGAAGTTCGTGACGGCGAACTTCACTTTGGCAGAGATTTCAGCTGTGACGTGGGAGAGGTTTACCTTTATGTTCAGAGACGAGTACGTTCCCCCGGTGGAGAGGGAACGGTTGGTTCAAGAGTTCTTGACCCTCAAGCAGGGTACTGATTCGGTTACGGTGATCACGCGGAAGTTTCATGAGAGGGCGATGTTCTGCCCGGAGCAGTTGTCCACAGAGCAGGCTCGGATGAGCCGGTATTTGGGTGTGTTGAGGAGGGATATCCGGGAGTTCGTGTCGAACTCCACATATCATACCTTTGCTGAGCTTCAGACGAATGCCAGGAAGCGCGAGATCGAGTTTGAGACCCAGGCCAGGGAGGAGGCCGAGTCTCAACGGGTGGATCGGCGGCCGGCTGAGTCTCAGCCGGCAGCCAAGCGGACTAAGTCCGTCGATTCGAGGACGGGAGGTCCGAAGGGCCTCACTTGCGGAAAGTGCGGCAAGGGTCACGAGGGGACATGTCGATCAGGTGCTTGCTACAAGTATGGCAAGGAGGGGCACATCGCTAGGGATTGCCCCAAGGGGTTTATGGTTTGCTTTCATTGCAACCAGACCGGCCATCGGAAGGCCGAGTGCCCTCAGCTTCATCAGGGATCTGCACCTGCTGCCAGGGCTATTGAGACTCGACCAGTGAAGGCCGAGGCCCCGAGGGCTCGTAAGAGAGCCTTTCAGCTGACTACAGAGGAGGTCCGCGCTGCGCCCGATGTTGTGGCAGGTATGCTTTATTTCATGTATTTATTTTGATGTTGAGATATTATGCTTATGTTATGATATGCGTAGGTACTTTCCTTGTGAACTTTGTACCTGCTTTAGTGTTATTTGACTCAGGTGCGAGTCGGTCTTTTGTATCTTTGGCCTTTAGTCAGCATATCAGTGTTAGTCGTGAGCCGTTGAGTCGGCTTCTGAGAGTTTCTATAGCTGACGAGAGAGTGATTTGTGCCACGGAGATTTTCCGAGGATGTGTGTTAGAGATTTTCGGGGTTGAGTTTCCGATTGATCTGATTCTTATTGCGATGGGTGATGTCTGTGTCATTGTGGGCATGGACTGGTTGAGCCGATTCGGTGCAGTCATCGACTGTGAGCGTCAGCTGGTGACTATACGAGACCCTAGTGGGGGAGTTCTTTCGGTGTACGGCGAGGGTACATGTTCGGTATCAGCTTTTTGTTCGGCCGCTAGCGCGAGGCAGTGTCTACAGCAGGGCTGTAAGGGTTTTGTGGCGTATGTGATGTATACGCGAGCGACTTCCGAGAGACCGAGTTCAGTTGAGGAAGTACCAGTGGTGTGTGAGTTTCCAGATGTCTTTCCCGAGGAATTGCCGGGTGTGCCTCCTGTGAGGCAAGTGGAGTTTGGTATCGATTTGATTCCGGGGGCCGCGCCTATCGCTAAGGTGCCTTATCGCCTTGCACCTCCAGAGATGCAAGAGTTGTCCTCGCAGCTCCAGGAGTTGCTGGGGAAGGGATTTATTCGGCCGAGCAGCTCGCCGTGGGGAGCACCTATCTTGTTCGTCAAGAAGAAGGATGGTTCACACCGGATGTGCATTGACTACCGGGAGTTAAACAAGCTGACGGTCAAGAACCGTTACCCGTTACCGAGGATTGACGATTTATTCGATCAGTTGCAGGGAGCATCTTGGTTCTCCAAGATCGATTTGAGGTCGGGATATCATCAGGTGAGAGTGCGGGATGAGGACGTCCAGAAGACAGCGTTTAGGACGCGATATGGGCATTATGAGTTCGTGGTGATGCCTTTTGGGCTCACCAATGCCCCGGCTGTGTTCATGGATCTCATGAACAGGGTATGCAGGCCGATGTTGGATCGGTCGGTGATTGTATTTATCGATGATATTTTGATATATTCGAGGTCTAGAGAGTAGCATGAGGAGCATTTGAGGGAGGTCCTTGGGGTATTGAGATCGGAGAAGCTTTATGCAAAGTTCTCCAAGTGTGATTTCTGGTTGCGGGAGGTCTAGTTTCTAGGACATCTTGTTAATCAGGAAGGGATATTGGTTGATCCGGCCAAGGTTGAGGCGGTGATGAGTTGGGAGGTGCCGAAGTCACCCTCTGAGATCAGGAGTTTCCTTGGGTTGGCAAGGTACTATCGGAGATTTATCAAGGATTTCTCCAAGATCATTGTGCCGCTCACCAGATTGACCCGGAAGGGTGTTGCTTTCTCATGGGTTCCCGAGCAGCAGACCTCCTTTGAGACACTTCGCCAAAGGTTGTGCGAAGCCCCGGCATTAGCTCTCCCGGAAGGGATGGAGGATTTTGTAGTATATTGTGATGCATCGATTTTGGGGCTGGGTGCGGTGCTGATGTAGAGGGGGCATGTGATAGCATATGCATCGAGGCAGCTGAAGCCTCATGAGACGATATATCCCACGCATGATCTAGAGTTGGGGGCAGTAGTGTTCGCCCTCAAGATTTGGCGTCACTACTTGTATGGGGTTCGGTGTACGATATACACGGACCATAAGAGTTTGA
The DNA here is from genome assembly GCF_051521515.1 of Lactuca serriola. Taxonomy (NCBI): domain Eukaryota; kingdom Viridiplantae; phylum Streptophyta; class Magnoliopsida; order Asterales; family Asteraceae; genus Lactuca; species Lactuca serriola. The sequence goes on along the minus strand of NC_136411.1, from coordinate 366,266,464 downwards.
GGTACTTGATGGATCAACCCAACCTAAATATGCGGCAGAGGAGGTGGTTGGATGTGGTCAAGGATTATGATTATGAGATCCTATACCACCTAGGCAAGGCTAATGTGGTAGCCGATGCATTGAGCCGCAGGGCGGAGAGCACTCCACTGCGGGATGTATGTTTGAGATTGACCGTGATAGCTCCGGTAATGGATGCCATTCGTGGGGCACAGGCCGAGGTTGTGCAACCGGAGATGCAGAAGAAGGAGCGGGTCGTTGGGTTGGTTTCGGAGTTCGTTACGGATGGACGAGGGCTTATGGAAGAGGCCCATCGGTCGAAATTTTCAATCCATCCGGGGGCTACGAAGATGTATCTGGATTTGATGAAAGAGTATTGGTGGCCCTGTATGAAGAGGGATGTCGCATGGTTTGTTGAGAGGTGCTTGATCTGCCGTAGGGTTAAGGCCGAGCACCAGAGACCGCATGGCAAGTTGCAGCCATTGGAGGTTCCCGAGTGGAAGTGGGAACAAATCACCATGGATTTCATCACCAAATTGCCGAGGACTGCCAGAGGAGTTGATGCAATTTGGGTGATTGTGGATAGGTTGACGAAGAGCGCTCACTTCCTTGCCATCAGTGAGAGTTCTTCAGCGGAAAAGTTGGCAGAGGTGTATGTTAGGGAAGTGGTATCTCGGCATGGGGTGCCGATCTCGATTGTTTTGGACCGTGATGTGCGTTTCACTTATAGATTCTAGAGGAAATTTCATGAGGAGTTGGGTACTAAACTGCATTTTAGTACCACATATCATCCCCAGACGGACGGTTAGAGTGAGCAGACGATTCAGACGCTTGAGGACATGCTCCGTGCATGTGTGTTGGACTTCGGGGGTAGTTGGGATACGTATTTATCCTTGGCAGAGTTTTCCTACAACAACAGCCATCATTCGAGCATTGGTATGCCACCCTTTGAGCTGTTGTATGGGAGGAGGTGTCGGACCCCCATTTGCTGGGGAGAGGTTGGGAAGAGAGTGATGGGAAGTACAGAGATCGTACTTCAGACGACAGAGCATATTCAGCAGGTCAGACAGAGGTTATTGACCACCCAGAGCCGACAGAAGAGTTATGCAGACAGATGCCGGTCCGAGCTTGAGTTTCAGGTCGGCGACTTCGTTCTCCTGAAGGTCTCTCCTTGGAAAGGAGTGATTCAATTCAGGAAGAGGGGCAAGTTGGGGCCCCGGTATATTGGACCATTTCGTGTGATTGCGAGGGTAGGCTGGGTAGCCTATCGTTTGGAGTTGCCAGCAGAGTTGGGGCAGATCCACGACGCTTTTCATGTGTCGCAGTTGAGGAAGTGTATAGCCGATGAGTCGGCAGTGGTTCCATTAGAGGATATTCAGGTGGATGCGAGCCTGAATTATGCTGAGAGACCAGTGGCCATCAGAGATCGGACGATCAAGGTTCTGAGGAACAAGGAGGTACCTCTGGTGTTGGTTCAGTGGCAACATCGGAAGGGATCAGAGATAACCTGGGAGCCGGAGCGTGAGATGCGTGAGCAGCATCCGGAGCTATTTTCAGAGCGAGACTTTGAGGGCGAAGTCTAGTTCTAGTGGGGAAGAGTTGTAACAGCCCGGATTTTTCTAGGTATCTTTTATGTTTCTAATTTTGATGTTTCGTGAGTGGACTCGGGGAGTTGGAGCTCAGACTCGCCGAGTAGGGTCGCGATTCTGGACCCGGGTTCGCGTCTGGACTCTGCGAGTCCACGTTGTTTAATGAAACCCTAATTGCTCGGGTTTGGGACCTATTTAAAGGGCCTTATGGCCTTCATTTGTGCTCACCAGTCCCTTGAGAGAAACCCTAATTGAGTGTGAGCATTTGGAGCAAAGAAGGAGGCCATTATTGATCTTGGAAGTGTCATCTTGCTAGGGAAAGGGAGGATCAGCTAAGGGGAAAGCAAGAGGAGCCATTTCTGAGGGTTTGGAGTCCAGAGCTTCGTTATTGTGGTAATATCTTTGAGCTATCCTCTTCTATGTTGATGTTTTCTTTGATTTAGGGCTTATTGAGGCCTCATGTGGCTAGATCTAGTGTTCCCTTGGTCCCTTAAGCGTTTTAGACCATAGATCTGGACCCTTGGGGGTCTAGAGTGTCCCTTTTCCCAAGCTTTCTGTGAATCAATGGAGGTTTTGGATTGGAATCCTTATGCCTTGGGCCAAAATGCCATTTATGAGACATGGAGTGTATTGTGAACACCAAGATAAGGGCTTTACGTGATGAATCAGTCTAGGAAGGCCAGATCTATGAATTGTTGGAGCAGATCTGACCTTAGAAGCGAATTTGAGTGATTGCATGGCATGGACTCGCCGAGTCCGATGAGCAGACTCGGCGAGTAGCTTGAAGATTGCCTTAGATCGTCTAGTGAGTTATCCAGTCGAGTCGCGGGTTGACTCAGTGAGACAGGGCGAGTTAGAGAGGGTTGTCAGGTGGACTGAGTCGAACTAGGACTCGCCGAGTTGTTCTTGAGACTCGGCGAGTTGAGTCGGGGTGGCCCCGCGATTCTTCCAGGTGGAACTCGTCGAGTTAGGGGGAGTACTCGACGTGTCAAAAGGGATTCCTAGAGAGTTGGTGAAAACGTCTAGACTCGCCGAGTCGCCCTAGTGCACTCTCTGAGTCCGGTCAAAGTTGATCGTTGACCGTTGACCAAGAGTTGGTTGTGTTGACTTAAAAAGGGTAGTCAACCTCAGAGGTAAAAGTGTTAATAAGAGATGTATGATGATATAGGGAGATTGTAGCTCGGAGGATCAAGCATGAGTGATTTCGGGATTTGCTAGCTATCGATATTCACGAGGTGAGTCTTCTCGCTATACTGTACCCGAAAGGGTTTAACTGTGTGACCGGAAGGTTGGATATGATATGAGACATATGTGCTATCTGTGATAAGTTAATTGTTATATGTGCTATGTATGATATGCTTAATGTGGGCCGGAAGGCATTATGTTATGGGCCGGAAGGCGTTGTAATGTGGACCGAAGGGTTGGCGTGGGTAGGACCGGAAGGTTTACCCAGCAGGGACAGAAGTCCCCTAAGACACATGGACCGGAAGGTCAGGGCCTGGAAAGGCGTATGTGCGTAAGTTGTATTTTGGGAAACTCACTAAGCATTTATGCTTACAGTTATTGTGTATATGTTTCAGGTACTAGCGAGGACTGTGCGAAGGCGCCGGCGTGATCTATACACACTGATAGATGATTTATGATCTTGGGATTCATATGATTTGTATTATGACATGATACATTGGATATTTATGCCTTATTTTGGATGAAAATACATTTTTAGAAATGAAAATTTTGTTTAAAAATTTCCGTTGTTACATAATCCAGATATTGATAGGTTGGTAGGGACCAGGGTGGTCTCCGTTCATCCGGAAGTCAGATGAGGAATGGCCGAATTTTCAGTCAGTAGCAATGCGGGTAAGCAGTCTATGGTGGAATTTAGTTAGTTGATTGTGGGGTGCTCGACACCAAATTATAGTAGAAAGAAACGCCTAGTGGATACTGGCAATAATGACTCGTACTCGAAGTAGCGGGAGTAAGGGATTTGGTGATGATAGGATCTTCACAGTGACAGATGAAATAGTTGGTTATGGAGCATCACCTTGGGAAAGCAAGGAAATTGCGCAAGGAAAGAAGGGGTGAACCCCTATGGGTTCAGTGTAGTACTTGGTGAGTACCAAAAGGATTGTCGGTTGAGTAAGTTGTGTTTCCAGAATGTTCAGGGTCAGGGTTGACCCAAGACTATTATCCGCAAGGATTAATGTTATTTGGAATGACCAGGCAGAAGACCAGTGAAGGTAGGCAGCTGGTGTTGGGGTAATTAGTAGGGTATTGGAAGCAGATCGCAGGCGGTGTGCCATAGCAAACTTCGAGGACGATGTTTATTTTAAGTGGGGGAGAGTTGTAACACCCAAAGTTTGGAAGGCCATGAAAGGAAAGAAAAACCTAAATTTAAGGGACGACTTGACGAGTCCAAGGAGGAACTCGGTGAGTCTGAGCGGGATCCGGGTCGAGGAGTAAGTGACAGACTCGGCGAGTCGGCCAAGGAGACTCGGCGAGTCTCGTCTGTACGAGGAAAACCCTAAATTCGGGACTTGGAGCCTATTTAAGCGCCTCATTCTCTTCCCTAGGGTTCCTTTACTGCCTCTTTCACCCAGAACACCAAACCCTAGCAGCCATATCCATTGTTGAGCCAATTATTCCCTTGAAGAGTGCATTAAAGCTTGGAGAAGGAAGAAGGATCTTGGAGGTGCAAGAGGGGGCTATAGATCTAGGATTAGGAAGATATTTTTGATCATTTGGAGGTAATAAACTAGTTCTTGGACTCCTTTGCACCTAGATCAATGTGTGAGTTTTGGGCCTTTTTAGCCATGATTAGTATCCATTCGAGTTAGAAGCCAAATTTGAAGTTGCTACTTCGGATCTAAGCATATGTTGGTCTTGTGAAGCATAAAGTATCTGCCCTTGAGTTGATTATGGAGCCTCTTTGCCTTAAACCCTAGTTTATGGGGTATTTAGCCTAGATCTCCTTCTCTACACGTAAAGTTTGCAACTTTACGTGAGGAATAGGCTTGGCAAGGGTAGATCTACAGTTTGGAGTCAATGCATGACTCAAAAGTCCTCTGCATGTATGAAGATCTGAATGGACTCAGCGAGTCCTTTGAGTGGACTCGATGAGTAGTAGGAAGATTAGGAAGAACACGACGAGTGGGATGAACAACTCGTCGAGTCGGATGAAGTTGGGCAGGAACTCGAAGAGTTTCAAGAACAACTCGGTGAGTCTGTTGAAGGTTGTCTTGGACTCGGCGAGTCTATTCACGAACCCCAAACCCTTCGAGTTGAGACTTGAATCAGTGAGTCGAGTGGAGAGTTAGTGTTGTCGGACAGGTCAGGACTCATAAATCGGTAGACTTAGCAAGTCATGGACTGACTCAGCGAGTCGAGTCCCAAATGGAAGGACTCTGAACTTTTGAACTCGGCGAGTCAGTAGGTTGACTCGGCAAGTAGGGTTGACCTAGGAGGTTGACTTTCACCAGGACTTTGACTTTGACCAGAGTTCACTTGGTTGTCTTTCGGGGGTCAGTTAGACTAAGTGTTGCGTTGCTATTGGTAGCTCGGGGAGCTAGTGGAGCAGGAGATCAGAGAGTTGCCGGATAGAAGGTAGTGGGATCATCAGCGAGTTCAGCCAGTGTAGGTGAGTTTCCCTTTTGTGTGAATGGGTCTACGGCCACAATGTCGGCCCATGTAGTTATGAGTAGAAGACCCGGGGTTAGCTCTAGGCACAGTATGCTAGTATGATATTTAGGACAAGGTCCAATGATAGCGGGCAGGTGCCCAAGGAAATGGTTTATGTGATAGTTTATACTTGTTGTCTGTGTGATACTTGTATGTGCCTGCTAGGGAGGTGAGTGTGAGCGAGTTCCTGTAACTCACCAATAGCAGAGTGTGGATGGTGTTCCACATCTCATTAGCAGCAGATCAGGGGCGAGGCCAAAGTTAGGGAAGGAGTGAGGGTGGGCTGGGCCGTACCTCACTATCAGCAGGAGTATGAACGGGGTTCCATGACTAATCAGTAGCAGGACAAGGGCGAGGCCATGTGACAGGCGAGGCCTAAGTGAAACAGATATGTATCCGAGCGGGGCTCGATGCCAGGCGGGGCCTTTGTAGCGGGCGAGGCCCGAAGTAGGGAGTAAGGCCCAGGATAGCGGGTGTGGCCCAGTATGTGTAGTATGTGGTTATGCATGGTATGTGGTAGGGTGGGGAACTCACTAAGCTTCATGCTTACGGTTTTCAGTTTTGGTTTCAGGTACTTCCGGTAGCGGAGGGAAGAGCTCGGGGTGATTGCATGGCACACACACCATAGATTAGACAGCCTGGGAATGGTTACTTTGATAACGAACATGTATTTTGGAAATTAATACTCGGATTATGTTTTGGATTGATGACTTTGCTTTAAGTAATGTTTATTTAAAAGAAATTTTTAGTCTTAAATTTTGGGACGTTACACAATCTGTCATGAACCGCAGTCTATCCATCTACCTTCCATCAATTGTCCCACTAATGTGTCAAATCAGACTTATTCAGCTGTTGTTCAAAGCTCGGAATCGCAGACAGTAGTCAAAAGTACCGTGACCATAGAACCAATTCATCATGAATTACCATTCAAAAACTTTGAAGTTGGACAATGTTCCCTGAATTCCTGAACTCTCCAGATCGGATGAATCAAGTCCTCGTTTTTCAAAACTACCAAATGATCTTAGGAAACCGCAACTAAATATCAATGAATGCGGTTCTCATAAAACCGAGGCGAAAAAGGCTTTCAAAGAAGAAATTCAATCTCGTGGAAAAAAGTGGGAAAATCATTCAAAACAAAAGAAATTTGTCAAAATTCCTAAGTCTAGGAGTCCAGAAAAACTTGTTTTCTAAAAATATCTGTCCAAAATCTCTTTAGTCAAGAAAAAAAAAAAGGAATGTATAGTTCTTAAATCCATTCCTCGGATGATCCAAAATGGAAGGTTATTTTGCCAACCCCAGCACTCTAAAAGTCACATCAAAGTTTTCAGAAATCACTTCACAAAAGTTCTACATGTGCTTTTACACCTGCAAAACTTGCTTCTTCAAATTTTACCAAAACCACTGTCAGACCTCACAACCCTCAGACTGGTCACAAGCATACTTCCTCACCAAGACCTTTGAACAGAAAAATGTCAAGGGAAATGAAAAAAATTTAGTTTGTAAATGTCAGTGTCAAAAGATTTCTTCTCATGCGAAATTGTCGTAATCGAGCCTTTGTTCTTTTTTCTTCACCAAGAAGAGAAAATGAATCACGAGGAAGGTCTCTCACAAGAAAGTCCATAAGATCTCATCTTCGTAATGGTGATTGGAATGTTCATAAGGACAGAAAAGGGCTAAACTTAAGAAGGATAAACATGTTTTCAATAAAACTGCCATAGGTGTTTTGACAAAATCGAATGTGGCCAAGCCAAGATCGATATTGTCAAAGGCATTGTATGGATCTTCGACTAATCCTAGACAGAAATCCAAATGCTCAAAAAAAAAAGAAAAACATTTCAAAAACACTTGTGAATATTTCAAAACTTAAATATCAATGGGTGCCTAAATCTTTAATTGTCAAATCACCTTTGTCTTCTCGAAGTGCATATGATAGAAAATTAAAAACAGGAAGCGAAAAGAAAAATCTGGTAATGTCAAGGGAAAACCCAGTGTTACAATGACCTGGGTTCCAAAATCTAACTAATCTCTTGCATATCATGTTGGAACAACTACGAAGGAATGTCATCAGACCTTGGTATGTTGACAGTGGTTGTTCCAGGCACATGACAGGAGACATCTCCCAGTTGCATGACATTAAAACTTTTAATGGGGGTTATGCTTCCTTCGCGGGAGGAGAAGGCAGAAAGATCACACAGAAAGGAACAGTTACAAATAGAGTGCTGATTTTTGAGAACATCAATTACGCTACCAACTTGAAGCATAGCTTATTGACTATCTCTTAGATATGCTACAATGGCTATTCAATACACTTCACATACAACGAGTGCCTGATATTGAAGCCTGGTATTATAATCCCTGAAGATTGGATCTTGGTAAAGTCAAAGAGGGATGGAAATGCTTACATCATAGACATGAATCATGATATCCCGGAGCAAATCACTTGTCTCTTTTCTAAAGTCACCGAACATATTGTCATGCTTTGGCACCGTCGTCTCGAGCATGCAAACGCCAAGAACCTAAATTGTCTTGAAAACAACGAGATCATGTGTGCCCTTCCAGTTAAAGAATTTATCACTTTTGACAAATGTGTGGCATGTGCTCAAGGTAAACATCATAAAAAGCCCCATTTGCCAAAGGTAGTTAATTTAATCAGCTACGTTCTCTAATTATTGCACATGGATTTGTTTGGTCCTGTCAATGTCCTCAGCATCACAAAAACTCTTACTTCTTGGTTGTGATAGATGATTACTCGCGTTTTATATGGGTCTTCTTCTTATCCAACAAGTGTGTGATCTCAGACATGATTAAGAAGTTACTGGTGATGATTGAGAATCAGACTAATGAGAATGTGAAAGCACTCCAAACGGATAACGGTACAAAATTCAAGAACGTTATTATGTATCATTTTTGCACAGAAAAAGGGGTAGTGTGTCAGTATAGTGTCATTCGGACACCTCAACAAAATGGTGTTCGGAGTGACGGAACCAAACATTAATGGACGCCGCAAGGACGATGATGTGTGATTCTAAACTACCAGTCTTCTTTTGGGTAGAGGCGATCAACATTGCCTGCTACGTTCAAAATTGTGTGTTGATCAACAAAGCTCAAATGAAGACTCCATATGAAATTCTCTACAATTACAAGCCATCAGTTGCTCATTTTTAAATTTTTGGATGTCCTTGCACCCACCTTTACCTTGAATCCAACCCCAAATTCAACTCTAAAGCCGATGAATGTTACTTCGTGGGATATGTAGCACGTACAACTTATCATATCTGTAACAAGAAGACAAAGTAGATCATGGAATCTTTTGATGTTCGCTGGTTAGAAGAGAATGATACAGATGCTAGAGTCAGACCTGACTGGTTACTTGACTATGCTTCTTTGTTTATATCATTTAATGTGTCAGGTTCTTGCCCAGGTTCGGAGGTTATTATTGAAGATGAAGAGGAAGATGTTGTGTATAGACCACCTCTGGTGCCTCCTACGACTCCTAGGGTGGATGACTCTACTCCAACTACTTTTTCATATTCTCCTACTCAAAGAACTAATCTTGATGCTGAAACCACTCCACTCACTCCTGTTGAAAGAGAGTTCATGACCAGAAATACTTCCACTGCAACTCAAACTTCCATGGAACTTCTCTTTCCCGAGCCAATTGCAAATGAGTATGTGGCAAGCACCTCTCACGGTTCAAGATCGTCTGAGGCGGATGCGTCAGCAGATGACGGATTAATCAACATCAATAACCTTCCTGTCACACCCAATGATATCATCCACGAAATTCCTACCTGACTACAACGTGATCATCCTATAGAGAACGTCATTGGTCAACTAGTTGACTGAGTTCGAACGAGAAGTCAGAGTGGTGATGTAAATACATGTCACTACTCTTGCTTCATATCTCAGATAGAGCCAAACAATGTAGAAATGGCGCTGAATGAGCCTAGTTGGGTTGATGCAATGCATGAAGAGCTGAATCAATTCGAGAAATTATGGGTTTGGAAGCTGGTTGAGCTACCCAAAGGAAAGAAGTCATTGGATACCCAATGGGTGGTTCGAAATAAACAGGATGATTGTGGGGTCATTATGCGAAATAAAGCACGTTTGGTTGTTCGTGGGCTTCGAAAAATTGTAGGACATGACTACACTGAGGTGTATGCTTCTGTAGCGTGTCTTGAAGTTATCCATATCTTCCTGGAGTATGCATCCTACATGGGGATCACTATGTATTAGATGGACGTCAAGACTTCTTTTTTGTATGGACCCATGAAAGAAGAGATTTATGTTGATCAACCTCCCGGTTTCGTCAACTCAAAGTTTACGAATCATGTCTACAAAAATGACAATGCTCTGTATGGGTTACATCAGGCTCCTTGGGCATGGTATGCTACCTTAACAAATCATTTTCTCGAACATAGTTATACCAGAGGCACGATTGATCAGACGCTATTTATCATGTATGTGGATGGAGACATAATCCTTGTTCAGATCTATGTCGATGACATCATTTTCAGTTCAACGAGTCAAAAGCTATGCACCGAGTTTGAGACCATTATGAAGAAGAGATTCGAGATGAGCTCCTTGGGAAAAATGAAAATGTTTTTGGGTTTGCAGGTCCGTCAAGATTCAACTAGAATACTACTACATCAAGGAAAATGTGTTGAAGACATTCTTTAGAGGTTATTGATCAAAGATTCAAAATTTGCCTTGATGCCGATGGTTGATCGACCCCTGTTGACTCCAGATCCTAAAGGCGAACCCGTAGCTCAGACAGAATATAGATAGATGTTCAGCTCCCAGATGTATCTGACTACGAGCAGACCAAACATCATGTTCGCAGTTTGTCGTTATACACGATACCAGGCTAATCCTAAACACTCTCACTTAATTGATGTTAAAAGGATTTTTAGGTATTTCAAAGGTAGCCCTAAATTAGATCTTTGGTACCTGATGAATCTTGATTTTGACTTATATGCATTTGCTAACAGCAATTACGGAAATTGTGAACTTGACACGAAATCAACTTCTGGGGGACGTCAATGTTTAGGTGACTGTCTGGTGTCATGGCAGTGCAAGAAACAACACAGTGTCTTAACCTTAACGGCGGAGGTAGAATACGTTGTTGCTTCTGCCTCTTGCCCTCAAGTCATTTGGATTCAAAATTAGTTGTTGGATTACGGTTTAAATTTTCTTGAAACTCATATCTTCTGTGACAATGATACTACAATTCAAATAGCCAAAAACAGTGTCCAACATTTTATAACCAAGTACATCGACATCAAAGTTCATTTTATTAAAGATTGTTATGAGCGTTCGCTTATTCGGTTGGAGCAGATCCACACTGATAATAATGTGGCAGATCTGTTCACAAAACCATTTAACAAAGCTCGATTCGATGTGCTGATGGGCTTTCTAAATTTGCTACCTTTTGAGGACTGGTTTTTGTTTTTAGGTAGTTTAAATTTGCGCATTTCATTGTCATTCTCTCCCATGCACAAATTTAGGGGGAGAAATAAACAACAAAAATAAAAAAAATAATCAAAAATCCAAAAATAGTGTTATTTCTATTTTATTTTTTTAAAAATATATGAAAAACAAAAAAAATAATAATAGTGTTTCATGTTAGTCTGTCTGCAGGTGATGTGCTGGGAAGTGATATCAACTCAGTGATAACAAGCAATCTTGCTTTGTGTAAGATACCAACGCTAAACTGATTTAGACTCTGTGTTTAATGCGCTGGTAGGCAAGAAAGATTTAAATGGACCTAACTAGGTATAGATTAACATTTAAAAGGACTTGAGAAGTAGTTGACTAAGATAGTTTTGTTTGGTCTGACATTACAACGCTCGGGTAGATTGAGTAGTGAGATATACATGGAAATCTACCGGCTAAACTAAAGTAATGTATATCTATAACGGTGGCATCACTTTTCCTCGATATATGGACACATGTCCTTAATTTTGAAACTGATAAGGCGACTTGGGAATCCGATAAAGTAAATCTGTAGAAGGTTATTTTCTTGCTTTCTTTATGTTAGTCATATCTTGCCTCCTTTGCGCGATTGGAACATATCCGACCTGGAATGCAAGATATGCAACTCTATTTTTGTGCATCTTCTTATCTATGAAGTTCTTTCTATCTGTTAGCCATATGTTGTCCCCTCTGTGTGAAAAGAAGATCAGACCTGGGACACAGCATATGCACCATTCTATTTCTCAATCCCTCTATCTAGTTAGTCATACGTTTATCCCTCTGCGTGATTGGAAGATCCGACCTGGGTGTACAACATATGCGTTCTAAATATGACTTCCCTCCTAATAATTGTCTGCTCATCTAAAGTAAGGAGTATTCTAGAAGTTCTTGATTACCGGAGTATGTCAGGAAGCAGGACACATGTTCTAGTACACCTAAAATTGAATATTCAATAGGTTGTATGTAGATCTCACTGCTAATTTTAGGTGGACAACAATATTTGTGGTCGTTGTCAGTTAAATGGTCTTTTACGAATAATAGTTTGGATCATAGGGTCAAATGTCTTGTCACTTGTATCTTGTCCAAACTTGTCACAATTTTTTGTGTTAAAGTGGACCACTATAACATCGATTGACCAGATCTACTCAGGAATTGGAAGTGCAGAAAAACAAATTAAGGTTGTCCCAAAACTTTGATCCTAAAATCACAAAAAGGAATATTTGTAGTGGTGAAAAGAAATTTGTTTTATTTTACTATTATTTTTATTTTTATTTTATTTTAATTTTTCTAAAAAATTGAAAATTAAAAGTTTAGTCAAAATTAGTTTAGTTCAAATTTTTTTAGATTTTATTTTATTTTCTTTTTATTTTAATTTTTAAATGTCCTCAAAATGTTTTATTTATAACTAAATATTGGATGTATTGGGTTGGATTTGCATCCCTTTAGGTTTGCAGCCCAAGCATTGAGCCGTGAATGGTCCATGTATATAAGGGTTGTGTTCTCGGCCGTTTAACCCTCATTAGCCTTATTTTGATTGCGGCCGTGAACCCCTCATAGAGTCTCTCTCTCTCTCTCTCTCTCTCTCTCTCTCTCTCTCTCTCAATTCTTGATTCATCTTCATTTCGTGTTTTATGTCAAAATTGCTTGTTGATTTGTGTAGGTACATTCAAGGCGACATCATTCATACTAAACTTGATAAGATTCAACCGTGTTTAGTGGGTTTATTGGAACAAATCGTGTTTTCGACGTTGCTGAACCGTTGATGGCCTATGAACCGTTCACGGCCGATGAAGCGTTCACCGTTGTGAACCCGTTTACGTCCGTGAACACTCTTTTGACCGTGAACACTCCTTTGACCATGAACACCATTATAGACATCAACACAATTTTTTAATAAAATTCAAAATTAAAATCCAAATTAATTAATAATTGAGAAAACTTAAGCTTAATTATTTAAATCATTTGTGATGAGAATTAAATTCTCTAAGATCGATTAGATTTGTAACAAATTTAGACAAACACAATAAAAGCAAAAAACATAGGACGAATCAAACAAAATTTGAATGATTAGTATGCTCCACCACAAAAGAGCTTGATAAAGAACTACAGTTGTAGAAGTGTGTTAGGGTTACAGTAAAATCAAAGGAATAATAATTAAGAAAAACTTTCAGAGAACAATGCATGCATGCATCATATATACTAAACCCTAATGACATAAACACGGCTAGACAGGCCCATAACCGTGATAACTATGGACCGAGGTAACAAGCCCAATGACGCAACTCCAAGACTCAACAATCTCCCCCTTTGTGTCAATTGAGGCAAGATATCATTTCGGTTGAGTGAGAGTAGATTTCTTCACAGTCTTGAATAGCTTCGATATGATGGAGAGAAGAGTTTGACAAAAGTCAATATGCCATCAAAGCATATCCGAAAAAAATTCTTATCATCATCACTATTTTTACTACACCTGTGAATGATGTCAAGAAGGTGCTCCAGACAAGTAGTGGAGAACAGGTGTTTATCATCAAGAGAGAACAAGCACTTTTGGCCTTCAGCTCTGGTGAACATGACTGTGTGATACTTCGGGTCAATCCTACCTATCTGCATCTTGTTAATGTCGCTTTCCTTCCCAATTGGTTTGGTTTTGGGCTTCTTCCTTAAGGCAGAGGCGATCTCTTGATCCATCTTGGCAACCTCATGAATGTAAGAAACTAACATTCGCTTAATGTGATCGATGATAGGCTCGTACTGTTGTTGATCAGTTAGCAAAATGTTGTTCAGGAGGATCTAGTCGTGTGGGTTTAAGTTCGGCAGATCAGCAAGAGATATCAAATGAACCGAGTTTTCAGCCTCGGATCACCTTGAACTTCACATTTATAAAATTCCCCGCTGAAGTTGGTTTCAATACATTGATCATTTTGATCTTTTGTGTGCTCCAGGTCAAGTATTATGGTTGAGGGAATGCGAGATAGTAGTCAATTAATTTGTGGTCAACCTTCGGGTCAGGAGAGGGAACAACGGCGATTGGCTCAAAGCAATGGAACACAAATGTCTTTCAGGTGATAGGCATGTCGAACAGAGAGTCCTTTGAATTCTTACGATCAAACGAGATGACTGGCTCAAGCCAATGAGTGCTAGGAGACTCGATTGCTTCTTTTAAGAGTTTCTCCAATGACCACAAAGGAAATAGAGTTTTTCTACTTTCCAATGCGTCGTGAGCTTCTTTTCATTTTCTTTCCCTCTCTTCTTCTTCTCTTGCGATGCGAAGATTTTCATCAAGCTCTCGGCCACGTTGCTTTCTTTTGAGAGCATCTTCTTTGGTTTCTTCCTCATCACTATCAACGATTATCTTTTTTCCTTTGTCCTTAACACTAGAATCCGAAGCTTCATTAACCTTCGGTTCAGTGGTGACTTTCGGTTGTGAAGAGATTTGAATATGTTTTATTGTTGGAGATTGTGGTGGTTAACCATGACGTGCTTCTCCCCCTTGTTTTGGAGGGACACCAGTCTCCAAAACACCTTCTATACGGCTCAATAAGTCAAGCACAGGTCTCAGCTTCTCAACCAAGTGTCGCCGGATGGTGAGAGTAAGAACCGAATCATGTGCCTCTAGGAGATTGGATAGAAGAGAGTGAACATAACCAACACAGCTTTTGATAACTGCTCTCTCATACTTGAGAGCATCAATTTCCTTGGTCGCATGATTGAGCTTTAAGGACTAAGTCTTAATCTGTGTGGTTTTTAGGGCGAGTTCATCCATGATTTGTTTTCCAAGGCAAGATCAGCCTGGAGTTTATCAAGAGGGGCAGTGACTGATGTTTGAAGCTCGGTGTTGTCAGACTTGATGCTTTGTCGTACTTCTTCAAAATGCTTCTTCTCAGCTTGAAGCGATTTAGTGAGATTGTCAACAGTGGCATTAACAGATTCGTTGTTATTTTGAGAAGCTGCCTAAAGAGAATCTAGAAAGAGATTAGCATCAGAAGTTAGTTTTTCGACGTTTTCGGTCTCTATCTTGCATTTGATTGTTTATTCTTCAACAACGATGGCTGCTTTCTGGCAAGAGGAGGTGGAAGCTTCAATGGCTTTGATAGCTTTGGAAATAGAGGAGTCATGCTCCTTAACAAAGTTTGCCAACATAGTTTTGATAGCAGTCTCTGAGTAAGTTTCGCTTGGAGTGGAGGAAGAAGAGGAAATCAGCTTGTCAAAATTCTCGTTAAGATCCTTTACATGTCGTTTCGTTATAGGAGCATCATCATCATCACTCTGAACTCTTTAGGGGCTATAATAGAAGGAATCAAAGTCAACATCCTCCCCACTAAGAATGGTGTAAGATTCGTTTGAGATAGGTGGAGATAGAGGTTTAGAGGTAATCTGGGTTTTGGTCTCTGAAGTAGGTGCCCCCGTATCAGATACGTTGACACATACTTGAGGTTCGGTTGTAGTAGTGGTGGTTGTGGTAATTTCGGTGAATAGAGGGGTTGCTATTGGTATAGAAGTTGCAGTTGGTGAAGATATTGGAGGAGGGCATGGAGCAATTGTGATAGGAACAAAGCGAGTAAGAGAGGAAGGAGGTGAGTTTCGGTTAACCTAATGAGTCGGTGAAGTTGGAGGCGAAGCTCCTCGGAGCAAACTCTCATGTTGATAATCATCACTACCGCTTGAATCTTGTTTAGGTTGTTGGTCAGAGGGAACATAGTCTGAATCATTTGAAGACTGAGCCTTTGCCTTATGTGCCTTCTTCTTGACCTTTCGCTTCTTAGGAGCGGAAGTAGCTTCTTGTTCCGACTTTCTCTTTTTAGGTGTAGCAACTTTAGATGATGGTCCTTCCTTCTCACTTTTTCGTTGATCAACCTTCTTCCCTTGTTTCGTTGGTTTATCAGTAGCATCCAACGATCTATGCATCTCAGGGGTTAGCTGTCTCAGTCCCGTAAGAGGGAGCTTCTTGTATTCACTAATAAGCTTGCTCTCTCCAGAAACACAATTGTACATAGTCTCAAGAATTGAACCGATGAACAGAAATTTAGATGGATTGGCGACAAAAATATTTTTCGTGTGAAAAGTGGAAATTGATGACATCAAAGAGTCTACCATTACGGGAATGTGGAATATCTCCTTTTCCCATTGAGTAACTAAGGTCCAAAACCTGCCACATGAGATTTCAGAATGACGAAGAGTTGAGTTTAGGCTTTGTACTAGTTGAGTCTAGAGAATAGACCCGTAGTCCAAGTTGATCGCATAGAAAAGACCTTAGAGGAGAGTCATAAATGATTTGGTTGCCCCGTCAGACCCTGCAACACTCTCCGGTAAACCCTTGAAAAGAAGAGTAAATAGACCATTCCATTGTGGAGGAAGGCACGACTTCTTGAATTTTGTCACTATTGTAAGAACTTTGGTGTACCCCATATCGTAAAACATGGTAAAAAGTTGAGTCGTGTTGATTGAGTATGGGTTGATCATAGAGTCGTTGAAGATTATCCTTAGCAATGAGGAAAACCTAACCTTTGAAATCGAAGTCTTCTGATTGAAAATCTCAAAGAAAATCCTCTCCTTGGCTTTATCGTATGACACCGTTGAATAAACTTGAGAAAGGAGAGACATCCAGAAAAACTCCACCTTGGTTAGAACAATCACAAGAGGTGAATATTTGAGGCATTCAACCACCTGAAGCATGTAAGGATCATACTAAAAATGAGAGAGTTCAATGATCAGGTTTTGATTCGGCTTGATAGAGAGAAGCGAGGATTGTCCGATTTGTTCTTGAACAGAGGATGAGTTGGCCATTGTTGAAGCTTGAAGTGAAAAAGATGAACAATAGAGACAAATCACCGTTTAATGCTCGAGACGATTTTGTAAGTGGTAAGGATGTAAGAGTGAGGTGAGAAAACCCTTTATACGATTACCATGAGAGAGAAAAATCTGGAGTGATGATTGTACGATCTTCTGAAGCGACACCTGAAAAAGCAGGATTTGACAACTGTTACCCTGAAAAGTGTGTCAATTGTGTCAGGCAGCGTGAGAAAAGGAAACCGTTCAAATTCATGTGCCTTGTAAAATCTTATCCATTCACTGCCTCTTTGATGTTAAAACTCTTCAAATTCCCTTTGAAATGTGGACTCACCCTTTCGCTTCCATTGGAATTGAAAAGCCTTCGCTCCCAAAAATAGTGCAATATCATAACGTATTGAACTGAAATAGTATATCTGAGAAACAGCCATTAGTACCATGATCAAGACTTGTGGAAAATCATAAAGATCTTCGTGAAAGAGTGTGCCAAAGAAAAAGAAATGAAACAAAGTATTTGTGGGATATAAGTGGTGTCAATTAAGACACAAAACTGTGGATGTCGGGCACAAATATCTTCCTTCAAAGTCAGGAGAGTCTTAGAAGTGTCTGTGTGGTTTGCTGTCAAAATACGATCAAATGCTTATTAAGAAGCATTGAAAGGCATCTATTCAACATAAGGCTATTACAGTGGCTTTCGCTTCAATCAAAATACGAAACTTAATATAAGACCAAAAGTTGGATGAAGTACTTGTGAGACCAGTGTAGCCTATAAAACAAGTAGGTTTGATCTATTTTCAGTGACTTGGTGATATAGTAGTGTTGGGTATTATGTGTTGCGTCATGAGCTGGTATTTTGTATATCCGGTTTGGGCCTGTCCAACCGTGATTAGGTTTATGTAGTATTATATATAATGCATGCATGTATGCCTTAAATACGCTAGTCATTTGATTACGTTTCGTATTTGATGAGTTTATAAAACTCTTTGATCGATTAGATCTTTAAAACAGGCGAATAAAGAAAGTAATAACAGTTAAACAAAAACACAAGTATGGATCTGAATGAGTCGAATGATTAGATTAACTCAATCCTCAGCAGAGCTCAACAAAGAACTTCCGCTGTCGAGGATTCTAGGGTTACAAATGATAAGAACTTTAACGCTATCAAATCTCTATCAAAACATTACGTTTTAGAATGCATGCAAGCATCAATATATAATAAACCCTATACAAAACTCACGGATGGACAGGCCCATACCGGAGACAAAACTTGGACTAGCTAACGAGCCCAAAGACACAACACTAAACTGGACCTAACAATCTCCCCCTTTGCGTCAATTTGGAGCGAGACTATCATTTCTTCTTGCTTGGACCAGCTGCCAGAACCTTCTTAGTGGTATCAAACAGACGAGAGATAAGTGTGAGAATGGTCTGTCTGAAGCGAATATACCATTGAATCATATCATCAAAGTACTTCTTGTCATCAGCAGTGTTTTTCTTGCACCGATGAATAATCCCTAAGACATGTTCCAGACATGTAGTGGTATAGAGATGTTTGTCTGCCAAAGCGAACAGGCATTTTTGGCCTTCGTTTCTGGTAAACATAACAGAATTTCTCTTCGGGTCTATCTTCCCCAACTGCATCATGTTGAGATCACTTGCTGAGCCAACAGGAGAAATAGTAGGCTTTTTCTTGAATACACTCGCTATCTCCTGATCCATCTTGGCGACTTCCATGATATAACAAACAAGCATCCTCTTGAAGTGGTCAACGATCGGACCATATTCTGCTTCATTTGTAAGAAGGATGTTGTGTAATATTATCCAGTCGTGTGGATTTAAGTTGGGAAGATCAGTAAGCGAGATGGCATGTTCGGTCTTGGCAGATCCTCTCAGCACCTTAAACCGAACGTTGGTGAAGTTTCCTTCCCTATACGGCTTGAGGACTCGAACATTGACTATCTTCTGAGCGCTCCATGTTTGATACTGTGGTTGAGCGGCCCTCAGATAGAATTCGACTAAGTCCATGTCAACCTTTGGATGAGGATGAAGGAACTCAGCAATGTTGTCAAAGGCATGAAAGAAGAACGCCATTCGGGTCAGTGGCATGTCGAACTGAGAATCGACAGAATTATCAAGATCAAGTGAGATCACTGGTTCTAGCCACAAGATGCTTGGAGTTTCGATGGCTTCTTTTAGTAACTTCTCAAGAGTTCAAGGAGGAAAAAGAGTTTTCCTGCTCTCGAGAAGGTCGTGAGCTTCTTTCTGCTTTCTTTCGGCTTCTTCAGCCTCTCTAGCCACACGAGCGCTGATTTCGGCATCTTTGTCTTGACCCTGCTTCTTCAAAAGATCGGCAATGGCCTCTTTGTCATCATCGCTCTCTTCAGCAATTTTCTTGCCCTTGTCTTTTACACCCGAACCTGAGGCTTGGTCTGTAGGAGGAGGTTCGGTTGTTTTGGTTGATGTTGAAGTAGGAGGCGGTTGAGACACATTTTCTTTTTCTCCCCCTTGTTTCGGAATGGACACGAAATCAAGGAGCCCTTCAATCTTGCTCAGGAGAGAAAGGGCAGGAGCAAGCTTTTCTGTAAGATCACGCCTCACAGAGTAGTTGAGTATCGGGTCATGTGCTTCCAGGATGTTTGAAATGGCTGCGTGGACATCCGAAACACACGAAGACACAATATCTATTTCAGATCGAAGAGACTCAATATCCTTTTGAGAATTGGAGAGTTGAATACTCTTGACCTTCAGAGCAGTGGTCTTTCTGGCAAGAGCGTCCATGAGGGAAGTCTCAGCGGCTAGATCTTCTTGAAGCTTGGTCAGTCGCTCCTCAATGGTCGTCTTAAAAGCGGAGTTGTCGTCTGAGAGAGTTTGATGAAGAGAAGTGAACGACTTCAGTTTTGATGCAACTGAGGTAGCCAGCTGGTTGACAATTGGTTCCAACTTTGTTTTGGTGGCTTCGGCAGTTTCCTGTAAAGATTGTAACAGAGAGGAAGCATCTGAAAATACTTTTTCGACTTTTTCGGTCGCAGCCTCACAGGCTTTGGTGGATGCAGCAATGGAGGCAGTAGCTGAGCTAACGGAGACTTCATGAGCCTTAGTAAAATCGTCAACTATCCTCTGAATAGCAGCTTCAGAGATGGAGGACTGTGATGAAGAAGAGGAGGCGATGAGCGAATCTATCTTTTCGTGAAGCTCCTTGAGATGCTTCTTGGTAACGGGAGCATCATCATCGTCGTCACTCTATACCTGAAACAGACTGTAATAGACTGGGTTGGGATGTATGTTCGGTAGTTGGTGTGGGTTGTCCTCTGCTGCCTGAGCAGGAGATGAGGATGGCGGTGAGGGTGGAGGCTCGGTAGTGGTAGTAGGTTCGGGTTGGGATGTATGTTCGGTAGTTGGTGTGGGTTCGGGTGCTTTAGTAGGAGCCCCCGTATCAGATATGTTGGTTCTTACTTTGGCGGTTGTGGTGGTTGCTTCTATAAAAAATGGGAGGGAGTACTGGGATGGAGGTAGGTGGTATTTTAGTGGTGGAGGTTATGGGGGGAATGGAAATAGGAATGGTAACTGGTGGAGAAGAGATTGGTGAAGTGGAAAAATGAACTTCTGGAGTAGGCGATCGTGGAGGAGTGTTACCACGAGGGGATTCGTCAGAGTCAGAACTCTCTTCCTCATATTTGCTTGAGGAGGAAGCGATTATCAGCTTTCACCTTGGTTGGGTTTTTCTCTTCTTCAGCGGAGGAGACTGAACAATCTTTGTAGTTTTACCCTTCTTCGGAGAAGGGCCTTTCGCTCCCTTGCCGACCTGCTTGTCTTTGCCTTTGTCATTCTTCTTTCCCCTTGGGGCAGCCTTGTTAGCTTCATGGATGGACTTGAGCATCTCAGGAGTAAGCTCTCTAGGAACAGAGCGACGAAACTCTTTATAGGTTTTAATGATCTGGTTGTCGGTAGGAACGTCTCCATACATCGACTCAGGGATAGAGCCAATTAATTGAAACTTGGATGCGTCGGAGACAATGATCTTCGTGGTATGGAAAGTACCATTCGAAGACATTGGAGGACCAGCTACAATGGGGACGTGGTACTTGTCCATCACCCATTTTGTAACGAGAGTCCAGAAACGAGCATAGGAAATCTCGGAATGCCGAGAAGTAGAAGCTAGACTCTGAATCAGCTGCTGCCATGGGACCGACCCATAGTCCAGGTTGATACCATTGTAAACCCCATACAGAACAGTGATGAATACACGACTCGCACCGTCTGACCCAGCACTGCGTTCAGATAGACCCTTGAACAGCACAGTAAATAACCTGTTCCACTGAGGAGGCAGGCACGATTTCTTGAACTTCGTGATCGTTGTCAGCACCTCAGTATACCCCATGTTGTAGAACATAGAGAACATGTGACCAACCGGAATCGATTCAGGGTTAACCCTAGATGAATCAGGTACAAACCCTAAAATTGAGCAGAATCGCTGCTTGGAGATAGACGCCTTGTGATCAAGCACGTCGAAAAAGATCCTGTCGACTGACTTGTCGTAATGAGCAGTGGCGAAATTCTGAGATAAGAACTCCATAGGAACTGCTTCAGATTTGGTGAGCGCAGGAGCAAGTGGCGAGTACTTGAGGCACTCGATGATTTGGAACATGAAGGCATCGTAGACCTGAGGAGTAAGATCGATGATCAAACTCTGTTGGGGACGAATCGGCAGGATGTGGGAAGTGGCATGAACTGATGATGAATCCGCCATTGTTGTGAAGAAGAGTACATGAAGGTTTTCTTGCTCTCTGAATTTTGGGTGTAGTAAAGAGGTAAACAAGGGTTGAAGTTACCTTTTATACTGTGGGTAGAGGAGAGAGAAGAATCTGTCCCAAATCTTCGAGGGAAATACGAAGGGTTTTTCGGAAGTGATTGATGTGTGATAGTTGGTAGCACCGATGATTACGCATGAGAGAGAATGACAGTCCCGATTCACATGCCTTCCCATCAGGCGCTGTTTTTAAACGAAACGGTTCCACTTCGCACGCCTGGCCTCCAAGCGCCGTTTGAAAATTAAATCGATTGGACTCCCGCCTGAGTCAGCATCTTATCCTTTAAGATTAAACGTCATCTTAAAGCAAAATTGACCACATGGATCAATATTAGCCACAACTCCCTTATAACTCCAAATCCCATTTAAAAAAAATATGCCTTGTGACTAATGAAACTAGAATTTTGGAAAATCAAAAAGATTTTCATGCTTAGTGTGTAAAAGAAAAAGAAATAAAGCAACACATATGAGGGATTTTGTGATGTCAGTAAAGACACGAAACAAAGGATCCCGGACATGAATCTCTTCCTTCAAAATCAAGAGAGACTTTAAAGTGTTTGTATGGTTTCCCGTTGAATAACGATCAAACACTTATTCAGAAGTGTTGAAAGGATTCTTTTAATCAGGCTAATTTGGGTGGCTTTCGCTTCAATTCAGAATTCCTGATCTTGATATAAGATAGAAATCGAACAAAGTACTTGTGAGACCAATGCAGTCTGTTGAACAGGTAGGTTTGAAATAATTTAAGTGGCTAGATAAAACAGTTTATATAAAATCTCAAAAAAAATTTAAAACTGGATTCCAAGGGAAGAAATGTTATAGGACTTAACAATTTCATAGGAATCACACAAAAGAAAATTAGAGATTTGACTTTCCATCCTAATTGATAAATCCGTCAATTCATTAGAGAAAGCTAGAGCAAAATTGAATGTTCACCGTCATTGCATAGTAGGTATTGAATTGCGGGTTTCACTTAGTATGTAGTGACACGAAGCTAAGATCATAAACACATATATTGTGTAACCATAAACCTCAGTGGTAATTTCTGAGAGTTTCAAGGGTTACGTTTGTGAAGCGAATGATATGGAGAAAAGTAGTGTAGATGGTGTAAAGAAACCAAAGTACCTTTGCTGTTAAAATAAGGACCAAGCAGAAAACTCTTATCTCATGTGAGAAGAGAGTCAGGTAGCTCATGATTAGAATAAATATGAAAGCCTAATTGGGAAGACAAGGTTTGTATGTACCAAGTCAGTAAGGCTATTATTCAGAATCAGGTGAGGCTTTGGACACATACAGCAGCATGCTTCTAGGGACACTTAACTAATGAAAGATTTTTCACACAAATAGCCACACAAAAATAAGAGATAAAGGAAATATCGTACAAATAAAAATAAAAAATAAAATAAAATAAATAAATAAAATGCTTTTGGAGTTTTTGATTTCAAAATAAAAAAAATGAGACACACAAAAAAAATATTTTGGAACCGAACCCGAGCGTTCGGTCTATTTCGGCTTAAAAAAATTTGGAACCGAACCCGAGCGTTCGGTCTATTTCGGTTTCAAAGAAAAATAATTTTGAAAAAGAAAAGAACTTAGAAAATAAGTGAGATGAATTTGAGAAAATATTACAAAAGGTTTACAACCAAAGAAACTACCTTTGAGTGATAAGCGAAGATCAGATAATAGGACCGAACCCGAGCGTTCGGTTCATTTCGGCACACATGTGAACCGAACCCGAACGTTCGGTTCATTTCGCTTCCGACATTTAATTTTGAGAAGTAGTTTTTGGTACTGACTCCAATTCCATCATTCCTAGCCCTTGTATAATTTTATTGAAAGATGCTTTAGGAAGAGCTTCGGGTCCCTGTCTAATATTTAAACCAAGGAAAAAGTTAATCGGACCCATTGAGCTCATTTCAAATTTAGTCTCCATCAATTTTCTGAATTCAGCTGTTAAGCTAGGATTCGTTGAGCCAAAGATGATATCATCGACATAGATTTGAACAATCATAAGGTGGTTACCTTCCTTCTTACGAAAGAAGGTTGGGTCAAACGAACCTTGTTTGAATTTTGACATCTTTAAAAACTTGGTTAGCGTTTCATACCATGCCCTAGGGGCTTGTTTCAGACCGTAAACCGCCTTGTCCAGAATATAACAGTGATTGGGGTACTTTTCATTGAAAAAACCTATCCGTTTCTCCATTCAGAAAGGCGCATTTCACGTCCATTTTGTAGACCTCGAAGTTCTTGTGTGCAGCATAGGCCAAAAATATTCGAAAAGATTCCAGCCTCGCTACCGGAGCAAAAGTTTCTTTATTATCAATTCCTTCTTCCTGGCAGTATCCTTTCACCACGAGACGAGCTTTGTTTCAAATCACATTGCCTTCCTTGTCCATTTTATTTCTGAATACCCATTTGAGACCAACAACTGAGGCATCTTTAGGAGTTGGAATGAGGCGCCATACCTTGTTTCTTTCGAACTCGTTGAGTTCATCTTGCATAGCTTGAACCCAGTCAGAATGATCAAGAGCAGTATTTACTGTCTTCGGTTCAACTTTTGATACGAAAGAATTATACATGAAGAACTCTACTTTGGAGAATAGAGATGTTTGCTTTGCCTTCAGTTGAGATCGGGTCAGGACCTTTTCAGAGACATTACCCACAATCTGAGATACAAGATGATCTCTGGTCCATATAACAAGAGGAGGGTAATTTGGATCATAGGATGGATCCAATTCAGCATTGACCATTTCTTCCAATTCAGATTGACTATCGTCATCGTAGAACATATCGGAGTTCTCCCCCTCGATTGATGAGCTTTCAGGTGTAGCTGGACTTCCTGGTGCTACAGGACTTTCGGGTGTTGTCAAGCTTTCGGGTGTTGTTGAGCTTTCGGGTGCTGTTGAGCTTTTGGGTGGAACTGGAATTGAATTCTCCCCCTCAACTTGTGAGCTCGGTTGTTTTGAAGAAGGTGGATTCTCCCCCTCAACTGAAGCACCTTGCTGAGGAGGTTCGTTTGGAACTTGTTCTCCTTCACCCATTCATTTGGCGGCATCTTCGATAATTTGCTTCAGATGGTCGACTTTGTTGTCTGCTACCTTGGCTTCCGAGAGAGTAGCTTTCTCAGGTTCATCGAATAGTTCCACAAACTGATTGAATATATTAGCAATCGAGACCATGACTTGACCTGTTTGAGTGAAAATCTCTCCAATTGTTTCTTCAGTAGCTTTTAGCTTTTTGATGTAGGTGTCATCGAAAGTCACATAATATGTTTCTTCGATCTTCCTAGAGCGCTTATTTAAGACCCGGTAAGCTTTTGAAGTAAGAGAATATCCCAAAAAATTCCTTCATCAGCTTTAACGTCAAACTTGTTACGATGTTCTTTGGAGTTGAAGACGAAGCATCGTGAGTCGAACACATGGAAGAATTTTATGTTCGACTTCCTGTTATTGATGATCTCATAAGGAGTAAGAGAGAAGCCCTTGTTGAGATACGACCTATTCTGTGTGAAACATGTTGCAGCAATACCATCAGCCTAGAAATATAAAGGAAGAGAAGGGAAACTTAGCATCGTTTGGGCCACCTCACACAAGGATCGGTTTCGTCTTTCGACAATTTCGTTCTGTTGAGGCATGTAGGGGGCTGAGAAGTTGTGACTGGTTCCTTTTTCTGCCAAAAAGTCTTCAAATTCTTTATTCTTGAATTCCAGTCCATTGTCGCTCCTGATGTTGCGAACGACTTTTCTCAGTTGCACTTCAACCTGCTTAATAAGCATCTTTAGCTTAGCAGTAGCCTCAGATTTGTGCTTCAGAAAGAACACCCATGTAAAACGTGAGAAATCATCAACAATAACAAGAATATACTTGCTACCGCCAATGCTTTCGATAGATGATGGACCACACAAGTCAATGTGAAGCAACTCAAGTGGTTCAACAACTTTTGTGTTTATAATGGATGGGTGAATTTGACAACTTTGCTTCCCCATTTCACACGCAGCACACAAATGTTCTCCATCAAACTTGAGCAATGGGAGACCTCGAAAATGACCTCCTGTGCCAAGCTTATTGATGTCTTTGAAGTTGAGATGTGACAGCCTTCAGTGCCACAACCAACGTTCGTCAGAATGAGCTTTGGATAATAGACATATAGTTGGATATCCTTTGATTGGTTTGAGATTGAGAGGAAACATTTTGCCTTTATGTTCTGATTTGAGAATCACCCTTTTTGATTTCTTCTCTATGATTTCTGAACCTTCATAGTCAAATGAAACTTTGAGACCGGTCCCTCCTACCAGTTGACACACACTGATGAGATTATGATGTAGACCTTCAACATACGCCACCTTTCTTATTGTGAAGTCTCCATTGGTTATCATCCCATAACGCTTTATCGTTCCATAAGAATTGTTGCCAAACTTGACATTCCCACCATGCTGAAGAGAACGAAATTCCCTTAGCTATTCCTTCCTTCCTGTCATGTGACGTGAGCAGCCACTGTCAATGTACCATTCTTTGTCGAACTGCTCGTCACTAATAACCTGCACAAATTAAGCAGATTTGGAACCCAAAGTTTCTTGGGTCCACGTGAGCCTTTCACAGGAACAGGAACAGTAAGAGAAACATCAACAAGATATGTTCTTTTTATTAATGTTGTTTCATCTTTTCTTTTAATGGTAAACACTTTGATTTTGTTAGGATTAGCAACAGTGGGTTTGGTTTCAGGTTTTGGTGTTTGGGCTTTAGACTGCTTTCGGTCTTCCTGGACAGAGGAAATCTTCGATTTTCCTTTCAGGTTCGTTGACAATTTAGAATTTTGTGCATGAACAGAATTGGGTTTAGAAGAGAATTGAGAACTAGAAGAATTAGAATGGGAATTTCTTCTGACTTGCGGTTCGATATGACCCTTTTGTTTTTGGTCACTGGAGGGACCGAACCTAGACCTTCGGTAGCTTGTTCCTTCATGACCGAACATATCCTTTCGGTTGATGTTGCTCTCAGGACCGAACCTAACCTTTCGGTTCTGTTCCTCATGTGGCCCGAAAGCCTTTTTCTCTGAATTTGAATTTCTATCATGATAAGAGAAATGATTGTTTTGAGAACGCCAAAACTGCTTTCGCTCAGAGAGATTCTTTTTGTATCTTAGGTTTCTTTGTTGCTTTTGATTTTTCACCTGTTTCGGCTGTCTGTGGATATTAGCCTTTTTCTTTAACTTCTAGACAGCCGGTTCGCTCTTCGTAGATGAGGTTTCGCTTGTGGAGGTGAATTCTTCTACAAGTATTTCTTTTGTACCACTTGTGCTTGGCACGTCAAAGTTGCCAGGCTTGTTCAGCGGCTCTGGTACATATCTTCCTTTTGTTTTCCAGGACGTTCGCTCTGACAAACCAACTGTTTCTTCGGCATTATCTATAGGAGCTGACCAGAAGAACTCATTATAGCCATCTGCGTTATCTTCGTTAACTATGGCAGTGAGTTCGGCTGTTTGATGCTCGGTTACTCCTGTGACCTTATACACCTGATTTGGTGTTGTTCTCACCTTTTGGTACACACCAACCTTTTCTTCAAGAATCGGGGACTTATTTTGGGACAAACGAGCAAACTCCACAAAATTTTCAGAAATAAGATTTTTGTGGTTTTCGGGTTCGCTCTTGACATACTCAGAACAGTCGACTATATCCTCTACAGAAATTTCACTCATATCATCGTCCTCATTAACTTCAGATGCGTTTTCAACATCAATTTTATTTTCTGAACTTAAATTAGCACTCAATGAGTCGAATTTTTGTATGGTTTCGGTCCTTAGTTTCCGCTTATCGTTTTCATCCAAAAGATTTTTCAGCATCTCCTTATGGTCTTTGGACTTTATGAAAGATTCTATTTTCTCCAGACCATACATGTATGTGGGATTCACATCATCAGACGATACAACACTTTCACAGTTGTAAGGCTCAGCATCAATTTCATCCTCCTTAAACTCAAGGAAGGGTAAAATCATGCGATGTATTTTCTGCCCTATTTCACAATTTAGATGCAGTTGAGTAATGTTAGCATAAAGTCTTTTAGCAATCAAACAAAAAACATTTCTTTGTTTTAATAGTTTAAAATTGTCTCTTTGTAAATAAATGTTTTCATCCTTAGACTTAATCAGCTCCGACTCCTTCTGCTCAATCCACATCCTTCGCTCCTCATTCTTGGATGACAACCTGCTTATTTGGTCAGTTAGGTTAGAATGGTGACCAGTGTTTGAGTTAAACAACTATCCAAATTTGAGATTCTTAAATTTAGGTTATTTAATTCCTTTTCATATGATTTCTGTGGAACTTTGAACGAAATAAAAAGAGATTGTACCTTCTTGATCAATTCATCAAGCTCATTGATCTGCACACTAAGAGGTTTTGCTGTGAAGCATAAGTCCTCTCGCTCCTTGGTGTCCTCATTTCCACCATCTGTTTGTACCCCCTCATGTGAGATACGTCAGTCACCATCAAACACTTTCCGCCGCTTTCACCACCTCTTGCCGCATACGCCTTTCCATGTGAATGCTTTCTCACCTCATCATCTTCTGAGTCGGTTGACCACACCTGCACGCCACTGAACTCGTCATCCTCTGCCGAACCCTGTACAATAAGAGCATTCATAGAAGGGTTAGTAGCAGCTTTCTTCCTCTTGATCTCTTCTAGCTTTTTCATCAAGACAGCCTCTTCATCTTTCTCCTCATCCTTCTCTGCCATTTTCTTCAAAACACAATCTTTGGCATAATGGTTCTTTCCTCCACAGTAGTAGCAGTTCACACCAGAATCTCCATCAACCTTCGCCTCTTTCTTTGGTTCCTCGGTCTTCGGCTCCTCCCTTACCTTTTCTGAATTGTAGCTTCCTTGCCAATTTCGGTTCTTATTGGTAGGAAACCTCTTCTTGATGAACCTTTTTGGATTGGACACCATCATAGCATAATCTTCTGAAATAAGATCGTAGTCCTCCAGGTTCAGATCTTCATCTTCTACTACATTCTTGCTTTTGGACAGGAGTGCCAAGGACCCCAAACTTGAGACCACATTCTTTTCCTGCATCACAATCTTTTCTTGGGATTTTAGAATCCCCACCAGTTTAGCCAATGAATATGACTTGAACTACTCATGAGCTTTAACTGTAGACACAACAGCTCTCCATTCAGATCTTAAGCCATTCAAAAAGGTGACATTCTATTTAATCAGCTTCCTTTCGATATCATGTTTGATCATCTTGCTAAGAAGATGATTGAAGCGATCAAACGTCTGAGTGACAGTCTCATCAGAATTTTGCTTAAATTCTCCAAACTCAGACAAAAGCAAAGTCTGAATAGAGTGCTCCAAATCTTCATCAGTGGAATACAGCTCTCGCAACCTATCCCAGATTTCTTTAGCGGTACTGTAGGAACTCACCAACCTAAACGTGTCAGATTGAAGAGCGAATCGGATCAGTCTCAATGCTTTGATATTGCACTGAAACTTCTCCTTTTCGTCTTGAGCAACGTCTTTTACATATTTTAACAGATCATTATATTCTTTTTGAGTTTTAATGATCTTGGATGTTCCTAAGTGAGCAAATGGTCCAGACACAATGGCTTCCCAAATAAGATACCCATTATCTTCAGATCCGATGACATAGTCTTCAAAATGATGAGCCCAAACTTCGTAATCCTGGGTGTATAGAATAAGAATCTTCGTCGTTGATCCAATACTGTTTGAGATATTGATATGATTAGATTGAGAATCGTCCATGCTTGATCGTTTAACCTGTTTGAAAGATCAGACTTGTAATATGTAATATTAGGGAAAACGAATAAATAAAGAGATACGTCAATTATGGAGTGACGGCTCAATAAATATCAATTAATGCGGAATAACCCTAATCACTTCTTTCACAGAAGAGATGTGTATGAATTACACAGCCTCCTGCTCTGATACCAATTGATGAGTTTATAAAACTCTTTGATCGATTAGATCTTTAAAACAGGCGAATAAAGAAAGTAATAACAGTTAAACAAAAACACAAGTATGGATCTGAATGAGTCGAATCATTAGATTAACTCAATCTTCAGCAGAGCTCGACAAAGAACTTCCGCTGTCAAAGATTCTAGGGTTACAAATGATAAGAACTTTAACGCTATCAAATCTCTATCAAAACATTACGTTTTAGGATACATGCAAGCATCAATATATAATAAACCCTATACGAAACTCACGGATGGCAGGCCCATACCGGAGACAAAACTTGGACTAGCTAACGAGCCCAAAGACGCAACACTAAACTAGACCTAACAGTATTGTAACCCTAAACACCTCTACAGTCGAAGTTCTTCATTGAGCTCTTATGGGGTGGTAAAGTTTAATCATTCGACATCGTTCAAATCATTCTTTTGTTCTTATTGTTTTATTTATTTCTTTTCTGCTTGAATTTATCAATCATTAAGGAGTATTATTCCAACAATTTGTATCATAGCAGGAGACTGTGTTACTCATACGCATTCCTTATGTGTGAAGAATTCATTAGGGTTTCCGCTTTTATCTAATATATAAAGGCCGTCTTCTAACCGTCGACGGTAACTTTAGTGTTTGATAAAACCGTAATCTCTAATTTACAAGTCTGATTCTAGCAGATCCAGAACACAAGATCATCATGTCGCATGAAGACTCTCAAAGCAATCCCATCAACATCTCGAATAGCATTGGATCAGCCACAAGAGTTCCCATTCTTTACACTCAAGAGTATGAAGTGTGGGCACATCACTTTGAAGATTACGTGGTCAGATCTGAAGACAATGGGTATCTCATCTGGGAAGCTATTACAATCGGTCCATTTGTCCATGCAGGAACAAGTAGGACTGTAAAGTCTCAAAAGGAGTACAATCAAATCTTAGTGGACATAGAGAAGATTCCACAAGATCAAAAAGAAAAGCAGCACTGCAATCTTAAAGCCTTAAGGATGATCAGATTTTCCCTACAAGCCAACACCTTCCGTCTGGTGAGTTCATGCACTACCACAAAGGAAATATGGGACAGGATGAAAGAATTGTATTCGACTGATGAAGATCTGGAGCACTCGATAGAAACCTTGCTACTCTCTGAGTTTGGTACTTTTGCTCAAAAACCTGATGAGACTCTTCTTCAAGACATTTGATCGCTACAATCATTTGCCCAGCAAGATGATGAAACATGGTATTGAAAGAAAGGAGATTGAGCAGAAAGTCACGTTTATGAATGGCCTAAGACCTGAGTGGATGGCAGTGCTCTCAACTATAAAGGCTCATGAACAATTCAAGTCTTACTCGCTGGCAAAACTGATGGGAATTTTAAAATCCCATGAAAGCACAGTTACAAAAGAAGCAAAGTTGGTGTCTGGCATGGGCTCTTTAGCCCTTATCTCAAAAGGGAAGAATGCGACGGAAGAAGAAGATGACTTAAATCTATCTGATTGTGACCTGACAGGTGAAGAATATGCAATGATGGTCTCCAATCCTAAGAAGTTTGCAAGAAGAAAATTTCATGCCAATAAAAACCGAAACTGGCAAGGAAGTTACATCTCCGACAAGGTGAAAGAAGAATCGAAGAACGTCACTCAAAAGGATGATGATAAGATAGAAAGCAAGCTAGTAGGAGATTCTAGATACGACTACAATTATTGTCACGACAAGAATCACTTTGCCAAAGATTGCATGTTACGAAAGATGGAAGAGAAAAGGGATGGTGAAGATGATGAGGCTTATCATGAGCGAAAGCTTGAGGAGCTAAAGAAAAGGAAGTCAACTGACAATTCTATGAATGTATTGATTATGCATGAGAAGGTGGTCGATGATGTGTTTGGAGGTGTTGAAGTTTGTTCAACAGACTCTAAGGATGAAGAAGAGAGGAAGCCTACGCATGGCAGAGCATATGTGGCAAGAGAGGAAGTCAACGGTTCAGCTGGGAAGTGCTTGATGGTGACTGCAGGTGTACCAACAGAAGATGAGTGTAAGGAGCCAAACTTGAAGCAGGACAAGTGTTTTGCAACAAAGCCCATGAGTGAAAAGATTAACGACTGCGATCGGTTGATCAAAAAGAAACAATCCATCCTCGAATCTCTTAAAGTTCTCGTCACAAATTACGAAGAAGAATTAAACGAACTTAAATTTAAATTCGCTAATCTCAGTAGTAGTCTCATGAAAACTTGCTTAATGAACTCTAACCTAACTGACCAACTCAGCAGGGAGTCATCGAAGATTGAGGAGAGACGCATGTGGATTGAGCTAAAGGAGACGAAGTTAATTAGAGCTAGGGATGAGATTATCTATTTGCATAAAGACAATTTAAAGTTTCTACAACAAAGAAATATTTTTTGCTTAGTTGCTAAACGCTTATATACAAATATTACTCAATTACATTTAGATTGCGAAATAGGGAAAAAGATTCATAAGATGATCTTACCCTTCCTAGAGTTTAAGGAGGATGAGGTCATTGTTGAATGTGAATCCATAATGTCCTTAGAAGAGACTTCTGTCACTTATAAAATTGGTCTGGACAAAATTGAGTCTTTCATTGACTCAAAAGAAAACAAATGCATGCTAAAAAGGCTCTTAGACAAAAACGATAAGCTAAAAATTAAGACAGAGACCTTACAATCATTTGACTCTTCAAAATAAAAATTAATGACCGAACATAAAATGAATGTGGATAATACGTCTAAATTTGATGACGAGAGTAAGATGACTGAAATTTCAGTAGAAGAAGAAGTTGATTGCTCTGAGTTCTTGAAAAGTGAAAATGAGAAACCCCTTATATCTGAAAATTCAGTTGAATATGCACGTTTGTCAAAGGATAAGTCAAAGAAACTCAAAGAGAAAACAGTGGTTTACCAGAAGGTTCAAACCATGCCAAATCAGGTTTAAGCTGTTACAGGGGTCACTGGAAAACAAACAGTTAAACTAAAAATCCTGGTTGACAAAGACAATGATGAAGGGTGTGATAACTATTTTGGGTCTGCTCCTATCGATAATGCAGACGAGACAGTGGGTCTATCAGAGCAAACCTCATGGAGGGTAAAGGGCAGATATGTTGCCGAACCAATCAACAAACCCTCAAGCTTTGATAAACCAAGCACAAGTGGAACCAAAGAGATACCGAAAGAACCAGGAAAGAAACCGGAAGAATCAAAGAAGACTTTGAATATATCTTCCAATTTAACCGAAGCTGAAAATGAGAAGCCAAAATCAAGCTTCAACATCCATAAATCTCAGAAGGAATTGGCTGAACAGAAACGCCAAAGAAATCAAAGGTACATGAAGAAAGAAGCAACTGTTGTAGAAAATGACAAAACAGAGATCAAAAGAAAGAATAATTTTAGTCCCAGTTCTTACTATTCCAAATCTCAAGACCAAACATCCAGTCTCTGTTCCAACTCCAAAGGACAAAACCGAACATCCGGTTTTGGTTTCAATAACAGAGCTCAGAACCGAACTTCGTGGTTCGGTCCCAACACCAAAACTGAGAACTGAAGGATCAAGTCTCGGTTCTTCTCAAAAGAAACCTAACTCAATAAAGGATGTTAAATGGAAAGGAAAACTTGATTCTAAAATAGATCTCAATCATAATAAAAGGGAAGCTAACCCTAGGGATCCAAGGAGGACTCCGAATGTCACAACACCATGTAGTACATTGCAATCAAAAGAAAAGATGAAACCACACTCATAAAAAGAACCTATCTTGTCGATATATCTGTTGTTGTTCCTTTTTCTGTGAAAAACTCACCAGGTGTCACACCCCTAAACCGAAGGCGGAAACGTTCCGGGGCGGAGGACATCATGTATATCGCAATCAATGTACATAGTAAGCATAGTAAACACAAAACAATAGATTACATAGAGTTATTACATTTATTTGAAGTCAAAGTGTTACAAGAGTTATACATATATATATATATATATATATATATATATATATATATATATATATATATATATATATATATATCATATGAACAAAAGTAAAGATGAGTCTTCTATACGCTCCATCTTCTCCAAAAGATCGTCGTGTACCTGTGTAATGTGGACCTGAGAATACAAGCAGTTTGAAAATCAGCATAAAGCTGGTGAGTTCATAAGAATTTTGTTTTCTGAAAATGTACGAGTTTCCTTTGGTTTTCTAAAAAAAGTCGTTATCCAGGAAAAACCCTTATTTTCCTATATGTGAGTTAGTTATTCGTTTGGAATGCTATGCCCTAGTATCTATCATACTTGTCGTATTAGTTAGGTATTCAGATATCCTAGTTGTCCTACACTCGAATGTATCCAAAGGCGTACTTTCGTATTCGTATTCGTATTCATATTCGTATTCGTATTCGTATTCGTATTCGTATAATTCGTATTCGTATTATTCCTAGTTGTACTTTCGTATTCGCTCTGTTTCTAATTGTACTTTCGTATTCGCTCTGTTTCTAACTGTACTTTCGTGTTCGCTCTATTTCTAACTGTACTTTCATATTCACTATGTTTCTAACTGTACTTTCGTATTCGTTCTGTTACTATCCGAGGGCGTATCTTGTTAGTATTAATCCTAATTAATGATTAGTATGAATTCTTCATAAATTATGAAATATAACATACGTTATAACACTTTATCAAGAAGTCTATGATTAGTCTGAAAGCTAACTCTCCAATTCGAATTATTGCTTAATACGGTTTTTCAATATTAAAAACATACAGAATATAAACATTTGAACTAAAATAATAAGTTTGAGTACAAGATTTCGTTATACTTTTGTTTGTATTCCCCCCTGAAAAACATTTGAAAAACACGGAAAAAGAGTGGGAGTATGAACTCACCAGTCGCGGAATGTGCCTGATTGGATGCTAATCGTTAGTTCGGGGCTTGAACACATGTGAGGTTCCTATGTAATATGAAAAGATACACATTTGTATCTAATTAGTCCTTGTACTACTACGTAGTTGAGGATATACACTTCTAGTCTCGAAAACACTTCATTTCAAGTGTTTGGAGTGACCCGGGTGGCATCTATGGATGTGTAGGGCCTAGATATGGAGTTTACTCTTCAAGAGTAAGCCCTAGGGGAGTTTACGGTCCAAATGACCATATCCCCATGAGTTACGACCATAAACTCATGGTTGGTGTGTTCTTGGATGCTAAAGAGTCAAACAATGCACAAGGGAAGGTTCTAGGGTTGATTCAATGGCTTAGGAAGTGATCGGGACTTGAAATGGCCTTGGAAAAGGAGTTTACGGTCTATGAAGATGTTCTTAGGGAGTTTACTACCTTAAACACATGAGTTTATGGCAGTAAACTCCTACTTGTCCATGATTCATGTGATTTGGTGGTTGAAAGTTAAGCATGCTAAGTTTTAGACCCATTTCTAAGCCATACAAGGTGTTAAGGGCACTTTAACACCCATTGGAGGAGTTTATGGTCTAAGAAGGGGTGTATACTGTCCAAGAATGTTCTTGGGCCGTAAACTCAAGTGTGACTCTTTTGTGTGTGTTTTGGTGTATCTCATGAAGGAATATGAGGTTCTATGCACTCATGGAAGCTCGTGGAAGCTTTTGGAGGTGTTTAAGGGGCAATCTAACAACTTAAAAGGTGTTTAAGGTCTATGAATGAGGGTTTACGGTCCAATCATGTTCTTGGACCGTAAACTCAAGTTTACCCCCTAAATGGTAAGATTTTGGTGCTCTAAGCCCATTTCTGCAAGTCCAAAGGTCATAACTAACCACTAGAAGTGGTTTGGAAGGGTTTTGGGGCTTCAAAACCCCATTTAAACGAGTTCACGGTTTTGGGAGGGTTCCTAGACCGTAAACACAAGTCTTTGGTCCTATTCCATGATTTAAACTCGAATTTGAAAGCCAAGCATGTTATACTGTGAGCTAGGATGGATTTCTTACCAATTTGGAGCTTGAAATGGATGATTTTTTTATCAAAACTTGGATTTGATGAGAGTGAGTAGAGAGAGAAAGTTATGAGGTGATGGCAAAAAGCTAAATTGAAGTTCACTTATCCTTTATATAAGGCTCGAGTTTGAGGCCCGGTGGAAATCTACCCGATACTGACGTTAGACGGGGCTTTTGGTCGCACCCGATTAAGTTGTCGTAACCCGGCGGAGTCGAATCTAAAATTTCTCAAATTACTAATTTAGGTTGTTTATATGAGTTTCTAAAGGGTTTAGACACTCACGATATCATAATAAACATATTAATTTAGAAAACTTAGCCCAAAAACGAAATCGGAACAAATCGCTAAAGACGGGTTTTACGGACGGAACAGGTTATGGCGATGGAATAAACTTCGAGTTGTCACATTATCCCCCCGTTAGAGGGAATTTCGTCCTGAAATTCAAAGTTTAGATACGACTCAAGGATTTGGAAAAAGATACGGATACTTCTGTTTCATCGGATCTTCACGCTCCCAAGTGAATTCGGATCCTTTGCTTATCGGGATACGGCTTTGTTTCGTACGTTTAATCTCTCGATCTATGATTTCGATCGGTTCTACCTTGGGGTTCAGACTTTCTTTGATTTCGGTCTCATCAAAGGGATTACTAGGGTTTTGTCGAATAGGCACTTCTTAAGGACAGAGACGTAGAATACCGAATGGATGCTGCTAAGTTCTGAGGGTAATCGGAGTTTGTAGGATATGGGATCGATCCTAATGAGGATTTCGAAAGGTCCTACGTTCCTCGGGTTAAGTTTTACACATTTCAAAATGTATCGTACCTTCTTCACTTACTACGTGACCAAAGAAAATGGTTAGATTGAAGGGCATCACTACATCCTCGTAGTGACCATATCGAATCATGAATGTTGTTTTGTAACATCATTCTCGTGAACTCGAAGCTGACTGGGTAACTTCTGCATTTCTGCTGGAGCCTATCGATGCGGAGATTTGGCTATGGGATCTGCTCCGGGAATTGGGTCGATGCAAAACTCTACTTGGCGTCCGAAGGGAATTCCTGTGAGCTCTTCAGAAAAGACATCAGGAAAAATTGCAGACTTCGGGGATGCTCTCAAGGTCTTTAACTTTCTGTTTCTCGTTGATCACATAGGCTGGGAACTAAGTTTATCGCTAATGCTCTCTTTCTCACCGTTAGCTATCTCGATGATAAATGTTTCGGTTACTAGTTGAGGACTATGTTTATGAAGATGTTCGAATGAATCGCTAACAGATTATCTTTCAGTACTAGAATATAAAAGGATTGCAAGCATAAGGGTTGTCGAAGAGGAATATACCTGTGGCAACGGTGGGATTGGTGGCTGCCTCACCTTGTCCTATAGCTAGGACTCTTCCAGTGTTACCAGTTGTTGCTTCCTTGGGGCAATTTCTCTTATAATGCCCGACTTCACCGCAACCATAGCAAGCCTGACCGATGCCCGCTCCGGAAGCTTGATTGGTTGGTGTTTTGCAGCTTCGTGCAAGGTGACCCTCTTGGCCACATTTTTTGCAAAATTTCTCATGACAGGGACCGGAGATCCGGTGGTGGTAACTGCATCGGTTACACCATGGGAGAATACCGGCATATCCGGTGATACGTGCTTGGGCTGAGGAACCGACGACAGAAACAACAGCAGGGGTAATGGCAGCGTGGACTGCCACTATCTGCTATTTCTTCAAGGACTCCTGTGAAGGCTGACTTTTCTTCTCCATCTTCCAAAACTTACTTTTCTCACCACTTTTCTCTGTCGGCTCAGCAGTGGTGGCTGCTTCCTCTGTGTCCTCACTATGGTCGATCAGGATTTGTGCTAAGCATTTGGCGCTGTCGTATGTATCCGGATTTGCAGCTAAAACGTTCCCTTTGGTTGGCTGGGTCAACCCCCAGATAAACCTCTCAATCTTCTTACTCTCAGGGGTAACCATCCCCGGACAAAGAAGCGCTAAGTCATCAAACCATGAAGTGTAAGCGGCGACATCGGAACCTTTCATCTTCAGTTTCCAGAGTTCAGTTTCCAGAGTTCCTTCATGACTTCCCAACCCATAGCATTGGCTATAGGTAGGGTTAAGGATTTGACTCGGCCGTTCCACCAAGTCAGAGCTTTATCGGTGAACGTGCAGGCGGCGAATTTCACCTTGTCGGATTCTGAACAAGCATAGATCTCGAAGATAGATTCGATTTTCTCTAACCACCGAGTTAGGGCAATGACACCTCCTGTGCCATCGAAGAATGTGGGTTTCGCGTTCATAAAGTCCTTATAGGAACACTCCTTCCGGTGTCCCTTTCTACCTTTCTAGTTTTGGGGCTGGGGACCACCTCCTTGCCCACCTAAGCCACTAAGGTTCATTTGCGATAGGGTAGCAACCATAGCAGCATTGACAGCTGCTTGAAATATGACGGGATCAAATTGAGGAGGAGGTGGTGGCGGAGGAGGATTGTTGTTCTTTGAGCTGGGTCTTTTCCTCGGAGGCATCTTGATCTAAAATAGCCAGGAAGAGAGGATCATAAGTCCTCTAAATTGAATCAAGAGATATGGAACAGGGGATATCTCATTAAGACAGATAAAGGATTCTATAAGCGATAAGTACGAAAGAGTTATCAAAGCAACTAAACTATCGCTAAAGGAATGATTGAGGAGCAACGCTGGAATGAGAACTTCTATAACGAATTTGCCTCGAGAAATACTCCCATAGTATTTCATGATTCACTGTGACGACGGCTCGTTGTTTGGGTATTGGGTAAGTTTTAGGCATGCCGCATACCACAGTCACTCCCAAGCACATGTTGGCCATGTTTTGAATGAATATAGTTGATCAGGCTGTATTGATCCTAGACACGACTACATAACTGCCCAGGTTTAACTGCAGTGTACAACACCCATTTACTTATGTTTTGTTCTACTTGTAGTTACAGATTTCGATGGTTCGGTATACTTGTATACTTTTGAAAATACTTATATTTTAAAGTATACTTTTAGTTCAGAGCACTTAGGCCCCTTAATGTTTATAGTATTATAGCATGTAAGGTTTGGTATACTAGTTCACTATAAACAAGGGCTCTGATACCAATCTGTCACACCCCGAAACCGAAGGCGGAAACGTTTAGGGGCGGACGACATCATGTATATCGCAACCAATGTACATAGTAAGCATAGTAAACACAAAACAATACATTACATAGAGTTATTACATTTGTTTAAAGTCAAAGTGTTACAAGAGTTATACATATATATCATATGAACAGAAGTAAAGACGAGTCTTCTATACGCTCCATCTTCTCTAAAAGATCGCGGTGTACCTGTCTAATGTGGACCTGAGAATATAAGCAGTTTGAAAATCAGCATAAAGCTGGTGAGTTCATAAGAAGTTTGTTTTCTGAAAATGTACGAGTTTCCTTTGGTTTTTTAAAAAAAGCCGTTATCCAAGAAAATCCCATATTTTCTTATAAGTAAAGTTTAGTTATTCGTTTATCCTACAGTTTAATTTGGAACATTTTGTTATCCCAAGAAAAACCCTTATTTTTCTATATGTGAGTTAGTTATTCGTTTGGAATGCTATGCCCTAGTATCTATCATACTTGTCATATTAGTTAGGTATTTTGATATCCTAGTTGTCCTACACTCGAATGTATCCAAAGGCGTACTTTCGTATTCATATTCGTATTCGTATTCATATTCGTATTCGTATTTGTTAGTATTTGTATTATTCGTATTCGTATTATTCCTAGTTGTACTTTCGTATTCGCTCTGTTTCTAACTATACTTTCGTATTCGCTCTGTTTCTAACTGTACTTTCATATTTGCTCTGTTTCTAATTGTACTTTCGTATTCGCTCTGTTTCTAACAGTACTTTCGTATTCGTTCTGTTACTATCTGATGGCATATCTTATTAGTATTAATCCTAATTAATTATTAGTATAAATTCTTCATAAATTTTGAAATATAACATAGAGTATAACACTTTATCAAGAAGACTATGATTAGTCTGAAAGCTAACTCTGCAATTCGAATTATTGCTTAATACGGTTTTTCAATATTAAAAACATACAGAATATAAACATTTGAACTAAAATAATAAGTTTGAGTACAAGATTTCCTTGTACTTTTGCTTGTATTCCCCACCCCCCTGAAAACATTTGAAAAACACTGAAAAAAAGTAGGGGTATGAACTCACCAGTCGCGGAATGTGCCTGATTGGATGCTAATTGTTAGTTCGGGGCTTGAACGCATGTGAGGTTCCTATGTAATATGAAAAGATATACACTTGTATCTAATTAGGCCTTGTACTACTAATTAGTTGAGGATATACACTTCTAGTTGCAAAAACACTCCATTTCAAGTGTTTGGAGTGACCCGGGTGGCATCTATGGATGTGTAGGGCCTAGATATGGAGTTTACTCTTCAAGAGTAAGCCCTAGGGGAGTTTACGGTCCAAATGACCATATCCTCATGAGTTTACGGCCGTAAACTCATGGGTGGTGTGTTCTTTGATGCTAAATGGTCAAACATTGCACATGGGAAGGTTCTAGCGTTGATTCCATGGCTTAGGAAGTGATCGAGACTTGAAATGGCCTTAGAAAAGGAGTTTACGGTCTATGAAGACGTTCTTGGGGAGTTTACTACCTTAAACACATGAGTTTACAGTATTAAACTCATGTTTGTCCATGATTCATGTGATTTGGTGGTTGAAAGTTAAGCATGCTAAGTTCTAGACCCATTTCTAAGCCATACAAGGTGTTAAGGGCACTTTAACACCCATTGGAGGAGTTTATGATCTAAGAAGGGGTGTTTACTGTCGAAGAATGTTCTTGGGCCGTAAACTCAAGTGTGACTCTTTTGTGTGTGTTTTGGTGCGTCTCATGAAGGAATATAAGGTTCTATGCACTCATGGAAGCTCATGGAAGCTTTTGAAGGTGTTTAAGGGGCAATCCAACACCTTAAAAGGTGTTTAAGGTCTATGAATGAGGGTTTATGGTCCAAGCATGTTCTTGGATGGTCAACTCAAGTTTACCCCCTAAATGGTAAGATTTTGGTGTTCTAAGTCCATTCCTGCAAGTCCAAAGGTCATAACTAAGCACTAGAAGTGGTTTGGAAGGGTTTTGGGGCTTCAAAGCCCCATTTAAAGGAGTTCACGGTTTTGGGAGGGTTCCTAGACCGTAAACACAAGTCTTTGGTCCTATTCCATGATTTAAACTCGAATTTGAAAGCCAAGCATGTTATACTGTGAGCTAGGATGGATTTCTTACCAATTTAGAGGTTGAAATGGATGATTTTTTTATCAAAACTTGGATTTGATGAGAGAGAGTAGAGAGAGAAAGTTATGAGGTGGTGGTAAAAAGCTAGATTAAAGTTCACTCATCCTTTATATAAGGCTCGAGTTTGAGGCTCAGTGGAAAGTTACCCGATACTGACGTTAGACACGACTTTTGGTCGCACCCGATTAAGTTGTCGTAACCCGGCGGAGTCGAATCTAAAATTTCTCAAATTAATAATTTAGGCCGTTTATATGAGTTTATAACGGGTTTAGACACTCATGATATCATAATAAACATATTAATTTAGAAAACTTAGCCCAAAAATGTAATCGGAAAAAATCGCTTAAGACGGGTTTTACGGACGGAACGGATTATAGCGATGGAATAAACTTTGGGTTGTCACACCAAGGCCCAAGAGACTTTGGGTTCCTAAATTTGCTTTAATTTGCAGGTTATAAGTGACGAGCAGTTCGACGACGAATGTTACATACACAGTGGTTGCTCACGTCACATGACAGGGAGAAAGAAAGAGTTAAGGGAGTTTTGGTCCCTTAAGGATGGTGGATGCGTGAAGTATGGCAACAACTCTTATGGAACAATCAAAGGATATGGAATGATAACCAAAGGAGAGTTCACAATTCAAAAAGTAGCGTACCTGGAAGGATTGAAGCACAGTCTCATTAGTGTATCTCAATTGGTTGTGGGTACGAGGCTGAAAGTCTCATTCGATGATGAAGGATCGGAAATTGTCGAAAAGCAATCCAAAAGAGTCTTGTTGAAATCTGAACGAAAATGAGAGATGTACCCCCTAAACCTTAGTCCAATTAAAGGAAAACCAGCTATTTTCCTGCTGTCTAAGGCAAATTCTAATGAAAGCTGGCTATGGCACCGACGTCTCTCGCACCTGAACTTTAAAGATATCAATAAGTTGGTGCTTGATGATCATGTTCGACGTCTTCCTGTTCTCAAGCTTGATAAGGAACACATGTGTGCATCATGTGAGATGGGTAAACAGAGCAGAAAGAGCCATCTATCACGTATCATTACCAAGATCTTCTACATATTGACTTATGTGGACCTTCAACTATTGAAAGCATCGGTGGTAGTAAGTTCATTCTTGTTATAGTAGATGATTTTTCACGTTTCACCTGGGTATTTTTTCTTAAACAGAAATCAGAAGCTATTCTCAAGTTAAAGATGTTCACCAAGCAAGTTGAATTGCAGCTACAAAAAGTTGTAAGGAACATCAGAAGCGACAATGGGCTTGAATTCAAGAATAAAGAGTTTGAAGACTTTTTGGCCGACAAGGGAGTATCTCATAACTTCTCTGCTCCATATACTCCACAACAGAATGGAATCGTTGAAAGACAGAACCGTTCCTTATGTGAGGCAGCCAGAACCATGCTGAGTTTCGCTTCTCTCCTATTATACTTCTAGGTTGATGCTGTTGCTACTGCCTGTTATACTTCAAACAAATCCTTATTTAACAAGCTATTCTCAATCACTCCGTATGAGATTCTGAAAAACCCAAAACCCAATGTCAAGTTCTTTCACGTGTTCGGTTCCAGGTGCTTCATTTTTAACTCTAAAGAGAACCGAAACAAGTTTGATGTTAAAGCGGATGAGGGAATCTTTCTAGGCTATTCACTCACTTCAAAGGCTTATAGGGTTTTGAATAAACACTCCAAACGAATTGAGGAAACTTATTACGTAACCTTTGATGACTGCTACATAAAGAAAGCTCATGCAAAAGAAAGCGCCATGGGTGAAATATTTCCTGAATCAGGACAAGTATCGGTTCCTTTTTCAAATTTGTTTGAAGAATATACGAGATTATTTGATGAACCAGAAAAAGTTATACACTCAGAGGCGAATGCAACAGACAACAAAATCGACCATCTGAAAAGAATCATCGAAGATGTTGCAAATTACATGGCAAAGGATCCTCCAAACTAAGCTAATGATCAACCCTCAAATGAACCTCCAAATAACAGCGCAGTATTCGAGGGGGAGGGCTCATATGTGTGTCATACAATCGAACAACAGAATCAAATTCCAATCGAACAAGAGAATCAAATTCCAACCGAGCAAGAGAATCCATCTCCAACTGAGGGGGAGGATCCTGAACCAGTCAAGGAACATACTTCGCCATTTTAGGGGGAGAATGCAAATGCAAATAACGAAGACGATCAATCAGAATTTGAAGAAGAGATTAATGCAAAGTTGGATCCAGTTTATGACTCGAACTACCCTCCTCTCACAAAATGGACTAAGGATCATCCTCATACACAAATAATTGGTGAATCATCCGAACGAGTTCTCACACGGTCTTAGTTGAAATCGAAGCAAACTGCATTATTCTCTCAATTTGAATTATGCATGGTTAATACGTTTGTCTCTAAAATCGAACCAAAGACAGTCGACACTGCACTTGATCATGCTGATTAGGTACAGGAAATGCAAGATGAACTTCATGAGTTTGAACGCAATCGAGTTTGGAGAGTAATACCCACACCAAAGGATGCTTTTGTGGTTGGATTGAAGTGGGTCTTCAAGAACAAGAAGGATAAAGAAGGCAATGTTATTAGGAATAAGGCCCGACTGGTGGTATAGGAATATTGCCAAGAAGAAGGAATAGACTATGAGGAGATCTTCGCTCCTGTAGCCAGATTGGAATCGGTTCGAATCTTTCTAGCATATGTTGCTCTTAAAAACTTCGAAGTTTTTCAAATGGATGTGAAATGTGTCTTCCTGAATGGGGAACTAGAAGAAATAGTGTATGTTGAGCAATCACCTGGGTTCGTGAATGAGAAATTCCCTGATCATTGCTATGTGATAGATAAAGATGTGTATGGACTGAAACAAGCACCAAGGGCCTGGTATGAAACACTAACTCGCTTTCTAAAAATGTCTAAATTCAATCAAGGTTCGGTTGACCCAACCTTCTTTTGCAAGAAAGAAGGAGAACATCTAATGATAGTTTATGTTGATAATATCATCTTCGGATCCACGAATCCCAGCTTAACAGCTGAATTCAAGAAGCTGATGGAGACTAAATTTGAAATGAGCGCAATGCGTCCAATTAACTTTTTTCTTGGGTTGAATATAAAACAGGGACCAGAAGGTATTTTTATTAACCAGGAGGCTTACACGAAGAATTTATTGGCAAAATTTGGTATGACGGGAGACTCGAAGGTGAAGTTTCCTATGGCGTTTGGCACCAAGTTAACACCATCTCTGGAAAGGCCTGTTGTAGATATGACTCTCTATCGTCAAATGATAGGATCCCTCATGTATCTAACTGCTTGTAGACCGGACATTATGTTTTCTGTCTGTTATTATGCCAGGTTTCAAGCTAATCCTAGAGAGCCGCACATGGGTGCAATGAAGAACATTTTTTGATATTTGAAGCGAACCTCATCGCTCGGTCTCTGGTATCCAGCAAAATCCAGATTCTTTGTTCAAGCCTTTTCTGATGCTGATCTGGGTGGATGTGTTCTAGATACAAAGAGCACAACTAAAGGATGCCAGTTCCTTGATGGAAAACTAGTTAGCTGGCAGTCCAAGAAGCAAACATGTGTGTCTCTCTCAACAGCCAAAGCATAATACATAGTCACCGGTTCGTGTACTTCACAAGTAGTCTGGATACAAAGTCAACTTTGAGACTATGGA
The DNA here is from genome assembly GCF_051521515.1 of Lactuca serriola. NCBI lineage: Eukaryota > Viridiplantae > Streptophyta > Magnoliopsida > Asterales > Asteraceae > Lactuca > Lactuca serriola. The sequence goes on along the minus strand of NC_136411.1, from coordinate 366,222,269 downwards.
CTGAGTATGAAGAAGATTTCTCTTTATTGTGACTTTGAAAGCGCGATAAGAATTTGTCACACTCCAGTGCAGCACTCAAAGACAAAGCATATTGCACTCAGGTATCACTTCATCTAGCATCATGTTGAAGATGGCAACGTCGAAGTCCATTTCGTACGGTCCTCAGATCAACTTGCAGATATTTTCACTAAAACGTTACCAGAAGCAAGCTTCAATAAAATTTGGCAAGGTTTGGGAATAATGGAAGCAGAGTCGGTACCGAATCCTCAAACCTCTCTCTGAAAAATTAGGCAAGCGAAATTAACTGATTGCTCGGTCTGTTTCGGGTCCTTAATTTTAGGGAACCGAAATGAACCAAACGCTCTGCTTATTTCGGCTCCTTAATTTTTGGGAACCGAAATGAACCGATCACTTAGTCAATTTCGGCTCCGGAATTTTAGGGAACTGAAATGAACTGAACGCTCTGCTTATTTCGGCTCCTTAACTTTTGGGAACTGAAATGAAATGATCGCTTGGTTTATTTAGCTTCTATTATTTAAGGTAAAGGTTCGGCTGTATATTTTTACACTCTATTTTTTTCGTCCGTTATTATTTTTTTCTTTATTTCTAAGATGTTTTAAAGTTTTTTTCTTTTTATTATTTTCCTTATTTATCAGAAAATACAAAATTTCAAAAAAATTTTGTTTTATTATTTTTATTTTTTTGTTTTGTTTGTTTTTTTTTTTTTGTCGTTTGTTTCTCGCTTCTTCCTTGCTAGGTATCAAGTGTCAAAACATCTTATGAACTCGTGGAGGGGCAGGCATGTCAATTTTAACTATGAACTAGCTAGGTGTCCCTAGAAGCATGTTGTTGCATGTAGATTAAAGCCTCTTAAAACTTTGAGTGAGGCCTTAATGATTCGATTTGTACCTATCGTTTCTTCCCAATTAGGATGTACCATTCACTCAAGTCCCAAGCTACCCTACTCTTCTCAAATGAGACAAAAGTTTTCTACTATGTCACTCTTTAAAAGCAGGGGTACATTCAGCTCTTTAACCACCTCATCTATATTCTCCATCTACTTTCGGGTCATCAATGTAACCCTTGAGACTCTCAGGAATTACCACTGTGGTTTATGGTTACACAAATTTTGTGTTTATGATCTTAGATACGTACACCACGTGCTAAGTGAGACCCTAAATCCAACACCAATACTGAATTGACGGTGAATTTTAATATTCAAGCTTTAACTTGTTACCTAAAGAAGTCTCATTTTATTTTCTTGCGTGATCTTTATGAAATTGTCTAACACCAAGAAATTTCTTCCCAAAAGATCCAGTTTCATTTTTGTTTTTGAGATTTCTATTTTAAATTCTGTTACTTCCAACCTATCCAACCTACTTGTTCAACAGACCACATCGGTCTCACAAGTACTTCTTCCAACATTCAGTCTTATGTTAAACATCGAAGTTTGGTTGAAGCTTAGCCACCTCTAAAGCCTATGATTAAAAAGAAGCCTTTCAATGTTTCTTAACAAACATTTGATCGTATTCACACGGGAAACCACACAAGCACTTCAAGTCTCTCATGACTTTGAAGGAAGAGATTCGTGCCCAGGATCCTCAGCTTTATGTCTTATTTGACATCACTCACATCCCATACACTTGTTTTGCTTTATTTCGTATCTGTTGGCACACTAATGCACGAAAATCTTTCTAATTTTCCAAAACTCTGGTTCGTGACAATTGTGAGTGGTTTTACTTTCGGCTCTAAAAATTAAACAGTCTTATGGAAGTGGTAAGGGATTCTTTATCCTGAATGAGTACTGGATTGAAGAAGTTGAATGGATGAGACGTTCCAACGTGTCTGTGGATAAGTTCGAAAATGGGCGCGTGAAGTTGAAACGGCTCATAAACCTTCTTCGTATGAGGAGTCTCTGGGGAAAACCAAGCAGCCAAATGCTGCTTTTACCGGCTCTTTTTCAGAGATCGTTTCATCATTATAGAAGACACTTTCTCTCTCATGGAAATCGTATATAAAGGGGTTCTCGCTCTATTGTACCTTTTACCACACTCCTCTTCTCTCAAACAAATTGTTGCTTTTTAACAACTATTCATCTTCTTCACATAGCTCAACAATGGCGGATTCTTCATCTCTTCATGATCAAACTGTATCGTCATCCCTGCTTTCGATCAAGCACAACCAGAATACGATCATTCAGACGACTCCATTCTTGTATGATCATTACATGCTTCAAGTAGTAGAATGTCTCGAGAATTTCCCCTCTCGTAATCGCTCTAAATCAAGTGGAATCTGTTCCCATGTCACTCCTATCTCTAGTATACTCCATAACAACTTACGAAAAAAATCAAAGAGTGCATCTACTTTTAGATTCATTCTCATAAAGCTTCGATTTCAAAAGGATGATTTTGCTCTATTCTAGGGCTTGCAGTCGACGCCTCCGTCATCTCACCAGACTTCATCACCACAACATAATTGTTCTCGATTAACTACGAGATGGGATACACGAAGGTCGTTACCACCATCACCAAGTTCAAGAAGTCTTGCCTACCTCCACAATGGAATGAGTTGCTCACCCTTCTTCATAAGGGATTGGCTAAACGTGTTAGTGGCTGTGATGGGTCAAACAAATGCTTCATGACGATCATGTACGGTATCTACAATGGGATCAACCTGGATTACGGGTCGTTGATATGGTCCCAACTGGTACAGAGTCTGTCCTTCTCGACCAAGCATTCAGAAATTTCTTGTGGTCGCTTTTGGACCATCGTTGCTCAATAGGCTATAACCTCACTCAATATACCAGTTATGAAGGATTCTCATACCAAAAAATCATTATGGCTGATCCAACCAAGTTTTTGCACAACGGATCTATTCCAGAAACCATGTACCGGTCTGTCTCTCAGGAAAGTAAACTCATCTCTGATTACAAACTGCTTCATCCCAAGAGTCCTCATCAATTAACTCCAGAGATGCAAGTTGCATTAGACGAGGTGGAGAAACCTGCAAAGTGAGGAAAGAAAGCAGTTGTCAAGAAAGAAGCAACGGAAGAGCCCTCTTCCAAACCAACTAAGGCAAAGAAACGGAAAGCTGACAAGGGTGATTCCTCTGTACCCAAGAAAGTAAAGAAAATGGTGTTGGATTAATGTCTAAGTCCATAACTATATTTGGTAAGACTTGACCCGACCCGGCATGGTCCATTTGGGTTGCATACCATCATGCACTTGAATGAGAGAAATAAGACACTTATGGTTATTAATATATTATAAGTATATTAATAATAAGAATAATAAGATTATTTAATTAGTATTGATCAAGAATTAATCTAGGATTAATTAAGTGATCAAAAGAAGACTAATTAAATATATGGGTTGATTGTGTAAATCATCCATACTTGTATAGTGGGCTAATGCTCCATGGATAATCAAGTTGGGCTAAAACCCATAGGATGGTCCATGGATGCTCCATGGTGTATTTGTACCCATGGATCCAAGGAAATGGAAAGCCATGACAATTAAGAGTTTACCCTGATTTTGTAACTATATAAGCATCTTATTATTGAGGAAAAATCGGCCACTAGAGATAGTGAAGAAAGGGCTAGCCGATTTTGATGAGTGTAGAATTCTCTCAAGTCATTCCAAGTGTTTTGATGATTGTGATTCCATTTGAGGTGTCACACTTGGGGCACTAAGCACTCAAGCTTCATGAAGACTTACTACACCAAAAAGGTATGTATTCTATCCTACTATATCCATTGTTTTATATGCTAGATTAGGATAATACCTTGGAAGTTCTTATTTGCATGTATAATAGAGAAAACATAGATCCAAGGTATTTAGGGTTGCATGTACACTTAGGAAGTGTTAGAATGCTCAAAACCCAACAGTGGTATCAGAGCCACGAGTTGTTTTCTGTTATATTGATGCAAATATTTTATTTTCAAAGTTGGAAAAAAAAAACATGAAGTTTGTCAAATTTTAAAATAATTACTTGTTCTTGTGAAAAACTAATTATTTGTAAAATTTGAATAATTTGCTTTATGAGTTGAATTAGGTCAAATTTAATAAAAGATAAAATAATATGATTATTTTATTAGTTTTAAAAGTTTGATCTAAAAAGTTTTATTTTTTTTTTTTGAAACCTCCATAAGTTATGGATTTGAAAAGGTTTAAAAAAAAATTGATTCAAAGTTTTTTTGGAGTTACAAAATTTGGTGTTAATGTTTTAAAGGATTACATAACTTAAGAATAAGTTATGGATCACCAAAAGTTTTTTGTGTTATCTTGTTTTATGAGTGAATTTGGATTAATGATGAAAATTATGTGATAGTTGGTTTTAATCCAAATTAATCTAAGAATTGATTCTAAAATGTGTTTCTGTAACTTGTCCTCAAGTTATATGAAAAGTCACATTTAAGAATCATAAAACTCATAAAAATTGGCAAAGGTTACAAAATGAAGAGTCTAGTTCTAATTAAATGGTTTTATGACTCCATAACTTGTCCTCAAGTTATGGAGGACCAAGAGTCTCTTCATTTAATAAAATAAAAATAAAATAAAAAAAAGGTGTAACCTTAATTAATTCCATAAGTTATAAAATAAAGAAAAGTTAATTCTTTTATTAGTTTAAAGTCTTCCATAACTTGTCCTCAAGTTATGGAACTTGAAGAGTTTTTGGATTAAAACTACTTTAAACACATAAGTTATGGAATTAATTAGTTTTGAATAGTTTCAAAACTTGCCCTCAAGTTTTGGAATTTGTAAAGTTTTCTCTAATGAATACTTTAATTCCAAGTTAGCCCTTAGAATTTTAAAAGTTAAAATTCAACCCTTATACTTTATAATATTATAAGTTAATAATATATATATGTATAAGAGTAAAGTCAGTCTTACCGCTAGTACGCCTCATTCACGAAGCCGGTCTATAAGGTGGGTATAAGGTTGTTGCCTATAAAATGGCAACTTAATGGGTGTCCACTCTCACCCACCGCTTGCTTGACCGGTGGAGGGTCGTTAGCCGAACGGGTTTGACAGGACTATAATTCTCCCTTCATTAAAAGTATTAATGAAAATACTAAGTAACTAAACTTTTAATAATACCCAATCTTAGTTACTTAGGAAAAATGTGAATAAGGTGCTAATCCATGAAATTACACTTTACACTTTGTCTAAGTCGTTAGTGGAGCGTGTGTGGTTAACCGGCACACTAGCTTGGACTTAACAAGGTAGGTAAAGGGTGACTTAATATTTATCATAGTATCGATGGAGCGTGTGTGGTTAACCGGCACATCGATTGAGGGGTAATTTATTAAGGGTACCAAGTGATTTGCATGGTTACTTCACACCTTGTTTTGTGATCCTCGGCATCCCAGTCACAAAACCTGAAGGGCAAACTCGAGATTGAAACATGCCTTTGAAAAGTTCAATGAATCTCAAAGATCTAGGAGTTTCAAAACCAATTAAAACCTAATTATACATTTCTTTTATCTTGGTGGAAATTGGTGAATCGTCATTCACCTACCTTCAAATATTTTATAGCTTGGATTACGGCATCCCTCTTCTGAGTTATAAAATAGTTTGTTGGGTCCTAGCCTTAATATTTCATATTGGGTGTCATATTAAGGACTTTAAATCAACTATCTTGAATATCTCCCAAAAGATGTCTGGTTTAGACACCTATGATCTTCCCAAATCTCTTGAAACAAGGTTTCCTAATGAAGATGATGTCCCATGGATATCATACTTCTTTCTCCTCCTCCAACTATTCTCCCTAACCCACAAGTTCTTGAAAAGTTTAAGGTCAATCAAGCCCTATTGGCAAGGCAAGGTCTAGGTGTGAGCACATCTTGGAGATGTAGTCACATATTGACAAGCCGGGAGAGTTGAGTGTCAAAGTCTTGAGAAAGTTGGTGGTTCAATCACTTTCTAAGTCACATAGTGAGTTCCTTTGGGACACCTATGAAATAGACTATGACAAGACCCTTAATGATCTTATCTAAGATCAACTTTCTTAAAACTTGATGGACATTGACAATAGTGACACAGGAAATCTCGGAAAGCATTCTCTTCCCAATGGAAAGGGATCGGCCATAGTCAACTCGGTTGACCAAATGGTAAAGAGAAAAGCTAAGTCTGTGATAGTCCTGTGTACCATTATCAAAGGGTCCATATGTTTGTATTGCCAAAGAAAGGGCATTGGTTGCGAAGCTGCCAAATTTACCTAAGGATGTTAAAGTCAATAAGTTTGACTCTACTTCAGGTAAAATCCACTATCTAACTCTGTTAAGTTTCTATTCTGAGATTCTTGATACATGATGTGACCGGGTCGCATGGTGATGGTTTAAGAATCAAAGGAATGTGAAGAAACTTAAAGGAAGAATATGCTGAATCTGATCGCATAGATGGATTTCTATCGCATAGTTTGAAAAATCGGATTCTTGAGCTACTTCTTAGGAGTTATGAGATATTGCTTAGGAATAGATAACAACAAGTTTTCATATGGATTGTAAGGATAGTTTTTCCGCAAAGTTTTAAAATAAAAGAAAATTTTTTGATTTTATTTATTTTAAAATATCCTTACAATGGCATTTGAGGAAAAATTGTTGCTTATATAATTCCGTTAAGAGCAAGAGTGGAAATATGAAATTGATTCTTTCATTTGTGGTAATGTCTAAATTTACCAAATAAGGAAAGATTCTCATCATCCAAGGTTCAATTGGACCGGAACTTGGAATCATGCAAGTTGTATAGCATGATGAATGAGAACTTTCAAGTTTTGGAAAATTAAGACTAATTACTTGTTCACATGGATGTGTGAGTCAAGTAAAGGACTTAGGGATCGAGTACACATTCTTGTGCACTGATTAAGTCCACCACTAAAGATCGTTAAGAAGAATCAAATTAGGCAGAAGGATAAAAGTTTCTCATATCTGAAAAGATGGGAGAGTACTTTAGTATCAGTTTTGAGATCATCTTAATGATTAAGAAACCATATCAAAATTAGTTCTCTAAGGAAATCTTAGTGCATTCTTATGACTAAGAAGAGGAACTTGAATTGTTGAAATGGTTAAATCAAGAAGATGAGTCATACTTCGTTCCAATACAAGTCTTAGAGTCATACTCCAAGATTGTCATTTGAGTGACATGTCTTAAAGAAGGTTTAAAACACTTGTCAAATGTAAGAGTAAAAGTTTTCTACTCTTGTACATTTGAAATTGGTAAGTTGTGATGTTTTGGATAAAACAAAGACCAACTTAGGCCAATTGTGTGAAGTGTTTGTCTTGATTAGAATCCATACTATCTCTTGGATATTTGACAAGGGAGTCTTATAGGTCAAGAGGTCAGTGGGAGTCTTAAAAGTCTTGAAAGTCTCAAGAACTAATCAAGAATAAAACCTAAAGTTCTTCACTAGCACACAACTTGAGGTTCATAACCTATCGTGTTGACATATTCTGTGCCCATTCCAGTTAAAGTTGGTTTTGCATATGAGTTCTTAGAGTTCTCAATTTGTTGCACAACAACTTGGAAGCAATGGTAGGCCCTTGAGCTGCCAGGTGGCAAGAAATTAAGATTGAGTTCAGTCCATATGAGTTTGGATTTGTCATTATCCTTTTCTTGTGACTATGATTTTGACAATTCACATGGATAAGAACACATACACCATATAAATCTAAGTGTCATAAGGTTTCTCTCCGATTCATGAAAATGATGGTGAGGAAACACTTTCACTAAGTAGATTTTATCTAGATAGCAATTGTGATATTTGCATTCTCAAAGTCGTTAGTGGAGCGCGTGTGGTTAACCGGCACACTAATTTGGACTTGTGAGAAGTGGCAAAAAGGTCTAAACATTATGATTACGGCATCCCTCTTCATAATTGTTTAGATACACAAGTGTGCTATCTAAGGGAAGGTGTATGTTTTTGATAAAGACTTATCAAAACAATCTAGTATCAGAAATCTGAACTTTGGTAAGAAAGTCAGCTGATTTCTGAGTACATGTCAAAGCTAGTGGGAGCATAAGTGTTATGCTAGTAATCATCATGTTAGTGGGAGCATGATAATTATGATAAGTATTGCAAGTTAGCAATGTTAATTATAGAAAACAAAAAAATTTCAATTGGGAAAAAGTTGTTTTGCTATAATTAAGGGAGAGGAAATTATACTTCATATCAAATCTATAAGGTTTAGATCTGAGGTTTTAATCATTTAGTCAAGGATATATATGAATTTCATGTTGGAATGGCTCAACATAAGGAAATTCTGTATATGGGTCCATTATTTGCGTTCTAAAATTCGATTATGATTACGGCATCCCTTTTCATAATCTGAATTATGAGAACTTGGCAAATTGAAATGGAAATATTATAGCAAAAGACTGGTTTAGTCTTTATGTAAGACATCATGAATCGTGTCCCATATGCTTCGGATATAGGATCGATTACATGTGCTATAATCATCCGTTCTAAAATTTTCCAAATGCCTGGGGCATTAAGAAGGGAAAAGGTTTAGAACTGGATATGACTAAAAGGATTAAACAATTCTCGAGGACAATCTAAGGTTTACCAAAGATTGGTTGCTCAAGGACAATTGGAAGTATAGTGATAATTCTGGAAGGACCATATTGACATAATCTGTAAGGAGGCAACTCTTGTTCAGAAGTGATAGTCAAAATGGAATCTGGAAATGTTTCAAAGTTAGAATTTTCAATCTGTTTAAGATTAGGAAACTTAATGCAAGAAGGATGTTTCCAAGGAGCTGATCTCCTTTGGAATACTCTGTAATGATTGTTGTCAAGTCTTTCTGACTTTGTGCATAATCGCTACAAGAGGATCAATGAATATAAGTTTAGAATCTAACAGATTTCTGTAAATGGCATGAATTTGGAATTCTCGCATTTGCAGTAAGGATTTGGGAGTGTGAAAAGAGAATCATTGAAGTTATGTTCAATTGATCTAGTTCACAAAGTAAAGATCATAGACAAACATAGTATGCATACTTGGTGTGTGGCATGACTAGTGTTTAAGAAAACATAGTGTACATGCTTGGAGCATGGGACAACTATTGTTTTAAATTCAAGAATAAAGTTGATAGCTGAAACAGTGTACAATGAATAATGTGTAATCATATGGTGATAAATAAAAGGTGTTTTATTTATGTTCAAAGGGTTGATACCATATTGGATTCTATTATTATTGTGTTTCACTTTGCATGTTTTGACTTCCCGAATAAACTGGGTTATTCTTCCGGAATGACTAAGTTATTCAAACCATCCACAGTCGGTCATATTTTGGAAGTAGATATGAATTAAGACTGTCATGATGGGTTGTAGAGGTCTAAGGTGTTGGACAAGGCTACAACAATCATGAGTGCTCATAAGTTCTGAGTATTGGATTCAACCCGCGCTCATTGGAATCACTTCATGGATTTTATCACGAGTGATCATGAGACGATAATATCTTATATTCTTCAAACCTAGAGATATGAGTTGTTACTATGAGTTGATAGTACATTGATAGCACGAAAACGCATTTGGTAACTCGGTGCTATAAAACGTGCCTTTGTGTATGATTCAACAAGTAGTAGAACAAGCCATATGAGTCGAAGTTTATCCGTTCCTTTTACCTTCGGGATAAAAGCGATATCTGTGGGCCCCTCGATGATTTGATGATGACAAATGGAAGTGCTCGGCCGGGCCAGGACTGATTTGATTTGTTCAATTAGTCAGTTGTCATAAATCGTAAATCGGGAAACAACAAATGGACAGAGAGAATGATTATAATCCATGTCTCAGTCCATATGATATTTAGAATGGAGGAATATATGATCCCTTATCTAATGGACAAGTCACTGACAAAGGTCAGAGTTCATCTACAAGGTCAGAGTTCGACAGAAGCTTTTGAGAGCTACGATTGCCAGTTGGTTCCTGAAGTCATACGCAATGATAGTTTTAGACTTATCCAAGTGGGAGACTGTTGGATTAATGTCTAAGTCCATAACTATATTTGGTAAGACTTGACCCGACCCGGCATGGTCCATTTGGGTTGCATACCATCATGCACTTGAATGAGAGAAATAAGACACTTATGGTTATTAATATATTATAAGTATATTAATAATAAGAATAATAAGATTATTTAATTAGTATTGATCAAGAATTAATCTAGGATTAATTAAGTGATCAAAAGAAGACTAATTAAATATATGGGTTGATTGTGTAAATCATCCATACTTGTATAGTGGGCTAATGCTCCATGGATAATCAAGTTGGGCTAAAACCCATAGGATGGTCCATGGATGCTCCATGGTGTATTTGTACCCATGGATCCAAGGAAATGGAAAGCCATGACAATTAAGAGTTTACCCTAATTTTGTAACTATATAAGCATCTTATTATTGAGGAAAAATCGGCCACTAAAGATAGTGAAGAAAGGGCTAGCCGATTTTGATGAGTGTAGAATTCTCTCAAGTCATTCCAAGTGTTTTGATGATTGTGATTCCATTTGAGGTGTCACACTTGGGGCACTAAGCACTCAAGCTTCATGAAGACTTACTACACCAAAAAGGTATGTATTCTATCCTACTATATCCATTGTTTTATATGCTAGATTAGGATAATACCTTGGAAGTTCTTATTTGCATGTATAATAGAGAAAACATAGATCCAAGGTATTTAGGGTTGCATGTACACTTAGGAAGTGTTAGAATGCTCAAAACCCAACAAATGGCTCACAGAAAAATGATCTCTTCACCTTCACATTCTGAACAGAAACAAGAGCATTCTGCAGGTGAAGAAGAGGAAGAGCAACATGAAGGTTCACTGTGACAACCCTGTAAGGTCCAGTTTAGTGTTGCGTCTTTTGGGCTCGTTAGCTAGTCCAAGTTTTGTCTCCGGTATGGGCCTTTCCATCCGTGAGTTTTGTTTAGGGTTTATTATATATAGATGCTTGCATGCATTCTTAACGTAATATTGATAGAGATTTGATAGCGTACAAGTTCTTATCTTTTGTAACCCTAGAATCCTCTACAGCGGAAGTTCTTCATCGAGCTCTGCTGAGGATTGAGTTAATCAAATCATTCGACTCATTCAGATCCATACTTGTGTTTTTACATTACTGTTTCTGTTTTATTAATTTACCTGTTACAAAGATCTAATCGATCAAAGAGTTTACGAACTCATCAATTGGTATCAGACCAGGAGGCTGTGTAATTCATACACATCTCTTTTGTGAAAGAGTTTTCGATTAGGGTTATTCCGCATTAACTGATATTTATTGAGTCGTCACTCCATAATTAACGTATCTCAGCATTTATTCGTTTTGCCCTAATATTACATATTACAAGTCTGATCTTTCAAACAGGTTAAACGATCAAGCATGGACGAGTCTCAATCTAATCCTATCAACATCTCAAACAGCATTGGAACAACGACAAAGATTCCTATTCTTTCCACCCAGGATTACGAAGTTTGGGCGCATCATTTTGAAGACTATGTCATCGGATCTGAAGATAAAGGGTATCTTATTTGGGAAGCCATTGTGTCTGGACCATTTGCTTACTCAGGAACATCTCAAATCATTAGAACTCAGAAAGAGTATAATGATCTGTTAAAAGATGTAAAAGACGTTGCTCAACACAAAAAGGAAAAGTTTCAGTGCAACATTAAAGCATTGAGACTGATCCGATTCGCTCTTCAATCTGATACATTTAGGTTGGTGAGTTCCTGCAGTACCGCTAAAGAAATTTGGGATAGGTTGCGAGAGCTATATTCCACAAATGAAGATTTGCAGCATTCTATTCAGACCTTGCTTTTGTCTGAGTTTGGTGAATTTAAGCAGAATTCTGATGAAACTGTCACTCAGACGTTTGATCGCTTCAATCATCTTTTTAGCAAGATGATCATACATGATATAGAAAGGAAGTTGATTGAACAGAAGGTCACCTTTCTGAATGGCCTAAGATCTGAATGGAGAGTTGTCGTGTCTATAGTTAAAGCTCATGAGCAGTTCAAGTCATATTCATTAGAAAGCTGGTGGGAATTCTGAAATCCCAAGAAAAGATTGTCATGCAAGAAAAGAATGTGGTCTCAAGTTTGGGGTCCTTGGCCATCCTATCAAAAGGCAAGAATGTAGTGGAAGACGAAGATCTGAACCTAGAGGACTATGATCTTACGTCAGAAGATTATGATATGATGGTACCCAATCCCAAGAGGTTCATCAAGAAGAGGTTTCCTACCAATAAAAACAGAAATTGGCAGGGGAGCTATAGTTCTGAAAAGGTAAGGCAGGAGCCGAAGACAGAGGAACCAAAGAAAGAGGCGAAAGTTGAAGGAGATTCTGGCGTTAACTGCTATTATTGTGGAGGAAAGAACCATTATCCTAAAGATTGTGTTCTGAAGAAAATGGTAGAGAAAGATGAAGAAAAAGATGAAGAGGCTGTCTTAATGAAAAAGCTTGAAGAGATCAAGAGGAAGAAAGCTGCTACTAACCCTTCTATGAATGCTCTTATTGTACAGGTTCGGCAGAGGATGACGAGTTCGGTGGCGTGCAGGTATGGTCAACCGACTTAGAGGATGATGAAATGAGAAAGCCTTCACATGCAAAGGCATATGTTGCAAGAGGTGACGAAAGCAGTGGAAAATGTTTGGTGATGACTGATGTATCTCACATAAGGGGATACAATACTGATGGTGGAAACGAGGACACCAAGGAGCGAGAGGACTTATGCTTCGCAGCAAAACCTCTCAGTGTGCAGATCAATGAGCTTGATGAATTGATCAAGAAGGTACAATCTCTTTTTATTTCATTCAAAGTCCCACAGAAATCATATGAAAAAGAATTAAATAGCTTAAATTCAAGAATCTCAAATCTGGATAGTTGTTTAACTCAAAAACGGGTCACCAATTCTAACCTAACTGACCAAATAAGCAGGGTGTCTTCCAAGAGTGAGGAGCGAAGGATGTGGATAGAGCAAAAAGAGTCGGAGCTGATAAAGTATAAGGATGAAAACATTTATTTACAAAGAGACAATTTAAAACTTTAAAAACAGAGAAATGTTTTTTGTTTGATTGCTAAACAACTTTACGCCAACATCACTCAACTACATCTGAATTGTGAAATAGGGCAGAAAATTCATCGCATGATTTTGCCCTTCCTTGAATTTAAGGAGGATGAAATCGATGCTGAAGCATATAACTGCGAAAGTGTTGTATCGTTTGATGATGTGAATCCCACTTACATGTATGGTCTGGACAAAATAGACTCTTTCATAAAGTCCAAAAATTTGACTCATTGAGTGCTAATTTAAGTTCAGAAAATAAAATTGATATTGAAAACGCATCTGAACTTAATGAGGACGATGATATGAGTGAAATTTATGTAGAGGATATAGTCGGCTGTTATGAGTTTGTTAAGAGCGAACCCGAAAACCACAAAAATCTTATTTCTGAAAATTCTGTGGAGTTCGCTCGATTGTCCCAAAATAAGTCCCCGATTCTTGAAGAAAAGGCTGTTGTGTACCAAAAGGTGAGAACAACACCAAATCAGGTGTAGAAGGTCACAGGAGTAACCGAGCATCAAACAGCCGAACTCACTGCCATAGTGAACGAAGATAACGCAGATGGCTGTGATGAGTTTTTCTGTTCTGCTCATATAGATAATGTCGATGAAACTGTTGGTCTGTCAGAGCGGACGTCCTGGAAAACCAAAGGCAGATATGTACCAGAGCCACTGAACAAATCTGACAACTTCGACGTGCCAAGCACTAGTGGTACAAAAGAAATACCTGTAGAAGAAGTCACCTCCACAAGCGAAACATCATCTGTGAAAAGTGAATCGGCTGACAAGAAGCTGAAACAAAAGGCCAACATCCACAGACAGGCGAAACAAGTGAAAGATCAAAAGCAACAAAGAAACCTAAGATACAAAAAGAATCTCTCTGAGCAAAAGCAGTTTTAGCGCTCTCAAAACAATCATTTCTCTTATCATGATAGAAATTCAAAGTCAGAGAAAAAGGCTTTTGGGTCACATGAGGCACATAACCGAAAGAACAAGTTCGGTTCAGAGAGCAACAACAACCGAAAGGACAGGTTCGGTCCCGAAAGAAATAGCTACCGAACATCCAGGTTCGGTCCCTCCAATGACCAAAAACAAAAGGGTCATATTGAACCGCAAGTCAGAAGAAATTCCCATTCTAATTCTTCTAGTTCTCAATTCTCTTCTAAACCCAATTCTGTTGGTGCACAAAATTCTAAATCGTCAACGAACCTGAAAGGAAAATCGAAGATTTCCTCTATCTAGGAAGACCGAAAGCAGTCTAAAGCCCAAACACCAAAACCTGAAACCAAACCCACTGTTGCTAATCCTAACAAAATCAAAGTGTTTACCATTAAAAGAAAAGATGAAACAACCTTAATAAAACGAACATATCTATGTTGATATTACTCTTACTATTCATGTTCCTGTGAAAGGCTCACGTGGACCCAAGAAACTTTGGGTTCCTAAATCTGCTTAATTTTTTGCAGGTTATAAGTGACGAGCAGTTCGACGAAGAATGGTATATTGATAATGGCTGCTCACGTCACATGACAGGAAGGAAGGAGGAGCTAAGGGAATTTCAATCTCTTCAGAATGGTGGGAATGTCAAGTTCGACAACAATTCTTATGGTACGATAAAGGTCTATGGGATGATAACCAATGGAGACTTCACAATAAGAAAGGTGGCGTATGTTGAAGGTCTACAGCATAATCTCATCAGTGTGTCTCAACTGGTAGGAGGCACCGGTCTCAAAGTTTCATTTGATGATGAAGGTTCAGAAATCATACAGAAGAAATCAAAACGGGTAATTCTCAAATCAGAATGCAAAGGCGAAATGTTTCCTCTCAATCTCAAACCAATCAAAGGAAATCCAGCTATATGCCTATTATCCAAAGCTCATTCTGACGAAAGCTGGTTGTGGCACCGAAGGCTCTCACATCTCAACTTCAAAGACATCAACAAGCTTGTCACAGGAGGTCATGTTCGGGGTCTACCATTGCTCAAGTTTGATCGAGAACATTTGTGTGCTGCGTGTGAAATGGGGAAGCAAAGTCGTCAAAGTCACCCATCCATTATAAACACAAAAGTTGTTGAACCACTTGAGTTGCTTCACAATTACTTGTGTGGTCCATCATCTATCGAAAGCGTTGGCGGTAGCAAGTATATTCTTGTTATTGTTGATGATTTCTCATGTTTTACATGGGTATTCTTTCTGAATCACAAATCTGAGACTACTCCTATGCTAAAGATGTTTATTAAGCAGGTTGAAGTGCAACTGAGAAAAGTCGTTCGCAACATCAGGAGCGATAATGGACTGGAGTTCAAGAATAAAGAATTTGAAGACTTTTTGGCAGAAAAAGGAACCAGTCACAACTTCTCAGCTCCCTATACGCCTCAACAGAACGGAATTGATGCTATTGTTGCAGCATGTTTCACACAGAACAGGTCTTATCTCAACAAGCGTTTCTCTCTTACTCCTTATGAGATCATCAACAACAGGAAGCCGAACGTAAAATTCTTCCATGTGTTCGGCTCACGATGCTTCATCTTCAACTCCAAAGAACATCGTAACAATTTTGACGTTAAAGCTGATGATGGAATTTTTCTGGGATATTCTCTTACTTCAAAAGCTTACCGGGTCTTAAATAAGCTCTCTAGGAAGATCAAAGAAACATATTACGTGACATTCGATGATAACTACATCAAAAAGCTAAAAGCTACTGAAGAAACAATTGGAGAAATTTTCACTCAAACAGGTCAAGTCAAGGCCTCAATTGCTAATATGTTTGATCACTTTGTAGAATTATTTGATGAACCTGAGAAAGCTACTCTCTCGGAAGCCAATGCAGCAAACAACAAAGTCGACCATCTGAAGCAAATTGTCGAAGATGTCGCCAAACGAATGGGTGAAGGAGAACAAGTTCCAAACGAACCTCCTAAGCAAGGTGCTTCAGTTGAGGGGGAGAATCCACCTTCTTCAAAACAACCGAGCTCACAAATTGAGGGGGAGAATTCTATTCCAATTCCACCCGAAAGCTCAACTGCACCTGAAAGCCCTTCAGCACCCGAAAGCTCAACAACACCCGAAAGTCCTATAGCACCAGAAAGTCCAGCTACACCGGAAAGCTCATCAGTCGAGGGGGAGAACTCTGATATGTTCTACGACGACGATAGTCAATTTGAATTGGAAGAAATGGTCAATGCTGAATTGGATCCATCCTATGATCAAAATTACCCTCCTCTTGTTAAGTGGACAAAAGATCATCCTGTATCCCAGGTAGTGGGTAATGTCTCTGAAAAGGTCCTCACCCGATCTCAACTGAAGGCAAAGCAAACATCTCTATTCTCCAAAGTAGAGTTCTGCATGTATAATTCTTTCGTATCAAAAGTTGAATCGAAGACAGTAAATGCGGCTCTTGATCATTCTGACTGGGTTCAAGCTATGCAAGATGAACTCAACGTGTTTGAAAGAAACAAAGTATGGCGTCTCATTCCAACTCCTAAAGATGCCTTAGTTGTTGGTCTCAAATGGGTGTTTAGAAATAAAATGGACAAGGAAGGCAATGTGATTCAAAACAAAGCACGTCTTGTGGTGAAAGGATACTGCGAGGAGGAAGGAATTGATTATGAGGAAACTTTTGCTCCGGTAGCGAGGCTGGAATCTGTTCGAATATTTATGGCCTATGCTGCACATAAGAACTTTGACGTCTACCAAATGGACATGAAATGCGCCTTTCTGAATGGAGAACTTGAAGAAACAGTTTACGTGGAACAACCTCCTGGAATTATTAATGAAAAGTACCCCAATCATTGTTATATTCTGGACAAGGCGGTTTACCGTCTGAAACAAGCACCTAGGGCATGGTATGAAACGCTAACCAAGTTTTTAAAGATGTCAAAATTCAAACAAGGTTCGTTTGACCCAACCTTCTTTCGTAAGAAGGAAGGTAACCACCTTATGATTGTTGAAATCTATGTCGATGATATCATCTTTGGCTCAACGAATCCTAGCTTAACAGCTGAATTCAGAAAGTTGATGGAGACTAAATTTGAAATGAGCTCAATGGGTCCGATTAACTTTTTCCTTGGTTTAAATATTAGACAGGGACCCGAAGGCATCTTTATCAACCAGGAAGCTTACACCAAGACTCTTCTTGCTAAATTTGGCATGTTGGGAGACTCAAAGGTTAAAGTTCCAATGGCATTCGGCACCAAGCTCACACCATCCTTGGAAAAACCGGCAGTCGATATTACGTTATATCGCCAGATGATTGGTTCTTTAATGTACCTTACTGCTAGCAGGCCTGATATAATGTTTTCTGTCTGTTACTATGCTAGATTTCAGGCGAATCCTCGTGAACCACATATGCTTGCAGTGAAAAACATACTTCGATATCTGAAACGAACTACCTCTCTCGGTTTATGGTATCCATCAAACTCAGGTTTCTTCGTTCAAGCCTACTCAGATGCAGACCTTGGAGGTTGTGGTTTAGACAGGAAAAGCACCACTGGAGACTGCCAATTCCTAGACGGGAAGTTGGTTAGCTGGCAATCAAAAGAAACAGACATGTGTATCTCTGTCTACAGCCGAAGCAGAGTACATCGCAGCTGCCTCCTGTACATCATGTGGAAGATGGGAACGTCGAAATTCACTTTGTTCGAACCACTGATCAACTGGCTGACATCTTCACCAAAGCTCTTCCTGAAGCATCTTTAACCAAAATTCTACAAGGGCTAGGAATGATGGAATCGGAGTCAGTACCAAAGAATACTTCTCATAATTAAAAGTTGGAAGCGAAATAGACTGAACGTTCGGGTTCGGGTCTCATGTGTGCCGAAATGAACCGAACGCTCGGGTTCGGGTCTTGTTCTGGTATACCGAAATGAACCGAACGCTCGGGTTCGGTCGTATTATCTGATCGTCGCTTATCACTCAAAGGTAGTTTCTTTGGTTGTAAACCTTTTGCATTATTTTCTCAAATTCATTTCTCTTATTTTCAAAGTTCTTTTCTTTTTCAAACTCATTTTTTTTACAACCGAAATAGACCGAACGCTCGGGTTCGGTTCCAAAATTTTTTTAAGCCGAAATAGACCGAACGCTCGGGTTCGGTTCCAAAAAAAAATTTGTGTGTCTCAGTTTTTTTATTTTTTTTATTTTTTTAAATCAAAAATTCCAAAAAACTCTTTTTACTCTTTTTCTTATTTTCTTTTCGTGAATTCAAAAACTCCAAAATATTTTTTATTTTTTTTTCTATTGTTTTGTTTTGTTTTGTGTCTTATCCTTTTGTGTCTATTTGTGGGGAAATCATTTCACTAGTTAAGTGTCCCTAGAAGCATGTTGTTGTATGTGTCCAAAGCCTCACCTGATTCTGAATAATAGCCTTACAGACTTGGTACAAACAAACCTTGTCTTCCCAATTAGGCTTTCATATTTATTCTAATCATGAGCTACCTAACTCTCTTCTCACATGAGATAAGAGTTTTCTACTTGGTCCCTATTTTAACAGCAGAGGTACATTCGTTTCTTTACACCATCTACACTACTTTTCTCCATCTCATTCGCTTCACAAACGTAACCCTTGAGACTCTCAGAAATTACCACTGAGGTTTATGGTTACACAATTTCTGTGTTTATGATCTTAGCTTCGTGTCACTATGTACTCAGTGAAACCCACAATTCAATACCTACTATGCTTTGACGGTGAACAATCAATTTTGCTCTAAGCTTTCACTAACGAATTGACGGATTTATCAATGAGGATGGAAAGTCAAATCTCTAATTTTCTTTTGTGTGATTCTTATGAAATTGTTAAGTCCTATAACATTTCTTCCCTTGGAATCCATTTTTAAATTTTTTGAGATTTTACATAAACTATTTTATCTAGCCACTTATATTATTTTAAACCTACTTGTGCAACAGACTACATTGGTCTCACAAGTACTTCGGTCGATTTTTGTCTTATATCAAGATCAGGAATTCTGAATTGAAGCGTAATCCACCCAAATAAGCCTAATTAAAAGAAGCCTTTCAACACTTCTCAACAAGTGTCTGATCGTTATTCAACGGGAAACCATACAAACACTTTAAAGTCTCTCTTGACTTTGAAGGAAGAGATTCGTGCCCGGGATCCTTTGTTTCGTGTCTTTACTGACATCAAAAAATCCCTCATATGTGTTGCTTTATTTTTAAATGGGATTTGCAGTTATAAGGGAGTTGTGGTTAATATTGATCCACGTGGTCAATTTTTCTTTAAGATGCTGTTTAATCTAAAAGGATAAGATGCTGACTCAGGCGGGAGTCCAATCGATTTGATTTTCAAACGGCGCTTGAAGGAAAGGCGTGCGAAGTGGAACCGTTGTGTTTAAAAACGGCGCCTTGTGGGAAGGCGTGTAAATCGGGACTAACACTCTCTCTCTCATGCGTAATCATCGGTGATACCAACTGTCACGTATCCATCACTTCCGAAAATCCCTTCGTATTTCCCTCGAAGATTTGGGACAGATTCTTCTCTCCCCTCTACCCACAGTATAAAAGGTAACGTAAACCATTGTTTACCTCTTTACTTTACCCATATTTCAGAGAGCAAGAAAACCTTCAAGCATTCTACTATTCATCATCTCTCCCATCTTCTTCACAGCAATGGCGGATTCATCATCAGTTCATGCCACATCCCACATCCTCCCGATTCGTCCCCAACAGAGTTTGATCATCGATCTTACTCCTCAAGTCTATGATGCTTTCATGTTCCCGATAATCGAATGCCTCAAGTACTCGCCGATTGCTCCTGCTCTTACCAAAGTTGAAGCAGTTCCTATGGAGTTCTTATCTCAGATTTTTGCCACTGCTCATTACGACAAGGCAGTCGACAGGATCTTCTTCGACGTGCTTGATCATAAGGCGTCAATCTCCAAGCAATGTTTCTGCTTAAGGCAATCAACTAGGGTTAACCCTGAATCGATTCTGGTGGGTCACATGTTCTCGATGTTTTACAACATGGGGTATACTGAGGTGCTGACAACGGTCACGAAGTTCAAGAAATCGTGCCTGCCTCCTCAGTGGAATGGGTTGTTTACAGTGCTGTTCAAGGGGCTGTCTAAACGCAGTGCTGGATTAGACGGAGTAAGTCGTCTGTTCATCTCGATTCTGTACCGGATCTACAATGGTATCAACCTGGACTACGGGTCGGTCCTATGGCAACAGCTCATTCAGAGTCTTTCTTCTACATCTCAGCATTCCGAGATTTCCTATGCTCGATTTTGGACTCTCATTACAAAATGGGTGATGGACAAGTACCACGTCCCCATTGTTGCTGGTTCACCAATGTCTTCATTTGGTACTTTTCATACCACGAAGATCATTGTCTCTGATGCCTCAAAATTTCAATTCATTGGCTCAATCCCTGAGTCGATGTATGGAGACGTTCCTGTCGACAGCCGGATTATTAAAACATACAAGGAGTTTCGACGCTCCGGTCCACGAGAGCTTACTCCTGAAATGCTATAGTCCATCCATGAAGCTAACAAGCCTGCGCCAAGGGGAAAGAAAAGTGACAAAGGCAAAAACAAGCAAGTTAGTAAGGGAGCGAAAGGCCCATCTCCCAAGAAACGAAAAACCACCAAGGCTGTCCAATCTCCTCCGCTGAAGAAGAGAAAAATCCAACCAAGGCGAAAGCTGATTATCGCTTCCTCCTCAAGCGAATCTGAGGGAGAGAGTTCTGACTCTGATGGATCTCCTCGTGGTAACACTCCACCACGATCACCTACTCCAGAAGTTCACTTTTCCACTTCTCCAATCTCTTCTCCACCAATTACCATTCCTTTTTCCATTCCCCCCATTACCTCCACCACTCAAATACCATCTACCTCCATCCCAGTACCCCCACCCATCTTTACCGAAGCAACCACCACAACCACGGCTGAAGTAAGAACCAACGTATCTGATACGAGGGTTCATACTAAAGCACCCGAACCCACACCAACTACCAAACATACAACCCAACCCGAACCTACTACAACTACCGAGCCTCCACCCTCACCACCCCCCTCATCTCCTGCTCATGTAGCAGAGAGTGAAGAACCATTCCTCGGTGGGGAGGATATGACATTTGATTCGGTCTATTACAGTCCGTTTCAAGTTCAAAGTGATGACGATGATGATGCTCCTGTCACAAAGAGGCATCTCAAGGAGCTTCATGATAAAATAGATTCGCTCATCGCCTCCTCTTCTTCATCCCAGTCTACCATCTCTGAAGCTGCCATTCAGAAGATTGTTGATGCTTTTTCCAAAGCTCATCAAGTCTCTCTAGACTCTGCCACTGCAGCCATTGATGCCTCAACCAAAGCCTGTGAGGCAGCGACCGAAAAAGTCGATAAACTATTCACTGATGCTTCTTCTTTATTACAGTCATTACAGGAAAATGGTGAAGTCACCAAAACAAAGCTGGAACCCATTGTCAACCAGCTGGCTACCTTAGTTGCATCAGAACTGAAGTCTTTTGCTTCTCTTTGTTAGACTCTCTCAAACGACAACTCAGCGTTTAAGCCGACGATTGAGGAACGATTGACTAAGCTCCATGAGGACCTTGCTGCTGAAAACTCACTTATGGACGCTCTTGCCAGAAAGACCACCGCTCTGAAGGTCAAGAGTCTTCACCTCTCCAATTCTCAAAAGGAGATTGAGTCTCTTCGATCTGAAAGGGAGGTGATTTCATCGTGTGTTTCGGATGTCAACGCAACCATTTCAAACATCCTGGAAGCACATGACCCGATACTCAACTATTCTGTCAGGCGAACTCTTGCAGAAAAACTTGCTCCTGCCCTCTATCTCCTGAGCAAGATTGAAGGGCTCCTTGATTTCGTTTCCATTCCGAAACAAGGGGGAGAAAAAGTAAATGTGTCTCAACCGCCTCCTACTTCAACAGCAACACACACAACCGAACCTCCTCCTACAGGCCAAGCCTCAGGTTCGGGTGTAAAAGACAAGGGCAAGCAAATTGTTGAGGAGAGCGATGAAGATAAGGAGACCATTGCCGAACTTCTGAAGAAGCAATGTCGAGATAAAGATGCTCACATCAGCGCTCGTGTAGCTAGAGAGGCTGAAGAAGCCGAAAGAAGACAGAAAGAAGCTCACGACCTTCTCGAGAGCAGGAAAACTCTTTTTCCTCCTTGGACTCTTGAGAAGTTGCAGAAAGAAGCTATCGATACTCCAAGCATCTTGTGGCTAGAACCAGTGATCTCTCTAGATCGTTCTAATACTGTCGATTCTCAGTTTGACATGCCACTGACCCGAAAGGCGTTCGTATTCCATGCCTTTGACAACATTGCTGAGTTCCCTCATCCTCATCCAAAGGTTGACAAGGACTTAGTCGATTTCTATCTGAGGGCCGCTCAACCACAGTACCAAACATGGAGCGCTCAGAAGATTATCAATGTTCGGGTTCTAAAGCCGTACAGGGAAGGAAACTTCACCAACGTTCGGTTTAAGGTGCAGAGAGGATCTGCCAAGACCGAACATGCCATCTCGCTTGCTGATCTTCCCAACTTGAATCCACACGACTGGATCATCTTGCACAACATCCTTCTTACAAACGAAGCAGAATATGGTCCAATCATCGACCACTTCAATAGGATGCTTGTTTGTTACATCATGGAAGTCGCCAAGATGGATCTGGAGATAGCGAGCGTATTCAAGAAAAAGCCTACCATATCTCCTGTTGGCTCAGCAAGTGACCTAAACATGATGCAGATGGGAAAGATAGACCCAAAGAAAAATTCAGTTATGTTTACCATAAACGAAGGCCAAAAATGCCTATTCGCTTTGGCAGACAAACATCTCTATACCACTGCATGTCAGGAACACGTCTTAGGGATCATTCATCGGTGCAAGCAGAATTCGGCGGATGACAAGAAGTACTTTGATGATATGATTCAATGGTACATTCGCTTCAGACAGACAATTCTCGCACTTATCTCGCGTCTGTTTGATACAACCAAGAAAGTTCCAGCAGCCGGTCCAAGCAAGAAGAAATGATGGTCTCGCTCCAAATTGAAGCAAAGGGGGAGATTGTAAGGTCCAGTTTAGTGTTGTGTCTTTTGGGCTCGTTAGAAAGTCCAAGTTTTTTCTCCGGTATGGGCCTGTCCATCCGTGAGTTTTGTTTAGGGTTTATTATATATAGATGCTTGCATGCATTCTTAACGTAAGATTGATAGAGATTTGATAGCGTACAAGTTCTTATCTTTTGTAACCCTAGAATCCTCTACAGCGGAAGTTCTTCATCGAGCTCTGCTGAGGATTGAGTTAATTAAAATCATTCGACTCATTCAGATCCATACTTGTGTTTTTACATTACTGTTTCTGTTTTATTAATTTACCTGTTACAAAGATCTAATCGATCAAAGAGTTTACGAACTCATCAAACCCGAAATTTCCTAACCGATACATCCTTCATTTTAATCAAACTTAGCCTCGTTTTGCTATTTTGTAATAAGTTTTGGGTCCATATAAAGTTCTTTTGACTTAATACAATCGAGATAAAAGTCTAAGGGAGGGTTAGAAAGTGTAAAACATCACAAAATCGGGCCTAACACACCCAACAGGGTGTGTGCGGCCAGCCAGCCACACACAGCAAACCGCACACCCCCCCACCCCTAGCCTTACAGTCCAGCCTATATAAAGGACCTAAGTCAACCTTACACCCTTTTTCACACTCCTTCAAGTTGGAACATTCTCTCTAGAGAGTTCTTCAAGAGTTCTTCAAGTTTCCCTCTCCAATCATCAAATCAAGTCAGTAAACACCGTTAGATCTTTACAAAAACATGTTGGAAAGCCATTGCCTCGAGTTTGATCCATGAAATCATAATTTTAGATGATCTTCATGTCTGTACAGCCACACATACATCATGTGTGACCGCACACGCATCTTTTGGCCCTAAAATAGGCTTATACACTCACCCAAGCTTAACATCGACCAAAACACCTTATTAGAATCATCACAAAGCCTTGGAAAATCGATTTGGAAAAGTTTGTAGGTGTGTGTACGGCCGCACATAGGCCTGGCCGCACACGCCATGTGCAACCGCACACACCCTTTTTAGGGTCCAAAATGGCCCCAAACTCCCAATCCGGCTAAGCAATGGTCAAAACATCCTCACTAGAACGTCCCAAAGGCTTGGAACCACGATTTTGACACACTCCATAGTGAGTTTGCGGCTGCACACACACTTGGCCGCACACTCTGGCCACACACACACAAAAGCCATGCTTTTGTGGCCTTACACTCCAATATAGGACTATACACTCCTTATGTGCAACCATATGAGTTGATAACACTTAACTCTAAGTATTTTATGTCCTTAGTACATGTCCCTATCATCATTAGTGGTGATAACTGCTAATGTATTCACATATATGTAACTATATGTTAAATAGGATTTACTTGCGCTCAGGACCCTATTTGACACCCAACAATCCTATAGCGATCTTTCATACGAGTTACTCACTACAGGTGAGTTCATACCCCTTAATCAACCTTTTAAATGTTTTTAAATGATTTTAGGGGGGGAATACAAGTTGAATCAAACAAGTTATAGTATCAATCACATGTGATTTATAACTTGCAACCAAGAGGATTTTCTATACTTTTAACTGTTTTGCCAACAAAACTGCTTTCAAAATTATCAAACTCATTTTTTTATGTTAAATTGCTATAAAACTATTTCCAAATTCTTTTAAACTTCTTTTGTTTCCAAACCATATCTACATCAATATATTTATATAAGTAAGACTTGAAGGACTTAGGACTGATAGCTCACCTTACTTCCTGTTCTTGTTTGATGTGGACTTAGGGTATATTGTTATATGTCCGACTATCGTTGAATTCTTAGTTATATATTATATATATTTGTGTTGGATATAAAATTCTTCACTCCAGTTCAATACCTTTGTGTATCAAAGGCATGCAACTAGCATTTCTAACTATAATAGGTATAGTTAAGGATAACCGCTCATTACTACTATTACCATGACACTTACTATAGTTAGTACAGTTATGAGTCAATATATGTTAAATACTATGCAAAGAGAATACTATATACTATACAAGAGAACATTCTATACATTATACCAAGAAATACATCATACTCTAATACAAGAGAATATACTAAAATAGAATGTGACATACTACTTCTCGATACGACACTTCATTGTGCCATCACCTCGTAACCAGAGTCTCCTGGAGGAAGAGCAGGCACTATGTGTACAGATCTATACGAGACAGACACTCCCACATCCCGACTGCTAGCTACAGTCTGAGCTGACTAGGCCTAGGGATGACAAAATGTCACCATACTACGTGTGACCTGGAGGGTCATCCATTATTCGATCGTCAATCAGCATGGTTACATACGAGTTCACATTCGGACCTTTAATTAACACATTAAGAATTAAAGGCAAAATAGACTCCCCGAGGTGTATTGTACATTTAATACTACCTGGAGTCTGCATTTTTATTACATTCAGCCGGCAGTGACAATGTTGGGGTAAAATATTATTTTCCCAATTACTTTACATGAATGAAGTCTAAAACTATATTTTCATACTGATAGTTTCACTGGGAAAACTTTTACACTTTCGAAAGGATCAAATATTCAAATAACAGAGTCTTGGTAGAAGACCACTTTTACTAGAAAATATAGGATTTTCTAGGGAACACACTATTTTCAAACATTGATGACAGCTATTATATTACATGATTGTAAACACTTTTATACAAACAATGACACTAAATACTTATGAACTCACCAGCTTTATGCTGATACTCGTTTTCAAAATAACTTGTATTCTCAGGTCATCAGTAGACAGGTACAGATGCAGCTTTTGAGAAGATGGAGCACATATAAGAATCCTTTTTATTTTGATTATACTTTTGGTGTCTAACAAACTGTACAGAACACGCTTGTATTACATTATTATATTAATGCAATGGATGTTGTTGCTTGTCTTTACTATTATGCATTGTTATGATACTATACATGACGTCCTCCACCCCAGAACGTATTCCGCCATTCTTGGTTTTAGGCTGTGACAGATTGGTATCAAAGCATTGTTTATAGTGAATCTAGTATATCAACCCATAAAAGATATATGAACTATAAACACATCGGGATTAAAACACTCTGACCAAGAATATATACTTTTAAATAATAAAATATTTAATTAAGTATATATAGATACATCCATCAATACAGAGGGTCAGTATCATACTAGAACAGAACAAAAGTATTAAGATTGTTGAACGGCACAATTAGGCTAAGAGACATATAGTCAAATCTGGGTGAATGTAGCCTGATCAACTACATTTTTCCTAGGAGTGACTAGCATGTGCCTAAGAGTGGTTGTGGTGTTGCAACAAGTCTAAAAACTTACCAACACTACTACAAGAACATAGGAACAAGAATAATATATGAGTATTCTGTATTTCTGTAAGTTACAAATGTAAGAACTAAAAGGGTCGTTATTAGTAGGGCAATAGTTGCTAAGTGGATACTCTATGGTTACATGTGATTAAGATGCTATAGACTTAGAATCTGTGATCTTTGCTTTACTTCCAGTTCCTTTTTTGGATGTGGATTTAGAGTTAGGGTCACTTATTCGAAGGTCTATCCTGTCTCGATTACATGTAATTGGTATGCATTATGAATGTATTTTGTAAATTAATAACGATCATCTTATAAGTATCTTAGATTAGTACGTCTGTTAACTTTTCTTTCCCCATTCTCGCGTAGATAGCATGGTTGGCTTCCACCTTCTCGGCGATCCGTACTATCCGAACAAAGGCATTGGAGGATGGCTCGATGATGAGTCAGAAGATGATCACCCGATCCCTTTGGAAGATCACCATGCCAAAGGATTTTCGGATAGCTCCAACTCCGAACCAGAATTCAACAACCTACTCCAGTATCTCCAAACCCCAACCCTCGTCCAGCATTTCAAGGTCCCACTCCCATGTGGGCAACAACCTTGAATCGATGGAGTGATGAGCAGGGCCAGACTTTACCTTTCAACGGAGACAAAAGCTTTTACAACATAAGCAAGGGTGGCTCGGCTGATTGAGCCCTACCCGTCATGGTCCAGTGGATTGCTAGCAACGTCGAGCAAGGTCATGCAGCCATCGACAGAGTTGTGGAAATTGATGCCAACTCTAACCTTAACACTGTCTGTATCCGCCAACTGGAAGAAGCCATGGATTGGACTAGGAGGACCAATGAGGCTCTGCAGCAACAACTTGCTGCATCCCGAGCCGAAGTCAGGGAACTCCGAGTGCGTCAGAGGGCTCAGGAACGACATCTTCAAGAAGTTGTACGCCAACTGGCTGATCATAGGGTTCACCCCAGACATACTTGTCGCCAGTATAAAATATCAACTCATCTTCCTCTTTTGTTTAAGGAACAGCCTTTTCTTTTCTATGCTCGGTAGAGCACTTGTCTGTAAACATTCCTAAACTTGAAAGTACTCCAACTAGACTTCTAAGCTGTCAACATTTTCCCTTATGGTCTGATGTAAGACCTACTGTTAGGTCCTTTTCCTGAACTTATTGGCATCAGTAATACCAATAATATTGGTAGTTATCTAATCTGTTGGAAAAGTCTATACCCTTATGTTTCTCTACTCTGTGTTGTAACCCTATCTGATAGTTGGACTATGGCGATTTATTCCATGAAACACTCTCATCATATTTGTGGTCGATTCTCTTTTCATAACTTTTCAGTAAAAGATGTCGCCTCATCCTCGTCCGAACAAGGGCAGACCCGCAACTCAAACTCCACCACCTCCTCCTCCACAGTTCGATGCGGTGATGTTTCAGACAAATGTAACCGCAGCTATGGCCCAAATAAATTATGGTGATGCAAGTGGAGTTGGAATGGGCACCAACTATAGGCATGGTGAAATCCACTCGCATACACAGGGGTGTACCTATAAGGATTTCATGAGCTACAAACCAACATTCTTCAATGGGGCCGGAGGGATCATTGCACCGTCCTAATGAATCGAAAGAACTGAAGTCGTCTTCGAGATGTGCTCGTGCCCCGAGGAAAGCAAGATTAAGTTTATTGCTTGCAAATTCACTGAAAGGGCCCTAACATGGTGGAATGGTGATGTCAAATCACTCTCCTTGGTAATAGCCAACGCCATGGGCTGGGACACACTGAAAGACCTTCTGGCGAGGGAGTACTTCCCTAAGGGTAAAGTTCAGAAACTCGAGGAGGAAATTTGTAACCTCAAAATGAAGGGGACCAACATAGTGGCTTATACGACCAGGTTCTGCGACCTGGTAACTATGTGTCCTAACATGATCCCCACTGAGGGCAAGAAGATTGAACGATACATCTGGGGTTTAGTGCCCAGTATCGAGGGAACGTTCTAGCCTCACACCCTACGACCTTTGACAGTGCCAAGGAATTGGCCCAAAGTTTGATTGATCATGAAGTTCTTTCCACAGCATTAACAACCACAACAGTTGCCACTGCACCGACCAAGACAGCCGACAACAAGAGGAAGTGGTGGGACCGAAAGAAGGGTAAGTCAACTCAATCCTCTTCCAAAAACCAACAAATTGTGGCTATCCATGCTGCCACTACTCCTGCTACCCTTGTACCAGCCAAAACATATGTTGGAAACCTACCCAAGTGCACCAAGTGCTTTTTCCATCATAACGGCCCCTATCGTGAAATGCACTGCACTAACTATGACCAAAAGGACCATCTAGCAAGTTCCCAGCACCGGAGTGAGCCAAACCTGCTATGGTTGTGGCGATACAGGGCACTTCAAAAGAAAATGTCCGAAAGCTGGGAATACGGGATGAACGGGAAGACTACTTGCTATTGGACACAATGAAGCAGTAGCAAACCCCACGGTAGTCATGGGTACGTTCCTTCTTGATAACTCTTATACTTGTATCCTATTCGATAGTGGGGCAGAAAGAAGCTTCGTAAACCAAAACTTTAAACACTTAATTAAACAATCCCCACAACCACTAAAAGAAACCTTCGTCGTAGAAATGGCTAACAGAAAGACAGAGAGTTCTAACGAGATCTACATAGGTTGTACCTTCAATCCCGATAATCATTCGTTCCCAATCGACCTCATACCAGTATCGATCAAGAGTTTCGATGTCATTGTGGGCATAGACTAGTTGAGTCTCCATTATGCTGATATTATATGCTTCGACAAAGCCATCCACCTAAACCTACCGAATAACGAAACCTTGTTAATCTACAGAGACAAACCCAGTACGAGTCTCCGCATCATCTCAAGTATCCAAGCCCAGAAGTACTTGCGTAAGGAATATCGCGCATTCCTTGCACACATCGTTGATACGAGCTAGAAAACGAAAGATCTAAAAGACTTCCCCGTGGTACGCGACTTCCCCGACGTCTTTCCCGAAGAGCTGCCAGGTTTACCTCCCCAACGTTAGGTCGAGTTCAGGATCGACTTAATTCCAGGAGCCACCCCCGTAGCCAAATCGCCCTATCGCCTAGCTCCCGCTGAGATGCAAGAATTGTCTGGTCAACTTAACAAGCTGCTCAGCGAGGGCTTTATAAGGCCAAGCTTTTCACCCTGGGGAGCACCGGTCTTGTTCGTAAAGAAGAAAGACGGATCATTCCGTATGTACATCGATTACAGAGAACTCAACAAGCTGACGATCAAAAATCGTTACCCTCTTCCTCGTATAGACAATTTATTTGACCAACTGCAAGGGGCAAGTTACTTTTCCAAGATTGATCTGAGGTCCGGGTATCACCAGTTACGGGTTCTTCAAGAGGATGTCCCGAAGACAGCCTTCTAAACTCGTTATTGACACTACGAGTTTGTAGTGATGTCTTTCGGACTGACCAACGCGCCCGCGGTATTCATGGACTTAATGAATAGGGTGTTCCGCCCTTACTTAGATCAGTTCGTCATCGTCTTCATTGATGACATACTTATCTACTCTTGAAGTAAGGAGGAGCATAGCGAGCGTCTATGACAAGTCCTGGAAACTCTACGATCGGAGAAGCTATACGCGAAGTTCTCTAAGTGCGAAGTTTGGATCCGAAGATTCAAATTCTTAGGACTCATGGTTAGTGAAGAAGGAATCCATGTGGACCCATCCAATATTAAAGCAATTGAGAACTGGTCAGCAGCGAAGACGCCTAAAGAAATTCGCCAATTTCTAGGCCTCGCTGACTACTACCGCAGATTCATACAGAACTTCTCTCAAATTGTGAAACCCCTTACAACATTGACCCTAAAAGGCGTGGCCTTTGACTGGGGAGAGAAACAAGAGAAGGCATTTCGAACCCTAAAACGAGCCTTATGCACCGCACTAATACTATCCTTCCCCGAAGGGATGGAAGATTTCGTGGTATACTATGATGCATCCAATCAAGGGTTCGGTTGTGTACTGATGCAACGAGGTAAGGTCATCGCCTTTGCCTCAAGATAGCTGAAGACACACGAAGTTAACTACACCACACACGACCTCGAAATAGGAGCGGTTTTATTTTCCCTAAAGATCTTGAGACACTATCTGTATGGTACGAAGAGCATGATATACACCGACCACAAAAGCCTACAACACATATTCAACCAGAAGGAACTCAATATGAGGCAACGATGGTCGGTCAAACTACTCAATGACTATGAATGCGAAATTCGTTATCATCCTGGTAAATCCAATGTAGTAGCAGACGCCCTAAGCCGAAAGGAATATTCTGGTCGAAGGGTCAAGTCATTAACAATAACTATCCATTCGCATCTATCCACACAGATTAAGGAGGTTCAGCTCGAAGCCATGAAACATGAAAATGTTGCGGGAGAATCCCTGAGGGGAATGGATAAGAACTTGGAAGTCAAGGGTTCATGGACCGAATATGGACACCGCGATACGGTGGCTTCAGAGACTTGGTCATGAAGGAAGCCCACAACACTCGATACTCCGTTCACCCAGGTTCAGATAAGATGTATCTGTTGGATAAGGTGTCTAAGTCCATAACTATTTCGGGCTTGTACTTGACCCGACCCGGCATGGTCCATTTGGGTTGCATGGCACCATGCAATTGGATAGACTAAATGAGAGAAATAACACTTGGAGATTATTAATATATTATAAGTTCTAATATATTAATAATATTATTTGATTAGTTTGATCAAGAATTAATTTGGAATTAATTAAGTGATCAAAGGATAACTAATTAAATATATGGGTTGATTATGTAAATCATCCATATCTTGTATAGTGGGCTAAGAGGCTCCATGGATTATCAAGTTGGGTTCTACCCATAGGATGCTTTATGGATGCTCCATGGGAGTTACAAACCCATGGGTCATGGAAATGAAGAGTCATGACACATTAGGGTTTACATGGTGTAACCCTAGATGTGCCAACACTATATAAGAGTCCCATTCTCCACAAAATTGGCTACACAAGTTGAACACTAAGAAACTAGAGGGCTTGGCCGATTTTGAGAAGTGTGTGTTATCTCAAGAGTCTTTCCAAGAGCATTTGGTGTTGTGTGAAGCATTTAAGGCATCACACTTGGGGTGCTAGGCTCACAAGGTTTCAAGGAACACAAGCAACAACAAGGTAAGTTATTCTATCTATGATTCAAGTTAAAATTGTTCCCCATGTATGCTAGATAGGAATATAACCTTGGAATTCAACTTTGCATGATAATTAGACAAACATAGATCCAAGGTTATTAGGGTTGCATGTACACTTAGGAAGTGTTAGAATGCTCAAAAGCCATCAGTGGTATCAGACCCTAGGCTTGTTTGTTTGTTATTTGTGCTTAAAAGTTGAAGAAAGTCGAAAATTCTGCTGTCTGACTGATGGACTCGGCGAGTCCCGGGGGAGGACTCGTCGAGTTCATGTGTATCTTCAACCTACTCGGCGAGTAGGTTTATGCACTCAGCGAGTAGGGTCGACAGAGTGCAGAATTTCGACTTGAGTTGCTGGAAATGGATTAGAATCATTACCCTAAAATGTTTTGGTACTTGAAAACTTGTTTTAGAAGGTGTAATGTCTTTTCTAACTCATTTACAACAACTAGTTATCAAAATTACAAAGATTAAATGTGATTTTGATTCTTGAAAGTGTTCATATTCATATTCTTGTTCTTATGATGTTTAGTTGATCATAGGAATTATTTGTAACCTATGTGGTAGATTAATTCATGATCATAATGTGTTTTAATGGAGTCCATAACTTGTCCTCAAGTTATGGAAAACCAAAAGTCTCTTGGATTAAAAACCATTAAAAGAACACAAGAGTTAGGAAAAATGAAAAGTCCTCATTTTATTACTCTATTAAACTCATAAGTTACAAGAAATGAAAAGTTTTGAAAGTTTACAAAACTTGCCCTCAAGTTTTGGAACAAGTAAAGTTAAGTTAAAACTTTAGTTCCAACCCCTAGAATTTTAAAAGTTAAAATTCAACCCTTATACTTATATTATTATCATTTAATAATTATATATATATATATATATATATATATATATATATATATATATATATGTATAAGAACAAAGTCGTCTTACCGCTAGTACGCCTCATTCACGAAGCCGGTCTATAAGGTGGGTATAAGGTTGTTGCCTATAAAATGGTGACTTAATGGGTGTCCACTCTCACCCACCGCTTGCTTGATTGGTGGAGGGTCGTTAGCCGAACGGGTAAGACAAGGACTTATTAATTCTCATTCAAAGTATGATGAATATTATAAAGTAACTAAATGTTTTATTAAATTCCCAATCTTAGTTACTTTAGGAAAAATGTGAATAAGGTGCTATTCCATGAAATTACACTTTACACTTTGATTAAGTCGTTGGTGGAGCGTGTGTGGTTAACCGGCACACTAACTTGGACTTAACAAGGTAGGTAAAGGGTGACTTAGGGTTTATTATAGTATCGATGGAGTGTGTGTGGTTAACCGGCACATCGATTGAGTGATAAACTTTAAGGGTACCAAGTGATTTGCATGGTTACTTCACACCTCGTTTTGTGATCCTCGGTATCCCAGTCACAAAACTTGGAGGGCACACTCGAGATTGAAACATGCCTTTGAAAAGTTCATTGAATCTCAAAGAATCTAGGAATTTCTAAGAACCATTCAAAAACCTAATACTAAAATATTGCGGTTTTCGTGGTGGAAATTGGTGAATCGTCATTCACCTACCTTTCAAATATGATATAGCTTAGATTACGGCATACCTCTTCTAAGTTATATTATATTGTGATTGGATCCTAGCCTTAATATTACATTTGGGTGTTTTATTAAGGACTCTCTTATATCTAAACTAATCTTGTCCTCTTTTCTTCAGATGTCTTTCAACAATGCTTCTGGCTCTAATCCTAATGGATCCTTTACCCTTATGAACTTGTGTGGGAAAGTCACCTTTGATGGATCCAAATTCAATGAGTGGATCAGAAACATCATGATGATTACCCGCTACGAGGACAAAGAATATGTCCTTGACAAGGAGCTTAAGGAGATTGATGAGTCCACTGCAACTCCTCAGGAGATCGCTGAATTTCGGGCACATGAAAGGGATGCTACGAAAGTGGCTTGCATCATGATGGCCACGATGACAGCGCAACTCCAAAAGTCTTATGAGGATTTCTACCCTTATGACATGCACCAAGATTTGATGGAAAGATACCATCAAAGTGCAAGACAAGAGAGGTATGAAATCATCTGCTCCATGATAACAACCATGATGAAGGACGGGGAATCCGTCACGAGCCACATGCAGAAAATGCAAAGGTATGTGGATCGTTTGTTGAAGCTTGATGTGAACTTCCCGGAGGATCTTGCAATAGATATTATTTTGCATTCCTTACCATCGTGCTATGATCAATTCCGCATGACATATCACATGAAGAAGGAAGAAGTCACCCTCAGCAAACTTCAGGGACTTCTCAAGACCGCAGAATCAGGTCTTAAGGGGAAGTCGGTTGCTATCACTCCTACTCCAAACTCAACTCCGGTTTTGGCAATCGAGAAAAGTCGGGGGAGGAAGAGAAAGAGATCTTCGAAGGGTACCAAGGCTCGGACCCTTGATGGCTCTTCTTCAAGTGGAACCAAGAAAGGTTTCATTACTCCTTCTTCTGACCCAAAAGAGGTTGAATGCTTCTATTGCCATGAAAAATCTCATTGGAAGCGGAACTGCCCAAAATACCAGCAAGATGTGAAGGATGGGAAAGTTAAACCCAACCATGCAGGTATTTACACTATCATTTCTAATAACTCACCCCATTCTAATTCTTGGGTCCTTGATATCGGTTGTGGTATTCATATTTGTTGTGACTTGCAGGGACTAAGAAGAAGTGAGAATGTGGAGCAAGGAAGGATAAACTTGATCATGGGGAATAGGAAAGCTATACCTGTTACCAAGATTGGAGTTTATACTTTATCGCTAAGTAGTGGGTTTAGTTTAGATTTGAATAAGTGTTGTTACTCGCCAGGAATGGCAAGAAGTATTATTTCCTTTCATGCTTTGTACAAACAAGGGTTTACCTTTTCATTTAATAATGAAGTTGGTTCTATTGATGCTTTCTTTAATAATGTTTTTTATTTTAAAGCATTACCTTGTGATGGTGTGTATGAAGCTGTATCTGTTGTAGATAACTTAGGGAATAATGTTTTGTGTATTGATTCTACTAATAATAACTTGCATAAAGCATCTTTATGGCATTGTCGTCTTGGACATATAAGCAAGAAACGCATAGGCCAACTCCAAAAGGATGGAGTCTTGGAGTCGTTTGACCTAAAGTCAGATGATAGTTGCGAATCATGCCTACTTGGAAAAATGACAAAGTCACCCTTCACAGGTTCGTGTGAGAGGGGTGAAGGTTTGTTGGACCTTATACACACGGATGTGTGTGGACCATTCAAACATGCCACAAGGGATGCTAATCGTTATTATTTGACTTTTACTGATGATTATAGTAGATATGGATATGTCTACTTGATCAAGCATAAGTCAGAGACTTTCGAGAGGTTTAAGGAATTTAAACAGGAAGTCGAGAATCAATTGGGCAGGAACATTAAGATGCTTCGATCTGATCGTGGTGGTGAGTATCTTAGTTCAGAGTTCCTCGACTATCTAAGGGAATGTGGGATAGTCTCACAATTGACACCTCCCAGGACACCACAATTGAATGGTGTGGCTGAGAGGCGTAATCGAACCTTGTTAGATATGGTTCGTTCCATGATGAGTCGAGCTACGCTACCAATCTCATTCTGGGGGTATGCCTTAGAGAATATTCTTAATCTAGTCCCTACAAAGAAAGTTGCCAAAACTCCTCACGAGATGTGGACTGGTAAAGTACCTAAACTAGACCACATCAAGATTTGGGGTTGTGAGGCTTTTGTGAGACGCGAGACTCATGATAAGCTCGAACCTCGAAGCGAGAGGTGTATTTTCATCGGTTACCCACAGCGATCCTTTGGTTACCTCTTCTACAGACCTAGTGACAATGTGGTCTTTGTAGCAAGAAGAGGAGTCTTTCGAGAGAGAGAATTTATAAGCCAAGGAGACAGTGGGAGGCAAATTGATCTTGAAGAAATTCAAGAATCAAGCGGTGAAGGAACTTCAAACTCTAGCCCTCAACCTGAGGAGGAAACTCCTGTTGAGCCAATTGACAAATATGTACCTCTGAGACGTTCCACGAGAGTTAGGAGTGCACCTGAGCATTACTATGGATTCCATATTACTGCAGAAGGTGAGACACTTATTAGTGATGAGACACTAGTAAGTCAAGATGACCCTAACAGCTACGAGGAAGCCATGGCAGGCCCCGAGTCTGCTAAATGGAAAGAGGCTATGGATAGCGAGATACAATCCATGTATGATAATCAAGTTTGGAACTTGGTTAAAAATGTACAAGGTCGTAAGACAGTAGGGTGCAAATGGGTCTTCAAGAAGAAGACCGACATGGATGGTAAAGTACACACTTATAAGGCTAGACTGGTTGCAAACGGCTTCTCTCAAATTCCTGGAGTGGATTATGATGAGACCTTTTCTCCAGTAGCCAAGATTAAGTCTATTCGGGTTCTGTTAGCCATAGCTGCATTTCATGATTATGAAATATGGCAGATGGATGTCAAAACCGCTTTCCTTAATGGAAAGTTGGCTGAAGATGTTTACATGAGTCAGCCAGAGGGTTTTGTTAGCAACGAGTACCCTAATAGAGTGTGTAAGCTTGAGAAATCCATTTATGGATTGAAGCAAGCACCTCGCAGATGGAATCTTTGCTTTGATGAAAAGGTCAAGGAATTTGGCTTTTCTAGGAGTGAAGATGAATCTTGTGTGTATGTCAAGGCTAGTGGGAGTATAGTCAGCTTTTTGGTATTGTATGTGGATGACATACTACTCATAGGAAACGACATTCCAACCCTGCACGAAGTAAAGTCCTGGCTTGGGAAGTGTTTCGCTATGAAGGACCTTGGTGAAGCTGCCTATATTTTAGGGATAAGAATCTTGAGAGATCGGAGTAAAAGACTAATTGGACTTAGTCAGAGTACCTACTTGGATAAGGTGCTGAAGAGATTCAGCATGCAGGATTCCAAGAAAGGAGAGTTACCCATCCAGAGTAACACCAGATTGAGTAAGACACAAAGCCCTAGCACTGAGGCTGAGATAGCAGAAATGAGTCGAACACCTTACGCTTCGGCTGTAGGATCGATCATGTATGCTATGACGTGTACTCGACCCGATGTAGCTTTTGCCTTGAGCATGGTTAGCAGGTATCAGGCGAACCCTGGCAAGGCACACTGGACTGCGGTAAAGAATATCCTCAAGTACCTACGGAGGACTAAGGACTGGGTTCTTACCCTCGGTGGGAGTGATGACTTGAGAGTTGTAGGGTATAGTCATGCTAGCTTCCAGACTGATAGGGATAATTTCCGCTCTCAGTCGGGCTGGGTCTTTACCTTAAACGGAGGAGCAATTTCTTGGAAGAGTTCCAAGCAAGAGACAGTGGCAGATTCTACTTGTGAATCAGAGTATATTGCAGCTAGCGAGGCAGCAAAGGAGGCGATATGGCTGAAGAACTTCATTGGAGACCTTGGAGTTATACCAGTTATTAAAGAGCCAATGGAAATTTTCTGTGATAGTGAAAGTGCTGTTGCCTTAGCCAAGGAACCAAGGGATCATGGGAGATCCAGACACATCGACAGAAAATACCATTTCATTAGACATCGGATCGAAGAAGGACACCTCGTGGCAAAGAGGGTATCATCAGATGAGAATCCGGCAGATCCCCTCACAAAGGGATTGACTCGGGTTAAGCATCTTCAGCATGCTCGGAGCATAGGGCTGAAGGATGATATTAGATTTAGTAGTTAGATAATCTCGAAATTTGTAAAGTGTAATTGACATTATATAATGAATAAAAGATGTTTTATTTATGAGTAAAGTGTTGCTATATCTTGTCAATCGTTTACTATATTTCTTTTGCATGTTTTGACTTCCAGAATAATTTTGTTTGGTATAACATATTATTCAAACCTCCACAGTCGGTCATATGTTGGAAGTAGATATGAATCAAGACTGTCATGTTTGGTTGTAGAGGTCTTGGACAAGGCTACAAAAATCATGAGTGCTCATAAGTTCTGAGCATTGGACTCAACCCACGCTCACTGGAATCACTTCATGGAATTTTATCTCGAGTGATCGTGAGACGGTAATATCATATAAGTCTTCAAACCAAGAGATATGATTTGTTACTTACAAGTTGGTTATCCATTGACTGTACGAAACCGCATTGGTAACTCGATGTTATAAAACGTACTTTTGTGTGTAATTCAATGAGTGGTAGAACAAACATATGAGTCGAAGTTTATCTGTTCCTTCTTGGATTAGAAGCTGATATCTGGGCCCCTCGATGATTTTGTTTTGACCCATGTACCGGGCCCGGTCAGAACTAAGTTGATGTG
Organism: Lactuca serriola; assembly: GCF_051521515.1. Classification (NCBI taxonomy): domain Eukaryota; kingdom Viridiplantae; phylum Streptophyta; class Magnoliopsida; order Asterales; family Asteraceae; genus Lactuca; species Lactuca serriola. The sequence goes on along the minus strand of NC_136411.1, from coordinate 366,184,261 downwards.
TTCAATTAAGTTCTATATCAAACAAATCGGAAATCGGGAAACAAATGCTGGACAAAAGGCAAGACAATGTTCCATGTACTTGTCCGGCTGATATCTAGAACAAAGGATTATATGATCACTTATCTTAAATGGCGTACCATCATCTTCTCAGTTCCGAGAGACCTTGAAAGAGCTACGATTGCCGGTCGGTTCCTGAAGTACTAGAGATATAGTTATTAGACTTATCCAAGTGGGAGACTGTTGGATAAGGTGTCTAAGTCCATAACTATTTCGGGCTTGTACTTGACCCGACCCGGCATGGTCCATTTGGGTTGCATGGCACCATGCAATTGGATAGACTAAATGAGAGAAATAACACTTGGAGATTATTAATATATTATAAGTTCTAATATATTAATAATATTATTTGATTAGTTTGATCAAGAATTAATTTGGAATTAATTAAGTGATCAAAGGATAACTAATTAAATATATGGGTTGATTATGTAAATCATCCATATCTTGTATAGTGGGCTAAGAGGCTCCATGGATTATCAAGTTGGGTTCTACCCATAGGATGCTTTATGGATGCTCCATGGGAGTTACAAACCCATGGGTCATGGAAATGAAGAGTCATGACACATTAGGGTTTACATGGTGTAACCCTAGATGTGCCAACACTATATAAGAGTCCCATTCTCCACAAAATTGGCTACACAAGTTGAACACTAAGAAACTAGAGGGCTTGGCCGATTTTGAGAAGTGTGTGTTATCTCAAGAGTCTTTCCAAGAGCATTTGGTGTTGTGTGAAGCATTTAAGGCATCACACTTGGGGTGCTAGGCTCACAAGGTTTCAAGGAACACAAGCAACAACAAGGTAAGTTATTCTATCTATGATTCAAGTTAAAATTGTTCCCCATGTATGCTAGATAGGAATATAACCTTGGAATTCAACTTTGCATGATAATTAGACAAACATAGATCCAAGGTTATTAGGGTTGCATGTACACTTAGGAAGTGTTAGAATGCTCAAAACCCATCAGTATTTGGATCTTAAAAAGTTATACTGGTGGCTTAACATGAAAGTAGAGATTGCTACCTTCGTGAGTAAATGCCTTACTTGCGCCAACGTCAAGGTTGAATACCAGAAACTATCAGGTCTACTACAGCAACCGGAGATACCTGAATGGAAGTGGGAGCAGATCACTATGGACTTCATAACCAAGCTACCCAAGACAACGGGTGGGCTTGATATCATATGGGTCATCGTCGACAAATTGACCAAGTCCGCGCACTTCCTACCCATCAAGGAAACAGACAAGATGGAGAAACTCACAAGAACATACATTAGGGTGATCGTACGACTTCATGGTGTTCCCATATCTATTATCTCCGATAGGGATAGCAGATTCACTTCGAGGTTCTGGCAGTCACTGCAAAGCTTCTTAGGAACGAGGCTGGACATGAGTACAGCCTACCATCCACAGACCGACGAAAAAAGTGAGAGAACTACCCAGACCTTAGAATACATGCTATGAGCTTGTGTGATAGACTTTAGGAAGACGTGGGATACCTACTTACCCCTTGTCGAATTTTCCTACAACAACAGTTGACACACGAGCATCAAGGATGCTCCATTCGAAGCCCTCTATGACCGAAAGTGCAGGTCCTCTCTGTGCTGGGCTGAGGTGGGTGACACTCAGTTAGCTAAAGGACGAGTTCCTGACAGCACTCTCATGGGTCCGGATATCATTCGAGAGACGACCTAGAAGATCGTTCAGATTCGTGAACGATTGAAAGCCGCTAGAGACAGACAGAAAAGCTACGCATACAAACAAAGAAAACCCTTGGAGTTCCAGGTGGGAGATCAGGTCCTTTTAAAAGTCTCACCCTGGAAAGGCTTGATACGCATTGGAAAGCGTGGAAAGCTGAATCCAAGATTCATAGGGCCATTCGAGATTCTCGCTAAAATCAGCCGCGTAGCTTACAAACTCAATCTACCCCGCGAACCCAGCAACATACATCCTACCTTCCACGTCTCGAACTTGAAAAAGTGCCTATCCGACGAGACTCTCGTAATCCCACTCGACAAGATCGAGATCAACGAGAGCCTCAACTTCATGGAAGAGCCTGTGGAGATTATGGACCGAGAGGTCAAGCGAACAAAACAAAGCCGTATCCCGATAGTGAAGGTTCGCTGGAATGCCAAGCGAGGACCTGAATTCACTTGGGAACGCGATGATCAAATGAAAATTAAATATCCTCATCTTTTTACTTAGTTGTGTTGTAATAATTTAGTCCTTGAACTCTAATTTCAGGACGAATTTTCCTCTATCGGGGGGATGATGTGACAACCCGAATTTACTAACCGATACATCCTTCATTTTAATAAAAGTTAGCCTCGTTTTGCTATTCTGTAATAAGTTTTAGGTCCATATAAAGTGCTTTAGACTTAACACAATCGAGATAAAAGTCTTAGGGAGGGTTAGAATGTGTAAAACATCACAAAATCGGGCCAAACACACACAACAAGGTGTGTACGGCTAGCCAGCCGCACACAGCAAACCGCACACCCCCCTAGCCTTACACTCCAACCTATATAAAGGACTTAAGTCAACGCTACACCCTTTTTCACACTCCTTCAAGTTGGAACATTCTCTCTCAAGATTTCCTTAAGTTTCCCTCTCTAATCATCAAATCAAGTAAGTAAACACCCTTAGATCTTTACTAAAACACCCCATTTGACACCCAACAATCCTATAGCAATCTTTAATACGAGTTACTCACTACAGGTGAGTTCATACCCCTTAATCAACCTTTTAAATGTTTTTAAATGATTTTATGGGGGGGATACAAGTTGAATCAAACAAGTTATAGTATCAATCACATGTGATTTATAACTTGCAACCAAGAGGATTTTCTATACTTTTAACTATTTTTCCAACAAAACTGCTTTCAAAATTATCAAACTCATTTTTATATGTAAAATTGTTATAAAACTATTTCCAAATTCTTTTAAACTTCTTTTGTTTCCAAACCATATCTACACCAATATATTTATATAAGTAAGACTTGAAGGACTTAGGACTGATAGCTCACCTTACTTCTTGTTCTTGTTTGATGTGGACTTAGGGTATATTGTTATCTGTTCGACTATCGTTGAATTCTTAGTTATATATTATATATTTGTGTTGGATATAAAATTCTTCACTCTAGTTCAATACCTTTGTGTATCAAAGGCATCCAACTCACATTTCTAACTATAATAGGTATAGTTAAGGATTACCGCTCATTACTACTATTACCATGACACTTACTGCAATTAGTACAGTTATGAATCAATACAGGTTAAATACTTTGCAAAGAGAATACTATATACTATACAAGAGAATATTCTATACATTATAACAAGAAATACATCATACTCTAATACAAGAGAATATACTAAAACAGAATGTGACATACTACTTCTCGATACGACACTTCATTGTGCCATCACCTCCTAACCAGAGTCTCCTGGAGGGAGACCGGGCATTATGTGTATAGATCTATACGGGACATACACTCCCACATCCCGACGGCTAGCTACAGTCCAAGCTGACTAGGCCCAGGGGTGACAAAATGTCACCATACTACGTGTGACCTGGAGGGTCATCCGTTATTCGATCGTCAATCAGCATGGTTACATACGAGTTCACATTCGGACCTTTAATTAACACATTAAGAATTAAAGGCAAAACAGACTCCCCGAGGTGTATTGTATATTTAATACTACCTGGAGTCTGCATTTTTATTACATTCAGCCGACAGTGACAATGTTGGGGTAAAATATTATTTTCCCAATTACTTTACATGAATGAAGTCTAAAACTATATTTTCATACTGATAGTTTCACTAGGAAAACTTTTACACTTTCGAAAGGATCAAATATTCAAATAACCGAGTCTTGGTAGAAGACCACTTTTACTAGAAAATATAGGATTTTCTAGGGAACACACTATTTTCAAACATTGATGACAGCTATTATATTACATGATTGTAAACACTTTTATACAAACAATGACACTAAATACTTATGAACTCACCAGCTTTATGCTGATACTCGTTTTCAAAATAACTTGTATTCTCAGGTCATCAGTAGACAGGTACAGATGCAGCTTTTGAGAAGATGGAGCACATACAAGAAACCTTTTTATTTTGATTATACTTTTGGTGTCTAACAAACTGTACAGAACACGCTTGTATTACAATTATTATATTAATGCAATGGATGTTGTTGCTTGTCTTTACTATTATGCATTGTTATGATACTGTACATGACGTCCTCCACCCCAGAACGTATTCTGCCATTTTCGGTTTTGGGGTGTGTCATTCACCCAGGGGTAATACCCCTCCTCGGCCTCCAACTCCGGAGGAAGTTGTCGATGATTCTGTTCCTACACCCCCTTCATCTCCACCCAAGACAACAGCTCAAGATTCGGTTCCACCTCCACCTGTATCTCAACCTGCTTCTATAATTGCTTCACCACCACCTGTTACTTCTCCTCCCATCATCATTGCTTCAATACCAACTCCTGTTTTCTCCAAAGCAGCCTTCACCACAACACCTATCATCACCTCTACAACAGATTCTTCTGTCAACGTGAACACATCTGATGTGGGGGCGAAGACTGAAGAATCTCTTAAAGTCACCACCGAGCCAATTTCCCCAACTCCTTCTGATGATTCTAGTCCAGTTCTTGGAAGAGCTGAGTTTGAGTTTGATTCCACCTACTATAGCGCCTACCGAATCCCCAGTAAGGAAGATGAATCTGCTCCTACAACCAAGCAGCAAATCGACAGTGTTCATGAAAAGCTTGATACACTAATCGATTCAACCAAGAAGTATATTGATGGTGTGCTCAAAGCATTCATGGATACAGCTCTGCACCAATATACATAATCAATCGATAAATGTACTGTGGCTATGGAGGATTCTACTTCCATGTGCAAACGAGCCACCTCCAAGGTTAAAGATCTTATCCGTGACTCCCAGGTTTTTCTTGACTCTTTCAAGGGTCATGTTGATTCAAATGTTGCCAAAGTCACAGACTCCGTCGTTTTGCTTTCTCAATCCCTTCAAGCCGAACAAACCAAGTTTGAGACTGTCCGTTCTGACATCTCTACTGACAACAAGACCTTCCTGTCTTCCATTGGCTCTCAGTTTGAAAAGGTCATAGTTAATCTTCTCGTGGAAAGGAAACTCATAGATGATCTTGCCCAACAGACTGCTATCAATGCGGTATAGAAAGCCGAACTGGCAAAAGTAAAGCGTGAAGTTTCCCTATTGAAAACTGAAAGAGCTGTTTTTCGCAGTTGTGATGGGGATGTTTTGTCTCAGTTACACAGCGTTCTTCAGGCTCATGATCCAATTCTGACCCTTACAATTCGCAATCATTTGACCTCGAAACACCTTCCCTCACTTGAACTCTTACGAGAAATGAAGGGTGTTTCGGAGAGTATTGTTCCTCCGCAACAAGGGGAGAAGAAGAGAAGCCATAACCAATTCTAATTAAATCGAAGGTCAAAACCGAACCGAAAGATAATTTGGCTTCGGGTTCTGGTATCAAAGAGAAGAAAAAGCATGTTATTGGTGAAAACGATGATAGTGACATGGATCAAGAAACTATCTCTGAGATCCTGAAACGAAAGAAGAGGGATGAGGAGATATATGAAAATCCTCAGGTTGCTAAGGAAGCTGAGGAAAGAGAAAAGAAGAAGAAAGAAGAGGATGATGCATTAAGTTGCAAGAATATGTTGTTCCCTCCTTGGACTAAGGAGACACTGGTCAAAGAATCCATAGAGTCTCCAAGCATACTCTGGCTTGAACTTGTGGCTTCGTTTGACTGTGATAATACGAAGGATTCACAGTTTGATATGCCTATAACACGAAAGGCATTCGTTTTTCACTGCTTTGATTCAACTGTTGAGGTTCCTTCTCCTCATCCTCAAGTTGACTGTGAACTGATTGATTTTCATCTCACGTTCGGTCAGCCTCAGTGTGACAACCTGAAATTTCCATTCTGAACAAACCATATCAAGCCAATAGAGGTTAGAACAGTTTCAATGAAATTCCAGACTTTGGGTGTAAGTTTGGCAGTTTTTCAGGGTTTACACTTCAGGAAATATCAGGAGAGTGGATGCACTAGGGTTTTGTGCAACACTGTTATTCCAACACTCTGTTATATTAGAAATCATTTCAGGAATAAAAATATTTTATGCCAAAAAATATCTCAGGACTGTATATAGAAATCTGAACCAAATAACTCATTAGTTACATTTCCAATTAGAGAAAAGCCAAATTCTCTCTCACGGATCTTCGAGTTTTTATCCCAAATCGTGAGCACTTCAATCTATTTGTATTATATAGCTTAGATTGTAGTTAAAAACATCAAAATAATGACAAAACAGCAAGATCTGTGAGTTTACTCCCCAAGAACACCTTGGAGAGTAAACTCCTTTTCAAAAGCCAAATGATGCCTAGTCCTTCCTTAAGCCATGAAACTAGTTTGGACTTGTACACTAACGAGTTTAGGGACAGAAAACAAACTCAAAGCAACAAGATTTGAGAGTTTACTCCCCAAGAACATCTTGGAGAGTAAACTCCTTTTGGAGAGTAAACTCCATTTTAAGGGCCAAAAGTGTCCCAATGTCCCTCAAAGCCTTAGAAATGAACCTTGATACTACCCATGACATGTTTAGGCATCCAAAACAAATAGAATCAAGGGTTGAAAGTGAGTTCACAGCCAAGGAAGTTCTTGGGTCGTGAACTCCATTTTAGGGTGTCAAAATGCCCTAAATTCCACCCTTAAGCCAATAATCTAGCATAGCTTTTTACCTTGATGTGTCTAAGACCCAAAACAACCAAAATACCAACACCCACAAGTGTTTACGGCCGCAAACACATGACCAAATGGTCTATGGGCCGAAAACTCAAGTTAGGGGTGTTTTGGTGCCACAAACACTTCTTAAGGCTTAGGCATGAATTTAGAATGCTTCCTTGTGACCTTTAAGACCCTCATAAACATATTTGGACATGAGTTTATGGTTGTAAACTCATTTGGGCCGTGAACACCCCAAAAGTGCCAAAAGAAGTGGTCTTTCTCATCCTAGGCTAAAGCTAATGTCCCTAAATCATTCCTTAGCTTTCATACTTGCACTAACCCATGAGTAACCATGAGTTTACAGCCGTAAACTCCCTTGGGCCGTGAACTCATGGTAGTAAACTCATATGTGTGACTTATACCTCCCAATGTTGAATCACATGTGATTCCAACACTTGGTCAAGGTGTTTCCTAGTCCCAGAAGGTATTATCTTTCATATAGTTGTTTATAAACACTATATTCATGTTATTATGTGTCCTTAAATATCATTTAGGACTTATTGTGTCTCGAGACTTCATTCGTGGAACTTCTCATCCCTACACGCGTACCCGCTAGAACCCCTCACAATAGGTGAGTTCATACCCCTTAATCAATGTTTTAAATGATTTTAAATGCTTTAATGGGGAAAATACAAGTAGAAAACAGTATGTTATTAAATCAATTTTATGTATTTTATAACTGTGTTTTCACTCAGTAGATTTCACATATTTCAAAAGGTGACACATGAAATGGTTTTCTATCTTAAAATACCTTGATAACAAAAGTATTAGTTTTGAAATGTTTATTAAAATGACATCAAGTCACTCTTATTTATTGTTCAAAACTCCTAGATATCTTGCAAAACCATTATTTTTACCTTCTTGAACAAAACTACACTTATACGCATATGTTCTTATGTATGTATTGATGTTATAGTTTCTATCCTTCGTTCAGTTTCCCACACCCTGGTGTATCAAGGGTGCATAACTCTACTTGAACAACCAATTACTTTCCATTTAACTATCATAGGGATAGTTAGAAGATACCAAACATTATTCCTATTACAAGGAATCATACAAGAGTCAGTTCATTCATGAGTCTATACCAATACTTTACATGATACATGAGTACACTTACTTAGGATTACATGATACATGAGTACGTTTACATAGATAAGTTTATCTGAACACGCCTACATGAATACCATACATGAGTACTATTACATAGATATATTATCCTGTATTCACTTACCTGGATACTTGTATCTCAACTTGTGAGGATGATTTATTAGTATTTTTTGTATAAATTATCTTTCCTATCCCCGTTCAATGGGATATCTCAGCGGGACTAACCATTCCGAACCCCGCTGATTAGCACCAGTGGTCGATGACCATCTACGGAGGTCTATGGTTACTACTTATATTAGGTAGATCGATATATAGGAGGGACTAACCATTCCGAATCCCATCTGATTAATACCAGTGGTCGATGACCATCTACGTAGGTCTATGGTTACTATTTATATTAGGTAGATCGATATCTAGGCGGGACTAACCATTCCGAATCCCATCTGATTAATACCAGTGGTCGATGACCATCTACGGAGGTCTATGGTTACTATTTATATTAGGTAGATCGATACCTAGGCGAGACTAACCATTCCGAATCCCATCTAATTAATACCAGTGGTCGATGACCATCTACAGAGGTCTATTGTTACTATTTATTTTAGGTAGATCGATATTGGGACTAACCCTTCCACCCACCTGCTGTTGCTACAGAGGACAATTGGACAATCTTCAGATGTTTATTAGGTTATACCTTTCGCTTATTACGATGTTGTGTACTCCTAGTACCCAGTGATAACACTTACCTTAATACTTTTTTGGACAATCTTCGGATGTTCATTAGGCTATCTATTTCGCTTATTGCGATGTTATGTTAGTCCTAGTACCCAGTGACAACACTTACACGAGTATATTTTTCCGGTTTACTTTATTTTGTGATATGTTCATATAAACGATGAGTTAGACTAAGTACTTTTAGTACTAGTCAATAGAAAGGAAAAACTATCATTTTACTTACAAAACATTCGGGTCTTGGTAGAAGACTACATTATCATAACAAAACATTCGGGTCTTGGTAGAAGACTACATTATCAAAACAAAACATTTGGGTCTTGGTAGAAGACTACATTGTCATAACAAAACATTCGGGTCTTGGTAGAAGACTACATCTCATACTAATAGAAAATAAGGGATTTTCTAGGGCTTTTCATACTTACATCAACATTTTCATTTAAAGGTTTACATGACTTTTAAAACAGCTTTTAGTAAGCAAGACAATGACACTTAAATACTTATGAATTCACCAGTTTTAAAGCTGATACTCTCTTTCAAAATAACTTGTATTCTCAGGTCATCAGTAGACAGGTACGGTGGCCAGGTTTTGAGAAGACGGAGCAGACAAGTCTCGTCTTTTATTTTGATTGTATATTTTTGGTGTCTTATTGCAATGAAAGAACACACATGTATTAAAACTTTACTTATAATGCAATGGATGATGTTGTTGCTTGTTTACTATTTTAGACTGTTGTGATACTGTACATGATGTCCTCCACCCCGGAATGTTTCTGCCGTTCTTGGTTTTGGGGTGTAACACTTAGTATCTGGCCTAGAGTGCTCATAAGATTACTACTGTCAAGGTGTTGAAGCCGTCACCTGCAGGGAAGTTTATCAATGTCTCTTTCAAGATAAACTAAGGTTCGGATAACTCGGTTTCTGTCATTTTCCTTGCAGACCTTCCCAACATGAATCCTCATGATTAGATCCTGCTCTTCAACATTTTGCTTGCTAATGAAAAGGAGTATGGACCGATTTTGGAACATCTGAAACGAATGATAGCTTGTTATATCCACGAGGTACCAAAAATGGATCAGGAAGTGGCCAATGTCTTGAGAAAGAAACCCACGGTGAAGCCAATTGCAAAGCCAGGAGATGTCAACAAAATGACTCCCGGTCAAATAGATTCTGCTCACCTAACGGTTATGTTTACAAGAGCCAAAGGGGAAAATTTCTTGTTTGCTCTGGTGGACAAACATGTGTTCTCTATTGACTGCCTAGAACACATCATCAACATCATTCATCGGTGTAAGGCGAATTCCGAGTCAGATAAGAAGAACTTCATAGACATGCTCCGGTGGTATATTACTTTCAGACAAACTCTTTTGTCCATTATATCGGGTGTGCTCAAGACTGTGAAGAAGTTAGTGATAGCTCAACCGAACTGAGCTCTCGACTCCATTGACGCAAAGGGGGAGATTGTTGGGTATTATGTGTTGCATCATGGGCTGGTATTGTGTATATCCAGTTTGGGCATGTCCAACCGTGATTAGGGTTATGTAGTATTATATATAGTGCATGCATGTATGCCTTAAATACGCTAGTAATTTGATTACCTTTTGTATTGTAACTCTAAACACCTCTACAATCGAAGTTCTTCATTGAGCTCTTCTGGGGTGTTAAAGTTTAATCATTCGACATCGTTCAAATCATTCTTGTGTTCTTATTGTTTTATTTATTGTTTTTCTGCTTGAATATATCGACCATTTAGCAATATTATTCCAACAAGTAGAAATCTCAAAAACAAAAATAAACTGGATCTTTTGGGTAGAAAATTCTTGGTGTAGACAGTTTCATAAAGATCGCTCAAAAAATAAAAAGAGATATCTTGGTACTTCCCACTAAAGTGTTTTTGTTAATACTTGGGTGAAAACTAGAACGTTTGATTGTTCAACATCAATTCATTGTTGGTGTTGGATTTTGGGTTTCACATAGTACGTGGTGAAACAAAACTATGATCCTGAACATAGATGATGTGTAACTGTAAACCTCAATGGTAAATTCTAAGAGTCTCAAGGGTTATGTTTATCAACAGAAATGTGATGGAGAAAAGTGTGAAGGTGGTTAAAGAACCGAAAGTAGCTCTGCTATATAGTAAGGACCAAGCAGAAAACTCTTAACTCAATATGAGAAGAGTAAGGTAGCTCATGACTTGAGTGATTTTAGTAGCAATATTGGGAAGAAACAATTTTTATATATTGAATCAGTAAGGCTTCACTTAGAGTCGTTGAGGCTTAGGTCAACATGCAGCAGCATGCGTCTAGGGACACTTAGCTAGTACAAAGATAAAGATAGATATACCTACCCCAGCTCCATCATTGAAAGCCGTCCATGAGTCCTGTAAGTCCTTAATTTGCCTGTGTATCAGTCAGATCCGTTTGATGGTGCGGAATCCCAATCAAATGGATGATGTCGGATCAAATAGAAGAGAAGGACAAGAAGAATATTAAGAATCTTGATTGTATTGATGATATAAATGAAATTCCTTACAATAGATTCTCTCACACAATATGCTCTCTCTTCCTCTCTCTCTCTCTCTCTCTTGGCCGTACAATCTCTAGGGTTTATCAATCTTTACTCCTCACCCTAACACCTATATTTATACTTGGAGAACATGGGCTGGATAACATGGTCCGTAAATGGTTTTACGGCCATAAACCTGTTTACGGCCGTAAACACAGCCATAAACACCAAGTTTTTTATGGTCCAAGACACAAAAATACATTTTTCTAGAAAAGTAAAGTATAAACCATATTTTTGACCCAACAATCTCCCCCTTGGTTTATAACTTTATTTTTGTAAATGACCCAACAAGTTCCCCCTGAAAAGTACTTGGCTCTTCTTGTCAATCTTCAATGGGAGCTTGGCTTCAGCTTTAACCATCGGTTTCTTCACAGCATCAGGATGAACATATGAATCTTCAATGAATGACTTCATCTTGAGCACCTAAGCTTTTCTTCAAGATTTGACATTGAACGCACATTGGGTGAGGAGGCTTCTTGTACTAATTTTTGAGAGATAACGCTTTCAGTTTGAGAATCTTCAGAGAGAACATCAGAGAAAACAAACCTTCTGGATCACTTTAGCAAGTACAACGATAGCAGCAGACTGATTGAGGAGGCTTCAAAGCAAACCGTCATATAATCTTCAATTTCTACATCACCTTGCTTTTAGGGTTGAAGGATTGAATGTTGAAAGAATGATCTTCATTTCTCGCTCCTTCGAATAAGAATTCTTCAATGCTCATGGACGAAGCTTTTGGCTCAGAAATCTTCAACACAAACTCCATGAGTCTTATCTATACCTGAAATCACTTTTCAAGACAAAACAAAACTAAAAGAAAACTTAGCACACAAATTAAAACAAAAACAAAAATATTTTTGAATTTTTTATATTTTTTGAAAAAGAAATAAAACAGAGACAAAAAAAATATTTTTGGATTTTTGATTTTTTTGAACAAGAAATAAAACAGAAATAACATTATTTTGAATTTGAATTTTTTTATGATTTGAATTTTTTTATTTTATTTTTTTAAATTCTAATTCTCCCCTAATATTTAAACTAGAAGAACACTATGAACAAACTTAACAAAAACAAAAATAATAGCTAGCTTTAAGAGTGATTTGGGATCGAAGTTTTTAGACAGCCTTTATCCGCTTGTCGGTACCCTTATCTTCACATCTTCGTCTGATTGATCGTCAGTATTGTGGTCCACTTAAACACGAAAAATTTGTGACAATTTTGGACAATTTACCAATGACATGATACATGCATATATCTAATTGTAACTTTATTATCATGATTGGCCCTAATTCTTAAATAAAATTTTCTGATGACCATTTAACTGACTACAACCAGGGATATTGTTGTCCACCTAAATCGAGTCGCGAGATCTACAAACAATCTATATGTGTTCAATTTTAAGTGTACTAGAACATGTTTCCCGCTTCCTGATATTCCCCAGCCATCAAGAACTTCCAGAGTACTCCTTACACAGGGTGAGCAGACAACCATTCAAAGAGAGGATAGATTTAGAATTCTATTACTTATTGTTTCAGAGGGGTTGAGAAGTAGAATGTTGCATATGTTGTGTACCAGGTCAGATTGGAAGTCACGCAAAGGAAACAGCATATGGCTAACAGATAAGAAGAATTTCATATATATAGCCTGCAGAGAAATAGAGTTGCATATGTTGTGTACCAGGTCGGATTGGAAGTCACGCAAAGGAGACAAGATATGGCTAACAGATGGAAAGAAAGAAAATGATATTCTACAGACCTAATTTATCGGAATTTACCAGTCGCCCCATCCAACCGGAATTAAGGACAGAATCCGCACATCGAGGAAAAGTGAATCCATAGTTCTAGATACGGGTTATTTAATGTGACCAGTAGATTCCCATGTATATCTCCCTACTCAACCTATCCGAGCCTCGTGACATTAGGTTAAACGGATCTAACTAGGTCAAAGTTTGTCCTTAAATTCATTAGGTTCAACTTTCCCTAGTCAAGTCCATTTAAGAATTTTTTATGCCTACCAGCGCATCGAACACAGAGCGTAGACGATTCAACTTAGGTACGTTACGCCGATTCAGATTGCCCGTTATCACTTGCTAATTTCATTTCCCAAAACATCTCCTGCAAGCACATTCCATTAACACCATATTTTTTATTTTCTGATTTTCTAATGCTTTTTATGGATTTTTTTGGATTTGTTTTTAAATTAATTTTATTATTATTATATTTATTATTGTTATTATTTTATTTTTTTTATTTTTTATTTTTTGTTTTGTTTTTATTTCTCCCCCTAAATTTGTGCATAGGAGAGAAACGAAAGTAATGCGCAAATTTAAACTATCCTAAAACAAATATTAGTCTTTAAAGTGAATCAGCTTAAGAAAAACTCAGGAGTATATAGAAGAAAACGCAAACCGTAATTCACCGATTGAATCTACATTCAGAAGGTCTGAGAACAACAAGCATAACCTCAGAACATATCCGAAAATTCTTCATATCATTAAGCACTAACCCCATTTGTGATCTCTTCCTTTCTTCCTTTCCCGCAAAAGGAGACATACTCTCAACAAAGGTCTGAATGTTGTACAGTTGAGAGATGTCCCCAATCATATGCCAGGAGCAGCCACTACCAACAAACCGAAGTCTGATGATATGCCACCATAGCTGCTCCAGCACAGAGTGGGATCAGTTGGTCTTTGGAACCTAGTCCATTTTGAAACTGGGTCGACCTTTTTCATCAACACACAATACTTTCTCCCATGACATATCCTGCTTATCACAAACAGAAGACAATGAAATATTAGAGTCATTAGAAGATTTGGGAGTTTCACCTTTGGTACCCATCTATATTCGGGTTTAAACCATTTCTTTTTCGATCCGATGGGTGCCTCGGCACTTGATTTGGAACTTGAAGCCGGCTGCCGAGATGACTTTGACCTAACCGGTCTTTGATTCACTGGAGCGTCTCTTGGATTGGGCTTCTTGGCCGACATTTCCTTCTTTCCCTTGGGATTCGGATTATTTGCCTTGTGGGTTTGATTCTTGGCCTTGTGCGTGTTCCAGTCACCATTGTCTGAACATGACCTGGAAGGGTTTCTTTTGAAGTATCTCCCACTTGGCGCGTTTTTCCATCCTTGTGCATAGTAGGGAGCGTATGCACGATTAGGACAATTTCTGGCAATGTGTCCAGGTGTTCCACAGTGAAAACAGGTCTTTTTCTTCACTGTGAAGTTATTTATTCCTGCCCCTAGTGGCGTATCCTTGCCTTGTCTCTTATTGTTCCCAGATGCACGCTTGCATTAGGCACTTTGTTGCACTGGAAAGCCTGTATTTCTCAACGGCAGGTTGATCAGAAGCAGCTGAGTTCGAAGCAAAAGACTCAGAGTTCAAAGAGATGTTGGTTTGTTCTGTAGTGCTCTCCTTGTTCTCATCTTCTGCTACTTTACCTGCACATGAAGTAGACACATTAGTATTTTCAACCTGAATACCTGCTGACACAAATCCAGCTGGTTTTCCAAATTTAATATGTGCCTCCCTGGCAATTTCTTCCTGTGTCATAGGGATGGATGTGTAGTTATGATTGAAAGGTGGAGGAACACTATCATACCCTAAACCCTTGTTTTGATTATCTTTGAATTTTAAATGGGTTTCAAAAAAGGAATCGACTATCTGACTTGACACAGTATAATTTTTAAAACTAACATCTGTTTTTCCACACTTAATTATCAAATTGTCAAGTTCTTCAGTTACAGCAGCAAGTTGTCTCTTAATATAGTCATAATTTTCACACTTGTTGTTATACTCTTCCTGAAGGTTCCTAAAGTCCTTGGCTTTTGCTTCTAATTCAGCCTTCAGGGGTTTCTGTCGTTTCCTGAGTTCATATCCTTCATATCTTAGGTCCTCAACTTCTCTTTTTAATAAATAAATTTGTTCCCGAAGAAATTTAATCGTATCTTCACTAGATAGTGTACATGAAACTTCACATGATTGAGAATTTGAAACTTCATTGACCGAGATGTTTGCTGAACTCATTGTATTTCCACACTTCAAAGCATCAAGTTCTTCAATTACATCAGCAAGACTAAGACGATTGAGATCTTTTGTCTTCTTGATGATAGCCACGTCCATATCCCACGATTTTGGAAGTGAATTCAATAGCTTTTTGTTTATCTCAGATTTAGACAAGAAGATCCCAATTATAATCATCTCGGTAATAAGTGTAGTAAATCACTGCATCTGAGTTTCGAGGGTTTCTCCAGGGATATAATCGAAAATGTTGAAATTTTGTCTTAACATATCATGACGACTCTCTTTCATGTTTCAACTCCCTTGTAGACCTTAAAATCAATTAAAAAGCACAATTAAAACCCAAAATCAGACTTAAAAGTCAAACCCTTTGATTATAAACCTCAAAAGTCAACCTTAAAAGTCAAATTTAAAAAGTTAAACTCAAAAGTCAAACTTGAAAAGACAAACTTAAAAGTCAAACCCTTTGATTATAAACCTCAAAAGTCAACCTTAAAAGTCAAACTTAAAAAAGTTAAACTCAAAAGTCAAACTTGAAAAGTCAAACTTAAAAGTCAAACTAAAAAACTAAATTTGAAAATTTAAAAGTTAAACAAAAAAGTCAAAGTTTAAAATCAAAGGTCACACTTAGAAGTCAAAGTCAAAATTTAAGGTCAAAAGTTAAAAAATATAAGTCAAAAATTAAAATATAATTTTATTTATTAATTTTAATTTTATTAATTTATTATTATTATTTTTAAATTTATTATTATTATTATTATTATTATTATTATTATTATTATTTATTTTGGATGAAAAAGAAATTTAAAATTAAAAGGAATTGATTTTTGGGTTAAAAGTGTCAAAATAGGAAAAGTGGTGCGACGGGGAGTGTTTATGAATAAAAAACGAAAGGCTTGTAACAAGTTGTTCCTTGGTTCAACTGGTAAAGCGCCTTGTTGAATTTACAGAAGACCTGTGTTCGATTCTTGGCAGCCCCAACTTCGTTTCCTATTTTTGATATGCGAAGGCGAGGATTCAGCTGCGATGCAAGGAAGAGGTCCAACTGCGAGGCCGTAAACCACCGAGGCCGAAGCCTCAAACCCCGGTCCGTGAACCTCGGGCGCAAACTTCGGGCCGTGAACCTCCGGCGACCGTGAACAGTTTCCGGGCGCAAACTCCGGCCTTGAACTCTGAAACCCTAGCCGTCGGCCGCAAACTCCGACTAAAAACACTGATTTTTCGACTTTGAAGCTCCAAAACTCGATCAAAAACCTTTTCTTATGAAAAACACAAAGACCAAACCCCCCCCCCCTTATTTTTGCGAGATCTATCCAAAAACGCAAGAATATTTCCAAAATAAGATCAAATAATGCTCCAAATCTGACAAAATTGACTGATACAACTTGGCTCTGATACCAATTGTAAGTCCCTAATTTGCCTGTGTATCAGTCAGATCCGTTTGATGGTGCGGAATCTCAATCAAACGGATGATGTCAGATCAAATAGAAGAGAAGGAGAAGAATAATATTAAGAATCTTGATTGTATTGATGATATAAATGAAATTCCTTATAATAGATTCTCTCACATAATATGCTTTCTCTTCCTCTCTCTCTCTCTCTCTCTCTCTCTCTCTCTCTCTCTCTCTCTCTCTCTCTCTCTCTCTCTCTCTCTCTCTCTCTCTCTCTCTCTTGGCCGTACAATCTCTAGGGTTTATCAATCTTTACTCCTCATCCTAACACATATATTTATACTTGGAGAACATGGGCTAGATAACATGGGCCGTAAATGCGTTTACGGCCGTAAACACAGCCGTAAACACCAAGTTGTTTATGGTCCAAGACGCAAAAATACATTTTTCTAGAAAAGTAAAGTATAAACCAATTTTTGACCCAACAAGTACTTTCAGTGTGATATTTTTGGTATTTTGATTTTATTTGTGAAAGAGAAAAGAAATAAAACTAAACACAAAATAAAATATTTTTGATCATTTTGATTTTTCTGAAAAACAATAAAAACAGAAAAGAGAATATTTTTGGATTTTTTGAAAAGAAATGAAAAACAGAAAATGAATTGAGAAAATATATACATAGTGTACAAAATATACAATCGAAATTTCACCTTAGAAGTAATGAAGCGAAATGGACCGAGCGTTCGGTTCATTTCGGTTCCCGAAAAATCTAGAATCGAAATAGACTGAGCGTTCGCTCTATTTGGCTTGACCAATTTTAATGAGGCGCAAGTGGTTTTGGTATTGATTCAACTTCCATCATTCCTAAGTCTTAGAGTATTTTATTAAAACTTTACTTCAGGTAAGGCTTTCGTCAAGATATCAGCTAATTGATAGCAGATCGAACAAAGTGGATCTCCACGTCACCATCTTCTACGTGATCATTGATGAAGTGGTATCTCAGTGCTCTATGTTTCATTTTTTGAGTGTTGCACTGGGTTGTGACATATCTGAATAGCACTTTCTAAGTCACAATAGAGAGGAATCTTCTTCATGTTTAGGCCATAGGCTCTAAGTTGAATTTCTATCCATATTACCTGTGAAGTGCAAGATGTTGCGGCGATGTATTCAGCTTCGGCCGTAGAAAGAGACACACACGTTTGTTTCTTGGATTGCCTGCTAACGAGATTTCCATCAATGAATTGACACCCGCTATGTTGTGCTCTTTCGGTTTAGACCACATCCTCCAAGATCAGCATCAGAGACTGCTTGAAAAAAGAAACCTGATTTCGCAGGGTACCAAAGACCGAGAGATGAGGCTCACTTCAAATACCTGAAGATATTTTTCACAACCACCATATGAGGTTCTTGTGGATTAGATTGGAACCTGGCACAATAACATAGAGAAAACATAATATCAGGTCTACTAGCTGTTAGATACATTAGAGACCCTATCATTTGATGATAGAGGGTCATATGAGCAGTCATTTTCTCTAGAGATGGTGTCAAATTTGTTACGAATGTCATTGGATCCTTTACTTTAGAATCTCCCATCATACCGAACTTTTCCAGTAGAGTCTTCGTGTAAACCTCCTGATTAATGAATATGCATTCTGGTCCTTGTCTTATGTTCGGTCCAAGGAAAAAGTTAATCGGACCCATTGATCTCATCATAAAGTTAGTCTCCATCAACTTCCAGAATTCAGCCGGTAAGCTAGGATTCATGGAACCAAAGATGATGTCATCGACATAGATTTGGACGATCATTAAATGGTTACCCTCTTTCTTGCGAAACATGGTTGGGTCGACCTAACCTTGTTTGAATTTTGACGTTTTAAGAAAGCGAGTTAATGTTTCATACCAGGCTCTAGGAGCTTGCTTTAGACCATATATAAATCGCTTTGTCTAGAATATAGCAATGATCAGGATAATTCTCGTTCACAAAACCCGGTGGTTGCTCCACATATAAAGTCTCCTCTGGTTCACCATTCAAGAATGAACACTTGACGTCAATTTCAAAAACTTCAAAATTCTTATGAGCAGCGTATGCCAGAAAGATCCGAATTGATTCCAACCTTGCTATAGGAGCGAAGGTTTCTTCATAATCTATACCTTCCTCCTGACAATATCCCTTAACCACTAGCCTTGCTTTGTTGTGTATCACGTTCCCTTCTTTGTCCATCTTGTTCCGGAATACCCATTTTAATCCAACCATAGATGCATCCTTTGGTGTAGGAATCAATCTCCAGACTCGGTTCTGCTCAAACTCATTCTTTCATAGCCTGTACCCAATCAGAGTGATCAAGTGCAGTGTTAACTGTTTTCGGCTCAATCTTGGAGACAAACGAATTAAACATGCAGAATTCCACATGAGAGAATAGAGTTATTTGCTTCGCTTTCAGTTGAGAGCGTGTAAGAACTCCCTCAGTGATTCACCAATAACTTGAGTTTTCAGATGATCTTTTGTCCATTTTGTGAGAGGAGGGTATTTAGGATCATAAGCAGGATCCAATTCGACATTGACTTCTTCTTCAAATTCTGGCTGAATGTCGTCATCATTCGTATTATCATTCTCCCCCTCGATTGATGAAACAATCTCAATTTCGGGTTCAGAAATCTCCCCCTCGATTGGACTTTCATGGTTCATTGTTGTAGATGGGTTCTCCCCCTGGAAAGGCAAATCAGGTCGCTTTGATGTAGACAAACCCTCCCCCTAGAATGTGGTGCGGTCATTTGTGGGTTTGCTTGGACCTTGAGGTGCGCTAGGATCTTGAGGTTCTCTTTCCATGGCTTTTGCAGCTTCGTTGATTATCTCCTTCAGGTTGTCAACCTTGTTATCAGCGGATTTCACTTCAGAGAGAATTACATTCTCTGGTTCATCAAAGAGTAACATGTACTCTTCAAACAGATTTGATATAGGATCTGTGACTTGACCTGTTTGTGGAAAGATCTCCTCCATTGGAGTTTCGCTGGATTGAAGGTTCTTCACATAATTCTCATCAAATATGACATAACAGGTTCTTCTATCTTCTTTGATCTTTTATTCAGAACCCTATATGCCTTGGAGGTAAGATAGTAGCCAAGAAAAATTCCTTTATCTGCTTTCACATCGAACTTGATTCGGTTCTCTTTAGAGTTAAAGATGAAGCACCTGGAACCGAAGACATGGAAGAATTTAACATTAGGCTTACGATTATTCAGAATTTCATACGGTGTGATAGAAAATCGCCTATTGAGAAAGTTTCGACTCTAGGTATAACAAGCAGCAGAAATCGCATCAGCCTAAAAATACAGTGGAAAAGAAGCGAAGATGAGCATAGTTCGGGTGGCTTTACACAACGAACGGTTTCGCCTTTCAACTACACCATTTTGTTGTGGAGTATAGAGAGCAGAGAAGTTGTGAGACACTCCTTTTTCAACAAGAAATTCATCAAACTCTTGATTTTTGAATTCCAACCCGTTGTCACTTCGGACATTTCTAACCACCTTTCGCAGTTGAAGCTCCACTTGCTTTATAAAGTTTTTGAGCTTAGGAGCCGCCTCTGATTTCTGTTTAAGAAACAAAACCAAGGTGAAAAGTGAAAAATCATCAACTATTACAAGAATATACTTCCTACCACTAATACTTTCTATGGACGATGGACCGCATAGATCGATGTGTAGAAGCTCAAGAGGTTCAGTGATCTTTGTGTTAACACGTGTGGGATGACTCTTCCGGCTTCACTTTCCCATTCCACATGCAGCACACAAATGTTCCTTGTCAAATTTTAGAAGTGGAAGTCCTCGCACATGATCACCAAAAACTAGCTTGTTGATGTCTTTGAAGTTAAGGTGCAAGTTTCTTCGATGCCATAGCCAGCTTTCATCAGAATGAGCTTTCGTTAGAAGACATACAGCAGGCTTCCCTCGTACCGGGTTTAGATTTAACGGATACATTTCACCTTTTCGCTAGGACTTCAACAGAAGTGCCTTAGTTTTCTTTTCAATGATCTCGAATCCTTCATCATCAAATGAGACCTTCAGGCTAGTCCCTACCTCCAATTGCGAGACACTTATGAGATTGTGTTGCAATCCTTCCATGTAGGCCACCTTTCGAATGGAAAAATCTATGTTGGTTATCATTCCATAACCTTTTATTGTACCATATGAGTTGTTTCCATACTTGACACGTCCACCATCTTTTAGAGCCTGAAACTCCCTCAGCTCTTCCCGTCTCCCTATCATGTGAAGCGAGCATCCACTATCAATATACCATTCTTCGTCAAACTGCTCGTCACTGACAACCTGCAAAAATCAAGCAAATTTAGGAACCCAAAGTTGCTTGGGTCCACATGACCCTTTTACAGAATAGAGAATAGCAATAGAAACATCAAGCAAATATGTTCGTTTTATTAAAGTGGTTTCATCTTTCCTTTTGATGGTGAAAACCATAATTTTATTAGCTTTCGTTTTGTTTGAATCAGATTGTGGAATTTTATTTTGAATCTTAACAAATTTGTTCTCTTGTTTCCTAGTGTAAGTTGTCTTCTTCATTTGTGTTTCGTATTCTGAGACCATCTTTCCTTTTCCCTTGACATATGTGTTAAGATTTTTCTTTGGTTGAGAATGAGGAGGATGGGATTTAGGACTGAAACTGATCTTTCGGTTCTTGTCACTACTAGATTTGGGACCAAAACTGCTTTTTCGGTTTATCTGACTGCAAGATTGGCAATGAGTGCATGGATCGGAGTTTGTCTGTGAACTAACTTTCGCCTTTGAATTAGACACGTTTTCTTGGTGAACATAATTGGAGTTTGGGGACTACCAAAACTGCTTTCACTCATTGAGATTCTTTTATATCTTCTCTTCCGCTGGCGTTTTCGTTCAGCAAGCTACTTTTGAGACTTGTGAATGTTTGCTTTCGGCTTCGGTCTTTCTGCATGAGTTTCGCTCTTCAATGGAGAGGTTTCGCTTGCTGCCTTTACTAGTTTGCTTTGAACTTCTTTTGTACCACTTGTTCTTGGTACATCAAAGCTTGTCGGCTTGTTGACTGGTCCTGTCACGTATCTGCCTTTGACTCTCCATGAACTTATTTCCAATAAACCGACAGTTTCGTCTGCATTGTCAATTGGAGCAGACCAAAAATAATCATCACAGCCGCCTGCATTGTCTTCATTTGCTAAGGCTGTAATTTCGGCGATGTGTTTTTGAGTAACTCCTGTTGTGGCGTATACCTGATTTGGTACTGTTTGTACCTTTTGATATACCACAACCTTCTCTTTCAGAACTTTGACTTTTTCTTGGGATATCCGAGCGAACTCAACTGCATTTTTAGATATAAGACCTTTGTTAGATTCGATTTTGACAAATTATTAACAGTCAACTTCATCCTCTACAGATATTTCACTCATATCACTATCCTCGTCAAATTCAGAAGTGTTTTCCACATTTATCTTATTTTTTGAAGTCAACTTGGTACTCAATGAGTCAAATTTCTGCATGGTTTCGGACTTGATTTTTAATTTATCATTTTCGTCCAATAGGTTTGTAAGCATGTTCTTATGGTCTTTGGACATGATAAAGGACTTGATTTTGTCTAGACCGACTCTGTAGGCATCAGAAATCTTATCCGAAGAAACAATAGATTCATATTTATAACCATCAACATCGACTTCGTCCTCCTTTAATTCAAGGAAGGGCAAAATCATTTTGTGAATATTTTTGCCTATCTCACAATCTAGATGCAATTGAGTAATATTAGAATATAAGCGTTTGGAAATCAACCAAAAAATATTTCTTTGTTTCAAAAGCTTCAAATTATCACGTTGTAAATAAATTATTTCATCTTTTGTCCTAACTAACTCCACTTCCTTCTGCTCTATCAATATCCTTCTTTCCTCACTCTTGGAAGACACCATGCTGATTTGATCAGTTAGGTTAGAATTTGCTAGGAGATTTTTTTTAGACTACCACTTAAACTAGAAAAGTTGAATTTTAATTTGTTTAATTCCTTTTCATTGTTATTAACTGTTATCTTCAGTGATTTGAGGATAGATTGTACCTTCTTGATCAACTGATCACATTCGTTGATCTGCTTACCCATCGGTTTGGCAGCGAAGCATCTGTCTTCTCTTTCCTTCTCCCCATCACACTCATCATCCGTTGTGTAGCCTCTCATTTGTGACATTCCAGTAGTCATCATTAAGCACCTTCCAGCAAACTCAACATTATCTTCCTTTGCCACAAAAGCCCTACCATGCGTAGCTTTGCGAACTCCTTCATCTCCAGAATCAATAGACCAAGCCTCTACTCCTCCGAACTCATCATCAACTAAATTCTCCTGCAAAATCAAAGCATTCATAGAATTGTTAGAGGTTTTCTTCTTCTTTATTTCTTCCAATTTGTGTAGGTGATATGCTTCATCATCTTCTCCATCCTTCTTCTCGGACAACTTTCTCAACATACAATCTTTGGCAAAGTGGTTTTTGCCATGACATAAATTGCAATCATATCCAGAGTCACCCACAAGCATGCTATCCTTCTTCACTTCTTCTTGTTGAGGAGCATTTTTAACCTCCTCTTTCTCTTTTTCAGAACTGTAGCTCCCTTCTAGTTTTGGTTCTTGGAGGTAGAGAACTTTTTCTGAGCAAACTTTTTGGGATTACAGACCATTAATACATATTCTTCATTTGTCAGATCACATGCAGAAAGATACAACTCTTCTTCTTCTTGAGCCACGTTCTTCCCCTTTGAGAGAAGGGCCAAAGATCCCATACCTGAAACTACCTTCGTTTCTTTTGACACAACATTTTCATGTGATTTTAGGATCCCTACAAGTTTCGCCAACGAATAGGTTTTGAACTGTTCATGAGCTTTCACAGTCGAAACCACAGCCATCCATTCGGGTCTTAGGCCATTCATGAAAGTGACCTTCTACACGATTACTTCTCTACCAATTCCATGCTTTATCATCTTGCTAAGAAGATGATTGAAATGATCGAACGCATGAATGAGTTTTTCTTCTGGCTTTTGCTTGAAGTCACCGAACTCGGAGAGCAAAAGATTTTGTATTGAGTGCATGTACTAACCAGACGAAAAGTATCAGATTGCAAGGCAAATCTAATCATCCTCATAGCTTTAATGTTGCTCTTCAGTTTTTCCTTCTCGTCTTGAGGAACTTTCTCCACATCGATCGTCAGCTGATTGTACTCATTTTAAGTTTTGATGATTTTATTTGTTCCAAAGTGAGCAAACAGACCCAAGGTGATAGCCTCCTAGATTAGATACCCATTATCCTCTGAACCAAGAACATAGTCTTCAAAGTCATGCGTTCAGACTTCATAATCTTGAGTATATAAAATCGGAATTCTCGTAGTACATCCGATGTTGTTTGATATGTTGATGGGGTTTGTTTGTGAATCTTCGTGAGACATGATGACCTGTTTTGAAAATTTGTCAAGAACCAGACTTGTAAAGGTTGAATTAGAGTTTTATCAAAAACGCGGAACAACGTCAATAAATAAGATGACGGCTCCAACAATTTCAACAAAAGTGGAAACCCTAAAAAGATTCTTCCAACAAAAGAGATGCGTATGAATTACACAGTCTGATACCAATTGATGAGAATTAAATTCTCTAAGATCGATTAGATTCGTAACAGATTTAGACAAACACAATTAAAGCAAAGAACAAAGGAGAAATCAAACAATAGCTGAATGATTAATATGCTCCGCCTCAGAAGAGCTCGATAAAGAATTTCAACTATAGAGGTGTTCTAGGGTTACAGTACAATCAAAGGAATAATAATTAAGAAAAACTTCCAGAGAACGATGCATGCATGAATCATATATACTAAACCCTAATGACATAAACACTACTGGACAGGCCCAAAACCATGATAACTATGGACCGAGGTAACAATCCCAATGATGCAACTCCAAGACTTAACAATTTGTTTTCTCACATGGCTTGGTTAAGTGCAGATCAAAAATGGGTGAATTGAAGATTTCCGAAAATCACAACGTTGCTGTCTTTCTAATGGATCCACCAGTTGCGCACAGTGACTTCAAGTCCATGATTCATGGACTGAAGAAATATTGTTTGGCATATGCTTTCACATCCAGTCCAATAATTTATCAAGATCTTTTGAAGCAGTTCTGGAACACAACTGTGGTGGGAAAAGATGATGATAATGCAATCTCCGTAGAAGTGACTTTTAGTGGAAGGAAGATCACTATAACTGAGCAAGTCATCCGCGAGGTATTACGGATCAATGACCAGTCTGGGTTTCCAACCGAGATCCCCATGGACCAGACTGAGGAGATCATCGTTCGAATTGGCTATGAGGGTGTGTTTCCCTCTACTGTCAAGAACTATTGCCACCCTATTAGGGGTCCCTAACCCATGTGTGAGCTGCATCTCTGGAAGAAGAGCATGTGTTGATGAGATCTCTTTATTAAACACGGGTGCCATTGCTGCTCTTGCTACGGGTCTCGACTTCAACTTTTCGAGATACATCTTGAATGAAATGGTTGGCAATGTTGAAGGAAAAAAGAAAAGATAAATTTCTCATGTTTTCGAGGTTCCTACAGATGATCTTCATCAACAAATACCCAAAACTTGATAAAAAGAGGAGAAATACTTGATTTGAAGTCCCTTGGTTCTACCAATTTCGGGCTAATGAAGCAAAACAGAAAAGGCAGGCTCATGTTCGAAGGGAAATATCCATTGGTGAAATTTGGCCAGTTTGCAGAAGTCAGTAGTGCATCTGACACTAAAAGCTCCTCAGTTTATGAGGAAACTGAAGATGAAGTGATTACTACTTTTGAACACGAAGAGCAACATGTTGCTCCAATGGAAATCGTTGCCGAAGAGCATGTGCTGGTAACAGATGTAGAAAAGAATGATGATGAGAATGCTAATGATGATGATGATGAGAGTGATTTTCAGATGAACTTGATGGATAATGTTGTAAATGAAGATGAAGGTGAAGATGATATGGATCAGAGTGAAGATCTAAATTGTTATGATAACGATGACTTATTCTTCGGTTTTGGGCAGGATCAAGATATAAGGTTAAGCATTGAAGACCTTGATGCTTTCTTCGACAACGTCAATGAAGTTGCATAATCTGCAATGGAGACAAAGAGAGATGATGATGTTCTTAAGACAACACCTTCTACTTCAACTCAGATGGCCAACCCTTCAAATATTATGGATACAACTTCAAGGATTCCTCCCCTTCCTATTGTTATTCCAAATTTCTTGCCATCTAATAGTGAGATCAATCTGACACAAGCCTCTCAGCCTCCAACTAAATGGAGAAGACCTAATACCAGGCCGGGAGTGCTTGTAAGAGAACAAGCACCACCTGTTCCATAACCTACCACAACTGCTACACCAACCCAAGAAGGTCAAAGTGTGATTCGATCTTTTCATGAAGCTGGGAGCTCGTCAGCTCGTAGGGGTTCCTCTCCACCAATACCTACGCATGATGCCGCTTCTGAAAGACATGCCAGGTTATTGGTGCAACCAGATTTTGACTCCTTTTCCCGAGCTAAAGAAATATCTATAGGGGAAAGAGATGTAGGGGAGCAAACCCATCTATTGCTGATCGGAGAGTAGAGATTGGGGTACTAAACCAGAAAATCATTGAAAAAGATGTTTTGATTGGAAACCTCGACACGTGAGTTTTTGAGCTTCAAGCAAATAATACTCTAATGTCAAAACAAATCTTTAACTTGCAGACTCGCCTTGGAAGTTTGACTGCTTGCTACTTCGACCTTAAGAACAAACTAGCTGAAGAATTTCGCGACAAATTCAAATCATCTGTTGGAGAACCAGGCAGAGCTAAGACAACTGCCCAGACATCTCAACAAGATCCCATTGTCGATTCTACTACAGTCAGAACCACTTGAATCGTTGACCGTTTTGAAAAGGAACCGGAGCAAGCCCATATAAGAATTACAATCAAAAGAGCTGGGAAATAGGTCACTTCACAAAAGAGGGGAAGGTTGCTCTTCATGAAGAACTCTAATCAAAATCTTTGTGGAGACCAGCCTCAACTAACAGTGTTTGAGCTCGACAAGAAGAGGTTCAAACACAAATACGGTGACCGGTCAGGGATTCGTATGTGGGGCTTTCATGATAAACTCAATTGCTGGCTGGTGAAACGAAAAATTAATAATGTGGAATATTACAAAGACAAGAACGATTTTTCTTCCTTAACCAAGGTGAACCTCGCTGAGCTGTCTGAAGTTCCTTTCTCCAACCCTTCCAATGATCCTCGTGCAACTGATTTTAAACTCTTCTCAGAAAGACAAGTGAGGAGAGGATTTTATGGGATGAAGACTGCCGAATCTTTCTTGAATACACCCAAATATGTGTTTGACCAGATCACCAACAAGTCCATCAAGAATGTAATGTGGCCTCCAACGAAGCAGATGACAAAGATTCCCATCGTCAAGAATTTTTGTGATGGTTCGCTACGCAACATGCTATATTGGGTTTACGATGAAGCTGTAACACCCAAATTTTTTCAAAACAATTTTTACATTTTCCAAAACATAATTTCATTCATAAATATTATAAAATTTTCATTGTATCAAATAACATCCATAAAAACACAACCCAAGATCATAACACATAAAAACTCCTCGCGTGTGTACTAATCATGTCGGCGCCTTCCCGCGTTCCTCACTGGTGCCTGAAACACATAACACAACATTGTAAGCATAAATTCTTAGTGAGTTCCCTAAAATACCACATATAACACATATTAGCCACTCAAGGCTATAACTTTGTGGAATCCCAGGTCCTAACTCTATGGACCCTCTGGTCCTAACTCTGTGAACCTTCCGGTTCTAACTCTATAAACTCTGAAACATACATAGCATAAATCACATAGACATAATGTAGTGTATTACATCATATAATATACATACAAAATAATCTATCACATAACTCTAATTACCACTCAAGGTAAGGTATAGTGAGAAGACTCACCTCGGGAAACTCGGTAATCTCGAAATTTGTAAAATCTAATCTAGCCTCCGCCTAATCATATGAAATAAACACTCTAAGTCAATATATCTCTCAAGGCTAGACTATTCCCTCTCTTAGTACTCTCAGAAGGGTAAAAGACCATGTTACCCCTCTCATGGCTCCAAAACCCAAAAGTTGACCAAACCCTAAAAGTCAACAAAAATCAACTCTCCGGGTTACGCTGCGCGTACAAAACGTGTACGCTGGGCGTACCCAGTGTCACCATAGAAACGGGATGTGCGACTGCTTATGCCGCGCATACTGGGATTACGCCCTGCGTAACTCCCAAATTCAGACTCTAAGTTTTGGGGTCTTAAACAGTTAAGACCCATGTCCAACTTCTAGATCTGACCACCTCTAAGCCTCTTAATTCATAAATTTGTTGACTTTAAGCCTTTGTATGGCTGGACAAGTCACTATTACCCATAATATTCCATTTCCCAACTCTAAAGAGCTCATAACTCAAGCATGAACTCATATCAACGACCAAGATGGAAACTTTATGGATCTATAACTCAAATACTGGTGAAATGGGACAGATCTAGGTCCATGGAGCACATTACATTCATAAAGTCTCCACCTTTGGGACTATTAACCCTAGAAATGGTCCATTCAACATCAAACCAAATAAGAAAGAAAGTTTTGAACTTTGTACCTCTAAACGAAGATCCTTTCTCTAAAGATCTCAGATCCAACCTTGTACTTCAAGTCCTGGCCTCCTCAAGCTCTTCTCATTCTTCTTCACTAACACACCAAAACACTTTTAGCTCCAAAACACACACACACTCAGCTATGGACGATGGAAAGCTCTCTCTCTTAGGGTTTCACTCTCTGATATGGAGGCTGAGAAATGAGCCTTAGCATCCTTTAAATAGTGCACAAGCCAAGCATTTAGGGTTTCCATCTAGACCCATTACGCCCAGTGTAAACCTAGGTACACCCAGCGTACCCAAGCGAGTCCGCGTCCAAATTAAGCGCATGAGTATGCGCAGCGTACTTCCGAGTACGCCCAGTGTACTCATCTGATCCAAGATTTCTCTCAAGGGACCACTCTTGGCAACTTGACAAAATGGAAGGGTTTAATAGTTTTACCTGGATTTCGGGATGTTACAATTCTCCCCCACTAGAACCAGACTTCGCCCTCGAAGTCTCATGCTGAAAACAATTTCGGATGTTGCTCCCGCATCTCTGACTCTGTCTCCCAAGTCAACTCGGACCCCTTCCGGTGCCGCCACTAGACCTGAACCAGAGGCACCTCCTTGTTCCTCAGAACCTTGACCTTCCGGTCTAAGATCACGATCGGTCTCTCAACATAATTCAGCCCTGTATCCACCTGGATATCCTCTAACGGCACTACCACCGACTCATCGGCTATACACTTCCTCAGCTGAGACACGTGGAAGGTATCATGAATCCGGCTCAACTCCGCAGGTAGCTCCAATCGATATGCTACCTTGCCCACCTTCGCGATCACCCTGAACGGCCCAATGTACCGGCGCCCCAACTTGCCCCTTTTCCTGAATCAGATCACTCCTTTCCAAGGAGACACTTTCAGAAGTATAAAATCTCCGACCTGAAACTCGAGCTCGGATCGTCGCCTATCCGCGTAACTCTTCTAGCGACTCTAAGTTGTTAACAACCTCTGCCTGACCTGTTGTATCTGCTCTGTCATCTGGAGTACCAACTCAGTGCTACCCAACACTCGTTGCCCAACCTCTCCCCAACAGATGGGAGTCCAACACCTGCGCCCATACAATAACTCAAAGGGAGGCATACTGATACTCGAATGGTGGCTATTGTTATAAGAAAACTCAGCCAAAGCCAGATACATGTCCCAACTCCCTCCGAAGTCCAACACACATGCTCCAACCATGTCCTCGAGCGTCTGAATCATCCACTCACTCTGTCCATCCGTCTGTGGGTGGTAAGCGGTACTGAAATGCAGCCTAGTACCCAACTCCTAATGGAACTTCTTCCAGAACCTGGAAGTGAAACGCACATCTCGGTCTGACACAATTAAGATCGGTACACCATGTCGCGATACCACCTCCTTCACATACACCTCTGCCAGCCTCTCTACGGAAGAGCTCTCACTAATAGCAAGAAAATGAGCGCTCTTCGTCAGCCAGTGGAAGATCACCCAAATTGCATCGACGCCTCTCGTAGTCCCCGACAATTTGGTGATAAAATCCATGGAAATCTGTTCCCACTTCCATTGGGGAACCTCGAGTGGCTGCAACTTGCCATGCGGACACTGGCGCTCAGCCTTAACCCTACGACAGGTCAAGCACCTCTCTACAAACCACGCCACGTCCCTCTTCATATAGGGCCACCAATAATCTATTTTCATGTCCAAATGCATCTTAGTGGCCTCGAGATGGATCGAAAATCTCGACCTGTGCATCTCCTCCATCAAAATGGCTTGTGCCCCGACCTCAAATGGCACCCAAATCCGACCCTGGAAGGTCATAAGCCCCAGACTATCAGTAATGAACTCATATATTTGTATGATCACCCACTCTCGCTTGCGGTTTTCCGGTCTCATGGCCTCTACCTAGGCCTCCCGAATGGTGTCCAACACCGGGGTCATCACTGTCATCCTCAAACAAACATCTCGCAATGGGGCACTCTTTGTCCTACGACTCAAGGCATCGGCAGCTACGTCAGCCTTTCCCGGGTGGTACAGGATCTCACACTCATAATCCTTCACCACGTCCAACCATCTCCTCTGGCGCATATTCAAATTGGGCTAATCCATCAAATACTTCAAGCTCTTGTGGTCCGTGTATATAGTACACCGAACCCCATACAAATAGTGACGCTAGATCTTGAGGGAGAAAACTACTGCCCCCAACTCCAGATAGTGGGTGGGATACCTCGTCTCATGAGGCTTCAGCTGCCTCGAAGCGTATACTATCACATGTCCTCTCTGCATCAGCACAACACCCAGTCCCGATATCGACGCGTCACAATATACCACAAAGTCCTCCATTCCCTTCGGGAGGGCCAACACTGGGGCTTCGCACAATTTCTGGAAAAGTGTCTCAAACGAGGTCTGCTGCTCTGGACCCCAATTGAATGCTATGCCTTTCCAGGTCAACTTGGTGAGAGGAATCGCAATCTTGGAGAAATCTTTGATAAATCTCCAATAATAGCCCGCCAGCCCCAAAAACTCCTGATCTCCGAGGGGGATTTCGGCACCTCCCAGCTCATCACCGCCTCGATCTTGGCCTGATCGACCAATATCACGTTCTGGTTGACGAGGTGTTCTAGAAACTGAACCTCTCGTAACCAGAAATCGCATTTGGAGAATTTGGTGTAAAGCGTCTCCGATCTCAGAACTCCAAGGATCTCCCTCAAATGCTCCTCATGCTGCTCTTTAGATCTCGAATACACCAATATATCATCAATGAACACAATTACCGAACGATCCAACATCGGCTTGCTCACCCTGTTCATGAGGTCCATGAACGCCGCCGGTGCATTGGTGAGCCCGAAAGGCATCACCACGAACTCGTAATGCCCATAACGAGTCATGAATGTTGTCTTCTGGATATCCTCATCAAACACCCTCATCTTATGATATCCAGACCTCAAATCGATCTTGGAGAACCAAGACGCTCCCTGCAACTGATCGAACAAATCGTCGATCCTCAGTAGGGGGTAACGGTTCTTGACCGTCAGCTTGTTCAACTCCCGGTAATCAATGCACATCCAGCGTGAACCATCCTTTTTCTTGACAAAAAGTATTGGTGCTCCCCATGGCGAGCTACTCGGCCGTATAAACCCCTTTACCAGCAGCTCTTGAAGCTGCGAGGATAACTCTTGCATCTCTGGAGGTGCAAGGCGATAGGGCGCCTTGGCGATAGGCGTTGCCACGGAACCAAATCGATACGGAACTCTACCTGCCTCTCGGGAGGCACACTCAGCAACTCCTTGGGGAAAACATCCGGGAACTCACACACTATTGGGACCTTATCAACCGACCTCGGTCTCTCTGTACCTACTCTCGTATCCACCACATAAGCCATAAACCCACTACAGCCCTACTGTAGACTCTGCCTCGCTCTTACGGCTGAACAAAATGCTGACCCAGGATGAGTACCCTCGCCATAAACCGTAAGAGTTCCCCCACTAGGGTCTCGTATAGTCACCAGCTGTCGCTCGCAGTCGATAACCGCTCCAAATCAATCGGAAACTCAACGCCAAGGATCTCGAGTACACATTTTCGAATTACATCCGTGGCATACACTGCTCTCACGTTAGCTATGGAAACTCGCAAAGGTCGACTCAACGCCTCTCGACAGATACTGATGTGCTGACTAAAGGCTAACGATACAAAAGACCGACTCGCACCCGAGTCAAATAACACCAAAGCAAGCACAGAACACACAAGGAAAGTACCTACGCATAACATAATATAAACACCATATAATAATCATCATATTAAACACATGAAAGAATACATACTATCCACAACATTGGGTACCGCGCGGACCTCCTCCGCGGTCATCTGAAAAGCTCTCCCTCGTGCCTTCGGTGCCTCAGCCTTCACCGGCCGGCCCTCTGAAGCTCGAACACCAACAAGGGCAGATCCCTGCAGCTGCGGACACTCGGCCTTCCGGTGTCCGGTCTGGTTGCACTGAAAACAGACTGCAAATCCCTTGGGGAAATCCTTAGCCATATGCCCCTCCTTGCCACACTTGTAGCAAGGCCCTGCTCTAAACACTCCCTCATGACCCTTTGCCGCACTTGCCACAAGTACGACCCTTCTTGTTCCCTGATCTCGAATCGGCGGGCTTGGCCCGCTTGGCTGTCGGATGGGACTGAGCCGGTTGCCGATCCCCCCCCTAAGAATCTGCCTCCTCCCTAACCTGAAGCTCGGAAAATGTCTGAAGCTCGGAAAATGTCCGGTATGACGAGATCGCCACAAACTCTCGTATGTCCCTCCTCAGAATACTCAAACACCGACTCATACGTGCCTGCTCAGTAGACACATGCTCAGGGCAGAACATCGCCCTCTCATGGAACATCCTGGTGATCACAGTAACAGACTCAGTACCCTGCTTGAGGGTTAGAAACTCCTGGGCCAAATGCTCCCTCTATATTGGGGGAACGTACTCATCACGAAATATAGTGGTGAACCTTTCCCAGGTCATCGCGGCAAGCTCAGCAGATGAAAAGTGCACCATCACAAACTTCCACCAGTCCTTCTCTCCCAAGCGAAGCTGGTTCAGCGCGAACTGGACCCGCAAATGCTCTGGACATGAACATGTATAAAAGCATCCCTCAATATCAGAAACACATCTCATCGCAGCAATCGTATCCTGTGTCCCATCAAACTCTAGTGGCTTCGTGTTACAGAACTCTCGGAACAGCAATGAATCGCCACCCTGAGGTCTGGCAGCAGTAACAGTTGCGGTAACTGCAACGGCTGCGGCCTCAGTAACCGCCGTGTATCTCTCATCGAAGGTCTCCATCAGAGTGGTCTTGATAGACCCAAACATCTCTGGAATCTCTACATGGATGGCCGCAGCCACCTCCTCATGAATCATCCGACAGAGCTCCTCATCGCTCACCTCGCTGGTCCCCAGTCTGTGGGGTGTCCCAACCATGATGTCTCTGAAATACAACAAAAACATATCAGAGACTCGCTCGAACATACACGCACTCGATGACTCGACCCTACTCGTTCCCTGGTACACCAAGGATTCTTACTTGGGCTGCACACTACTCCGGTATCTTCAGTAGTACGGGCACAATACTACCATCCACACCACATCACTATTCATCCCAAATCCTCCTCCTAGGATCCCAAGTCCCAAGTACTCTGCTCTCACTATGCATAGTCTACTCTCTAGCAAATCTCTCATAGCTCCTCGCTACTATCTATTCGCTCTCAAGCATCTATTAGCAAAACCCCTAGGCTAAGGCATCACAAATCAGGCCGTTCTAGTCCTAATAAGAAAACCTAGCCTACTCTAGCATGCATATCATATCATAACATTTCTCATAACTCATAACGGAAAGGGTATTTTTGGGAAACCACCGTTCGGGCGTTGGATAATCGTACACACTGCTCTACTCTGCTCTTTCAAAAACTTTTTACTATTTTAGAAAATATTGTAAATTTCATTTTGAAAATCTCTCAAATCCTCAGTTTGAGTTCAGATACGCCCGAAGGTGCACCCGAATCCCTCAAACCAAGGCTCTAATACCAACTTGTAACACCCAAATTTTTCAAAACAATTTTTACATTTTCCAAAATATAATTTCATTCATAAATATTATAAAAATGTCATTGTATCATATAACATCCATAAAAACACAACCCAAGATCATAACACATAAAAACTCATCGCATGTGTACTGATCATGTCGGTGCCTTCCCGCGGTCCTCACTGGTACCTGAAACACATAACATGACACTGTAAGCATAAATGCTTAGTGATTTCCCCAAACTATGATGGGCCATAGTTTGGGCCTCAATGATTATATGATGTTGGGCCTTAGAATGAGACCATGTATGTGAACCCCCAGGTCCTAACTCTATGGACCCTCTGGTCCTAACTCTGTGAACCTTCCGGTTCTAACTCTGTAAACTCTGAAACATACATAGCATAAATCATATAGACATAATGCAGTGTATCACATCATATAATATACATACAAAATACTCTTTCACGTAACTCTAATTACCACTCAAGGTAAGGTATAGTGACAAGACTCACCTCGGGTAACTCGTTAATCTCGAAATCTGTAAAATCTGATATAGCCTCCGCCTAATCATATGAAATAAACAGTCTGAATCAATATATCTCTCAAGGCTAGACTATTCCCTCTCTTAGTACTCTCAGAAGGGTAAAAGACCATTTTACCCCTCTCATGGCTCCAAGACCATAAAGTTGACCAAACCCTAAAAGTCAACACTCCGGGTTACGTTGGGCGTACCTGGTGTCTCCACAGAAATAGGGTGCGCGACCCCTTATGCCGCACGTACTGGGATTACGCCCCGCGTAACTCCCAGTTTCAGACTCTAGGCTTTTGGTGTAACACCGTAAAAATTAAAACAATTTTTCGCATTTTCAAACATATTTTTACAAACTCATTCATTCATAAAATGTCATAGTATCATGTCTTTGTGTCACAAAATATCTCCTAATATCAAAATACATAAAATCCCATGTGTGTGTACGAATCAAGCCGGCGCCTTCCCGCGGTCATCACTGGTACCTGAAACACATAACACGTAACACTGTAAGCATAAGCTTAGTGAGTTCCCCCAAAATACCACTCTAACACATAATAGCCACTCGAGGCTGTAACTCCGTCGACCCTCTGGTCAATGTATCTCAGTGGGGCCCTCCAGCCCCAACTCTCTGTGGGCCCTCTGGCCCTAACTCTAGGGACCCGAATCTCCCAACTCTGTAACTCTGAATCATGCATATCACATATCACAATAAATCACAACACATAAATAACATGCAGATACACTGGCATATAACTCTATAATACTCTATCACATAACTCTGTTACCACACTAGGTAAAGTATAGTGAGAAGACTCACCTCAGGCGTCTCGGTAAATCTCCAACTCGATGGAAAATATTGCCTAGCCTCCGCCTATTCACATAAATAAATACTCTTATAAATATAACTCTCGAGACTAGACTCAACCTGCCATTGGCACCCTCAGAAGGGTAAAAGACTATTTTACCCCCCTCTTGTCACAAGGACTCTATTGATGACCAAACCCTAAAAGTCAACAGAAGTCAATGGTCACACTTTGACCCTACTCGCCGAGTGCACCCTGGTGACTCAGCGAGTTCACACATGTCCTCTAACTCTAGGTCCCGCTTGACACACCGAGTCCCTCCCCATGCTCGACAAGTCATACCTGTCATGAATCACGGGGCCACCCTGACTCAACTCGCCGAGTCTTAAGAACAACTCGGCGAGTACCGCCTTGAACTCCAGTCCTCTAACCCCCTCCTGACTCAGTGAGTCATCCTCCAACTCGGCAAGTCTACTCAATGAGAAATTTCATTGAAACCCTAACCCTACTCGTCGAGTTTCAAGAACAACTCGGCGAGTTCATGCCATGCACAAACTCTACTGACCTCCTGAGGTCAGATGTGTTTCCCCAAACCATAGATCTGGCCTCCCCAAGCATGAATGTCACGTAAACTTCGAAACTTGATGCTTGTATAACCACAACAAGGCATCAAAAGGAGATTTAGTCCCAAAAATAGCAACCTAAGTCCAATAACCCCAAACTGATCCATAAAGCTCCAAGGGTTAAGATCTATGGACCTCTTTGAGTCCAGATCCAAGGCACAAACTCAAAGAGGGACCATTTGCTCCACATAATCACTCTCCAAAGGGGTTAGAAACCCTAAATCTAATGATCAACACCAAAACTGAAGGAGGTTCGAACTATTACCTCAAAATGAAGTCTCTGAACTCTGGAACTGCTTGAATCGCACCTCCTCTTTGCTCTTGTCACCTTCTTCTTGCTAAACCAAATGTAGAAGGATCAAAAAGTGACTTCTTCTCCCTCACAACGATTTGGCTCACTTAGGGTTCTCTCAAGGGACTGGTAGCCGCAATGGGAGGCTATAAGTGCCCTTAAATAGGCTCCAAACCCGGGGGATTAGGGTTTCATTAAACAGTGTGGACTCACCGAGTCCACTAATGGACTCGCCGAGTCTAGACGTGAACCCGGATGAACATCCGCGACCCTACTCGGCGAGTCTTGGCTCCAACTCGCCGAGTTCCTCCACAAACTCCAAAACAATTAAATAAAATAATATACGTGGGAAATCAGGATGTTACAATTCTCCCCCACTAGAATCAGACTTCGCCTCGAAGTCTCACTCTGGAAACAACTCAGGATGCTGCTCACGCATCTCGCGCTCCGGCTCCCAAGTAAGCTCTGACCCTTTCCGGTGTTGCCACTGGACCTGCACCAGAGGCACCTCTTTGTTCCTCAGAACCTTGATCTTTCGATCCCGAATAGCCACCGGTTTCTTAACGTAGTTCAGGCCCACATCCACCTGAATATCCTCTAATGGCACTATTTCCGACTCATCGGCTATACACTTTCGCAACTGGGACACATGGAAAGTGTCATGAATCTGACCTAGCTTTGCAGGTAGCTCCAACCGGTAGGCTACCCTGCCAACCCTCGCGATCACCCGAAAAGGACCGATATATCGGGGCCCCAACTTGCCCCTTTTCCTGAATCGGATCACTCCTTTCTAAGGAGAGACCTTCAGGAGTACAAAGTCACCGACCTGGAACTCGAGCTCGGACCGACGCCTGTCCGCATAACTCTTCTAACGACTCTGAGCGGTCAATAACCTCTGCCTGACTTGTTGTATCTTCTCAGTCATCTGCAGCACGATCTCGGTACTACCCATAACACGCTGCTCGACCTCTCCCCAGCAAATGGGGGTCCGACACCTTCTCCCAAACAACAGCTCAAAGGGTGGCATACCAATGCTCGAATGATGGCTGTTGTTGTAGGAAAACTCTGCCAAGGGCAAATATGTGTCCCAACTCCCACCGAAATCCAACACACATGCCCGGAGCATATCCTCGAGCATCTGAATCGTCCGCTCGCTCTGTCTGTCAGTCTAGGGGTGGTATGCGGTACTAAACTGCAGCCTAGTACCCAATTCCTCATGAAATTTCTTCCAGAATCTGGAAGTGAAACGCACATCTCGGTCTGAGACAATCGAGATCGGCACTCCATGTCGTGATACCACTTCCCTCATGTACATCTCTGCCAACTTCTTTGCGGAAGAGCTCTCACTGATACCAAGGGAGTGGGCGCTCTTTGTCAACCTGTCCACAATCACCCAAATTGCATCGACTCCCCTAGCAGTCCTTCGTAATTTGGTGATAAAATCCATGGTAATCTGTTCCCACTTCCACTCGGGAACCTCCAACGGCTGCAACTTACCATGCGGTCTCTGGTGCATGGCCTTAACCCTACAACAGGTTAAGCACCTCTCAACAAACCACACGACATCCTTCTTCATACAGGGCCACAAATACTCCCTCTTCAGATCTAAATACATCTTAGTGGCCCCAGGATGGATCGATAACTTCGACCGATGAGCCTCTTCCATCAAAATGGTACGCGTCCCGCCCACAAACGGTACCCAGATACAACCCTGAACTGTCATAAGCCCCCAGCTATCGGTAACGAACTCCGATACCAACCCGAAAACTCGCTTTCTCTTCTGGTTTTCTGATCTCACGGCTTTAGCCTGGGCCCCACGAATGGTATCCAACACCGGATCCATCACGGTCAATCTCAAACAAACATCTCGCATCGGGGCGCTCTCTGCCCTTCGGCTCAGTGCATCGGCTACAACATTAGCCTTACCCGGGTGGTATAGGATCTCGCAGTCGTAATCTTTTACCACATCCAACCATCTCCTCTGGCGCATATTCAGGTTGGGCTGATCCATCAAGTACTTCAAGCTCCTGTGGTCCATGTATATGGTACACCAAACCCCATACAGCTAGTGACGCCAGATCTTGAGGGCGAACACCACTGCCCCCAACTCTAGATCGTGGGTGGGATACCTCGTCTCATGAGGCTTCAACTGCCTCGATGCGTATGCTATCACATGCCCTCTCTGCATCAGCACCGCTCCCAACTCCAAGATCGACGCATCACAATACACCACAAAGTCCTCCATTCCCTATGGGAGGGCTAACACCGGGGCTTCGCATACCCTCTGGCAAAGTGTCTCGAAGGAGGCCTGCTGCTCTGGGCCCCATGAAAAAGCGACACCCTTCCGGGTCAACCTGGTGAGTGGCACGGCGATCTTGGAGAAATCCCTGATAAATCTGTGATAATAGCCTACCAGCCCTAAGAAACTCCTGACCTCGGTGGGTGACCTCGGCACCTCCCAACTCATCACTGCCTCAACTTTGGCCGGGTCGACCAATATCCCTTTCTGGTTAACGAGGTGTCGTAGGAACTGGACCTCTCGCAACCAGAAATCACACTTGGAGAATTTGGCATAAATCCTCTCCGATCTCAGAACTCTGAGGATCTCCCTCAAATGCTCCTCATGCTGCTCTCTAGATCTCGAATACACCAAAATGTTGTCGATGAATACGATCACCGAGCGATCCAAACATCGGCCTGCACACTCTGTTCATGAGATCCATGAACACTGCCGAGGCATTGGTGAGTCCGAAGGGCATCACCACAAACTCATAATGCCCATAACGAGTCCTGAACCCTGTCTTCTGGATGTCCTCATCTCGCACCCTTACCTTATGATACCTAGACCTGAAATCGATCTTGGAGAACCAAGATGCTCCCTGCAATTGATCGAACAAATCGTCGATCCTCAGCAACGGGTAACGGTTCTTGACCGTCTGCTTGTGCAACTCCCGGTAATCAATGCACATCCGGTGTGAACCATCCTTCTTCTAGACAAAAAGGATAGGCGCTCCCCATGGCGAGCTGCTCGGCCGAATAAACCCCTTTCCCAGCAGCTCCTGAAGCTACGAGGAAAACTCTTGCATCTCTAGAGGTCCAAGGCGATAGGGCACCTTGGCGATAGGCGCGGCCCCCGAAACCAAATCGATACTGAACTCCACTTGCCTCACGGGAGGCACGCCCGGCAACTCCTCTGGAAATACGTCCGGGAACTCACGCACTATCGGAACCTCATCAACTGACCTCGGCCTCTCTGAATCAACCCGTGTATCCATCAGATACGCTACAAAACCCCTACAGCCCCGCTCTAGACACTGCCTTGCCCTAGCGGCCGAACAAAATGCTGACCCAGAATGTGTACCCTCGCCGTACACCGTAAGAAGTCCCCCACTAGGGTCTCGTATGGTCACCAGTTGTCGCTCGCAGTCGATAACCGCTCCGAATCTGCTCAAACAGTCCATGCCCACGATGACACAGACATCTCCCATCGCAATAGGAACAAAATCAATCAGGAACCCAACACCGAAAATCTCGAGTACACACCCTCGGATTACCTCTGTGGCATATACCGCCCTCTCGTCAGCTATGGAAACTCTCAGAGGTCGACTCAACGCCTCACGACTAACACTGATGTGCTGACTAAAAGCCAAAGATACAAAAGACCGACTCGCACCCGAGTCAAATAACACCAAGGTAGGTACAGAATTCACAAGAAAAGTACCTACGCATAACATAATATAAGCACAATATCTCAATATCAAAATAAATATAGGAAAGAATACATACCAGCCACGACATCGGGCGCTACGCGGACCTCCTCCGCGGTCAACTGAAAGGCTCTCCCTCGTGCCTTCGGTGCCTCGGCCCTCACTGGCTGGCACTCAGTAGCTCTGATGGCAGCAGGGGCAGATCCCTGAGATGCTCCCTGTGCCGATCCCCGTAGCTGCAGACACTCTTCCTTCCGGCGTCCAGTCTGGTTGCAGTGAAAACATACTGTAAACCCGTTGGGGCAATCCTTGGCCATATACCCCTCCTTGACACATTTGTAGCAAGACCCTGCTCTGCACACCCCATCGTGGCTCTTGTCGTACTTGCCACAAGTGCGGCCCCTCTAGTTCCCTGATCTCGAATCAGCGGGCTTGGCCCGCTTGGCTACCGACTGAGACTGTACCGGTTGCCGATCCCTCCCCTGAGACTCAGCCTCCTGCCTAGCATGGGTCTCCAGCTCTGTCTCCCTCTTCCGGGCATTTGCCTGAAGCTCGGCAAATGTCCGGTACGTTGAGTTCGCCACGAACTCTCGTATATCCCTCCTCAAAATGCTCAGATATCGGATCATACGTGCCTGCTCGGAGGACACGTGCTCTGGGCAGAACATCGCCCGCTCATGAAACATCCTCGTAATCATCGTAATAGACTTAGTACCCTGCTTGAGGGTCAGAAACTCCTGGGTCAAACACTCCCTCTCTACCTGGGGAACGTACTTATCTCGGAACATAGTAGTGAACCTCTCCCAGGTCACTGCAGCAAGCTCAGCAGGCGTATAGTGTGCCGTCACAAACTTCCACCAATCCTTCGCTCCCAAGCGAAGCTGGTTCAGCGTGAACCGAACTCTCAAATGATCTGGAGATGAGCAAGTAAAGAAACACCCCTCAATGTCTGATATCCACCTCATCGCCGCAATCGGATCCTGGGTCCCGTCAAACTCCGGTGGTTTTGTGTTACTGAACTCTCGGAACAGCAACGCATCACCACCCTGCGGCTTAGTCACAGCTATAGCTGAAGTGGCCGCAGCAACAGCAGCCTCAGAAAGAGCAGCGTACTTCTCATCAAATGTCTCTATCAGCGTGGTCTTGATAGACCCGAACATCTCTGGTATCTCTGCCCTGATGGCCGCAGCCACCTCCTCCTGGATGATCCTACGGATCTCCTCATCACTCGTACCATTGGTCCCTGGTGTGTGGCACGTCCCAATCATGATCTCCCTTTCTCTGAAATACAACACAAGAATAAATATCAGGGACTCGCTCGAGTATGCTCACACTCGAATACTCCACCCTACTTGTCCCTTGGTACTCCAAGGATTCTTACATGGACTCTGCACTGACCCGATGTCTTCAGTAGTACGGGCCCAATACTACCGTCCACAGCGCATCAGCATTCACCCCAAGTCCTCCTCCCAGAGTCCCAAATCCAAAGTACTCTACTCTCTCTAATCATATGATACTCGCTAGCAGATCTCTCATAACCTCCTCGCTGCTACCTAAACACTCTAAAGTATTCCTAACAGCAAGACTCCTAGAATCAGGCATCACATATCATGCCACTCTAGTCCTAATAAGAATACCTAGTCTACTCTAGCATGCATAGCATAGCTCATCATATAACGTATCACATCATACTTTATAACACTTATCGTAATGATATTTTGGGAAATCACCGTTCGGCCGCTGGCTGTTCGTACACACGACTCTGCTTTGTTTGTCTCGTAAGTTCTTCTTTTAAAAACTTATTTTATTATCAAAATTTCCTCAAATCCTCAGTTTGAGTTCAGATACGCCCGAAGGTGCACCCGAATCCCTCAAACCAAGGCTCTGATACCAACTTGTAACACCGTAAAAGTTAAAACAATTTTTCGCAATTTCAAACACATTTTTACAAACTCATTCATTTATAAAATGTCATAGTATCATGTCTTTGTTTCACAAAATATCTCCCAAGATGAAAATACATAAAATCCCATGTGTGTGTACGAATCAAGCCGGCGCCTTGCCGCGGTCATCACTGGTACCTGAAACACATAACACGTAACACTGTAAGCATAAGCTTAGTGAGTTACCCAAAATACCACTCTAACACATAATAGCCACTCGAGGCTGTAACTCCGTCGACCCTCTGGTCAATGTATCTCAGTGGGGCCCTCCAGCCCCAACTCTCTGTGGGCCCTCTGGCCCTAACTCTAGGGACCCGAAACTCCCAACTCTGTAACTCTGAATCATGCATATCACATATCACAATAAATCACAACACATAAATAACATGCAGATACACTGGCATATAACTCTATAGTACTCTGTCACATAACTCTGTTACCACACTAGGTAAAGTATAGTGAGAAGACTCACCTCAGGCGTCTCGGTAAATCTCTAACTCGATGGAGAATATTGCCTAGCCTCCGCCTATTCACATAAATAAATACTCTTATAAATATAACTCTCGAGACTAGACTCAACCTGCCATTGGCACCCTCAGAAGGGTAAAAGACTATTTTACCCCCCTCTTGTCACAAGGACTCCATTGATGACCAAACCCTAAAAATCAACAGAAGTCAACGGTCACACTTTGACCCTACTCGCCGAGTGCACCCTGGTGACTCGGCGAGTTCACACATGTCCTCTAACTCTTGGTCCCGCTTGACACGCCGAGTCTCTCCCTATGCTCGACAAGTCATACCAGTCATGAATCGCGGGGCCACCCCGACTCAACTCGCCGAGTCTCAAGAACAAATCGGCGAGTACTGCCTTGAACTCCAGTCATCTAACCCCCTCCTAACTTACTGAGTCATCCTCCAACTCGGCAAGTCTACTCACAGAGCAAATTACGTGAAACCCTAACCCTACTCGCCGAGTTTCAAGAACAACTCGGCGAGTTCATGCCATGCACAAACTCTACTGACCTCCTGAGGTCAGATCTGTTTCCCCAAACCATAGATATGGCCTCCCCAAGCATGAATGTCACGTAAACTTCGAAACTTGATGCTTGTATAACCACAACAAGGCTTCAAAAGGAGATTTAGTCCCAAAAATGGCAACCTAAGTCCAATAACCCCAAACCGATCCATAAAGCTCCAAGGGTTAAGATCTTTGGACCTCTTTGACTCCAGATCCAAGGCACAAACTCGAAGAGGGACCATTTGCTCCACATAATCACTCTCCAAAGGGATTAGAAACCCTAACTCTAATGATCGACACCAAAACTGAAGGAGGTTCGAACTATTACCTCAAAATGAAGTCTCTGAACTTTGGAACTGCTTGAATCGCACCTCCTCTTTGCTCTTGTCACCTTCTTCTTGCTAAACCAAAGGTAGAAGGATCAAAAAGTGACTTCTTCTCCCTCACAACGATTTGGCTCACTTAGGGTTCTCTCAAGGGACTGGTAGCCGCAATGGGAGGATATAAGTGCCCTTAAATAGGCTCCAAACCCGGGGGATTAAGGTTTCATTAAACAGTGTGGACTCGCCGAGTCCGGACGTGAACCCGGATGAACATTCGCGACCCTAGTCGGCGATTCTTGACCCTAACTCGCCGAGTTTCTCCACAAACTCCAAAACAATTAAATAAAATAATATACCTGGGAAATCAGGATGTTACATTTGGGGTCTTAAACAGTTAAGACCCTCGTCCAACTTCTAGATCTGACCACCTCTAAGCCTCTTAATCCATAAACTTGGTGACTTTAGGCCATTGCATGGCTGGACAAGTCACTATTACCCATAATATTCCATTTCCCAACTCTAAAGAGCTCATAACTCAAGCATGACCTCATATCAACGACTAAGATGGAAACTTTATGGATCTATATGTAACACTC
Organism: Lactuca serriola; assembly: GCF_051521515.1. Classification (NCBI taxonomy): domain Eukaryota; kingdom Viridiplantae; phylum Streptophyta; class Magnoliopsida; order Asterales; family Asteraceae; genus Lactuca; species Lactuca serriola. The sequence goes on along the minus strand of NC_136411.1, from coordinate 366,140,428 downwards.
GTTTATTTATTAAATAAATAAATGAAGGACTCGTAGCCCTAAAATAAGTAATTATGTATAAAAGGATGGTCTCGAAGGGCTAATTGTCATAAATCTAGATGTTGAGGGCTAAAGAGTAAATTCTGGACTTAATTTGACAAGTTTTTGTTAAGGATGGGCCATTTGGTAACATAAGGACTTCTATTGAAAACAATTTGTAGAGGGAGGGGTTGTTGGGTAAATTTTGGACTTAATTTGAATGGATTTTGGTTGGCGGGGGTTAAAAAGGTAAATTGGGGATTTGTTTTGAAAGAAAAGGAAGGCGGAGGGGCCATTCTTGACATTATGGCAAACTTTTATATGAGTCGGGTATTTAAAGTCCTATAACCCTAACCCTAGATGGGATCTACAACCGCCACCTCTCTCCACAGTTGCTATTTCGGGGGCTACCGGTTAGTGTGTACTTGTTGGGTATAACGACATGCTGATGGGCTGAAGATCAAAAGGAAGCATCGCACCACCCGGAGGTGGTGGCTGACACCGTAACCTACCGTTGCCACCTCACCAGAGTTGTTGTCACCGCTATGGGCCACCAGGAGGGTGGTTGGACCCTTGAACAAGTTGGAATCGTGTGTGGGTGTGCTTTCCGTTTTAGTGTGTGTGTTTTGTTTATTTTGCTAGTCGGTAAAATCGAGGGAGCCACCACCATGTGCCACCGTCGGCCGCTGTTAGGTTGTTGTTCATGTGCTTGTATTAGTGCATTTGTGTGTGATTATTTGGGGTTATAGCATTGTAAAATGTAACCGGAAAGGAAAAATAATAAAAGAAACTCAAACCACCACTGTAGGGTGGTGGCTGCCGCCACCGGCCTCCATGTCGGGTGGCGGTGTGCCTCGTTGATGTTGTGTTTTGGTTTGGATGTTTGGACAAGGGACTAAAACCCTAATGGGCCTTGAAACCCTAATGGGCCCTATGAGGCCTAATGGGCATAAAAGCCCAAACATGTGTCTAATGGGCCTATTGGGCTAAGATGGGTTGGAAACCCTAATTAGGGTTTAGAAAACCCTAATATTGGATTATGGGCTTAGACTTATTGAGACCCACTTGTGGGCCATTGGAATAATGGAATTGTGTGATTAAGCCCAATCACACCATATGACTTATTTAGAAGTATGATGGACTTAGTGGATTAAGACCTTAATGGATTAAGTCCTTAATGGGTTAAGTGAGAAACACTTAACCCTAATCGTCATTTATGTGAAACTCTAATTTCACATGGGTATATTGTTGGGCCTTGATGATTGCGTTATTAATGGGCCATCCAAAGTCAAGCAAATGGTATATAGTAATTTAATGGGCCAGGGTAAGGCCCATGTAAGGGGATTGGGCCCAATTTGGAAAATTGGGCCATAGATGGGCCATAGTTTGGGCCTTAATGATTATATGATGTTGGGCCTTAGAATGAGACCATGTATAGGCCTAGGCACACTTTGGAAAATTGGGCCATGTGTTGGGCTTTGATTCCTAATTGACTTTGGGCCTATGGATTGGGCCTTGGGCTTGAATAAGCCAAGCTTGGGGTAATGTAGTAATTATCCAAGTATGTATTATGGTTATGTGTTGGGACCCAATTATTAAGTGGGTGTTATTTTGGTATTGATAGTTCGGGAATCTGTCATCCAGCAGCTGGGGTTGAGTCTGCGGGACTTCAGCAGTGTGGGATTGTGTCTACGGGACTTTAGCAGTGTGAGGTGATTTACCTTCCAGTAGGGGTGGGTCTAAGGCCACAATGTCGGCCCACCAACAGGGGTAGTTGGTAGATAATTGTCTTTTTTGATAATTATCTTGGTATGTTTATGTGATATGCTCATGAGGCATGCTTATGTGATGTGCTTATGAGATATGTTTATGTGATATGCTTATGTGATATGCTATGTGTGTTAGTGGTAGTAGCAGGGAATAATTTTTCCCTGACTCAGTCGTTAGGATCGAAGGGTAAGTCAGTACCCCATAAATGCCTGACTGTATGATTATATCATGATATTATATGATAGTGGTAGGGGTGAAATAGTCCCCGGTTACCGGTTGAAAGATACTGTTGGCGGATACCGGTTGAAAGATACCGATGACAGATACCAATTGAAAGATACCGATGGCAGTTACCGGTTGAAACATACCAAAGGGGTATACAGAACCCATGCAATTCTTACCTGTATGTTTATGATATATTAGTATGTGATCGGCATGTTTATGATATGTTTGTTGGAATAGTGTCTAAGGCTGCAACTATATTAGGCAAGTATTCGACCCGATTGTGCATGGTCCTTTTAGGTTGCCTTCACCATAGCAACTTGATAGGATGATTTATTAAGAGAGAATAAATATTATTAATATATTATGAGAATAATATAAAGAATAATAATATTGTTATTTGATTAATATAAGTCATAGAATTAATTAGAATTAATTTGGTGACTTAAAGAGATTAATTAAATAAGAGGGTATAAACTGTCAATTGTTTGATAGTTACACTTTAGACTGTAAATCCTTATTGGATGAAGGATGGACGGATTCTAGGGCTAGGGATAGCCTCAAATCGTCCAATGCTTATCTAAGGAAAGGATTTGGATTGCTTTAATAGAAGATTATCTAACTAGGGTTTAAGATGAAACCCTTAAGGAATCTACAAGTATAAATAGACCCCATGGCTTAGGGAAATCGGCATCTCATCAAGAATAGAGAAACCCTGGCCGATTTCCTCCTACCCTCTCTCTCACAAATCATCTTCCTTGCTATTTGGTGTTTGTAAGCCATTAGAGGAGTGACAATTGTGACTCTAGAGCTCCAAGACAACAAGATCAAACAAGAGATCCAAAGGTATGCTTCTAGATCTGATTTTGTATTGTTCTTATACCTAATTAGTCATTAGAAGTCTTGGATTCAAAGCATGTTTAATTAGAAAGCCTAGATCCAAGCATTAGGGTTTTGCATGCGCACATAGGAAACTTCTTATGGCTAAAACCCATCAGTGGTATCAGAGCATTGCTTGGTTTCTATTAAATTGTTGCTTGTTTGTTTGAAACTTAACTGCAAAATTCGATTTTTCTGTTTCTGAGTCATGGACTCAGCGAGTTCCATAGTGGACTCGGCGAGTTGGCCTAACTCGGCGAGTCCCTTGGTGCACTCGGCGAGTCCAAGCGTCAGGAAAGGCCAGATTCGGGATTTTTTTTCATGATTATCTTATGGAAACTTACCTTAATCATATTAGATCAACCCTAATCTGATTTTTTGATATATATGAATATAATCTTGATCTAATTAAAGATATTTATCAACTAATAAAATATTTAATTTCCTTATATGATAATTAATTAATTATTTTGATTAAATTGGTAATTATCTTGCATGAAATCTTGAATAAATCAAATATAGATAATTAGGAAATTAATTGTTAATTAAAATTATTTGTTATTTGATCCTCCATGTTTTAAATGTTTAAAACTTGTCCTCAAGTTTTGAAATTTATGTTTTGTGATTAAAAGTTTTAATTTAGACAATTTAAATTTCAAACCCTAGATTTTAAAAAAGTTTAAAATACAACCCTATACTAATATAATATTACAAGAATAATATATATATATATATATATATATATATATATATATATATATATGTATAACTAAAATGCTAGTCTTACCGTTAGTAGGCCTCATTCACGAAGCCGATCTATAAGGTGGGTATAAGGTTGCGGCCTATAAAATGGCGCTTAATGGGTGTACACTCACACCCACCGCTTGCTTGATCGGTGGAGGGTCGTTAGCCGAACGGGTAGGATAGGGCAACCTCATCCTCTCATTAAAAGTATAATATGAAATACAAAGTAACTACACATTTTAAAATTTCCCAATCTTAGTTACTTTAGGAAAAGTGAATTGATGCAATCCCATGAAATTACACGTTGCACCCTTGCTAAGAAGTTAGTGGAGCGTGTGTGGTTTACCGGCACACTAATTGGTTCTAAGCAAAGGTGGCAAAGGGTGATTCATTGTTTATCATAGTTTGATGGAGCGTGTGTGGTTTAGCGGCACATCGAATAGATGATCGTTACAATGAAGGCACCGTGTGAATTTGCATGGTAATTCACACCCGCTTTGTGATCCTCGGTATCCCAGTCACAAACAAGAGGGGCATATCGAGATTTAAACATGCCATTGAATAGTTTCAATGAATCTCATCCGAACCTAGGAATTCTCAATACATTTAGGACTTATAGTTAGGTTTTTATGGTGGAGAATTAGTGAATCGTCATTCACTTACCTTCAATTTATTTGGATGTTAGATTACGGCATCCCTTTTCTAATATGTAAATATTGTTGTTGGATCCTAGCCCTAATTTTTCTTATTGGGTGATAATTAGGGATTCATAGTCTAATCTATCTTTGTCCTTTCTATTTGTAGATGTCGAACGCAAACAACGCTGCTGCTAGTTCTTTCACATTGATGAGCCTTTGCCAAAAGGTCACTTTCGATGGAACGAACTTTAGCGAATGGATAAGATACATTCGCACCATTGCTCGCTATGAGGATAAGGAGTATGTCCTCGATGAGAAGATCGAGAAAATCAACCCTGAAATCGCTACTCCGGCTGAAATGACCGCTTTTGAAACTCATGAGCACGATGCAACGAAGGTACAATGCATCATGATAGCCACCATGAACTCCGAATTCCAAAAGTCCTATGAGGACATGTACCCGTACGAGATGCATCAAGACTTATTGGAGAGATACCACCAAAACGCGAGACAAGAGCGTTATGAGATTTTCACTAACATGATTTCCGCTAAGATGGGTCATGGAGAATCTCTTACCGTGCACCTGCAAAAGATGCAAAGGTATGTCGACCGTCTTCACAAGTTGAATGTTGACTTTGGGGAAGACTTGGCGATCGACATGGTGCTTCACTCTTTGCCTCCAAGCTACAATCAATTTAGGATGACCTACCACATGAACAAAGAGGAGGTCACCCTAAGCAAACTCCAAGGTCTCTTGAGGGTCGTTGAGAGCAACTTCAAAGACAAGTCTGTTGCACCAACTCCCAATCCACCCGCTGCTCCTGTCTTGGCTATTGGTCAAGGAAAGGGAAAGAAGAGGAAGGCTTCGTCTAGGAACTATCACAAGGTTAAAGCACGATATGGTGCCTCTTCTAGTGGGACCAAAGTTGATCCTGCTAAGCCCTGCCCTAACCCAAAGGAGGCAGAGTGCCACCACTGCCATAAGATATGACATTGGAAGAGAAGCTGCCCAGGGTACCTGCAAGCCATCAAGGAAGGAAAGATCAAGCCATCTTTCGCAGGTATATACACAATTAAATCTAACGATTCTAATCATGCTATTTCTTGGGTTCTTGATACCGGTTATGGTTATCACATTTGTTCTAATGTGCAGGGACTAAGAAGAAGTAGGGATGTGGAGAAAGGAAGGATCAATCTAATCATGGGGAACAGAAGATCATCGCCTGTGACCAAGATTAGAGTGTATTCTTTAGTGCTTAGGAATAATTTATGTTTAGATTTGAACAATTGTTGCTATTCGCCAGAAATGGCTAGAAACATCATTTCATTTCATGGTTTATTTAGACAAGGTTTTAGATTTTCTTTTAATAATGAGAATGGTTCTATTTTGGCTTATCTAAATGGTGTCTTTTATTTTGAAGCTATACCATATAATGGAATTTATGAAACTGTTATGATTGTTGATAACTTAGGAAATGATGTTTTAAACATAGATTCTTCCAATAGTATGGATAGAGCATCCTTGTGGCATTGTCGTCTTGGACATGTCAACAAGAAACGCATAGCCCAACTCCAAAAGGATGGAGTGTTGGAGTCATTTGACCTTAGGGAAGATGACACGTGCGAGTCTTGTTTGCTTGGAAAGATGACTAAATCACCCTTCACGAGTACGTGTGAAAGGGGTGAGGGTCTATTGGACCTAATACATACCGATGTATGTGGACCGTTTAGATCAACCACGAAGGATGGGAACCGCTTCTACGTGACTTTTACCGACGATTATAGTAGATATGGGTATATCTATTTAATCAAGCAAAACTCAGAAACCTTTGAAAAGTTCAAAGAGTTCAAGAATGAAGTGGAGAATCAATTAGGCAGGAAAATCAAGATGCTTCGATCCGATCGAGGAGGAGAGTACCTAAGTCTTGAATTCCACGATTATCTCAAGGAGTGTGGAATAGTTTCACAATTGACGCCTCCTAGGACACCGCAGTTGAATGGTGTGGCAGAAAGGCGTAATCGAACCTTATTGGATATGGTTCGCTCTATGATGAGTCGTGCTTCACTACCTATCTCTTTTTGGGGGTATGCCTTGGAGACTGCCGCCCATATCCTTAACCGAGTCCCTACTAAGAAGGTTACCAAAACACCTCACGAAATGTGGACGGGGAAAGCTCCCTCGTTGGCACATATCAAGGTTTGGGGTTGCGAGGCTTTCGTAAGACGAGATACTCACGACAAGCTCGAACCTCGAAGTGAGCAATGTATTTTCATCGGCTACCCGCAGAAATCCTTTGGATATCTCTTCTATAGACCGCAAGACAATGTTGTCTTTGTTGCGAGGAGAGGAGTTTTCCGAGAGCGAGAACTCATAGGCCAAGGAGACAGTGGGAGGCAAATCGAGCTTGAAGAGATTCAAGAGTCGATAGATGAAGGAACCACTACCGCTGGCACTCAAACCGAGGAGGAAGCTCCGGTTGAACCGATTGACGAGTCCTTACCTCTTACACGTTCCGATAGAGTTAGAGTTCAACCCCAGTTTTATGGTTTTCATATCACTACTGAAGGGGACACGTATATTAGTGATGGTACACTAATAAATCTTGATGAACCTAATAGCTATAAGGAAGCCATGGAAGGCCCGGAGTCTGCGAAATGGAAAGAGGCAATGGATAGTGAGATCCAATCCATGTATGATAACCAAGTTTGGAATTTGGTTGATTATGTGCCCGGACGTAAGACCGTTGGGTGCAAATGGGTCTTCAAGAAGAAGACCGACGTGGATGGAAACATACACACATATAAAGCGCGATTGGTTGCGAAGGGCTTTACTCAAACTCCCGGAGTTGACTATGAAGAGACCTTCTCACCAGTTGCGAAGATAAAATCTATTAGAGTGATGCTAGCGATTGCCGCATTTCATGATTATGAGATTTGGCAAATGGATATCAAGACCGCTTTCCTTAATGGAAAGTTGGCTGAGGATGTTTACATGGCTCAGCCAGAGGGGTTTGTGGATCCGAAGCATCCGAATAGAGTGTGTAAGCTTGAGAAGTCCATTTATGGACTTAAGCAAGCGTCTCACAGATGGAATCTTTGCTTCGATGAGAAAGTCAAAGAGTTTGGATTTATACAAAGCGAAGATGAATCATGTGTATACGTCAAAGCCAGTGGGAGTATAGTTAGCTTCCTCGTTCTATATGTCGATGACATATTACTCATAGGAAACGACATCCCGACTCTGCAGGAAGTTAAGTCCTGGCTCGGGAAGTGCTTCGCTATGAAGGACCTCGGAATGGCTTCTTACATTTTGGGAATAAGGATAGTAAGAGAAAGAAGTAAGAGACTAATAGGACTTAGTCAGAACACTTACTTAGAGAAGGTACTAAAACGTTTTAGTATGGAAAACTCGAAGAAGGGAGAATTACCGATACAAAGTAATGCCAAGTTGAATAAGACTCAAAGTCCGAGTACCGAAGCTGAAATAGCAGAAATGAGCCGAGTACCATACGCTTCCACAGTTGGCTCGATCATGTACGCTATGACTTGTACTCGCCCTGATGTTGCCTTTGCTTTGAGCATGGTTAGCAGATATCAAGGGAATCCTGGCAGAGCCCATTGGATTGCGGTGAAGAATATCCTTAAGTACCTTCAGAGGACGAAGGAATGGTTCTTAGTCCTCGGAGGGAGTGATGACTTGAAGGTGCGAGGGTATAGTGACGCCAACTTTTAGACCGACAGGGACAACTACCGTTCGCAGTCGGGCTGGGTCTTTAACCTGAATGGAGGAGCAGTGACATGGAAGAGTTCCAAGCAAGAAACCATAGCTGATTCAACGTGTGGATCAGAGTACATTGCAGCGAGCAAAGCGTCGAAGGAGGCAATATGGCTGAAGAACTTCATCGGTGATCTTGGAGTTGTACCTGCCATAAAGGAGCCCATGGAGATTTTCTGTGATAATGAAGGAGCGGTTGCCTTGACCAAGGAACCGAGGGATCATGGTAGATCACGACATATAGACAGAAAATATCATTTTATTAGACATCGTGTAGAAGAAGGACAACTCGTAGTGAAGAGGATATCATCAGAAGATAACCCAGTAGATCCGCTTACGAAGGGACTGAGTAGGGTTAAGCACTTGCAGCATGTTAGGAGTATTGGGCTAAAGGATGATGTTAGCATAGATTAGATAGTATTAGAAACGTGTAATAGATAAATGTAATTAACATTTGATGATTAAATAAAGGAGTTTTATTTATGAGTAATGTTACTATCTTATGTTAATTGTTTAACTATTGTTTCATTTTGCATGTTTTGACTTCCAAAATAATTGAATTTATTAAGAATAATCGAATTATTCAAATTGTCCACAATCGTTCATATGTTGGAAGTAGATATGAATGAAGATTGTCATGAATTGGTATGTAGATTGTCTAAATGGTGTTAGACATAGCAAAGGGTTGCTACAAAGTTCATGAGTGCTTATGAACTAGTTTTGAGCATTGGAACAAACTCGCGCTTGCTGGAATCACCTTATGGAATATGATATAAAAGGGTGATCGCAAGACGATAATATCATATAGTCATAAAACCCAGATATATGGTTTTTTATTTGTTAATTGATTGTACATTGATAATCCGAAAACGCATCAGTAACTCGGTGTTATAAAACGCATTGTTGTGTATAGTTGATTAATGAATAAGTAAATGCATATAAGTCGAAGTTTATCTATAACTTTTATCCCAAGAGGATAAAAGCGATATCTCGGCCGCTCGATGATTTGATTTGACTTATGTGTCGGGCCTGGTCAGAACTGAATTGATGTGTTCAATTAAGTTCTATGTCAAATAAATCAGAGATCGAGAAACCTAAATGCTTGACTAATCATTCCATAGAATTGTTAGCATGATATCTAACAGAGGACTGTACGATCCCTTATCTAAAGGACAAGATTGATTAGATCAGAGTTTGACAGCGTCTTTGAGAGCTACGATTGCAAATCGAATTGTACTTGTGCATATAGTTACTAGACTTATCCAAGTGGGAGACTGTTGGAATAGTGTCTAAGGCTGCAACTACATTAGGCAAGTATTTGACCCGATTGTGCATGATCCTTTTGGGTTGCCTTCACCATAGCAACTTGATAGGATGATTTATTAAGAGAGAATAAATATTATTAATATATTATGAGAATAATATAAAGAATAATAATATTGTTATTTGATTAATATAAGTCATAGAATTAATTAGAATTAATTTGGTGACTTAAAGAGATTAATTAAATAAGAGGGTATAAACTGTCAATTGTTTGATAGTTACACTTTAGACTGTAAATCCTTATTGGATGAAGAATGGACGGATTCTAGGGCTAGGGATAGCCTCAAATCGTCCAATGCTTATCTGAGGAAAGGATTTGGATTGCTTTAAGAGAAGATTATCTAACTAGGGTTTAAGATGAAATCCTTAAGGAGTCTACAAGTATAAATAGACCCCATGGCTTAGGGAAATCGACATCTCATCAAGAATAGAGAAACCCTGGCCGATTTCCTCCTACCCTCTCTCTTACAAATCATCTTCCTTGCTATTTGGTGTTTGTAAGCCATTAGAGGAGTGACAATTGTGACTCTAGAGCTCCAAGACAACAAGATCAAACAAGAGATCCAAAGGTATGCTTCTAGATCTGATTTTGTATTGTTCTTATACCTAATTAGTCATTAGAAGTCTTGGATTCAAAGCATGTTTAATTAGAAAGCCTAGATCCAAGCATTAGGGTTTTGCATGCGCACATAGGAAAGTTCTTATGGCTAAAACCCATCACTGTTAGTATGTGATCAGCATACTTATGATGATAGTACGTGATTAGTATGTTTATGACATATTATTATGTGATAGTGGTAGGGGTGAAATAGTCCCCGGTTACCGGTTGAAAGATACCGATGGTATTATGTGGTATGTGGTATGATGGGGGAACTCACTAAGCTTCGTGCTTACAGTTTACAATTTTGGTTTTAGGTACTTTGTTTCAAAGGAAAGGAGTCGGCTTGGTCGCAGCACATCACACTATGTCTTCCGCACATGAGATCCTTGGGATTATACTCTGATATGGTTTCATAATATTATATTTTGATTATTCACACTTTGGTTTTATGTAATAACCTAATTAAAAATGAAATTTTTGGCCTTGAATTTTGGGACGTTACACTATAACTCAAATACTACGGAAATGGGACAGATCTAGGTCCATGGAGCACATTACATTCATAAAGTCTCCACCTTTGGGACTTTTAACCCTAGAAATAGTCCATGCAACATCAAACCAAATAAGGAAGAAAGTTTTGAACTTTATACCTCTAAATGAAGCTCCTTTCTCTGAAGATCTCAGATCCAACCTTGCACTTCAAGTCCTGGCCTCCTCAAGCTCTTCTCCTTCTTCTTCACTAACACACCAAAACACTTTTAGCTCCAAAACACACACACTCAGCTATGGACGATGGAAAGCTCTCTCTTAGGGTTTCACTCTCTGATATGGAGTTTGAGAAATGAGCCTTAGCATCCTTTAAATAGTGCACAAGCCAAGCATTTAGGGTTTGCATCTGGACCCATTAAGCCCAGCGTAAACCTGGGTACACCCAGCATACACAAGCGACTCCGCGTTCAAATTAAGCGCATGAGTACGCGCAACGTACTTCCCAGCATGCCCAGCGTACTCATTTGCTCCAACATTTCTCTCAAGGGACCACTCTTGGCAACTTGACAAAATGGAAGGGTTTAATAGTTTTACCTGGATTTCGGGATGTTACAATTCTCCCCCACTAGAACCAGACTTCGCCCTCGAAGTCTCATGCTGAAAACAATTACGGATGCTACTCCCGCATCTCTGACTCCGTCTCCCAAGTCAACTCGGACCCCTTCCGGTGCCGCCACTAGACCTGAACCAGAGGCACCTCCTTGTTCCTCAGAACCTTGACCTTCCGGTCCAAGATCGCAATCAGTCTCTCAACATAATTCAGCCCTGTGTCCACCTGGATATCCTCTAACGGCACTACCGCCGACTCGTCGGCTATACACTTCCTCAGCTGAGACACGTGGAAGGTATCATGAATCTGGCTCAACTCCGCAAGTAGCTCCAATCGATATGCTACCTTGCCCACCCTCGCGATCACCCTGAACGACCCAATGTACCGAGGCCCCAAGTTGCCCCTTTTCCTGAATCGGATCACTCCTTTCCAAGGAGACACTTTTAGAAGTACAAAATCTCCGACCTGAAACTCGAGCTCGGATCATCGCCTATCAGCGTAACTCTTCTGGCGACTCTGAGCTGTCAACAACCTCTGCCTGACCTGCTGTATCTGCTCTGTCGTCTGGAGTACCAACTCAGTGCTACCCAACACTCATTGCCCAACCTCTCCCTAGCAGATGGGAGTCCGACACCTCCGCTCATACAATAACTCAAAGGGAGGCATACCGATACTCGAATGGTGGCTATTGTTATAAGAAAACTCAACCAAAGGCAGATACGTGTCCCAACTCCCTCCGAAGTCCAACACACATGTAGACCTCCTCCGTGGTCAACTGAAAAGCTCTCCCTCGTGCCTTCGGTGCCTCGGCCTTCACCGGCCGGCCCTCTGAAGCTCGAACAGCAACAGGGGCAGATCCCTGCAGTTGCGGACACTTGGCCTTCCGGTGTCTGGTCTGGTTGCAGTGAAAACATACTACAAATCCCTTGGGGAAATCCTTAGCCATATGCCCCTCCTTGCCACACTTGTAGCAAGACCCTGCTCTACACACTCCCTCATGACCCTTGCCCCACTTGCCACAAGTACGGCCCTTCTTGTTCCCTGATCTCGAATCGGCGGGCTTGGCCCACTTGGCTGCCGGCTGGGACTGAGCCGGTCGCCGATCCCTCCCCTGAGACTCCGCCTCTTCCCTAACCTGAGTCTCCAGTTCTATCTCCCTCTTCTGAGCATTTTCCTGAAGCTCGGCAAATGTCTGGTATGACGATTGTGCCACGAACTCTCATATGTCCCTCCTCAGAATACTCAAATACAGACTCATACGTGCCTTCTCGGTAGACACGTGCTCAGGGCAGAACATCGCCCTCTCATGGAACATCCTGGTGATCATAGTAACAGACTCAGTACCTTGCTTGAGGGTCAGAAACTACTGGGCCAAACGCTCCCTCTACATCGAGGGAACGTACTTATCACGAAATATAGCGGTGAACCTCTCCCGGGTCACCACGGCAAGCTCAACAGATGAAAAGTGCGCCATCACAAACTTCCACCAGTCCTTCGCTCCCAAGCAAAGCTGGTTCAGCGCGAACCGGACCCTCAAATGCTCTGGACATGAACACGTATAGAAGCATCCCCCAATATCAGAAACCCATCTCATCGCAGCAATCGGATCCTGCGTCCTATCAAACTTTGGTGGCTTCGTGTTGCTGAACTCTCGGAACAGCAATGAATCGCCACCCTGAGGTCTGGCAGCAGCAACAGCTGAGGTAACTGCAGCGGCTGCAGCCTCAGTAACCGCCGTGTATCTCTCATCGAAGGTCTCCATCAGAGTGGTCTTGATAGACCCAAACATCTCTGGAATCTCTGCATGGATGGCCGCAGCCACCTCCTCATGAATCATCTGGCGGAGCTCCTCATCGCTCACCTTGCTGGTCCCCGGTCTATGGCGTGTCCCAACCATGATGTCTCTGAAATACAACAAAAGCATATCAGAGACTCGCTCGAACATACACGCACTCAATGACTCGACCCTACTCAGATCCAACCTTGCACTTCAAGTCCTGGCCTCCTCAAGCTCTTCTCCTTCTTCTTCACTAACACACTAAAACACTTTTAGCTCCATAACACACACACTCAGCTATGGACGATGGAAAGCTCTATCTTAGGGTTTCACTCTCTGATATGGAGGCTGAGAAATGAGCCTTAGTATCCTTTAAATAGTGCACAAGCCAAGAATTTAGGGTTTGCATCTGGACCCATTACACCCAGCGTAAACCTGGGTATGCCCAGCGTACCCAAGCGACTCCGCGTCCAAATTAAGCGCATGAGTACGTGCAGCGTACTCCCCAGCATGCCCAACGTACTCATTTGCTCCAAGATTTCTCTCAAGGGACCACTCTTGGCAACTTGACAAAATGGAAGGGTTTAATAGTTTTACCTGGATTTTGGGATGTTGCAGAAGCCATAGCCACTGCTGTAATCAAGTTTAAAGATGGTTGCTTCTGTCTCATTGATAAGAAGGACCAGCTTCAGTTTGGTGAAAGGGATATCTACACCTTGGTTGCACATCAGGTTTTATGCGATCAAGATATCATGGAGGCTACTGCCAAGGAGTTCACAAGTATGATAGCGAAGATCATCGATAAGAAGATGTGGCTGGGCGCTATAGGAAGATCAGATGTTTTGGCGATTGTAGACCCCGAATCAAATAATACCAAAGTAGGGATATCGTTCACAAGGAACAATACTATAACAAACCACATAAAAGATATAAGCAATGAAATCAACATAATTAAAGAGTTAAGGAGAAGAGATATACCTGTCGCCACATCTGGTGCAGCATGCACCTCCTCGGCAGTCAACTGAAAAGCCCGGCTCCTCACCACAGGAGCATTCACCTTGCCATGTCGGTCATCCGCGATCCGTAGGGTCACAGGGGATGGAGCTACCATTGGTCCTCCTGATTCTAAAATCAAACAATTGGCCTTCTTGTGGCCCCTCTGATTACAATGAAAGCAAATCAGGTCTGATGTATGTGTAGTGGTGATAGAAGTAGTATAATCCTTGCAATGGTGCCCTGATTTGCCACACTTGTAGCAACCCGAACCACCTGTCATGCAAACCCCATCATGCTACCTGTTGCATTTGCCACAGCGTCTCCGACCCTGCTGGCCCTTCGACCTAGAGTCAAAACCCTTGGGTTTCTTCGATGAAACCCTAACTGTCTGCCCATGCTCCGCCTTCCTCTTCCCTATATGCTCCAGGTCAATCTCTCGGTCCCGCGCCCTGGCTATCATATCATCCAGTTTCGGACAGATAGAAAAGCTAACGAACTCTCTGATGTCGGATCACAGCATATCACGGTATTGGGTCTTCCTCGTCTCGTCATCAGTTGCATATTGGAGTACCAACAACGCCCTCTTTTCGAACTTGGCGATGATCTCCGCCACAGTCTCAGTCGTTTGCCTCATATCAAGAAACTCCCTGGCTAGCTGCTACACCTCAATAGCCGATGCAAACTCTGCTCGGAACTTGGTCACAAAATTTGGCTAGGTCATGGCCTCAATGGTCGTGGCTCTCAAGGCATAGCTGACCTCCTCCCACTAATCTCGAGCTCTCTCTCTCTCTCTCAAACATCCTACATCAAACCTAACCTTCTACCCCTCGGGGCAAAAGCGTGTCATCTGAGCACACTCAATGTCGGCTATCCAACCTCTGGCTTGTACTTGGCTTGTACGCCCAACGCAAAAAGAGCCCAAAATCCTCCAAGCCCATAGATCGCGTACGCGCGGGGTACTTAGCTTATACGCCCAGTATATGCTGGTGTTGATTAAGGTAGAGGCGCGGACCCAGTACATGCAGCATACACTTGAGTACGCACGGCGTACTGGTCAGCCAAGCAAAACTTAGCTGTATGTCTTAATCCCTTAAGACCTTACGTCTAACACTTAAATCCAAACCCCTAGAAACGTCCTAAGCCATAAAGCTGTAAACTTTATGCTTTTGCATGCAAGGATGGGGCTCAAAACATGAATCAAGCCCATATGCAGACTTGGTTGGTCCCTAACACTTGCATGGTTGAGTCTTAACCATCAAGATCTAATTTTTATGACTCAAAACAGCTCCAAGAGCTCAAAAGGACAGCTGATATGGTTTGAAGTTCCTTAACTCCAAGAATCCAACTATGGGACCAAAAAATGACATTTTCCACCCTAGAACTAGATCTAAGCATGCAGTGGTCAAGGTTAAAGCTTTATACCTTCAATGGGTCAGAAATTGTGCCAAACTTCTGGATCTGCAAGCTCTTCCCACGTCCTTGCTTCTTCTCAACCTTCCTTCTTCTTCAAAAGCTCTATAGAACACCAAAAATCACTCAAGAAGATCACAAATGCACTAAGGTGGCTTAGGATTTGAGATTTGCACTTCAAGGGCAATGGAGGTTGAAAATGTAAGTAACTTGGGGGACTTAAGGTCCTTAAATAGGGTGCAAACCCTAAAAATTAGGGTTTGCTTCAGACATGACTACGCTATGCGTACACCACGTACGCCCAGTATATGTGGTTAATGATCAGGGACCAAGCTGTAACTAGTACGCCCCGTGTACTAACCAAGGGACTAATAGGAAAGGGATTTTATACTAGAGACCAAAAGGAAACTTACCAAAAACTTGGATGTTACAAAATGTCATGTTGACACTAAAATCATCAACACCCGTCTTCATTCATGGTCAGCTATATGTAACTGTTGAGCGCATCACAAGTAAAAGAAGCTTGAAAGTACTCATACGTGACGAGGAAGGTCGGCCAACTAATAAAACAAAAAATGATGTCTATAAAGAAGTCCTTCAACGATTATATATATTCATACATTTTGATTTTATTTTTTAGACTTTTCAATATAATCAATAATGCGAAGTCTGTTTCGGCTATTTTTTTCTTTTTTTTTAATTATTGTGTCATTTTTTAGGACTTTATATGTATCTTTTATACGTTCCCTGCGTACGCAAGTCATAATCTAGTTTATTAAAATAGCTAAGCTTTGGTAATGCATTTTTAACTTTTAAGGGGTCATATTGTTTCTTTATTAATACATTTTTAGAACATGTGATCCTTTAAATTGTTTTATAAAACTTATGATTAGTATTATTATGATAATTAGAAAGGTTACCCTCGCTACACGGGGGCCAAAAGCTTTCAATGTTGTTTTCGAATTGATAAATATGACAGACGTAGAAAGTGCAATGATGAAAAGCCCGGGCTTTGCCCCGGACTGTTTTTTCATGTTTTTATGAAAAAATGTAAAAGTTTTAATTGCAAGGACCAGAAGTGTCAAAATGGCTAAAGAACTAAAGAGGTAGGAATTAGCAACTTTTTCGAAAATTGATCAAAGTTATCAAACCATTAAAGTTTTGTGACCAAACTTTAAATATTAAAAGGTTCCTAAAAAGTGTAAAATTATTGATTGCAATGACCAAAAATGTTAAAATGGCCAAAGAATGAGAAGCATAGTTGCCAACAAAAAAAATAACAAGTTTACTATTCCTAATATTCATTTCTTTTATATATATATATATATATATATATATATATTAATTTATGGGGTCGTTAAAATAACGTTGTAAGTTAATTATGCACTACTTGTATTCCAAAGATTTGTGATATTTAATATAGTGCTTTAAATTCTATACATCTCTCTCTCTCACTTTTATTATGGCAAACTCAGAGTTTTGGTTTTGGTTTGTATATATAAGATACTAGGTGTGAGCATCATGTATACATGAGTATATTTAAAACAATTAAATATGTATAAACATTTGAGAAATTTGAATTTGTAAGAAAAATGAAGAAAAATATTGAATTAGTAAATTAAAGTGTTTTTTTTTGTCTTTTAAATTAAAACAAATCATTTAGATAAAATAATCAAAGCAAATTAATGAGATTTTATTTTAAAATTTTGAAATTATAAAGAAAGTCAATTAATAAAATTGATATGTATTTATTATTAAATTTAATTACCATATGGAATTTAATAAAATAGAAAAACCACAAAATTACATATGGAATAAAAATTAATTCAAAATAACCACAAAATTAATGTGGCAAAATGAATGAGAATGTTACAAGTGGCAAAAAAAAACATTCATTTAGTAAAGAATATTTTTTTAATGTGTAAATATGATAAATAATTAAATGTAAAATACATTTATTGTAAAGATTATTAAAGATTTTTTACATTTAATTATGGTAATAATCATGCATCTTACAGTAATATATGGTAATATTCGTCATAATAATTAATATAGTAATTAATGTTTGTTATGTCCTATTCAGGCACATGTTAAAATATCCTTATAAATAAACACATGAAAAATAGAAACATTGAACCTCTCAAATTCATTAATGATGTAGGGATTTTTTCTTTAAAGGAGAAACATTAATATAGTGTTGATTCTTTAGTTTGATCCAACAAAAATAGCTACTCCGAACATTAATGGCCTTCCTCACTAAAATATCTCACAAAAGAAGCTCCCCAACGATTGAGTTTGCTTACCAAAATACCCCACGGCTCTTAAGCCATAACAATTTTCAAGCACCTAACATCCGTATTCCTAGAAAGAACTGGAGCATTAATACCTCAGATCGACTCAAACAGTGTTCTAACCCTTCAAAAACAAATCAGTATTTTTGCAACCACATGAACAGTATTATTGTTGAGGTAAATCGTAATTCTTATTTTGATTTCAGTTTTGACAATGTATATATATAGATTTATCAGTCTTCTTAAAACGGTATATGCAGCAGGAAGACAATGATGTTAAACATGCAGAATTGGTGAAGCGTGTTCGTAAATTAATTGGCAAAGTTAGTGATGAGGGTTTTGAAGATTTGATGATGATTGATGCTCTACAGCGTCTAGCAATAGATTATCACTTCGAAGATGAAATCAACTTAATATTGAAAAGGCGTAACATGCAATATACTAACACAGACTTTTTTCAGCATCAAAATCTCTATGAGATCTCCCTCTGTTTTCGAATTTTAAGACAGAATGGCTTTTTTGTGTTGCCAGGTAGGGTATTTAAGTTCTACTTCATTGTTTTCTGTAATTTAATTTTGTTCTCATGAAAATATCTTGAATGTCAGATTATTTTAAGAAATTCAAGGGAAACTACAAAGAGTTCGACAGAAAATTGAATTACGACATCAGAGGTTTAATGGCGTTATATGAAGCTTCTCAGTTACGAATAGAAGGGGAAATCATACTGGATGAAGCTGAAAAGTTTAGCTACCAGATTTTGCAGGAGAGGATGAAATTTCTTGATGATGAACAAGCTACAATGGTCAGACGTACACTTGAGAATCCCTGCCACAAAACGTTGCCGTTTTGCAGTTTAAAGAACTCTATCAGGGATTATAACGGCACCGTTTTGCAAGAGTTAGCAGAACTAGAGTTCAATTTACTGCAGTATGTACACCAAAGGGAAATAAATCAGATATTAAGGTGAAAATCATTAAAAACACCGAAAAAGACTCTCTCTCTCTCTCTCTCTCTCTCTCTCTCTCTCTCTCTCTCTCTCTCTCTCTCTCTCTCTCTCTCATGTATATCAAATTATTAACGTATGTAGGTGGTCAAAGGACCTGGGTTTGGCCAAAGAGTTATTTCTTGCTCGGGACCAACCTTTAAAGTGCTATCTTTGGGCCATGGCTGCCTTAACAAATCCCAACCTCTCTACACACAGGATCGATCTCACAAAAACAATTTTACTCATTTATATCATAGATGACATTTTTGATGTCTATGGAACTATCAACGAACTAACTGTATTCACGGAAGCCATAAACAGGTAAACAAAATGATCTTAGTTCCACTCACTCTTTCGTAAATATATATGCTCATTAATTTAACATATTCAGATGGGATATTAAGGCAATTGACAAGCTTCCAGACTACATGAAGTCGTCCTTCAAGGCTCTTTATAACATTACAAATGAAATCGCCAACAATGTTTACGAGCAACATGGGATTAACCCCATACGCTCCTTGTGGAAGGCGGTATATATATGTCCTAATTAATTATCTTTGTTACTTTTTTTTTATATTATTAATGTAAAAAGCATGAAAGATAAAACTACAAATATGACATCGCAGTGGGCAACACTTTGCAATGCATTTCTAGTGGAAGCAAAATGGTTTGCTTCTGGGCAAACTCCAAATGCCGATGAGTACTTGAAAATTGGAATGGTTACTTCAGGTGTAGGAGTTTTGTTTGTCCATATGTTTTTCCTGCTTGGAAATGGTACAAATGAGGGACATTATGACCTTTTCAATGATAACCATGGGATAATATCATCAGTTTCAAAGATTCTGCGTTTGTGGGATGATTTAGGAAGTGCTCGAGTAAGAAAACTCTTCAATCTTCACATTCATTATGTTAATGCTACACTAAAATTCTTTGAAAGATATGTTAATGTGCATAACTGATTTGTACACCATATGCTTAAATGACTCGTATCTATGTTGAGAAATTAAATATTCTCCTACCTTTTGTTCCTATCGCCAACAGGATGAAAATCAAGATGGACATGATGGATCATACATCACGTGTTTTCTAAACGAGCACCAAGGTTGCTCGAGCAAGGTTGCACGTCAGCATGTTGTTAACTTGATTTCAGATGCATGGAAGAGTTTAAATAAAGAGTGCCTCGCTCCTTATCCCTTTTCAGCAACTTTTATGAAGGCCACCAATAACATTGCAAGGATGGTGCCTCTTATGTATAGTTATGATAATCATAGTTCACTTCCTCTACTTGATGATTATGTCAAGGCTATACTACTAGAGAATAGTACGATGTGAGTTTTAGTATATGTAAAAATACATAGTAAGATACAATTAAAACAAGCTATTATAATATAAGCATGATATGAGTTTTAGTATATGTAAAAATACATAGTAAGATTCAGGGCCGGTCCGTTGATATTAGGGGCCCGGTGCGAAACTAAAAAATGGGCCCCTAAACATATATTTATTTTTTACTTATACCAAAAATTCATTAATTATTTCATAATTTTTATAATATGAAGCAAAAGAAAAGAATGATCATACAATAGATAATCTTAGACAACTACATGAATCGCGAGATACTCCTAGCATTCTTGGAAGCAAAATTGTTCACCAACTCTTCATAATCAATAGTCTCCAATATAACGTTCTCAATAGCTATTATCGCCAATCCATTAAGTCTTTCTTGTGACATTGTGGACCTTAAGTAGGACTTCAACAACTTTAGCTTTGAAAAACTTCTTTCTGCAGACGCGACCGTTACGGGAATAGTCAACAAGATTTTGTAGGCAATAATTGCATTAGGAAAACAATCGACTTTTTTCAATACTTTAAAACATCAATAGGGCTCGTAATTTCACTCGGTAAGAACATGTCAAGCAGCTTTAACTCCATATAAAGTTCATGAGAATCGATATCTGATTGTTCACCAGACTTAAGTGCGGCTTCAAGACAGCGACAACATGACTTGAGATCTTTGTCATCAAATTCCTTCATTTTTTTTTGGAAACAAAAAACCAAAAATATTTTCATACTCTTTGTATTGTTGAAATCTTGTTTTAAGAGAAGCACTCGCTTGATCAACAATATATAAAAAGTAATTAACTTTAAAATTCTCCTCGGCTGAAAATACAACATCTTGATCACTTGAATTCTCATCAAATTGTTTTTTTCTACTAACCGGCCTCTTTTGAGAGAATACCGGATCAATATTCATTTCAACGGAAAGTTCCTTCGCATCATCAATCGCCTTGGAGAACCCTGTTTCTCTAAACTCCTTGAAGTACTCAATTAGCATGTTCACTTCGTTAATAGCAACATCGAGAAGCATATCTTTTGATTGTAATTTTTTGCTAACTAAATTCACCATGTACAATATTTGATACCAAATGACTATGGATACCAAAAACTCAAATCCACCAAGCTCATTATTTGCTAGAGATTTAGCTTCACTTTGGATTTTAGCATCGTTGTCTTTTTCAGCAACTTCAAGTAAAGCTTCTCTTAAATCCGGAAGTTGTTGTCTAATAGCCTTCACACTATCAACACGACTTTCCCACCGAGTGGCAGACAATGACTTTGGAGTCAAACCTTTGATATTCTCTTTCAGAATTTGCCACCTCTTAGTAGAATTGGAAAATATTGTATATACTTGTTGTATGACTCCAAAAAAATCTCTAGCTTTACTACAACTGTTAGCCATGTCACATAGTGCAAGATTAAGACTATGAAACCACATGGAGTATAAAATGCTCTAGAATTTATGTCCAAAAATCTCTTTTGAACTCCTTGATGTTTTCCTCTCATGTTTGATCCATTGTCATACCCTTGCCCCCGCATAACATCAATATCAAGACCAACAGATTTTAATTCATCGTGTGTAATATCAAAGAGCCCTTTACCAGTGGTATCATTAACATTTAAAAAACCTAAAAAGGATTCTTCAACAGTAACATCATTGGAGGAGAAATTTACATACCTCACTATCAAAGACATTTGTTCTTGGTGACTTGTATCAGGGGTACAATCAAGTATGATGGAGTAATATTTTGCTCCTTTACTTTTTTAATGATTTCTCGTTTAATTTCATCAGTTAGTAAAAGTATCACCTCATTTTGGATCTTGTGGCCAAGATAAGGTACATGGATCTCATCATTTTTGATACGACGCACATGCTCTTTCATAACCAGGTCAAACTCTTCAAACATCTCAATCGCTCCAAGAAAGTTTCCATTACTCTTTTGATATAATTTTTCATTAGTTCCACGAAATGCTAAATTATATTTAGCCAAATATTTCACTAGTGAAATAATCCTCAATAGTACTTGTTTCCAATGCTCCCTTTCTTTCTTAAATTGATCATACACCACTTTATCAATTGTTTCATTAACTTTCAATCTTTCACGCATTTCAAACCAAGTAGCTAAATTTGTGAGATGATCTAAACCAACTTCATGTTCTTTAAGTCTTGTACTAAGATGTTGCCAATCTGCATAACCTTCACTATCTAATTGACCTTTCGGGATCCCTTTTCTAAATATTTTACAACAAAAACTAAAAACTTTATCAAGCTCTTTCAAGTATACTAGCCATTCTCTGTTACATGTCTGTTTATTTGGCAGAGTTCTAGTATACATAGTTGCAGAAAACTGTCTAGAAAATCTATCAGGTTGACCCTTATCAATAGTATTTAGGACCTTTCTCTACCAAACGTTTCACCATGTTTGTGCTTAGTCCATCCCAATTTCTTGGATCGAATATATCAACATTATTACTATTAACATTAACATCATCATCATCACCATCATCTTCAATGTTATCACCATCGTCATTACCATCATCAACATCAACACGATCTCCATCGAAATTAACATTATCAACATTAACATCATTAATTTGATCTCCTTCGACATCAACACCCAAATTATCAGGAATATTATCATTATTTTGATTTTGAGAAGGAACTTTAGGTTTTTTTTGGAAACACTTATCTAGAGAACCACTATTAGCCTTTGTTGATTCTTCAATTCTTTTTCTCTTTTTACGTTTTTGACTACCAGATAAATACTTAGTAGACATTATTTCTGAAAATAAAATAACAATAATCAACCAAATACTCGATAAAATTAAAACTGTGATAAAAGAACTCTAGAAATCTAATTGAATATATCAAAACGTTGAATGAGCAATACCAATAACAATGTAAACTAGAAAAAAAATACTAATGATTATAAAAAATACTAATAATGATGAATTATAAATATTACCATTAGAGAAAAAAAAGAAACGAACCTTTTCTTATGTCTTACTTTGCTGCCGAATTGCCCAAACTCAACAAATAAATAAAAGAGGCTAAGGACTTATATATAGTAATTAAATGCGTGTTTGTGTTAGATATTAATTCTTTATGTGATATACTTAGTTTAATTGGACTTATATATTAATTTAATTAAAGATGTGTTTGACTTAGATAATTCCTTATGGGATAGACGTGTTTGTTATGCTTGAATTAAAAGGATAGGTTGAAGAATTATAATAAAGATAAAAATCAAAATTGCTAGTGCCAAGTTTCGATCTGGCCTAGCTCATAAATTTCAAGCGCCTTTACCATGTCAACCACCATTTTTTTGTTTACTTTAACTTCGACATCTCATATATATATATATATATATATATATATATATATATATATATATATATATATATATATATATATATCGGGCCCCCCAAACAATGCGGGCCTTGTGCGGTCGCACACCCGGCATATGTTAAGGGTCGGCCCTGGTAAGATTCAATCAAAACAAGCTATTATAGTAAAAGCATAGATACCTCCAATATACAAATAAACTTAGCAACACATTCTCTATTCTCTTTTTTTCCATTTATAAATTTCAATATTTATGTTGGTTTTCATTATAGGATAACAAGATGATTAGAAATCTTTTCCTTTTTTTAACTCAATTGGTCTTTTGATTTTGGAAATTTTTATCGATATATTGTTTCTTATACAAAAGCATCTCTATTATGGAATGGAGAATGATAATATCTAGGATTCATTAGAAAATCAAGAATACATTTTTAGGAGAAAGCCTTCTTGTATTGGGCATTAATATTTTTTACCGTCTGCTAGTTAGATTGGGTAGTTATTCACATTAAGAATGGAAGCTCGTTGCTTTTTTCTTTCCCGTAATCAAAATGAAATTAATTGAAGTCGTAGGTCTTATCCATTTATTAATTCGACCCAACTTGAAATTGACTTCGGTTTGTTCCCATTCACTAATTTAAAGAATGTTTTGTATCAAGCCGGAATAAATTATTCTCTAGACTGTTAATTGATACGACAATGCTATTTTTCCATCAATTCCTTTTCAGGTTTAGTCGTGATCTTCAAAATTTACTGATGGTATAGATAAAATCCTTCTCTTCATCTAATGTGTAAAAAATCTTAACCACATTTAAAAGTTGAGTACACTATCGTCAACTCAAATAGAAAATGGATGAGTTAGCAACTCAAATAGAAAAGGGATATGTAGATACAATCATAATAAAACAAAGTGATGAGATAAAAGAATTGAAGTACGAAATAAAAATATATAAAAAAAATTATCAATTTGAAACATAAGGATACCTTTTCTATATTATCCACCGCAATTAAAAATTTTAGGTATCAAAGTAAATACGAGGAACCCATCATTTGAATCAAGTTGGGTAAAATGAGATGTTTATCTTGATGAATACGTCACATATCTTCTCCTAACTAGGAAAGAGTTGTCCACGTGTTGCGGGGGTTAATTGTTTCTTTGAACCGTTAATAAGGGTAAACTAAAAAAGGGCAACACGCTTCCATTTATGACTTGTATTTTAGCATCTTATTAAGGCGATATGTTTTAAAAAATATATCAAATGAAATATATATTTCCAATTTACCCATGCTATACATGGGATGGAGGTGTTTCTCTAAAGGTCCTAATGTTGATATGTCTTCCGGTGCATATTCAAGATCTAAGGGATGCAAAGTACCCAATTATAGCATTGTACTTCCAAGCTTTTACATAATAGCACATTTAGATGCCATCACTACGATTCGGTAGGCCTTCAAAATATAATGTTGTAATATGCTAAATTTTTTCCTTTCTATTAGATTGTTCATTCCATTCCATGTATGTATAGATTTCATAAGTCATAGTAAGTTGATTACCTAAAAAGAATGCAGTCAAGGTAGTAATGCTTTGATTGACTTTCTACTATGATGTGGATGCATCTAATAGGAACTTGCACGGTGTTTTTATTAATGCATAAAAAAACTAAACATATGGAGCACCTTAAATAGTGTCCTGCTAATTGACAGCAACAAAAACTAAACAGATAACTATTATCTTCTACTTATCCAAACAAATTCTATTTAGATATATCCTAAACTACCCCTTATCATTATCCAAACCAATTACTTACCTAATCCTCCTGCGATAGACCTTACCAAATCGCTGGATCATAACAGTATCTTGGCTATTCCTTCTTCAGTCATCAATGTTATCTGTTTAAATAACTCCACAATGTATGCACCCATGTAAGAATCAGGACCACACACACATTTAAGTTTGGTACTTCCATAATCGTAATAAGTCATAAAAATAAGTTGATAGTAAATGAATGCCACTGCCAAAAAAATTAGGCGCATTTGATTTTACATGTAATACGAAATCTCCTGGTATGCCAAATATTTTGTTATCAAACTTCCAATTTTGTAGATAGCAAAGGATATAGCAAGGGTTGTGGATGACTGCAGCAATGGAAGTTTGCTCTTGGATTCTGATTTCACATCTTTTTCAACATCTATCAATATTCAAGGTTTATTTAAGATTACATCTTATAATAAACTATAATGTTTTCACATGTAATATAAATAACATGATTGAATGTGGGAAAGAGTATCATAACAAACCGGTGGTTGATATTGAACTCTCTGGAGGAGTTTTAGCAGCTAGTGCAAACAATGTAATAAAATATACTGCACGGATAACATTATCTGTAGCTAATCCAACACCTAAAACTGAAGGGGAAATCTCTGAAGTAATGACAACATAAGTGAAAGCTACAAAGTCATTAAAATAAAATAAAATAAATAAATAAATAACCCATTAGTTCTATTTATAATTATAGAATGATTCTTTAACAAACTAATTACAATGTTAATGCATGTTATAGCTCATCACCTCCACCAATATGTCCAATTCTGCATCCTTCTTGCCTAAGTGGTCGCATTTGAACCATCCAATAAGCCACTGTTCCAATTGTTGTCGCCACTAAATAATGGGCAAAAGAAAAATTAGAATGGTAATAGAAAGTAAATGAAAAAACAATATAAACAACTTTATGGTTAAAGAGTAACCTTACAATAAAGTTGTCGTTTACCCACCGAATATAAAATCTTCTGACTATTCCAACAACTTCAGTCCTCATGATACCTAAAAAAACAAAAACGTCCCCCAATTAACAGTCGTGTGATGTTTCTTGTAATAAAGAAAACTTACTTCACCATCAATTATAAAAAGCCACCTAATTAAGATAAACCAATCATTTTCACATATGATGGTTTGATGATTGAAGCGTTTATATGTTTTGGCAAACAGGTTTATGAAATTCAACGTTTAATATAATGATTTTTTTGGGACTTTTCTCACAATTTCCCATTATGAAACAATGCGTCTTTTTTGGTTTGTTCTTCAACATGAGTAAACCAATGTTTTCTATCGGTAAAGACCTTTAATATATGTTAAACTTGGTTAAATATCCTTCTCTTTAGCATGATTACTTTTGGCTATTAGTTTTTTTTACAAAGACCATTTTGCCTTTGAATCCAACAAAACAATATAGAAGAAGATTCCAAAGTTAGAACTGACACATATAACCCAAACCAACCTATTTTAACAAAAATGGGTTCAATTTGACCTGTCAAAATGAAAGCAAGAAGGAAAAGATAAAACACAAGCATCGAATCTATATAATATAACTTACCGAAAGCCTGACCAAGATTCTTATGAGCAAAGTGGTTGTTGAGAAGGGGTTTCTCAAATGTCAAAGAAAGTTTGTAATCAAAGCTAAAATAAAAACAAAAGTCAAAAAAAGTTGCAGGTTAGTTCTTTCTGTAAGTAATAAGCAATATATCAGGGTATAAAACCGTTAAGTCACCTGTCCCCGAACAAAGAACATGGGACAAATTGTTTCCTACGGTTAATAGAAACCAAGCAATATTTCAGTTTCTTGATTTCATAATTCATAAAAGAGGTTAAAAAGATAATATTAAACACTAAGTGAGCACAAAATTAAGATTACCCTAAATAATAGATTTGAATAATAATTAAAAGATCTTGTTTAAGCATTTTATAGAATAGTTGGTGTGCAACATGGAACTTACTTTGAAATCTCATAACCAACTGGGTGGGTATAACTGAATTGTATTCATGGGGTATTATTAGCCATCCTCCACCCACAACCTGAAAATAATAGAAAGTAAAAAGAATTTATATTTCAAGTTATGGAAAAATTGGTAAGCAATTGTAGAAATTTCTGCAAAAAGGCGTCTTGCAAATAACATCTGATAGGTTTTGGTTTCATAAGCGGTTTCCCTAAAAGAAAGTACAGGTTGGGGTTTAGAAATCATAATTCCATCAGACCTTATTCAAAATTTTATTGGACCTTCAAATAACAATAAAAATGTAAGAACCAAGCACAAATTTAGAAGATAATCACCTGATTCGAAATCCTCATATGGTCGATTTTAAGAACTAAGCAGGGTAATTATGAAGCCCATGATGGTGGTGGCGAGAAGTCGGGTGTGTATTTCCTCCGGTCTCTCACACATGCTCGCAAATTGTTGGAACATAAGGCTTTGTCAAGATGAAAGCTCCCAAGAGTAAAGCTGCAGGGTAGAACACCGCCGCTGTTGAGCGCCACCAATTGTGCAGTTATGGTTGTGGTTCTGTGATTGACGAGCGGAGACAACAGATAACGTAAGATTTGGAAGATGCATGGAGTCGAACCGTAGAACCCTTTAGGAAATCGAAACCCACTCTCAAATTCCTTTGTAATTTGAACATACCCTCCCCAAAATCAAAAAGCTTCGTTGAGAGTATGTCCGGGTAGCCATCTGATATGCACAAAAAAAAAATGAGATGGAGGGGCGACGTTCTTGACGATACGTTTTACAAAATCGCATGATTTCATTGGACGATAAAGACGGTGGTCAGCAAGGCGGTGGAACCGGTAAAATCAAAAGGGGAAGTCGGTTCGAGGGAGCCAGCGAAAAACTAAGTGCACAAAAAAAAAGTGTCAAAAGTCCAAAAACAGAAAATTTGGTGGCCAAATGTGAAAGGGCAAAAATGTACTGTACCTAAGGCTCCCGAAAATTAAGTATATATATAATTGAACATATAGACTCAAACGCCGCCTCTCCAAGAGGCCACTGCTTTATTTTATTATTTAGTAGGTCTTTTTTTAAAAGTTGTGTTATAAGTATCAATTTTTTCTTTAACTCACAGGAGATCTAAAAACATTATTAATATATTCGTATTCAAAGGATACACAACATTATGGATATATATAGAAATTACCTTTTTTAATTCTGCTAATTAAAAAATACTATAATATGAAATGACCTTAAAAAGAGTAACAACAATGGCAATTTATGTAATTTTATAATTACAAGTTATCCATATTTGTAATTTTTTGCATTCCATGCTATTACATATGGACAACTTTTTTTAGTATTTTCATTTGGTCGACACATGTACTGTTTTTGTTATTTTATATTACACAAAGTCCATTTCGGCAATTTTGTATTACACCATTACACATGAATTATTTATGTAAATTTGTTATTAAGTAGAGACTATTCCTATAGTTTGTATTATAAAGTGAACATTTATGTAAGGTTGTAAATTAAAATAATTTAAAACAATAATAAATAAATAAATAAATAATTTGTAGAAAGAATAAAATGAACAGAAATAATAACAACATAAAATCAACTTGAAAAATAATTAACTGAAAAAAACCTATTTGATTTACGTATAATTACTTTGTATGACAATTTGTATTTGTATTTTTAAATAATTATTGTATGATTTTGATTTTGTAGAACAATTCGTATGGTTTTTATAATTATTCAATAACTCCATCTATCACAGTATAGAACAACAGGGTAATATGGTCATTTTTCATCATTCAACAAAGTCAGTCAGATATATATTCGCACATCATGGTTTCTTTCCCAGAAAACTTTCAGATACAGTACTTTTTCCAGACAATACTTTCCCGGACAGCAACTATAAAACAGGACCTAAGGTTAACCTCATTGGCAAATAAAATTGTGTTTGGCTGGTTAAAAAGTATTAAAAAAAGGAAAGAAATCCTTGAAAACCCACCGATGGATGGGTTTGGTGCACAAAACGCGAGTCGGTCTTTTTATTTTGTGAGTAAATTACACGAATGGTCCCTATGGTTTGGGATAATTTGCAAGTTTGGTCCATAACTTAATTTTTTAACTCAGAAGGTCCCTAATGTTTGCTTTTGTTACGCGTTTGGTCTCTGTCTTACCTAAAACGACTATTTTTCCCTTGATTTTTTAATTTATTTAAATAAACACATCCTAACCCCACCCCTTTCACCTTACCTTACCTATCTCACCATATTTCTCTATTTAACTAATAGTCTTTTTAGGTAAGATAGGGACCAAGCATGTAACAAAAACAAATCGTATGGACCAAGAGTGTAACAAAAACAACAGTAGGGACCTTCCGAGTTAAAAAATAAGTTAGGGACCAAACGTGAAAATTATCCCAAACCATATCGACCATTCGTGTAATTTACTCTTATTTTGTATTTAACTACAATATGGCTATACGAAAAGGATAATTAATTTTCTTTTGAAATAGTTTGGTATGTATAAAATCTAAATTATCTAAGTTTAAAAAATATTAAATTTTATAACTTCTTTTTCTGTACATATTAAATACAATATTGACATGTTTACGTATTGATTTTCTATTCTTAATCTATTTTGAAATATCAATTTAATGTCAACACAAATAATTATTTTTTATACTTTTAATAGTTTTTAAAAAAATAAAATAAAAATCATAAATCAATAAACTTGTTATTTGTTCATATAATTTTTTGGTATTCATCCTCTAATCTGATAAGTAAAACCAATTTTGACACGTGGTATTCTCTAAGTCCTCCCCCATCGATTTTTCTCACTCAAAATGTCAAAGTGAATTTCCCCAAATGTCGTCATGCTTCGGCTTTAATACATATGCATTGACGTTTGAATTTATCAGCAATCAGTTTCGAATTATAACAAGAAATCAAGAATTCCATAGCAAGAAATCAGGAATCATAATCATATCCAAATTTAATCACCAATTCTTGAAGGTAGATTCTCTCTTAAACCCTAATCCTCTTCCAACTCCATCAATGGTTTGTTTTAAGAAACGAGTTCGAAACGAAGCATTAAGTGCAATCATAAGAAATAGGAGAAATTATCACAGAGTGTTAAGTGAAATCAACAATTCTTTTTTCATCGCAGATGAACGAAGCATCGACATGAAAGAAATGGCGTTCGATTCCATCAATCAGGTGAACTTAAATTAGGTATTGCAACAAAGAAGAATGAGAAAACTCATTGTCCTCCACTGCTAACAATAAGATGGAGTTATCGACAAAGTTGTGAGTGGAATATGGTGTGATATAGGCTCAAGAACACAAAAACACTCAACATTTTTTTTCTAGAGAATAATGATTTAAAGGGATTGAAAGAACAAATTAATTATCCTTTTCAAAAGAAACTTAGTCCAGAAAACCCTAACTCGAAACCCTAGCCCATTTTTGTGTTCTTGAGCCATTGTTGTTTGTTTTTGGTGGTTTTGAAGCTTAAGAAGGAAGAGGAAGCTTAGGAGGTCAAGAGGAAACAAGTAGATCTAGATTTTGTGCTCCATTTCCAGCTCATTTGAGGTATAAAGTTTATACCTTTTTCATTCATCTATTAGATCTCTTCTTGGAGTAGTTTAGGGCTTTAAGGAGACATTATTGGGACCATTCATGGATGCAACCATGTTTTGGGATTTTGACTTCAAATCTAGAGTCTTTGAGGGACTCCATGGCATAAAGGTGCCAACTTTATGGCCATGAGAGTCCCATGCATCCTATGAACCACTTTTTAGGGCTTCTTGAGCAAAATAGCCCATGCATACACGTAAAGTTAGAAACTTTACGTGTTATATTAACCCTAAGAGGCAAGATCTATGTTTCGGATGCGTTAAGCCCGAATAAAATCGACTGTATAGTCTTGTATCATGGGGGGACTCGACGATTCGTTCTTAGGACTCAGCGAGTCAGTTCGTGGTTCCCCCAATATTCTCTGTTACTTAGCAACTTGTTGAGTCTAGAAGATGACTCATCCAGTCAGACGTGTTTTGGACTTAAAGATCAAGAACTCGACGAGTCCAAGGATGAACTCGCTGAGTCAGTGAGCAAATGTCCCAACTGTATGAAGGTAAACTCGATGAGTCCAAGGAAGGACTCGACGAGTTCAAATGGAAAGTCCCGATTCTATCATATAGAGAAACTCCACGAGTTAGAGGGTAACTCGACAATTCAGATCACGAATTTGAGATTCTCTGAATTATGGAACTCGATGAGTTGATGGACCAACTCGGCGAGTTGAGTCAATCAGGATGTTGACTTTGAACAGGGCGTTGACTTGACTTTGACATTGACTATTACCCAATATTGACCATTAAAGGGGATATGAATGTGAAGGAGTAACCAAGGAGACTGCAATGTGTAGGAGTTTGAGGAGAGTTGTAACATCCGGGATTTACCAGGTATTAATATTAATTATATTATTGAGTAATGGGTTAATTTGGTGTGGGCCACGACCGTTGGGCTTCAAGAATTGGGCCGAGAAGGACATTACGCGGGGCGTACCAGGCCAGGTACGCACAGCGTACTCAAGAGAATTAAGTGGGGAGGTCATACACGTACGCCCAGTGCACCAAAGGGTACCCGTAGCGTATGCGCATAGGTCCTAAACCCTAAAATTAAAGGTTTGATCCCTATATAAAGGACCTTATGTCTTTGGACCAGCCTCCTTATCACCCTTAAGCAGCCACCTCGAAAACCCTAACCCACTCTTTTGTATTTTTGCCATTTGAGAGCTTCTTTATGTGATTTTGGTGTTCTTAGAAGAAAAGGAGGTTGAGGAAGAGGCAAGGATTCAAGAGGAGCTTGTAGATCCAGGAGATTGGCATCATTTCTGACTCTTTTAAGGTATCAAGTTCCAAACTTGACCATTGCTTGCTTAGATTTGTTTATAGGAGTGTTTAAGCTTTTGGACTCCATTGTTGAAGCTTATTGCATCTTGATGATTTTAGACCATCAGAGCTGTCCTTTTGGGCTCTTAGAGGCACTAAGAGTCATAAAAATCGGACCTTGATGGTTAAGCCACAACCATGCATGTGTTTGATGGTCATAAAGCTTGTTAAAAGGACCGAAATCATGTTTTGACCCCAACCATGCATGCAAGCACATAAAGTTTGTGACTTTATGGATTATGAGGTCTTAAAGGACCTGGATCTACATTTTGGACATGGAGACTTAATGGATTAAGTCACAAATGAAGTCCCAAGAAAGTTGGCTAGTACGCTAAGCGTACACCATGATACGCTATGCGTATAGGGTCAACTTCCCGTTTGCGGTCAAAGCCCCGTACGTACGGCGTACGTGCCATGTACATCGCGTGTACACATGCAGAGTGGCTACTTTGGGCTTTATGGGCCTTAGAGGGTAAGGCCTGGACTATTCGGCCCCATGGCCAACTGTGGAGTATAGTTTTGGGCCTGGGAATTGGGAATTAGAAGTATTTGGCCTTTTGGGCCATATTGGGCCACTCGATATTATTCATTTTGGGATAAGGACTTATTGGACTTGTGAAAAGGCCCATTTGAAGAGTTGGACCCAATTTAGAAAATCGATCCATTAGTGGGCCCTTAGAGAGCCTTTGATGGGTCATGGGTGCACTAGGTATAATAAGTTAGAATTAGGCCTTAGGAATGGTTCAAGTTAGTCCAAGGGGGGTAAAATGGACATTTTACCCTAGGTAGTGTTATAAATTCTGATTGAGTGTTATTATGATTATGCTAGTCGGGAGTCATCGGAGCAGCTGTTAGAGATTACTTCCCGTGAGATTCGATACTCAGCTTTACAAGGTGAGTTACCTTCCAGTAGAGGTGGGTTTGAGGCCACAATGTCGGCCCACTAGTAGGAGCTCTTTGTTAGACGATTGTCTTTGTTGTAATTATCCGGTATGCCACTATCTGATATGCTTTATATGCTAGGATGATATGATATATACGTTAGTAATAGTAGGGGTGAAATAGTCCCCGGTTACCGGTTGAAAGATACCGAAGGGGTAGACAGTGCCCATGCATGCCTAACAGTATGTTCATGATATGTTATTATATGGTAGTGGTAGGGGTGAATTAGTCCCCGGTTACCGGTTGAAAGATACCGAAGGGGAGGTCAGCTCCCGGCTACCGGTTGAAAGATACCAAAGGGAAGTCCAGCTTCTAGTTATGTCGGTCAAATACCGGTTGAATGATATCGAGGGATAGGCAGTATATGTTTATGTTATGTGGTATGATGGGGGAACTCACAAAGCTTTGTGCTTACAGTTTTCAGTTTTGTTTCAAGTACCTCTTCAGCGAAGGGGAAGGAGCTGGCACGGTAGCAGCGCATCGCACACACATGATTTCTGCATTTTGAGATCCATGGGATTGTACTCTGACATTATTACTATTTTGATGATATGGTTGAAACATATGACTATGGTTTTATAATTTGATATGATTCGATGATGTCTTCAGTAAACAATGTTATAAGTTACCTAATTAAAAATGAAATTTTTGGTTGTGAAAATTGGGATGTTACAAGTTGGTATCAGAGCCTTGGTTTGAGGGATTCAGACACACCTTCAGGGGTGTCTAGACTCAAATGGAGGGTTTCAAAGATTTTTTCAAGAAAATAATTTTTCTAAAAACTTAAAATAAAAAAGTTTGAGAAAGAATAAGGTGTGTGATGCGTGCAACCGGCCGAAGCCATTCAGAATTGGGAAGCGCCTCGCAATGCTTCCGAAATTCGCAGTTTCATGGATCTTGCGGGTTATTACCGGAGATTTATTAAAGACTTTTCTCGTATAGTTGTACCTCTCATTAGTCTTACTCGAAAGGAAGAAAAGTTCGAATGGGGTGAAGCCCAAGAAAAAACTTTCTCAGCTTTAAGAGATCTTTTGACTCATGCTCCAATCTTATCGCTTCCAGAAGGTGATAATGATTTCTCCGTATATAGCGATGCTTCTGGGTTGGGACTCAGTTGTGTGTTGATGCAACGTGGTAAAGTAATAGCCTATGCCTCAAGACAACTGAAAGATTATGAAAAGAATTATCCCACCCATGATCTCGAACTCGTTGTCGTGGTATTTTCCTTGAAACTTTGGAGGCATTACCTTTTTGGTACAAAATGCCAACTTTTGACCGACCACAAGAGTCTCAAGTATATATTCAGTCAGCAAACTCTGAATATGAGACAACAACGAGCCATGGAGCTGATCAAAGACTAGGACTGCGAAATCCTGTACCATCCTGGAAAGGCCAATGTGGTTGCCGATGCACTTAGCAGGAAGGTTTATCGAAATAATATGTGTTATACTATTACTCACACTACAGTGAAGTTCACTATCCTAGATGAACTAGATAAGTGGCAAGTTGAGGCCTTAAAGCCAGAAAATGTGAAGAAGGAAGGGATGGTACATTATGTTTATGTTTTACTTGATGATCCACGAGGATTAAAAGTATTTAAGAACCAGCTATGGATTCCAAATATTGGTGGATTAAGATAGAAGATTTTAGATGAAGCCCATAAGTCTAAGCTATCAATACATCCTGGTACAAGTAAAATGTACTATGATGTAAGAGATTATTATTGGTGGCCTAGATTAAAGAGAGACATTGGAAGATATGTACAGGAATGCTTAATATGTTTACAAGTTAAAACAGAGCACCAAAAACCATACGGAACCCCAGAAAGTCTTACTGTTCCTGTATGGAAATGGGAAGAGCTATCCATGGATTTTATTACCAAATTGCCAAAAGACTGCTAGACAGCATGATAGCATTTGGGTAATCATTCACCGCCTGACTAAGAGTGCACATTTTCCCGCCATGCGTGAAACGGATCCAATGGAGAAATACGCACAAGTATACTTGGATGAAATTGTTGCAAGACATGGTGTGGCGCTAAAGATCATTTCCGATCGTGATACTCGCTTCACTTCTCACTTTTGGGCGAGTATGCAACGTGGATTGGGATCTCGAGTTGCTCTCAGCACAGCTTATCATCCCTAGACAGATGGTCAAACGGAGAGAACAATCCAAACAGTTGAAGATATGCTTCATGCATGTGTCTTGGAGTTCGGTGGTAACTGGGATAAATACTTACCTCTTGTTGAATTCACGTATAATAACAGTTACCACGCTTTAATCAAAATGCCACCATATGAAGCATTATATGGTCGCAAATGTCGTAAGTCGTTATGTTGGCGTGATGTAGGACAAAAGATCCTTGGAGGTCCTTAAATGATTCAAGACACTACTGACAAGATTCAAATCGTACGATAAAGAATGAAAGCGGCCCAGGATCGACAGAATTCCTATACAGAAAAGAGGAGGCGGCCCATAGAATTTCAAGTGGGTGATTTTGTGATGCTGAAGGTATCCCCATGGAAAGGCCTTATGAGATTTGGGAAGAAATGAAAGTTTAGTCCTAGATTTGTTGGACCTTTCAAAATCATCCAGAGAATTGGAAAGCAAGCATACCACTTAGAATTGCCTGAAGATTTAGCAGGTATTCATGATGTGTTTCATGTGAGTTATATGCGCAAATGCTTGAGTATCTATGATGAGACAGTTCTATTATCTGAGGTGAAATTGGATAATAAATTAAGATATGTCGAAGAGCCTGAAGGGATCGTGAATGAAAGAACAACTAATCTACGCAACAAACAAGTAGAATTAGTGCTTGTCAAGTGGAAACACCATCGAGGCCCAAATTATACTTGGGAAAATAAGAATGAGATAAAAGCAAAATATCCCCATTTGTTTTAATCGATGTAATTTCGGGGACAAAATCCTCAAAAGGAGGAGGTATTTGTAACATACGCGTTTTTAAATCGTGTTTTATAATGAATAATATTATGAAATACTATGTGAATTTGAGTATTGAATTCTAACAGATAGTTTTTACTAGAAATGAAGTAAAACTATGTTTAGAAACACTCAGAAAATATTGGAAGTCTTATGAGATTCCAATTAAAAGTCAAATAGAGAAAATATAAAATTTCAAATAAGTAAAATTTTATTATTGAAAGTTGTAGATAATCTCATTAGAAACTTGTAGGCAAAAACCTCGTCGAAATTCGAGTTATAACGAAGAAGTTATGGTCAATCGAAGATCCGCGACAAAACCGGCACGGCGCCGAATGACATAAAAAGTGATTTTTTGATAAAATACTTTTTAACCTTAGTGATCTAAATGAAAGTCTTAGTATTCGTTAAACCGATAAGTTCGATAAAAAGAACGCCAAAAGCTGACTTCATATGAGGAAGTTTTGATTATTCTAAGTTTCAGCTTAGCAGTAGACAGCTAAAAACTTGAATTTTAGATCGAGTATTTTTTAGCCGACACAACCTAAACGAGAATTGAAGATCTCGTCAATAGTAGTACAACGGTAAAAAGTCTGACAAAAACGGATGTCGGATGAAGAAGTTATGAATTTTTAATGGATTTTCCTGTCCCGGTCTGTTAAAAATAATAATATTAAAAATAAAGTCAAAATTAGCCGACGAAGTCTAAACGAAAGTTGTAGATTATTTTCCGCCTACACGTGCGTATAAAAAACGTAAAAAACGGAGCTCGTATGCGAACGTTATGATTTTCGAAAGTTTTTGGCACAAAATCCGAGATTTTGTGGATAATACCGGACATTTTCGCAGATCCGTCGCGTAGCACCCATGTCCTCCTCTGATTGGTCCGAAGCGAGGTCCACTGCGCATCCGACGCGCCTTTTGGCGTCCTAGGCGATGTCTAAGACGCCTCACATAGACGTGTGTCCTTCACTGCTGTTGCCACCGAGATGCTCGCTCCTGACTCTCCTTCTTTGGCCGACTTCGGATTCGCCCCTATAAATAGAAGGTTGCGAACCAGCCCGGGTAAAATGGAGAAATTGCCATTTCTGGCCCCTTGTTCCATATTTTTATTATTTCCACTTCCCCCGAAGCCCCGGTATTATTTTTAAAGCCCGGAATACGTCCCGAAGTGCCCGGAGAGCCCGAGAAATTATTCTTTTCGGTTTGAAGCTCTATCCTTGCAAGGCCTATTTTTAAATAAATCTCTCGGTTTTCAACGACGAAAGCTATTTATAGGAACGAAGTGCTGCCCAAATTACTATTTTGACCCCCGGTTAATTCAAGGTGAGTTCAATATATAGGAACAATTATATATTATGTGTTATATGTGCTATGTGCTTTTCAGTATTATTATTCTGGGTTATTTTCCCGTGTTATTTTATTCGCTATTTTTATAGCAAAAGTAATACCTTTGACCATGTGATCAGTGAAAGGACTTAGATTCACATTGGCACTGGTACGTAGCCTCTGGCCATGTAGAGCATGTCTCCGTAAGAGAATGACTTCTATTCTATGGCATTGGCAAATGGTTAGACAGGGCTATAAGCCTGAAATCTACCAAGATGTTAATTAGAAATTTTATGTCTTCTATGCCATTTGGGCCGTAGCTTTATTGATGTATATCAAGTATGGAAATTGTTATGTCTCATTGATTGTATACCTTTGAAAGAAGTCATTGATTGATATGGAAAGCTTAACACATGATTCACATATGCCTTTGTTGTTCCTTGTTTCTCTTTGCTTCTGCCATATTGAAGTGTATATATATATATATATATATATATATATATATATATGGCATAACGTTATATTATATCTATTATTGAACTCACTAAGCGTCACCGCTTACCATATAAATATTTAACAATTGCAGGAGATAAGTAATCAATATGATTGTATACTGTTGGAAGATTTAGAATAGTTTGTAATAGTACTTTTGTACTTCAGTTTATGTTTGTATAAATTACAATATCTTGGGTAGTCATGTAATATATAACACTTTGTAATAGTCGGTTTGTATCCAGTAGTTTATAACCTCTTTATCAATGTAAGATATTGTTTTTTATAAATATGCAAGTAGCATGTTTTGGAGTAACTATATAGTCAAGCATGAAAGTTTGGGTATTTCAGAAATACGTACGAAAGTAAGGAAGGGTCTTTCAATGGTCCATTTCCTGTAAGATGCATATTCACCCCACTTTCAGATGTTTCATGAATCGATGCAGATTTTTTGTTATGTGGTGCAATTTCTGATTCTTGATCCAACTACAACCAAAGTCTAACCTATCAATTTTGCAACATGTAACCTTCATCTAACCTATCAATTTTGCAAGAGCATCGATTACAGTCCATGTGTTTTTCTTATTCTGATAGATTATTGGTATTTCTAGTTTTTTTTCTTTCATTCTTTGTGTAGTAATCATTTCCTACCAACTGTTCGCTAAAATGGCTTAATTAAATTTTTTGTCCATTTCCATTGACTCTTCATCACTCTTTTACTTTAATTTAATTTTAGTATATTACAGATTTTCTGCACTCGATTTCTTAATTCAAGTTCGGTATACTTGCATTTTATTTTTAAATGGCCATACAACTTAGATGATAAAAAAATATGCAGGAGATGTTTGATAGACTTTCTTCCTAAGACCTTGTTTACCTTTTATAATATTTTTGTTTATTTCATTTTACTATAAGCTGCTATTAAGTTCAAATTTTTGACCTTGATTCCCCCTCTTCATTTTCCAGTTTAAAGGTCTGGGAGATTGTCTCAGAAGCAGGTTATACTAGAATGTGAGACTGAATTTTTATATCAATCGTATATGTGTATGCACATCTGATATAAAATACATCTTCGTAGTTATTCATTCAAAATACATCTTTGTGTTAACATGATCTTTTCTTGCGTTTATATTTCAAATGTTTTGTTCGTTGGGTATATTCTTGATAATACAGATTCTTTAAGAATATTCAAAATCATTTTGCAAGAATAGTTTATTCTGTGAGAATATTATTGTTGTATTATGATAGAATTGTAGTTAATTAGTTATATGTTTAATGTGCAGTTGTTACAAGTGTATCACTACAAAATATTTGGCAATGAATTTGTGATAGAAATGGCTTGAAGAATGGCTTGAAGACCTAATGGGAAAGGCTCCTTGTATAAAATCATTCTCATGCAATACAATCCTGATAGAATGTCAATCTCACAAAATGTCAATCTCATAGAATGCTAACATATTTTGAAGTGGCTTAGAGGTCAATTGTAACATCCGGGAATTTAGGTATATCTATTTAACCCTTCCTCTTCTCCAAATTGTCAAGAGAAGCCCCTTACTGGAAAATGTTGCCAAGGAGTACGTTGGGTCTACTGAAGAGTACGCTGCGCGTACTCATTCGCTTATACGCGGACTCCATGAAGTACGTTGGGCGTACTAAAGTTACGTTGGGCGTAACCGGCTATCACACCCCAAAACCAAAGGCGGAAACGTTCTGGGGCGGAGGACGTCATGAATATCGCAACCAATGTACATAGTAAGCATAGTAAACACAAAACTTTACATTACATAGATTCATTTACATTGTCTGAAAACAAAGAGTTACATGTGTTATGCATATATATATATATATATCATATGAACAAAAGTAAAGACGTGTCTTCTACGTACTCCGTCTTCGCCAAAAGGATCGTTGGGTACCTGTCTAATGTGGACCTAAGAATACAAGCAGTTTGAAAATCAGCATAAAGCTGGTGAGTTCATAAGAGGTTTGTTTTCTGAAAATGTACAAGTTTCCTTTGGTTTTCCGAAAAAGTTTGTTATCCAAGAAAATCCCATATTTTCTTATAAGTATAGTTGAGTTTGTTATCCCAGGAAAAACCCTTATTTTCCTTAAAAGTAAAGTTTAGTTGTCCATTAGTTACACGGTAGTTAAGAACAGTTCAGTTATCCTAGGAAAAACCCTTATTTTCCTAAAAGTAAAGTTTAGTTATTGAATCCAAATGTAATGTACAAATATCTATCATACTTGTCGTATAGTTAGGTATTCTGATATCCTAGTTTTCCTACAATCGAATGTATCCAAAGGCGTGCTTTCGTATTCGTATTCGTATTCGTATTCGTATTCTATTCCTAACTATACTTTCGTATTCGCTCTGTTTCTAACTGTACTTTCCTATTCGCTCTGTTTCTAACCGTACTTTCATATTCACTCTGTTTCTAACTGTACTTTCGTATTCACTCTGTTTCTAACTATACTTTCGTATTTGTATTCGTATTCGTATTCATATTCTATTAGTATTAATCCTAATTGATGATTAGTATGAATTATTCTTAAATTATGAAATATAACATAGATTATAACACTTTATCAGGAAATCTATGATTAGTCTGAAAGCTAACTCTGCAATTTGAATTATTGGTTAACACAGTTTTCGATATTAAAAACATACAGAATATAAACATTTGAACTGAAATAATAAGTTTGAGTACAAGATTTCCTTGTACTTTTGCTTGTATTCACTTCCAATCGTCAGTATTATGTATGTTCTTAAAACATGTTTAAAACTAGTGCAACTCGAGTCTTATCTTTTGCGAGATCCCGTCAGTTAAGGGACCCTCGTGCTGCGTATACTTGCCTTTTGTAGTATACTTTGTTCGCAGCAGTATTCCTGTAGTTACTCTAAAGTACTATAACTCTGTTAAAAATTTGCACTATTGTGTTTTGTCTGTAACACCGTTATGATCAAATTTAGTGCCTTATTTCCACGTGATTCCGATTTCATCATACGATCAGAGTCTATTTGATCCGCACAATACCAGTTTCGTGCGTAAATCTCTTTCTCCGAAATCATCTTTCTAACGAAACTATCACTTCAGAACTCTGAAGTACTCATGCGTAGAGTACCTCATGTTTCTTACCCTTTCCAAAGAAACCTCAACAAACCTCCACGAAGTACCACTCGTGTAGTACGTCAAGTTCAATCTAAAGACCCACAGTTTCAATCTTGATTATATACGACTCGTATACCCGAGACTGTGATTGATGAACCTGGTATGGGTTCTACTATGAACTTCAGGACGGAGACTGCCCAAGATTGAGAGTGATCATGCTTCCATGAGAATAAACTTAGAAATACCTATCCTTTTCCCTAATTCATGAGTAGTCATACTTTCTTTTAGATCTTCATGACATCTAATCACCCCCAAGGTTTTGACATCATAATCAGTAGGAGTTGGTTAAGTCTACATCGAGCCAACATCAGGTGCTTTGATAAAGCAGTTCATCTTAACCTCCCTATCAAAGAAACTCTTATTATTTACAAAGACAAATCAAGTACGAACCTTCGCATCATTTCGTGTATTTAAGCTCAAAAGCGCTTACGAAGGGAATATCACACATTCCTTGCACACATCGTCGATACGAGCCAAGAAATAAAAGACATTCAGAACATCCCAAAAGTACGCGACTTTCCCAACACCTTTCCAGAAGAACTACCGGGATTACCACCACAACGTCAATTCGAGTTCAGAATCGACTTAGTTACAAGGGCTACCCCAGTAGCCAAATCACCTTATCGTCTAACTCCAACTAAGATACTGGAACTTCCCAGACAGTTTAGCGAACTCCTCAGAAGAGGATTCTTTAGGCCAAGTTTCTCATTTAAAGCTTGCTATACATGTTTATATCAAAGAAAAGTCCCAAGAACACCAAGATAAAGGTGTTCACGGTTTTGGTAGCAAGGGTACACAAACATGATCATACATTGCTAGTAAACTACTATAGGAGTAGTTTAGGAAGATACTAATACTATTACTAGAACAATGAAACCTACAATGAGTCAATTCATACATGAGTCAAAGGATACAATGCCCTTGGGTAGCAAGGGTATACAAACATGTTAACACTATGACGAGAAACAAACGATAGACACTATGATGAGAAACAAACATACAGGCTACACAGAGAAAGAACTCACAATACAGCTAGCACACATATACATTAACATAGTTATGTGAGCCATTAAATAGGGCATGGCACTACCTGCCATGACTGTTTTTGTATCAGAATCTCCTTAATTGGGGAGCGTATGAGTTTGTGTATAGATCTATACTGGATTGACTATCCTACACCTTGTTGCTCGCTACAGTGGAACTTGCAAGTCTACGGGTGCCAAACGTCATTTCTACGGCATCTTACATTGTCGTTTTACTATTGAGTCAGTAGCAAGATACAGGCCGATCACATGTTACCTTAAAATTTACAATTGTTTAAGGTATTTAGTACATCAGTAGTTACTTAATACAACACTACAGTACTATAATATTTTCCCCATTACATTCACTTCGTGAACATGCACACGATGCCAGTAATGTAAAAACTATATTTTTGGTTAATGATAGTCGGAATTGGGAAAATACACACTCTTACATGAGACACACACAGACACTAGATGCCTTGGTAGAAGGCTACTTTAGTAGAAAACATAGGGTTTTCTAGGAGAGTTCAAACAAATACAAACTTCACAAAACTTACACATTACATCTTACAAATGCTTTCATACGAACACATACACTAATATACGTATGATCTCACCAGCTTTAAAGCTGATACTCGCTTTCAAAATAACTTGTATTCTCAGGTCACCAGTAGACAGGTACATGTGCCGGGTTTTGAGAAGAAGGAGCTCGTTCAAGACTCCTCTTTTATTTTGATGTATATTATTTTTGGTGTCTATATAACTTGACAGAACACACTTGTATGAAATTATATTATTAATGCAATGGATGATGTTGTTGCTTGTTTACTACTTTGCATTGTTATGATAATGTACATGACGTCCTCCACCCTAGAACGTTTCCGTCGTTTATCGGTTTTGGGGGTGTGACAGGTAGGTTGGGGAACTCACTAAGCTTCATGCTTACGGTTTTCAGTTTTGGTTTCAGGTACTTCAGGTAGCGGAAGGAAGAGCTCGGGGTGATCGCATGGCACACACCATAGACTAGACAGCCTGGGAATGTTTTACTCTGATAATGAAAATATGTTTTGGAATTAATACTCTGATTATGTTATGGATTGATAAATGTGTTTTAAGTAATGTTTTATAAAAGAAATTTTTAGTCTTGAAATTTGGGGTGTTACATATATAAAGAAGGCTATGGCCTTATCCTCAGCCACCATTTAAGTGAGTGAAACCCTAAAAGAGAGCCAACCTTCGTTCTAAGTTGATGTGAGTGTTTTTGGAGCTAAAAGTGCCTTTATGTGTTAGTAAAGAAGAAGAGGAGATTCTTGTGAAGGCTAGAAGTTGGAGTGCAAGCTTGGATCTGAGTTCTATAGAGGGAGAAGCTTCACTTGGAGGTAAAAAGCTCATAACTTTCCTTTTTATTATGGTTGTGTGCTTCTTGGACCAATTTTTAGGGTTTTTTGGTCCCAAGATGGAGACTTTTTTAGCAAATGGTCTCCATAAGCTAGAATCTGCCTTATTTCAGTGTATTATGTGTTGTGGGTTCATAAAAATCCAATCTTGGACGTTGAGGCTAAGTCATGCATGAGATTAGGACTTAATGGGGAAAAATGTTATATGTTGGAAGTGGTTGGTGACCTTTATAGCCATGCAAAGGCTTAAAGGTTTCGACTTTATGACTAGAGCCTAGATCTGTGATATGAACCCATGACTTAACCTGTTCAGACCAAAAATAGAGGAAGGATAAGTCTGGGACTTACGCTGGTCGTAAGTCTCAGAACGTGTGGCGTAGTAGGTTGAGGTCCCCGATGAGTTTTAGGCGCGCTTGAGTACGCTGAGCGTACCAAGGAGGTACGCCCCGCGTAACTCCTTCTGTGGGCTTTTGAGTTATGTTTTGGGCCTTGAGTGTTGGGCCTGGAGTTTGGGCTTCATGCAATAGAGTCTTGGACCAGAGAAGTGTATATATGTGCTTTGGGGCCCTTGGGTTGGGCTTGCCTTTTTGTTTGGGAATGGGGTCGTGTGTGGACCCATTTATTATTGGGCCTTGGTGGGCCCAGTGGTTTAGGGCATTAGTGGGCTGGTAGGTGGTCTATCTTTAGACCCAATAAGTGAGAGGTTGGACTTAGCTCCTAATTGAGATTATTGTGGGTTTGGCACAGACTTAGAGGCCGGTGCGTAGCAGCAGTGTTTATAGGAGTTGTTCTTCATCCGAGGTGAGTCTTCTCACTATACTTTACCTAAAGTGGTAATTAGAGTTATGTGACAGAGTATTTTGTATGTTATTCATATGATGTGATACACTGCATTATTTCCATGTCATTTATGTTATGTATGTTACAGAGTTTATAGAGTTAGGACCGGAAGGTCCACAGAGTTGGGACCAGAGGGTCCACAGAGTTATGGGACTGGAGGG
The DNA here is from genome assembly GCF_051521515.1 of Lactuca serriola. Lineage (NCBI taxonomy): Eukaryota > Viridiplantae > Streptophyta > Magnoliopsida > Asterales > Asteraceae > Lactuca > Lactuca serriola. The sequence goes on along the minus strand of NC_136411.1, from coordinate 366,096,192 downwards.
TCCCACTGAGACACATTGACCAAAGGTTCAAACAGAGTTATAGCCTCGAGTGGCTAATATGTGTTGTATGTGGTATTTTGGGGAACTCACTAAGCTTCGTGCTTACCGTGTTATGTGTTATGTGTTTCAGGTTTTCTTTTCTAGATCGCGGGACGACACCGGCTTAATTGTACACACCAGAGAAAGAGTTAAGAGGATCCTGGATATGTTATGAAGAGTATGCATTTTAAAAATGAAAATTTGTTTTAAATTTTCACGTCGTTACATCAAGCATACACAAGACATCTAGAAACGAAACAAGAAAATGAATGAGGATTCTTTCAAGAATGTCGATATTTTTTTTGCAAGAGATTTCAAGAATGAATGTTGTTTGTGTTCATAGTTGTATTCTTTAAGAATGAATGCAATTACTTATTCTAAACTATTAAACTTCATCTTATATAAAATTTGTATTCATTAAAAATTATTCGTCTTGATAATATGTGCTTATAATATTATGTTCATAGTTGTATACCATTCTGACAGAATTACAGAATATCATTCTAACAAAATAACATTCTGATAGAATAAAATCGGTTTATGTTTACAAATTACGTTTGAAATTGAATTAATTTGAAAAAAAATCAGATTTTTTAAATCAAAAACATTAATTATCCCATAAATCTTGATTTTTCCTTTTTTAAATGTCTCAATTGACTAAAATGTTCTTATGTTAAAATTTGTGTGATTATATGGTACATGTTACCCTATTGTAATATCATAGACCCTCAGATCATGACCTTTGATTCTATTCCATCCGATGGTCCAGATCTGTGCATTCTGGCACACAATAGTTAGTAGAAACAAAATAACATAAGCCTATATATATATATATATATATATATATATATATATATATATATATATATGGAAAAGTTCAATAGAGAACCATAATTATTGGTTCTTCAAGCAACCAAATCTTTTTTCAATTTCTAAAGCTTATTTGTTATCGAAAAAAAATCTAAAAATATCTAAATTCATATATTAACATTGTGAATGTGAAAAATATTTTTCGGATTCACCGTGTGAATCCGAATTCACATTGTGAATTTTCAAAGATTCACATTGTGAATTTGACGTAAAAAAAAAAAATTTGAATTTTATATCATTGGAAAAAGGATAAAAAGTTATGAATTTCTGTATTTTTAGGTTTTTTTTTATAAAAAATAAGTTCTAAAAGTTGAAAAAAAAGATTGGTTCTTTGGTTCCTTGGTTAATTATGGTTCTCTATTGAACCTCACCCTATATATATATATATATATATATATATATATATATATATATATATATATATATATATATATTCGAAAATTTGTTGATTGTTTATTATGTATTATTATCCTAACAAGCATCCAAAACTTTATCGGAAGGAAATTTTAGAGTGGTGCACTAATGTACATAGTCAATTTTCTTAGTTTTTTTTTTTAGAAAAGTGTTTTTATCTCAACTTCAGCAAAATTTGTGTGATTATGTGGTATAGGTTCAGGACAATTTTAATTAGAAACTAGAAAGGTTACCCCCGCTATGCGGGGGCCAGAAGCTTTCAATATTGTTTCCGAATTGATAAATATGACAGACGTAGAAAGTGCAATGATGAAAAGCCCGGAGTTTGCCCTGGACCGTTTTTTTCATGTTTTTATGAAAAAATATAAAAGTTTTGACTGCAAGGATCAGAAGTTTCAAAACGGTTGAAGAATTAAAGAGGTAGGAATTGGCAATTTTTTAGAAAAGGGATTAAAGTTGTCAAAACGTTAAAGTTTTGTGGCAAAACTTTAAATATTAAAATGTTTCTAAAAAATGTAAAAATATTGATTATAAAAACCAAAAATGTCAAAATAGGTAAAAAATGAGGAACAAAATGCAGGAACCATTTCTGCCAAAAAAATGTCAAGTTTACTATTCCTAAGCTTCATATCTTTAATATATATATATATATATATATATATATATATATATATATATATATATATATATATATATATATAGATGAAAGCTGAGAATTTTTTCTTTTAAGAATAAATACGGTTGAAAAATACATTTTATTTTATCCGTGGTTCCTATAGGTTTTATACCTAGTATTTTAAATAATTGTGCATATCATTAACTAAAAAGGAATTATAAATTTTATTTACTAAATAAAAATTGGTTTTAGTTGGGATGTTAATAAGAGTTAAAATTTGAATTTAGTTGGATAAAAAATAGAAATTAATTTTTTAATGAATAATTATCTTGGATTGGGTTGTGAATTAGTAGTATAGTATAACAAACACCATCTATTGTACACTCTACAAAATAAAGGCATCATTTTCAGCATAGAGTGGCCCCATCACCCAAACACACACAAACGATAATGGCGGTGTCGGCATGGATGGTAGTCGCAATGAAGACACTGTTTAGCATATTAGCTTGTGTGATGTTTGCTACGCTTTTATGGGCAACTGCCATGGATGGCCTCGCTTCTTGTATCGACCTACGGGATAAGTAAGTTCAACTTCAAAAGCTTAAATTACAGAATTTTTTTTTTTTTCTCAAAATTATCAGTAGACATCGTCGGTGGTTTATTTCAGTTTAGCATGCGTTTTCAAATGAAATTTTGATTTGGATCTTGTTAAACTGTTTATTGCATCTTTATCTTTTTATTGGTAGTTATAAACCAATATTTAGTCAGCCAAATTTCTCGAGAAATCGAATTGAATTGTTTTTATATGTGCATAACATGATACTCTGGTCTGGAATTAGAGTCCAGATTTTTGGGAATATTTTTTTAAAAACCAATTGTCTTTATCAATTGTAGTTTAAAAAACCTGGGTTTTGGATTGGTCTTGTGTTCATCAATATAATTTTAAAATAAATTGGATTGATAATAATTCAGTGGATCATCCAGATCTGGATGGATGGATGGATGTATTTATGTAATTGGTCAACTTAGTATGAAGGATCCATTTAAATACTAATATATATAATATATAAGTGTTTATATAAAATTATAAGGGTGGAATGGAACAGGGTAATCCGCGGTATGGAATTGAAAAATGTTTTTTATTTTAAATTTTAAATTTTAAATTAGTAAACTTTTAATTTAAAAAATAAATCAATTATGTATGTTGGGAGAGATGAGATGGATAGATTTATCATTTATGTGTTGCAAGATTGGAAAGGTGAAAGTGAGAGTAAAAAAATGGGTTGAGAATTATGCTTGCTTTCTTGTAAAAGTTAAGAGTAAATTACACGAATGGTCCCTATGGTTTGGGGTAATTTGCGAGTTTGATCCCTAACTTATTTTTATAACTTGGAAGGTCCCTATTATTTGTTTTTGTTACACGTTTGGTCCCTATTTTTTGTTTTTGTTACGCATTTGGTCTCTGTCTTAACTAAAAAGACTATTATTTAAATAGGAAAAAATAGTGGGTTATATAAGATAAGGTGAGGGGGTGTGATTGGAAGTATGTTTATTTAAATAAATTAAAAAAATCAATGACAAAAATAGTCTTTTTAAGTAATACAGGGACCAAGCGCGTAACAAAAGCAAACAGTAGGGATCTTCCGAGTTAAAAAATAAGTTAGGGACCAAACGTGCAAATTACCCTAAACCATAGGGACCATTCGTGTAATTTACTCAAAAATAAATCCATCCAGGTCTACCCAAATTGTTTTCTCCCATATACACAATTCGTATTTTATCTTTTTGAAAATAAATTTTCATTTATAAAGTTATGGTTCTTCCCATTTTTTTAACAACAAACATGTTACATATAAAGAAAATCAGGGTTCCCATATTTCTTTAATGGGCTAAATGGGCTAAATATAAGAAATAACAAAATGTATTTCAACATTGTTTTTTTATTTGCATCCAAGGGTATTAGAACATCGTAAATGTTATTTCTTATCTACTTTATTGTTTTCTCTTTAATTAGTTTAATTGTCAAATTGATTGTAGGTGGCTTGTAGCGGCACTCGTAAACTTTTACATAAATTTTGCGTTTATAGGGGTAAGAAATATCATTTATAAAGTTTACAGTGTGGACCTTGAAACAATATGAGTTAAAGAATCACATACTTACACCATGTACATGTAATTTAAAGCTCCATTTGAAAGTAGCTTATCAATTAAAAGCTACCTTACTTACGATAAGTTACTAACTTACTTCTATGGTTTCACCAAACACTAACAATAAGCTACCTTGTGCAAAAAACAAAGTGAGCCCCATAATTTTCACTTTGCAAAATATTATTAAGTTAATTAGTTAAAGTTGATAAAAAAAACATCTCGTAAAATACACTACCACAAGATCATGTTTTCACTCATTAGTTATAAGTTGTAACTGTGACAAACAATTTTTCAAAAGAAAAAAAAAAGATAAAAAATCAACGGATTACTATTTTTTAAACATCGATCTTCTAACATTTTTATAAGCAAATTCATTTATTACACTTTCATACTACATATTATCAAGAAATTCGTTCTCAATTGAAATTAAATCCACAACGTTTAATCTCTCTCGAGACATAGTAGAACACAAAAAAGATTTTAAAAGCTTTAGTTTTAAAAGGTTTTTTTCATTGATGCAACTATAATGAGAACAATCAACAATATTTTGTATGCTAGGCAAGAAAATGGATAAGTGTTTATCATTTTTAAGAAATTTAGTATTCCGTTAACTGTATTATATTCAAGTGATAAAGGTTTTTGTAACAAATCCAATTCGTTGAATAAATCATCAATATTGATGTCTGGGATATAACAACTTTTCAACCTTTTTTCAAAACTTTTGCAACTTTCTTTTGACTCACTAATAATCAGTGACTTTAACTTCCCTCCAATGAACCAATAGCTTGGTCAACTATGTACACAATATATTGAATCAAGAATGACTCATGGGATGAAAATTCATTTATCGGTTTTGATGACCCAACGTCACTCTCGTCAAAATGTTTTTTTTTCTAATTCGTCATTTATTATTTTTCTCAACAAATAGCGAATCAATTCCTAAATCATAAGTTATAGCTCTCAAACAATCCAAAGGATTCTCAAACTCATTCTCTCAGTAGTCTTTAAAAAAAACTCAATAATTGTGCCCACAATATGTATTGTCTCAGCAATACACATAGTTTTATATTGTAGTTATTTGCTAAGGTTATTTATTTTAGTCAATATATGATACCATACAACCATATCGACTATAAGGTCAAATTTTTCAAGTTTATACTCTACCAGTCAAGTAGCTTCACTTTTGATCTTTATATATGTTTCTTCATCAAGTATATATATATATATATATATATATATATATATATATATATTACTATTTCAGGAGCTCGAGTCACTATTGTTTTTACACATTCAATTCTACTTTCCTAGCTTATAATTAACAAAGATTTTAAAATGAGACTCTAACATATTTGTATTTTTCTTTGGATGTCGATGTTTTTCATAAATTGGTGATAAATTTTAGAATTTATGATTAGATTTGATTTTTTTATTTTCTTTCATTTTTTTCATAAGTAAAATGACTTCAAGATTGCAAATAGATGATACTTCGTGTGTATATATATATATATATATATATATATATATATATATATATATATAACCAACAAGGCTAATTTTCTATAATGATAATACATAAAATTGTATTTTATAAAAATACTAATATCATAAGTATAGATTTATCCTAAGGTTAGAGGCCTCTTAAAATTGGAGGCCCCGTTCGACTGCACCGTTTGCACACCCCAAGGCCACCACTGACAATAAGTTCAAAAAATAAGTTAATTCACAACTCGGTACCTTTACCTTTTCTATGTTAAGGAATAATAAGTAAGCATTTGATGCTTACCATTAGAGGTGGCAATCGTGTCGGGTTCGTGTCGGGTTCGTGTCGTGTCGAAACACTAAACGGATTGAAAGTGCTTGACCCTAACCTGACCCATTTAATTAACGTTTCGTGTCGTGTCAACCCATTTATTTTCGTGTCGAGTTCGTGTCGGGTTTCGGGTTAGGGCTATACCTCGAAATATGTCATGTCATGTGAAGTTAAAAGATTGAGCATGTTGAAAGAGTACGAGTTAGGTAGGCAGAAAGGAAAAGCTAATAGTTTGGAGGCAGAATAGATAAAGTCATAGCAAGTTCAGATGACAAAATTAAAAGAGTGGAAGTTGGGGAGGCGGATCACAAAGGTCATGAGGATGCGAGAGTGGTGAAAGAGACTGGGTAGTTTGGGAGAGAATGGAAAAATTGAAATGAAGTCTAGATCTAGACGGCTACGTCATTTCAACATTAAAAAACAATTCAATTCGAAGGCTTTCTTTTACTTATGGTTTTGACTTTGTATCTTTCTAGTTTATTTAATTAATTCAAAATACTAGCATATAAATAAACGGGTCATTTTCGAGTTAAAATTCTCAACCCTAACCTTACCCATTTAATTTTCGTATCGTGTCGTGTCAACCCGTTTATTTAAATGGGTTGAAATATCTTACCCAAACCCGTTTCTTTCGTGTCGGGTCAAATTTTGACACCTCTACTTACCATTGTGGTTATATAATACTTGTATTCTTAGGCTTGGATTGTCTACAAGGAATCAAGTTTGATCAAGGCAGTTATTTTAATATCGATAGCAATTATTGTCGGAAGGTAATCTTTTCTTTTTAAGTAGCAGTGTAACATGTTAGAAGTCATTTCAATTCACTTGAAAACAGTGGAATTTGCTTTGCGTTACTTTCTTGGCATAGCATACTCCATATTTTGTATATCCTTCAAAAATTTAAGGAAGATCTTGTTAGTCTCATTGAAAATTTTCCGATTTCATTCCTTGTACAGTGTTGTTACATGTGGATACATCGCTTTGCAGTTCTTCAAATTGTCACGTGAAGAATCTTCAAAGGATCCATTATATTTTGTGTTAGTGAGACATCAAAAAAAGTAAGAATCTTTCAACTTCATTTGTATTTTGAAAACTAAACTTTTTTGCTTTCAATCATCCTTTACTTTCTATCTTGTTATAAATATGATGACATGTAGTTGAATTTAAATCACATTAAACAATTTCTTAACTTTATATATTTGGCTTAGGGATGCCTTGGAACACATGAGGGGACCTTCTGTTGTAACTGCAAGAGTAATCATTTCTTCATTAGGGTTCTTGATCCTTGGAACTTTTATTTATACATTTGTTGTTTATGGATCTCCAATCCGTGTCTCAACGTAAATTTCATTCTCTTTTTATTTCTTTAAAAGTAATATCAAATTAGAAGGTCATTAAATTCTGCTTTTAATTCATGGAATGTAAAGTTGATAATAGTAAATGCTTGTAGGTGTATGATAGCAGTAGTGATTGACTTCTATTTCCATGTTGTGGCTTTATCGGTATGTCTCCATCTCAATTCATGATACACAAAATTTTGTTGATAAACTTTTAACAATTTTTTTGCTATTTTAAACGACTATATGTTTCAATAAGTAGTTTCATCTTGGATATAGTTTAGTAGTGTCACTTTGGAAATATAAATACGTTGCAGTTTTCAACATTAATGAATAACAAATATATTTGATTTGCTTCTTTTCAGGTGTGGGTGGCATATAAGGAATCAAGTTGGATAAGTGCTTTCTTTTGGATACTTTCACTTGTATGTTGTGGGAGGTAATTAAGCATTTATACCAACTATTCACCTTGTTTTTGTCACTTAACATATAACTTACTCTCTTCAAATGATATGTTCACATGTTAATACTATTTATTTTCCATCACTTTTGAATTGAAGATTCATCAATGATGTGTATACAACTTATTATTGCATATAAACACATATCTAGATTCATCTACTCTTATAATAACAATACATGTTCTGATTTACTTATGTCAAATTTGAACTCTTTAACAGCATTGCTACATGTGTATACATAGTGAAGCAGTTGTTCTACCTCTCCCCTGAGCAGCCTGTTTCCCTTGTACTTGTCAACAATAGTAACAGGTAAGTTGCTGCCTATGGATGTAGTATACCCATATTGGATAGGGATAATGACTTAGAAGACCATTGAAGTTTCAAATTTGTTCAAAAAACACCATTCAAGTATTACATGTTCAAAAAACACCATCAAACTAAGACATATGTACAAAAAACACCAACAAAGTACATATTCTGTTCAAAAAACACCATCTTTATGGTTTGGGGTAACATACATGTTTAGCCCCTAACTTTTTTTTCTTACTCGGACAGTCCCTAACATTTATATTTTTTTCCTTCAGACCATGATCGAGTTAAAAGACTAATATACCCTTATTGGTTTCATTTAACATTTATTTTTATTACTTGTTAATTATTTATACAATTGATATATTTATAATAAATAATAACATAAATTGTATAAATAATTAATATATAATAAAAATAATGTTAAATGAAAGTAATAAGGGTATATTAGTCTTTTAACTCGATTAGAGTCCGAAGTCGAAGCAAATTTAAACTAAAGGGACCGTCCGAGTTAAGAAAAAAAAATAGGGACTAAATATGTAAATTACCCCAAACCATAGAGATGATGTTTTTTGAACAGAACATGTACCTCGTTGATGTTTTTTGAACATATATCTTAGTTTGATGGTATTTTTTGAACATTTAATACTTGAATGGTTTTTTCGAACGAATTTGAAACTTCGATGGTCTCTTAAGACATTTTTCGTACTGGATAAACCAATGTTATTATTACATTATTGGTTATTCGTTTTTTGTTAAAATCTTTTTTTTATGTTTCTTGATATCTTTTATATTTTACAGAAACTTGCTTACAAGCGATCCATTATTGATGGCTAATACCAATGCATAAGTACATTATTGCAAGAATTTGCTTTCTTCTAAATGTATCTTTTATGATTTCACTATTATCGGACCCTTTTACACTTTTGTTACTTCAGTTTGGACAGTTTTATCCTTTGAACCATTAATGCCCCGTTCATACCCAACTAAGGAGGAAAAAAATAAAAAATAATAATAATAACTCCTCCCTATCTTTATTTTGACATGTTGGATTAGGAAAACCCGGAACCGGTTAACGGGATTTTATAGAACCGGAAACCGGACCGGTATATAGGAACCGGTTCCGGTTCGGTTCCGGGTATCGTTCCGGGTAAAGTGGGTCTAGAACCGGAAAACCCGGAAACATCAAAGTGGGTAGATTGGAACCGGATAAAGTGGGTTTAGAACCGGAAAACCCGAAAAAACCGAAATTTTTTGGTAATTACTTACTACTTAGTGGGTTGAACTTTGAAAATTTTCATATTGATATCCCGACTTTGGAGGGCTGTAACTTATTGAATACAAAACCACAATTAACAAAATTAGAGTCTAAAATCATGTACAAACACTAAAATACACTCTGGAAAAACTCGCATGTCAATCCGACTTTAAACAAATGAGATATGCTTGTGTTAGTATTTTCACATAATACAAAGTACAAAAACAAATAGCTGAAAAGTTGAAAATTTTCAGTTTTGATATCCCGACTTCGAAGGACTGTAAATCATTGAATGTTAAACCAAAAATGACAAAATTATAGTCTAAACTCATGTACAAACTGTAAACTAGAAGTTGGAAAAAACCACATGTCAATCCGACTTCAAACGAATTAGATATGCATGTTTTAAAACTTTCACCGAATACAAAAAAAAACTAAAAAACTAAAAACTTTCAGCTTTGATATCTCGACTTTTGAGGACTGTAAGTCAATGAATATAAAACTAAAAATGACAAATTTATAGTCTAGAATCATGTACAAACTCTAAACTACATGTTGGAAAAAACCGTATGTTAATTGGAGTTGAAACGAATAAGATATGCATCTTGTAAACGTATCACAAAAACCGGTTCCGGCCCTAAAAGTGGTTCCGGTTCCAAAAACCGGTTCCGGATTTTAGACCCAATTTACTCGGACCCAATGGACCCAAACCCGGATTACCCGGAACCCGGATAAAGCCAATTTTTAAACCCCGAACCGGACCCGGTTCTATATATTCCGGTTCTAACGATTCCGGTTCCGGTCCGGTTTTCCGGTTCTAAATCTCATCCCTATGTTGGATGCTTTGTAGCTTAAGATTTTTTAAAACCAAGTAAAATCCACAAACCACAAACAAACTAACATCAATTTTTTTTTTTGCCAAAATGATTAAAAAAAATTACATAACATCAAAAATGATTTAAATTCTTCAAGGAGCAACAACCACAATCCGCCCAGCAACTTGGTCAAGGTCTCGTCTGCCATTAGACGTGATCCTTCTCCCTCTGTAACACAACCAAAAACAAAAACAATAAATTAACATATAGACAACTTAATACAGAAAGAACAACTTAATAGAGAAAACCAGTATAACAAATTAACAATGTTAATTGTTAATTGTTAACTCACCCTTTGGGGTCCAAATCGATGATTTTCATGGTTTCCAATTGTTGAAGAATGTGGCGTGCAATTCCACCACTGCTTTTGCAGAAATGTGGTGGAGCGCTTCCATTTCTCTTCCGTCCGCCATAGATCCTCTGTAATGCTCCAACACCAAGACCACCTCTCAAGTATATTTTCCTAGCAAATGAAGCTGCAAATTGGAATTATAAAATATGGGTTTGTTTCTTCTCTTCGCTCAGATAATTGCGTGAAAATGGAAATAGAAAGAACTTACCAGCTCTGATGTAATACCAATCTGGATCATAGGGTGCAAGTTCCTTGAAGGTCCAGTCTTAACTATATCAGTCCATTCAGGAAGCTCCATCTATAAAATAAGACGTTGTGAAAACAAAAAACTAACTAAAAAGGCCTAACCTTTGAATGAACAAAAATTGGCAATTAGGGGTAGAGTTCATCAAACACAAAATCAAGAGTCCTTATCAAGCGTAAAAGAGTGATTGTACAGGCTTTCTTTGAAACTCTGAATAGAACAATCACTCTAACTAGTAAATGATGGGAATTAGACTCGGAGTTTACCGAGGAAAAGATCAATTCTTTATCAAAGAACTGAAGTAAGTTAATACCCTTTATCATGTTAGGTTCTAGATTGATGAAATTGAAAGGAATCCTGCTCCATTACTCTAAATAAACAAACCCTAAAACAAGCAATGTGATCGATGTTTTACCTTGCCAGATCGTTTGAGATGAACGGCGTAACCCTTAACGAATTCATGCGGGGAAACATCCTTTACAGTTCTCGCTGTCGCCATTGTAGCTGCGTTGAAGAGCTTTAGGTCCTTCGCTACGTTTTCTTTAGTAGTTCTAATGTTCTATACTTCTATATTCAATACTTACTTCTTTTAATTTTCAGCCCATGTGGATTTATTGAGCATTTAGAGTTTAGACAAGTATTGGGTCAGCCCATAAGCCATTTAGTTGGAGGTTCACAATTTTAAAGATGAAAAAAGTAAATAAGGTTCTTTCAAGTGAAAACATCTTGAAAGTCTAGGTCGTAACTACTAGTGTTTTTAAAATTATAAATGGCCATAATTTAAAAATAAATAACCATCAAACTAAAACACAAGAATTTTTAAGAATTAGACCCAAACCCATATTGCCATAATCTACATGAGAATTTGATTAAGAAATGCAATAGTAAATTCACATGTATGTTGATTCTGAAATAAAGCAAATTCCGCTAAACTTTTGCGGTTAAAATTTGTTCTTTGCAAGCTATGTTTATAAAACAGTCATCAACCCCACAAAACAAGGTTCAATACTTGTTCTCGAGAAACTTGTTTCTTTGTGAGTATTGATTGGCTTCAGGGCCGGTCCAGACGGAGGGCAACTTGGGCGACCGCCTAGGGCCCACGACTCCAGGGGGCCCAAAATTTGTGGGCTATATATATATTACTTAAATGATTTTTAGGGCCTAAAGTTGGTTGAAACTCAATTTAGCTCAAAATATAAACAATTTAGTTTGCATTTTATTTCTAATTGAAAACGTCTATATTGAAGAGTAATGATATTTTTCTGAATCTTTATTATATTTGTATTTGAGGGGACCTTTTTTTTCTTTTCGCCCCGAGCCCCATATATGTTTGGACCGGCCCTGATTGGCTTGTTCCCTACGTAAACTTCAGACATACATATTGGAGCCATAATTTCTTCTCGGTAAAGCCTCGTTAGGGACTCTATCTATTTAAATATTTGGAGATCATATCTTTAGTTTGTGTCTAGTTTTTGTATTGTCTTTATTAGGGACCTTTAAATTGTAGGTCAATCGGTATGATCTCTCCTACAACACATAAATATGTCATTCCCTTAAGTTGATTGATCGATTCTGATTATTAGTGCTTTGTCACCCTTTTCCCCATTACTCTATGCGCTTAATATGAACGTCAACATAGAAAAATATGAACAAGCAACTCATAATGATCTTCGACCATGAAGAAAGAGAAGCTCGGATAAGAAAAGCCTTAATGGTGCAAAGAATACACATTAAGCATCATTAGGTTTTAATCCATTGCAAAAAATGGTCATAAGAGTCATCGGTTATTAGCTTAAAAGGGAAAAGAATACCTCCAATGAAATAAGGAAAAACCACAATATTGTAAAGAATGCATATTAGGCAGCGAAGATATCTTCAACAAATTTGGTGTTTTATAGTAGTTCATTCGTTATTTATCAATCAACAATAATCTTCCTAATGTAATTTTCTTGTTCCTTTGTATGTACATTTTCGGTCCATTATTTAGCAATAAACAAGTGTCTTATTTAATAATAAATGTCTTACATAAATTACTATACATTGCTATATAACAAAATGTTGTATAACATTACATAAAATCAGCCAAGTAGCAGTTTAATAATACTATAATTGAAAATATACATTGGTACAATCTACAGAAACGATGGAAAGTGAGGATACGGGCCTCTCCACATCTAACTAACTACTATATAAATTTTAAAAAATGATACGACATTGATACTATCAGGACCTTCATCATCTTATATTGAACACCCATAATGCCTTCCAGATGATTGTTACAACGGTATTACTGTAGATGATCCCATTCAAGAATGTGTGTTTTGATTATCGGGTTATCTTCATTATAGGGAGAGTATGTGTATCGTGTTATTTAACACTTTCATATCCCTCAATATGTTATTCTAGTTCTTTTTGGAATCATTTTAAGTTGGTGTCTAAAGAATATATATTTATATCGGGGAAGTGTGATTATCGGCTTATTAAAACTTCATATCTCTCAAGATGTTATCCTTGCTTTTTGGGAGCTTTTTAAATTGTTTGTTTACTTTCTTATGATATATTTGTTGTTGAGAAATCACACATAGAATATGAGTTTGTCATAATCTTCTATCAATCATGTCTATAAATAGACTCAAATGACCTCACAAGTTGATAGTCACATTCGTTAGAAGCCTATCTATAGATTTTACATAAAGTATTACCGTAAAAATAACAATATCACGACCTATAGCTTTGACATAAAGTAGAGTTGCAAAAATTAAGAATACCGCGTTAAGCAGACGAGACAAATTTGAATTGGTTAACGAGCATCATAATATCGCACTCATATCATACAGAATCTTTTCTTTTTCTTCATCAATTGTTTTTTTTTTTTTTTTGTTTCTAAGCATATGGTGTCGTTAAATATCATCAAATGTATCATAGTTACTCTGATTAGGGCGTGGTGAGAAGACAAACAAGCAACCTTAAAATGATTCCAACAGGGTGAAGAACATTACGATGAGTCTCAAGTGTCCAATTAATCCATATTGGTGCAAGAAAAGGAGAACAAGCAACTTATAAAGATTAACTTGAATACTCCTGATTTTTATATACATGGGCCATGGTAGATGCCTTAATAGTCTTGTTCCACTCGCTTAAAATGGCATGAAATGTTTATATATGTTTTTGTTTGGTGTTGCCATGTTATTTGTTTATAGTCAACATACAATATATCATCTATGAATTGCAAGATGCTAGTAACAAATATTACAAATAATCTTCAATGACTTTGATCTTATCTCTTCTTATTGGATCATCTACACAAATAACATGCCAACACCAAACAAAAACATACATAAACATTTCATGCATTTTAAGTGAGTGGAACAAGACTATTAAGGCATCTACCATGGTACATGTATATAAAAATCAGGAGTATTCAATTCCATACTCTTCACATAATCCTACACAATCATTCCTCATTGGAGTGTATTAATTCAAGTATCAGGATTAGAGCTTAAGTAGTTAAGTGATTGATTACATGTACTCATGTTCCAAATCCACAAATTCTCAGAAATACCACCAAAACACAAACAACTCAAAATTGAAAACAAGATTTCTTCAAACAAAATTTGATTTAAATTTTTTTAAAGTTAAGATTCATAATAAAGCTACATAACATCAAAAATGATTTGAATTCTTCAAGGTGCAACAACCACAATCCGCCCTGCAACTTGATCAAGGTCTCGTCGACCATTAGATGTGATCCTTCTTCCTCTGTAACACAACCAAAAAAATAAACAAACAATTTTGATTATTTGTCACAAACATTACATATCTAGAAAACATTTTATCCTATCTAGATATCACTTAATAGAAAATACAAGAACTTAGTTTTATTTAGATATGACTTAAGGGTTGTTTATTTAAAGTGGCTGCATAGATAATGTCTAACTCTTTTTCTAGACTGCATTGGCCTCTGAAATAGACTAAAATAACCATTTTACCCTTACATTTCAAAATACAAATTTCACAATATTGAAGTTGGGAGAAAATAGAAAGAAATGCAAATAGGTAAAGGGTTATTAAGTAACAAGTGCTTAATCCATTAAGTCATTATGTTCAGATCAGGTGCTTAACACATTAACCTTAACAGGTCTAAAAAACAGTCCCTTAAGTAAGTAACAAGTAACAACATGTATATATGAAGCCTTTATATGATCAAGATTCAAGAGCAACAAATGGATTCTTGAAACAAGAAAATGCATTGATTAAAAGATAAAAGAAAATTGAAACTCACCCCTTGGGATCCATATCGATGATTTTCATGGTTTCCAATTGTTGAAGGATATGGCGAGCAATTCCACCACTGCTTTTGCAGAAATGTGGTGGAGCGCTTCCATTTCTCTTACGTCCGCCATAGATCCTCTGTAATGCTCCAACACCAAGACCACCTCTCAAGTATATTTTCCTGGCAATTGAAGCTGCAAATTGGAATTGTAAAATATGGGTTTGTTTAACTGTTTCTTCACTCTGATAATTGTGTGAAAATAGAAATAGAAAGAACTTACCAGCTCTGATGTAATACCAATCTGGATCATAGGGAGCAAGTTCCTTGAAAGTCGCAGTCTTCACGATATCAGTCCATTCTGGAAGCTCCATCTATGAAAATTAGAGTTACCAAGATGATCAATTGTACATGAAAAGATTAGAGTAGAGAAATTAGGGGTAATGTTTCACCAAACACAGAATCAAAATTCAATTACAGTTAAAAAAACACTAGAATTAGAGCCGAAGTTCACCAAATACAAAAGTTCAGTTCATTTTTAAGCATACAAAATTCGAGATTGATGCATTTGTGGGGGAAATAAAAAGCCACTCCGTTACTCTAGATCAACAAACCCTAAAATCAGTAGTGTGGTCGATTTTACCTTGCCGGATCGTTTGAGATGAGCGGCGTAACCCTTAACGAATTCATGCGGGGAAACATCCTTCACAGTTCTCGCTGTCGCCATTGTAGCTGCGTTGAGGCGATTTAGACCTGCACGAAGAGCAATTGGCTAGGTTTTCTTCCATAGTTATATCATCAATATTTATGTGTGTCCATTTTGGCCCATCTTGACATATTGGGTATGTGGTCGAACCAGCAGCTCTTTAGACAAGTATTGGGCCCATCCATAAGCCGTTAAATGTTTTGATGTCCATATAAACACAAAATAGGCATGTATCATTGAATCATAAGTCATAACCTTTTCTATAATATATAAGGCTGTAACTATAATTAAGGGTGGGCATAGAGAGTAGGTATCTGTTTTTGGAATCATAACCGCTTAGAAATCATTGGTTTCGGAATTGAAGCCGAGGTCACTGGTTTTGGTTCTTGTTCTTAAAAATTGGAACAACCGAGGACCGGTTCCGATTCTGGTTTTCATGTGTTAGGAACTGTTACCCATTGGGTAACAGCCATAACAGGTTCCAAAATATTAGAACTTAAAAATATTTAATACTTAAATGAATTGGTCGTAGCAACTTTTTGATGACTAAGACATATGTTGGAACTATCTAATTGTATCTTGGAGGTAACATGCTAATAAATCATATTTGTATTTTTTTTTTTCAAAAAAAATGGTCTGACGTAAATGTGAATAGATAACTATAAAACCATTTGAACATAAGTGATGATAATTTCTTTTGAAAATATTTGATTTTAAATAACATCAACATGTTGATAGTCAAAATATGAACTTTGGTTTATGATTTATATTTAAAAACTTCGGTTATCTTTTAAAATAAATTACTTTTTTGCTTCAATGGCTAATAATTATTTTGTATTAATGATACTACAAAAATGACATAATTGGGTTACCAGGTTTTCGGGGCAGGTTCCAAAAATTTAATAATTGTCTAGATCAATTTCGGTTCTGACAAATTGGGTGGGTACCTGCCTATGCTCATCCTTAGCTATAAGCATGGAAGACTAAAGAGGCCTAGGGTTCAGGGTATGTTAATGGTTCGAGATGGGGGTCGGCTACACGGATAGAAACATTAGGTTGTACGGAATGCATAACAAAAATACGTGTAACGTGACTTGCTTGCCAAGTTATGTGTAAGTTGGCTCCAAACACTACCCCCAACCTTGATAAGTGTGACCTCTCGTGACTATGGCTACGATCCTTCATAAGTGAGAATGGAAAACCTTATCTCTCTCTAACTCAATAGCAACTTGACCATTGAATACCATTTCCTATACCTAGTAAAAAGCAAGTGACTTGATTTTTTCGGTGATGTGGCGCACCTTCACGGGAATCGTGTTGTCTTCCATTCTATATAGCCTAACCGAACATGAAGAGGTATAGTGGATAGTGTTTGTCCAATTTCCCAACCGAACATGAAGAGGTATAGTGGACGGTCTTTATTTTGTGTGTGTGTATGTGTATATATATATATATATATATATATATATATATATATGTATGTGTGTGTGTGTGTGTTTGTGTGTGTGTATGTATATATATATATATATATATAGAGAGAGAGAGAGAGAGAGAGAGATAGATAGATAGGTTCAAATGTTTTTGACAATTATTGTGTGCATGTGTGCACCAATGAGAATTTAGGAAATAATAAATCATTAAATAAATCATTTAAGGGTATTATAGTAATCTTGACATATTTAAATATGGTAGATAACTAATATATTTATCATCCCTTTATATATGGGATATCAAAGTCAAACCCAAAAAACCCTACGCTTGAAAATTACAATTGTTGTCAATCCCTTCACCCATTTTACATTCAGCACAAGACTCTTATGCAGAGTAGGTAACTCGGGTACTATTTATCAGGTTAGCTTCTACAATCGGGGTTACTTTAATCTTCTTTCTATATTCTAGATTGTTCCACTTTCTGCACCAAACCGATTACCTTTCATCTTCTTTGTTTTACTCTTTCTCCCTTCTACACCACCGCCTAATGCGTCGTCGCTCTCCACCACAGCCCTATACGGTATCGCTCTCCACCACCGCCTGCCCTGCTTAGGTCGGTTTGTGTTTCTCTCTACAATTCGACTCTGATGACTTCAAAATTACTCTTTCGATTTTGGATGTAGGTAATTACTCGGGTCCATCACGGTTTCTGTTGATTTCCGTTTGCTGACTATCACTTTCTAAGGTGTCTTCTCTGTCTTTGTTCTTCCCTTTGTCTTCTGTAATTTTATAATGATGTGTTTTGCTTTTTTTTTGTAAGCTTTTGCTCGTGAATGGTTGTTTTTGGATATGTGAAGGTTTGTAGTTTATGTTGTTAATCACTGGTATGTATGTCTGGTACTCAAATGGAGTATAAAGATTTGTGCATCTGATTTTGCCCGCCAAATGTTTGTTAAAATGCTTGAATCAAATATTTCAGCCAATTTTTTTTTGTAATATTTGAACTATCATATCTCTCTCATACTAGCTTGGAATGATATGAAATTTGTTTATGCACATTCTCCTTTGTGTTAGCTACAAGTTAGGTTCAGAAGTCATTTAAATTTGATTAATATTGGTTGAGTTATAGTCCTTCGAACATGCGATGTTACAGCTGTATTTTTAGCACTCTTTGTTCATAAACATTTGTGATCTTTGAACTGTCATATTTACCACATTATAGCTTGTAATAAGCTGGCCTTTTTCCAAAGTACTGTCCTCTATGTTAGCTACAATGTAGTCATTGTAATTAGATTAAGTCGATAATTATAATTTGGATCAGGTGATTCGGGAAATACTTGATCAAGTGACTCGATTACATTCTGTTAGAATAAATTAAAAGACTTTAATGTCTAACACATTCTGTTAGAATTATAGTTTTATTCTGTTAGAATATACTGAAAGTTATACTATTTTAAAGTTGATTATGTTTTTTTTAATTTAGGTTTTGAAGGGGCTGCCATTGATGTGGAAAATGAAGAAAACATGGTGAACGAGAGTATTCTAGCAGAATGTTGTTATTTTTTAAGAATGTTATTAATTTTTGTTGATATTCTTTTATAATATTTTATAACTATATTAAAATGTATAAGACTTTTAGTCTATAAGAATATGTATGAATTTGAATTTAAATCCGGATATATAAGAATATATCAGAATGTTTGTTAATTTTCAACATTTGGTTCAAAAATTTTGTTTTTCTTCAATAATATTCTATTAGAATAAAATTCTGAAAGAGTATCATTCTAACAAAAAATATTCTGACAGAATAAAATCGGTAAAAATTGAAATTGAATTAATTAAAAAATTCAGATTTTTTTAATTAGGAGAATTAATCATCCCTAAAAATCCAAAATTTTCCTTTTATAAATGTAGTTAATTGTCCAAAATACCCTTTTGCTAAAAATTGTGTGATTATATGGTACATGTTACCCCATTGTAATATCATACACTCTCAAATCATGTCCATTAATTAGTTTCTTTATCAATTGTAGTTTAAAAAACCAGGGTTTTGGATTGGTCTTGTGTTCATCACTATAATTTTAAAATAAACTGGATTGATAATAATTCAGTGGATCAACCGATTTGGATGGATGTATGTATGTATTTATATAATTGGTCAATGTAGTATGAAGGATCCATTTAAATACTAATATATAAGTGTTTATATAAAATTATAAGGGTGGAATGGAACAGGGTAATTCGCATTCCGCGGTATGGAATTGAAAAATGTTTTTTATTTTAAATTTTAAATTTTAAATTAGTAAATTTTTAATTTAAGAATTAAATCAATTATGTATGTTGGGAGAGATGAGACAGATAGATTTATCATTTATGTGTTGCAAGATTGGAAAGGTGAAAGTGAGAGTAAAAAAAATGGGTTGAGAATTACGTTGTTGCTTTCTGTGTAAAAGTAAAGAGTAAATTACACGAATGGTCCCTATGGTTTGGGGTAATTTGCGAGTTTAATCCATAACTTATTTTTTTAATTTGGAAGGTCCCTACTATTTGTTTTTGTTACACGTTTGGTCCCTATTTTTTGTTTTTGTTACGCATTTGGTCTCTGTCTTAACTAAAAAGACTATTATTTAAATAGGGAAAAATAGTGGGTTATATAAGGTAAGGTGAGGAGGTGTGATTGGAAGTATGTTTATTTAAATAAATTAAAAAAATCAATGACAAAAATAGTCTTTTTAAGTAATACAGGGACCAAGCGCGTAACAAAAGCAAACAGTAGGGATCTTCCTAGTTAAAAAATAAGTTAGGGACCAAACGTGCAAATTACCCTAAACCATAGGGACCATTCGTGTAATTTACTCAAAAATAAATCCATCCAGGTCTACCCAAATTGTTTTCTCCCGTATACACAATTCGTATTTTATCTTTTTGAAAATAAATTTTCATTTATAAAGTTAGGGTTCTTCCCATTTTTTTAACAACAAACATGTTACATATAAGGAAAATCGCGGTTCCCTATTTCTTTAATGGGCTAAATGGGCTAAATATAAGAAATAACAAAATGTATTTCAACATTGTTTTTTATTTGCATCCAAGGGTATTAGAACATCGTAAATGTTATTTCTTATCTACTTTATTGTTTTCTCTTTAATTAGTTTAATTGTCAAATTAATTGCAGGTGGCTTGTAGCGGCACTCGTAAACTTTTACATAAATTTTGCGTTTATAGGGGTAAGAAATATCATTTATAAAGTTTACAGTGTGGACCTTGAAAATTAACCATTGCAATATGAGTTAAAGAATCACATACTTACACCATGTACATGTAATTTAAAGCTCCATTTGAAAGTAGCTTATCAATTAAAAGCTACCTTACGTACGATAAGTTACTAACTTATTTCTATGGTTTCACCAAACACTACCAATACGCTACCTTGTATTCTTAGGCTTGGATTGTCTACAAGGAATCAAGTTTGATCAAGGCAATTGTTTTAATATCGATAGAAATTATTGTCGGAAGGTAATCTTTTCTTTTTATTAAGTAGCAGTGTAACATGTTAGAAGTCGTTTCAATTCACTTGAAAACAGTGGAATTTGCTTTGCGTTACTTTCTTGGCATAGCATACTCCATATTTTGTATATCCTCCAAAAATGTAAGGAAGATATTGTTAGTCTCATTGAAAATTTTCCAATTTCATTCCTTGTACAGTCTTGTTACATGTGGTTACATCGCTTTGCGGTTCTTCAAGTTGTCACATGAAGAATCTTCAAAGGATCCATTATATTTTTTGTTAGTGAGACATCAAAAAAGGTAAGAATCTTTCAACTTCATTTGTATAATGAAAACTAAATTTTTTCTTTCAATCATCCTTTACTTGTTATATCTTCTTGTTATAAATATGATGATATGTAGTTGAGTTTGAAATCACATTAAACAATTTCTTAAACTTTATATTTTGGCTTAGGGATGCCTTAGAACACATGAGGAGACCTTTTGTTGTAACTGCAAGAGTAATCATTTCTTCATTAGGCTTCTTGATGCTTGGAACTTTTATTTATACATTTGTTGTTTATGGATCTCCAATCCATGTCTCAACGTAAATTTTCTTCTCTTTTTATTTCTTTAAAAGTAATACTTTAATTCATGGAATGTAAAGTTGATAATAGTAAATGCTTGAAGGTGTATGATAGCAGTAGTGATTGACTTCTATTTCCATGTTGTGGCTTTATCAGTAGGTCTCCATCTCAATTCATGATACACAAAATTTTGTTGATAAACTTTTAACAATTTTTTTGCTATTTTAAACGACTATATGTTTCAATAAGTAGTTTCATCTTGGATATAGTTTAATAGTGTCACTTTGGAAATATAAATACGTTGCAGTTTTCAACGTTAATGAATAACAAATATATTTGATTTGCTTCTTTTCAGGTGTGGGTGGCATATAAGGAATCAAGTTGGATAAGTGCTTTCTTTTGGATACTTTCACTTGTATGTTGTGGGAGGTAATTAAGCATTTATACCAACTATTCACCTTGTTTTTGTCACTTAACATATAACTTACTCTCTTCAAATGATATGTTCACATGTTAATACTATTTATTTTCCATCACTTTTGAATTGAAGATTCATCAATGATGTGTATACAACTTATTATTGCATATAAACACATATCTAGATTCATCTACTCTTATAATAACAATACATATTCTGATTTACTTATGTCAAATTTTAACTCTTTAACAGCATTGCTACATGTGTATACATAGTGAAGCAGTTGTTCTACCTCTCCCCTCAGCAGCCTATTTCCCTTGTACTTGTCAACAATAGTAACAGGTAAGTTGCTGCCTATGGATGTACGTAGTATACCCATATTGGATAGGGATAATGACTTAGAAGACCATTGAAGTTTCAAATTTGTTCAAAAAACACCATTCAAGTATTACATGTTCAAAAAACATCATCAAACTAAGATATATGTACAAAATAACACCAACGAAGTACATATTCTGTTCAAAAAACACCATCTTTATGGTTTGGGGTAACTTACATGTTTAGCCCCTAACTTTTTTTTCTTACTCGGACAATCCCTAGCATTTATATTTTTTTTCCTTCGGACCATGATCGAGTTAAAAGACTAATATACCCTTCTTGGTTTCATTTAACATTTATTTTTATTACTTGTTAATTATTTATACAATTGATATATTTATAATAAATAATAACATAAATTGTATAAATAATTAATATATAATAAAAATAATTTTAAATGAAAGTAGTAAGGGTATATTAGTCTTTTAATTCGACCAGGGTTCGAAGTCGAAGCAAATTTAAACTAAAGGGAATTGATATATTTATAAAAAATAATAACATAAATTGTATAAATAGTTAATATATAATAAAAATAATGTTAAATGAAAGTAATAAGGGTATATTAGTCTTTTAATTTGATCAGGGTCCGAAGTCGAAGCAAATTTAAACTAAAGGGACCGTCCGAGTTAAAAAAAAAAAGTTAAGGACTAAATATGTAAGTTACCCCAAACCATAGAGATGGTGTTTTTTTGAACAGAACGTCGTTGGTGTTTTTTGAACATATGTCTTAGTTTGATGATATTTTTTGAACATTTAATACTTGAATGGTTTTTTTCAAACGAATTTAAACTTGGATGGTCTCTTAAGACATTTTCCCTATTGGATAAGCCAATCTTATTATTACATTATTTGTTATTCGTTTTTTGCTAAAATCTTTTTTTTTATGTTTCTTGATATCTTTTATATTTTAATGAAACTTGCTCACAAGCGATCCACTATTGATGGCTAATACCAATGCATAAGTACATTATTGCAAGAATTTGCTTTCTTCTAAATGTATCTTTTATGGTTTCACTATTATGGGACACTTTTACACTTTTGTTACTTCAGTTTGGTCAATTTTATCCTTTGAACCATTAATGCCCCCTTCATACCCAACTAAGGAGGAAAAAAAATAAAAATAAAAAAAAAAAAAAAAAAAAAACACCTCCCTATCTTTCTTTTGACATGTTGGATGCTTTGTAGCTTAAGATTTTTTAAAACCAAGTAAAATCCACAAACCACAAACAAACTAACATCAATTTTTTTTTTTTGCCAAAATGATTAAAAAAAAATTACATAACATCAAAAATGATTTAAATTCTTCAAGGAGCAACAACCACAATCCGCCCAGCAACTTGGTCAAGGTCTCGTCTGCCATTAGACGTGATCCTTCTCCCTCCGTAACACAACCAAAAACAAAAACAATAAATTAACATATAAACAACTTAATACATAAAGAACAACTTAATAGAGAAAACCAGTATAACAAATTAACAATGTTGATTGTTAACTCACCCCTTGGGATCCAAATCAATGATTTTCATGGTTTCCAATTGATGAAGAATGTGGCGAGCAATTCCGCCACTGCTTTTGCAGAAATGTGGTGGAGCGCTTCCATTTCTCTTACGTTCGCCATAGATCCTCTGTAATGCTCCAACACCAAGACCACCTCTCAAGTATATTTTCCTAGCAATTGAAGCTACAAATTGGAATTATAAAATATGGGTTTGTTTAATTGTTTCTTCACTATGATAACTGTGTGAAAATGGAAATAGAAAGAACTTACCAGCTCTGATGTAATTCCAATCTGGATCATAGGGTGCAAGTTCCTTGAAGGTCGTAGTCTTAACTATATCAGTCCATTCAGGAAGCTCCATCTATAAAATAAGACGTTGTGAAAACAAAAAACTAACTAAAAAGGCCTAACCTTTGAATGAACGAAAATTGGCAATTAGGGGTAGAGTTCATCAAACACAAAATCAAGAGTCCTTATCAAGCTTAAAAGAGTGATTGTGCAAGCTTTCTTTGAAACTCTGAATAGAACAATCACTCTAACTAGTAAATGATGGGAATTAGACTCGGAGTTTACCGAGGAAAAGATCAATTCTTTATCAAAGAACTGAAGTAAGTTAATACGCTTTATCATGTTAGGTTCTAGATTGATGAAATTGAAAGGAATCCTGCTCCATGACTCTAAATAAACAAACCCTAAAACAAGCAATGTGATCGATGTTTTACCTTGCCAGATCGTTTGAGATGAGCGGCGTAACCCTTAACGAATTCATGAGGAGAAACATCCTTCACAGTTTTCGCCGTCGCCATTGTAGCTGCGTTGAAGAGTTTTAGTCCTACGCTAGGGGGGTGTTTGGAAAAGCTCAAAAGAACTTTTCCAAAAAGTTACAAACAAAAGTTGTTTTTTCTTGTATTAAAACTCCAAAAATTATTAGTTTGCCAATCATCTTTTTGTTTTTTTTCTTTTACAAAAAGGACTTTTGGCTGTGAAAAACTAAGCCAAACACCCCCTAGGTTTTCTTCAGTAGTTCTGATAAGTTCTATACTTCTATATTCAATACTCATGTGGATTTATTGAGCATTTAGAGTTTAGACAAGTATTGGGCCAGCCCATAAGCCATTTAGTTGGAGGTTCACAATTTTAGAGATGAAAAAAAATCTTTTGAAACTTGGGGTGACAATTTATGACACAATACGACAAAAATACATGAAACGAAACGAAATTGGGACGAAATTGAAATTTGAATTCGTACTCGTGTCGTGTTCGTGTTAACTATAAAAAACACGATGTCGTGCCGTGTCGTGTTCGTTTTCAAAATTCGACATGAAATTGACACGATTTAGCAGTTCTTTATCGTTTTTTCGTGTTTATCGTGTTTTTCGTGTTATATTTGATAAATTATTCATTAAATAAAATAGTTTTTAGTATATGTTATATTTTTCATGTCGTGTCGTGTTTGTCGTTTTTTAATTCGTTCGTTTTCTTGTTAGTTAGAAAAAACACGACATCGTGTCGTATCGTGTTCGTGTTACATAAAAATTTGTCGTGTTGTGTCGTGTCAGACAGAAACACAAAACGATAGCATGGTTTGTCACCCCTACTGAGTTGTTTTTTGAAGCCGAACCTACGTTTTGTGATTGGTTTGACACATGCACGGTCGGCCCATGTTGTGTTATGTAATGGCCAACTTGAGATAATTAGATGGGCTTCACTAATTTGGAGTTGAGATAATGAGATGGGCTTCACGAATTAGGAGATATATGTGGAAGTCCTTGAGGGACCTACATACCAATGATACAAGCTCTCCTAATGGTGGGAAATAGAAAGACACAATTGGAGAGCATCTAGGCACAAGGAGATCTCATTCAAACAACAAATCAAACCGAAGTATGTCCAAAAATGCAAGTTACGAAAAATATTTAGTCATATTGGTAATAAACGTTATACGCGATGAGAATGTCATGAGCTAAGATTGGGGAGAATGCCATAAAGCTAAGTTTGAGATGGCATACACCAAGGTTATAGATTATTCAAGAAGATTAAACACATTTCAATGGCATTCAAAGCATATTTTGAGGGTTAAAAAGTGAAAACATCTTGAAAGTCTAGGTCGTAACTACCAGTGTTTTTAAAATTATAAATGACCATAATTTAAAAATAAATAACCATCAAACTAAAACACAAGAATTTTTAAGAATTAGACCAAGCCCATATTGCCATAATCTACATGAGAATTTGATTAAGAAACGCAATAGTAAACTCGCATGTATGTTGATTCTGAAATAAAGCAAATTCCGCTAAATTTTTGCGGTTAAAATTTTCTTCTTCGAGCTATATTAATAAAACTGTCATCGACCCCACAAAACAAGGCTCAATACTTGTTCTCAAGAAACTTGTTTCTTTGTGAGTATTGATGTTTGGCTCGTTCCCTACGTAAACTTCAGACATACATATTGGAGCCATAATTTCTTCTCGGTAAAGCCTCGTTAGGGACTCTATCTATTTAAATATTTGGAGATCATATCTTTAGTTTGTGTCTAGTTTTTGTATTGTCTTTATTAGGAACCTTTAAATTGTAGGTTAATCGTTATGATTTCTATTTGATTATGTTTCCTACAACACATAAATATATCATTCCCTTAAGTTGATTGATCGATTCTGATTATTAGTGTTTTGTCACCCTTTTCCCCATTACTCTATGCGCTTAATATGAACGTCAACATAGAAAAATACAAACAAGCAACTCATAATGATCTTCGACCATGAAGAAAGAGAAGCTCGGATAAGAAAAGCCTTAATGCTGCAAAGAATACACATTAAGCATCATTAGGTTTTAATCCATTGCAAAAAATGGTCATAAGAGTCATCGGTTATTAGCATAAAAGGGAAAGAATACCTCTAATGAAATAAGGAAAAACCACAATATTGTAAAGAATGCCTATTAGGCAGCGAAGATATCTTCAGCAAATTTGGTGTTTTATAGTATTAGTATTGTTCGTTCATTACTTATCAATCAACAATAATCTTCCTAATGTAATTTTCTTGTTCCTTGGTATGTACATTTTCGGTCCATTATTTAGCAATAAACAAGTGTCTTATATAATAATAAATGTCTTACATAAATTACTATACATTGCTATATAACAAAATGTTGTATAACATTACATAAAATCGGCCAAGTAGCAGTTTAATAATACTATAATTGAAAATATACATTGGTACAATCTATAGAAACGAGGGAAAGTGAGGATACGGGCCTCTCCACATCTAACTAACTACTATACAAATTTTAAAAAATGATACGACATTGATACTATCGGGACCTTCATCATCTTATATTAAACACCCATAATGCCTTCCAGATGATTGTTACAACGGTATTACTGTAGATGATCCCATTCAAGAATGTGTGTTTTGGTTATCGGGTTATCTTCATTATAGGGAGAGTATGTGTATCGTGTTGTTGAACACTTTCATATCCCTCAATATGTTATTCTAGTTCTTTTTGGAATCATTTTAAGTTGTTGTCTAAAGAATATATATTTATATCGGGGAAGTGTGATTATCGGCTTATTAAAACTCCATATCTCTCAAAGATGTTATCCTTGCTTTTTTTGGGAGCTTTTCAAATTGGTTGTTTACTTTCTTAATATATATATATATATATATATATATATATATATATATATATATATATATATATATATATATATATGTTGTTGAGAAATCACACATAGAATATGAGTTTGTCATAATCTTCTATCAATCATGTGTGTGTAAATAGACTCAAATGACCTCACAAGTTGATAGTCACATTCATTAAACCAACTCCAATGGAACATTAAAAAACACCATTTTAGTGTTAGTTTTTCTTTTTATCACTCCAATCAACCTCTAAAATACATCATTTTAGTGTGTGGGATACACTCAAACACCAAATATGAAGGAGAAAATGTTTGGCCTCTAAAATACACCATTTTAGTGTGTGGTTGGATTGGTTACAACATTTTAGTGTTTAAAACTCACCATTTTAATATTTTACCATTGGAGTTGGCCTTAGAAGCCTATCTATATATTTTACATAAAGTATTGTCGTAAAAATAACATTATCACAACCTATAGAATATCACGTTAAGCAGGCGAGACAAATTTGATTTGGTTGGCGAGCCTCATAATATCGCACTCACTTTGTGGTTTTCTTTTGTACCCTACTATTTTTATATCTTAGATAAGTTGTTGTTTGTTTCTAATAGGGTGAAGAACATTACGATGAATCTCAAGTGTCCAATTAATCCATATTGGTGCAAGAAAAGGAGAACAAGCAACTTATAAAGATTAACTTGTTTTTGTCAACATACAATATATCAACTATGAATTGCAAGATGCTAGTAACAAATAACATGGCAACACCAAACCAAAACATATATAAACATTTCATGCATTTTAAGTGAGTGGAACAAGACTATTAACTATTAAGGCATCTACCATGGTCATGTATATAAAAATCAGGAGTATTCAATTCCATACTCTTCACATAATCCTACAAAATCATTCCTCATTGGAGTGTATTAATTCAAGCATCAGGATTAGAGCTTAAGTAGTTAAGTGATTGATTACATGTACTCATGTTCCAAATCCACAAATTCTCAAAAATACCACCAAAACACAAACAGCTCAAAATTGAAAACAAGATTTCTTCAAACAAAATTTGATTTAAATTTTTTTAAGTTAAGATTCATAATAAAGCTACATAACATCAAAAATGATTTGAATTCTTCAAGGTGCAACAACCACAATCCGCCCTGCAACTTGATCAAGGTCTCTTCGGCCATTAGATGTGATCCTTCTTCCTCTGTGACACAACCAAAAAAATAAACAAACAATTTTGATCATTTGTCACAAACATTACATATCTAGAAAACATTTTATCCTATCTAGATATCACTTAATAGAAAATACAAGAACTTAGTTTTATTTAGATATGACTTAAGGGTTGTTTATTTAAAATGGCTGCATAGATAATGTCTAACTCTTTTTTGAGACTGCATTGGCCTCTGAAATAGACTAAAATTACCATTTTACCCTTACATTTCAAAATACAAATTTCACAATATTGAAGTTGGGAGAAAATAGAAAGAAATGCAAATAGGTAAAGGGTTATTAAGTAACAAGTGCTTAATCCATTAAGTCATTATGTTCAGATCAGGTGCTTAACACATTAACCTTAACAGGTCTAAAAAACAGTCCCTTAAGTAAGTAACAAGTAACAACATGTATATATGAAGCCTTTATATGATCAAGATTCAAGAGCAACAAATGGATTCTTGAAACAAGAAAATGCATTGATTAAAAGATAAAAGAAAATTGAAACTCACCCCTTGGGATCCATATCGATGATTTTCATGGTTTCCAATTGTTGAAGGATATGGCGAGCAATTCCACCACTGCTTTTGCAGAAATGTGGTGGAGCGCTTCCATTTCTCTTACGTCCACCATAGATCCTCTGCAACGCTCCAACACCAAGACCACCTCTCAAGTATATTTTCCTAGCAATTGAAGCTGCAAATTGGAATTACAAAATATGGGTTTGTTTCTTCTCTTCACTCTGATAATTGTGGGAAAATGGAAATAGAAAGAACTTACCAGCTCTGATGTAATACCAATCTGGATCATAGGGTGCAAGTTCCTTGAAGGTCGCAGTCTTCACGATATCAGTCCATTCAGGAAGCTCCATCTATGAAAATTAGAATTATCAAGATGATCAATTGTACATGAAAAGATTAGAGTAGAGAAATTAGGGGTAATGTTTCACCAAACACAGAATCAAAATTCAATTACAGTTAAAAAAACACTAAAATTAGAGCCGAAGCTCACCAAATACAAAAGTTCAGTTCATTTTTAAGCATACAAAATTCGAGATTGATGCATTTGTGGGGGAAATAAAAAGCCACTCCGTTACTCTAAATCAACAAACCCTAAAATCAGTAGTGTGGTCGATTTTACCTTGCCGGATCGTTTGAGATGAGCGGCGTAACCCTTAACGAATTCATGCGGGGAAACATCCTTCACAGTTCTCGCTGTCGCCATTGTAGCTGCGTTGAGGCGATTTAGACCTGCACGAAGAGCAATTGGCTAGGTTTTCTTCCATAGTTATATCATCAATATTTATCTGTGTCGATTTTGGGCCATCTGGACATATTGGGTATGTGGTCGTCGAACCAGCAGCTCTTTAGACAAGTATTGGGCCCATCCATAACCTTTTCTATAATATATAAGGCTTCAACTATAATTAAGGTTGAGCAAGAGAGTAGGTATCTGTATTTGGAATCATAACCGCTCAGAAATCGGTGGTTTTGGAACTGAAACCGAGGTCACTGGTTTCGATTCTTGTTCTTAAAAATTGGAACCACCGACGACCGGTTCCGATACTGGCTTTCATTTGTTAGGAACCGTTACCCATTGGGTAACAGCCATAACATTGGGTAACAGCCATAACAGGTTCCAAAATATTAAAATTTAAAAATACTTAATACTTAAATGAATTGGTCGTAACAACTTTTTGATGGCTAAGACATATGTTGGAACTATCTAATTGTATCTTGGAGGTAACATGCTAATAAATCATATTTGTATTTTTTTTCAAAAAAAATGGTCTGACGTAAATGTGAATAGATAACTATAAAACCATTTGAACATAAGTGATGATAATTTCTTTTGAAAATATTTGATTTTAAATAACATCAACATGTTGATAGTCAAAATATGAACTTTGGTTTATGATTTATATTTAAAAACTTCGGTTATCTTTTAAAATAAATTACTTTTTTGCTTCAATGGCTAATAATTATTTTGTATTAATGATACTACAAAAATGACATAATTGGGTTACCAGGTTTTCGGAGCTGGTTCCAAAAATTTAATAATTGTCTAGATCAATTTCGGTTCTGACGAAATTGGGTGGGTACTTGCCTATGCTCATCCTTAGCTATAAGCATGGAAGACTAAAGAGGCCTGGGGTTCAGGGTATGCTAATGGTTCGAGATGGGGGTCGGCTACACGGATAGAAACATTAGGTTGTACGGAATGCATAACAAAAATACGTGTAACGTGACTTGCTTGCCAAGTTATGTGTAAGGTGGCTCCAAACACTACCCCCAACCTTGATAAGTGTGACCTCTCGTGACTATGGCTACGATCCTTCAGAAGCGAGAGAGGAAAACCATATCTCTCTCTAACTCCATAGCAACTTGACGATTGAATACCATTTCCTATACCTAGTAAAAAGCAAATGACTTGATTTTTTCGGTGATGTGGCGCACCTTCACGAAAATCGTGTTGTCTTCCATTCTATATAGCCTAACCGAACATGAAGAGGTATAGTGGATGGTGTTTGTCCAATTTCCCAACCGAACATGAAGAGGTATAGTGGACGGTCTTTATTTTGTGTGTGTGTGTATGTATGTATGTATATATATATATATATATATATATATATATATATATATATGTATGTGTGTGTATGTATGTATATATATATATATATATGTATATATATATATGTATGTATGTGTGTGTGTATATATATAGAGAGAAAAAGAGAGAGAGAGAGAGGTTCAAATGTTTTTGATAATTATTGTGTACATGTGTGCACCAATGAGAATTTAGGAAATAATAAATCATTAAATAAATCATTTAAGGGTATTATAGTAATCTTGACATATTTAAATATGGTAGATAACTAATATATTTATCATCCCTTTAAATATGGGATATCAAAGTCAAACCCAAAAAACCCTACGCTTGAAAATTACAATTGTCGTCAATCCTTTCACCCATTTTACATTCAGCACAAGACTCTTATGCAGAGTAGCTAACTCGGGTACTGTTTATCAGGTTAGCTTCTACAATCGGGGTTACTTTAATCTTCCTTCTATATTCTCGATTGTTCCACTTTCTACACCAAACCGATTACCTTTCATCTTCTTTGTTTTACTCTTTCTCCCTTCTACACCACCGCCTAATGCATCGTCGCTCTCCACCACAACCCTATACGGTATCGCTCTCCACCACCGCCTGCCCTGCTTAGGTCGGTTTGTGTTTCTCTCTACAATTTGACTCTGATGACTTCAAAGTTACTCTTTCGATTTTGGATGTAGGTAATTACTCGGGTCCATCACGATTTCTGTTGATTTCTGTTTGCTGACTATCACTTTCTAAGGCGTCTTCTTTGTCTTTGTTCTTCCCTTTGTCTTCTGTAATTTTATAATGATGTGTTTTGCTTTTTTTTTTGTAAGCTTTTGCTGGTGAATGGATGCTTTTGGATATATGAAAGTTTGTAGTTTATGTTGTTAATCACCGGTATGTATGTCTGGTACTCAAATGGAGTATAAAGTTGATTATGTTTTTTTTATTTAGGTTTTGAAGGGGCTGTCATTGATGTGAAAAATGAAGAAAACATGGAGAACGAGAGTATTCTAGCAGAATATTGTTATTTTCTAAGAATATTATTAATTTTTGTTGGTATTCTTTTAGAATATTTTATAACTATATTAAAATGTATGAGACTTTTAGTCTGTAAGAATATGTATGAATTTGTATTTAAGTTCGGATGTATACGAATATATCAGAATGTTTGTTAATTTTCAACATTTGGTTCAAAATTTTGTTTTTCTTCAATAATATTCTATTAGAATAAAATTTTGAAAGAGTATCATTCTAACAAAAAATATTCTGACAAAATAAAATCGGTAAAAATTGAAATTGAATTAATTAAAAAATTCAGATTTTTTTAAATTATGAGAATTAATCATCCCTAAAAATCTGAAATTTTCCTTTTATAAATGTAGTTAATTGTTCAAAATACCCTTTTGCTAAAGTGAAAACATCTTGAAGTCTAGGTCGTAACTACTAGTGTTTTTAAAATTATAAATGACCATAATTTAAAAATAAATAACCATCAAACTAAAACACAAGAATTTTTAAGAATTAGACCCAAGCCCATATTGCCATAATCTACATGAGAATTTGATTAAGAAATGCAATAGTAAACTCGCATGTATGTTGATTCTGAAGTAAAGCAAATTCCGCTAAACTTTTGCCGTTAAAATTTCTTCTTTGAACTATATTAATAAAATTGTCATCGACCCCACAAAACAAGGCTCAATACTTGTTCTCAAGAAACTTGTTTCTTCGTGAGTATTGATGTTTGGCTCGTTTCCTACGTAAACTTCAAACATGCATATTGGAGCCATAATTTCTTCTCGGTAAAGCCTCGTTAGGGACTATATATGTTTAAATATTTGGAGATCATATCTTTAGGTTTGTGTCTAGTTTTTGTATTGTCTTTATTAGGAACCTTTAAATTGTAAGTTAATCGTTATGATCTCTATTTGATTATGTTTCCTACAACACATAAATATGTCATTCCCTTAAGTCGGTTGATCGATTCTAATTATTGGTGTTTTGTCATCCTTTTCCCCATTACTCTATGCGCTTAATATGAACATCAACGTAGAAAAATACAAACAAGCAACTCATAATGATCTCCGACCATGAAGAAAGAGAAGCTCGGATAAGAAAAGCCTTAATGGTGCAAAGAATACACATTAAGCATCATTAGGTTTTAATCCATTGCAAAAAAATGGTCATAAGAGTCGTCGGTTATTAGCATAAAAGGGAAAAGAATACCTCCAATGAAATAAGGAAAAACCACAATATTGTAAAGAATGCCAATTAGGCAGCGAAGATATCTTCAACAAATTTGGTGTTTTATAGTATTAGTATTGTTCGTTCATTATTTATCAATCAACAATAATCTTCCTAATTTAATTTCTTGTTCCTTAGAATGTACATTTTCGGTCCATTATTTAGCAATACACAAGTGTCTTATCTCCCTATACTAATAAAAGAGTAGCTATTTTGCCATGTGTCACCATATTAGATCTCTTAATTAATGTGTTGCCACTTGTCAATCTATTAGTTTTCCATTTAAAATTTATTAGACCTCCTCATTGATGTGATGCTATTTGTCAATAAATTTATTCTCTATTTTAAATTTTTAAATTTTATATTATTGTTTTCATTAATTCACAAATAAAAAATGTCTAATATATAATAAAAATTAATTTTACATATTTTTTTGAATTAACGATTATAATTTTACATAACTAATAAAAATATCTCTTAATTAGTAATTTATTTAAAATAAATGATTAATAGTTTTGATTTTTTTACTATAAAAGTCTAATTAATTTTATAACCGTGGTTCCCACGAGTTATAAACTACTATAATAATAAACGTCTTACATAAATTACTATACATTGCTATATAACAAGTTGTTGTATAACATTACATAAAATCAACCAACTAGCAGTTTAATAATACTATAATCGAAAATATACATTGTTACGATCTGTAGAAACAATGGAAAGTGAGGATACGGGTCTATTCACATCTAACTAACTACTATATAAATTTTTAAAAAATGATAAGATTGATACTATCGGGACCTTCATCATCTTATACTGAACAACCATAATGCCTAAAATACTTACTAAGATACCACACTCTTACAATTGTATTATTGTAGACGATCCCATTCAAGAATGTGTGTTTTGGTTATCAGGTTATCTTCATTATAGGGAGAGTATGTGTATCGTGTTATTTAACACTTTCATATCCCTCAATATGTTATTCTAGCTCTTTTTAGAATCGTTTTAAGTTGTTGTCTCAAGAATATATATTCATATCGGGGAAGTGTGATTATCGGCTTATTAAAACTTCATATCTCTTAACATACTATCCTTGTTTTTTTGGGAGCTTTTTAAATTGTTTGTTTACTTTGTTAATATATGTAGTGGAGTTAGTGATATATTTGTTGTTGAGAAATCACACATAGAATATGAGTTTGTCATAATCATCTATCAATCATGTCTATAAATAGACTCAAATGATCTCACAAGTTGGTAGTCACATTCATTAGAAGCCTATCTATAGATTTTACATTAAGTGTTGCCTCATAATATGGCACTCGCTTTGTGGTTGTGGTTTTCTTTTGTACCCCACTATTTATATCATAGATAACTTTTGCATGGACATATCATATATATATATATATATATATATAGAATCTTTTTTTCTTTCATCTATTTCTTTATTCTAACGCATATGTTGTCGTTAAATATCGTCAAATATCACGGTTACTCTCATTAGGGCATTGTGAGACATATTATATAGAATCTTTTTTTTTTCTTTCATCTATTTTTTTTATTCTAAGCATATGTTGTCGTTAAATATCGTCAAATATCACGGTTACTCTTATTAGGGCGTTTTGAGACATATCATATGAAATCTTTTTTTTTTCTTTCATCTATTTTTTTATTCTAAGCATATGTTGTCGTAAAATATCGTCAAATATCATGGTTACTCTCATTAGGGCGTTGTGAGACATGTTATATAGAATTTTTTTTTTCATCTATTTTTTTATTCTAAACATATGTTGTCGTTAAATTTCATCAAATATCACTGTTACTCTTATTAGGGCGTTGTGAGACATATCATATGGAATCTTTTTTTTTTCTTTCATCTATTTTTTATTGTAAACATATGTTATCGTTAAATATCGTCAAATATTACGGTTACTCTCATTAGGGCGTTGTGAGGCATATCATATAGAATCTTTTTTTTTTCTTCATCTATTTTTTTATTCTAAGCATATGTTGTCGTTAGATATCGTCAAATATCATGGTTACCCTCATTAGGGCGTTGTGAGAAGACAAACAAGCAACCTTAAAAGGATTCTAATAGGGTGAAGAACATTACGATGAATCTCAAAGTGCCCAATTAATCCCGTATTGATGCAAGAAATGGAGAACAAGCAACTTATAAAGATTACCCTCATTAGGGCGTTGTGAGAAGACAAACAAGCAACCTTAAAAGGATTCTAATAGGGTGAAGAACATTACGATGAATCTCAAAGTGCCCAATTAATCCCGTATTGATGCAAGAAATGGAGAACAAGCAACTTATAAAGATTAACTTGTTTATAGTCAACATACAATATATCATCTATGGATTGCAAGATGCTAGTAACAAATATTACAAACTAGGTACAAAACCCGTGTATTACACAGGTTGATTAAACAAAATATTAAATACTAAAATATAAACGTTAAGTATTTTTTAAATAAAATTTAAAATAAGGAATGAAGAAACTATTAATTACATTAAATACTTTACGTATATAAATATATAAATATTATGTGACTTTTTAATTTAAAATTTGAAAAATCTATAAATTGACATGTTATATTATTTATTCTAAAAATATAATAAAATAACAAATGTCAAAAATCATGAGAGATCGACATATGTCAAAAAAAACCCTTCATTTTAAGAAGGATAATCTTCAATGACTTTGATCTTATCTCTTCTTATTGGATCATCTACACAAATAACATGGCAACACCAAACAAAAACATATATAAATATTTCATGCATTTTAAGTGAGTGGAACAAGACTATTAAGGCATCTACCATGGTACATGTATATAAAAATCAGGAGTATTCAATTCCATACTCTTCAAATAATCCTACAAAATCATTTCTCATTGGAGTGTATTAATTCAAGTATCAGGATTAGAGCTTAAGTAGTTAAGTGATTGATTACATGTACTCATGTTCCAAATCCACAAATTCTCAGAAATACCACCAAAACACAAACAACTCAAAAATGAAAACAAGATTTCTTCAAACAAAATTTGATTTAAATTTTTTTAAAGTTAAGATTCATAATAAAGCTACATAACATCAAAAATGATTTGAATTCTTCAAGGTGCAACAACCACAATCCGCCCTGCAACTTGATCAAGGTCTCTTCGGCCATTAGATGTGATCCTTCTTCCTCTGTGACACAACCAAAAAAATAAACAAACAATTTTACCATTTTACCCTTACATTTCAAAAAAACAAATTTCACAGTATTGAAGCTGGGAGGAAATAGAAAAAAATGCAAATAGGTAAAGGGTTATTAAGTAACAAGTGCTTAATCCATTAAGTCATTATGTTCAGATCAGATGCTTAACACATTAACCTTAACAGGTCTAAAAAACAGTCCCTTAAGTAAGTAACAATTAAGTAACAACATGTATATATGAAGCCTTTATATGATCAAGATTCAAGAGCAACAAATGGATTCTTGAAACAAGAAAATGCATTGATTAAAAGATAAAAGAAAATTGAAACTCACCCCTTGGGATCCATATCGATGATTTTCATGGTTTCCAATTGTTGAAGGATATGGCGAGCAATTCCACCACTGCTTTTGCAGAAATGTGGTGGAGCGCTTCCATTTCTCTTACGTCCGCCATAGATCCTCTGTAATGCTCCAACACCAAGACCACCTCTCAAGTATATTTTCCTGGCAATTGAAGCTGCAAATTGGAATTGTAAAATATGGGTTTGTTTAACTGTTTCTTCACTCTGATAATTGTGTGAAAATAGAAATAGAAAGAACTTACCAGCTCTGATGTAATACCAATCTGGATCATAGGGAGCAAGTTCCTTGAAAGTCGCAGTCTTCACGATATCAGTCCATTCTGGAAGCTCCATCTATGAAAATTAGAATTACCAAGATGATCAATTGTACATGAAAAGATTAGAGTAGAGAAATTAGGGGTAATGTTTCACCAAACACAGAATCAAAATTCAATTACAGTTAAAAAAACACTAGAATTAGAGCCGAAGTTCACCAAATACAAAAGTTCAGTTCATTTTTAAGCATACAAAATTCGAGATTGATGCATTTGTGGGGGAAATAAAAAGCCACTCCGTTACTCTAGATCAACAAACCCTAAAATCAGTAGTGTGGTCGATTTTACCTTGCCGGATCGTTTGAGATGAGCGGCGTAACCCTTAACGAATTCATGCGGGGAAACATCCTTCACAGTTCTCGCTGTCGCCATTGTAGCTGCGTTGAGGCGATTTAGACCTGCACGAAGAGCAATTGGCTAGGTTTTCTTCCATAGTTATATCATCAATATTTATGTGTGTCCATTTTGGCCCATCTTGACATATTGGGTATGTGGTCGAACCAGCAGCTCTTTAGACAAGTATTGGGCCCATCCATAAGCCGTTAAATGTTTTGATGTCCATATAAACACAAAATAGGCATGGTGTTACAGTAAATAAAATTGAAATTTTAAAAATTGTAATATTAGTGGTAGATTTGCAAAAATATTTTAAAAATAGTTATATGTTTTGGGTTAAAAAAACAAATTATATTAGTTATTTTTTAAAATAAAAATAAAAATATGATAATTTTTGGGAGAATAACTAAAGAACGTTGGTATTTGATTCAATACTATAAGTACGTTATTGTTTTGCATAAAAATATAACCCCATTTTGGTTTATTATTTTTGGCTAAAAATATAAAGGTCATCGTTTGGGTGATAAAATATCTTTTTGTTATATATATATATATATATATATATATATATATATATATATATATATATATATATATATATATATATATATATATATATATATATATATATATATATATAATCCTGAATTACTCTTATTCTTCATTTTCGTTCACTTTGATAGCTTTGGTTGGACGAATTAGACATTGGAAGCTCCTGATTTGGTTTTCACTTTCATAAACCTTTGTCAAAAGTTTTTCCTTAAATCCAAACTGATTTGCATTCCCTTTCTTCTCGCTATCTTCCTGCACCAATGAAGACATTAATAAATATATAATAAGTTATGCCTCAACATTTTTGTAAAATCATTATAAGGAAAGAACTGCCAACGGAACATAAAACTTATATTAAAATATTATGATGCAAAGGCATAACTTGTGAAATTAAAAAATATATTATTAACATATAATCAAATTTATGCCTCAATACATACAAATACACATAAATACAAACATTGATGCACATAAATAAAACTTAAATATCCATAAATACATAGATACACACAAGTATACAATATTTCAAAAAAAAATATTGAATGTAAAATGCTATAATCAGGTGGAAGTACAATGGTGTAAGAATAAAATATGAAAGCAGTGATATATTAGAAAAATAAAGAAAATTATGTTGTTATTTCTTGCCTACACTCCGTCTATAGAAAAAAAAGTAAATACAAAATTCAAGTAGGTTATTATGTTAGGGAAATAAATACAAAGCTTACCATATTTGAATTTTCTTTTGGCTTAATGATTTACATCTCAAACTGCCCGGACTCCCGCGGGGGGCAGCAGTGGGGAATCTTGGACAATGGGCGAAAGCCCGATCCAGCAATATCGCATGAGTGAAGAAGGGCAATGCCGCTTGTAAAGCTCTTTCGTCGAGTACGCGATCATGACAAGACTCGAGGAAGAAGCCCCGGCTAACTCCGTGCCAGCAGCCGCGGTAAGACGGGGGGGTAAGTGTTCTTCGGAATGACTGGGCGTAAAGGGCATGTAGGCGGTGAATCGGGTTGAAAGTGAAAGTCGCCAAAAAGTGGCGGAATGCGTCTTCTTGTAATTGGAGTTATGTTGCTGTCAATTTAGAAACATGGCTTGCCATTGAGTTGGTGGGAGCAGAGAACCTCCTCGGAGGCATAATAGATTTGTCTTTTGCATACACATTGATCAAGAAAAACTTCTCTCTGCTTAGAATTTGATTCATTAGTCACATTTCAACAATTAGAATAATGTGATATAGGTAAAATGTCTAATTTTACCTAAGCACTGATTGAAAATTTATTTTACATCTTCTATTTGAATCATTTGCATTGATCCTTCGGATCTCCTCCCTATAAATCCACATGTTAGTTTAATTACAAAAATTTGAAATCCCCAATAATGAAAACATAAAAAAATACCTCCTGATCAGATAATATGCTAATGGTGCATCCTTGGATTAAAGCACAGAAAAAATTTTGAAATCCCTTATCATGGTTATCAAGTTTTACAAAAATTCTGAGTTTTTGCCCTGATGTAAAATTTGCAAAAGCCCTTTTAAGAATTATAAAACTAAAATTGGATTAAAGAATTATGAATGATAAATCGCTTCAAAGGATACAAATGTTTAGTTATATAAGCTTATCTACTTAACCATCAATAGAAAGAAACTTAATGAGAGAATTATAGCATGATCGATGTTTTATAAGACAAACATGGAAAATTACATTGAAATAAATAAATAAGATCTTTCAAATGAAATCATTGCTCCACTCAACCTTTTGATGGAGACATGTCATATTCATAGGAATTGTTTTCCATAACCCCGTAGCCAACGTCGTCATCTACAATTCGCCACCAGCTCCTCCATTCATGTTATCATATCCGATTTTTGCTGATTTTTTGAGATTTATAAATGGTTCCTAGTAAAAAAAACTTCATTCTTCACATGATTACAGGCTAACGAAATAGAATTACAAATCTATTTAGGGCTTAAAGATCAAAGGTTTAAGAGCAAAAATTCGAAATCATTACCCTGTTCAACCGAGTTGACGTTAGAGTTCAGTTTCCTCATTCTTGTTTATCTTAATACATAAAAATTATCAATTGATTTAAAAAATACCTAAATATTGAAGCAAAACCATAAAACCTTAAAGATATTGAGTACGTACTTCAGGTGCATTTGAGGAAAAATTAGACGCACTTAATCCCCAAACAAAGCTCCTCCATTTGAAACTGAAAATAGAATAAGAATAATAGGACAAATAGATTAGAAATTGACAAGGGTACCAAAAATTGTTAACCGACTATCAAAATCAAAAACATAAACTGTGAAATCATATAAGGAATCGAAAAAAAAATAAAAATATGAATCATTTCCATAAATAATTGGGCATTGCGTGGAGAAGAAGTTAAGTCTCCCTCGTTATCATCATTATCATCAGATCATGTAGAGAGAAAGGGGATATCGGTGAAGAAAGAAGAGGTTTTGCAACTTTAATGATCAATGCCAGGTTCCGAAATATTAAAATTAAAAAATACTTAATATTTAAATGATTTGGTCATAACAACTTTGATGACTAAGACATTTGTTGAACTATCTAATTTCTTCTTGGAGGTAACATGCTAATAAATCATATTTGTAGTTTTTTTTCAAAAAAAAAATAATATGATGTGAATGTGAATGTGAATACATGATTGTAAAACAATTTGAACATAAGTGATGATATATCTTTTGAAAATATTTGATTTTAAATAATATTAACATGTTGATAGTCAAAATATGAACTTTGGTTTATGATTTATATTTAACAACTTTGATTATCTTTTAAAATGAATTACTTTTTTGCCTCAATGGATAAGAATTATTTTGTATTAATGATACTACAAAAATGACATAATTGGGTTATCCGGTTCCGGGGCTGGTTCCAAAAATTTAATAATTGCCTAGACCGGTTTCGGTTCCGACGAAATGGGGTGGGTATCTACCTATGCTCATCCTTAGCTATAAGCATGGAAGACTAAAGAGGCCTGGTGGTTCAGGGTATGCTAGTGGTTCGAGATGGGGACTAGTTACAGGGATAGAAACATTAGGTTGTACGGAATGCATAACAAAAGACGTGTAACGTGACTTGCTTGCCAAGTCATGTGTAAGTTGGCTCCAAACACCACCCCCAATCTTGATAAGTGTGACCTCTCGTGACTATGGCTACGATCCTTCAAAAGTGAGAGAGGAAAACCTTTTCTTTCTTTCTTTCTTTCTTTCTTTCTCTCTCTCTCTCTCACACACACACACAAGCAACTTGACCATTGAATACCATTTCCTATACCTAGTAAGAAGCAAGTGACTTGATTTTTTGGGTGATGTGGCGCACCTTCGCGGGAATCGTGTTGTCTTCCATTCTATATAGCCTAACCGAACATAAAGAGGTATAGTGGACGGTATCTGTCCAATTCCCCAACCAGTTCCCCACCCGAACATGAAGAGGTATAATGGACGGTCTCTATTTTGTGTGTGTGTATATATATTCCATCATTATATTCATTAATAATATTAGTTGCATGCTCCACAACGAAACTGTAACATCCGAAAAATCATAGTAATTTAAAGTTTTCGAAAACAACACATTTTAAGCATAAAGTGTTTACAAAACCAATGTTTCTAAAGTATAATCATAATCAGAGTTTTCCCAAGATCCAATATCATAAAAATAGGAAAATGTGCACGACTAAGCATTCGCTTTCCTGCGATCATCTAAAGTATCTGAAGCAATAAACTAAAATTGTAAGCCAAAGCTTAGTGAGTTCCCCCAGAGTACCACCACACAACATAACATATATAACATTTCATGTTGGGTCCAGTCAGTCATCAGACTTGAGTACCCCTGGCCCAATCAGTCATCGGACTGGAATGCCAATATACAACGAGTCCACTCAGTCATCGGACTAGAATACCCTCGGGTCCACTCAGTCATCGGACCGGAATACCCCTTGGTATATTGGCTCACACACAAAGAAGTAAAGCCTCAAGCCCAAAACCATAACATGTCGACATATATATATATATATATATATATATATATATATATATATATATATATATATATAATAGATAGCATATCACTACTGCATAGCAATATCCTATATATCAGGACTTAATTCTAACATTTCAATCCAACATAGCAACATCCTCAACCAGGATACATAATCTAATGGGTCGGTATTGGTGCCTTCGATTTACAAGTATAGTGAGAAAACTCACATCTCAGTCTGAAAAATATCTCTGAACAAAACACAACTCCGAATGTCAGCTCAACCGGTCACATATTCATCAAATAATGACCAATCTCAAATATCACTCAAAATACCCAAAATACCCTTAGGTCAAACTTGGTCAACATCCAAAAAGTCAAACTTGGTCAACACAACTGAGTACGTTGGGCGTACTCAGCCTGTACGTGGGGCATACTCAGCCCTTGACCAAAAACATGAAGTTGGGCTAGTACGCTTAGTGTATCAATCCCTACGCCCAACTTACGTAGTCCTTCTTTAATCCTTCTAATAAGAGCTTACTCCTTTTAAGCTCTTTCGTATAATTCTTAGATTTGACCCCAAACTAATGTCCTTCACCATAAAGTTTCCAACTTTATGGTGTTACATGGCTAGCAAGTGCCCAAAAGCTAAAATCCTAACTTCTTTACCCATTAACACACCTCAACACTTGCATGGAGTGAAAAAAAGGTCCAATATCACATTTTTATCACTCAAACTACCCTAAAGCGTCCAAAATGACAACTCATTTTGTCTAGGGTAGCTAATACCCAAAAGGACCAAGAATATGGGGCTAATTAACATTAACAAGATCTAGAGGTATGATCATCAAGTTCAGAACTTTATACCTCAAAATGAAGCTTGGAGGTGAGGTGTTTCTGGATGTAATTGGTCTTGATCTTCCAAGCTGGTTCTTCACTCTCCGTTTTGCTTCAAAGACACCAAAACACACACTTTCAAGCTCAAAGGAACACACACAAGATATTAGGGTTGCAATGGACAAAATGAGGATTGGAGGTTGGAGAGGGAATGATTCTTAGTGAATTAATCATGCTTATATATGGTCCAAACCCTAAAAATTAGGGTTTGAGGTTCTGGCACGTACAGCCAATGTACGTGTGTTCCGCCTAATAATTACAAAAATGCCACTATGGGCCACTTTGAAACACTTTCCATATACAAAAGGGCTAAAATACAAATAATCTTCATACTTAGGGTTGAAATTAGTAATACCTCAACATCGACATGTTACAATTCTCCCCCACTTGAACTAGACTTCGTCCTCGAAGTTCGCTGCTACAAACAACTCAGGGTAATGCTCCCTCATCTCCGACTCGAGTTCCCACATCCATTCGGAACCCTTCCGATGTTGCCACTGAACATTGACCAAAGACACCACCTTGTTGCGCAAGTTCTTCGTCTTCCAATCCAATATCGCCACTAGTCTCGTGACATAATTCAAGCGATCATTAACCTTAACATCCTCCAAAGGGACAACCGCCGAGTCATCATCCACACACTTCCAAAGCTGCGAAACAAGGAAGGTGCTGTGGATCTGAGTGAGCTCCCCAAGCAAATCCAGTTTGTATGCCACCCTTCCAACCCTGGAAATTACCAAAAATGGCCTAATATATCGATGCTCCAACTTGCCCCTCTTTCGGAAGCGTATTACACCCTTCCAGGGTGATACCTTCAACAAAACCATGTTGCCAACCTGGAACTCCAACTCGGATCAACGTTTGTCGGCATAGCTTTTCTACCGACTCTGAGTTGTTTGGAGTCTATGCCTAATTTGTTGAATGAGCTCTGATGTCTAAAACTTTAATGCAAGTAATGTGTTTAAGGAGTGTACCTTAAATTTGAGACTTTATTACCATGGAATTGTTTTTAGTAACATAGTTCCAATAGAACATTCTATAATATTGTTGGCTAAGTCTCTGTAACTTTGAAGCCTCGACATTACAGAAGATAATTGCATTAAGGTTGAACTCTAACGCGTTCTAGTAGTGACAAGAATTTGTAATTGTGAAATAAGCATCATTGGAATAGTGTTCAGTCGACCTGTTCACAAAGGAATGACCATAGAGAGACGTAATATGCATGTTTATAACATGGCATGACTGATGTTTGATTCAAGTGTTTAGTTGATTACTCGAAACATTATACAATGAATAAAGTCTTAATTAATATAGTGATTAAATAATAAGGGTTTTATTTATATTCAATAGTTTGAGATCATAGTTAATTAGGTTATTATTATGTTTCACTTTACATGTTTTACTTCTAGAATATTTTGTGTAACGCCCGTAGATCTGGGCTAGTCATTTTAGAGACGATAAGCATAAAAAATGACTTTTTGATGGAAGATTATTTAGAAGGATTAATCTTAAAAAAGTTGTAGTATATGTCACAAGCTTTCCGTGCATATAAAGTACGCCAAAATCCGAGTTATAACGAAGAAGTTATGACCTGTCGAAGTTTCGCGACAGAACCGGCACGACCCAGCGCGACGTAAATAGTGAATTTAAGGTAGATAGATATATATCCTTAGTGATCTAAATGAGAATTGAAGATCTCATCGATATTAGTGCAACGACGGAAAGACGAACGAAACGGAGTTCAGATGAAGGAGTTATGAATTTCGAACGGAGTTTTCTTGTCCCGGCCTACTAAAGATAATATATAAGTAATATATTTATAATATATTAAAAATAAAGTCAAAATTAGCCAATGGATTCTAAACGAGAGTTGTAGAGCATAATCTCACCTTCGCGTCAATATAAAGAACGTCGAAAACGGAGTTCGTATGCGAAAGTTATGAATTTCTGAAGTTCGGGGCGCGAAACCCCAAAACTGTCAGAGACCACGATGTGGCAAGTCCTCTGACACCTCCGGGAGT
Source organism: Lactuca serriola (assembly GCF_051521515.1). Taxonomy (NCBI): domain Eukaryota; kingdom Viridiplantae; phylum Streptophyta; class Magnoliopsida; order Asterales; family Asteraceae; genus Lactuca; species Lactuca serriola. Next base: position 366,051,279 of record NC_136411.1, on the reverse strand, counting down.
CCCCCAGATGCAACTTGCGATGACGCATGCAGTGAAGACCAAGCCCACGACGTGGAAAAATGTTGTCACGACGTGGCAAGGGTCAATTTTGCCCTATAAATAGATTTTAAGGGCCAGCCGTTTAGGGTTGCTAGTTTCTCTTCTCTCTCTCCCGTTTTACCTCGATTTGCGTGCAATATATATATATCCCGAAGGCCCGGTATCAACCCCGAGACCCGAAGCAAGTCCTGAAGCACCGAAGATCCCGAGAAGAAAAGAGTTTCCGAGCTGAAGCTCTACCCGCGAGAAGTCCGGTGTGTGAAGTGATCATAGTTTCACCGAAAGGATACTATTTCTACAAGCCGTAGTGCTGCCCGATCATCTTCTGATCAAGTGAGTGTGTGGTCACTTTCTTCTAACACATAAATATTAAGTATTTGTTATGAAATACGTGCTATGTGTATAATATATTGTTGTTTATTTGAGATGACTGTGGAATGGAGAATTATATAAGTTTTAATGAGTTAAACTATATATGTATTTTGTATCTAAAAATATGTTGGGTAGAACATGAGTAGATGAGGTTGTTGGTAGGTGATAAAATGTGGGTTGGACCATGAGATAAAAGGATAAAGAGATAAACTAGTTTTAGATCCAAGGGTATGGATCAGAGCAGGAGGTTAGTTTTAGATCCAAGGGTATGGATCAGATCAAGAGGTTAGTTTTAGGTCCAGGAATATGGATTAGGTAATGAGGAAAATTTAAGATCCGGGAGTACGGATTATGTATTTTAGAACTACATATTCATTCGATGAGGTATCATGTGTATAGTCCCTTTTAGGAATCGTGATTTTAAATACGAGTATTGATTATAATATGAAATATACATATGTATGTGAAGTATTTGTCATTGTCCGAAATACGTGTTAGATATATTTGATAATATACAACGTGCGAATCAGATATGGTTCAATATGTGTTAAGATGTGTATATATGATACTATTACTTAAAAACCTTGTGTTAAGTATACACTAGTTAGCGTTTCCTAAATGAAGATAGTATCAAAAATTGATTATAAACATTGTAGGTTTGCCTGGTGATGGGTTAAGACTTAAATGGGATGTTTAGTTCAAATAGGATTGGGATTTGGGTAGTCTCTTATTAAGAGTACGTGTGGGGTGAGATTGATGATCGGTGGAGTACGTCCTACGTAAAAAAGTACATTTTATGCACGAAGTATTTTTCAAAGCTCTGTGTCTTGGGTGCTGCTTGTGCCAGGGTACTATTATGTTCTCAGGTATGATTCTTTCGCATACCAGAGTACTATAATGTGCAAGAAGTACTATCTTGTACAAAGTCTTTCGACAATTTTGTGTGTCGGTTACGGGAGCATACAGGAATACTCTATTAGTATTTCCCCATACTTTTATTTTGAGAGAGCTTTGAAGTCAACATTTCTTTTATGAAGTGATCGACCGAGCTTCATATGTCAGCGTTTTCTTTCACGAAGTAATTAAGGGAACTTCGTAGACTACCTAATAAAGTGTGTTGGTAATAGACAACTGCTAGGTATGTCTGGTGTTATATTGCTGGGATAGGTAGAGTCTGGGGGTATAATACCTCATGATAATCAGACCACGCCTAGGCATTGTTATCTAGATAACTACCCCTGACTTAAAATGTCTTGTGGTTCTTTCTTTTACGAACGAAGGTTCGTGGTGAAACTTGTTCTATTCCCCTCATTTGATGTCTTTATTGATCCTCGTTTGCTGCTAGGGAATTTCCGAAGCAGCTTCGTCAGTTGTTATTCATATCGAATCCTTAGGCTAGATCTCGTAAGATCATTGTATAGGGTCAGTATGTGGGGATCGACGGGATGGGATATGTTGTTTTCGAAATATAATATGTGTTAATAATATCAGTGGTTTTGCAGGATCGAGATATACTTTATTGTCACGTTGTTTGAATTAAGAGCTTTCATACTCTATGTTCCTTAGATAATTAGGTTCATTGGGTAATATTGGAACTAAATGTTCTTTAGGTGTTCTTAAACTAGGTGTCCTTTAATTATTGTGAATTGTGTGTTCACTAGAGGTGATCCAAGAACCATGTCAACACTAGACTTTGTGCCAATTCCTTAGGGCGATCCTTAGGAATGAATGGGAGAAGGGTAATCGGTTCTTAGGATAAATATTTAAGAAATAAATGGAGATAAAGGGGGGGGGGGGTGGGTAATTGGATTGATTATTTGATAATTAAATATAATAATTATATTATTGTGGGTTGAAAACCCTATATGCTCACCAGGCTCCCAAGCCTGACCCACTCAGTTTAATTGTATCACATGTATCGATACGAAGCTGCTTTGCACTGAGAGATTAAAGGAGATGTAAATCACTAGAGTAAATGAATGTATGTTCTGTTTATGTTTTTGTGTTTGTATCGGAACATGACATCCCAAGGTTTTATTATTTAATGAAAATACATTCTCTTTGAGAAATGTTTTGATAAGTTTTTATCATATCTTGTTTTGGGAACAAATTCCGCAACCGTTTTCTTTAAACGATTACTCTGATTTTAAAATAAAGCATAAACAAACCAGTCTTTTCTGGCTGTGAAATTTAGGGATGTCTCATTTTGATTATTCTAAATTCCACAGTTGCTCGTACTTTTGGAAGTAAGTAGCGAATTAAGATTGTCATGAACTGGATTATAGATTGTTTGAAGAGTTTTTTACATAGCAATTTTTTTGCTGCAATGTTCATGAATACTTAGAAAATGGGGATTTTAAGTGTTGGATAAACCCACGCTCATAGAATTACTTCATGGATTTTATCACGAGTAATTATAAGATGATAGTATCTTATATTCTTGAAACGAAGATATATGAGTTGTTGTTTACAAGTCAGTTGTGCATTGATAGTACGTAAACACATCGGTAACATGGTGTTATAAAACATATTGTTGTGAGTGATTTGATGAGTAAATAATGCAATAATATAAGTCGAAGTTTATCTGTTCCTTTTTCCCTAACGGGAAAAGCGATATCTTTGGGTCCCTCGATGATTTGATGATGACATCTAAAGTGCTTAGCCAAGCCTGGACTAAATTGATGTGTTCAATTGGCAGTCTGATTTCAGTCATCATAAATCAGAAATCGGGAAACAAAACTTGGACAATGAGATTGATTATAATCCATGTTTCATGTATGTATGATATCTTGTAGAACGGATGAATATTTGATCACGTATCTTAGGACACGTAACTGAGTGGGTCAGAGTTTGACATCGGCTTTTAAGAGCTACAATTTGCTAATCAGTTTTAGAAGTTATACTGCCAACTATAGTTATTAGACTTATCCAAGTGGGAGACTGTTGGATTAGGTGTCTAAGCCCATAACTATAATTGGTATACTCTTAAATTGATGGTAGCATAATCTTTTTGGGTTGCCATCCTGTCGGTCAAGCAACTCTCGACGTACCAGGCGATCTCTCTCTTCATACACGGCCACCAGTAACTCAGTCTCAGATCTCGGTACATCATGGTGGCCCCCGAGTGAATAGAGAAATAAGACTTATGAGACTCCTCCGGTACTATCTGTCTGACCCCACCAGACATCAGAACCAATACCCGACCACAACAGATCAACAATCCCCGACTATCCTGCATGAATTTGGTGATCTTGCCCTACCTCTCCAGCTTCCAGCTCTCCTATCGTACACCCTCGGCCTGAGCTTCCCTGATCAAGCTCACAAGTGTAGAATCTACTTATATCCTCATACATGTCGCTGGAACAGAAGATCCAGTCGACTTGCAGCTCAGGGCGTCCGCCACAACATTCGCTTTACCCGCATGGTAAAGGATCTCGCAATCATAATCCCTAACTATGTTAAGCCACCTACACTGCCTCATGTTCAGGTTCGGCTGATCCATGGTATGTCTCAAACTCTTTGTGGTCTGTGTATATGGTACAACGGACCCCGTAGAGATAATGTCTCTAAATCTTGAGAGCGAATACCAATGCTCCCAACTCCAGATCGTGTGTGGAATATCTCGTCTCATGCGGCTTCAACTGTCGCGAAGCATAAACTATCACCTATCCTCTTTGCATGAGGACTGCTCCCAATCTGGTGATCGATGTATCACAAAATACCACGAAATCCTCAACTCCCTCAAGGAGTGTCAAAATTGGCGCCTCGCAGAGTCGCTGTCGCAGAGTCTTAAATGCAGTCTGCTGCTCAGGGCCCCACCAGAAATCCACCCCATTCCTCGTCAGACAAGTGAGGTGTGCTGAAATCTTGGAGAAATTCAGTATGAATCTCCGGTAGTACCTTGCCAATCCCAAGAAGCTCCTGATATCCGATGGAGATTTTTGGAACCTCCCACTGCATAACCGCCTCGATCTTGGCCGGATCGACCAAAATCCCCTCCTGGTTAATGAGATGTCGAGGGAACTGAACCTCTTGCAACCAAAACTCACATTTTGAGAACTTGGCATATATCCGTTCTTGCCTCAAGACTCCCAGTAGTTCATGGAGATGCTCCTCATGCCGCTTTCTTGTCTTGGAATACACCAAGATGTCGTCTATAAACACAATGACTGAGTGATTGAGCATCAGTCTGCATACCAGATTCATCAGGTGTAACGCTCGTGTTCCTAGGCTAGGCATTAATGATGATGTAATAGTCTAGGTTAACCTTTGTAAGCCGTTGCGAAATAATAGAAATGTATTATTTGAATATTATGTGTTTTATGATTAATTTTGTGGCTTAAATGAATTGAGAATAAAAAAATATAAGCGTAATAATAAAATATTAGATAAGCCCAATATCTATGAAGGAAGTTGTAGTGGTCGTGACAAGGGTTCCGGATATATAAAGAATGTCGAAATCCGAGTTATAACGAAGAAGTTATGACCTGTCGAAGTTTTGCGACAGAACCGGTACGACACTGCATGACGTAAATAGTGAGTTTACGATAGAACGATATTTAGCCTTAGTGATCTAAACGAAAGTCGTAGAATATGTTAAACTGAGAGCGTGCATAAGAAGAACGTCTAAATCTGACTTCGTATGAGGAAGTTATGATTTTTCGAAGTTTTGACTTAGCAGTATGCAGCCCAAAGTTCGAATATGAGATCAAGTGATTTCTAGTCGAAACAATCTAAACGAAAATCGAATATCTCGTCGATATTAATGCAATGGTAAAAATACATACGAAAACGGACGTTGAATGAAGGAGTTATGAATTTCTAACGGAGTTTTCCTGTCCCGGCCTACTAAAAATAATATAATAAAAGTTAAAGTCAAAATTAGCCGACGAAGTCTAAACGAGAGTTGTAGAGCATAATCTCACCTACGTGTGCATACAAATAACGTCAAAAACGGAGCTCGTATGTGAAAGATACGGATTTTAGAAGTTTGGAAATGTAGAGTACGCCCAGCGTACTCATGGTTCATGGTGTGGGTTGGGGCACGTCGCCCTACTCCACCACTCAAGTGTCTCGGGTCCAAAGTCGTGACGCATCCGATCCAATCCACTCAGTACACCCGGCGTACTAGGCGTATGCCCCGCATACACGTCGACGAAGGAGTACGCCCCGCGTACCCTGAAGTTACGCCCAACGTAAATCGGGGGTTCACTCCCTATAAATAAAACTCGAGGTCTACCGATCTTTTTGCTAATTTCCACTTCTTCACCCCCCCCCTTTTCTTTCTTCTACTATGCGATAAATACCCCCGAAACTCCGGTATCAACCCCGACACCCAAAGCAAGTCCCGAAGCCCTGAAGATCTCGAGAAATAGAGTTGTCGAGTCGAAAACCCTATATGCTCACCAGGCTCCCAAGCTTGACCCACTCAGTTTCTTTGTATTACAGGTAGTGGCGCGAGAGCATAAGTTGGACAACTTGTGAAGATATTTTGTTTATACGCTAGTAGTTGTATATAACTGTTGTAAGGCTTATAATGTGACGTTTATGCTTTTGGTCTGTATCGGAACATGACATCCTGAGTTTTGTTATATATAAAAATACATTTCTTTAAGGAATGCTTTGATAAATTTTATTTATCATATTTTGTTTTGGGAACAAATTCCGCAACTTTTTTAAATCAAAGGATTACTCTGAAAATTATTTTAAAAACATAAATTAAATCGGTCTTTTCTGACCGTGAATTTGGAGATGTCACATCTGGTCTATAAATACAGCTGGCGCGTTGGTTAGCCTAAATGGCATCACCACGAAATCGTAATGTCCATAACAAGTCCGGAACACGGTCTTCTTCGCGTCCTCCTCCCTTACCCTAACCTGATGCTACCCGGACCTCAAGTCTATCTTGGAGAACCAAGATGCTCCCTGTAGCTGATCAAAGAGATCATGAATATGGGGAAGTGGATAATGGTTCTTTACCGTTAATTTGCTCAACTCCCGGTAATCGATGCACATCCAGTGTGAACCATCCTTTATCTTGACAAAGAGAATCGGGGCTCCCCACGGAGAACTGCTCGGACGAATAAATTGATTGCCTAGCAGCTTCTATAGCTGAGATGACAGCTCCTTCATCTCAGGTGGTGCCAATCGGTATGATGCCTTGGCGATAGGGGTCACACCTGGCACAAGGTCGATCCTGAACTCGACCTGCCTCTCCGGAGGCACTATGAGCAACTCCTCCGAAAACACATCAACAAACTCTCTGACGAATGGAACCTCTAAAACCGAGACCTGATCCCTGACCCGCGTATCCACCACATATGCCAAACAACCCGCATACATGTGCTGAATATACTGTCGAGCCCTGGCGGCTGAAAAGAACCCTAAACCCAACTTGGTGCCCTCGTTGTAGACAACCAGTTCTCCCCCACTTGTGGTTCGAACTACCACATGCTGACCCTCGTAGTCGATCATGGCTTCGAAACGACTCAGCCAGTTCATACCTACTATCACACAAATGTCCCCCATGGGAATCGGAATCAAGTCGATCGGGAAGGATACCCCGGAGATCTCCATAACGCAACCCTAATAGACTCAAGAAGCAGAAATCCCATGTTCGTTGGCGATGGAGACTCGCAACAAACACTCTAGATCTCCTAAGGGCAAATCGAACCCCATACTAAACGATCGAGAGACAAATGATCGACTCGCCCCCGAGTCAAACAATACCAGAGCAGGCAAAGAGTCCACTAAGAATGTACCTATGTATGAGCATAAAATAAACATAATCAACAAGATAAAGGATCAAAACATACCTGCCACCACATCTGGTGTTGTCCTGCCTCCTCGGTCGTGAGCTGGAATGCACGTCCCCGAGCCCTCGGGGGCTCTACTCTACCCCGGCTCCCGTCAGAGATCCTCAGTGTAGCTGGCGTGGGAGCCTGCGCCGGCTTGGCGACGAGCAACGGATAGTTGGCCTTCACGTGGCCAACCTGATCACTGTAACATCCCAAAAATCATGACCAATTTTTTTTTAAAACATTAATAAAACCATCAATATTAAGTCATTTCAACCACAACTAAAGGATTATATATCACAACAGGGTATCATTTCAAAACACTTGTTCGTTTTATCAGAGTAAACATCCCAGGCTAAAACTCCTTTTGTGTGTGTGCCATGCGATCACCCTGAGCTATTCCCTCCACTGCCGGAAGTACCTGAAACCAAAACTGAAAACCGTAAGCATGAAGCTTAGTGAGTTCCCCAACCTACCACATACCACACGCATAACCAAGAACACATAACCACGTACTGGGCCCCCGCCTGCTGCATCGGGCCTTGCCCGACATCGGTCCCCGCCCAGCATCAGGCCCCGCCTGGCATCAGGTCCCACCTGGCATCGAGCCCCGCTCGGTAAATAGATCTGTCTCCCTTAGGCCCCGCCTGCCTCCGGGCCTCGCCCGCTACACACATGCATACAATCAAATAGCATACTAATAAATAGACACTCTTTAACTGCTCCCTGATCTAAGGCCTCGCCTAATTAAGGCCTCACCCCTGTCCTGCTACTGAAGTTGTGGAACCCCATCCATACTCCTGTTAATAGTGAGATACGGGCCCCCGCCCACAGTCACTCCCTTCCTATCACGGGCCTCGTCCCTACTCTGCTAATGTGAGATATGGAACCCCATATATACTCAGCTAGTGATGAGATACAAAACCTCGCCCACACTCACCTCCCTACCAGGCACAAACAAATATAACAGAGACAACATGTATAATCTAACCTACAACATAAGAATCTTCCTCGGGATTGCCCCAACATCGGACCCCCGTCCTGGAGACATACTATCATCTAACATACTACGGGATTACCCTGACATCGGACCCCCGGTCCTAAACCTATCATACCTACTCATGCAAGAATCACAAAGACCTCTAGCATTCTAACCTTCCTCGGGCCTCACCCGACATCAGGTCGAAACCCGAAACCTAAACAATGAGTGCCTAGGGCTAACCCCCAGGTCTTCCTACTATACATAAACATAAACATATTGGGTTGGCATTGGTGCCTTAGACCCATACAAACAGTGAGGAGACTCACCTTGCACTGCTGAAGACTAGCTGAACACTTATGACTGATATCAGGCGACTCCTAAACTGTTGATCCTTCGGCTCCCCGAACTATTAATACCTAAAATAACACTTAGACCACAATACCCTCAAAAGTAAAACCGGTTCAAGCTTGGTCAAAGTTAATGGTTAAAGTCAACACTCCGAGTTGACTTCAACTCGCCGACTTGACTCATCAACTCGTCCAGTCCCACAATTCACAGGTTACTTCTGGACTTCGATCCTACTCGTCGAGTTCTTCTTGAACTCGTCGAGTACGCCTTCAACACTTTGGGACCTTTCTTCATTTGACTCGTCGAGTTCTCCTTTGAACTCGTCGACTCCACCTTCATAAATTAAGGATATTGCCTTGGACTCGCGCGAGTTCCTCCATGAACTCATCAAGTACGATGATCTTCAGGTCCACTATGAACCCAGACTGACTGAGTCCCTTACTAACCCAACTCATACCTGCTAGCAGAAGGGTTTTGGGCAAGGAAACGGCCTGACTCGCCAAGTCCTATGAGTGACTCGCCGAGTCACTCTATGCCCACATCTATTCAGACGATTTCAGTCGAGCACAAAGTGTCCAGGACCCAAATCTAACCTTCTAGGGTCGGAATAACATGGAAAGCTACTGCCTTTACATCCATGCATGGCCCTTTTTGCTCAAAAGACCATAACAACCTCTTATACTTTGCATAGGGAGTTCTAATGGCATAAAGCTTCCACCTTTATGCCTTAACTATCCACAATACTCTCAGATTTGAAAGGATCTTGCTTGGGGACGTCCAAATCCCACAAGCACCCATTCATGGACCAAAATCTTCATAAAAGGGACAACAAAGAGATCTATTAAATCAAAAGCCAAGATGAAGACTTGATTACCAAGAAATGCAGCCACTGGAGTGTATCTTCTGGATCTACTTCCTCCTTCTTGAACCTCCGACTTCCTTATTCTCCTTTTTCCTCTTCAAGAGTACACAAATCACACAAAGGTGGCTCAAACACTCACAAGGTGCACTAGGGTTTCGTGGGTGGGGGTTTGGGGTTTGGAGGTTGAAGATGAGGCTGAGGGAATGAGAATATGATGCTTAAATAGGGCACCAAGTCCCGAAATTAGGGTTTCCTAACCCAGGAAAGACTCGTCGAGTCAGTCCCCTGACTCACCGAGTTGGCCACTTAATCCACGACACGGAACTCGCTCCTACTCGTCGAGTTCCTCCCTGAACTCGACGAGTAGACCTCCTTGACTTGGGGTTTTTCCTTTCCATTCTTGACCTTCTAAATTCGGGGTGTTACAACTCTCCCCCACTTAAACTAGACTTCTTCCTTGAAGTCCTCTCCGGCTCATAACCCCGTATCCACTCCCGGCATTCCTAATCGCCACATACCTGTCCTGCTTGGAACAACCCTTGAGAATATCATCCTGAGACGATCCAAACACTCCAACCTTCAAGTACAACACTCTTACTCAACCAGTAACCCTACCGGTACTTCCCGAGCACTTACACTTGACATATAAGGGGTTCACCCTTTTTACCCTATGTTATCACTGGCCTTCCCAAGACAACTTTCCAAAAACAACACCTTCTCCTTTCTCTATGAAGGACATACCCTTTGCTGTATCTACCTCTCCAGCCACTCCCAGTGCTGGTCACTTCCTTGATACCCACTGAATGTTTTCTCTTACTATATCCTGGTGTTGAACACCCAACTCTGAAACCAGATCAGATAATCCTTCGAGTAAAAGACTCCTCCCTGCAACGGTTAGACTCAAAAGAGAGTTGCGAAAAAGAGTCAAACCCTTCACTCTGAGATTATTTAACCCTATTATGAGTGGCGTACTAACTACTCCATACGAGAATTCCCTTATCGCCACCCATGCCCGATGGTCCTGCTATCTCTTATCCGCTTTCCTGATGAACCGAGACCACCCTGGTCCCAACAAATCTGCCATTTTCTGGTTTACCGGACTCCTACCGGTTACTAAACCCAACTCAAACCCTCAGTCGCTCCCAGCGGCTTCCGAAGAAACTTCGGCTATCTAAAACTCCTCCATCTACCTTGCCACTTTGGCTCTATAAATCCTGGAATCCTCGATCCCCAATCTTGACCCTACGGTCTCTACCAGGTCCCACCTGTGCTTGCTACGGTCATACGGGCCTCGCCCACGGGTCTCACCCAAACTATATCTCGGAGTGGCCTCCCCCACAGGTCTCACCTTTCAAGGGCTATGTAGGACCAACTCCATCCTGAAACTCAACAAACTATCCTTCTTCGATCTCTATCCGACTAACTAGGAGATACGGGCCTCGCCCACACTCCGCTAACTAGGAGATATGCCCCCTGCCAACACTCCTCTAACTAAGTTGCTAATGAATGCTACGACTATCCCACAGTCTTACAACACTTTCCCACATTGTCTAACTACTGGCTGCCAGCCTGGAAACGTCCAACAACGAGCGCTCCACAATCTAACATCCTGATTAACTCGCGTGCTACTGGGAAAAACATCAACCTGGTTTCCTAAACCAATCCTCTACTACTCCGAATACATGAACTCAATGTCAGGATGTTTCTCAAACTCCCGACTTCCCGTTGCTCTATCCAAACAGCTACCTCGGCTACTTTCCTTTTTAGCAAGGATGTGAAAGCATCCAAGTTGCGCTCCTACCCCAGCTCCTGACTACTAGGATAGTACTCCCCCACTTCTATTCAACTAGATCCTTACAAGTCCCAGCTTGGGAAGGATTCCCAATCCTTTTCTCCATGCAAAGGCCGATCTGCTAACAACCACGCTTACCACTGCTAGAGCTCTAAAACTAACCAATACCAAACCCGAACCACTCTTGCAGACTAACAAAACGCCTCTCGATCCCGACTCACACTTGCTACAGTGACTGCATCCTGCGAACCTGCCCTAAAGGGAAACATCTTCAAACTACTACTCTCACATTCATGGTATGCAGATGGCATATAACTGAATCATAAGCAGGAAACATAATATTCTGCATTGCGAATTGCTCTTTACTAACATCGATGCAGTACCATAGCAATTAAAATCATAAAAAAGCTAAATTTGAAATACATACCAACGATCTATTGCGGCTCGATCTTGTCTTCCTGCGGAACCATGGGCGCTGGAACTTGAGCTCCCTCTCTCTGCCGAAGTATCTGTGATGAAACCGGAGCTGCATTAACCACTATACGGGTGCAGCTTGCCCGGATATGTCCGGGCTGATGACAACGATGGCACAACTCTACCTCCAACGTTGTGACCCTTCAGCCCGCACCTGCCGCACTTAGACCTAATACGGCCATTCTCATGTGCCCCATTTACTCCTTTCGCATCCACTATGACCATTCAGGTCTCTAGCTTCAGCTATGGCAGAATCCGACTGCCCAGCTTGTTGAGCCTGACTAGAAGTCCGCTCCTCTTCCCTAACTGCACACCTAACCCAATCTCTTGCTCCCGAGTTACCCCGACTACCCCATCAACCGCCTGCACAGTCACTGTCTGACCTTGAAACCTAGCGGTTACCCTGCCAGTAACACGCTCAATAATGTCGGGTAACTCCTCGCATACGGCTCGCGAAACCTCCATAATGATCCAATTCAGTAGTGAACCCTCCTGGAGACAAGGTAGGTAACCCACCTTCGATTCCTGATGACAAGAGTCAATAACAGGATCATCCTTACCGAGGTATCCCAAATATCCATAACCATTGGGCTCTAGAGGAGCCCCTAACTTACCTGCAACAATCTCGGCTCGGAAGGCCTCAAGGTGGCCGCGCTGACTGTGACATCCCCAAAATCACGGCCAGAAAAGACCGATTTTGTTTATACTTTATTTTAAAATCAGAGTAACCTTTTAATAAAAGAATTGCGGAATTTGTCCCAAAACAATAATATGATAAATATTTATCAAAAGCATTTCCTTAGAAATTTATTTCATTAAAAGACTCGGGATGTCATGTTCGATACAATACATAAGTATAAACAATACAATATAAGCCTTACTACATTATTTCATATCTACAGGCCTATATCCATAATCCCTCATCCCAACACATCACAACTATGCTCGAGAGCCACTACCTGTAATACATAAAACTGAGTGGGTCAGGCTTGGGAGCCTGGTGAGCACATAGGGTTTTCAACCCACAATAAATAAGTTTATTAATTTCATCAACAAATAATAACCCAATTACCCGTTCCCGTTATACTCACATTATGTCCCTAAACACCTATCATAAGGGACCTATCCTAAGGATCATCATCGGGATGGACACTACTGCTAAGGGGGTTCCTTAGCAATAAATGTCCTAAAGGCAACCATGAGGAGGATGGAGTACACCGGTGAACACATCGTTCACAACACCTACAGGTTGCGAGCCTACCAGCGTTCCATTGAACTGTCTAGAAGAGTCCGTGGTCGTCATCTATACTCCGCTAGATGACTGGATCAACAACAACATCGAGGTCTCTCATCATTTTATCACACATCATATTACATGTAACCATGTTTTACCCCAACATTTCCGTAGATATAAAATATATATACAATTTAAATCATTGAAAACATGTATAAAAATGTTCATCCAGCATAGATAGCAAGTATTCAGATAATATGCACACATAGCACGTAATTTAGATAAAATACTTCATATCTATGTGTAAACTGAAAGTAACTATGCACTCACCTGAAAGGTGGTGACTCAGCACTCGGATAGCGCTTCGATACTCTCAAAACAATTTTCCTTTGATAAAACCTAGTATCAATACCACTAGGGTTTAGTCTAACGATAACCGCAACAAATTAATAGTCTGACTATTATTACTATTATATAAGCGTTAAATAACACTCAATATAACTCATAATAATGGCCCAAATAATTATTTTAAGGACCTAATAACATTACTATAATTATTTGAAAGCCATATTAAAAATTGTGTAAGCGTAACTCACTTACAGCGGATTTTAAAGAAAACCGGGCTTTGCTCGGAGCAGCGTTTCCGAAACCGAAAGAACTTTTTTCTCGGGACTCCGAGAGCCTCGTGGCTTCCCTCAGGAGCTAAGGGATTTTTCCTAGGGTTTAGGGGGTAAATAGGCTAGAAAGAGAAAGGAAGTTAGAGAGAGAAGTGAATTGGTGTGAAAATTTCAGAAGAGTTCGCATGCTATTTATAGGCCAGCATCCTCGGATTCACGCTGGGTGTACCGAAGCTACGCGAGGCGTAGTCTTCGGATAAGATCGCCAACTCGGACCAGCTGTCTCGCAACATCGGAAGAGATAAGGGCGAGGGTACGCAGGGCGTACTGACTTTGGACGCGGGGCGTATGCGAGGGCGACGTGTCATCCATCTGAAGCGAGGCATGATCAGCAAGCGACGGTCCAGATCATGTCACGTCATCAATCGAGCAACAAGTTTCGCAAATTCAAGTCTAAACTTTAAAAATTCGTGACTTTTGCGTACGAGCTCCGTTTTCGACGTTCTTTATATCCACGCAAAGGTGGGAATGTACTCTACAACTTTTGTTTAGACTCCGTCGGCTAATTTTGACTTTATTTTAAAAGTTATATTATTAACAGGCCGGGACAGGATTGGTCCGTTAAAAATTCATAACTTCTTCATCCGACGTCCGTTTTCGTCTGTCTTTTTATTGTTATGCTACTAATAACGAGATCTTCAATTCTCGTTTAGGTTGTGTCGGCTAAAAACCGCTCGATCTAATATTTGAATTTCGGGTTGTACACTGCTAAGCCGAAACTTCTAAAAATCATAACGTCTTCATACGAAGTCAGATTTGGGCGTTTTTTTATGGACGCTCTCAGTTTAACATACTCTACGAATTTCGTTTAGATCGCTAAGGCTAAATCTCGCTTTATCGTAAATTCACTATTTACGCTCCCCTGTATCGTGCCGGTTTTGTCGCGAAACTTCGATGGGTCATAACTTTTTCGTTATAACTCGGATTTCGGCGTTCTTTATATCTCCGGAATCCTTGTTTCAACCACTGCAACTTTATGTAGAGATATCGGGCTTATCTCACACATTGATTTTGACGCTTATTTTTATTCTTTATTAATTATACATTTATAATTAAATAATAAGCACATAAATACACATTGATATTGCCATATTTATACTTAATTTTAGGCAATATTTAAGTACATTTTTATTAAAAATTTGGTAATTTGTTTAGAATAATGGTACTTATGAACTTAAATGTTATTTACAGCCAAAAAGAAGACATTTTGAAGAAAAGGGACTAAAAACGTTAAAGAAATAAACTTTGGGAATTAAAAGAGTAAAAGTGAAGAAAATCTGGAAAAAGATTATTCACGACGTGAGATTTAAAGGATTCACGACGTGAATCGTTGGTTCTAGAAGATATGTACGCGGGTGAAGGAATCCTTGACGGACACGGTTATCTACAACTCACGACGTGAATTTCTTATTATTCACAACGTGAATTTATGGATATCAGCAACTATATAAATCCTTGACCATTACAAATAGAGGCAACTTTTGGCTGGAGAGAGGAGTTCCAGAAGACGATTTTAAGGAGAGGAAAACTCTGGGAAAAGGCTTTCAACATCAAAAAGAGTGAAGGTCCATAATTTAGTTTATTTTGTTAATTAAGAACATGTTTTATTACACTTTGAATTGTGTTAGTTTGTTAGTTGCTATGATGAGCAGCTGAATCTAGCTACTCTCGTTTAGCTAGATGAAACTTCCAACTTATGAATAGCTCAATTTTTATGGATTATGTTTAGTTGGTGAAAATTGCTTGTGTTTGATTGGTATTACCTAGCATGCTTATGTTTGTTTTCTAATTGCTTGATTGCATGTTCTGTGTAGCTTAGTGACCATTAACTGCATGAACTTGTTTACCTAACGATTTAGTGAACATTGAATTGTTAGAGCTAGGATTGACCAATCTTAGTTAGTAATTAGAGAAAATAAGCTTAGTTGTGCTAGAGAACGTGTATTGTGACCATAATTGCGTTTATATAACAAATCTTACATAGCATATTTACATTCATAATTAGTTATGTGTTTAATTATGTGTGAACATACATGGTTTGACATGAATTAGTTAATTATTGGTAAAGTTAGAACTAAATTACTAAAACAACTAAAAACCAACTTAATAATCCATAATCATTAGCTAGCCATAAGGAAGAAGTGGATTCAAACTAAACAAGAGTGTGTTTTTACTTATTGAATTTGATTTAAGTTCATCTGATCTTGTAAAATCAGATAAAACCCCTTTTAAACTTGTTAATAATTAGGTTAATTTTATAGTAAATAGATTAAATAGTAACACCGTTCCTTGTGATCGACACCCGCCTTACCCAAGCTATACTGTAATCTGATTAGGTACACTGCCTATAAGTGCATAGTTAGTTTAAGTTAGTTAGGTTATAAATATTAAAATTAGTGGGTACTTTTGTGCACATCAAGTTTTTGGCGCCGTTGTCGGGGAACGACACATTTATTAGTTTATTTAGTTGCATTAAATTAATCGACCCCTTTTTGTGGAATAAAATCTGCAAAAAAAAAAGTTAATTGGTTATTTATTTTTGTTTATTATCTTAGCTTAGTTGATTAGCATATAACAACAAAAAATTTGTTTTCTGTTTTTGTCACAAAATTCACGACGTGAGTTTTAATAAACTCACGACGTGAAAGCTGTGATTTCAGTTTTTTAGTATTTTCTTATTTTAGTTCAGTTTTACGTTTTTAGTTTAGCAAGTTGTAGGAGTTCATGACCAGAGGCTCAAACACACCCTTGGTGCCACCACTTAAAGATCCCGAGTCTGCAATTCACAAGAAAAAGACGCCCTTACAAGAATTGAAGTCAACTTTTTCAAGGAAGTCAGGAAAGAAGACAGGAGAGTCAAGTTCATCCGCGAGGCACAAGAGCAAATTTGAGCACTTGGACCAAACACCCGTCCAAACCGAGTCCGAATACGATACCGAGCCGGAATTTGAAGAACACACGAGCGAACCCGAGAACGAGCCAAGGAACGAGATGCCAATAATTGAAGAGATGTCCATGGGAGCTTACAAGAAGCGGATCTGAGAAGATATGGGTCCCGGCTTAGTCCAACCCGCAATGCCTGCACTGCCACATTCGAGTTGAAGGGGCACATCTTGACTACACTGAAGGATATCCCATTTTTCGGGAAAGATCATGAGGATGCTTTTAAGCATCTAGATGAAGTCAACGACATTGCGGATTACTTCAATGTCCCAAATGTCAACAGAAACACAATCTTGCTTAGGATGCTTCCCATCACTTTCAAAGGAGCTGCTAAGGAGTGGTTAAAGTCACTTCCACCGGGTACAATTACCACTTGGGCTCAAATGCGTGAGCAATTCCTGGACCAGTTTTGCCCACCATCCAAGATAGCCAAACTCAAGAAGGCGATAGCCAACTTTGAGCAACAGCCAGGGGAGTCATTATACGAAGCATGGGAGTGGTACAAGGGCTTGCTCAGAAATTGCCCTCAACATGATCTAAATGTGCAACAAGAGATGTCAATCTTCTATGATGGGGTCAACGTTATGACAAGACAACTCCTTGATTCTCAAGGACCTTTGACAAAGAAAAATCCAAGGGAGGTTAAGGAGCTGATTGAAGAATTCGCCAAGCACTCTCGTGAATACCACAACCCTAGGCAAGATGGAATCAAAAGCCGTGGAGGGTCCCAAACAGAAGAAATAGCAGCTGTGATGGCTATGTTGAATAATTTGGACCGAAGGATAACACAAATGGATCAGTCAATACATGCCATAAGAGTGGGTTGCGAGAGATGTAGTGGTCCACACTTGACCAAAGATTGCAATTTAGATGAGTTTGGGAACAGAAAAGCTCAAGTGTGCTACTCAAGCGGGGATAAGTTTGATGAGGATTGGAGGAAACCGAAAAAGGAGTGGCTGTCATATGAAGAGTATAAGAAGCAAAAAAAAGAGAAGTATAGGCAGACAGGTCGAGGCTTTTATCAAAAGGAGCAACCACCAGCCGAGAAGAAACCCGATCTAGAGACTATGTTGATGAAGTTTATGGAAGCTTCGGAAAAAAGACACGATGCCACTGATTCTGCTATTAATGAACAACAAAATTTAATTAAGAATCAGCAAGCCTCCATCCATAACCTTGAAGTTCAAGTTGGTCAACTAGCCACTCTAGTTCATGAGAAGTTATCCCCGAAAAATACCGAAACAAAGACCCAATCTCATGTAATGGCCATAAACACCGAAGAAGAAGCCATCTCTGAGTTCCTGGACGCATTGGAAGAAGAACCACAACAGCCCGATCCAAAGATGAAGAAGACCAAGTTCGAAAATCATGAAGCTGTTGAGTTCCAAAATTCACGACGTGAACCGTGTATGTTCATGACGTGGGCCCGTCATGAACAGAAAAATTATGTAGTTGATTCGGTTTATCAGCCGCCTTTTCCTTTTCCTTCCCAAGCTACCCTTAGTCCACTGGAAAGAGAGCATAGAGAGTTTGTCAAGCATGTGAAGGGGATCCCGATTAATACTCCCTTTGTCGAATCCTTATCCAAAACTCCCGAGCATCAAAAATTACTAAAAGATTTGATAGACACTCGCAAGCAATTAAAGAAGCAGTCTAAGGTGGTTCTAAGTGAACAAAGCTCAAAAGCTGTGTTGGGAGAGACACCAGAGAAGATGGGGGATCCTGGACGCCTCACTCTTCCGTGTGAGTTTGGTAATAAATTGAAGGTTAATGCTTTAGCCGATTCTAGGGCTAGCATTAATTTGATGCCTTTTTCATTTTATAGAAAATTGGAAATTCAGAAGATGAAGGCTACAAAAATGACGATTTACATGGCGAACCATTCAGTGACACAACCCCGGGGCATAGTGGAGGATATTTTGGTAAAAATTGGAAAATTTGTTTTTCCAATAGATTTTGTAGTAATGGATATGAAGGAAGATCCCGATGTTCCAATTATCCTTGGTCGTCCATTGCTTAACACTGCTGGAGCTCTTGTTGATATCCGCGAGTCTAAGCTCACCTTGAGAGTTGGAGATGAAAAAGAAGTTTTTGGGATAGAAGATAGCTTCCCAAAGGAACATGTGCAAGAAGAGGTGTTCACAATTAATAAAGAAAATGAACTAGAAGAACTGGAAAAGCTTATGGAAGAAGAGATCAAGGCAGTTCATCAAGTCAAAAGAACAAAACCTAGAGCATTTGTTCCATTTTTGGTTGAAGTCATAGCTTACAAAAGTCCACCTTCTTGGGTGAGCAAAGAGGAGGAGGAGATGACAAGTGATGAAGAGGAGGTCACTTCAAGAGTGACAAAGCCGGTGGTGAAAGAGGAGGAGGATGCGATGAAGTGCAAGGAAGAAACTAAGTGCACAAAACGCAAGCTTGAAGAAGAGGTGAAAGTTAAAAAAGAAAATTCAAAGAAGGCATACAAAAGGCGAGTTCAAGCTTACAAGAGGCGATTCAAGGAACAAAAGATCCTAGTGGTGGATTCTTTCGAGGACTCAACGTAGGAGGCACGGAGTCTAGCTCAAGACTCCAAGAAAAAGAAGCGCTTCTCGGGAGGCAACCCGAGTTTGGTTTGCAAATTTTTTTTCTTTTTCTTTTTGCATTTTAGTTTTAAAAAAATTAGATCAAGTCATCCAACTCTATTAGAACATAATTTAGGGACCTTAAAATGGAAGTAGTGATAATTGAGAACTTAGTTTAAACTCAAAATTGATTTTTCTCTTCCAGACTTAATTCACGACGTGAATTTTTAGCAATTCATGACGTGAATTGTGAATGAACCGGACACATAATCCATGATTTGGCTTAGCCCATTAGACTAACAAGCCCAAAATCAGTCCGTGAGTACATGGCCCAAAATTAAGCCAGACACTATTCACGACGTGAATCTTACAGAATTCACGACGTGAATCTTACAGAATTCACGACGTGAATCTTACAGAATTCACGACGTGAATTTTCAAAAATACGGGACCACAGAATATATCCCTAGAAGCCAGTAAACCCTTCAATTGTTTATTGTTGACGAAGTGGATGTAGAAATTGGTCCCCCCTTGGTCCCCATTGCTGCGATTTTAGCCGACAATTCTACTAATCACCCTTGTGCTTACGTAATACTTCCAACAAAGGTAATAATTATTGATTATTAAGTTTAATTTTTGCCCTAGTAGATGAACTTAGGGTTAGGGTTTGTTAATTGAGTGAAATGAAGAAATTAATTCGTTAAAGTTCGTAATAACCTTTGAATGTTCATGCTAAGTGTTTGGAAGTAGTATAGGAGTAAAACCCATGGATATTTTGACTGGATTTTTCCCCGATTGTTACGATTCTGCCTTCTGGGACTGCGAATTCACGATGTGAATCTTACATGATTCACGACGTGAATTCTGGGGCTGAACAGAATTCATTTTCCTCTATGTTTAATTTGTGGATATTTGTTGTGGCTGTTTTTTTTCCTTGTTTTTGCAGGAATGGCTCCAAGAAGAGAGGTTCCAGCTGGGGTGGCGGGTTTGCACGCGTTTTACAATTTTCCCGCAACAACGCCCCGTGATGTTTTGACCCGTTGGAACAACAGATTGGGATGGATTTACAACAGGGAAATTGCAGTTGCTCCAACAGTCAATTGGACAAGATTGAGGGAAGTAGGGCTCGTAGACTGGGTGGGCCCGTTTTTTACAAAGATATTCATTGGAGATGGGTATTCGTTTACCTGTTCTGGTTGGCAGAATTTGTTCCGGGTGCAAGAGCGGGTCTACAAGGAGTTTTGTGTTGAGTTTTTCGCAACGGTGACATTTCAGGAAACAGTTCAAGATCCACATTGGCCACAGGCGTTGGTATTTAGATTGGGGTGAGTACCTGGAGTGCAACGTGGTTGAGTTTGCTTGGAGAGTAGGATTGTATGATCGAAAGGAGGCTATGACTCCTGAGTTTGGCATGTTTCTGAGTGGGGCTGCTAGAGGATATGCGGAGGGTGTCACGGGGTATTCTTTTTGGCATAACATTGCCTCCGAGATGTTTAATTCCGGAGTATCTCCCGAGAGCAGTATTCGATCCCCGATCCATCGTTTACTCAACCGGTTCATCACCTTTTCCATCAACCATAAGAGGCATGGCGACAAAGTGACTAAGCAGAACTTATTTTTCTTATGGTGCATCTTACAGCCTGGTGTCTGTTGCAACATCCTGTATTTTCTAGCCCGTTTTCTGGGCGGGTCTGCCGCGAGTTCGCGCCCTGGGAGCCCCATTTGTGGGGGGGGGGGCATTTTGTTACTCGTTTGGCCCGTTCTTATCATTTGGTTGTTCCCGATATTACTAGATCCATGACGTGTGTGGACGACCATGACTTTGGTATGGGATATTTGGAAACTATGCGGATGGTCAGAAATTTTGGATCGCATTGGGGCATAGTTCCATCAGATGTTGAGGGTGATGATGAGGATGATCAGCCATCCGACCAACCTGCGCCAGAGCCGAGACCGAGGTGCAGGAACGTGAGAGGAAGGGGAGACCGCGGGCAGCCGATACACCCACTTGCTTCCATGGTTGGTGCGCCTTTTGGGAGTGATATGGCTGGTTACTTTGACCAGTTATCGTTGAGTGTGAATTGGATATGCGACACTATGGAGAATGTTGTTCGGCATCTTGGGGTGGAGCAGCCGCCTCATTTAGGGTATCATTACCCGATTTGCCCACGATGGTCGGAGTATGGTGGACGCGGAGGTGATGGAGCTGGACCTAGTGGAGCACATGAGGAAGAGGAGGACAATTGATCGTTATTTATTTTTATTTTAGTTTGTTTTTAGTTTGTTTTTATGGGATTGTAAGAACTACTTTGAATATTATGTTACTTTTATTCTCCGTTGTTGGTTGTTTCTCAGAAATTGTTAGGAGCGCCTTGAGAGGATAGCGAGTTATGAATGCGTACGTTTTTAGTCGGGAGTGTTTAACGCCGAGAGTCGAGACCCATATTTTCGAAATAAGTGTGGGGTGAGTCAACAGAGTGGAGAGTCAGCGAAAGAGTCATAAACTGATGACTTTAGAAGAGTCTTAATACGTTAAGACATTAGAAGAAAACTTGGCAATGTTTTTCTGATTGCCTGGTTTTCACGACGTGAACTCTTATTATTCACGTCGTGAGTCAGTTATCAGGAGGTTATCAGAATACGCTTAGTTTCGATTTCACGTCCTGAATTGTCTCACACTCACGTCGTGAAAATGAGATTTTTACAATTTCAAGGCCCTTGACATTTTAGTCTTCTATGGGTTGATTCTATTCTTCTTGTCAAAGATATTCAAGATTATTTTGGCTCATTTTTACCACCATACAATGTGGCGTATGCTTTCCACATTGGTCATTCTACTTTTGGAGATTTACACCACATTTGAAGAACGATTGAAGGCTCGATTTCCTATTTTGCCGGTATACTCCTTATTTCGCGAATTCAAGATCCAAGTTTCTATTTTTGGAGTCCATATTCAAGATGCACGTTTTCCACACTTTTGGAGATGTTCACGCCACTATCCCAGGGGAGTCTGTTCCTTTTTCTCCCTTTTCTTTAATTTTGATGCATACAATGAGGGCATTGTATGAAATAAGTGTGGGGTAGGGGTAGAAAAAGTAAATTGCTAGATAATGATAGAATTTGATAGTAAAATTGAAATTTTAAAAAAATTGAAATTTTTAATAATTGAATCTAGTAATAATAATTTGAACTGTAATTGCTAGTGTTATGTGGGATGATCCGATGAAAGTTCAAATGTTTAGTTGAGCCAATACACGTTATAGTGCATTTGTGGCCTCCCTTATTTTAGTGAAATCATGGAACAAAAACATAACCCCGCTTGGTTTAAGGGATGCAATATGTTTAGCAGCCTAAACCTGAAATGTATCCAGGAAATTTATTATTGTTAGCTGATAAAGGTTGAGGTTGAGCGCCTCCGCTTAAGCATGTAGGTTTTGAGTGAAAAAAGAGAGGTACATGTAAAAAAAAAGAGAGAGAGAGAATTGCAAGAAAAGTTGAAGAATTTTGGAGCAAATAAAGTGAAGATCAAAAGATCAAAATTCCAAGAAATTCAAAAAGTTGAAGATACCAAAAGTCAAACAACAAAGGTGGTGAATTCAAAGAAATCAAAGATCAAATTATCAAGGAAGTGAAGAATTCAAAAGAGCTCCATAGTGGTATCGTAGATTGTAATTCTAGATTATGTATGCTTAGGTTGCTCAATTAAAAATACCTTGAGGATAAGGAGGTTTTCTGCGGATGGATTTGGAGGGTTGCATAAAATGAGCATTGTTCGGAAAAAGTGGGCGAGTGTTTATGAAGATTGTGAGTATTTAAAGTATGGGGGGGTACTTTAGGAAAATTTTAGACACAAATGCATGCGTTAAGGTCTTGGCATAATGGTTGAGCTAGAGTCGGATTGTTCTATGTAATGTTAGTAATCAAGGGTTAAGTTTAAATTTACTTGAGGGCAAGCAAAGTGTGGGGTATTTTGATATTGCCATATTTATACTTAATTTTAGGCAATATTTAAGTACATTTTTATTAAAAATTTGGTAATTTGTTTAGAATAATGGTACTTATGAGCTTAAATGTTATTTACAGCCAAAAAGAAGACATTTTGAAGAAAAGGGACTAAAAACGTTAAAGAAAGAAACTTTGAGAATTAAAAGAGTAAAAGTGAAGAAAATCTGGAAAAAGATTATTCACGACGTGAGATTTAAAGGATTCACGACGTGAATCGTTGGTTCTAGAAGATATGTACGCGGGTGAAGGAATCCTTGACGGGCACGGTTATCTACAACTCACGACGTGAATTTCTTATTATTCACGACGTGAATTTATGGATATCAGTAACTATATAAATCCTTGACCATTACGAATAGAGGCAACTTTTGGCTGGAGAGAGGAGTTCCAGAAGACGATTTTAAGGAGAGGAAAACTCTGGGATAAGGCTTTCAACATCAAAAAGAGTGAAGGTCCATAATTTAGTTTATTTTGTTAATTAAGAACATGTTTTATTACACTTTGAATTGTGTTAGTTTGTTAGTTGCTATGATGAGCAGCTGAATCTAGCTACTCTCGTTTAGCTAGATGAAGCTTCCAACTTATGAATAGCTTAATTTTTATGGATTAAGTTTAGTTGGTGAAAATTGCTTGTGTTTGATTGGTATTACCTAGCATGCTTATGTTTGTTTTTCTAATTGCTTGATTGCATATTCTGTGTAGCTTAGTGACCATTAACTGCATGAACTTGTTTACCTAACGATTTAGTGAACATTGAATTGTTAGAGCTAGGATTGACCAATCTTAGTTAGTAATTAGAGAAAATAAGCTTAGCTGTGCTAGAGAACGTGTATTATGACCATAATTGCGTTTATATAACAAATCTTACATAGCATATTTACATTCATAATTAGTTATGTGTTTAATTATGTGTGAACATACATGGTTTGACATGAATTAGTTAATTATTGGTAAAGTTAGAACTAAATTACTAAAACAACTAAAAACCAACTTAATAATCCGTAATCATTAGCTAGCCATAAGGAAGAAGTGGATTCAAACTAAACAAGAGTGTGTTTTTACTTATTGAATTTGATTTAAGTTCATCTGATCTTGTAAAATCAGATAAAACCCCTTTTAAACTTGTTAATAATTAGGTTAATTTAATAGTAAATAGATTAAATAGTAACACCGTTCCCTATAATAGACACCCGACTTACCCAAGCTATACTATAATCTGATTAGGTATGCTGCCTATAAGTGCATAGTTAGTTTAAGTTAGTTAGGTTATAAATATTAAAATTAGTGGGTACTTTTGTGCACATCACACATAATACTCAAATATTTCATCTTTATTACTTCAAAAAGAGTTACAATAGTTGACCTAGACTATTACATTGTCTAAAAATGCTTAGCCATGAAACCCGAGCATTACAATTCTCTCCCCCCCTAGGATGATTCCGTCCCGGAATCATGCATCAACAAACAGATGTGGATAGCGACTCATCATGTCATCTTCTGTTTCCCAAATGAGATTCGGCCCATTCGAATGTTTCCATCGGACTAGCACTAAGTCGACCATCTTGCGTCGTAACTTCTTAGTCTTACGGTCAACAATTGCCTCAGGCTCTTTGATCAACCTCTTATTCTCATCCATCCTTAACTTTGAGATTGGAATTATGTCGGGAACTTCTCCCGTGAATTTCCTCAGATAACACACATGGAAGGTGTTATGAATACCATCGAGTTCTTCGGGCAATTCCATCTTGTAAGCTTGGTTCCTAATCTTCTGAAGAACTTTGAACAGTCCAATAAACCTTGGACTCAACTTTCCTCGTTTCATAAATCTTATAAGTCCCTTCCAGTGTGAGACTTTAAGCAAAACCGAATCCCTAACTTCGAAGGTCATCGGTCGTCTTTTCTTGTCAGCATAGCTTTTATGTCGATCCTGAGCTGCTAACATCCTTTCCCCAATCACCTTTAGTTTCTCAGCAGTCTCATGGACTATCTCGGAGCCCATAAACTGCTTTTCTTTGGCTTCAAGCCAACAAGACGGTGTGCGACACTTCTGTCCGTACAAAGCTTGATAAGGTTCCGTCTTGATGCTTGAGTGAAAACTATTGTTGTAGGAAAATTCTACCAGAGGTAAGTGCTCGTCCCAATTCCCTTGGAACTCAAGGGTACATGCTCTCAGCATATCTTCCAGTGTTTGAATCCTTCTTTCGCTCTGACCATCAATTTGCAGATGGTAAGCAGTACTCAAACACAATTTCGTCCCCAATTCTTCTTGCAGACTCCTCCAAAACCTCGACGTGAAACGACTATCACGATATGATACAATTATAAGAGGAACACCGAGAAGTCTTACAATTTCCTTCACGTAAGCTTTTGCGAGCTTTTCCATAGACCACTTCTCATTGGCCGCTATGAAGTGTGCACTCTTAGTGAAACGATCCACGACCACCCAAATCATGTCGTGTCCGTTCTTCGTCCTGGGCAGTTTAGTCACAAAATCCATGGTGATGTCTTCGCATTTACCCATGGGTACATGTAAAGGTTCTAAACTCCCATACAGTTTCTGATGTTGTGCCTTAACTCTTGCACATGTCACACACTCGGCCACATACTTTGCAACATCGAGCTTCATCGTCGGCCACCAGTAGTAGGGTTTTAGGTCCCTATACATTTTAGTGCTACCGGGATGAATCGAGTACATGGTCTTGTGTGCTTCTTCCATCAGAAGGTCTCTTATTCCTCCCGGCTTAGGTACCCAAATCCGATCTTGGAATACCTTCAAGCCTCGACTATTTGTACCGAACACTAACGTTTTGCCCAAACGTTCTTCCTTTTGGTCATTCTTCTCTGAAGCTTCTTCTTGTGCTTTCCTGATACTTTCCATAATTGTCGAGACAACTTCTATTCTCAACGCTCTTGGCATTTTCCTTTCAAGGTTGACTTTCCGACTTAGAGCATCAGCGACAACATTTTCTTTACCGGCGTGGTAAAGTATCTCACAGTCGTAGTCCTTGAATAACTCTAGCCAGCGTCGTTGCCTCATGTTCAATTCTTTCTGATTAAAGAGATACTAGATACTCTTATGATCAGTGAAAAGCTTGCACTTTGTGCCGTAGAGGTAATGCCTCCATATCTTTAAGGCAAATACTACTGCTGCCAACTCTAGATCATGAATGGGGTAGTTCTTTTCGTGCTCTTTCAATTGTCGAGATGCGTATGCTATAACCTTTTCTCTTTGGGTCAGAACACAACCCAACCCGATTCCAGATGCGTCACTATAACCGCGAAGTCTTCAACTCCATCGGGTATAGAAAGTATTTGTGCTTCACATAACTTCTTCTTTAGTTTCTCGAATG
Organism: Lactuca serriola; assembly: GCF_051521515.1. Lineage (NCBI taxonomy): Eukaryota > Viridiplantae > Streptophyta > Magnoliopsida > Asterales > Asteraceae > Lactuca > Lactuca serriola. Next base: position 366,024,840 of record NC_136411.1, on the reverse strand, counting down.
CCTCATCGTGTTTCTCACTCCACGTATATGTAGCTCCTTTGTGGGTCAATGCTGTTAATGGAGCAGCTATCGAAGAAAAGCCTTGGATAAATCGTCGGCAATACCTAGCTAATCCTAGAAAGCTTCGAATCTCTGTGGGACTTTTTGGACGTTCCCACTTCATCAGAGCCTCGATCTTTACGGGGTCAACCATTATCCCTTCTTGGTTAACCACGAGACCCAAGAAGTGGACTTCTCGTATCTAAAAGTCACATTTGGAGAACTTAGCGTAAAGCTTCTCCTTCTTTAACACTTCCAACACTTCCCGTAGATGCTTGCCATGCTCCTCCTGGCTTTTCGAGTAGATTAGAATGTCGTCGATGAACACTATCACGGATTTATCGAGGAATGGTTTAAAAACCCTGTTCATCAAATCCATGAATGCTGCTTGAGCATTGGTTAGTCCGAATGACATAACCAAGAACTCGTACTATCCATATCTCGTTCTAAATGTAGTCTTCTCAATATCCTGCTCTCTTACCTTCAGTTGATGGTATCCTGACCTAAGATCTATCTTTGAGAAGTAGCTCGAACCTTGCAGTTGATCGAATAGGTCATTAATCCTTGGCAATGGATACTTGTTCTTCACCGTTTCCTTATTCAGCTCTCGGTAGTCTATACACATTCTCATACTTTCGTCCTTTTTCTTCACGAATAACACCGGAGCTCCCCAGGGTGATGAACTAGGTCGAATGAAACCGTTGTCCAACAGCTCCTGAAGTTGCGTCATAAGTTCCTTCATCTCCATCGGTGCTAATCGGTAAGGTGCCTTTGCTATCGGTGTTGTACCTGGTAACAAGTCTATCCGAAACTCCACTTGTCTATCAGGTAGTAATCTGGGAAGATCTTCGGGAAAGACTTCCGGATAATCACACACAACCGGTATATTCTGCACCTCTTTCTTTTCCTTCTTAGCATCGATTACGAATGCCAAGTACGATGCAAATCCTTTGGACAAACATTTACCGGCTTTCATCAGGGAGATGATTCCAGAATTCACTCTGCGTTTGTCCTCGTACACCATAAATGATTCCTTTCTGGGTGGGTTTACCCTTACTATCTTCTTTCGGCATTGAATCTCAGCATCGTTGGCGCGAAGCCAATCCATACCCAAAACGATGTCGAAACCGTTTAACTCTATGGGTAATAGCTCTTCGTGGAATTCGTTTCCGTTTAGGTCGATGACGATGTTCCTAATATGGTCACTAACATATATGAACTTGCCACTGGCAACTTCCACAATTAGGGCATCATCAAGTTTTTCTACAGGCAATGCTAATTTCCCACCAAATTTATGCGACACAAAGGAGTAGTTGGCTCCGGAATCAAATATTACATTTGCAGACAAACCATTTACAAGAAAGGTACCTGAAGCGACGTCTGCTGCCTCCTTTGCAGCCTCGAGCGTCATCTGGAAGGCTCTTGCCTTCGGCTTCGGCGGTATGTTGGGTCTTCCTGCCTCCTTCTTCTTCGGGCAATCCTTTGAAATGTGCCCCTCCTCGTTGCACTCATAACAGACCTTCTTAGTGAACGTGCATTCATTGGCATAGTGCCCAGGATTTCCATACTTGAAACAAGTGACTCCTCCATTACATTTCCCCTGGTGCCTCTTCTTGCATTTGTTGCACCATTTTGCTTTGGTTCCTCCTCCTCTTGAACCAGACTTCGAGAATTTGCTCTTCTTACCAGACCTCGAGGATCTGTCAAATTTCCTTTTCTCTCCCACCTCTGCTCTCTCCAGACCCTTCTCTCGTATCTGGGTCTCCACATTTTTAGCAGCCCAGATGGCGGCTTTCAGAGTGGTATTTTGCTTGACCATTGGACCAAAGTCCGCTGGTAATCCGAGGGCAAACTTGTTAACCTTGGTGAGTTCAGTTGGGACGAGGTGAGGAACAAGCTTCATTTTCTCAGAAAAGCTTGCAGCGTATTCAGTAACGCTCATTCTTCCCTTCTTCAGATTCTGGAATTCGTTGTTGATCTGTAGAAGATCCTGCTCAGAGCAGTATTGCATCTTCAAATGCACTAGAAAATCCTCCCACGACATCTTTCTTGCTTCACCTTTGGGCATTGAATCAGCTAGTAGCTTCCACCAGCTTAGTACTCCAGATTTCAACAGAGGAACCGCGAGAGCGGTCTTCTGCATGTTGCTACACTTGCAACTCTCAAACATCGTCTCCATCTTAGAGATCCAGTTCATGACTTCCACCGGCGTCGGGCTTCCAGATAGACTCGGTGGTTTGGATGCCATGAAATACTTGTATTTGCATCCACGTCCGTCATTTCCTCCATCCTGGTGGTTTTGCCTAACTATCGGTGGGTTGGATTGACCAATAGCCCACTGTAGTTTCCCTCCTCAGTCTGCCCTTCGTTCAACTCGGGTTGTTCAATCTGTATGGTCGCTGCCTCTCGATTTTGCTAGAGCAAACGTCTGGTTTCCTCCATTTGACGATCCAACATCGCCTGGATCATCGCTTGCACTTCGGCCATCGTTATTGGCTCAGCAGCGGCTTCCACAACCGGTATTTTCTCAATCACTGGGGGTTGATTTCTGTTCCCATTTGCATTCACGTTTCCGCTATGGGTCCTTGCCATCTTGATCTATACACCGAATAAGGTGAATTTAGATCTTTATTTAGGATAGACGTTTAAATCATCCTTATCACTCTGAAACGTTTACATGCTAGTTCTAATATCGTAGTTAAACGCTTAGAATCCTAAACACATAAGGTTTCCAGATCCGGACGGCAACAGACCATAGATCCAAATAAATAACAGCATGTCAGGCACAAAGCATTTAGCACATAAAAGCATTTTAGGCATAGTTCCTAAAATAAGCTAGTGCTCACACCTCACAATCATCGATTAGCATTCTAAGTTTAAGTCTAGAAATCCTACAAATTCCTAGTTCGCTTAAACTAATGCTCTGATACCAACTGTGACATCCCCAAAATCACGGCCAGAAAAGACTGGTTTTGTTTATACTTTATTTTAAAATCAGAATAACCTTTTAATAAAAGAATTGTGGAATTTGTCCCAAAACAATAATATGATAAATATTTATCAAAAGCATTTCCTTAGAAATGTATTTCATTAAAAGACTCGGGATGTCATGTTCGATACAGTACATAAGCGTAAACAATACAATATAAGCCTTACTACATTATTTCATATCTAAAGGCCTACATCCGTAATCCCTCATCCCAACACATCACAACTATGCTCGAGCGCCATTACCTGTAATACATAAAACTGAGTGGGTTGGGCTTGGGAGCCTGGTGAGCACATAGGGTTTTCAACCCACAATAAATAAGTTTATTAATGTCATTAACCAACAATAACCCGATTACTCGTTCCCGTTATCCTCATATTACGTCCCTAAACACCTATCATAAGGGACCTATCCTAAGGATCATCATCGGGATGGACACTACTGCTAAGGGGGTTCCTTAGCAATAAATGTCCTAAAGGCAACCATGAGGGGGATGGAGTACACCGGTGAACACATCGTTCACAACACCTACAGGTTGCGAGCCTGCCAGCGTTCCACTGGACTGTCTAGAAGAGTCCGTGGTCGTCATCTATACTCCGCTAGATGACTGGATCAACCACAGCAACATCGAGGCCTCTCATCATTTTATCATACATCATATTACATCTAACCATGTTTTACCCCAACATTTCCGTAGATATAAAATACATATACAGTTTAAATCATTGAAAACATTTAAAAAAATGTTCATCCAGCATAGATAACAAGTATTCAGATAATATGCACACATAACATGTAATTTATATAAAATACTTCATATCTATCTGTAAGCTGAAAGTAACTATGCACTCACCTGAAAGGTAGTGACTCAGCACTCGGACAACGCTTCGATACTCTCAAAACAATTTTCCTTTGATAAAACCTAGTATCAATACCACTAGGGTTTAGTCTAACGATAACCGCGACAAATTAATAGTCTGACTATTATTACTATTATATAAGCATTAAATAACACTCAATATAACTCATAATAATAGTCCAAATAATTATTTTAAGGACCTAATAACATTACTATAATTATTTGAAAGCTATATTAAAAATTGTGTAAGCGTAACTCACTTACAGCGAATTTTAAAGAAAACCGGGCTTTGCTCGGAGCAGCGTTTCCGAAACCGAAATACCCTTTTTCTCGGGACTCTGGGAGCCTCAGGGCTTCCCTCGGGAGCTAAGGGATTTTTCCTAGGGTTTAGGGGGTTAAAATAGGCTAGAGAGAGAAAGTAAGTTAGAGAGAGAAGTGAATTGGTGTGAAAAATTCGGAAGAGTTCGCATGCTATTTATAGGCCAGCATCCTCGGATTTATATTGGGTGTACCAAAGCTACGCGGGGCGTAGTCTTCGAATAAGATCGCCAACTCGGACCAGCTGTCTCGCAACATCGGAAGAGATAAGGGCGAGGGTACACGGGGCGTACTGACTTCGGACGCGGGGCGTATGCAAGGGCGACGTGTCATCCATCTGAAGCGAGGCGTGATCAGCAAGCGACGGTCCAGATCATGCCACGTCATCAATTGAGCAACAAGTTTCGCAAATTCAAGTCTAAACTTTAAAAATTCGTGACTTTTGCGTACGAGCTCCGTTTTCGACGTTCTTTATATCCACGCAAAGGTGGGAATGTACTCTACAACTTTTGTTTAGACTCCGTCGGCTAATTTTGACTTTATTTTAAAAGTTATATTATTAACAGGCCGGGACAGGATTGGTCCGTTAAAAATTCATAACTTCTTCATCCGACGTCCGTTTTCGCCTGTCTTTTTATCGTTATGCTACTATTAACGAGATCTTCGATTCTCGTTTAGGTTATGTCGGCTAAAAACCGCTCGATCTAATATTTGAATTTCGGGTTATACACTGCTAAGCCGAAACTTCGAAAAATCATAACTTCTTAATACGAAGTCAGATTTGGGCGTTCTTTTTTATGGACGCTCTCGGATTAACGTATTCTACAACTTTCGTTTAGATCTCTAAGGCTAAATCTCGCTCTATCGTAAATTCACTATTTACGCTTCCCGGTATCGTGCCGGTTTTGTCGCGAAACTTCGACAGGTCATAACTTCTTCGTTATAACTCGGATTTCGGCGTTCTTTATATCTCCGGAATCCTTGTTTCGACCACTACAAATTTATGTAGAGATATTGGGCTTATATCACACTTCAATTTTGATGCTTATTTTTATTCTTTATTAATTATTCATTTATAATTAAATAATAAGCACATAAATACACATAATTCACATAATACTCAAATATTTCATCTTTATTATTTCAAAAAGAGTTACAATAGTTGACCTAGACTATTACATTGTCTAAAAATGCTTAGCCCTGGAACCCGGGCATTACACTGACCTCCAGACCTAGAATCAACGGTCTTGGACCGCTGCGGCGCCAACTGTGACTTTGTCGGGGATTGCCTCTACTCTCTCAACTGTAACTCAATCTCAAGCTCATGCCACCTAGCGGCCTCCTATAACTCCAGTAATGTATCACAACGTTGAGAAGCAACGGGCTATCAGTCTTGAGCGTGCTCAGATAACGAGTCATTCGATCCCGCTCGGAAGTAAACTCCAGGCAAAACATCACCCTCTCAGCGAACATATGGGTGATCTCCGTCATCGACTCCGTACCCTGTCTCAACTCCAAAAACTCATGTGACAGCCTCTCCCGCTCAACTCGTGGAATGTAGTGAGTGCGGAACATCTCCTTGAAATGATCCCAAGTAACCGCAACTCTCTGTTCATCAGAATACAACCCCGTCATCAATCTCCACCAGTCCTTTGCTCCAGACCTTAGCAGGTTCAGAGCACACCTGACCTTCTGGTCTAGAACATGAACATGTGAAAAATCATCACTTAATGTTAGATAGACACCTCATGGCTATGAGCGGGTCCTGAATCCCATTGAAAGTCGGGGGCTTCGTGTTATCGAAGTCGCGATACTGAAACACCCATCCTGATCCAACACTTGTAGCCGCTACAACTGCAGAGGCTGCAACAACAACAATTTCAGCAATGGTTGTGTATCTGTCATCAAAATACTCCATTATTGCGGTCTTGATAGACCCGGACATCTCTGGAATCTGACCCCGGATAATCTCGACCACCTCCTCATAGATATCTCTCTGACGCGATCCTCTGTCAATGTTGGCCTATCCTAGCTGCCAGATCCTGATCCTGATCCGAATCCGATCTCAAAGCGCCTTGTAGTCACCATTATGAAAATACAACATAAAGATATCATATACTCCATATAATAACGGGGAACCAACTTCCAACTAACCGTAGGGGTTGTGACTCCCTTGCTACGCGTATGGGTCATGTGCTTTCAGTAGTCCGGGGTCATACTACCATCCATACCTACCCATATTTGTCTCAAGGATCACCACAACACCCTAACAGTGTACATATGCATAGGCGAGCGCTCAATCCTAGCTCCTAGAGGAGGGCTAAACATATCACAACTGGCCGACTGACCCCACACAACTCATCCATGAAACTTCCACCAACCCTGCAACACTCGTGTATCCTAGCCATACATAACGCTGGACCCTATAGACATTCAAATATCTAATCCTACCCTAATCCCTTCATCAAAAAAGAACAGGAAATAAGGCCAAACTGAACATTCTCAGGCTATATGGTCTTAGTTATGTACAACTATGATGCATACACTAAGAAACTACAAAAACGATGTCAATTTCATACAATGAAAACCATAGGCTATCAGGCATCATATAATAATGCAATTCTATCATGCAATCCCTGAAGATCCCTAACCTATAACTAGCATGTTGTTCTAATATATCACAATATCAATTAACCGTAAGGTATTTTGGGGTCTACTTATTGGCTTCGGCTGATCGTACACGTCGCATCCTCCTTTAGTATTTTGAAAACCATTTGAAAATCATTTTAAAAATCTTTTCCTTAGTTTGAGACTGGATTCACATGAGTGTTCCTCCAATTCACTCAAACCAAGGCTCTGATACCAACTTGTAACATCCATGAAATTCATAAAAATTTAAAACTTTTTCAAGCATCCAAAAACCATTACTTATTACAAAATTTTTTCAAAATAGTTTCATATCAAAGTATCTCATAAATCAAAATCATAAAATGTGAGGAGGTTCATGAAAGCCTTCGCCTTCCCGCGATCATCCGAAGTACCTGTAACAAAATCCGAAACTGTAAGCCCGAAGCTTAGTGAGTTCCCCAAGAATACCGATACATAACAAATAGCACACATAATAACAACATGTAATGGGTCCACAACTTCACAGACTGGATTACCCCCGAGCCCATAGTATGAGTTTGGCTTGCCTTACAGGCCCACAGCTCACATCTGGCTTACTCCCTAGCCCACAACATAAGTCTGGCTTGCTCTCAAGCCCACAACTTATAATTGGCTTGCCCTTTCAGTCCTAAGAATGGAATATAAATGATCAGCCCTCAGTGCGAGTTTGGCATGCTCCTATGACCCTCAACTCACATCTGGAATTCTTAGGAATCCTCAGTATGAGTCTAGCATGCTCTTCCTGGCCCTTAGCTCATATCTAGAATAGTCCAGGGTTTGTTGGTTACCGCACGGAGCAGTACAACCTCAACCCTACCCACACAACATGTCGACATGTAAAAGCTAAATACACATACAAATAATCAGACAATATCACAAGTAGTCCTACAGATCTACCATACTAGCATATCAACTAGCATGCATCTCTAACTCACACTCAACATATCAACAACTATGAGGATATCAATCCAACAGGCCGGCCTTGGTGCCTTCGACCCCTCAGTATAGTGAGGAAACTCACCTCACAAGTAGTGCTGAACCGATAAAATTGAATCCCAACTCAAAGATTTTAACTTAACTGCCTATAACCACCATAAGACTAATTCCATTAAAATCCCAAATTACCAAATTACCCTCAGAAGTCAAACTTGGTCAACCATGGTCATAGTTAAAGTCAACAGTCCATGTTGACCCAACTCGTCGAGTGCATCTACTGACTCATCAAGTTCCTTCATATCTCAGAAGATCGGGAAAAACCCTAACCAACTCGTCGAGTTATCTCACCAACTCAGGAGTTCACTCAGAATCCAGAAAGCAGGAAAAACCCGACTCGACTCATCGAGTTCTCTCCTTGTTGCACACATCCGAATGGTTCTTCGATTCTAGGGACTCTAATCCTTAGATATGCACCCCTAATATACCTTAAAGGATAAAGTTTCCAAGTTTATCCTCTGATACCATCCCAAACGTCCAAAAACTCTTAATCAAGCCTTGCAAACCCAAAGGCTTAACCATTAAGCCAAAGACCTTGGAGATCTGGAATCCACTCCTTTTCATAAGAGGTTCTAACCTCAAGGACGTCCCAAAGATTAACGCTTTATAGACATGCATTTCCAATGCATGTCTTGAAGGAAAAATTGGCTAAAAAAGAAGAATTAAGCCCTAACTTCCATGCATTGCACCAAACTTGATCAAAAGTCAGATCTAACCCACTATGAGGTTCCCTTGACCTGGAGATTCATAAACTAGAAAGCTTTATGAATCTCCATGCACACACATCTAAGAATAAGGAGGGAAAAAAAGACAAAATACAAGATCTAGCTATGCATGCACATAAAAATCGGGTTTTAAATACTCATAATAGTCCACCTCAGTGCCAAAACGAAGATGCTTGCTAAATCCCTGCCCTTTTCTCACCAACTTCTCCTCTTCTTGCTCCAAAGTGTCAACTAGCTCACAATATGGAAGGAAAAATGGAGATTAGGGTTTACACTACCGATATTAGGGTTTGGAGGCTGATAAGGGGTCAACCTTTGTGACTTAAGGAGATTATATAGGGTGCAAACCCTAAAAATTAGGGTTTTCATAACTTGGTGCCAACTCGTCGAGTAGGATTTGTAAATTATGTGGGCATCTTGGTATCTACACGATGAGTTGGGGCCTCCAACTCGTCGAGTAGGTCTTATGAAATGCATAAAAACCCTTAAATTTCATACTCGGGAGTCGGGATGTTACAAAGTTTGTACGCTGCATGTACAAGCCTTTCATGTTGTACGCTCAACCTACATGTTGCATACGCCCCGCGTACTCAACAGGCTTGGACTTCTTTGTTTTGGGCTTGGTTATCTTGGGCCATGTTGGACTATCTGGATTTTATGGTTAGGATTTTGTGACTTTATTGGACTTTCTTGGGTGAAGGCCCATGAAAGGAATTGAACCAAATTTGGAGAATTGGTCCAAATTTGGGCTTTAGATGTTTATTTTGGATTTTGGGCTTTTGGACATGTGGTTTGGCCCATGGCCTTCGGCTAAGTTTGAGGAAGGGTAAAATGTCTTTTACCCTAATTTGGACTCATAGCGTGAGTCAGGAGCTAGTTATTAATGGGTTGTCGTTTTGGTATTTGACAGCGCGTGGATTCTAGTGGATCTTCAGTCAGAGAGTTATTCATGGGTTCAGCCGTTGAGGTGAGTCTCCTCATTGTACTATGGGTCGAAGGCACCAATGTCGGCTCATTTGATTTAGGTATTATAGGAAGACTAGGGGGTGACATTGGTTTTTAGATGAAAGACCAGGGGTTGCTCCTGGAAAATCTGTATTCAAGAGTAGAGTTTGTACTCTGGAAGTTTAGTAGATTAATACTTGTAGATTGTATGCTATTTGTCTTTATGATGCTTGCATGGAAGACCAAGAGGTGGCTCCTGACACTTGTCTATAAGACCTAGGGTTTTGGCCCTTGGCCTGGAAAGGAAAGACCATGATACGGCACGTGGCATAATGGCAAGACTATGTTTGGCACACAACACCTCTTATTAGATGTTGGATATGTATGTTATGCATAGCTCGTATGTTACATATGGTATGTGGTATTTGGGGAACTCACTAAGCTTTGTGCTTATAGTTGTTGTCTATGGATTCAGGTACTTCCGGTTCGAAAGGGAAGGTCTCGTCTTGATCGTAAGGCATACACCCATGCTTTTCTGCAACTGTGTGATTTTGGGATTGTACTCTGATAACGGTTTTTTATTATAAAACACTTTTAATTGTTTGAGTAAATGATAAGTGTGTGTTTTCATTGTTTTAAAAATGAAAATTTTACTTTCGTATTTTGTGATGTTACAAGTTGGTATCAGAGCATTGGTTTGAGGGATTCAGGCATACTCTCGGGTATGCCTGGACTCAAACTGAGGGTTTGGTGAAAATTATCATAAAATAAATGTTTTATTAAAAGGGTTTCTAATCCAAGAAATGTGTGTGATGCGTGCAATCGGCCGAGCTCAAGTAAGTGGTTTCCAAAATACCAATACATGTTTATTATGATACGATATGATTATGAGAATTACAGGCTAGATTAGGTCTTAGGATTTTATGATAGGAGAGATTCCTTTATATGCCTGATTATATGAGCTCTAGAATTGCATGCTAGTATGGATTTCAAATAAGTGGATAGAATGGCTTAATTAGTGTATGCTAGTTAGATTTTTTGTTGCCTGAATGTTGCTTGCTTTGTGCTTTGTGGGGCTCTTAGCGATGTGGATCAACTACTAAGTGAATATACTAAGTCACACGTGGCACAGGTTAAATAATCTTAGATTGATGGATCTGACCTATTGTGTAGCTCTTGTTTGAGTCCAACCATTTTAGGGTTGATTCCTTTACTCAGAGGATTATCTGATATCTATTGCATGTGACTGTATTCATGAGGCAGTTAGTGGACATTGGTGGGAGCCTTTCAGCAGCTGAGGGTAGGGTGAGGTCGAGAACCTAGGAGAGCCTAGGATGTGCTTTAGTGGGTTTAGTTGCATTGTTTAGTGAGTTTTTGGTGCATTAGTTTGAGAAGGTGACTTAGAGGATTCATGATGATTCTTGAGGAAAGTATGGATAGACGTGGAAGGTAGTATTAGGCTCGTACTACTGAAAGCACATGATCTATACTCGAATCAGGGAGAGTCTTGGAGAATCTAGGAAGCTTGTGAGAGGAGGATTCTTGGGTATGTTCTGATCATTTGCATGTCGTATTTCAGTTTGGTGATGAGCACACATGAAGGAGGTTTTGGTTCTGGTTCTGGCTCAGGTGCAGGTACTGAGTCGATTAGCGAGTAGATGCGGGAGTTCATTTCGTCGGATATTACTCGTGGTATTTGGAGCAAACTCATGCGATCTTTAGTATGGTTAAGGATGGGATTCGGGAGATCTTGGATGAGCTCTTGGGCACATTCCATGCTGAGGCTATGGCTATCGTTGGAGCTTGCACTCTTTCTTTCCGTGAGTTTCGTGCTTGCGGAGCTCCCACGTTCTCTGGGGAGAAGGACCCCATTGCCAGTAGGAGATAGTTAGCAGATATGGCTAATGCGTTTTGAACAAGTTTTTTTCCCAATGAGTCGAAGGTCAAATTTGCTTCCTGCCTTTTGAAGGACAGGGCATGGGACAGGTGGGAAGAAGTAGGACGTGAGGTGGGTGATGATGCTACTGATGCGATGAAGTGGGATGATTTTTCGACCAAGTTCCAAGCTGAGTTCGCACTGGTGATTGAGGTGTAGTAGTTGGCGTGAGAGTTTCAGGATCTCTGCCTACTGTGATTGTGGCAGAGATCATTGCCAAGTTCTGGGAGAGGGCTTTATTGGTTCCGTAGTATGCGGCATATGAGGAGATGAAGATGGTAATGTATCATGATATGTTGAGGGATGACGTCAGGGAGTTTATGAGTATATCGGGTTGTAAGACCCTGAATGATATGATCTCTAGAACTTGGGAGTGGGAGATCGATCTGGAGAACCTGAGGAAGAGGGGGCAAATCAGGTGCAGGTAGTGGAGGGTCTAGGGAAGAGACCCAAGACTTTGGATCAGTGTTTGAGAGGCCAGTAGGGTCACGATTAGTGCATCACGTGCGTGAAACTTCACGATGGAGTTTTTCGTTCTAGGGGTATGGCTGCTATAAGTGTGGTAGGGTTGGTCATGTCAACAGGGATTGTCCTCAGGGGGCAAGCCTGTTATGTTTTCACTGCAACCAAGTAGGCCACAAGAAGGTCGAATGTCCGATGTTGAGGGGAGGAGCAGTGAGTGCACCTGCTCCAGCTACTTTAAGGATCACTGATGGTTGTGAGGGTAGGGCAAGAGCCCCAGCAGAGAGGATTCAGGCATTACAATGTCATACAAGGGAGGCCAGGAGTCTAGCATGTGATATTTGCGGGTACGTTATCTTTTGCTCTCTCTTCGGTTGTTATCAGTATTTATGTTGTTTGGAAATTTGTATCGTTTTGGGTAAGCGTTATCTTTGGTTTAATTCTCTGTTATTGTTTGAGTTATATCGTTAACAATAGTTATATGCCATTTTCATGCCATTAATCATTAATGGGTCAGTAAGGGGGGTTGTATCTTATTGAGCGGATTTTAGTGTGTTCGGTGGTTGTTCCGGTTCTATGTCGGGATTAGTTCAAGGGTACCATTTGGAAGGTCTATGGTTAAGGTCAGCAGGTTGGTTTTCAGTAAATTCATGGTTCAGTGGTTTTAGCATTTGATCTGGTGGGGTTGGGAGTCATCTATGGAAGAATTGTTGGGTTCAACCACTACCGTTGCTAGGGATGGAGCGATAGCAAGAAGATGGTGGTGGCAGTCGCGTGAGCTTGGTTAGCCATTGGGAGTGTTGGAAAATTAATTCATCGCTAAGGTTTTGGGTTTGTCAGATTTGCTAAGATTTCAGGGAGTGTTCATCTGGTCTTCAAGTGTTGTGCGGTCTTTGGGTTTGGCTAGTAATGGAACACTAGCATTGGTGAGCACATAATGTCAGTGGTTCAAGCATAAGGGGTAAGATGGATCGGGAATCCTTCAACCTTGTGTGCAGGGAGAGCTTCGACGAATTCAAGTGGAGGAGGATTGCTCCAATTTCCGGAAGCCGAATTAGGCGTGAGACTTAGATGAGTTTCACATTTCCTTTGAGAGGGAAGACGACTCAGGTGGTCGTCTGGATGGAAGACTGTGTGAGTAGAGAATTCGGGAAATTTCCAGCAGTTGGTTTGGCCTTCTTGGTGATGGATAGCAGGTTTTGATGGACCCAGGATGGGGTTCCAAGCATGACCCGAGCCCCAATTTGGGCACATAGTCTGGTGCGTGCTTAACTCATGATGAGTATGGATGGATTGATCGATGAGCGGTAAGACCGTGTGTAACACCCCGTTTATTAAGTAAATGAATAAATAAATTAATGATTTTATAATAGCTCTAAAATCAATAATTATATAGCAAGGTGTTGGATTCGAGGAGTTAATTGGCATAATTTAGAAGTTAGGGGCTAAAAGTGCAAGTTCCAGATTCGTTTTGTAAATATTTATGAAGGTAGGGACTACTTGATAAGTTATTGAGACTTGACTTGAAAGGATTTTGAAGACTAAGGGCTATTTGGGTAATTTCATATTTAATTTGAAAGGAAAAGAGGTGGAAGGGATGAATATGTCATAATTTAGATATTGGGGGTTAAAAGGGTAACTTTTGGACTGGATTTGCAAAGAAATTCAAAAACGGAGGGTTGTTTGGTAAGTATTGTACTTGATTTGTAATGAATTTTAATGCTGAGGGTTAAAAAGGTAAAATATGGATTTAGTTTGAAAGAAATGGGGGAAGGAGGGACCATTTTGGTCATTATGGAAACAAGTTGTGGGGATCGGGGTATTTAAACCCGTCACTAAGGATGAGAATTTGGCCCGAAAACCCGAACCGAACCGAGAACCGAACCAAATTAGACCCAAATAAGCAATTCGATTCGGTTTTTCGAGTATCTATATAAGGTTTATTCGGTTTTCGGGTTATTCGGTCCGGGTTACCCGGATAAGGGCTTATTCGGTCCAAAGAACCGAACCGAATATGAAGAGTCGTTTTTTTCCCTTGCACAGTTTACGTATTCGGTTCTGTGATCATCACAATCGATCCCAAAAAAACCAAATCGAAGATAGTTACCCACTTAATGCACCAAATCGAATATTCTATTACACCAAATCGAGTCGACTACTTCCATATTGATGATTGCGACTATTTTGTTTGATCGACAGTTGCTGATTGCGAATTGCTCCTTCCGACAATTTTTTTGATTGACAATTGCTCCTTGCGACATTAGTTTTTGATCGGCATTAGTTTTTGATTGACTTCCGTACTTCAAACTTCTGTGAATCATCTCCTCATCTTGTTTTCTAGTTTCTACTCCATTCAATTCATGGAAAATTGGGTTCCAATTCAAGAAACACAAGTAAGAATTTGTATCTTAATCTACTAATCAATCTTTCAATGTGTTATTATGTATGTTACTCATTGAAAATTGGATGTGTTAATCATCTACTCAATCTTTAAATGTGTTATTATGTATGTTATCAATTGAAATTTGAATGTGCTATGTTAACAGTTAAGTTTTTTCTATAAGTCCAAGCAAAGGGGACTTTGACCTTGAATAAGAGAATTTAATGAAAACAACCATATATGTTCTTTTACTTGTTTCATTCCATATTGATGAAGTTATTCGGGTTATATACTTATAGATAGATTTTTGAGTGTTTTGGATATTTAATTTTTAGTGTTTAATTTGTTTCTTTAAAATATTTGTTATGAAATCATAAGCTACAAAAGTAATACAAAATATTCGGGTTACTCGGGTTATTCGGGTTATTCGACTCATTAATCATCTTGTACATGTTATTTGGGTTATTTGGGTCGGAACCGAACCAAACCGAATAATACCCGAATCGAACCGAACCCGTATTACTTATTTGGTTCGATTTTCGGTTCATACAATTACCCTTATTCAGTTTTCGGTTTATTCGGGTCGGTTCGGTTCGGTTCCGACCCGAATAACATCCCTACCCGTCACCCCCGTAACCCTAACCCTAAACACCCTCACAACTGCCACCCTTATGCCTCCCTCTTCCAGTTGTCGCACCACCCATTTACTTCGGTTCTCCGGTCGGCAAAGACCACCGCTACCCTTCCTGCTATCGAAGTCGCAGCCACCGGCGAGCTCCTATTACCGACGACAACGAAGACCACTAGGATTGAGCTCTTGAAGGCCACCGACGTGGCTGTGGACGTCCGCTGCCACCGTCCCGCTGTGTTTTCTTCTTCTTCTTCTTCTTCTTCTTCTGCATACCGTCGTTGCATACTACCGCCATCCCGCATCGCCTTCTCTTTTCTCCATTTCTTTCCTATGGTCACTACTATTACCGCCTCCAGCCACCGCCAGCGTTGCTCCTTGTTGCTGCCTGCCTTTCCGTGTCGGCCGTCATCGCCGCCCTGCGGCTATTCCACACACTACCAACGTCATGCACCACCAGGTGGGTGGTTGAATTCATCCTCCGAGCAAGAAGGTGTGCATGTGTGTTATTTCTGTGTGTGTGTCGTGGGTGGCTTTGTTTGGCCGGAAATCGCAAGGAAGCCACCGTCAACACCGTGAGGTGGTGGCTGCCACCATGTACCACCATGAATGGGTGTATTTTAGTAAGTGTGTGTGTGTGTACATTTGGTATTCTCATTGTAACATTGTAATCGGAGCTAGAATAATAAAAAGAAACTCAAAATCACCACCGTAAGGTGGTGGCCGCCGTCGTGAGCCACCGTTGACCACCACTAACCGAGGTGGTAGTGGGTGGTACCCGACTAGCGAAACCCTAATAGGCCTAGTAAAACCCTAATGGGCCTAATGAACCCTAATTGATCAAAAGACATAGCTATTGGGCTATGATTGGGTTGGAAACCCTAATTAGGGTTTAGAAAACCCTAATTTTGGATATATGGGCCTTGGACTTATCGGGACCCACATTTGGGTCATTGGAATGGAATTGTGAATTACACCCAATCACACCATATAACATATCTAGTAGAGTGATGGACTTAATGGATTAAGTCCTTAATCGGTTAAGTGAGAAACACTTAACCTTAATTGTCATTTTATGTGAAACCCTAACTTTGGAAATTTGACCGGGACCTGCACTTGAATTATTCACTAAACTTCATATATTAATTAATAATCATTTACAATCAACCTAAGTCAATATTGGACTTAATGGATTAAGTCTTTAATGGGTTAAGTAGGAAAACTTAACCATAATCATCATTTTATGTGAAAACCCTAATTTCACTTGGGCCTTGAGTTGACCCTTTCCTTTGGGCTTTGGTAACTGGATTTTTAATGGGTCATCTAAAAATAATCATATGGACTAGAATATGTTGTTGGGATTTAGGTTAAGGCCTATATGAAGGTTTGGCCCAATTTGGAAAATTGGGCTATAGTTTGGGCCTTTATGATTATGAGACATTGGGCCATTTGAAATGCCAAATGGTTGGATTGTATTAAATGGGCGGGCCTTTGATTAAGACCATGTAAAGGTTTGGGCCCAATTTGGAAAATTGGGCCATATGTTGGGCTTTGATTCATAGTTTAACTTTTGGGCCTTTGGATTGGGCCCTCAGTTGAATCAAGCTAAGATAGGGGTTAAGCAGTCTTTTATGTAACGCCCGTAGATCCGGGCTAGTCAATTTAGAGATAATAGTGTCGAAAATGACTTTTCAGCAAAAGATTATTTAGAATAAATAATCTTAACCAAGTTGTATTATATGTTACAAGGTTTCCGTACATATAAAGAGCGCCGAAATTCGAGTTACAACAAAGAAGTTATGACCCGTCGAAGTTTCGCGACGGAACCGGCACGACACCGGGAAGTGTAAATAATGAATTTATGATAGAGTGACTTTTAGCCTAACGATCTAAACAAAAGTCATAGAAAATGTTAAACCAAGAGTGTCCATAAAAAGAACGCCCAAATCTGACTTCGTATGAGTAAGTTGTGATTTTTCTAAGATTTAGCATAGTAGTGCACAACCCGAAAATTCGAACTTTAGATCGGTCGATTTTCAGCCAAAATAATCTAAACGAGAAATGAAGATATCGTTAATAGGAGTTAAACAATAAAAAGACAGTAAAAAACGGAGCTCGTATGCGAAAGTTATGGATGAAGCTTAGTCTCTACTTTTCGAGCGCGGCAAATTCGATACAGTTTTGTAAATCCGAGATAGATTGAGAATTAGCCAATGAGGTCTAAATGAAAGTTGTAGTACTCGTAAATACCAATGCATGGATATAAATAACGTCGGAAATGGAGATCATATGCAAAAGATATGGACGAAGATTAGTCGCTACTCTTCGAGCGCGATAAATTCGATACAGTCTTATAAATCCGAGATAGAATGAGAATTAGCCAACGGGGTCAAAATGAAAGTTGTAGTACTCGTAAATACCAATGCGTGGATATAAATAAAGTCGGAAACGGAGCTCATATGCGAAAGATATGGACGAAGTTTAGTCGCTACTCTTCGAGCGCGATAAATACGATACAGTTTTTGTAAATCTGAGATAGAAGGAGAATTAGCCGACGAGGTCTAAACGAAAGTTGTAGTCCTCGTAAATACCAACGCGTGGATATAAAGAATGTAGAAAACGGAGCTCGTACGCGGAAGATACGGACGAAACTTAGCGGCTACTTTACTATAAATAAATAAAGGGCGAACCCTTCATTATTTCTTCACACCATAAGCATTTCTTTCTCTCTCTAACTTCTCTCTAGCCTCCCTAAACCCCTCCCAAGTCTAGGGAACCTCCCTAGCACGAGAAGAAAGCCCCGAAGCGCCCGACGGCTCCGAGAAGAAAAGCTTTCGGCTCGAAAACGCTGCTCCAGCGAAGCCCGGTTTTTAATAAAAACCCGTTTAAGTGAGCTACGCCTATACTATATTTAATACAGCTTTCATTTAATTATGGTAACATTATTAGGATCTTAAAATAATTATTTGGGTTGTTATTATGAGTTATATTGAGTGTTATTTAACGCTTATATAATAGTAATAATAGCTAGACTATTAATTAGTCGCGGTTAACGTTAAAAAAACTAAACCCTAGTGGTATTGATACTAGGTTTTGTTGAGGAAAATTGTTTTGAGATAACGAAGTGCTGTCTGAGTTCAGAATCACCACGTAATCAAGTGAGTGCATGGTCCCTTTCATCTTACACATAGATATAAGTATTTGATATATAAACTACGTGCTATGTGTGAATATTATCTGTATAACTGCTACCTATGCTGGATGAACGATTTTATACATGTTTTAAATGATTTAAACTGTATATGTATTTTATATCTACGATAATGTTGGGGTAAAACATGGGTAGATGTAATAGATGGAGTATGAGCTGGATGATGCGTTGAGAGGTGAAATAGACCATGAGGTGAGGGTGAGAGGTGGACGATGTGAGAAGCTTTTTTCCCAAATGATGGCCCCGTCATTCAGCAGAGTATGGATGACAACCACAGACTATTCTAGACAGTACAGTGGAACACTAGCAGGCTCGCAACCTGTAGGTGTTGTGAACGATGTGTTCACCGGTGTACTCTAAAAACCCATTGACATGTATCGCGAGTGGATACTGTCGATAAAGGAAATAGCCCTGGCAGCTATGGATTTAGTGTCTGTTGAGAAAACCTTGGCAGCTATGGATTTAGTGCCCGTTGAGTAAACCCTGGCAACGATGGATTTCGTGTCGATTCCTTAGGATGATCCTTAGGAATGAATTAACGAGGAGGAGCTGATTCTTAGGGTAGACCCTTAAGAGTAAAGAAGATAATGGGGATGGGTAATTGGGTTAACTGTTTGACGATTAAAACATAATCATTATATTATTGTGGGTTGAAAACCCAATGTACTCACCAGGTTTCCCAACCTGACCCACTCAGTTTATTTATATCACAGGTCTTGATATGAAGTCACATTACACTGAGAGATTAAGGAGATTTAGATCATTTGTGATAATGAATGTAAGTTTTGTTTAAGCTTATGTTTCTGTATTGACGATGACATCCCAAATGTTTTAAAATGAATAAAAATACATTTCTTCAGAAATGATTTGATAACATATTTATCATGTTTTACTGGGAACAAATTCCGCAACATTTTAATTAAAAGAAGTACTCTAATTTTTATAAAGCATAAACAAAATCGGTCTTTTCTAGCCGTGAAAAAATGGGGATGTCACAGTTGGTATCAGAGCATTAGTTTAAGCGAACTAGGAATTTATAGGAAATTTCTAGACTTAAACTTAGAATGTTAAGCGATGATTGTGAGATGAGTGACTGCTATATTTTACACACAAGCACTAGCTTAATTAGGGAAGATGCCTAAAATGCTTTTATGTGCTAAATGATTTGTGATGCTTTATGCTATTGTTTGATCGGATCTATGGTCTGTTGCCGATTAGATCAGGAAATTTTATGTGCTCAGGTTTCTAAACGTTTAATTACGATATATGAACTGGCATGTAATTTTCGGAGTAATACGAAGGAATACGCGTCTAAATCTTCCTCTTTCTATATTCTCGTCTCGATACACCGAACGTCGGCTTTGGTGTATAGAATTTCATGATAAGGACTCATAGCAGACTGAGCAAATGGAGGAAATGATAAGGCTTACGATGGTGAATGATACCTATCGGAAGATATTTTAAGAGTGGGATCTTGCCTTTAGAATACGTCTGAGAAAATAGCAGTACTTCTATAAAAGTAGGGTACATTTGAATGTACACATTTGATTGGAGGGATGATAGAACGATTGGTGTAATTCCTAAAGTTTTCCTATCATCGTAAATGTTCATCACCAACCGAGTTGAAGCAGAATTGATGATTGAAGATATGAATGGAAGAAGTCCTAGTAGAGTCTAGGGAAATTTTTATGATTATTTGGTAACACTCGTATGTGTTAAATTGTTTTGTGATTTAGGACTTGGGAACTGCGAGACAGTACTTGGGACGAGTATGAGTAGGTGTGAAAGGTAGTAGATGCATATACTACTGGAAGCACAGGACTCACACTTGGATCAGGGAAAGTCACAAGGTTACCAAGAAGCCAATAATTGATTACGTTTTATTCAAGCATGTTGTTACCATCATTTCGGTAAAGATTAAGAAGATTGTTGTTATTCCGACCCTATTGGTCATATCAAATTGAGTCCGACTACGATAAGTATGTTACGTGGTTCAGAGAACCAAGTTCGATGTAACATTTAACTTAAGCCGACAGATTGAAATAAAAGATAATCAAAGCAATCATTAGAGGTATCATGATAGTTGGTTGTAGCTAGAAATTCTACCTTTTAAGATGTGATTATATCACATTAGAACATGAAGGAAGGTATAATATGTTCTGGAAGACTCTAAGAGACCCGAGTCTAAGCGTTGCAACATATGATAATAGGTCATTAGAATATGACACGTTGTTCCATTGTAGTAATAAAAGAACATATTTAAGTTCGTATCCAGTGAGGATCGAGATTGTGACTTGAAGGTCATAATCTGGAGTCTAACGTGAGATAGGGAGCGGGTCCAAGATCGGGCACCGCCTGTAGTCAGGAAATCTTAGAGTTAGATACTCGTTTGAAGAAACATCAAAGTTACGGTTATTACTTAGGATGAAGAGATAACGTATGGAGTCATCATGTGAGCCCTGTTTCTTTGATGATTCTGGGACGTAATCATCCTAAGGGGGAGATAATTGTAACGCCCGTAGATTCGGGCTAGTCAATTTAGAGATAATAGGGGTCGAAAATGACTTTTCGGCAAAATATTATTTAGAATAAATAAACTTAACCAATTTGTAGTATATGTTACAAGGTTTCAGTACATATAAAGAGCGCCGAAATCCGAGTTATAACAAAGAAGTTATGACCCGTCGAAGTTTCGCCACGGAACTGGCACGACACCGGGAAGTGTAAATAATGAATTTATGATAGAGCGACTTTTAGCCTTAACGATCTAAACAAAAGTCATATAAACTTTTAAACAAAGAGTGTCCATAAAAAGAACGCCCAAATCTGACTTCATATGAGGAAGTTATGATTTTTCTAAGATTTAGCATAGTAGTGCACAACCCGAAAATTCGAATTTTAGATCGGTCGATTTTTAGCCAAAATAATCTAAACGAGAAATGAAGATATAGTTAATAGGAGTTCAAAGATAAAAAGACAGTAAAAAAATGGAGCTCGTATGTGAAAGTTATGGACGAAGCTTAGTCTCTACTTTTCGAGCGCAGCAAATTCGATACAGTTTTGTAAATCCGAGATAGATTGAGAATTAGCCAATGAGGTCTAAATGAAAGTTGTAGTACTTGTAAATACCAACGCATGGATATAAATAACGTTGGAAACAGAGCTCGTATGCGAAAGATATGGACGAAGCTTAGTCGTTACTCTTCGAGCGCGATAAATTCGATACAGTTTTATAAATCCGAGATAGAATGAAAATTAGCCAACGGGGTCTAAATGAAAGTTGTAGTAATCGTAAATACAAACGCGTGGATATAAATAAAGTCGGAAACGGAGCTCGTATGCGAAAGATATGGGAGAAGCTTAGTCGCTACTCTTCGAGCGCGATAAATACAATACAGTTTTTGTAAATCTGAGATAGAAGGAGAATTAGCCGACGAGGTCTAAATGAAAGTTGTAGTCCTCGTAAATACCAACGCATGGATATAAAGAACGTAGAAAACAGATCTCGTACACAGAAGATACGGACGAAACTTAGCGGCTACTTTACTATAAAATCCCTATAAATAAAGGGTGAACGCTTCATTATTTCTTCACACCATAAGCATTTCTTTCTCTCTCTAACTTCTCTCTTGCCTCCCTAAACCCCTCCCAAGTATAAGGAACCTCCCTAGCACAAGAAGAAAGCCCCGGAGCGCCCGACGGCTCCGAGAAGAAAAGCTTTCGACTCGGAAACGCTGCTTCAGCGAAGCCCGGTTTTTAATAAAAACCCGTTGTAAGTGAGCTAGACCTATACTATATTTAATATAGCTTTTATTTAATTATAGTAACATTATTAGGACCTTAAATGTAACATCCCGAGTTCAGGAGTGCAAGTTTCGGGTTCAAAGTGAAAATGTATAAGGGCAACTTGGCGAGTCCATGGGTGGACTCGTCGAGTAGAGTCGCGATTCTGGTCGCGTGTTAAGTGGCCAACTCGGCGAGTCGGCGGCTGGAGTCGGCGAGTTGGTGCTGGGTGAAGAAAACCCTAATCTTCGGGGTTTGCACCCTATTTAAAGAATGATATGCCTTCTTTTCAGCCTCTATTTCCCTGAGTGTTCCAGAGAAAACCCTAATCGTGAGAAACTCCATTATTGAGAGGATTAAAGCTTGGAAGAAGGAATTTGTGAAGAGAAGTTGGAGGAATTCGAGGATAGCACCAAGAGGGCTTGTGGATCTGAAGTCTACATCAATTTAGGCTCATCTTTGGGGTAAGAATCCACTGTCTTGAGCCCTTTTTCCCTTATTTTTGTCCATGTTGGTTGTTTTGGGGGTTTTTGGAGTATTTCATGAGTTATTTTGGGATTGGAAGACGGATCTGAGGATTCTACCTCAGATCTGGAGTAGTGATTATCCAAAAATGCATAAAGTCCCTGTTGATAAGTGATTGGTGAAGCTATCTTGTCCCAAACCCAAACCCTAAAGTGTAAAATGCCTAGATCTCTTTGGATTCACGTAAAGTTCGCCACTTTACGTGATGAATGGGTTGTAGGAAGCTAGATCTACGTTTTGGATCAATTGCATGGCCTGGAAGGTTCTGTTTGGAATGAGATCTAGAGGCACTCGACGAGTCACAAGGGTGTACTCGGCGAGTTGCTTGAAGATGGTCTAGAACTCGGCGAGTTGGAAGAACAACTCGGCGAGTAGGTTGAAGATAGCCTTGGACTCGACGAGTCTGTTCTTGGACTCGGCAAGTCTGGTCATGAGGTCCTACCCTTTCTTCTGGTTGAGCTGTGAATCAGTGAGTCAAGGGATGACTCGGTGAGTCGAGCGTGAAAGGACTCTGAGCTGTTGGACTCGGCGAGTCTCGGGGTGACTCGACGAGTTGAGTCGCGGATTAGGGAAAGTTCTGAGCATGGGGACTCGGCGAGTAGAGTCAGCCAAGGGTTGACCAGTTGAATTCCAGGGGCATTTTGTTAATTGTTGGATATTGTTTTGAGTTTAGTGTTTTGGTGGTTGGCCAGTGGTGGAGATCGTATCAGTGATCGGAGCAGCTTGGGTTATCTGTTCAGTCGGCAGTTTCGAGGTGAGTTATCCACACTATATCAACAAGGTCTAAGGCACCAAGGCCGGCCCTTTATCGGATTGAGATCCGGGTATTTGTTGTTATGATATTGCTTTGATATGTTGCATCCTGGTAGCTAGGGTGGTATATGTTAGAGACCTGGTTGAGGTCGGTATCCTGAGATATAGGGTGATGCTATGCTAGTGACCGGTAAGGTCGGAATCCTGGTTAGGATGATGATATGCTATGTGATCCGTTTGATCGGTTTGTTGACTGTGAATTGTTATATGATTGTATGTTTATGTGCACATGGTTGTTTGGACTGGAGTTGGGTTTAGGCGGGTCCTGCTTTGTGCTGTAGGCTAAGATACCCAGGGCGGACCGGTTGTCCTGAAGGCCCAGCGAGCGGTCCGGATAGGCTGTAGGCCCTAAGAGGGCGGACCAAACGTGCCGAGGCTCGGAGAGTGGACCAGGCCGACTGTAGGCCCAGTGCGGGCGAACCAGTCATACTGTAGACTCAGAGAGTGGACCAGGTGGATTGAAGTCTCGGTGCGGGCGGACCAATCACACTGCAGACTCGATGTATATGGCTAGACTCGGAGGGTGGACCAGGTGGACTGTTGGCCGGTGCGGCGGACCAGTCACACAGTAGACCCGAAGTGCATGGTTGTTCTGTGTTCGGATATGATATGGCATGTTATGCGTGTATGGTATATGTGGTTGGTATTTTGGGGATATCTCACTAAGTTTTCAGGCTTACAGTTGCGGTTTAATGTTTTTCAGGTTCTCCAGGAGACCGTCGCAAGGCGAAGGCGTGATCGTACCGCTCCTCATGTTTATGTTGTGATGTGATTCTGGGAACACTCTGAATAAATTGTATTGAAAACCTTTTTGTAATAATTTAATGAAATCGGGTTGTTTTTGAAAAGTTTAAATTGGTTGGAATTTTTCGGTCGTTACAAGTTGGTATCAGAGCCTTGGTTTGAGTGAATTGGAGGAACACTCATGTGACTCCAGTCTCAAATCGAGGAGGGTTTTCAAAAGAGAATTTAAAATGGTTTTCAAAATGGGTGAAGGAGGACGCGGAGGTACGATCAGCCGGAGCCATTAAGTAACCCCAAAATACCATACATGATACTTATTTTTGAGCATTGATAGAACAGCATGCTAGTGCTAGGCTAGGGATCATCAGGATTTCATGATAATGTTGCCTGATTTATGATGCCTGTTAGCCTAGGGTTTCCTTGTGGGAGATTTCCAGTGTTCCTCTAGTAGTGAGGGTTGAGCGCTTGTTTTGTATGTTTTCACTAGGGCGTTGTGGTAGTACTTCATACAAATATGGGTAGGTGTGGAAGGTAGTATGGGCCCGTACTACTGAAAGCACAAGACGCATATGCGTATCAGGGAAACCATGACCTCTAGGGTTGGGTTGAGAGTTGTTTCCCGGGTTAGTGGGAAGTGTCTGAGATTTTTTGTGGTGTTTTTCAGTATGGAGATTCCGAGGCATGCTGGGAGTGGATCCGGGTCAGGATCGGGAGCAGGAGAAGGAGTTCCGGGCTGGTCAGTACCGCCTGAGGTTGTTGATCAGATGAGCACGTGCGAGTTGGATGCAAGGATTCGTGAGATCCTGCATGATGAGGTTGCTGCATTGTTTCGGGCTGAGTTGCCGGAACTGTTTGGTTCGATCAAGACCGCCATGGTTTAGTATTTTTGATGAGCATTATGCAACCCTCACAGAGACGGCTGCCGCGGCAGCTACAACGGCTGTAGCAGCGGCAAAGGGAGGAGCTGGTCGGGGTTTTCAGTATCTGGACTTCGATAATACGAAGCCTCCCACCTTTGATGGAGTTTAGGACCCGATTGTTGCTATGAGATGGTTATCGGATGTGGAGGGGTGTTTCTTCACGTGTTCATGCCCTACTGATCAGAGGGTGAGGTGTGCTCTGAACCTGTTGAGGCTCGGGGCGAAGGATTGGTGGAGATTGACCACGGGGTCATATTCGGATGCGTAGAGGGCTACGGTTTCATGGGATCAGTTCAGAAAGATGTTCAGCACTCGTTGTGTTCCGTGGGTTGAGAGAGAGATTGGCTCAGGAGTTCCTTGAGCTGAAGCAGGGTTCGGAGTCGGTGACTGAGATCACCAGGATGTTCACTGAGAGGGCAATGTTCTGCCCTGAGTTCGCTTCGGAGCAGGCTCAGATGTCTTGATATCTGAGCATGCTCAAAAGGGATATCAGACAGTTTGTGTCTACACAGAGGTGCGAGACTTTATTGGAGTTGCAGGAGGCCGCCAGGCAGCGTGAGTTAGAGATTGAGTTGCAGTTGCGTGAGCTGAGGCAGGCTCCGGTGCAGTCGCAGCCGGCGCCGAAACGGTCCAAGACCATTGATTCTAGGGTGGGAGATCAGAGCAGCCACGCTTGTGGGAAGTGTAAGAGGGGTCACACCAGAGTTTGTAGGTCCGGTGGTGCATGTCGCAAGTGCGGAAAGGATGGGGCACTATGCGAGGGATTGTTGGCAGTCAGCGCCGATTTGGGATTTGAGGATTTGTTATCATTGTCATCAGGTGGGGCACTTGAGGGTCAACTGTCCACAGCTTGCTGCTGGACCGGTGCAGGCTCCAGCACCGGCCACTTTGAGGATCACAGGTGGAGGTCAGGGTGGAGCGGAGCCCCCAAGGGCTCAGGGTTGTGCTTTTCAGCTTACAGCAGAGGAGGTCAGAGCGGTGCCGGATGCAGCCGCGGGTATGTTTCTTTCTTGATGTCTTAATTATCTTGTGATTATTGTGGAGTATTGTTTATACGCTAGTCTCTTTGTGTGGTTTTCGGTGTGGTATTCGTTGTTCCTTGAGAGTTATGGTATGGTTATGGGTTAGTGATGGGAATTTCGTTGGTTATCATTCGTGGGGTTTATTAGTGGGAATCTGGCGTTGGTCTGAATGTCGGATAGCATCTGCTTTCTGAGGAGTGGTTAACAGCAGATTGAGTTTCTTTTGAGCGGGATGATCAGTGTGGAAATGTGATTTTTGC
This sequence comes from Lactuca serriola, assembly GCF_051521515.1. Taxonomy (NCBI): domain Eukaryota; kingdom Viridiplantae; phylum Streptophyta; class Magnoliopsida; order Asterales; family Asteraceae; genus Lactuca; species Lactuca serriola. The sequence goes on along the minus strand of NC_136411.1, from coordinate 365,998,621 downwards.
GAAGGTTGTTTATGCTTGCGGGGCGCAGTTCGCGTGTAAGTGTTGTGTTGTGTAAGGTTGTTGAGGGAGGTCGGTGATGGCGACCGGTGATTGATAGTCAGTGCTATATGTGGGGGAGAATTGGAAATTCTCCGGAAGATCAATGAGCATGTGAGGTTGTTAGCTGTTTGGGATTCAGCAGTGTTCTGTCAGCCAAGAGCGTAGGTTGGTATGAGTAAGTGGCAGGCATGCGGGGCGGGATACAAACCAAGGGTATTTGATTGTGGAGGGCCTCGGATCAGGCCGGGATGGAGTATGTATGATGGAGATAGAGTTCGGAACCCCTAGAGGGCTAGAACAGTATGCATGGGAGGATTTCCTGGAGAGATAACTCGGAATGATGAATGCTGGTTGAGCGGTCCTGATAGACTGAAGGCCGGTAGGTGTACCAGTCAGGCCGAAGGCTCGGAGAACGGTCCAGCCAGACTGAAGGCACTACAGGGCGGTCCAGATTGGTTGAAGGTTCTAAGAATGGTCCAGATTGACTGAAGGCCTGGTAAGGCGGTCCAGTCATGCTGAAGACTCTGCAGGTATCGTTAGAGCAGTTCGAGGAAATGGATTGAGTATGTTGCGATGTGTTAGCATTAGAAGGTCTGGCCCCGGGTATTGATCTTGATTAGCGGAGATAGTGCATGGACTCAAGGGTCCTTGCAAGCAGATTCAGAGCATGTGTGCTGCGTAGATAGCGGTTATGGTAAAGGAGTGGTGTAGCGTTGGGCGAGCACCGTGGCACTTGTCGTAGTGACAGCCGGCTAAGTGGATTCCCTTGGTAAGAGAAAGAGAGAGAGGAATGTAACTCTGAGAGGGAGTGTAAATTCACGGAAGTGAAAGTAGTAGTGCAGAGTTGAGATCGATGTGTTCCAATTATGGTCTTTGAGCAGCCTGATTGCGGCAGTGGCATGGAATCACATCCGGATGGGATGTCTGCTGAGGTCGCGGAAGGGATTCCGCGGGTGTAGAGCCAAGAGGCTCGGAAGGGATGCAGGGATGGAGTCTTGGACTCCCAGCTTGATTTTGATCAAGGAGTTGTGTATGTAGTGGTGGTTCATCCTGGGGATGTTTGGAGGTGTCGTCAGTGTGACGGGTTTTCCCCAACCCGAGAGTGTTAGGGCTAGTTCAGCATGTGCATGTGATTGCAAGAGGAGAACTCATGGGAGTTGCTCTGAGGAATGTGTCATTCTGTCAGCAGGGTGTGGATAAAGTTGGACTCGGATTAGGATTCCGGGGGTTCATGGTTATTTCTAGCTCATATGGGTCGAGTGATTGTTGTGATTTGGAGCAGTGTTGCATTATGGGTAGTACTCAGTTGATAAGTGTGGTTATCAGAGGTCGAAGCCGGTGGCCGACTTGAAGCGGTGGTCGGAACACCGCGGGAAGGAAAAGTGAGTTTCGGGATTCTATGGTTGTACTTTCAGGAACCTGGTTTGGTTAATGCCAGGTGGTGCGTGGCGGGAGTATTTCTGGAGTTGAGTTGTCGCAGGATTCGAGGATGAAGCCTAATTTGAGTGGGAAAGAATTGTAACATCTCGAGTTCAGGAATGAAAGTTCAGGATTCAAAGTGAAAATGTATAAGGGCAACTCGGCGAGTCCATGGGTGGACTCGGCGAGTAGAGTCGCGATTCTGGTCGCGTGTTAAGTGGCCAACTCGGCGAGTCGGCGGCTGGACTCGGCGAGTTGATGCTGGGTGAAGAAAACCCTAATCTTTGGGGTTTGCACCCTATTTAAAGAATGATATGCCTTCTTTTCAGCCTCTATTTCCCTGGGTGTTCCAGAGAAAACCCTAATCGTGAGAAACTCCATTATTGAGAGGATTGAAGCTTGGAAGAAGGAATTTGTGAAGAGAAGTTGGAGGAATTCGAGGATAGCACCAAGAGGGCTTGTGGATCTGAAGTCTACATCATTTTAGGCTCATCTTTTGGGTATGAATCCTCTGTCTTGAGCCCTTTTTCCCTTATTGTCGTCGATGGTGGTTGTTTTGGGGGTTTTTGGAGTATTTCATAAGTTATTTTGGGATTGGAAGACGGATCTGAGGATGCTACCTCAGATCTGGAGTAGTGATTATCCAAAAATGCATAAAGTCCCTGTTGATAAGTGATTGGTGAAGCTATCTTGTCCCAAACCCAAACCCTAAAGTGTAAAATGCCTAGATCTCTTTGGATTCATATAAAGTTCGCCACTTTACGTGATGGATGGGTTGTAGGAGGCTAGATCTACGTTTTGGATCAATTGCATGGCCTAGAAGGTTCTACTTGGAATGAGATCTAGAGGCACTCGGTGAGTCACAAGGGTGTACTCGGCGAGTTGCTTGAAGATGGTCTAGAACTCGGCGAGTTGGAAGAACAACTCGGCGAGTAGGTTGAAGATAGCCTTGGACTCGGCGAGTCTGGTCGTGAGGTCCTATCCTTTCTTCTGGTTGAGCTGTGCATCAGCGAGTCAAGGGATGATGCGGTGAGTCGAGCGTGAAAGGACTCAGGGTTGTTGGAATCGGTGTAACGCCTGTGTTTCTGGGCTTGCCATTTTTAGCAATGTAATAGTCTAGGTTAACCTTTGTAACCCGTTTTGAAATAATAAGAATGTATTATTTGAGTATTATGTGTTGTGTGCTTAATTGCTTAATTATGTGGTCTGATTAATTAAGAATAAAAATAAGCGTCAAAACTTAAGTGTAAAATAAACTTAATATCTTTGGTTAATGTTGTAGTAGTTGAAACGAGGTTTCCGAATATATATAGAACGCCCAAATCTGACTTCGTATGAGGAAGTTATGATTTATTGAAGTTTCGGCTTAGCGGTGTGCAGCCCGAAATACTCGATTTGAGATCGAGCGGTTTTTAGCCGAAGCATTCTAAACGAGGATCGAAGGTCTCGTTGTTGGTATCAAAGCGATAAAAAGTTAGGCGAGAACGGACGTCAAACGAAGAAGTTATGAATTTATAACGAAAATTTCTGTCGCGGCCTATTAAAAATAAATAATAAAAATAAAGTCAAAATTAGCTGACGGAGTCTAAACGAAAGTTGTAGAGCGTAGTCTCACCTTTCCGTGGATATAAAGAACGTCAAAAACAGAGTTCGTATGAAGAAGATATGAATTTCCGAAGTTTGATAAATAAATTGTATTTATTTTTAATTGAAAAATCGGAAGCCTTATCCGAAGAGTAGTCATCGATCTGATCCGAGGTACGCGCCGCGTACTCTGAAGGTGTCGACATCGCAGCAAGTGGCTTCGGATACGTAAGCAGTGACGTTTTTCGGACCTGTACGCCCCGCGTACGTGCGACGCTCAGCCTCTATAAAAGGAATCCGAAGGCAGCCGAGTCTTTTGCCAATTTCTTCTCTTCTCTCTCCCGTTTTGCATCATTTTGCGTGCCAGAAATACCCCGAAGCCCCGGTATCATACTCTACCCCCGAGGCAAGTCCCGAGATCCCGAAGATCCCGAGAAGTGCGGTTCCCGAGCCGAAGCTCTGCCCGCGAGAAGTTCGATTTTTGTGAAGATCTTCCAGATCTGCTGAGGATTACTACTTCTGCAAGTCGTAGTGCTGTCCGATCGTCTTCTGATCAAGTGAGTGTATACTACCTTTCATAAACACGATAATAATACAAGTATGGTTCGAGTGTATTAAGTAAATGGTGGTTTATATGTGTAAGGGTGCAGTTACTTTCTTCTAACAAGTAACTATGAAGTATTATATGCAATATACTTGTTATGTGTATACTTTGTGATTGTATGCGTGAATGGATATTCACTTTATTCCATCTCATAGATCTGAATTGCTTTCTATGAAATACGTGTTATATGGTATGCCTCATCTGTTATGTGGAATATATATTGAATGAAAATGATATACAGGTTTTAAACTATGTATGAAAATATATATTTTATCTACTAATATGTTGGGTAGAACATGGGTAGATAGTTGGTGTGTAATAAACAGATGAGAGGCCTCGATGTTGTTGTTGTTGTTGATCTAGTTATTCAGCGGAGTATGGATAACGACCACGGACTCTTTCTAGACAGTCCAGTGGAACGCTAGCAGGTTCATAACCTGTAGGTGTTGTGAACGATGTGTTCACCGGTGTACTCTATCCCCCTCATGGTTGCCTTTAGGATATCTATTGTTGAGGAAACCCCTTAGCAGTGATGTCCGTCCCGATGAAAATCCTAGATTAGGTCCCTTGAGATAGATGTTATTTTAGGGACGTAAAGTGAGGATAACGTGAATGGGTAATCGGGATAGTGATTGGTTGGTGAAATTAAATATAACTTATTTATTGTGGGTTGAAAACCCTATATGCTCACCAGGCTCCCAAGCCTGACCCACTCAGTTTTATTTGTATTACAGGTAGTGGCGCAAGGGCGTAAGATGGATGGATCATCTTGTTGTTTTGTTTACAAGTCTGTATATGTATATATTTGTTGAATGACTTGTAAAGTTTATCGTTTATGCTTTATGGTCTGTATCGGAACATGACATCCCGAGTTTTGATTATATAATGAAATGCATCTCCTGATGAAATGCTTTGATAAATATTATTTTATCATGTTTTGTTTTGGGAACAAATTCCGCAACACTTTTAAATCAAAAGGATTTACTCTGAAATTATTTTAAAAAGCATAAATGAAATCGGTCTTTTCTGGCCGAGATTTTGGGGATGTCACAGTTGGTATCAGAGCATTAGATTAAGCGAACTAGGAATTTGTAGGATTTCTAGACTTAAACTTAGTATGCTAAGTGGAATTGTGAGGTGTGTGTCTGTTGGATTTTAGACACGAGCACTAGTTATTTTAGGAAAGTTGCCTAAAATGCTTTTATGTGCTAAATGTTATATGTTTCCATATATGATATTAATTGTTCGGATCTACGGTTTGTATCCAACCGGATCTGAAGGTTTATGTGTTTAGGATTCTAAGCGTATGTATACGATATTAGAACTAGCATGTAATCGTTTGGAGTAATAACGTGAAATTATTCGGTGTGTAGATCAAAAATGGTGAGAACGAGAAGTGGCATTGGAAACGCGGATGAAAACAGGAATCAATCGCCAGTGATCGAACAAATACCCGTTGTAGCAGCAGCACCAGAACCAATAACAATGGCTGTGGTGCAAGCCATGATTCGGTCTATGCTAGCCGAACAAAGGGAGGAGATGCGACAAATGTTGCATAATAATAGGGATGAACCTATCATACCTATTGAGGAACCCGAATTGATCCCCGAGCAATTGGAGGAAGGGAACAATAGTCGCATTATGAGTCAAGTTGGGACTCAAGGGGAACGAAGGAACGATCCGGAAAGGAGAAACAACAAGGATGGGCGAATGTACAAGAACTTATTGGGCGCCAAGCCGCCAAGTCTTTCTAGAAGCCCAAAGCCTGTTGAGATAATGGATTGGATCTCCGAGATGGAGATGGTATTTGAAAGTTGCGACTGTAGCAACAAACAGAAGACCGTCTTTGCGGTTAGACAACTGAAGACTGGAGTCTTGAGTTGGTGGAAGTTGTTGGCAGATACTATGCCACGAGGAGAAGCCCTGAAAATGTCATGGGAGGAGTTCTTGGAACAACTAAGGGTGCAGTATTGTTCAGAGATAGATCTGATTGATCTGAACAATGAGTTCCAAAACTTGAAGAAGGGGAAGATGAGCATAGATGACTATGCTACTGCATTTACTGAGAAGATGAAGTTGTTTCCGTACCTAGTGCCAACGGAACTCTCCAAGATAGAGAGGTTTGCTAATGGACTGCCTGCCGACTTTGGTCCGACAGTCAAGATGGCAACTACTCTGAAAACGGCTGTTCGTGCAGCTAAGAATGTGGAGGCCCAGCAGAAGGAAAAGGGTCTGGAAAGGATAGATGTTGGAGAAAAGAGGAAGTTCGATGGAACTTCAGGGTCCAACAAGAAAAACAAGTTCTTGAAGTCTGGTTCGAGGGGAAGTGGAGGTGAAGCGAAGTGGTGCGACAAATGTAAGAAGAAGCATCATGGAAGATGTGAGGTGGGGAACACATGCTACAAGTGTGGAAAGCCAAGGCACTATGCCAATGAATGTACCCTCACTAAGAAAGTTTGCTATGGTTGTGGTGAGGAGGGACACATGTCAAGGGACTGCCCGAAGAAGAAAGAGGCAGCTAGACCCAACATTCCACCAAAGCCAAAGGCGAGAGCATTCCAGATGACACTGGAAGCTGCTAAAGATGAAGCTGATGTCGCTTCAGGTACCTTTCTCGTTAACGAATTGCCTGCCCAAATTTTATTTGATTCTGGAGCCAACTACTCCTTTATATCGCATGAATTTGGTAGAAAGCTAGCTTTGCCTGTTGTTAGACTAGATGATGCCTTATTAGTCGAAGTTGCTAGTGGCAAGTTTGTACCTGTTAGCCATCGTATGAGAAACATCTTAATTGATCTGAATGGGAATAAGTTCCACGAGGAATTATTGCCTATCGAACTTAACGGTTTCGACATCGTTTTGGGAATGGATTGGCTTAGCGCCAATGATGCCGAAATTTTATGCAAGAAGAAAATAGTCAAAGTAAGCCCGCCTGGGAAAGATTCGTTTATGGTGTATGGGGACAAACGCAGAGTGGATTCTGGAATCATTTCATTGATGAAAGCCAGAAAATGTTTGACCAAGGGGTGTACATCATATCTAGCATTCGTGATTGATGCTAAGAAGATAAAGAAGGTGATGCATAATATTCCAGTTGTGTGTGATTATCCGGAAGTATTTCCCGAAGATCTTCCTGGATTACCACCAGATCGACAAGTGGAATTCCGTATTGACTTGTTGCCAGGAACGACGCCAATTGCGAAAGCACCTTATCGATTAGCACCGACGGAGATGAAGGAGCTAATGATGCAACTTCATGAGTTATTGGACAAAGGTTTCATTAGACCTAGTTCATCACCCTGGGGAGCTCCGATGTTATTTGTAAAGAAGAAGGATGGAAGTATGAGAATGTGCATTGATTATAGAGAGCTGAACAAGGCAACAATAAAGAATAGGTATCCGTTGCCAAGGATTGATGACCTGTTTGATCAATTCCAAGGCTCGAGCTATTTTTCGAAGATCGACCTAAGGTCAGGATATCATCAGCTGAAAGTAAGAGAGCAAGATATAGAGAAGACTGCGTTCAGAACTAGATATGGACACTACGAGTTCTTGGTTATGTCGTTTGGACTAACCAATGCTCCTGCAGCGTTCATGGATTTGATGAATAGGGTTTGTAATCCTTTCCTTGATAAATCCGTGATAGTGTTCATAGACGACATTCTGATTTACTCGAAAAGACAAGAGGAGCATGGCAGACACTTGCGAGAAGTGTTAGAAGTCTTGAAGAAGGAGAAGCTGTATGCAAAGTTCTCAAAATGTGATTTTTGGATTCGTGAAGTCCAATTCTTGGGTCACGTGGTCAACCAAGAAGGGATAATGGTTGATCCAGCAAAGATTAAAGCTGTGATGAAGTGGGAACAACCGAAAAGTCCCACGGAGATTCGAAGCTTTTTAGGATTAGCCAGATATTACCGAAGGTTTATCCAAGGCTTTTCTTCGATTGCTAGTCCATTGTCAGCTTTGACCCACAAAGGAGCTACTTATGCTTGGAGTGAGAAGCATAAAGAAGCATTCGAGAAGCTAAAGAAGAAGCTATGCGAGGCACCGATACTTTCTCTACCCGATGGAATTGAAGACTTCACTGTTTATAGCGATGCGTCTGGGATTGGATTGGGTTGTGTTTTGACCCAAAGAGAAAAGGTGATAGCATATGCGTATCGACAGCTGAAAGAGCATGAAAAGAATTACCCGACTCATGATTTGGAGTTGACAGCGGTAGTTTTCGCTCTGAAAATATGGAGGCATTACCTCTATGGCACGAAGTGCAAACTTTTCACTGATCATAAGAGTCTCCAATATCTCTTTAATCAGAAGGAATTGAATATGAGGCAACGATGCTGGCTAGAATTACTTAAAGACTATGACTGTGAGATACTTTACCACCCCGGTAAAGCTAATGTTGTTGCTGATGCTCTCAATCGGAAAAGTCAATCTTGAAAGAAAAAGGCCAAGAGCGTTGAGAATTGAAGTTGTCTCGACTATTGTGGAAAGTATAAAGAAAGCTCAAGAGGAAGCTTTTGAAAAGAATGACCGAAAGGAAGAACGTTTGGGCAAAACGTTGGTGTTCGGTGTAAACAGTCACGGACTGAAGGTGTTCCAAGATCGGATTTGGGTACCTAAGTCCAGAGGAGTCAGAGATCTTCTGATGGAAGAAGCTCACAAGACCATGTACTCGATTCATCCGGGTAGCACTAAAATGTATAGGGACCTGAAACCCTACTACCGGTGGCCGACGATGAAGCTTGATGTTGCAAAGTATGTGGCTGAGTGTGTGACTTGTGCGAGAGTAAAGACACAACATCAGAAACCGTATGGGAGTTTAGAACCTTTGCCTGTGCCAATGGGTAAGTGGGAAGACATTGCTATGGATTTTGTCACTAAACTGCCTAGAACAAAGAATGGTCACGACATGATTTGGGTGGTCATTGATCGATTCACTAAGAGTGCGCATTTCATAGCGGCCAAGGAGAAATGGTCTATGGAGAAGCTTGCGAATTCTTACGTGAAGGAAATTGTGAGGCTTCACGGTGTTCCGTTAACGATTGTATCGGATCGTGATAGCCGTCTCACCTCGAGGTTTTGGAAAAGTCTACAAGAGGAATTGGGTACCAAGTTATGTTTAAGTACAGCTTACCATCCGCAGACTGATGGTCAGAGCGAAAGAACAATACAAACGCTTGAAGATATGCTGAGAGCATGTACTCTAGAATTCCTAGGTAATTGGGATGAACATTTACCATTGGTAGAATTTTCTTACAATAATAGTTTCCACTCGAGCATTAAGATGGCACCTTATCAAGCTTTGTACGGGCAGAAGTGTCGTACGCCGTCTTGTTGGCTTGAGGCTGGGGAAAAGCAGTTTATGGGACCGGAGTTGGTTCATCAAACTGCTGAAAAGTTGAAAATAATTAGAGAAAGAATGTTAGCAGCTCAGGATCGTCAAAAGAGCTATGCTGACGAGAAGCGAAGACCGATGACTTTTGAGGTTGGGGATTCGGTTTTGCTTAATGTCTCGCCGTGGAAGGGACTTATAAGATTTGGTAAAAGGGGAAAGTTGAGTCCAAGGTTTATTGGACCGTTTAAAGTTCTTCAGAGGATTGGGAACCAAGTTTACAAGCTCGAACTACCAGAAGAACTGAATGGAATTCATAACACTTTTCATGTGTGTTATTTGAGGAAGTTCACGGGAGAAGTTCCCGACATAATTCCAATCTCTGAATTGAGAATTGATGAGAAAAGAAGGTTGATTGAGGAACCAGAGGCAATTGTTGACCGAAAGACTAAGAAATTGCGATGCAAGATGGTTGGATTAGTGCTTGTCCGATGGAAACACACGAATGGGCCGAATCTCACTTGGGAGACGGAGAGTGACATGATGGGTCGCTATCCGCATTTGTTTGTTGATGTGTGATTCCGGGGACGGAATCATTCTAAGGTGGAGAGAATTGTAACGCCTGTGTTTCTGGGCTTGCCATTTTTAGCAATGTAATAGTCTAGGTTAACCTTTGTAACCCGTTTTGAAATAATAAGAATGTATTATTTGAGTATTATGTGTTGTGTGCTTAATTGCTTAATTATGTGGTCTGATTAATTAAGAATAAAAATAAGCGTCAAAACTTAAGTGTAAAATAAACTTAAAATCTTTGGTTAATGTTGTAGTAGTTGAAACGAGGTTTCCGAATATATATAGAATGCCTAAATCTGACTTTGTATGAGGAAGTTATGATTTATTGAAGTTTCGGCTTAGCGGTGTGCAGCCCGAAATACTCGATTTGAGATCGAGCGGTTTTTAGCCGAAGCATTCTAAACGAGGATCGAAGGCCTCGTTGTTGGTATTGAAGCGATAAAAAGTTAGGCGAGAACGGACGTCAAACGAAGAAGTTATGAATTTATAACGAAAGTTTCTGTCGCGGCCTATTAAAAATAAATAATAAAAATAAAGTCAAAATTAGCCGACGGAGTCTAAACGAAAGTTGTAGAGCGTAGTCTCACCTTTCCGTGGATATAAAGAACGTCGAAAACAGAGTTCGTATGAAGAAGATATGAATTTCCGAAGTTTGATAAATAAATTGTATTTATTTTTAATTGAAAAATCGGAAGCCTTATCCGAAGAGTAGTCATCGATCTGATCCGAGGTACGCGCCGCGTACTCTGAAGGTGTCGACATCGCAGCAAGTGGCTTCGGATACGTAAGCAGTGACGTTTTTCGGACCTGTACGCCCCGCATACGTGCGACGCTCAGCCTCTATAAAAGGAATCCGAAGGCAGCCGAGTCTTTTGCCAATTTCTTCTCTTCTCTCTCCCGTTTTGCATCATTTTGCGTGCCAGAAATACCCCGAAGCCCCGGTATCATACTCTACCCCCGAGGCAAGTCCCGAGATCCCGAAGATCCCGAGAAGTGCGGTTCCCGAGCCGAAGCTCTGCCCGCGAGAAGTTCGATTTTTGTGAAGATCTTCCAGATCTGCTGAGGATTACTACTTCTGCAAGTCGTAGTGCTGTCCGATCGTCTTCTGATCAAGTGAGTGTATACTACCTTTCATAAACACGATAATAATACAAGTATGGTTCGAGTGTATTAAGTAAATGGTGGTTTATATGTGTAAGGGTGCAGTTACTTTCTTCTAACAAGTAACTATGAAGTATTATATGCGATATACTTGTTATGTGTATATTTTGTGATTGTATGCGTGAATGGATATTCACTTTATTCCATCTCATAGATCTGAATTGCTTTCTATGAAATTCGTGTTATGTGGTATGCCTCATCTGTTATGTGGAATATATATTGAATGAAAATGATATACAGGTTTTAAACTATGTATGAAAATATATATTTTATCTACTAATATGTTGGGTAGAACATGGGTAGATAGTTGGTGTGTAATAAACAGATGAGAGACCTCGATGTTGTTGTTGTTGTTGATCTAGTTATTCAGCGGAGTATGGATAACGACCACGGACTCTTTCTAGACAGTCCAGTGGAACGCTAGCAGGTTCATAACCTGTAGGTGTTGTGAACGATGTGTTCACCGGTGTACTCTATCCCCCTCATGGTTGCCTTTAGGATATCTATTGTTGAGGAAACCCCTTAGCAGTGATGTTCGTCCCGATGAAAATCCTAGATTAGGTCCCTTGAGATAGATGTTATTTTAGGGACGTAAAGTGAGGATAACGTGAATGGGTAATCGGGATAGTGATTGGTTGGTGAAATTAAATATAACTTATTTATTGTGGGTTGAAAACCCTATATGCTCACCAGGCTCCCAAGCCTGACCCACTCAGTTTTATTTGTATTACAGGTAGTGGCGCAAGGGCGTAAGATGGATGAATCATCTTGTTGTTTTGTTTACAAGTCTGTATATGTATATATTTGTTGAATGACTTGTAAAGTTTATCGTTTATGCTTTATGGTCTGTATCGGAACATGACATCCCGAGTTTTGATTATATAATGAAATGCATCTCTTGATGAAATGCTTTGATAAATATTATTTTATCATGTTTTGTTTTGGGAACAAATTCCGCAACACTTTTAAATCAAAAGGATTTACTCTGAAATTATTTTAAAAAGCATAAATGAAATCGGTCTTTTCTGGCCGAGATTTTGGGGATGTCACAATCGGCGAGACTCGGGGTGACTCGGCGAGTTGAGTCACGGATTGGGGAAAGTTATGAGCATGGGGACTCGGCAAGTCATCGGGTTGACTCGGCGAGTAAAGTCAGCCAAGGGTTTACCAGTTGAATTCTAGGGGCATTTTGGTAATTGTTGGATATTGTTTTGAGTTCAGTGTTTTGGTGGTTGGCCAGTGGTGGAGATCGTATCAGTGATCGGAGCAGCTTGGGTTATCTGTTCAGTCGGCAGTTTCGAGGTGAGTTATCCTCACTATATCAACAGGGTCTAAGGCACCAAGGCCGGCCCTTTATCGGATTGAGATCCGGGTATTTGTTGTTATGATATTGCTTTGATATGTTGCATCCTGGTAGCTAGGGTGGTATATGTTAGAGACCTGGTTGAGGTCGGTATCCTTAGATATAGGGTGATGCTATGCTAGTGACCGGTAAGGTCGGAATCCTGGTTAGGATGATGATATGCTATGTGATCCGTTTGATCGGTTTGTTGACTGTGAATTGTTATATGATTGTATGTTTATGTGCACATGGTTGTTTGGACTGGAGTTGGGTTGAGGCGGGTCCTGCTTTGTGCTATAGGCCAAGATACCCAGGGCGGGCCGGTTGTCCCGAAGGCCCAACAAGCGGTCCGGATAGGCTGTAGGCCCCAAGAGGGCGGACCAAACGTGCCGAGGCTCTGAGAGTGGACCAGGCCGACTGAAGGCCCGGTGCGGGCGGACCAGTCATACTGTAGACTCAGAGAGTGGACCAGGTGGATTGAAGGCCTGGTGCGGGCGAACCAATCACACTGCAGACTCGATGTATATGGCTAGACTCGGAAGGTGGACCAGGTGGATTGTTGGCCGGTGCGGCGGACCAGTCACACAGTAGACCCGAAGTGCATGGTTGTTCTGTGTTCGGATATGATATGGCATGTTATGCGTGTATGGTATGTGCGGTTGGTATTTTGGGGATATCTCACTAAGCTTTCCGGCTTCCAGTTGTGGTTTAATGTTTTTCAGGTTCTCCAGGAGACCGTGGCAAGGCGAAGGCATGATCGTACCGCTCCTCATGTTTATGTTGTGATGTGATTCTGAGAATACTCTAAATAAACTGTATTGAAAACCTTTTTGTAATAATTTAATGAAATCGGGTTGTTTTTTGAAAAGTTTAAATTGGTTGGAATTTTTCGGTCGTTACATTAAAATAATTATTTGGGTTATTATTATGAGTTATATTGAGTGTTATTTAACGCTTATATAATAGTAATAATATCTAGACTATTAATTAGTCGCGGTTAACGTTAAAAAAAACTAAACCCTAGTGGTATTGATACTAGGTTTTGTCGAGGAAAATTGTTTTGAGATAACGAAGTGCTGTCTGAGTTCAGAATCACCACGTAATCAAGTGAGTGCATGGTCCCTTTCATCTTACACATAGATATGAAGTATTTTATATAAACTACGTGCCATGTGTGAATATTATCTGTATAACTGCTATCTATGCTGGATGAACGATTTTATACATGTTTTAAATTATTTAAATTGTATATGTATTTTATATCTACGATAATGTTGGGTAAAACATGGGTAGATGTAATAGATGGAGTATGAGCTGGATGATGCGTTGAGAGGTGAAATAGACCATGAGGTGAGGGTGAGAGGTGGACGATGTGAGAAGCCTTTTTCCCAAATGATGGCCCCGTCATTCAGCAGAGTATGGATGACAACCACAAACTATTCTAGACAGTACAGTGGAACCCTAGCAGGCTCGCAACCTGTAGGTGTTGTGAACGATGTGTTCACCGGTGTACTCTAAAAACCCATTGACATGTATCGCGAGTGGATACTGTCGATAAAGGAAATAGCCCTGGCAGCTATGGATTTAGTGTCTGTTGAGAAAACCCTGGCAGCTATGGATTTAGTGCCCGTTGAGTAAACCCTGGCAACGATGGATTTCGTGTCGATTCCTTAGGATGATCCTTAGGAATGAATTAACGAGGAGGAGCTGATTCTTAGGGTAGACCCTTAAGAGTAAAGAAGATAATGGGGATGGGTAATTGGGTTAACTGTTTGACGATTAAAACATAATAATTATATTATTGTGGGTTGAAAACTCTATGTACTCACCAGGTTTCCCAACCTGACCCACTCAGTTTATTTATATCACAAGTGTTGATATGAAGTCACATTACACTGAGAGATTAAGGAGATATAGATCATTAGTGATAATGAATGTAAGTTTTGTTTAAGCTTATGTTTCTGTATTGACGATGACATCCCAAATGTTTTAAAATGAATAAAAATACATTTATTCATAAATGCTTTGATAACATATTTATCATGTTTTACTGGGAACAAATTCCGCAACATTTTAATTAAAAGAAGTACTCTGATTTTTATAAAGCATAAACAAAATCGGTCTTTTCTGGCCATGAAAAAATGGGGATGTCACAGTGATGGGTTTTAGCCAAAAGACATCCTATGTGCTCATGCAAACCCTAAAGCTTGGATCTAGGTTTCTCTATTGTACATGCTTTTAATCCAAGACTTAAAACCCTAGATCTAATCAATATAACATATGAATTAGGGTTTAGATCATACCTTGATTGTTATATAGCAATAACAATCTCAAATCCTTCTTGTATTGACTTTAGAAAGCTTAGAGTCACAAATGTCACTCCTCTAATGGCTCACAAACACCAAGAGCAAGAGGATGAAGAAGAGAAGAGAAGGAGACACCCAAAAGTCGTCCAAAACCCTAAGGAGTTAGTTGCCCACGTTTTTGGTGCTCTAGGGATCTTTAAATAGTGAAGCTATTAGGGTTATCAAACAAGGAAACCCTAATTTGGATGCTTAAGCCCTAAGCAACCCATGGACTGCTTCCTTAAAGGCCCTAGGACGATTTCTAATGGGTTTCCCCATAGAATTCGTCCACCCCTTTAATTATGGAGTTCATTAGCTCAATATTCAATTATCATACAATTGACAGTTCAAATCCCTTAAGTTTAAGTAATCTCTTTTAGTCACAAACTTAATTCTTATTAATTCTTGACTAATATTAATTAAACAATATGATTTCTCCTTTAATATATTATTCTCATAATATATTAATAAATCATATTTAATCCTTTCTCTCCATAATTCATCCTATCAAGTTGCTTTGGTGAAGGCAACCCAAAAGGACCATGCACCATCGGGTCAAGTACATACCAAAATAGTTATGGACTTAGACACTAATCCAACAGTCTCCCACTTGGATAAGTCTAATAACTATTCTGCGTATGACTTCAGATCCTGATTTGCAATCGTAGCTTTCTAAAGCCACTGTCAACTCTGATCTTATCAGATACGCGTGTCCTTTAGATAAGGGATCATATATTCCTCCATTGTAGATATCATATAGACTGAGACATGGATCTATATCATTCTCTTTGTCTATGTGTTGTTTCTCGAATTTAGATTTATGACAACTAACAACAGACTATAATTGAACACATCAATTTAGTCCCGGCTTGGCCAAGCGCTTAGGTGCCATCACTAAATCATCGAGGGGCCCACAGATATCGCTTTTATCCTACTTTGGATAAAAGGAATGGATAAACTTTGACTCAATGCTCGCTTGCACTCACTCACCAAATCACAGACAACAATATGTTTTATAACACCATGTTACTGGTGCGTTTACATATTATCAATGTGTAACCGACTCGCAAGATACAACTCACACATCTCGGTTTCAAGAATATAAGATGTTATCGTCTCACTAATCACTTATGATAACAATCCATGAAGTGATCCAAGTGAGTGTGGGTTTAATCCAATGCTCAAATCATATTCATAAGCAATCATGAACGTTGCAACAAACATTTGCTTATGTCTAATGCTATTTAGACAATCCACACACCAATTCATGACAGTCTTCATTCATATCTACTTCCAACATATGAACGACTGTGGCCCGTTTGAATAATTTGACTGTTCTAAACCAATTAAATTATTCAGGAAGTCAAAACATGCAAAGTGAAACACAAGAATAATACTAATCCCATATGGCCTCAACCTTTGAGTATAAATAAAACACCTTTTATTTATCACCATATCGATTACTCATTATTTGTCGTTTCGGGTAATCAACTTCTTACTTGAATTACAACACTTGTCCCATGCTCTTAGCATACACACAATGTTTACCTATGGTTCTTACTTTGTGAAATGGATCAAATGAACACATTTCCAATCATACTCATTTCACAACTCCTAATCCTTTTTCATAAGTGAAAGAATATCAAATTCTTGCCACTTATGGAATATGTTAGATTCTAACATTTTATGTAATGATCCTTTTGTAATGTCACTGCACTAAAGTCACAATGACTATTGCCAATGAAATTACAAAGTCCTCTATCGGAGATTGTTACAAGACAATTCCATAGATGTGATGTTTCTCACTCAAAGTAAATTCCTTTGAACATCATTTTGCATAAAATTTCTAATTTAGACATTGATTCTCAATATTCAATTCCCAATATGGAAACCTTTCCATACTTATTCTCAATAGAATCTTATCTATTCATAACAATGTCGATATGGTTCATCCAGTATCATGCTTCCAACTACTCACAAGCGACCAATCCTCGGCTAACTGTGGATTGTCCTTTGATAGTTGTCTAATTATCTTAGTCAAAACCGATTCTTGTCCTTTTCCCTCTAAATGCACTGGACATTTGGAAAATTTTAGAATGGTCAAATATTATAGCATTTGCCATCGATCCTATACCCGAAGCATATGCGACACGATGCATAATGTCTTACATAAAGATTCGATACTTTATCAAACTTCTGCCATAATATTTTATGTGCTACGTTCTCTCAATTCGAAATATGAAGAGGAATGCCGTAATCATAATCGAATTTTTAAGAACGCACTATGTTTCATTGACTTAATTTATTAACATTTCATGACCTAAGCCTTTAGATTTGAAATGAAGCATAATATTCTCTCCCTTAATTATAGCAAAACAACTTTACAACCATTGTGACTTTGCAAAGTATAACTCTTGTTTTCTATAATTAATATTGCTAACTTGAAATACTTGCCTTAATAATCATGCAATCATAACATTTATGCTCCCACTATCATGATGATTATTATAAACATAACACTTATGCTCCTACTAGCTTTGACATGTATTCAGAAACAACTTAACTTTCAGAAAAACACTGCCTATTGAATTTCTTTAAGTTCATATTTCTAATACCCAATGCTTTGATATTATTTTATCAATGCTTCTTAAACTTATACACCTTTGCCTTAGATAGTTTATATGTGTGTCTTAAACAATTTTAGACTAATTGCCAAATCTCATAATTCGAATCATGGAAAGGGATACCGTAACCATAATCGAATTCGAAAATACAATTTTCACAATTACTATCTTCTTAAAATCTTTCTTAGTGAAAGCATTTCCTCACAGTCATTTTCATGAAGGAGGGAATCTTATGACACTTAGATTTTAATGGTGTATGTGTTCCTATCCATGTGAATTTTTCAAAACCAAAGTTTGCAACAAATCCAAACTCATATGGACCGAACCTTCTCAATCTTGATTTCTTGCCTTATGGTAACACGGCTGCCCACCATGTCTTCCAAGTAGTTAAGCAGTTCACCCTTTCTTATCAATGTACTTTTCATTGATCAAGGTCCTTGAATTTTATGCATTCAAATGAGAACTCATAGGGCTCACATGCATAATTAACTCAATTGGAACGGCACAGAAACAAGGTAATGTCAACACGATAGGTTGTAAACCTTTACTCGTGTGCTAGTGATGATCGATAAGGTTTATTCTTGATTTGTTCTTGAAACCTTTCAAGACCATTAAGACTCCCAATGACTCCTTGACATATAAGATTATCTTGTCAATAAACATTCCTTAACAAACAAATATTCAAGAGTTAGTGTAGTCTTTATAAAGACAAAACATTTCATAAAATTGGTCCTAGTTGGTCTTTGTCTTATCCAAGACATTACAACTTTCCAATTTCAAATGTGTGAGAATAGGAAAGCCTTTTTCCAAATTCTACATTTGGTGAATGTTATAAACCTTCCTAAGACTTATCACTTAATGTCACAATCTTAACTCTAAGACTTGTTTTTTGGAACGAAGTATGATCGACTTCTTGATTTAACCATTTCTTCAATTCTTGATTCCTCTTCTCATACATACAGTTGTACTAAGACTTACACAGAGGATTAATTGAGATATGGTTCTTAATCATTAAGACCTATCATAAAACATAAAAGATACTCTCCCTTCTTTTTAGAATAGAGAAACTTTTATCTTTCTGCCTACTTGATTCTTCTTATTCATTCTGCTATTGATTTAAACCTTTTCAATCAATTCAGAATTACACTTAATCTTATAAGTATAATCATATTTACTAAGCCTTTAGTGAATCATGACGAATATCTTTGTTACTCTTGTGGTGTACTTGATCAACACACAACTTTGTATACTCGATCTCCTAGTCTTTCATTTGACACTTTGTCAACGAATTAGTCTAATTTCCAAATACGAAATTTCTCATTCATCGTGCAACCAAGTTGCATGATTCCAAGTTTCTGTCCAATTGAGACTTGAACGATGAGAAACTCTCCCTATTTGGTAAATTCTTGACATTTCCACTATTAACATAATTGAGAATCTTATCCATTTGTTGTAGAAATATGCAAATATCAATTTTCATAATGATTTCATTGCAAGGAAATAAATAAATAAATAAATAAGTCATATCAAAAAATTATTTTATTCATAAAAGCAGCGGAAAACATTTGTCCTTACAATGCAAAATCAACTGAAAACTATGTAGTCAATAGAAAAATTCCTAACAACTCTATCATAACTTTCTAAGCTCAAATCTAATCTTCAAATCCATGCGATCGAGATCCATTTCTTCGTGATTAGATTCATCTTGCTCTTTCATCAAGCTTCCTCTCTTTTCACTGATCCTGCAAAACATTCAAATGTAATCTTATCACATCATGTATTAAGAATCAACGAATAGGAACTTAATGGAGTTAGATAGTGGATTTTACCTGAAGCACAGCCATACTCTTTGAATCTTCCATCTTCTGGACTCTTCAGGGTCTTAGGGCATACTTGTATCCAACGCCCTTTCTATTGGCAGCAAACGCAGGTCGGTTCTCCTAGAACGTCCTCGGAAGCATGGTTGGTTTACTTTTCCAACAAATATGCTCCATTGCTTTGCCAAATCATTTCTGATTCAGCAGCAATAAGCATGTAAGTTAGGTCAATGAGGTTTGCATCATGATCCATCATATAATACTTTCTTTTGAACTCATTATATGATTCAGGGAGTGACTGTAGAACCCAGCCTATAGCCAACTCATCAGGGAATGACGCACCCAACATTATCAACCTATCAATGTGAGATTTCATTCCTAGAACGTGGGCACACACGGGTTTACCATCTTCATGTTTCATTTCCAATAGGGCTTTAGTGACATTGAACCTTTCAATTCTCCGATCTTGTGGGTTAGGGAGAACAACGGGAGGAGGAGGAGGAAGTGAAGCATGATTTCTTGTTCCTCGATCGAATCGTGGAATATCATCTTCATGTGGAATGCTTGTTCCACGGGATTTGGGAAGACCATATTTGTCGTACTTTGACATCTACAACATGGGAGAAAACGAATTCAAGTAAGTTGATTTATTGAGTCCTTAGTACATCACCCAAATGATATACTAAGGCTAGGACCCAACACAATATTCTACAACTCGGGAGAGGGATGCCGTAACCCTAATTGCAGAACATTTGAAGGTAAGTGAATGATGATTCACTAATTTTCCACCATTAAAAAAATGAAAAGAAGATTAAGTTTTAAATCTATGAAAACTCCTAAATCCTTTGAGATTCATTGAACATTTCAACGGCATGTTTAAATCTCGATATGCCCCTCTAGTTTGTGACTGGGATGCCGAGGATCACAAAGCGGGTGTGAATAACCATGCAAACTTACATGGTGCCCCCACATGTTACAGTCACCTATTCGATGTGTTGGTAAACCACACACACTCCACCGAACTATGACAAACATTGAGTCACCCTTTGCTACCTTTGCTTAGAACCATTTAGTGTGCCGGTTAACCACACGTGCTCCACTAACGTCTTCACTAGGGCACAAAGTGTAATTTCATGGAATTGCATCAATTCACTTTTGCCTAATGTAACTAAGATTGGGAATTTGTAAAACATTTAGTTACTTTTGTATTTCATTATACTTATAATGGAAAGTTCTGTCCTATCCTACCCGTTCGGCTAACGACCCTCCACTAGTCAAGAGTGCGGTGGGTAAGAGTGGATACTCATTCAATCGCCATTTTATAGGCAATTTCCTTAAACACCCCTTATAGACTAGTTTCGTGAATGAGGCCTACTAACGGTAAGACTGACTTTTACTCATACATATATATAATGTTAGACTTTTAATGTTATATATAGTATAGGGTGTATTTTACACTTTTAAAATACTAGGTGGTCAAACTTGATAATTATAATATTAATTCAATTAAATTGTAAACCAAGACTTTATGGATTTATTAAACCTCTTTTAATTATACACCTTAATTAATTAATAAAACCATAAGGGTGTGATTTGAACTTTTTCAAAACAATACTAGGGTTTTAGAATTTAACATTCCTAAATTAAACTTTTAATCAACTTTTTAAATTCCAAAACTTGATGGCAAGTTTTGAAACATTTCAAAACATTAGGGTTTAGAATTTAAATATACATCAAAATTAAACTTTTAATCAAAATTTAAATTCCAAAACTTGAGGGCAAGTTTTGAAACCTTTTTCAAAACATTAGGGTTTCAACTATTTAAATTTCAAAACAAAACTTTTAAGCATAAATTTAAACTATAAAACCTAAAGGGGGAAAATTGAAACTTTTCATACAAGATAATCTAAATTACAAATAATCAAATTTTATCTAATAAAACAAAAGATTATCTAAATTTTGACAATTATCTTCTATTTAGGTAAGGATAATCACCAAATATTGATAAAATTCGGATTTTATAACAAAAATATGTTTATGGTAATTATCCCAAGCTAAAACAGGAAGAAAATCGCGAAAAATAGCTGTCAGACGTTTCGACTCGTCGAGTACACCTGACTCGGCGAGTGCACCAAGTGACTCGGCGAGTCAAACCCTCAGAACCCAAAAAAATTCGATTTTCAGTGCTGATTTCGATCAAATATGCATCAATACAATAGAAACCAATCAAGGCTCTGATACCACTGATGGGCTTTAGCCAAAAGACATCCTATGTGCTCATGCAAACCCTAAAGCTTGGATTTAGGTTTCTCTATTGTACATGATTTTAATCCAAGACTTAAAACCCTAGATCTAATCAATATAACATATGAATTAGGGTTTAGATCATACCTTGATTGTTATATAGCAATAACAATCTCAAATCCTTCTTGTATTGACTTTAGAAAGCTTAGAGTCACAAATGTCACTCCTCTAATGGCTCACAAACACCAAGAGCAAGAGGATGAAGAAGAGAAGAGAAGGAGACACCCAAAAGCCGTCCAAAACCCTAAGGAGTTAGTTGCCCACGTTTTTGGTGCTCTAGGGATCTTTAAATAGTGAAGCTATTAGGGTTATCAAACAAGGAAACCCTAATTTGGATACTTAAGCCCTAAGCAACCCATGGACTCCTTCCTTCAAGGCCCTAGGACGATTTCTAATGGGTTTCCCCATAGAATTCGTCCACCCCTTTAATTATGGAGTTCATTAGCTCAATATTCAACTATCATACAATTGACAGTTCAAGTCCCTTAAGTTTAATTAATCTCTTTTAGTCACAAACTTAATTCTTATTAATTCTTGACTAATATTAATTAAACAATATGATTTCTCCTTTAATATATTATTCTCATAATATATTAATAATTCATATTTAATCCTTTGTCTCCATAATTCATCCTATCAAGTTGCTTTGGTGAAGGCAACCCAAAAGGACCATGCACCATCGGGTCAAGTACATACCAAAATAGATAAGCGAACTATGAATTTATAGGAAATTTCTAGACTTAAACTTAGAATGCTAAGCGATGATTGTGAGATGAGTGACTGCTATATTTTACACACAAGCACTAGCTTAATTAGGGAAGATGCCTAAAATGCTTTTATGTGCTAAATGATTTGTGATGCTTTATGCTATTGTTTGATCGGATCTATGGTTTGTTGCTGACCAGATCTGGAAATTTTATGTGCTCAGGTTTCTAAACGTTTAATTACGATATATGAGCTGGCATGTAACTTTTTGGAGTAATACGGAGGAATACGCGTCTAAATCTTCCTCTGTCTATATTCTCGTCTCGATACACCAAACGTCGGCTTTGGTGTATAGAATGTCATGATAACGACTCATAGCAGACTGAGCAAATGGAGGAAATGATAAGGCTTACGATGGTGAATGATACCTATCGGAAGATATCTTAAGAGTGGGATCTTGCCTTTAGAATACGTCTGATAAAATAACAGTACGTCTATAAAAGTAGGGTACATTTGAATGTACACATTTGATTGGAGGGATGATAGAACGATTGGTGTAATTCCTAAAGTTTTCCTATCATCTGAAATGTTCATCACCAACCGAGTTGAAGCAGAATTGATGATTGAAGATATAAATGGAAGAAGTCCTAGTAGAGTCTAGGGAATTTTTTATGATTATTTGGTAACACTCGTATGTGTTAAATTGTTTTGTGATTTAGGACTTGGGGACTGCGAGACAGTACTTGGGACGAGTATGAGTAGGTGTGAAAGGTAGTAGATGCATATACTACCGGAAGCACAGGACTCATGCTTGGATCACGGAAAGTCACAAGGTTACCAAGAAGCCAATAATTGATTCCTTTTTATTCAAGCATGTCGTTACCATCATTTCGGTAATGACTAAGAAGATTGATGTTATTCCGACCCTATTGATCATATCAAATTGAGTCCGACTACGATAAGTATGTTACGTG
This sequence comes from Lactuca serriola, assembly GCF_051521515.1. Taxonomy (NCBI): domain Eukaryota; kingdom Viridiplantae; phylum Streptophyta; class Magnoliopsida; order Asterales; family Asteraceae; genus Lactuca; species Lactuca serriola. Next base: position 365,975,795 of record NC_136411.1, on the reverse strand, counting down.
GTTCAGAGAACCAAGTTCGATGTAACATTTAACTTAAGCCGAAAGATTGAAATAAAAGATAATCAAAACAATCATTAGAGGTATCATGATAGTTGGTTGTAGCTAGAAATTCTACCTTTTAAGATGTGATTATATCACATTAGAACATGAAGGAAGGTATAATATGTTCTGGAAGACTCTAAGAGAGATGAGCTAAGCGTTGCAACATACGATAATAGGTCATTAGAATATGACACATCGTTCCATTGTAGTAATAAAAGAACTTATATTAAGTTTGTATCCAGTGAGGATCGAGATTATGACTTGAAGGTCATAATCTAGAGTCTAACGTGAGATAGGGAGCGGGTCCAAGATCGGGCACCGCCTGTAGTCAGGAAATCTTAGAGTTAGATACTCGTTTGAAGAAACATCAAAGTTACGGTTATTACTTAGGATGAAGAGATAATGTATGGAGTCATCATGTGAGCCCTGTTTCTTTGATGATTCCGGGACATAATCATCCTAAGGGGGATATAATTGTAACGCCCGTAGATTCGGGGGCTAGTCAATTTAGAGATAATAGGGGTCGAAAATGACTTTTAGGCAAAAGATTATTTAGAATAAATAATTTTAACCAATTTGTAGTATATGTTACAAGGTTTCAGTACATATAAAGAGCGCCGAAATCCAAGTTATAACAAAGAAGTTATGACCCATCGAAGTTTCGCGACGGAACCGGCACGACACCGGGAAGTGTAAATAATGAATTTATGATAGAGCGACTTTTAGCCTTAACGATCTAAAAAAAAGTCATATAAAATGTTAAACCAAGAGTTTCCATAAAAAGAACACCCAAATCTGACTTCGTATGAGGAAGGTATGATTTTTCTAAGATTTAGCATAGTAGTGCACAACCCGAAAATTCGAATTTTAGATCGGTCGATTTTTAGCCAAAATAATCTAAATGAGAAATGAAGATATCGTTAATAGGAGTTAAACGATAAAAAGACAGTAAAAAACGGAGCTCGTATGCGAAAGTTATGGACGAAGCTTAGTCTCTACTTTTCGAGCGCGGCAAATTCGATACAGTTTTGTAAATCCGAGATAGATTGAGAATTAGCCAATGAGGTCTAAATTAAAGTTGTAGTACTTGTAAATACCAACGTATGGATATAAATAACGTCGGAAACGGAGCTCGTATGCGAAAGATATGGACGAAGCTTATTCGCTACTCTTCGAGCGCGATAAATTCGATACAGTTTTATAAATCCGAGATAGAATGAGAATTAGCCAACGGGGTCTAAATGAAAGTTGTAGTACTCGTAAATACCAATGCGTGGATATAAATAAAGTCGGAAACGGAGCTCGTATGCGAAAGATATGGGAGAAGCTTAGTCGCTACTCTTCGAGCGCGATAAATACGATACAGTTTTAGTAAATCTGAGATAGAAGGAGAATTAGCCGACGAGGTCTAAATGAAATTTGTAGTCCTCGTAAATACCAACGCGTGGATATAAAGAACGTAGAAAACGGAGCTCGTACGCGGAAGATACGGACGAAACTTAGCAGCTACTTTACTATAAAATCCTTATAAATAAAGGGTGAACCCTTCATTATTTCTTCACACCATAAGCATTTCTTTCTCTCTCTAACTTCTCTCTAGCCTCCCTAAACCCTTCCCAAGTCTAGGGAACCTCCCTAGCATGAGAAGAAAGCCCCGAAGCGCCCGACGGCTCTGAGAAGAAAAGCTTTCGGCGCGTAAATGCTGCTCCAGCGAAGCCCGGTTCTTAATAAAAACCAGATGTAAGTGAGCTACGCCTATACTATATTTAATATTGCTTTTATTTAATTATGGTAACATTATTAGGATCTTAAAATAATTATTTGGGTTATTATTATGAGTTATATTGAGTGTTATTTAACGCTTATATAATAGTAATAATATCTAGACTATTAATTAGTCGCGGTTAACGTTAAAAAAAACTAAACCCTAGTGGTATTGATACTAGGTTTTGTCGAGGAAAATTGTTTTGAGATAACGAAGTGCTGTCTGAGTTCAGAATCACCACGTAATCAAGTGAGTGCATGGTCCCTTTCATCTTACACATAGATATGAAGTATTTTATATAAACTACGTGCCATGTGTGAATATTATCTGTATAACTGCTATCTATGCTGGATGAACGATTTTATACATGTTTTAAATTATTTAAATTGTATATGTATTTTATATCTACGATAATGTTGGGGTAAAACATGGGTAGATGTAATAGATGGAGTATGAGCTGGATGATGCGTTGAGAGGTGAAATAGACCATGAGGTGAGGGTGAGAGGTGGACGATGTGAGAAGCCTTTTTCCCAAATGATGGCCCCGTCATTCAGCAGAGTATGGATGACAACCACAAACTATTCTAGACAGTACAGTGGAACCCTAGCAGGCTCGCAACCTGTAGGTGTTGTGAACGATGTGTTCACCGGTGTACTCTAAAAACCCATTGACATGTATCGCGAGTGGATACTGTCGATAAAGGAAATAGCCCTGGCAGCTATGGATTTAATGTCTGTTGAGAAAACCCTGGCAGTTATGGATTCAATGCCTGTTGAGTAAACCCTGGCAACGATGGATTTCGTGTCGATTCCTTAGGATGATCCTTAGGAATGATTAAACGAGGAGGAGCTGATTCTTAGGGTAGACCCTTAAGAGTAAAGAAGATAATGGGGTTGGGTAATTGGGTTAACTGTTTGACGATTAAAACATAATAATTATATTATTGTGGGTTGAAAACCCTATGTACTCACCAGGTTTCCCAACCTGACTCACTCAGTTTATTTATGTCACAGGTGTTGATATGAAGTCACATTACACTGAGAGATTAAGGAGATTTAGATCATTAGTGATAATGAATGTAAGTTTTGTTTAAGCTTATGTTTTTGTATTGACGATGACATCCCAAATGTTTTAAAATGAATAAAAATACATTTCTTCAGAAATGCTTTGATAACATATTTATCATGTTTTACTGGGAACAAATTCCACAACATTTTAATTAAAAGAAGTACTCTAATTGTTATAAAGCATAAACAAAATCGGTCTTTTCTAGCCGTGAAAAAATGGGGATGTCACAGTTGGTATCAGAGCATTAGTTTAAGCGAACTAGGAATTTATAGGAAATTTCTAGACTTAAACTTAGAATGCTAAGCGATGATTGTGAGATGAGTGACTGCTATATTTTACACACAAGCACAAGCTTAATTAGGGAAGATGCCTAAAATGCTTTTATGTGCTAAATGATTAGTGATGCTTTATGCTATTGTTTGATCGGATCTATGTTCTGTTGCCGACCAGATCTGGAAATTTTATGTGCTCAGGTTTCTAAACGTTTAATTACGATATATGAACCGACATGTAACTTTTCGGAGTAATACGGAGGAATACGCGTCTAAATCTTCCTCTGTCTATATTCTCGTCTCGATACACCGAACGTCGGCTTTGGTGTATAGAATGTCATGATAAGGACTCATAGCAGACTGAGCAAATGGAGGAAATGATAAGGCTTACGATGGTGAATGATACCTATCGGTAGATATCTTAAGAGTGGGATCTTGCCTTTAGAATACGTCTGATAAAATAACAGTACGTCTATAAAAGTAGGGTACATTTGAATGTACACATTTGATTGGAGGGATGATAGAACGATTGGTGTAATTCCTAAAGTTTTCCTATCATATGAAATGTTCATCACCAACCGAGTTGAAGCATAATTGATGATTGAAGATATAAATGGAAGAAGTCCTAGTAGAGTCTAGGGAAATTTTTATGATTATTTGGTAACACTCGTATGTGTTAAATTGTTTTGTGATTTAGGACTTGGGGACTGCGAGACAGTGCTTGGGACGAGTATGAGTAGGTGTGAAAGGTAGTAGATGCATATACTACCGGAAGCACAGGACTCACGCTTGGATCACGGAAAGTCACAAGGTTACCAAGAAGCCAATAATTGATTCCTTTTTATTCAAGCATGTCGTTACGATCATTTCGGTAATGACTAAGAAGATTGTTGTTATTCCGACACTATTGGTCATATCAAATTGAGTCCGACTACGATAAGTATGTTACGTGGTTCAGAGAACCAAGTTCGATGTAACATTTAACTTAAGCCGAAAGATTGAAATAAAATATAATCAAAACAATCATTAGAGGTATCATGATAGTTGGTTGTAGCTAGAAATTCTACCTTTTAAGATGTGATTATATCACATTAGAACATGAAGGAAGGTATAATATGTTTTGGAAGACTCTAAGAGAGATGAGTCTAAGCGTTGCAACATACGATAATAGGTCATTAGAATATGACACATCGTTCCATTGTAGTAATAAAAGAACTTATATTAAGTTCGTATCCAGTGAGGATCGAGATTGTGACTTGAAGGTCATAATCTGGAGTCTAACGTGAGATAGGGAGCGGGTCCAAGATCGGGCACCGCCTGTAGTCAGGAAATCTTAGAGTTAGATACTCGTTTGAAGAAACATCAAAGTTACGGTTATTACTTAGGATGAAGAGATAACGTATGGAGTCATCATGTGAGCCCTGTTTCTTTGATGATTCTAGGACATAATCATCCTAAGGGGGAGATAATTGTAACGTCCGTAGATTCGGGGGCTAGTCAATTTAGAGAAAATAGGGTCGAAAACGACTTTTCGGCAAAAGATTATTTAGAATAAATAATCTTAACCAATTTGTAGTATATGTTACAAGGTTTCAGTACATATAAAGAGCGCCAAAATCCGAGTTATAACAAAGAAGTTATGACCCGTCGAAGTTTCCCGACGGAACCGACACGACACCGGGAAGTGTAAATAATGAATTTATGATAGAGCGACTTTTAGCCTTAACGATCTAAAAAAAAGTCATATAAATGTTAAACCAAGAGTGTCCATAAAAAGAACGCCCAAATCTGACTTTGTATGAGGAAGTTATGATTTTTCTAAGATTTAACATAGTAGTGCACAACCCGAAAATTCGAATTTTAGATCGGTCGATTTTTAGCCAAAATAATCTAAACGAGAAATGAAGATATCGTTAATAGGAGTTAAACGATAAAAAGACAGTAAAAAACGGAGCTCGTATGCGAAAGTTATGGATGAAGCTTAGTCTTTACTTTTCGAGCGCGACAAATTCGATACAGTTTTGTAAATCCGAGATAGATTGAGAATTAGCCAATGAGGTCTAAATGAAAGTTGTAGTGCTCGTAAATACCAAAGCATGGATATAAATAACGTCGGAAACGGAGCTCGTATGCGAAAGATATGGACGAAGCTTAGTCGCTACTCTTCGAGCGCGATAAATTCGATACAGTTTTATAAATCCGAGATAGAATGAGAATTAGCCAAAGGGGTCTAAATAAAAGTTGTAGTACCCGTAAATACCAATGTGTGGATATAAATAAATTCGGAAACGGAGCTCGTATGCGAAAGATATGGGAGAAGCTTAGTCGCTACTCTTCGAGCGCGATAAATACGATACAGTTTTTGTAAATCTGAGATAGAAGAAGAATTAGCCGACGAGGTCTAAATGAAAGTTGTAGTCCTCGTAAATACCAACACGTGGATATAAAGAACGTAGAAAACGGAGCTCGTACGCGGAAGATTTTTATTAAAAGAAGTACTCTGATTTTACTGGGAACAAATTCCGCAACATTTTTATTAAAAGAAGTACTCTGATTTTTATAAAGCATAAACGAAATCGGTCTTTACTGGCTGTGAAAAACTGGGGATGTCACATTTACCCCAAGCATGGACTTATGATTTTTGTGTTGGAACCTAATTATTAATTGGGTGTTGTTTTGATATTGACAGTTTGGGAAGTTGTCATCTAACAGTCAAGGTTTCATCTGCGGGACTTCAGCAATGTGAGGTGAGTTACCTTCCAGTAAAAGTGGGTCTAAGGCCACAATGTCGGCCCACTAGTAGGAGTTGTTTGTTAGATGATTGTCTTTGTGATAATTATCTGGTATGCCATTATTTGTTATGTTTATGTGCTAGGATGCTCTGTGATACATGTTATTAGTAGTAGGGGTGAAATAGTCCCCGACTACCAGTTGAAAGATACCAAAGGGGAGGTCAGCTCCCGGATACCGGTTGAAAGATACCGAAGGGGTAGGTCAGGCACCTAGATATGCCTTACAATATGTTTATGTATGTTATGTTATGTTATTATGTGGTAGTGGTAGAGGTGAAATGGTCCCCATTATCCAGTTGAAACAGACCGAAGGGGAGGCCAACACCCAGATATGTTAGGCAATTATCCGGTTGAAATAGACCGAAGGGGAGGCCGACACCCAGATATGCTTGGCTATGTATGTTACTGTATGGTATGTGGTATGATGGGGGAAATCACTAAGCTTTGTGCTTACGGTTTTCAGCTTTGGTTTCAAGTAATTCGTTTTCAAAGGAAAGGAGCTGACTCAATCGCAGTGCATCACACTACGATTTTTCGCACATGATATCTTTAAGATTACACTCTGATATTATTTTATGATAACATGTTTTGATTACTGACACTTTGGTCTTGACATGTAATGCTATTATGAATGTTTTTATACTGTTGGTTTTATAATAACCTAATTAAAAACGAAATTTTTGGTCTTGAATTTTACGATGTTACACCATGAGCAGCGGCCATGGCAAGGTAGGAGTGTTGTTAGACTGCGGGGTGGCCTGTAATATTCACTAGGTTGGAAGTTAGTGTGGGAGTGTTGTAAGACTATGGGGTGGCATGTAGCATTCACCGATCCCTGTGAGGCACTGAGGGTGTGGCAAATCCATGATTATTCATGGATTACTTTATATGAATTAGACCAGGGTTGGTCGGTTTGAAAAATTGTGAACATCCTAGTAATCTCCGTCACCGACTCTGAACCCTGCTTCAATTCTAGGAACTCCTGATCCAACCTCTCTCTCTCTCTCTCTCTCTCTCTCTCTCTCAACCTGCGGAACATAATGAGTACTGAACATTTCCCGGAACTGATCCCACGAAACCACAGCCCGCTGCGCATCAGAATAAGATCCCATAGTCAACCTCCACCAATCCTTCGCCCCGAGCCTCAAAAGGTTCAGAGCACACCTCACCCTCTGATCCGTAGGGCATGAACACGTGAAGAAGCAACCCTCTATGTCTGAAAACTATCTCATAGCAACGATCAGATCCTGAACTCCATCGAAAGTAGGGAGCTTCGTATTGTCGAAATCCCCATACTGAAAGCCCCGACTGGCTCCTCCCCCTGCCGGTACCACAGCCATTGCGGCTTCCACGGCCGCTGTCTCTGCAAGAGCTGCATAATGCTTATTAAAATACTCAACCATGGTGGTCTTCACAAACGTCAAGTTCAAGCTTATCCGAGGATCTGCAAGAACTGCTCACATGATCTCTCTGGCGGATCTGCCCAATCTGAACCCTCATGATTGGATAGTCTTGTACAACATCTTGCTGACAAACGAAGCCGAATATGGTCCCATCTTAGACCATGTCAAAAGGATGCTGGCATGCTATATCATGGAGGTGGCCCTAATGGATCAGGAGGTTGCCACAGTGTTTAAGAAGAAACCGAAAGTCAAGCCTGTGGGATCGGCCAGTGATCTAAACACGATGAAAATGGGCAAGATAGATTCGAGGCGAAACTCTGTGATGTTCACCAGAGCCGAAGGACAGAAATGTCTGTTCGCGTTAGCTGACAAGCACCTCTACACCACTACCTGCTTGGAACACGTCCTATCAATCGTCAAGCGGTGTAAGGACAATTCGGCTGATGACATCAAGTACTTTGAAGATATGATCAATTGGTACATCCGGTTTAGACAGACCATCCTTTCCATAACCAAGTGTCTGTTTAGTACCGTGAAGAAGAAGGTACCAGCTTCAGCCGCCGGCCCAAGTAAGAAGTGAAGGTCTCGCTCCAAATTGACGCAAAGGGGGAGATTGTTGGGCTGTAGTTCTGTTTTGTATTGCGTCTTTTGGGCTCGTAGATTAGCCTTGTATTCTCCGGTTTGGGCCTGTCCAACCGAGAGCCTTTTATGTATAGCATATAAGTTATCGCTTGCATGCATATTAGGTTAAGATTCAAGATTTCAGTTTTAGCATTCCAGAGTCTTACGATATTGCTCTCTTGTAATCTTCCAATCCTTTACAGTTGATGTTCTTAATCGAGCTCTTCTAAGGATTTTATTTAATCATTCGACACGTTTGATTCAAGCTGTTAGTTCTTATTGTTGCGTTCTGCCTTGTTATTAATATTGTGTTCTTGCTGTTTCATATTCATATACTTGTTCAAGATCTAATCGATCTTCATATATTAAAAGTTGTTTTAATCTCTTCAATTGGTATCAGAGCAGGAGGCTGTGTAATCGATACACATCTTTTCTGTGAAAAAGATTTCCATTAGGGTTTTCCGCAATCATCGATATTTATTGAGCCGTCATCTTAATTGACGTATCTTAGTATTTATTGTTTTGCCCTAATCTGCTTTATTACAAGTCTGATCTTTGAACAGGTTATTACGATCATTATGGACGCGACGCAATCAAACCCTATTAATATTTCCAACAGCATTGGTTCGACGACAAAGATTCCAATCTTATACACCCATGACTATGAAGTATGGGCACATCATTTTGAAGATTACGTGATTGGATCGGAGGACAATGGTTTTCTCATATGGGAAGCCATTATCAATGGACCGTTTTCTCATTCCGCGACATCCAGAGTTATTAAGACGCAAAAAGAATACAACGATTTGCTCAAGGACGTGACGAATATTGCGCAGGATGAGAAAGATAAATTCCAGTGCAATATTAAGGCACTAAGGTTGATCAGATTCGCCCTTCAGTCCGACACATTCAGACTGGTCAGCTCATGCACTACGGCGAAGGAAGTGTGGGATAGACTTCGCGAACTGTATTCAACAGACGAAGATCTTGAACATTCCATCCAAACCTTGCTTCTATCTGAATTTGGTGAATTCAGGCAAGGGGCCGAAGAAACTGTGACCCAGACGTTTGATCGCTTCAATCATCTTCTCAGCAAGATGATCAAACACGACATTGAAAGGAAGCTCATCGAACAAAAGGTTACTTTCTTGAACGAACTACGATCTGAATGGAGAGCAGTTGTTTCCACAGTCAAAGCCCATGAACAGTTTAAATCATACTCTTTGGCGAAACTGGTGGGTATTCTAAAGTCCCAAGAAAAGATTGTGGTTCAAGAGAAGAATGTTGTCTCCAGTCTTGGTTCGTTGGCCCTCCTATCTAAAAGTAAAGCTGTGGTGGAGGACGAAGAGCTTAACTTGGAAGAATATGATCTCACAACTGAGGATTATGCCATGATGGTATCCAATCCTAAGAGGTTCATAAAGAAGAGATTCCCCAGCAACAAAAACCGAAACTGGCAGGGGAGCTACAGCTCTGAAAAAGCGAACAATGAACCGAAGGCTGAGGAGCCCAAAAAGGAACCGAAAGCAGAAGGCGATTCCGGAGTAAGCTGTTTCTATTGTGGTGGCAAGAACCACTACGCTAAGGACTGTGTTCTTAAGAAGATGGCTGAAAAGGACAATGGAAATGATGAGGAAGCTGTGCTGCAGAGGAGTTTGGATGAGTTGAGAAAGAAGAAGTCTACCGCTAACCCTTCTATTAATGCTCTTATTGTGCAGGGTTCGGTCAATGACGATGAGTTCGGTAGCACCGAAGTTTGGTCTACTGACTCAGAAGACGAAGAAGTGAGGAAGCCTACTCATGGAAAGGCTTATATGGCAAAGGAGGAAAGCAGTGGTGGAAAATGCTTCATGGTATCAAGCGCATCTCAGATGAGGGGATACAATACCGATGGAGGAAGCAATGGACCGAAGGTGCAGGAAGATATGTGCTTCACAGCCAAACCACTCAGCCAACAGTTCAATGAGCTTGATGAACTGATAAAGAAGGTACAATCTGTTTTTATTTCATCTAAAGTACCATCATCCTCATATGAGAAAGAACTAAAAAACGTTAACACAAGAATTTCTCATTTGGATAGTAGCTTAACTCAAACTCGGGTCACCAATTCTAACCTGACTGATCAATTAAGCAGGGTGGCGTCGAAGAGTGAGGAGCGGCGTATGTGGATTGAGTTAAAAGAGTCGGAATTAATTAAAGTCAAAGACGAAAACATTTATTTGCAGAGAGACAATTTGAAATTGTTAAAACAACGAAATGTTTTTTGTTTAATAGCTAAACGTTTATATTCCAATATTACTCAGCTTCACTTGGACTGTGAGATAGGCAAAAAGATCCACCGTATGATTTTACCATTCCTAGAATTTAAGGAGGATGAAATCGATGCCGAAGCTTACAATTGTGAGAGTGTGATTTCGTCTGATGATGTCAACCCAACTTATCAATTTGGACTGGACAAAATTGAGTCCTTCATTAAATCCAAAGACCATAAGGACATGCTCAAAAATCTTTTGGACGAAAATGACAGACTTAAACTGAGAACCGAAACCATACAAAAGTTTGACTCTCTAAATGCCAAAGTAAGCTCAGAAAATAAAATCGATGTTGAAAATGCATCTGAGCTTAACGAGGACGAAAACATGAGTGAAATTTCTGTAGAGGATACGGTTGACTGCTCAGAATTTGTTAAAAGCGAAACTGAAAACCACAAAAATCTTGTTTCTGAAAATTTTGTGGAATTCGCTAGATTGTCCCAACAAAAGTCCCCGAAATTAGTAGAAAAGGCTGTTGTGTATCAAAAAGTCAGAACCACTCCGAATCAGGTATACAAAGTGACTGGAGTAACAGAACATCAAACAGCTGAACTCACGGCTATTGTTAACGAAGACAATGCTGATGGATGTGATGAGTTCTTCTGGGAAGCTCCTATTGACAATGGAAACGAAACCGTTGGCCTATCTGAAAGAACTTCTTGGATGAAGAAAGGGAGATACATACCTGAACCCTTGAACAAGCCTGATAATTTCAGTGAACCAAGCACAAGTGGTACAAAAGATACTCCTCAAGAGGTTGATCGTTCAGCAAAAGAAGACATTCCTTCAACGCCAACAGCTCGAAGTGAAACTTCATCAGATACTCCTTCCACTTCCTCAGGGCAAACTGAATCTTCTTCAGATATTCCCTCTGCTCCCTCGGTTCAAAGAAAAACTCCTAAAGTTCAAAAGGAATCAGCAAAGGTGACATCAAAAGCGAAAGCGAACGTTCATCATCAACCTAAACAGATGAGGGATAAAAAGATAGAAAGGAACCTAAGATACAGGAAAAACCTTTCTGAAAGGAAACAATTCTGGCACTCCCAGAATGCATACTATTCACACAAGGACAAGAATCTGAAGTATGAAAATAATCCCGTAAGAAAGCACGATGATTCCAACAACCTAAAGCCAAGGTTCGGTTCGCAAGAAAATTCCAACCGAAAGTCAAGGTTCGGTTCTCAAGAGGATTTCAACCGAAAGCCAAGGTTCGGTTCGCAAGAAGATACCAACCGAAAGTCAAGGTTCGGTTCACAAGAGGATTTCAACCGAAACCAAAGGTTCGGTTCCAAGAACCACTCCAACCGAACTCAGAGGTTCGGCTCTAAAGTCAGACGAGGACAAGACTCAAAGGTTAAACCCACCAACGATCAAAAGCAAAAGGGTCACCTAGAGTCATCAGCAAGGAAGACACCTCCATCCAAATCCAAATCCTCTCTTCCTAATTCTTCTTGTTCATCTCCATCTTGCTCTAACGCTAATTCCGTGGGTTCTCAAAAACCTCGACCATCTGCTGAACAGAAGGGAAAGCAGAAGGTCGATGAATTCAAACCTGAGTCTAAAGCGAACAAACCCAATCCTAACAAAATAAAAGTCTTCACCATTAAAAAGAAAGATGAAACAACTCTAATAAAACGAACATATCTAGTTGACATCTCTCTAACTATTCCTGTTCCCATGAAAACCTCACATGGACCCAAGAAACTTTGGGTTCCTAAATCTGCTTAATTTTTGCAGGTTATAAGTGACGAGCAGTTTGACGAAGAATGGTACATCGACAGTGGCTGATCGCGTCACATGACAGGAAGGAAAGAGGAACTCAGGGAATACAGATCTCTTGCAAATGGTGGCAACGTTAAGTTTGGAAATAACTCTTTCGGCACCATAAAGGGATATGGGATGATAACAAATGGTGATTTTACCATAAGGAAGGTGGCCTATGTGGAAGGACTTCAACACAAACTCATCAGTGTATCTCAGCTTGTTGGAGGTACAGGTCTCAAAGTTTCATTCGATGATGAAGGTTCTGAAATCATAGAGAAAAAGACAAAGAAAGTGATTCTGAAGTCAGAACGAAAGGGTGAAATGTTTCCTCTGAACATGAAACCCATCAAAGGAAACCCAACAATATGTCTGCTATCAAAAGCTCAATCCGACGAAAGCTGGTTGTGGCACAGAAGACTCTCTCATCTCAATTTCAAAGATATCAACCGACTTGTCACTGGAGGTCATGTTAGGGGTCTTCCATTGCTCAAGTTTGACAGAGAGCATTTATGTGCTGCATGTGAAATGGGAAAGCAGAGTCGTCAAAGTCACCCATCCATAATTAACACAAAAGTTGTTGAACCACTCGAATTGCTTCATATCGATTTGTGTGGTCCTTCATCTATTGAAAGCATCGGTGGTAGCAAGTACATTCTTGTTGTCGTTGATGACTTCTCTAGATTTACATGGGTGTTCTTTCTAAAGCTCAAATCTGAAGCGACTCAAAAGCTGAAAGTGTTTATCAAGCAAATTGAAGTCCAACTCAAGAAGGTCGTTCGCAACATCAGGAGCGACAATGGTCTCGAATTCAAGAACAGGGAGTTTGAAGCGTTTCTTGCAGAAAAGGGAATTTGCCATAATTTCTCAGCTCCCTACACACCACAGCAGAATGGAATAGTCGAAAGACGAAACCAATCTCTGTGTGAAGCTGCCTGAACTATGTTAAGTTTCGCTTCCTTACCTCTTTATTTTTGGGCTGACGCTATTTCTGCTGCTTGTTATACACAAAACAGGTCCTATCTCAACAAGCGATTCACGCTCACACCATATGAGATATTAAACAACAGGAAGCCCAATGTGAAATTTTTTCCACGTTTTTGGCTCAAGGTGTTTCATCTTTAACTCTAAAGAACACCGCAACAAGTTTGATGTCAAAGCCGACGAGGGAATCTTTCTGGGTTACTCACTCACTTCCAAGGCGTACAGGGTCCTAAACAAACGATCAAGAAGGATTGAAGAGACATACTATGTGACCTTCGACGATAGCTATGTCAAGAAGCTACAGGCCATAGATGACACTGCCAAGGAAATCTTTCCTCAAACTGGTCAAGTCACAGTCTCAATCGCCAATATGTACGAGAATTTTCTGGATCTCTTTGACGAACCGGAAAAAGCTTCTCTCTCAGAAGCAGGTGCAGCCGACAACAAAATAGATCATATGAAGCAGATTGTCGAAGATGCTGCAAGAAGAATGCATGAAGGAGAATCGCCTACTGATGAATCTCCAACCAACAATGCTTCAGTCGAGGGGGAGCCAATTTCTCTTGTCGAGGGGGAGCCTAGCTCACAAGTCCAGGGGGAGCCAAGCTCTACTACTTCAACCGAAGGTCCTTCATCAACCGAAGGTAACTCTCCAACCGAAGATGTCCCTCCAAACGAAGGTGCTTCAATGCATGAAAATCCAGCACCACAAGAAACCCCTGAACCTCATGTTTGTCAAGACTCATCAATTGAGGGGGAGCATGATGATATGACGCTTGATTTTGATAGTCAATCTGAGCCTGAAGAGATGATCAACGCTGAACTAGATCCATCCTTCGATCCGAATTACCCTCCTCTTACAAAATGGACCAGAGATCATCCTATCTCTCAAGTAGTTGGTGATGTATCTGAAAAGGTTCTGACCCGATCTCAACTAAAGGCAAAACAGACATCCTTATTCTCAAAAGTTGAGTTTTGTATGTTTAACTCATTTGTATCAAAAGTTGAACCGAAGACAGTGAACACTGCCCTCGATCACTCTGATTGGGTTCAAGCAATGCAAGACGAACTAAACGAGTTTGAGAGGAACAAAGTCTGGCGCCTCATTCCAACTCCTCCGGATGCTTCAGTTGTTGGTCTCAAATGGGTTTTTAGAAACAAAATGGACAAGGAAGGTAATGTCATAAGGAACAAGGCTCATCTGGTTGTCAAAGGATACTGTCGGGAGGAAGGGATAGATTACGAAGAGACGTTCGCTCCAGTAGCTAGGCTAGAATCGGTCAGAATATTTCTGGCCTATGCTGCTCACAAAAACTTTGAGGTCTTCCAAATGGATGTCAAGTGCGCATTTCTCAATGGAGAACTTGAAGAAACTGTGTATGTGGAGCAACCTCCTGGGTTCGTGAACGAAAAGTATCCAAATCATTGCTACATTCTGGATAAAGCTGTGTACGGCCTCAAACAAGCTCCGAGAGCATGGTATGAAACGCTTACAAAATTTTTAAAGATGTCCAAATTCAAACAAGGTTCGGTTGATCCAACCTTCTTTCGCAAAAAGGAAGGTAACCACCTTATGATAGTTCAAATTTATGTCGATGACATCATCTTTGGCTCTACGAATCCCAGCTTAACAGCTGAATTCAGAAAGTTGATGGAGACTAAGTTTGAAATGAGCTCAATGGGTCCTATTAATTTTTTCCTTGGTTTAAATATAAGACAGGGACCCGAAGGCATCTTTATCAATCAGGAAGCTTACACAAAGACTCTCCTAGCAAAGTTTGGCATGATGGGAGACTCAAAAGTCAAAGTCCCTATGGCATTCGGCACCAAACTTACCCCTTCACTGGATAAACCGGCTGTCGACATCACGCTCTATCGTCAAATGATAGGCTCATTGATGTATCTAACTGCTAGCAGGCCTGATATCATGTTTTCTGTATGTTATTGTGCTCGATTTCAGGCTAACCCACGCGAACCTCACATGCTGGCAGTGAAGAACATCCTACGCTATCTCAAGCGAACCGCCTCCTTAGGTCTATGGTATCCATCCAACTCTGGCTTCTTCGTTCAAGCCTATTCTGATGCTGACCTTGGAGGATGTGGACTCGACCGCAAAAGCACAACTGGTGGCTGTCAATTTCTTGATGGGAAGTTGGTCAGCTGGCAATCCAAGAAACAAACATGTATGTCGCTGTCTACTGCTGAAGCGGAATACATTACCGCTGCATCCTGCACATCACAAGTGATTTGGATCCAGAGTCAACTTCGAGACTATGGACTCAATATGAAGAAGATCCCTCTATATTGTGACTCTGAAAGTGCAATTAGGATCTGTCATAACCCGGTGCAACACTCTAAAACCAAACACATAGCACTGAGGTATCACTTCATCAAAGATCATGTGGAAGATGGAAATGTCGAAGTTCACTTCGTAAGAACCACTGATCAACTGGCTGATGTCTTCACCAAAGCTCTTCCAGAAGCATCATTCAATAAAATTTTGCAAGGGCTAGGTATGATGGAATCAGAGTCAGTTCCTCACACTACCTCTCGATCTCAAACGTAAGCAGCGAATCCAACCGAACGTTCGGGTTCGGTTCAACCATTTCACTCGCTCTTTACTTCAAAGGTAGTTTCTCCTTGTTGTATATTTCTGGTGCAAAATTTGTTTTTCTTTATGTAAAAAGTTTTTTTTTGCATATCTAAACTTCTTGGTTTCTTAAAAATTTTTCCAAAACCGAAACCTCCAGAAGGTTCGGGTTCGGTTTTCCAAAATTTTAGTGAACCGAAACCAACCGAAGGTTCGGGTTCGGTTTCTCAAAATTTTTCTGAACTGAAACCAACCGAAGGTTCGGGTTCGGTTTTTTCAAAATTTTCATCAACCGAAACCAACCGAACGCTCGGGTTCGGTTTTTCCATTTTTTTTGCAAAGTTTTTTTTTTATCGTATTTTTTTTCTCTTCTTTTCTTTTAACTCTTTTATAATTTTTTTTATGTCTTATTTTTTTTACTTTAAATTTTTTTTCTTTCTCAAATTTCAAAAACTCCAAAAATATTTTAATTTTTTTTGTGTGCTCATTCGTTTATGGGGATATATTTGATGACTTCCTTAAGTGTCTCTAGAAGCATGCTGCTGTATGTATCCCAAGCCTCATAAGATTTTGAATAATAGCCTTCATGACCTGGTATACACAAACCTTGTCTTCCCAATAAGGCTAACTCATTTATTCTAATCATGAGCTACCTCACTCTTTTCTCACATGAGTTCAGAGTCTCCTGCTTGGTCCTTATGTTCGCAGCAGAGGTACTATGTCTTCTTTCACCATCCCCATTATACTTCTCCATAACATTCGCATCATCACTGTAACCCTTGAGAGTCTCAGCAACTACCACTGAGGTTTATGGTTACACAACATCTGTGTTTATGATCTTAGCATCGTGCCACTACGAGCTGAGTGAAACCCAAAACTCAACACCAACGAATTGACGGTGACCAATTAACTTGATCAAGTTTTCACCAATGAATTAACGAATGTACCTTCATGAAATCTAAATTTTTTTTGAGTGATTCCAATGAAATTGTTACACACCATAACATTTCTTCCCAAGGGATCCAGTTTTAAATTTTTATCTGAGATTTCATATTAATCCAAGCCACTACAAAATTCATTCTAACCTACTTGTTCAACAGACTACACCGGTCTCACAAGTACTTTGTTCACATTCGTTCTTATATCAAGAATTGAGTTGTTGAATCAAAGCAAAACCACCCTTAATAAGCCTTATTAAAAGAAGCCTTTCAACATTTATTAATAAATGTTTGATCGTAATTCAACGGGATTCCACACTAACACTTTGAGGTCTCTCTTGATCTTGAAGGAAGAGATTCGTGCCCGGGATCATCAGTTTCGTGTCATAATTGACATCACAGATTATCCTAACAAGAGTTGCTTTATTTCTTTATCTTTTACACTCTTTGCACGAAAATCCAAGATTTTCAAAATTCCGTTACTAATTATTTTACAGGCTGGTTTTTTTTTACTGAGGGATTACTAATGAAGTTATGGCTAAAAATAAGCCACGTGGGTCCTAAATTGAATACAGCTGATTAAAAAGGGGAAAAGACAAAAAGTTGCTGACGCGGCAGAAGTTCAAAGGATAGAAATTCAAACGACGGTACAAAAGGAGGGCGCGTGAATTTGAAGCGGCCGCGCTTTTTCTGACACTATTGGACGCGTGTGCAGTATTGAAGTGTCATCCATCTGGCATTAATGGCGCGTGTGGAAATGGAAACGGTTCCTCTCTCTGAACCGGCGCTTATTGGGCGGCGTGATCCTAGGAATCTGACACTCTCTCTCCTACGTGATCATCGCACGTCCCAACTGTCACCAATCAGTCACTCAAAAACCCTTCCGTATTTCAATAAGAGATTTGAAACGATCTTTCTCTCTCCTATCACCTACTATAAAAAGCCATCAACACCACCTTTTACCTCTTTACTGCCCCCATAATTCCCAAAGCAAAATTACTCCCAAAACTCTCTCCCTGTCATCTTCTTCTCCACACCTGCAAAAATGGCTGAATCTTCATCCGTTCATGCCACTTCTCAAATTCTTCCCATCAGACCTCAACAATGCCTTGTCATTGATCTGAACCCACTAGCCTATGATCCCTACATGTCGCCGGTTATCGAATGCCTCAAGTACTCCCAACTTGCTCCGGCATTGTCCAGAATTGAAACGGTGCCAATGGTGGCTCTATCTCAAGTCTATGCGACGGCCTACTACGACAAGGGCGTCGACAGGATATTTTTCGAAGTGGCGGAACACAAAACGTCGATTTCTCGTCCCCGCTTCTGCAACATGCTTGGGTTTGCTGCAGACCCATCGCGTATTAACCCAGAGACGATTCCGGTTTAAATGTTATACAGCATGTTCTACAACATGGGCTACACGGAAGTTCTTACCTCCGTCGCCAGGTTCAAGAAGTCATGCCTACCGCCCCTGTGGAATGGGTTATTTACAGTTCTCTTCAAGGGACTGTCTGAGAGGAGCTCAGGATCGGACGGGGCCAGTCGTCTTTTCCTGTCAATCATGTATGGGGTGTACAACGGGATCAACCTCGATTATGGGTTTGTCCTTTGGCAACAACTGATTCAGAGCCTTTCTTCCACTTCTCGACACTCTGAAGTGTCGCTGGCCCGGTTCTGGATCTTGATCACAAGATGGGCCATGGACAGGTTTGAGGTCCCAACTGCTGACGGTGCACCGATGTCTTCTGTTGGTACGTTCCATACCAAGAAGATCATCGTATCCGATGCATCGAAGTTCTCCTTCATTGGCTCTATCCCGGAGTCGATGTATGGAAGTGTGCCATCAGACAGCAGTATGATCAAGGCGATCAAGGAGTTAGGGCCATCTGGTCCGAGGGAACTGACACCGGACATGCTGCGATCAATTCATGATGCCGACAAACCGGTAGCCAGGGGTAAGAAGGCAGACAAGGGGAAGAAACCATCCAAAGCCCCAAAACCTACTCCCAAGAAACGCAAACAACAGAAGGCTGCTTCCTCCCCACAACCGAAAAGGAGGAAGACCCAACCGAAGCGAAAGCTCGTCCTTCCCTCAACCTCCAGTGAATCCGAAGGTGGGAGTTCGGACTCTGAGGGATCACAAGGAGACGAATCTCCACAAAGAGGCAACACACCCCCTCGGTCCCCAACCCCGGAGATGGAACTTCACCAATCCCCAGTTCCTTCCCCTCCACCTACAATTCCTATTTCCATTCCCACCATAAACCCTACTATACCACCAACCTCATTCCCTATACCACCACCCATATTCACCACATCAACCGAAACACCACCTGTTACCGAAACCCCACCTGTAACCGAACCTCCACAAACCGAAACCCATACACCACCACCACCCGAAACTAACCCCCCACCCACTCAACCTGAACCAACCAAACCCATAACACCCCCAGCTTCACCACCACCTCAATCTCCAGAAGACGCCTCCGATGGCGATGATCAATACCTTGGTGGTGATCACCTGAACTTTGATTCGGTCTACTATAGTCCGTTTCAAGTTCAGAGTGATGAGGAGGATGATGCTCCTGTGACAAAGAAGCATCTCCGCGAGCTGAATGAGAAGGTTGATCAACTTCTCGCCTCCTCTTCCAACCAGTAGTCATCCTTATCTGAAGCTGCCCTTCAGAGGATAGTTGATGCCTTCTCTAGGGCTCAACATGACTCAGTGGCCTCAGCAACTGCTGCGATAGACGCCTCCACCCGAGCTTGTGAGGCGGCGACCGAAAAAGTCGATAAACTATTCCATGACGCTACAATCCTGCTGCAGTCTATGCAGGAAAGCGCCGAAGCCACCAAAACAACTCTGGAACCACTTGTTAATCAATTGGCCCAGTTTGTAAAGACGGAGTTATCCTCGTTCGCTACCCTCAGACAAAACCTTAGCGACGACAACTCGGCACTCCGTGCCTCCATCGATGCCCGCTTGGCAAAGCTCCAAGAGGATCTTGCGGCTGAAAATTCACTGATGGACGTCCTGGCGAGTAAGACTACTGCTCTCAAGGTCAAGAGCACCCAACTTTCCAACTCCGAACAACAATTGGAGGCTCTTCGATCCGAGAGGGAAATCATCAAGACGTGTGTTTCGGATGTCCACGCCGCTCTATCCAACATCCTGGAAGCACACGACCCCATCCTCAATCACTCAGTGAGGCGTACCCTCGCTGAGAAACTCTCTCCGGCCATGGACCTCTTGAGTAAAATTGAAGGCCTACCCAGTTTCGTGTCCATTCCGAAACAAGGGGGAGATGAGAAGAAAGGATCGAAACCACCTCCTTCCTCCAAAGCTACTCACACAACCGAACCACCCCCAACTGGTCATGCCTCGGGTTCGGGTGTGAAGAACAAAGGCAAAAACATAGCAGAGGGAGGAGATGAAGATGAAGATGAAGATGAAGATGAAGACAAGGAGACTATTGCGGACATGTTAAAGAGAAAGAACAGTCGCAATACTGATGACGATGTCAGTCGTGTGGCACGTGAAGTTGAAGAAGCCGAACGTAAACAAAAAGAAGCCAACGATCTCCTTGAGAGCCGAAAGCTGCTCTTCCCTGCCTGGACCAGGGATCGTCTGATAAAAGAGGCCATAGAGACTCCAAGCATACTATGGCTCGAGCCGGTGATATCGTTCGACTGCATCAACTCGGTCGATTCGCAATTTGATATGCCGCTGACTCGAAAGGCGTTCATCTTCCACGCCTTCTCCAACATTTTCGAAGTCCCGCATCCGAACGATGAGCTTGACAGGGAGCTCATTGACTTCTACCTGGAGGCCGCTCGCCCTCAATACCTTACATGGAGCGCCCAGAAGATTGTCAGTGTTCGGGTGATGAAGCCGTTTGCCGTGGGGAGATTCACAAACGTCAAGTTCAAGCTTATCCGAGGATCTGCAAGAACTGCTCACATGATCTCTCTGGCGGATCTGCCTAATCTGAACCCTCATGATTGGATAGTCTTGTACAACATCTTGTTGACAAAAGAAGCCGAATATGGTCCCATCTTAGACCATGTCAAAAGGATGCTGGCATGCTATATCATGGAGGTGGCCCTAATGGATCAGGAGGTTGCCACAGTGTTTAAGAAGAAACCGAAAGTCAAGCCTGTGGGATCGGCCAGTGATCTAAACACGATGAAAATGGGCAAGATAGATTCGAGGCGAAACTCTATGATGTTCACCAGAGCCGAAGGACAGAAATGTCTGTTCGCGTTAGCTGACAAGCACCTCTACACCACTACCTGCTTGGAACACGTCCTATCAATCGTCAAGCGGTGTAAGGACAATTCGGCTGATGACATCAAGTACTTTGAAGATATGATCAATTGGTACATCCGGTTTAGACAGACCATCCTTTCCATAACCAAGTGTCTGTTTAGTACCGTGAAGAAGAAGGTACCAGCTTCAGCCGCCGGCCCAAGTAAGAAGTGAAGGTCTCGCTCCAAATTGACGCAAAGGGGGAGATTGTTGGGCTGTAGTTCTGTTTTGTATTGCGTCTTTTGGGCTCGTAGATTAGCCTTGTATTCTCCGGTTTGGGCCTGTCCAACCGAGAGCCTTTTATGTATAGTATATAAGTTATCGCTTGCATGCATATTAGGTTAAGATTCAAGATTTCAGTTTTAGCATTCCAGAGTCTTACGATATTGCTCTCTTGTAATCTTCCAATCCTTTACAGTTGATGTTCTTAATCGAGCTCTTCTAAGGATTTTATTTAATCATTCGACACGTTTGATTCAAGCTGTTAGTTCTTATTGTTGCGTTCTGCCTTGTTATTAATATTGTGTTCTTGCTGTTTCATATTCATATACTTGTTCAAGATCTAATCGATCTTCATATATTAAAAGTTGTTTTAATCTCTTCACTCTCCTTGATTTGAGACTGGATTCACACGAATGTTCCTCTAATTCACTCAAACCAAGGCTCTGATACCAACTTGTAACGACCAAAAATTTCAACCAATTTAAAACATTTTACTTCATTCAAAAACCATTAAGTTCATACATCTAGTTTTCAAAATATTTCAAACATCAGAGTATTTCCCATAATCATATCATAAGAACATAAAACATGAGGAGCGGTACGATCACGCCTTCGCCTTGCCACGATCTCCTGAAGCACCTGAAACAATAAACCACAACTGTAAGCCCGAAAGCTTAGTGAGTTCCCCCAAAGTACCCATACACACATAAACATATGCATACAACAAAGAACAACATACTACGGTCCAATCAACCTTCCGGTTGGAATACCCTTGGCCCTCAACCATCGGGTTGGAATGCCTACATAATACGAGCCCAATCATCCTATCGGGATGGAATACTCTTGGCCCACAACCATCAGGTTGGAATGCCCAAACACCTATACGTACAACAATAACTACTATGGGTCCAATCATCTCATTAGATGGAATACCCCAAGCCCCTCAACCATCGGGTTGGGATGCCAACCTACTATGAGTCCAATCATCATACCGGGATGGAATACTCCTGGCCCACAACCATCGGGTTGGAATGCCCCACTCCATATACGTATAGTAACTACTACTACTACTACTACTATGGGTCCCATCATCTTGCAAGATGGAATACCCCAGGCCCACAACCATCGGGTTGGAATGCCAACCTACTATGAGTCCAATCATCCTATTGGGATGGAATACTCCTGGCCCACAACCATCGGGTTGGAATGCCCCACACTAGAAAATATGCACACATAACAGGCAACCACATAATACTCTACAGAACCAACATACTAGGGCCCTATCATCCTACCGGGATGGAATACCCTCTGCTACTGCTCAATATACATAACCCGTAGGTAACCTCCTACCAGCGTACATAAGCCAAGACCAACTACAAGTCTATAAATAACCACTACCCAACTACCAGGGCGCTGATCCTACCGAACTATCCATCACTTAACTATCCATTTCTCTAGGATACTAAGCTAACAAGGCATATCCTCATATCATTATCCTATCTACTAGGATACTAGCAAGCATATCATCACATAACATAGCAAGCTCTAAACAACAATTCAAAGGGCCGGCCTTGGTGCCTTAGATCCTTGAGTATAGTGAGGATAACTCACCTTGCAACTGCCGAAATCCTGCAAATCTCTGACCGCTGACTCACTGGAAATCCCAACTATCACATGAAAATCATCTCATTAGAATTCATCATGACTTTCTAGGCCAAGTGCCCACAACACTTATTAAATCCATCTTCCTTGTATTGGGCCAAGTCCCAAAACCAAGTCCTTATGCAAAGCCCAATATTGGCCCAATTTACTAAATTGGTCCCACCTTTCTAATCGGGCCTAGATCCAAGGTACATAATAATTATTGGGCCCAAATTACTCCATCTATACTGTTCAGTCACGGCCCAAGCCCAAATAGCCCATAAACAGTCCAATACTTCATGACCCAAAATCAAAAACCCAACAGAGGGCGTACGCACGTCTGCACCAAAAATCCTTCCATGTGCTTAATGACTTAAGCACTTAAGCCCATATGCCAGATCTAGTGACAAAAAGGGCCTAGGACTCATAAAGTCTCAATCTTTATCCTTTTGGACATCCATAAAGCTCTTAACTCAAGGTCTTAACCCATTAAGACCTTCCTACTTCTTACATGGGACAACCAAAGCCATTGGGACCTCATTTTTCTTACTCAAAACCTCTCTAATGGTCTGAAAGGACAACTCATCTTAACCAAAACACATCATGCATCATAATGGGGGTTTTGAGACAATAATGGTGTCAAGACTTCACCACACTTAGATCTACACAAAATAGATGTCAAGCAAGAAGCTTTATACCTTTAGGAGCTCTTGAACCACCAGAAAACTTCAGATCTACACGCTGACCTTCTTCCTCTACTCACTAGATGCAACACCTTCTCAAAACACTCCAAATTCACTTCAAAAAGCTCACACACTCAAGAAGTTGGCTAGGGTTTTGGGGAAAACGACTCTAAACAGTGGAGGCTAGGGTTAGGGAGGGTTATGAGCTCTTAAAGTTGTTTAAATAGCCTCCACACCCAAAATATTAGGGTTTCTGGATGATAGACGTACGTTAGGCGTACATCCACTACGTTGGGCGTACATCGAGGGACTCCCGCATTCATTTACTCCATTACACTGGGCGTACATCCAACTTACGCTGGGCGTACCCAACCAAACACGTGCATGCATGCTTAGCATGCATGGGAACCCTTTGCCAAACTTCCCCCCCCCCCCCCCTTAGGGACCATTGATGCCAATATCTTCAACTTACAATACCTCCTCTATCCTAAGTCCGTTCCCAACGAACTTTATATCCACGTAAAGGTGGCGAGAAGCCCTTCGCTTCTAGAAACACACCCTGGTCCGAAACCTTCTCGAATGAAACCCATTGCCCATAAAGACCAAAACGCCCTTACTCTTGATCTCGAGAATCCATAAATAATTACTTTTAGAACGGGGCGTTACAAGATTAATTTGAGATTTTAGGTTTTGAGGAAAGTAGAGTTGGTTTTCTACATGGGATTAAGGATCCTTTCTTATTCGGGTTTGGAGAGTTTCTGCTAGGGTTGGGTTCGGTCTCCCTTGGGGAGGATGTAGTGCGCGCAGAGTTGTGATTATGTTGTTCAAGCTGTATGGTGTGTCAGGAATGATAAGGAATGATTTCAAGGACAAAACCTAATTTAAGTGGGGGAGAATTGTAATGCTTGGAAATGAAGAAGTTCCTTGTTGACCTTTGAAATTGAAATAATTGCATTATGGCCCTTGTAAGTAGTACATGGGGCACACAACAAGTTACGCTCGGCGTACTAGCTGAGAAGCTTGTATGCGGGGCATACCTCTGGTGTATGCTTAGCGTACTAGTGAATGTTGGTCGCGGGTCTGTAGCCTCGTACGGTGGGCGTATGAGGGGGAGGTGGAAAACCCTAATTTTTCTAGTGTGCCCTGTATAAGCTTTATGTTAGCCTCTTTTGATCATTTCCTAACCAACCTCCATATCCTAAAAACTCTAATTCGTTCCATAGTCCATGTTTGGTGGTCTTGAGCTCTTGTGAGGTTTTGTGGATCTAGAATAAAAAGAAGAAGAAGCTCGAAGACTTGTTCTTTGGAGGAAGGCTTTGAGATCCAGCATTAACATCTCTTTTTGGTGGCTTGGAAGGTATAAAGTTCAAGCATTGCCATTTCATTTCATGGATCTACTTCTTAGCACATTTTTGGTCATTTTGGTTCTTTTGGTTGGTGATTGGGAGTTAAGGTCGTTTTGGAGCTTGTCTTTGTAGATCTGGATATTTTATGGGTTCATTGGGCATAAAAGTGCAAAATTTATGATGGTTTTGGTCCCATGCATGTATTAAGTGAAGTATTAAGCTTCTTTGAGCTATAGAGTCCCATTTAGCCATGTATGTACATAAAGTTGACAACGTTATATGATTAACCACCTTGGGGAGTCAGTTATGAGTTTGGATCAAAGTCTTTATGGATTAAGAGCTGATTTGGAAACTTGGCCATGGCTGGTGAGTACGCTGGGTGTACAAGTCTTTCATGTTGTACGTTGAGTGTACAGGTTGAGTACGCTCCACATACTTAGTAGGCTTGGACTTTTTTGTTTTGGGCTTCGATTTGGGCTTGGTTGTTTTGAGCCATGTTGGACTATCTGGATTTTATGGTTGGGCTTTTATGACTTTATTGGACTTTCTTGGGTGAAGGCCCATGAAAGGAATTAGGCATAATTTGGGAAATTGTGCCATATTTGGGCCTTAGATGCTTATTTTGGATTTTTGGCTTTTAGTCATGTGGTTTAGGCCTTGGCCGTGGGCCAAGTTGGAGGACGGGTAAAAAGCTATTTTACCCTAATTTAGACTCATAGTGTGAGTCAGGAGCTAGTTATTAATGGGTTGTCATTTTGGTATTTGATAACACATGGATTTTAGCGGATCTGCAGTCAGAGAGTTATTCGTGGGTTCAGCCATTGAGGTGAGTCTCCTTACTGTATTATGGGTCGAAGACACCAATACCGGCCCATTTGGTTTATGTATTATAGGAAGACCAGGGGTGTTCCTTGGCATTTATATGAAAAACGAGGAGGTGGCTCCTGGCAAATTTATATGTAAGACCAAAGTTTGGTCTCTGACAATTAAGTAGATAAGTAGTTGTAGATTATATACAAGTTGTCTTTGTGTTGCTTGCATGGAAGACCTGGAGGTGGCTCCTGGCACTTATCTATAAGGCCCAGGGTTTTGGCCCCCGACCTCTCAAGAAAGACCATGATACGGCTCGTGGCATAATGGCAAGACTATGGTTGGCACATAACACCTCCTATTGGATGTTGGATATGTATGTTATGCATGGTATGTGGTATTTGGGAAAATCACTAAACTTTGTACTTATAGTTGTTGTTTTATGGATTTAGGTACTTTCGGTTCAAATGGGAAGGGCCCGACTTGATCGCAACGCATACACCCATGCTTTCCGCAACTGTATGATTTTGGGATTGTACTGTGATAATTGTTTTTTTTATAAAATATTTTTAAGTGTTTGAGTAAATGATAAATGAGTGTTTTGGTTGTTTTAAAAATGAAATTTTTACCTTCGTATTTTGGGATGTTACAGTTTATTTATAATTAAAATGAAATATTTGATCTTAATTTTTGGGACGTTACACATAGGGTGACAGGTTACTCCATCGATAAGTGTTGAGGCATGTATGATTAAATAATGGGAAGGTAATGAACAACAATACAACATTTGCAACCAATGTGGATGATAGTTTCTTCATTGTCGTCGGAGATGGAAGGGTCATCAGAAAAGATGGGGGTCACTAGAATTGAAACAGAGAAGCATGTATGTCAATGGATTAAGACAAATCATGAAAGAACTTGAAAACACATGGATCAATTGTGTAATTTAGAATAACTGATTTAATGGGGAGCTATTAAAAACTAACGAAAATAACTTAGCAACATTGGCGAGACTATTCACATGGAAGGTGGGTCCAATGACCCACCTAATTTTTCTAATTTATGTAAAATATCTATTGAATTTTTTTTTATCTTTTTATGAAAAATTTAGGAGTTATCTTACCAATAAAATCTTTGAATTTATATAGAAAATTTACTATAGAAAAGTTAATGAATCATATGGTTTTTTATTGTAGACTCGTCACTGTTTACCAGACATATAAATTGTAAGTTTAATAACTTATTGTGTGCAAAAAAAATAATAATTTAATGATCAAAAATACTTTAAAGTGTTAGGAGTAGACAACATGCATTAGTAGCAGGAAAAAAAAAGTGTTCTATGTTATTAGGCGTTATCAAAAATACCCACTAAATTCATTTAAAAAAAAAAACAGTGTTCTTAAACGTTATTAGGCGTTATCAAAAGTACCCACTAAATTCATTTTCGCTCATTTTCGTTTCATTATTTGAAAGCATAACCTCACACATTTTCCATTCCACGTGTCAGTATCGGAATGGGTGGGAGCATTTAAACTTATGAGTAGATACCCACATGCGAACTTTACCCATCCTTCAAAAGTACCATCAAAAAACCCTAAACCCAAGCTTCCACCTTTTCCAAAACCCTAGCCACCTCTGCCAAGCATACAGCTCACTCCCCCAGCAAGCTGCTCTTTACCCCGACGCCGGAAACCCGCCATGTCCGAACTCGAGCTTAATCGTTCAGAGAAGAAGAAAAAGAAGAGCAAATCCAAAGACCAAGATACGATCAACAAAAATTCCGACGATGCCACTGACGCTGTCGATTATCTCATTAAACCACAGAGCTTCACTCCATCGATTGACACCTCCGAATGGCCGATTCTCCTCAAGAACTATGACCGCCTTAACGTTCGAACAGGACACTATACGCCACTTCCCTCTGGCTACTCTCCTCTCAAACGCCCCCTCGCTGAGTACATCAGGTATGGTGTTATCAACCTCGATAAACCTGCTAACCCTAGCTCGCACGAGGTTGTAGCTTGGATCAAACGGATCCTCCGAGTCGAAAAAACCGGCCACAGCGGTACACTCGACCCAAAAGTCACCGGGAACTTAATCGTTTGCATCGATAGAGCCACTCGCCTTGTTAAATCACAACAAGGTGCCGGAAAAGAGTACGTATGTGTTGCTCGACTTCATTCCGATGTGCCTGATGTCGCGAAAGTGGCTCGCGCATTGGAGACGTTAACCGGTGCAGTTTTCCAACGTCCGCCATTGATTTCAGCTGTTAAAAGACAGCTCAGGATTAGAACCATTTACGAAAGCAAACTCCTGGAGTATGATGCCGATAAGCATTTGGTCGTGTTCTGGATCTCGTGTGAAGCTGGTACGTATGTGAGAACACTCTGTGTTCATTTAGGTTTGATTTTGGGCGTTGGTGGACATATGCAGGAACTGAGAAGAGTCAGATCTGGTATCATGGGGGAGAAAGATAACATGATAACTATGCATGATGTCATGGATGCACAATGGAGTTACGACAATTACAGAGACGAAACTTATCTCCGCCGTGTGATCATGCCATTAGAGGTCTTGTTAACCAGCTACAAACGATTAGTCGTGAAGGACTCTGCTGTGAATGCAATCTGTTATGGTGCTAAACTGATGATTCCAGGTTTGTTAAGATTCGAAAACGACATTGAAAATGGCGAAGAAGTGGTGTTGATGACTACAAAAGGGGAAGCGATTGCTCTTGGGATTGCAGAGATGACTACTGCTGTAATGGCTACTTGTGATCATGGAGTTGTGGCGAAGATCAAGAGGGTGGTGATGGATAGAGATACTTATCCTAGGAAATGGGGGTTAGGGCCTACTGCTTCAATGAAGAAGAAACTGATTACCGAAGGGAAACTAAGCAAACATGGAAAAGCAAATGAGAAAACTCCGGCTGAGTGGCTGAGGAATGTTGTGTTGCCTACTGGTGGTGATTCGGTGGTTGCTAGTCTTGCAGCTGCACCTGTGCAAGAAGAAACTGTAGAAGCTTCAGATCTGAAAGTTGTTGACAGTGAGAAGAAAAAGAAGAAGAAAAAGGAAAAGGGTGTTGAAGATGAAGGACAAAAGAGGAAATTGGAAGAGGTTGATGTTACAGATCCAGATACACCAATAGCTTCCAAGAAACAGAAGGTCGAAGAAGGTGAGAGTACTAAGAAGAAGAAGAAGAAGGATAAGAAGGATAAGGAGGGAGATGAAGTTGTATCAGAGGAGGATAAATCCGAGAAGAAGAAGAAGAAGAAAAAGAAGGATAAAGAAAATGGTGATGATGCCCCTGTTACTGTGAGTGATGATGAAGCAAGCAAAAGCTCAAAGAAGAAGGAGAAGAAGAAGAAGAAGAAAGATGCTGAAGAAGAGTGATGATGATCTGTAAGTTCTTGATATGTGAACATTTTTATAGAGGCAATTTTCGTGTTTTGTCTTTGTTTTTTAGTTTATTAGTTCTGCACTTGTAGTTTTTATTGATGTTATGTGTTTATTAGTTATAAGTTTTGAAAAAAATTGGAACTTTTGAACTGGAGATTGTCTGGATTGAGTTTATTTATGATATCTCAGTTGTTTCATGGGAGTGACTTAAGTTGTCAATTATGTATGGATTCATAGTTTTATATACATTCAAAAGTTAAAAAAAAAACTATATAGTTGCAAAATTCTTACATCTACAAATATCCTGACATATTCTAATAAATAAATAAGTTTATTCTTATATTGACAAATGAAATACACATAGAAATCCTCATCCCGTCACCCTAAAGAAATTTTAAAGTAAACTAACTAATATGCCTTTCATCTTTTAGGCCGGAGGGAGTGATGCCATTGAAACTGTATTCCTTCCCCCGCCATATAAGCGCCATGTCACTTTTTACCACTCAAGTGTGTTTTTTTGCCACACTTTTCATTTCTTTTATTTTTTTTTTAAGTATTTTAATTTAATAAAATTTCTTTTTTTTTAAAACTATTTTAATTTAATATAACTTCTATTTTAATAAAAAAAAACATAATTTTTCATTACTTGAAAATTTAAAAAAATAGTACATTGCGTTACTAAAAAAAAAAACTCCACACACATGACGTTTAAATAATCATAGAAACTTAAAAAAGTAAATAAAATAACTAAAGCAAACTACGTAAATTTTTTTTGAGAGAGTGATGATTTTTAATTTTTTTTGTTTTTGAGAGAGAGAGAGAGAGGAGATTGTGTTGTGAAAAAAAAATTAAATTGGTATGTATATATATAGGAAAGAAAAAGCAAAAAAAAAAGTTTAAATGCTCAACGGATCAATCCTTCCTCAACCAATCAAAACACGGTTTTGGAGGATCGCACTGCGGCTAAGACCGCACCAGACCGCGGCCTGAGGGTGGTGTTCCCGTCCTATGTGGCACAGCCAAGACCGCACTAGACCGCGGTCTGAGGACGGTGTTCCCGTCCTATGTGGCACGCACCCATACCGTGCAGTCTTAAACCCCCAAACTCTATGTGCCTGTCATCTTCTTCGGCTAAAGAAATTTTAAAGTAAACTACCTAATATGCCTTTCATCTTATAAACCCCTAAACTCTATCGGCTCACCTGTTTACTCCCCAAATCACGCCTCCATTTCCTTTGATTTCGCCTTCTTGATTTTGGAAATTTCCTCCGATTTCGCCTTCTTGATTTTGGAAACTGGATACCGGTTCAAATTTAAAATAAACCTTCCATTCTCATCTACTTTTCTCTGGAAATTAAAGATAAATTACAACAAAATGATGAATTTAATTTTGAAATCATATTTTTCCCTCACCGATGTCCCTTTTCTCTCTCAAATGTTGCTTTTTTTTTGTTGTGTTTTTCTCTTAAACCCTAAGATTTGGGGTTGATTTGAATTTAGTTATGTTCTTTTTTTTCCTTGTTCAGTAATTTACATTTATTTTTTATCTTCACCACTCATCTTGTGCTGGATGGTTAGTGTTTGGAAGATTAATTTCATTTTTTCGTTTGTAATTATTGGCGGATTTTCCTAGTATTTATGGGCTTGAGGAAGAAAGTAAAAGACATGGTTTGTTTCTTCAGTTAGATCGTCAACACTGTCCAAGATGTATGCGGTAGTTGGTTTTGGCTTTTTTAGCCTCTAATAAATACATACAAATTTGTATTTGATTGTGTATATCCGGTATCTAAAATGTAGTACATAGACAAATACTATGTTTCTTTTTTGTTTTTGAATTATATAATTGTTCTATTGGTTATTCTCCCCTCCAAATTTCAGAAGCAAGGGACGGAGAAGGCTAACCCATAAAGTTAGTAGTCAAGTCTATTTTGGATTTTTAAAAGATGGGTATACAGACTCACAAAAGAAGAAACAAGGGTTAGAGCATATTCATAGGTGCGGTTTACCCATTCTTAATTTATTTGTTTCTTTTGTTTTATATTAATTTGTAATGTACTATTAAGGGATGGAGTTATTTCAAATCCAAAGGGATTTTAATTACTATAATGTTTTACATTCTTGTGACCCATTGCAAATAACATTAGGCTAAGGTTTTAATTTTTATAGGGTATTTTTTTTGTTTATCAGTTTTTTGTGATTAATCTAGATTTTGTGTTTGAGATTTCTAGATCTTTTTGTGTTTTTAGGTTCTAGTGTTTCATCATGTACTTTGTTTCTTGATTTTGATTGATTTTTTTGTATGTGTGTTTTAGGTTTTAGAGCTTCTTCGTGGTAAATCGTTGATATTCAGTCTTCACGTAAATATTTTCTCATGATTAAAGGTTTTAGAACATTTCTGTTTTTACATTTTGCTTTTTGAACTAAAAGTAATACTGACTGATATGATGCAATTTATATGGTATGACATTTTCATTAGTTGGGTACAACGATGTTACAAGATGTAAATCACAAAAGATGGAAGTATCTGGGGTTCTCCATTTACTTTGCACAAAGGGGTACTTTCCATGTTTGTTTTAATTTTATAAAAATTGGTTTGGTACATTGTATGATGTATTCTATAAGTATTAAACAATTTTGGTAGTTGTAACTTGTAAGGAGCTGCATTGAGGTCTGGTCTTTCTTTCTCTTTGTTCACTGTGGATTAAAACAACCAAAGTTTTAAAGCATTCGGTCATATTGTTGATAACTTTTGGAGTTGACGTGCATGTTCATTCAATGACTCAACCTCGAGAAGTTTTTAATTGTTTTTATTGTTTTCCATTTATTAGAACTCATATGCAAATCATGGTTAAGAAAAATCTTTTATAACAATTTACTTTCTGAAAATTGTCATTTATACCATTCTACATTTAAAAATGGTTTTTTTTTTTTGACAATTTCGATCATGGACCGGACAATAAATAAAAAACATATCCTTATATGGCATTCTACTTTTTGAAAACTTTTATTTATGTACTGAAAAAAATATTATATGGTGTGTGTTTGCTTTTGTGTAACAAACTGTTTATTACAATGCAGTTTTTTTTTTTTTTTTACCATATTGCCTTACCTAACGATTGCAACTACTTTTACCATTTTGATATTGAAATTAAAGCTGTTTATTTTATCAACTAAGAACGCTACAAGAAAGACATTAAGAAGAGACTGAGTAAAAGAAATTGATAAACATATACACAAATTCTTATAATCTTAGAAATTACATATTATCACTTTAATTAATTAACTGTCAGGAGGAAAAAGAAGATAAAACTATTTAACTCTAAATAAGATGAAATTGTTTAACTTTTGCTTTGCTGATGAGGAAAAAGAAGATTAAACTATTAAACTCTAAAAAAAAATGAAACTATTTAACTCTGGCTTTACTGATTAATTCAACTTGTAAAAATTAATAAATTTATCGATTTAGAGGTGTGAGTTGTTAAAAAGAACTTTTATAGAAGTATATTTGGCTTTTTGGTAGAAAATGAGAGGGTAGATGTGAAAAATTTTAAAAGTGCGTTTTTGTGGCGAAAACACATTTTAATTACATTAAATTAATAACTAATTTTTCATTTTAAATTTTAAATTTTAAATTTTACACTCTAACTATATTAAATTAATAACATTAGAATAAAAAATAAAATAAAATTAATATATATATATATATATATATATATATATATATATTATAAGATGATACAACTTCATATAATATTTATTTAAATCAACGATTATAATTTTATATAACTAAAAAAATATTTCTTAATTAATAATTTATTTAAAATAATTGATTAATAATTTTAAAATTTTACTATGAAAATTTAATTAACTTTATAACCGTGGTTTTCACGGGTTATAAACTAGTAATAAAATAAGTTATACAAAAATTTATATGTCAAATAGTTTTCACGTCTTTTGCAAAGACATAAGATCGAGAGCAAGTTTTTGTTCCATCTTTTTGGTAGTTTGTCTTGTGTTATGGGTAAGATGACCATTGTCTGGGCTTGTGTGTTTGACATGCATCGACTTGGATTATGACTCATGACATGCATTGGATTATGACACATAACAAGACCAAAGAAAAGGCAATGTGACTATGACTCATGACACACAATAAGACTCATATGACATGTCAATATTAGACTTAGACAAAATTTTGAAACCCATATATTACATCATCATAGAAAGGAAACATAATTTCAAAAGGCAAACACATAAATGGGGAATTCATTAGAAAATGACACATTGTGTACCCTTTTTGTAAACAAATCAAATATCCTTCAACCAAAACTGCAACCAGATTAATTGCATCATTTACACAAAAATCAAGAAGAAAAAAAAATATTATTGTTTTGGCAAACAATTGACGAAATTACCCTTTGTCACCACAAGTCACCTCTGCTGGCATTGAACTTGCATATCACTCCAAGACATGCAACACTTTATCTTCTTATGGTGAGGGTGATCATGAAACTTTGGTTCTTTTGGTATTGTAGGTTGCTTTTCTGACCTATAACAAAATTAAAAATAAAAAATATTAATAACATCCATAAGTATATTGTTATTATCAGTAAAAAAAGATGTAAGTATGTTGCTATCATGGGTAAAATAGTGGGTCCCACATTTGGTTACCTTCTTGGGATGAAAGGTCTATCAAAGTAAGGCATAGGTTGAGCCTTTGGTACAAGTTCCTTCCTTAACCTCTTTAATTCTTCCTCTTCTTCCAACTACAACAAAATTAAAGATTCATCAATGGGGTTTTGATTGATTGATTTCAGTTTTCAAGCATTATGAGATTTTGTACCTTTTGCTGTTTTTCTCTTTCCAGCTTATATTGCTCAATATAAGAGAGCTTTTCATGCACATGATGATCAAACTCAGCACGCTCAACTGCCCTCACATCACTATGCAACACAAGATCGATGGGTTTTGTACTTTCTTTCACAGGTGGTTTCACTAGACACTGAAATTAGTAGTACTCCAATTTGTGAGATAGTGATTATAAATTAACTTAGAAAAGATCGGTTTAATATTGTTCTTACTTCTGGTTCATCTGTAGTAAATGGGAGGCCTTGAGCAATGGGAATCCGTTGCTTTTGTTGTTGAATTATCATCTCCTGGACTTTCTTCATGAACTCTTCTTGTTTTGTTCGTCCTCTTTGCTGCAGATTCATGAGGAAATGTGCTCAATTCAAGAGGTTTATAAAAGGTATAAGAAGTGTTGGAACATATAAGTGAACTGTAAAATGTAAATGCCAACCTCTGTTCTAAGCTTGAAAGGTCGCTGGGAGGTAGCCTTGAGTGTTCGTCTTTTCCATCTGCTGCCTCCAAAACTTGAAGATGATGAATCAGAACTCTGCATAGTAGAATAAAAGATAATAAATCAACATAAACAAGAAGCAACGATCTGATTTTAATGATGAATGATGACTTACGTTTCTTCTGCTTTGACGACCACCTCCTGAAATCCTGTTTGAAGTGCTGAAACGTAGAAATAAACCCATTTAGAATCGAAATTAAGCATGTTTAACAGAAATTTCATGACAGAGTTTTTAGATGATGATCAACCAACCTCCCATGGCTGCCATCAAGTGAAGAACGCAACCCTAGATTTTCTGCAGTGAGTAAGAGATCAGATGGGCTGAATGAAGTGGAAGAGAATCGTCTCTCAGGATTGCTGTTTGTCTGATCTTCGAATTCATCCTCATTTGAATCTGGTAACGTGAGAATATTCTCGAAGGCCTTGACCAAATGCAAAACTCTTCCAGATCCAGGTTCAGGAATACTCTTTCTTGCTTCATCTAACAGTTTCTCCCTTCTCCTCTTATCACCGGACGTCTCAAAAACGTCATCTTCTTCGGATTTTCCTTGAAGACCTACAGGTAAACTAGGGTTTTCTTCTTGAACAGCAACTTCACTCCGATTGAAAAACCCTTCCTGAGAAGCCCTAAGAGTCTCATAAGCAACACACAAACATTTGTCCGAATTACCACTAGCCTTACACTTACAATCGACTGAAATCAGGGTTTTATCCTTGTCTCTCTTCGAATTCTTCTTCGCCACCACAAACTTCCTCTCCCGAATCTTGTTCTTGGGAGAAGGCGAAGAGATCTGATTAGGTTTCTTCATCGCCGATTTCTGGACTTTAGTCGCTGATTTGACTGAAGGGGAACTCAAGGCTTTCGGATTAGGGCTCGTAACGTTAGGGTTTACATTCTCTGGTAGCTTTGACTTGCTGGAATGCTTTGACTTCGACGGTGTCAGTGGCACTGCTCCGGCGTTCTTGCCGTTAGGTTCCATCGGAAAATCGCCGGAATAAGGAGGAGATTAGTTGTAGAGAGAGATGACGGGGCTTGTGGGATTCAGTTTATCGGATGATCATCGACGGCGGGGAAAGAGTGGAAGAAAAAGAGAACGTTTGAGAGATATTGACGCTCTTTGTAACGGCTACTTTTGGACTTTTGGATCTTGGTAGGGATTTTTAAAGTTTTGTCGTATTGACAGAATTATTTTTGGGTAAATTACATGAATGGTCCCAACGGTTTCGGGTAGTCTGTGTATTTGGTCCCTATAAAGAATTTTTAACTCGGACCATTCTTATAATTTGTTTTTGTTTTGAGGTTGGTCCCTAGAAGCCATGAAATCACATTTATATCCTTTCTTATTTTATTGTTTCTTATTATCTTATTAGAAAAAAATATTTTAAATAAAAAATTATGTGTAGGCCTATCCCAACTCATTATGCATTCTAAATGGTTGATGTAGGCGTCCCTTTTCTTCTTCTTCTTTCTTCTCTTCAATCACCAATATTGATATTGCCATATTTATACACATTTTAGGCAATATTTTAATATATTTTTATTAATATTTTGGTTATTTGCAAAGATATATGGTACTTATAAGAGTTAATTGTAATGTGCAGCCAAAATGAGCAATCTTGAGGAATAAGGACCAAAAGCGACAAAGATCGGAACTTAGGAGGATTGGAGCTTAAAAGATGAATTTTTCAGCTAAAAGATGACCTCACAACGTGAGGAATCATATCCTACGACGTGAGTGATAAATTTCTAGAAGATAAACATCCGGAGGCCAGAATCCGTGTTTGATACGGATTATGACTGAGATCACGACGTGAGCAGGGTAATTTCCAAAGACTATATATATCCTTGGCACTTACGATTTTGGGAGAAGCTCTAGATATTTGGAGGTTTTAGAAGACGACTTCTAAAGAAAAATAAGCCAGAGAAGTCAAGTTTTAGCACCCAAGGAAGAATAAGAAGTTGAAGATCATAACTTTCACTAAGTTGGTACAATTGACTATGTTTTTAATCATTGAATTTGTGTGTTTGAATTCAGCCATGAGTAGTTGAATCTAGCCGCTTCTGTTTAGCTAGATGAAGCTTCAACTCATGGTTTGGTTTATTAGTTATGGATCTTACTTCTTTGTTAAATACTTATGTTTGATTGTTAATACCTAACATGATAATATTTGATACTTAAATTGCTTGAATTCATGTTCTGTGTAGCTTAGTGAATATTAAATTACATGAACTTGACACCTAGAAATTTAGTGACCATTAGATGACTAGAGCTAGGATCGAACCAATCTAAGATAAGTAATTAATGTTATTGAATTTAACTGTGATTGAGAACATATAGTGTGACTATAATTGTGTTTTTTAATCAATCTTACAGAGCTCCATTCATAATTCATAATTGATTATGTGTTTAATTATGTGTGACCATGTATAGTTCTACATGAATTAGTTAGACATTAGTATATTTGGACTTAAATTACTAATAATATAAATATTGGTAACCAACGTGAATTATCCATAATTAGTAGCTAACCATTGAGGGGAAGTGGATTCAAACTAAACAAAAGTGTTTTAGTCATTGATTGAATTTGATAATTAGGTGATTAAGTTTGTTTGAACTTGTAAAATCAGATAAAAACCAATTTAACTTTTGCTTTTCTTAAATTAATTTTTAGTAGATAAATTAGTTAATTAAAACCGTTCCTTGTGTTCGATACTCGACTGTTAGTACTATATTATTTGCGAATAGGTCCACCGCCTTAAGTCATAATAATAAGTTAAATAGTTGGTAAAACTAATAGGTGTAGCAATATTCGACACCAAATATCCTCTCCCGCCACCACCACCCACCCTTCCCCCCACCTTTTAATAAAAAGTTGCATCTCCCTCTCGATTACAAGTCAGAAGAATAAATGGAACTCTATGTCGACTCAATCGAAGCCATCACTTAAAAATAACCTTCTCTTATCTCTATAGCCAAAGTATAGACCTTCGCCTTCTTCTCCTCTTCAATCGTCGGAGCTCTATCACCCAACAACCTATCAAAACTTGTCACCACCTCCATATCTGTAACTTCAAACACAAGATCTTTACACATAAAATGCACCCAGATGAAACCATAATAGCCCTATACTTTTGAAGATTTCAGATGCAAAAAATGAATTTGAGATGTAACTTCGCTTGAATCACCATTTACACTCAACGATAAAACCCACCATGACCAAAAATAGGCCCTTCATCTTCCTTTGCTGTTAACACATCATCATGGGACGATATCACAACGAGAGTTTCATCCACACCTTCTATTAAACAATTGACGATTTCCAGAAAATGTACAACAATTTCCATTCAAACTTGTTAAAACGATTTCATTTAAACATGTTAAACAAACCTAAACATCTCCCACATGTTAAAACAAACCTAACGATCTCCCAAATGTTGAACAGACCCCCCAAAAAGTTCTAAATCGATGCAGGGGAAATTGAGACACAAAAATCAAAATTGATACAAACGAGAGGGAGAGATAGGATGTAACGTCCTAAAAATTAAGGCCAAAAATTTCATTTTGTTTATAATAAAAACCATCAACCCAAACTTGTTTATAAAACCATAAAAGGAAATCAGAGTTTGCCAATCAACCAATTCAATACATAAAAGTTCTATGTAGTGGAAATCGTAGTGTGTGCCATGTGGTTCCCGACCCTTCACCTTCAGACCAGAAGTACCTGAAACATAAACTGAAAACCGTAAGCACAAAACTTAGTGAGTTCCCTAAGAACACCACATACCATACATATGAAGCATATAATGGGCTCCCGCATGACATGGGGCCCCCGCCAGCATTGAGCCCCGCTTGGAACAGATCTCTCAATAGCATGCAATGAGACCCATCTCATCACATTCATCAGGACCCGCATGACATCGAGCCCCGCCCGATATACATACAGACATATAAATACATGCAAGAATCACAAAGATAATTAACATACAATATACTGTTGGAATAGTGTCTAAGGCTGCAACTATATTAGACAAGTATTTGACCCGATTGTGCATGGTCCTTTTGGGTTGCCTTCACCATAGCAACTTGACATGATGATTTATTATGAGAGAAGAAATATTATTAATATATTATGAGAATAATATAAGGAATAATAATATTATTATTTGATTAATATAAGTCATAAATTAATTAGGAATTAATTTGGTGACTTAAAGAGATTAATTGAATAAAGGGGCATAAACTGTCAATTGATTGATAGTTATACTTTGGGCTATAAATCCCTTATGGATAATGGTGGACGATTTTTAGGGCTTTGGATAGGCTTAGATTTCATCCAAGGCTTATCAATTAGGGTATTGGATTGCTTAGGGCCTAAGTTATCCAATTAGGGTTTAAGGGTGAAACCCTAGGAGCCTCATTAGCATAAATAGACCCTAGGGGTCAAGGGAAATCGGCACTTGTGCTTTAGAAAGAAACCCTGGCCAATTTTCACTTCCCTCTCATCTCTCTCAAATCATCCTCTTGCTAGTTGGTGTTTGTAAGCCATTAGAGGAATGACAATTGTGACTCTAAAGCTCCAAAAACAAGAAGATCAAGCAAGTGATTCAAGGTAAACTTCTAATTCTGATTTCATGTTGTTATTATAGTCTATTAGCCATTAGAAGTCTTGGATTGAATGCATGTTCAATTAGATAAACCTAGATCCAAGCATTAGGGTTTGCATGTGCACATATGAATGTTCATATGGCTAAAAACCATCAGTGGTATCAGAGCCTATATTGGTTTCTATTGAATTGATGCATTGTTTGCTTGTTTGATGCTTGTTAAATTCGAATTTTATGGTTCTGTCTGATGGACTCGGCGAGTAGGCTTGACTCGGCGAGTCCATTGGGGTACTCGGCGAGTCCAAGCGTCAGAAAGAGCAAATGTCGGGATTTCTTGTTGTTTATCTTTGAGATACTTGCCTTTATCATATTAGATCAATATAAATCCAATTTTATGATATATATGAGTATATTCTTGATCTAATTGAAGATATTTATCAATTAATAAAATATTTATTTCCTTATGTGATAATTGATTAATTATTTTGATTAAATTGGTAAATTGTTTTGCAAGAAATTATTAAATAAATCAAATATGGATAATTATGTGATTAAATGTTAATTTAGATTATTTGTTATTTGATCCCCTATGTTTTGAAAAGTTTAAACTTGCCCTCAAGTTTTGAAATTTATGTTTTGTGATTAAAAGTTTTAATTTAGACAATTTAAATTTCAAACCCTAGAATTTTACAAGTTTAAAATTCAACCCTATACTAATATAATATTACAAGATTAATATATATATATATATATATATATATATATATATATATATATATATATATATATATATATGATTAAAAATGCTAGTCTTACCGTTAGTAGGCCTCATTCACGAAGCCGGTCTATAAGTTGGGTATAAGGTTGCTGCCTATAAAATGGCGCTTAATGGGTGTACACTCACACCCACCGCTTGCTTGATCGGTGGAGGGTCGTTAGCCGAACGGGTAGGATAGGGCAACCTCATCTCTTCATTAAAAGTATAATATGAAATACAAATTAACTACATGTTTTTCAAAATTTCCCAATCCTAGTTACTTTAGGAAAAGTGAATTGATGCAATCCCATGAAATTACACTTTGCACCCTTGCTAAGAAGTTAGTGGAGCGTGTGTGGTTTACCGGCACACTAATTGGTTCTAAGCAAAGGTGGCAAAGGGTGATTCATTGTTTATCATAGTTCGATGGAGCGTGTGTGGTTTACCGACACATCGAATAGGTGTTTGTTACAATGAAGGCACCATGTGAATTTGCATGGTAATTCACACCCACTTTGTGATCCTCGGTATCCCAGTCACAAACGAGAGGGGCATATCGAGATTTAAACATGCCATTGAAAAGTTTCAATGAATCTCATCCAAACCTAGGAATTCTCAATACATTTAGAACTTAAAGTTATGTTTTCGTGATGGAGAATTAGTGAATCGTCATTCACTTACCTTCAAATTGTTTGCATGTTAGATTATGGTATCCCTTTTCTAATATGTAAATATTGTTGTTGGATCCTAGCCCTAATTTTTCTTATTGAGTGATAATTAGGGATTCAAATTCTAATCTATCTTTGTCTTTTCTATTTGTAGATGTCGAACGCGAACAATGCTGCTGCTAGTTCATTCACGTTGATGAGCCTTTGCCAAAAGGTGACTTTCGATGGGACGAACTTTAGCGAATAGATAAGATACATTCGCACGATTGCTCGCTACGAGGATAAGGAGTATGTCCTCGATGAGAAGCTCGAGAAGATCAACCCAGAAATCGCTACTCCGGCTGAAATGACTGCTTTTGAGACTCATGAACGTAATGCAACGAAGGTTCATTGCATCATGATAGCCACAATGAACGCCGAATTCCAAAATTCCTATGAGGACATGTATCCATACGAAATGCACCAAGACTTGTTGGAGAGATACCACCAGAACGCTAGGCAGGAGCGTTACGAGATTTTCACTAACATGATTTCTACCAAAATGGGTCATAGAGAATCTCTTACCATGCACCTGCAAAAGATGCAAAGGTATGTCAATCGTATTCGCAAGTTGAATGTTGACTTTGGGGAAGACTTGGCGATCGACATGGTGCTTCACTCTTTGCCTCTGTGTTACAATCAATTTAGGATGACCTACCACATGAACAAAGAAGAGGTCACCCTAAGCAAGCTCCAAGGTCTCCTTAGGGTTACTGAAAGCAACCTCAAGGACAAGTCTATTGCACCCACTCCCAATCCACCCGCTGCTCCTGTTTTGGCCATTGGGTAAGGAAGAGGCAAGAAGAGGAAGGCTCCGTCCAAGAGCCACCGCAAGGGAAAGTCCCGAGATGGTTCCTCTTCTAGTGGGACTAAAGTTGATCCCGCTAAGCCTAACCCGAAGGAGGCAAAGTGCCATCATTGCCATAAAATAGGGCATTGGAAGAGAAGCTGCCCAGACTACCTACAATCCATAAGGGAAGGAAAGATCAAGCCGTCTTTTGCAGGTATATACACAATTAAATCTAACGATTCATCTCATGCTATTTCTTGGGTCCTTGATACCGGTTGTGGTTACCATATTTGTTCTGAATTGTAGGGACTAAGAAGAAATAGGGATGTGGAGCATGGAAGAATAAATCTAATCATGGGGAACAGAAGATCGTCGCCTGTGAACAAGATTGGAGTGTATTCTTTAGTGCTTAGGAATGGTTTATGTTTAGATTTGAACAATTGTTGCTATTCGCTAGAAATGGCAAGAAACATCATTTCATTTCATGGTTTGTTTAGACAAGGTTTTAGATTTTCTTTTAATAATGAGAATGGTTCTATTCTTGCTTATCTAAATGGTGTCTTATATTTTGAAGCAATACCGTGTAATGGAATTTATGAAACTGTTATGATTGTAGATAAC
Source organism: Lactuca serriola (assembly GCF_051521515.1). Classification (NCBI taxonomy): domain Eukaryota; kingdom Viridiplantae; phylum Streptophyta; class Magnoliopsida; order Asterales; family Asteraceae; genus Lactuca; species Lactuca serriola. The sequence continues at coordinate 365,933,993 of NC_136411.1, read as the reverse complement.
TTAGGAAATGATGTTTTATGCATGGATTCTTCCAATGGTATGGATAGAGCATCCTTGTGGCATTGTCGTCTTGGACATGTCAACAAGAAACGCATAGCCCAACTCCAAAAGGATGGAGTGTTGGAGTCATTCGACCTTAGGGAAGATGACACATGCAAGTCTTGTTTGATTGGAAAGATGACTAAGTCACCCTTCACTAGTACATGTAAGAGGGGTGAGGGTCTATTGGACCTCATACATACCGATGTATGTGGACCGTTTAGATCAACCACGAAGGATGGAAACCGCTTCTATGTGACTTTTACCGATGACTATAATAGATATGGGTACATCTACTTAATCAAGCAAAAGTTAGAAACGTTTGAAAAGTTCAAAGAGTTCAAGAATGAAGTGGAGAATCAATTGGGCAGGAAAATCAAGATGCTTCGATCCGATCGAGGAGGAGAGTACCTAAGTCTTGAATTCCACGACTATCTCAAGGAGTGTGGAATAGTTTCACAATTGATGCCACCTAGGACACCACAGTTGAATGGTGTGGCAGAAAGGCGTAATCGAACCTTGTTAGACATGGTTCACTCTATGATGAGTCGTGCTTCACTACCTATCTCTTTTTGGGGGTATGCCTTAGAGACTGCCGCCCATATCCTTAACCGAGTCCCTACAAAGAAGGTTGCCAAAACACCTCACGAGATGTGGACAGGGAAAGCTCCCTCGTTAGCACATATCAAGGTTTGGGGTTGCGAGGCTTTCGTAAGACGAGATACTCACGACAAGCTCGAACCTCGTAGTGAGCGATGTATTTTCATCGGCTACCCGCAGAAATCCTTTGGATATCTCTTCTATATACCGAAGGACAATATTGTCTTCGTTGCGAGAAGAGGAGTTTTCCGAGAGCAGGAGCTCATAAGCCAAGGAGACAGTGGGAGGCAAATCGAGCTTGAAGAGATTCAAGAGTCGATAGATGAAGGAACCTCTACCGCTGGCACTCAACCTGGGGAGGAAACTTCGGTTGAACCGATTGACGAGTCATTACCTCTTAGACGTTCCGAAAGAGTTAGAGTTAAACCCCAGTTTTATGGTTTTCATATTACTACCGAAGGGGATACGTATATTAGTGATGGTATACTAATAAATCTAGATGAACCTAATAGCTATAAGGAAGCCATGGCAGGCCTGAAGTTTGCGAAATGGAAAGAGGCAATGGACATCGAGATCTAGTCCATGTATGACAACTAAGTTTGGAATTTGGTTGATAATGTGGCCGGACGTAAGAACGTTGGGTGCAAATGGATCTTCAAGAAGAAGACCGACGTGGATGGAAACGTACACACATATAAGGCACGATTGGTTGCGAAGGGCTTTACTCAAACTCTTGAAGTTGACTATGATGAGACCTTCTCACCAGTTGTGAAGATAAAGTCTATTAGAGTGATGCTAGCTATTGCCGCATTTCATGATTATGAGATTTGGCAAATGGATGTCAAAACCGCTTTCCTTAATGGAAAGTTGGCTGAGGATGTTTACATGGCTCAGCCATAGGGTTTTGTCGATCCGAAGCATCCAAATAGAGTGTGTAAGCTTGAGAAGTCCATTTATGGACTTAAGCAAGCGTCTTGCAGATGGAATCTTTGCTTCGATGAGAAAGTCAAACAGTTTGGATTTGTACGAAGCGAAGATGAATCATGTGTATATGTCAAAGCCAGTAGGAGTATAGTAAGCTTCCTCGTTCTGTATGTCGATGACATACTACTCATAGGAAACGACGTCCCGAATCTGAAGGAGGTTAAGTCCTGGCTCAAGAAGTGCTTCGCTATGAAGGACCTCAGAGAGGCTTCCTATATTTTGGGAATAAGGATAGTGAGAGAACGAAGTAAGAGACTAATAGGACTTAGTCAGAACACTTACTTGGATAAACTATTGAAACGTTTTAGTATGGAAAACTCGAAGAAGGGAGAATTACCGATACAAAGTAATGCCAAGTTGAGTAAGACTCAAAGTCCGAGTACCGAAGCTGAGATAGCAGAAATGAGCCGAGTTCCATACGCTTCCGCAGTTGGCTCAATCATGTATGCTATGACTTGTACTCGCCCTGTTGTAGCCTTTGCTTTGAGCATGGTTAGTAGATATCAAGGGAACCCTGGCAGAGCCCATTGGATTGCGGTCAAGAATATCCTTAAGTACCTTCGGAGGATGAAGGAATGGTTCTTAGTCCTCGGAGGGAGTGATGACTTGAAGGTGCGAGGGTATAGTGACGCCAGCTTTCAGACCGACAGCGACAACTACCGTTCGCAGTCGGGCTGGGTCTTTACCCTGAATGGAGGAGCAGTAACTTAGAAAAGTTCCAAGCAGGAAACCGTAGCTGATTCAATGTGCGAATCAGAGTACATTGCAGCGAGCGAAGCGTCGAAGGAGGCAATATGGTTGAAGAACTTCATCGGTGATCTTGGAGTTGTACCTGCCATAAAGGAGCCCATAGAGATTTTCTGTGATAATGAAGGAGCGGTTGCCTTGACCAAGGAACCGAGGGATCATGGTAGATCTCGACATATCGACAGAAAATATCACTTTATTAGACATCGTGTAGAAGAAGGATAACTCGTAGTGAAGAGGATATCATCAGAAGATAACCCAACAGATCCGCTTACGAAGGGATTGAGTAGGGTTAAGCACTTGCAGCATGCTAGGAGTATTGGGCTGAAGGATGATATTAGTATAGATTAGATAGTAGTAGAAACGTGTAATAGATAAATGTAATTAACATTTGATGATTAAATAAAGGAGTATTATTTATGAGTAACGTTACTATCTTATGTTAATTGTTTAGCTATTGTTTCACTTTGCATGTTTTGACTTCCAGAATAATTGAGTTTTGTAACACCCAGATTTCCAGAAAATAAAATTTTCATTTAATTAATCAATTTAATATAAAATAACACTTGTTTAAAATCTTATTCACATTCAAATTACAAAACGTAGTTTCATTTTCGTTATAAAAGAAGACCAGGATCCTCCAAAACACAATTCTTTCTTCGGTGTGTACAATCGAACCGTTGCCATTCCGCGTTACTGTAAGAACCTGAAACAACGTAACATAAACAACGTAAGCACGAAGCTTAGTGAGTTCCCCAATATACCTTACGCACATACGCCTTCCGGCCCGGATCTTTCGATCCACATAATTTCTCCTTCCGGCCCGGATCTTTCGATCCACATAACTTTGCCTTCCGGCCCGGATCTTTCGATCCACATAACATCGCCTTCCGGCCCGGATCTTTCGATCCACATAACATTGCCTTCCGGCCCGGACCTTTCGGTCCACAAGATAATCGCCTTCCGGCCCGTACACATATATAACACATAATACAAATACTCTAACACATAAAGCACATATATCACATATCATACCTGACCTTTCTGTCACATAATACCTTGCCTTCCGGCCCATATATAAACATGTATATCACACGTAGCAGCTAACTTTCCATTCATAGCATATAAACATAACACACAACATACTTGACCTTCCGGTCACACAATCAAACCATCATAAATCATACCTGACCTTTCTGTCACATAATACCTTGCCTTCCGGCCCATATATAAGCATGTATATCACGCGTAGCAGCTAACTTTCCATTTATAGCATATAACATAACACATAGCATACTTGACCTTCCGGTCACACAATCAAACCCTTCCGGGTGAGGTATAGTGAGAAGACTCACCTCACGGACACTGGAAGATAGCAACTCCTAAAATCCCTAGCACTTGATCCTCCGAGCTACAAGCTCCCTGTAACATCATATATCCCTTATTTAATACTTCTATCTTCCACGTTAACTGACCCTAAGAATCACACCAGTCAACTCTGGTCAACAGTCCAATGTCAGCTCGACTGGACTCGGCGAGTTCCATGGCGACTCGGCGAGTCTAGTCGTCCTTCAATCCTCTGAGATTCCCCTTCTACTCGTCGAGTATCCTCTTTGACTCGACGAGTCACTCCTGGAAGAATCGCGGGGCCACCCCGACTCCACTCGCCGAGTCTGAAGAACAACTCGGCGAGTCCCAGTGAATCTTCAAGCTACTCGCCGAGTCTGATCATCCGACTCGGCGAGTCCACGCCATGCAGTCGATCCAACTGCTTCCTGAGATACGTTTATTCCCGAAAAACACACCAATGGGACTTCTGGACCTCTAATCATTCTATTACTAGGGTATAAACTTTTGTATAACAACATAATAATCCATCAAATCACCAAATGGGTTTCATAAACCCTAATTCCATAACACATCAACATAGCAGAGGATAATTCGAAATATTACCTGAATAACACCCTCTCTGTGTCTCCAAACCTCAGAACTCGATCCCCATGCTCTTCCTTTGATCACCACCTAGCCTCTCCTTGCCTAACAACCTCTTTAAGCTTCCACTAGCCTTCACCCTTGCTCCAGATGCCCACAGCCGTTTAGGTTATCTTCAATCGGCCAAAAGACGAGACATGACGGCCCTAAAGACATTATATACGATCCAGAATCGAAACGGCTAGGGTTTCTGCTGAACAGCGTCGACTCGCCGAGTCCATACCTGGACTCGTCGAGTCCAGTCGCGAACCCACGATCAAATCTGCGACCCTACTCGGCGAGTCTGGCTCCAACTCGCCGAGTCTCCCCTTTAAAACACCCCCAAAATGCAATTTAGCAATACTTGAGATTTTGGGCTGTTACAATTCTCCCCCACTAGAATTAGACTTCGCCCTCGAAGTCTCACTCTGAAAATAGCTCTGGCTGCTGCTCCCGCATCTCACGTTTCGGCTTCCCTAAACACTTCCGATATCTTCCGAGGTCGCTACTGAACCACTACCAGAGGTACCTCCTTGTTCCTCAGAACCTTGATCTTCCGATCTCCGACGGCCACTGGCCTCTCGACGTAACACAGGCTCACATCCACCTAATCGTTCTCTAGTAGAACCACTGCTGACTCATCCGCTATACACCTCTTCAACTGCGACACATACCAGTGTCATGGATCCGTCCCAATTCCGTTGACAGCTCCAAACGATAGGCCACCCTTCCTACCTTCGCACCTTCACGAAAAGACCCAACATACCGGGGCCCCCATTTACCCTTCTTCCTAAATCGAAGCACCCGTCAGAAATACGAAGTCGCTGACCTGAATCACATACTCGTAACGGCGTCTGCCTGCATAACTTTCCTGTTAACCCTAAACGATCACTAACTCTCCTTAACCTGCTGAGTCTGCTCTGTCGACTGAAGCCCAAACTCTGTACTGTCCATCTCTCTCTGTAACCGAGAACCACCCAAGATGCAACTCTGCTCTTAAACCCCAACAATCACTCGAACAATGAGGGTTAGGAAGCCCTGAACCACCGGATCCCCGATCCAAAGCCCACTTTGTCCATCCCAGACCAACTGAGAGATCCATTCTCACTCCCAGAGTAACTCTCACAAATTCTCCTTTTGCCATCATATACACATGCTGAACTAGCCCCAACACTCGTAGGTTGGAAGACCCGATACACTGATGATATCCTCGAACATCTCCCAAGATGAACCACTACATCCACCCTACACTCTGATCAGATTCACACTGAAAATTTAAAATTTTCTCTCTCCATGCATCCCTTCTGAGCCTCAACAGACATCCCAACCGGATGGGTCCCTACTCCACTGCCGCGAACACGATGCTCAGAACCATACTCGAAGTACTCTAACCATAACTCTGCTCTGCAGCTTTCACTTTCGTGAACTTGCACCCCCTTCGGAGTTACATACCCTCCTCTTTTCCTTTTCCACGGAACTCTCTTGAACATAATGCCACTCCAACCGGTGCCACGGTGCTCGCCCCAAGCGACACCACCCTTTTTGCGTAACTGCCATTCACAAACTCTGGTTCTCATCGCAGGGGCTCTCAATCCCACGCACTCTCTCCACTCATCAAAATCACTGCCTCCGCTAAACAAGATCAACAACCCAGGGCCAGACCTTCCAATGCAATCACACTGCAACATACGTGATCCGCAAATCTCAAACTAATCCAACAATACCAACAGAGTCTCCAGTATGACTGGACCGACTCTCATAACACATACTAGCCACTCGAGGCTATATCTCTGTGGGTCCGTACACCCAACTCTGCGAACCCTCAGGTTCTAACTCTGGGAACCTTCCGGTTCCAGCTCTAGGAACATGCACAACATAATCCCGTGGGATTAATGCAGTACAACCAACACGTACCTCAAACGTACCAATACTCTGATCGCAAAATTCCGTTTACTTACTCAAGCTCGATCCCGACCTCCTCTCAGGCCTCCACAATTAAATGCCCTAGGTCTGTATCTCGCCCTGCATACCCAACACTCGCTCTCGTCGGCCTATACTTTGCGCTGACAAACACTGCTGAATCCCAACAGCTAAGCACCCTTACATATTCATCGATCTCCCGGAGAATTTTACAATTCTCCCCCACTAAAGCACTGACTAACTGCCACCGATCGTCATTAACGACCTCTCAGAACAATCCTGCATAAAGAGAACATTTACCCACTGACTGCTTCCCACAAGCGTAAGCAACCCTCAGCAAAACACATCTCCTCCCTGATCAATCCGCTCAAAAGAATCCGATCTTTCAATTATCCACTCCACAACTGCAGATACTACCCGTCATTCAACCCAGTGCCGCACCTCCACTATCAACCCTCACAACGATGACCAACGGAATTCCCAAGCAATAACCCATAACCAAACCCACAACCTGCCAAAGGTTGAATATCGCATCGAAAACCGCACAAAGTTACCGGCACTAAAACACCAGACTATAACCATACCAAACCATCAGGGAACAACGAATGCCAGAACGAAACCTGAAGCACCGGTCCATAACCATGCCAATCCCGCGAAACAACGAATACCGCATCGAAATCCACACTACCAGCACAAACAATACGCCACAATCAACGCAAGCTAATCAAGACATCAAGACAGCATCATACCCGCAGCTGCCCCCCGGCACTGCTCCGTCTCCCTCTGCCGCAAGCCGATAAACACAACCCTGAGCCCTTGGGCTCTACTCCATCCCGCCCTCCTCCTGAACTCCTCAAGGTGGCCGGTGCTAGAGCCTGCACCGATCCTGCAAAAGCTGTGGACATTTGACCCTCAAATGTCCAACCTGCCGACACTGATAACAAATCCTGGGATCCCGATTTGGCACTGACTGCCGACAATCCCGTGCACCATGCCCCTCCTTTCCGCACTCGCGGCATGCACCATTGGCCAACAAGCTCCGGTGCCATCTCTCTCACACTTCCCACAAGTGTGACCGCTCCGATCCCCCATTTCAACGTCTACGGTTCTGAACCGTTTCGGCGCCGACTGCGACTGCATCGGGGCCTGTCCCAGCTCACGCAACTGCAACTTAACCTCTAACTCACGCCACATGGCGGCCTTCTGCAACCCCAACAGGGTCTCGCACCTCCGCGCAGACACGAACTGTCTGATACCCCCTTGAGCTTACTCGAATATCGGGCATCTGAGCCTGCTCCGAAGCGAACTCAGGGCAAAACATCGCCCTCTCAACAAACATCCCGGTGCTCTCAGTCACCGACTCCAAATCCTGCCTCAGCTTAACAAACTTCCGAGCCAATTTCTCCTGTTCATCCCGCGGAACTTAGCGAGTACTGAACATCCCTCTGAATTGATCCCATGAAACCGCAGCCCTCTGCGCATCAGAAAATGACCTCGTGGTCAATCTCCACTAATCCTTCGCCCCGAGCCTCAACAGGTTCAGAGCACACCCCACCCTCCGATCAGTAGGGCATAAACTCGTGGAGAAACACCCCTCCATGTCTGATAACCATCTCATAGCAACAATCGAGTCCTGAACTCCATCGAATGTGGGAGGCTTCGCATAATAGAAGTCCCGATACTAAAAACCCCGACTAGTCCCTTTCTTTGCCGTTGCTACAGCCGCTGCAACCGCCGCGGCAACCGTCTCTGCGAAAGCCGCATATCGCTCATCAAACTACTTCAATCATAGTGGTCCTGATCGACCCAAACAATTCTGGCGACTCAGCCCGCAACAATGCAGCAACCTCATCACGCCGGATCTCGCGAATCCTCGCATCCCGCTCGCTCGTGCTCGTCCGATCGATAACCGGATAACAAGATAGCCACAAGCATCACCCACTACGAACCATGGTACTCATCCCATGACATCCCTCCTCAACATGCTTCGGTGTATGGTACCTGAACCATAGCACCACTCCTCAATCTGTTCCAATGTGTAGCACTCGAGCCACAACATCTACCTCAAACTGTTCCGGTGTATGGTGCCCTGACCATAACATCACTCTGTATCCGATCCGATGCATGGTATCCGAACCATAACATCACCCCTCAATCTGTTCCTTAGGACCTTCAGAATGCCTCCTGTATCAAGTATGGGTCCTCTGCTTTCAGTAGTACGGGCCCATACTACCTGCCACATCTACCCATACTTTCCACACGGACCATCCCAGAGTTCCTAAGTAGCTGATAAACCTGCTCTTTCACCCATCTCATCGCGCGTGCTCGCTTTCCAGCGAAATCCTCTACTCTACCAGCGCACTCATTTGGCTAGGTTTATTCCCTAGTCCCTTCCGCCGTCCTCCCACTTCTTTGCTATCAGCTGCTGAAGAGTTCCTAATGATGCCAGCCCTCTACCTCCTGAGTATCGTCATACTCACTTAGTAGCTGACTCCCATCATCGACAACTCCACAAAGCACAAAGCAAGCAGCATTCGAGCATTGAAGCATACATAGGACTCCCCATCTGTGGTAGCTCCACCTTCTCGGCTCACCCTCGGAAGTACCTCAGTACTCCGTAGCTTTACCCCTTGTGCGTTCTAACTAGATACTCTCACTCATCACATACACACAAAAGCATAACGCACATATAACAGCAACCCTAGACTAAGGCATCACAAATCAGGCCACTCTAGTCCTAAGATGTGAAGTACCTAGCCTGTCTCTAGCATGCTATAATGTCTCATAAAGTGCATAATAGATATTTCATAATACAAAAGTAAAGGTATTTTGGGAAATCACCGTTTGGCTCTGGCTGATTGTACACACTGCTCTTTCTTGCTTCCTCTTTGAACTCTTATTCACTTTTAGAAAACCATTTATTTGGAAAACTTTTTCTTACTTCCTCAGTTTGAGTCCAGATTTACCCGTAGGCGCGTCCGAATCCCTCAAACCAAGGCTCTGATACCAATTTGTAACACCCAGATTTCCAGAAAATAAAATTTTCATTTAATTAATCAATTTAATATAAAATAACACTTGTTTAAAATCTTATTCACATTCAAATTACAAAACGTAGTTTCATTTTCGTTATAAAAGAAGACCAGGATCCTCCAAAACACAATTCTTTCTTCGGTGTGTACAATCGAACCGTTGCCATTCCGCGTTACTGTAAGAACCTGAAACAACGTAACATAAACAACGTAAGCACGAAGCTTAGTGAGTTCCCCAATATACCTTACGCACATACGCCTTCCGGCCCGGATCTTTCGATCCACATAATTTCGCCTTCCGGCCCGGATCTTTCGATCCACATAACTTTGCCTTCCGGCCCGGATCTTTCGATCCACATAACATCGCCTTCCGGCCCGGATCTTTCGATCCACATAACATTGCCTTCCGGCCCGGACCTTTCGGTCCACAAGATAATCGCCTTCCGGCCCGTACACATATATAACACATAATACAAATACTCTAACACATAAAGCACATATATCACATATCATACCTGACCTTTCTGTCACATAATACCTTGCCTTCCGGCCCATATATAAACATGTATATCACACGTAGCAGCTAACTTTCCATTCATAGCATATAAACATAACACACAACATACTTGACCTTCCGGTCACACAATCAAACCATCATAAATCATACCTGACCTTTCTGTCACATAATACCTTGCCTTCCGGCCCATATATAAGCATGTATATCACGCGTAGCAGCTAACTTTCCATTTATAGCATATAACATAACACATAGCATACTTGACCTTCCGGTCACACAATCAAACCCTTCCGGGTGAGGTATAGTGAGAAGACTCACCTCACGGACACTGGAAGATAGCAACTCCTAAAATCCCTAGCACTTGATCCTCCGAGCTACAAGCTCCCTGTAACATCATATATCCCTTATTTAATACTTCTATCTTCCACGTTAACTGTCACACCCCCAAACCAGAACGGCGGAATCGTTCGGGGGCGGAGGACGTCATATTCAGTATCATAACAGTTCATAGAAAGGAAAGTACACACCACCATAATATAAATATGTTTGAAAAGTTTACATGATTGCAGGTGTTACATGTTTGCAAAAGAAATCAAATATAAAATGGCGATCCAAAATATGTTACTAACGCCAGTGCGTTAGTCTTCAGAAGTAGTTGCTACCTGACTAGCGGTTTCCTGTGAATACAAGTTATTTCAAAGAAAAAGTGTCAACATTTAAGTTGGTGAGTTCATAAGTAGTGTTTTGAGAAGATGTATGCCATTCGAAAGTGTTTGCATGTTTTCCAGAAAAAAAACCCTTATTTTCCCTATAAAAGTATGAGATGCATATGGATGTTCATGATGTAAATTGCAACTATTTGTACCGAGAAAATCCCTTATTTTCCTATTAGTTGTTTGTTTTGTATACAGGAAAAACCCTTATTTTCCTGACATAACTGGCAGTCTTGAAGACCGAAAATTGCAAGCAAGCGACGTGCTTGTAAGTCGTGTCATAGTTTTACATAGTAAAGCTATACGAAAATCACCCTTATTAAATGAAGAGTAGTTTTAATGACTACTTGTTCATAAAAGCATAATACCATAATAATTGTATATCCGATGAGTTTTATAACCATACTAAACATAATATGCCTGTAGCGACGTTCTTCAGGCGTCGTAGCGTTATGACAACTGTCACCCCAAAAGACGGACTGTAGCTAACAGTCAGGGCGCGGGATCATGACTTCCCGTATAGATCTATACACATTTGACACGTTCTCCGAACGGGAGACTCTGGTTATAGACAGGACTTGTAGCATTATTTTCTAATAAAGAAAGTAACGTTTGAAGATATACACGACTCATGGATTCTCAACTAAGTCCGTAATAAGGTAGTAGTTTGTATGCAAAGTTTAACCTCTTTCACAATGTTTGACAAAGCATAATCATAAGTTCTTTGAATGCATGAAATGACTTAGTAAAGAATGTTACCCTTGATATGATGTGTTTGTATGTAAACGTATAAATAAAACATATTTCTATTCATAAACATATTATATCCCAAAGAGGGTAAAGCTGTGTTGTGAGGGGTTTTGTATCATAATAACTTCACAAGATAGTTAAAACAACAGTATGAAAAGTATATCAAAAGGTTAATGTTTCACACGAATTTAGTCATGTGTTAACTTGTATTCCTCCCCAAAAAGAGTATAAAACATTTAAAATGTATTTAAAGAGTGTTCAAAGGGGATATGAACTCACTTGATAGTTTGAAGATTGTGAGGTGGAAAACCGAGCAGAGTTTCGTCTCGGGAAACTGATTTTTCTTGGGATTCTCGGGAATCTCGGGAGTAGAATCGGCCTTCGGGACTTGAGCCAAAAAGACCAGAGCTTCGGGTTTGAACGGACACGGAAAACGAGGAAATGCTGAGAGAGAGAGAAGAGAAATGAACCCTTTCTTTGGAAACCCTCGCATTCTATTTATAGGAAGGCAGGTCTGCCTCGGTACGCGGGGCGTACGCTCGTACGCGCTGCGTACGCGTACGTCATGCATGACCGAAGCCTCGACTGCCTCGGTTCGGATGGGACGGGTTCTTGGGTTCTCGGGTCGGATGGGACGGGTTGCTGGGGAGGAGGGTCGGATGGGACGTCGGGTCGGACGGGTCGGACGGGTCGGCTTCCTCGGATATGGCGACGTGGACGATCCGAGGCCAATCCTCTCGGTTACGCGGGGCGTACAGGAGTACGCAGCGCGTACTTCGGAGAAGGACGCTGACTCCTCTTCGGATAATATCCGAATTTTGAATTAAATAAATAATTAATTTATTTAATAAACTTCAAAAATCCATATCTTCTTCATACGAACTCCGTTTTCGATGGTCTTTATATCCACGCGTAGGTGAGACTACGATCTACAACTTTCGTTTAGACTCCGTTGGCAAATTCCAAAATTATTTTTATTATTTATTTTATAACTAATCGTTTTTAAGGAATTTCTTTGAAAAATCTTAACTTCCTCATGCGAAGTCAGATTTGGACGTTCTTTTTGTGTACGCTCACGGTTTAATGTTATCTATGACTTTCATTTAGATACCTAAGGCTAAATGTTATCGTATTGAAACTTTGCGTTTTTCGTTTGATCGGTGTTGTCGGTTTTGACAGAAATCTTAGAATGGTCATAGCTTCTTCGCCATAACCCAGATTTTAGTGTTTCTTTATTTATTTGGAACCTTTAAGACGATATCTACTACATAGCGTACTCCAAATCAGAGCTTTTGAACAATTCATTTATCGATGATATTCCCATTACATTCAAAAGGGGTTACAAGACTCGGTTTATAATGCCCGGGATAACGGGTTGTTACATCATCCCCCCGTTAAACGGGATTTCGTCCCGAAATTTAATACAAGGTAAGAGTTTTAGGGGCTGAGGAAGAGATGCGGATACTTCTGTAGCATTTGGTCTTCCCGTTCCCATGTGAATTCGGGTCCTCTCTTAGCATTCCATCGAACTTTTACTATTGAAATGCGACTCTGCTTGGTCCTTTTAACTTCCCTATCCATGATCTCGACGGGTTCTTCCACAAAGTTGAGATTTTCGTTTAACGCGATTTCATCGAGTGGAATTACAAGTGTTTCGTCGGACAAACACTTTTTCAGGTTCGACACGTGGAATACTGGATGCACTTTGTTAAGCTCGATTGGAAGTTGGAGTTTGTAGGCCACTGGACCAACTCTCGAAATGATTTCGTAGGGTCCAATGTACCTGGGATTTAGCTTTCCACGCTTCCCAAAGCGTATCACGCCTTTCCAGGGTGAGACCTTCAGTAGCACACGGTCGCCAATCTGGAATTCCAAGGGTTTACGTCTCCTGTCGGCATAGCTCTTTTGTCTATCCCTTGAGGACTTCAGTCGTTCTCGTATTTGCACGATCTTTTCGGTAGTTTCTCTGATGATCTCTGGACCAGTAAGGGTGCTTTTAGTGACTAGACCTTTTGCCAATTGGGTGTCGCCCACTTCTGTCCAGCACAGGGGTGATCTGCACTTACGGCCGTAAAGGGCTTCGAACGGAGCGGTCTTGATGCTAGTATGATAACTATTGTTATAAGAGAACTCGACCAAAGGCAAGTGAATATCCCATGCCTTGCCAAAGTCGATTACACATGCTCGCAACATGTCTTCCAAGGTTTGGATCGTCCTCTCACTCTGTCCGTCAGTTTGAGGGTGGTATGCTGTACTCATGTCCAACCTTGTTCCCATGGATTTTTGTAGTGATTGCCAAAATCTGGAAGTGAACCTGCTGTCTCTATCTGAGATGATGGACATTGGTACTCCATGAAGTCGTACGATCTCCCGGATGTAGGTTCTTGATAGTTTTTCCATCCTATCGGTTTCCTTGATAGGTAAGAAATGGGCTGACTTGGTTAATCTGTCGACGATTACCCAAATAGTATCTTGGCCACTCTGAGTTTTGGGCAGTTTGGTTATGAAGTCCATGGAAATCTGCTCCCATTTCCACTCAGGTATTTCAGGTTGTTGGAGTAGGCCTGAGGGTTTTTGGTGTTCTATTTTTATTTTGGCGCAAGTTAAACACTTGCCCACGTACGTAGCGATCTCCGCTTTCATGTTTGGCCACCAGTAGAGTTGCTTGAGATCTAGATACATCTTGTCTGACCCTGGGTGTACGGAGTATGGGGTCCTGTGTGCCTCGCTCATAACTACCTCTCTGAATCCCCCAAACTTTGGTGTCCAGATCCGGTTCATGAGGTAGCGTGCTCCGTCACTCTTGATTTCTAAGTTCTTGTCCATTCCCCTAAGGGCCTCACCTGCCACGTTTTCGGGTTTCAAGGCCTCTAATTGAGCTTCCTTGACTTGCGTTGATAGGTGCGAATGGATCGACATAGCTAATGACTTCACTCTCCGGCCTGAGTACTCCTTTCGACTAAGGGCATCGGCTACGACGTTTGCTTTTCCCGGATGATAGCGAATATCGCATTCGTAATCACTGAGTAGCTCGACCCATCGCCGTTGTCTCATGTTGAGCTCCTTCTGATCGAAAATGTGTTGTAAGCTCTTGTGGTCGGTAAAGATAGTGCTCTTCGTTCCATACAAGTAATGTCTCCAGATCTTCAGGGCAAACACTACTGCTCCTAGCTCAAGATCGTGGGTCGTGTAGTTAACCTCATGTGTTTTCAACTGTCTCGAGGCGTAGGCGATGACCTTACCTCGCTGCATCAGAACACATCCGAGTCCTTGGTTTGATGCATCGCAATAAACTACGAAGTCTTCTATTCCTTCGGGAAGGGATAGTATTGGTGCGGTGCACAAGGCTCGTTTGAGCGTTTGGAACGCTCTTTCTTGTTTCTCTTCCCAGTCAAAGGCCACACCTTTCTGGGTTAGGGTTGTAAGAGGCTTCGCTATTCGTGAGAAGTTCTGAATGAACCTGCGGTAGTAGCCAGCGAGACCTAGAAATTGGCGAATTTCTGTAGGAGTCTTCGGTGCTGACCAGTTCTCAATGGCCTTAATTTTGGATGGGTCCACGTGGATTCCCTCTTCGCTTACCACGTGTCCTAAGAATTCGACTCTTCGGATCCAAAATTCACATTTCGAGAACTTCGCATAAAGTTTCTCTTTTCGTAATATCCCTAGAACTTGTCGCAGATGATCGCCATGCTCTTTCTTACTTCGGGAGTAGATCAGGATGTCGTCAATGAAAACGATGACGAACTGATCCAAGTAAGGTCGGCATACTCTATTCATCAGATCCATGAAGACTGCGGGCGCATTGGTCAATCCGAATGGCATCACCACGAACTCGTAATGTCCGTAACGAGTTCGGAAGGCGGTCTTCGGCACATCCTCCTCTAGCACTCGTAACTGGTGATACCCGGACCTCAGATCAATCTTAGAAAAATAGTTCGCCCCTTGCAGTTGGTCGAATAGATCATCTATACGCGGTAGAGGATAACGATTCTTGACCGTCAGTTTGTTGAGTTCTCTGTAGTCGATGCACATTCTGAACGATCCATCTTTCTTTTTCACAAACAACACGGGTGCTCCCCATGGTGAGAAGCTCGGTCTGATGAATCCTTTTCCCAGTAGTTCATTCAGTTGACTGGATAGCTCCTGCATCTCTGCCGGGGCTAATCGATAGGGTGCTTTGGCTACTGGGGTAGCTCCGGGAATCAGATCGATTCTGAATTCGACTTGTCTTACGGGTGGTATCCCTGGAAGGTCCTCGGGAAATACATCGGGAAAATCGCATACGTCGGGCACATCCTTGATGTCCCGGACTTCGCGTTTCACGTCTACAACATGTGCAAGAAATGCGTGACACTCCTTTCGTAAGTGCTTCTGAGCTTGGATACTTGAGATGATTCTAAGAGTGGTACTAGGTTTGTCGCCCAAGACAAGGAAGGTTTCGCCGGTTGGCAGATTAAGGCGAACGGCCTTATCGTAACATAGAATGTCCGCACGATGTGAACTCAGCCAATCCATGCCAATGATGACATCGAAACTCTTAATCGAGACTGGCATGAGGTTGATTTGAAAGGGATTATCGTTTAGAGTTAGGGTGCAGTTTAAGTATATCTCTTTAGTGCCTTCAGTTTTCCCGTTGGCCATTTCTACTATGAACGGTTCACTTAATGATTGTGGTATTGGTTTTAGCATGCTTTTAAAGTCGTGACTCACAAAGCTCCTTTCTGCTCCACTATCAAACAAAATGCTTGCATACGAGTTATCGAGAAGAAACGTACCCGTAACAACAGTAGGGTCCGCAATGGCTTCATCTTGTCCCATTGCGAAAACTCGGCCTCTTCCGCCGGTATTCCTGTTGTTTGCCTTCGGGCAGTCCTTGCGGTAGTGCCCTGTGCTCCCGCACTCAAAGCAAGCGCGGCTTACTCCGGTATTAGCAGTGGGGGCGGATTGTTGGGTTGGCTCCTTGCAATAGCGGGCTGTATGACCCTTCTTATTGCACCTGGTGCATTGAAGGCCATGACAGAGACCGTGATGGTGGAAGTTGCACTGGTTACATTTCGGTAGCTTTCCATTGTATGAACTTGTGGGGGCAGAGTTGGTAGGTACAGTAATAGCGTGGGTCGCTATCACTTGTTGTTTCTTGGGGTTCTCCTGGAGGATTTGTCCCCTCCTCTTGTTCCAAGGCCTACTCTGTCCCTGAGCCTCCCTAGGTGGATTTGCGGCTGTTGTGATGGTACTCTGTTTCGCTCCGTGATCGATGAGTCGTTGCGCCAGGCGTTTAGCGCTGTTGTAGGTGATAGGGTTGGAGGCTAGGACATGCCCTTGAATCTGGGGTGACAACCCCCAAATGTACCTTTCGACCTTCTTTGATTCTGGGTTGACCATGGTAGGGCACAAAGCAGCGAGATCGTTGAACCTAGCTGTGTAAGTGACTAGGTCAGACCCGACCATTTTCAAATTCCAGAGTTCCTGCTCAAGCTTTTGCACTTCACCCCTTGGGCAGTATTCTTCCAGTAGTAGTACCTTCAGTTCTTCCCAACTCATGGCGTTAGCGACAGTGAGCGTCACTGAGTTCACATGGCTTTTCCACCAAGTGAGGGCTCGATCTATGAAGGTGCAAGCAGCGAACTTAACCTTGCTTGTTTCTTGGCACGAGCAGATCTCGAAGACCGTTTCGGTCTTTTCGAACCATTGCATTAGTGCAATGACTCCTCCTGTTCCATTAAAAGTTTTTGGTTTAGCGTTAGAGAACTCCTTGTAGGTACATTCTCTTCCTTGGCCATGACCAGTGCCATGATTTGGATGATTCGTGCTGCTTCCCGCCCCTCCATTCCCTTGGGAGTTTATTTGCGAGAGGGCTGCGGTTACCGCTGCTGTGATAGCAGCCTGAACCATGGCCGGATCATAAGCTGGTGGTGGAGGTGGTGCCGTGCCCGGCCTGGGCCTTAAGTTTGGACGAGGAGGCATCTTGCTGCCAAAAGAAAAATATGGAAGAAAATTATAAGTTTTGGCAGTTCAAAGTTGAATGATATTGAATGAACTTCTAACAGTTCTAGGAAGTTGAGTTTAATTGACACAATATTTTAAGCTTGAAGGTAAAGTTTGAATAGATGCACCAATGAATCGAACTATTTGCGCAAGATTAACAACGGTAAGAAAAGCGGTATACCCTTATATATTAAACATATAGTTGTGTTACAGCGGGGTCTAGACAAAATTCCTTGGCCTCTCTAAAGGCCTCCGGTTACGGAAAAATTTTAAAGAAAGTAATACTTTTATCCGAAGTCCTAGTTTATAACAAAATTTGAGAGTTGGGCAAGTACTACTTGCGGTGCGCCTTGCGTTTAGAGCTCGACTCTGTGTCGGACTGCTTCGACTCCATGAGGCGTCTGTCAAACGCAGCCTGTTGTTCTCTTAATTCTGCGAAGGCCGCGTTTGCTTGTGCTTGAAACGCTTCGGCGCGAATGTGGATGTCGTTCTGCATCAACTCTAGGCGGTTGATATCGGCCGTGTGAATTTGCACATCCACATTGATCTCTCGGATTCGGTTGGCTTGCACTCCAGATTGATAGCACTGGTTGGCGAGTTTGCCAACCATGACCGGAAGTGCGCGATCGGCTGATCCCCCGCCTCTCACGTCATAGAAGTCTCGGCACATGCCATAAGGAGGGCGTAAGCTTTGTTGTTGGCTCCAATGATGGAGGTGACTTCCCCACACTGGAGTGGGTCCTTGGAAATTTCTCACGTGGACAGGAGGTTGTAGAACTGGTGGATTTATAATTTCTGGCTCCGAATCCGTACCAGAGTCGTCCCCTGCCTCCACATTTATAGGCTCTTCGTCTTCTTCAGAATCTGCTTCGATCCATCCACCATTACCTTGGTTGGGGTAGTAGGGGTCATTGGGGTGATGGAATCCCGCCATTTAGACTGTACGAGAATAGGGTTAAAAGTTTACTATAAGTTAGAGCACGTGAAACTTACTCTCGAGTTTAATGGTTGACGGCACCCGAATACACCCTCAATATTCTTTATGCTTTTGGAAATTTTAAAAATTTGTTGTCCATTACAGACACTCCTTGGCATATGTTTAGTCGGCTCTTGGACAAATATAGTTGATCAGGCTATATCCTTCCCAGTTCCGATTACATGTCCCAAGGCATACCTGCACTGCACAACTGATATATAATACTTCAACGTTGTTTTAATTATGATACTGACCATGTTGTTGATGTGCAATGAATGCATGCCTACTTTACAAAAACTAAATAAAAATTTTATTTTTAAAAGTACGAATCTTACTCAGAGTGTTTTTACCCAGTTGAGTTTATAGTTGTATAACAAAAAGAAATGGTTTTGATATACTTAATTCCCTATAAACAATGCTCTGATACCAATCTGTCACACCCCCAAACCAGAACGGCGGAATCGTTCGGGGGCGGAGGACGTCATATTCAGTATCATAACAGTTCATAGAAAGGAAAGTACACACCACCATAATATAAATATGTTTGAAAAGTTTACATGATTGCAGGTGTTACATGTTTGCAAAAGAAATCAAATATAAAATGGCGATCCAAAATATGTTACTAACGCCAGTGCGTTAGTCTTCAGAAGTAGTTGCTACCTGACTAGCGGTTTCCTGTGAATACAAGTTATTTCAAAGAAAAAGTGTCAACATTTAAGTTGGTGAGTTCATAAGTAGTGTTTTGAGAAGATGTATGCCATTCGAAAGTGTTTGCATGTTTTCCAGAAAAAAAACCCTTATTTTCCCTATAAAAGTATGAGATGCATATGGATGTTCATGATGTAAATTGCAACTATTTGTACCGAGAAAATCCCTTATTTTCCTATTAGTTGTTTGTTTTGTATACAGGAAAAACCCTTATTTTCCTGACATAACTGGCAGTCTTGAAGACCGAAAATTGCAAGCAAGCGACGTGCTTGTAAGTCGTGTCATAGTTTTACATAGTAAAGCTATACGAAAATCACCCTTATTAAATGAAGAGTAGTTTTAATGACTACTTGTTCATAAAAGCATAATACCATAATAATTGTATATCCGATGAGTTTTATAACCATACTAAACATAATATGCCTGTAGCGACGTTCTTCAGGCGTCGTAGCGTTATGACAACTGTCACCCCAAAAGACGGACTGTAGCTAACAGTCAGGGCGCGGGATCATGACTTCCCGTATAGATCTATACACATTTGACACGTTCTCCGAACGGGAGACTCTGGTTATAGACAGGACTTGTAGCATTATTTTCTAATAAAGAAAGTAACGTTTGAAGATATACACGACTCATGGATTCTCAACTAAGTCCGTAATAAGGTAGTAGTTTGTATGCAAAGTTTAACCTCTTTCACAATGTTTGACAAAGCATAATCATAAGTTCTTTGAATGCATGAAATGACTTAGTAAAGAATGTTACCCTTGATATGATGTGTTTGTATGTAAACGTATAAATAAAACATATTTCTATTCATAAACATATTATATCCCAAAGAGGGTAAAGCTGTGTTGTGAGGGGTTTTGTATCATAATAACTTCACAAGATAGTTAAAACAACAGTATGAAAAGTATATCAAAAGGTTAATGTTTCACACGAATTTAGTCATGTGTTAACTTGTATTCCTCCCCAAAAAGAGTATAAAACATTTAAAATGTATTTAAAGAGTGTTCAAAGGGGATATGAACTCACTTGATAGTTTGAAGATTGTGAGGTGGAAAACCGAGCAGAGTTTCGTCTCGGGAAACTGATTTTTCTTGGGATTCTCGGGAATCTCGGGAGTAGAATCGGCCTTCGGGACTTGAGCCAAAAAGACCAGAGCTTCGGGTTTGAACGGACACGGAAAACGAGGAAATGCTGAGAGAGAGAGAAGAGAAATGAACCCTTTCTTTGGAAACCCTCGCATTCTATTTATAGGAAGGCAGGTCTGCCTCGGTACGCGGGGCGTACGCTCGTACGCGCTGCGTACGCGTACGTCATGCATGACCGAAGCCTCGACTGCCTCGGTTCGGATGGGACGGGTTCTTGGGTTCTCGGGTCGGATGGGACGGGTTGCTGGGGAGGAGGGTCGGATGGGACGTCGGGTCGGACGGGTCGGACGGGTCGGCTTCCTCGGATATGGCGACGTGGACGATCCGAGGCCAATCCTCTCGGTTACGCGGGGCGTACAGGAGTACGCAGCGTGTACTTCGGAGAAGGACGCTGACTCCTCTTCGGATAATATCCGAATTTTGAATTAAATAAATAATTAATTTATTTAATAAACTTCAAAAATCCATATCTTCTTCATACGAACTCCGTTTTCGATGGTCTTTATATCCACGCGTAGGTGAGACTACGATCTACAACTTTCGTTTAGACTCCGTTGGCAAATTCCAAAATTATTTTTATTATTTATTTTATAACTAATCGTTTTTAAGGAATTTCTTTGAAAAATCATAACTTCCTCATGCGAAGTCAGATTTGGACGTTCTTTTTGTGTACGCTCACGGTTTAATGTTATCTATGACTTTCATTTAGATACCTAAGGCTAAATGTTATCGTATTGAAACTTTGCGTTTTTCGTTTGATCGGTGTTGTCGGTTTTGACAGAAATCTTAGAATGGTCATAGCTTCTTCGCCATAACCCAGATTTTAGTGTTTCTTTATTTATTTGGAACCTTTAAGACGATATCTACTACATAGCGTACTCCAAATCAGAGCTTTTGAACAATTCATTTATCGATGATATTCCCATTACATTCAAAAGGGGTTACAAGACTCGGTTTATAATGCCCGGGATAACGGGTTGTTACATCATCCCCCCGTTAAACGGGATTTCGTCCCGAAATTTAATACAAGGTAAGAGTTTTAGGGGCTGAGGAAGAGATGCGGATACTTCTGTAGCATTTGGTCTTCCCGTTCCCATGTGAATTCGGGTCCTCTCTTAGCATTCCATCGAACTTTTACTATTGAAATGCGACTCTGCTTGGTCCTTTTAACTTCCCTATCCATGATCTCGACGGGTTCTTCCACAAAGTTGAGATTTTCGTTTAACGCGATTTCATCGAGTGGAATTACAAGTGTTTCGTCGGACAAACACTTTTTCAGGTTCGACACGTGGAATACTGGATGCACTTTGTTAAGCTCGATTGGAAGTTGGAGTTTGTAGGCAATATGGTTGAAGAACTTCATCGGTGATCTTGGAGTTGTACCTGCCATAAAGGAGCCCATAGAGATTTTCTGTGATAATGAAGGAGCGGTTGCCTTGACCAAGGAACCGAGGGATCATGGTAGATCTCGACATATCGACAGAAAATATCACTTTATTAGACATCGTGTAGAAGAAGGATAACTCGTAGTGAAGAGGATATCATCAGAAGATAACCCAACAGATCCGCTTACGAAGGGATTGAGTAGGGTTAAGCACTTGCAGCATGCTAGGAGTATTGGGCTGAAGGATGATATTAGTATAGATTAGATAGTAGTAGAAACGTGTAATAGATAAATGTAATTAACATTTGATGATTAAATAAAGGAGTATTATTTATGAGTAACGTTACTATCTTATGTTAATTGTTTAGCTATTGTTTCACTTTGCATGTTTTGACTTCCAGAATAATTGAGTTTTGTAACACCCAGATTTCCAGAAAATAAAATTTTCATTTAATTAATCAATTTAATATAAAATAACACTTGTTTAAAATCTTATTCACATTCAAATTACAAAACGTAGTTTCATTTTCGTTATAAAAGAAGACCAGGATCCTCCAAAACACAATTCTTTCTTCGGTGTGTACAATCGAACCGTTGCCATTCCGCGTTACTGTAAGAACCTGAAACAACGTAACATAAACAACGTAAGCACGAAGCTTAGTGAGTTCCCCAATATACCTTACGCACATACGCCTTCCGGCCCGGATCTTTCGATCCACATAATTTCTCCTTCCGGCCCGGATCTTTCGATCCACATAACTTTGCCTTCCGGCCCGGATCTTTCGATCCACATAACATCGCCTTCCGGCCCGGATCTTTCGATCCACATAACATTGCCTTCCGGCCCGGACCTTTCGGTCCACAAGATAATCGCCTTCCGGCCCGTACACATATATAACACATAATACAAATACTCTAACACATAAAGCACATATATCACATATCATACCTGACCTTTCTGTCACATAATACCTTGCCTTCCGGCCCATATATAAACATGTATATCACACGTAGCAGCTAACTTTCCATTCATAGCATATAAACAGAACACACAACATACTTGACCTTCCGGTCACACAATCAAACCATCATAAATCATACCTGACCTTTCTGTCACATAATACCTTGCCTTCCGGCCCATATATAAGCATGTATATCACGCGTAGCAGCTAACTTTCCATTTATAGCATATAACATAACACATAGCATACTTGACCTTCCGGTCACACAATCAAACCCTTCCGGGTGAGGTATAGTGAGAAGACTCACCTCACGGACACTGGAAGATAGCAACTCCTAAAATCCCTAGCACTTGATCCTCCGAGCTACAAGCTCCCTGTAACATCATATATCCCTTATTTAATACTTCTATCTTCCACGTTAACTGACCCTAAGAATCACACCAGTCAACTCTGGTCAACAGTCCAATGTCAGCTCGACTGGACTCGGCGAGTTCCATGGCGACTCGGCGAGTCTAGTCGTCCTTCAATCCTCTGAGATTCCCCTTCTACTCGTCGAGTATCCTCTTTGACTCGACGAGTCACTCCTGGAAGAATCGCGGGGCCACCCCGACTCCACTCGCCGAGTCTGAAGAACAACTCGGCGAGTCCCAGTGAATCTTCAAGCTACTCGCCGAGTCTGATCATCCGACTCGGCGAGTCCACGCCATGCAGTCGATCCAACTGCTTCCTGAGATACGTTTATTCCCGAAAAACACACCAATGGGACTTCTGGACCTCTAATCATTCTATTACTAGGGTATAAACTTTTGTATAACAACATAATAATCCATCAAATCACCAAATGGGTTTCATAAACCCTAATTCCATAACACATCAACATAGCAGAGGATAATTCGAAATATTACCTGAATAACACCCTCTCTGTGTCTCCAAACCTCAGAACTCGATCCCCATGCTCTTCCTTTGATCACCACCTAGCCTCTCCTTGCCTAACAACCTCTTTAAGCTTCCACTAGCCTTCACCCTTGCTCCAGATGCCCACAGCCGTTTAGGTTATCTTCAATCGGCCAAAAGACGAGACATGACGGCCCTAAAGACATTATATACGATCCAGAATCGAAACGGCTAGGGTTTCTGCTGAACAGCGTCGACTCGCCGAGTCCATACCTGGACTCGTCGAGTCCAGTCGCGAACCCACGATCAAATCTGCGACCCTACTCGGCGAGTCTGGCTCCAACTCGCCGAGTCTCCCCTTTAAAACACCCCCAAAATGCAATTTAGCAATACTTGAGATTTTGGGCTGTTACAAGTTTATTGAGAATAATCAAATTATTCAAACAGTCCACGATCGTTCATATGTTGGAAGTAGGTATGAATGAAGATTGTCATGAATTGGTGTGTAGATTGTCTAAATGGTATTAGACATAGCAAAGGTTTGCTGCAACGTTCATGAGTGCTTATGAACTAGTTTTGAGCATTGGAACAAACCCGCGCTTGCTGGAATCACCTTATGGAATGTGATAAAAAGGGTGATCGCAAGACGATAATATCATATGGTCTTAAAACCTAGATATATGGTTTGTTATTTGTTAATTGGTTGTACATTGATAATGCGAAACCGCATCAGTAACTTGATGTTATAAAACACATTGTTGTGTATAGTTGATTAATGAATAAGTAAATGCATTTAAGTTGAAGTTTATCTGTTACTTTTATCCTAAAAGGGTAAAAGCGATATCTCGGCCGCTCGATGATTTGATTTGACTTATGTGTCGGGCCCGGTCAGAACTGAATTGATGTGTTCGATTAAGTTCTATGTCAAATGAATCGGAGATCGAGAAACCAAATGCTAGACAAATTGTTCCATAGAATTGTCAGCATGATATCTGAACAGAGGACTGTACGATCCCTTATCTAAAAGACAAGATTGATTAGTTCAGAGTTTGATAGCGTCTTTGAGAGCTACGATTGCTAATCAGATTATACTTGTATATAGTTACTAGACTTATCCAAGTGGGAGACTATTGGAATAGTGTCTAAGGCTGCAACTATATTAGGCAAGTATTTGACCCGATTGTGCATGGTCCTTTTGGGTTGCCTTCACCATAGCAACTTGACAGGATGATTTATTATGAGAGAAGAAATATTATTAATATATTATGAGAATAATATAAGGAATAATAATATTATTATTTGATTAATATAAGTCATAAATTAATTAGGAATTAATTTGGTGACTTAAAGAGATTAATTGAATAAAGGGGCATAAACTGTCAATTGATTGATATTTATACTTTGGGCTATAAATCCCTTATGGATAATGGTGGACGATTTCTAGGGCTTTGGATAGGCTTAGATTTCGTCCAAGGCTTATCAATTAGGGTATTGGATTGCTTAGGGCCTAAGTTATCCAATTAGGGTTTAAGGGTGAAACCCTAGGAGCCTCATTAGCATAAATAGACCCTAGGGGTCAAGGGAAATCGGCACTTGTGCTTTAGAAAGAAACCCTGGCCGATTTTCACTTCCCTCTCCTCTCTCTCAAATCATCCTCTTGCTAGTTGGTGTTTGTAAGCCATTAGAGGAGTGACAATTGTGACTCTAAAGCTCCAAAAACAAGAAGATCAAGCAAGTGATTCAAGGTAAACTTCTAATTCTAATTTCATGTTGTTATTATAGTTTATTAGCCATTAGAAGTCTTGGATTGAATGCATGTTCAATTAGAGAAACCTAGATCCAAGCATTAGGGTTTGCATGTGCACATAGGAATGTTCATATGGATAAAAACCATCATATACTCATCAGGCCCCGCCCGATATACATATTGTAACACCTTAAGTTTTAGACCAATTTTTTTCATTTTTAATTTACCAAAATTAAGGTTTCACAAGCCAAGTTATGAAATACATAATTATCCAAAACAACCATTATCACAAAACATCAGAGTTCTCAAGTTTTCCCAATAGTAAATCTCCCAGCGAGTGTGTACAATCAAGCCTTTGCCTTCTTGCGGCCCTCAGAAGTACCTGCCACATATAAATCAACAACTGTAAGCACGAAGCTTAGTGAGTTCCCCAAAATACCACATACAAAACAACATAATAAACAACTATGGGTTATCAACAACCCTGGGGACTATCAACAGTCCTAGTGGGCTAACAACACGTCCTATGGGTTGTTAGCAACTTCGGAGACTATCTGCAGTCTCAATCACATATAAACATCATAACATAATAATAACAGCTAGACCTAACTGGTCATCACAGATATAACTATTCTACCACACAAGTGAGAATAAGTGAGGAGACTCACCTGATACTGACGACAAGTAAACCTCACATCCAAACTGTCGGAGCCAGACTCCGCCTAATCAACGGAATAATTAACCCTAATTAATAATTAAGTTTCAAAAGTCAACTCGCAAGTCCAAATCTTATAACTAAGTCCTCTAAGGGAAAAAAGACTATTTTTCCCTTCCCATTGTCCAAAACCCCAAATTTTGACCAAAGGTCAAAATTTAACTACCTAACGCGTACGCTGGGCGTACCTCTTCTTACGCGGGGAATACAACTCAAACAACATATGTTTGAGGTCGGAACCGGCTACGCGGGGTGTATCCAGAAGTATGCATGGCGTATTCCGTCTATCTCAACTTGTCAACTTTGTGTCTTAATCCATTAAAACATCTAACCCCAACTTAATATCTGACCATCCTAAGGTGTCTTATTCCATAAAGTCATCGACTTTAAGCCTTTGCATGGCTAGAAAAGTCCCAATGCAACAAAATTTAACTTCTAACACATTTAAGCTACTTTGCTCATGCATGAGCCAAAGGCATTGATTAAGCAATCACTTTTATGAATCTATAAGTCCTATAATGCATGAAAGGACAACTACAAGCCCATGGAGTGCTCCAAACTCATAAAGGTCCAATCTTGGGGACAAAAGTTCATAAAACTTCAACCATGTAGATTTAATGGAAAACTTATCTAGGTATAAACTTTATACTTGAAAATAATGCACCAAGAGGAAAAGGTTCCTGGATCTATAATCATGCTAGCACCCACTCCTTCTTCTCCATTCTCCTTCTTTAACTAGATGTACCAAAAACACCCAATAAGCTCACAAGACTCACACAAGCAACTTAA
This sequence comes from Lactuca serriola, assembly GCF_051521515.1. Taxonomy (NCBI): domain Eukaryota; kingdom Viridiplantae; phylum Streptophyta; class Magnoliopsida; order Asterales; family Asteraceae; genus Lactuca; species Lactuca serriola. Next base: position 365,907,409 of record NC_136411.1, on the reverse strand, counting down.
ACTTGGAATTAGGGTTTAGGGAGAGAATGGTGGCTGATAAGGATGATCAAATGGGGACATAATGTTGTCTAAATAAGGAGAAACCATTAAGATTAGGGTTTGGAGTCTGGGCTAGTACGCCTGACGTACCTTACGTACGCCCCGTGTACTAGCGGATCACATGCGATTCTGTAACGACCAAAAATTTCAACCAAATTTAAAACATTTTCTTTCATTCAAAAACCATTAAGTTCATACATTTCGTTTTCAAAATAGTTTAAACATCAGAGCATCCGCAGAACCATATCACATAAATCATAAAACATGAGGAGCGGTACGATCACGCCTTCGCCTTGTCACGATCTCCTGAAGTACCTGAAACATAACACTACAACTGTAAGCCCGAAAGCTTAGTGAGTCACCCCCAAAATACCAACCACACATAACATACTCATATCATATCACAAATAGAACAACCGTTCACATCAGGTCTGTTGTGTGACTGGTCCGCCCGCACCGGGCCTTCAGTCCACCTGGTCCACCCTCCGAGTCTAGCCATATACATCGAGTCTACAGTGTGATTGGTCCGCCTGCACCGGGCCTTCAATCCACCTGGTCCACTCTCTGAGTCTACAGTATGACTGGTCCGCCCACTCTGGGCCTTCTGTCGGCCTGGTCCACTCTCCGAGCCTCAGCACGTCTGGTCCGCCCTCTTGGGGCCTTCAGCCTATCCGGACCGCTCGCTGGGCCTTCGAAATATCCGTTCCGCCCTGGGTATGTTGGCCTACAGCACTAAGCAGGACCCGCCTCAACCGAACCCCCGTCAAACAACCATGAGCACATAAAACAATCAATCACATAACAAATCTCTAACCAGACAAGCAGTCTAACAAATCACATAGCATATCAACATCCTAACCAGGATTCCGACCTAACCGGTCACTAGCATAACATTACCCTATATCTCGGGTACCGACCTTAACCAGGTCACTAACATAACACCATCCTAAATACCAGGATGCAGATATAGCAAAACAATAACGTAACAAACAATACTCGGATTTCCATCCGATAAAGGGCCGTCCTTGGTGCTGTAGACCCTGTCGATATAGTGAGGATAACTCACCTTGCAACTGTCGAAATCCTGCAAATCTCCGACCGCTGACTCCCCGGGACTCCCAACTCAAAAGGGCTCCAAAAGATGTGTTATTCCAGATCTATAAGCTCCAACTTCCCAAGTCCTTCTTTGACAACTTCCTCTTTTCCTCTTCCAAGCTTAAACCACCAAAATGAGCTTCCCAAGGTCAAGATCTCACAAAATGGAAGGATGAGGCATTCTAGGGTTTCTCTGAGGTTAGGGAGGCTGATAATGAGGCTAGGGTTTGAGCCATTATGTTCTTTATATAGTGGCTCACCCTCAAATTAGGGTTTAAGGACTCTGAGCATATGCTGGGCGTACGCATCCTTGCACCCGCGACCAACACATGTCCCAATTGCATGCATGGCCTACTTCGACAACTTTGTCCATTAAGGGCCATAAATGTCACTTTCTTTAAAATGTCATAACTCCTTCATTCTAAGTCCGGTTCCGACGAACTTTATATCCACGAAAAGGTGGTGAGAAGCCCTATGCTTCTAACGACACACCCCGGTCCGAAACCTTCTCGAATGAAACCCCTTGCCCACAAAAGACCGAAATGCCCTTTCTCTTGATCTCAGAAATTCATAAATGAGTACTTTTAGAACAAGGTGTTACAAATTCCAAGTTGCATGAATACGCTGCGCGTACTCTTAAGTACGCCCTGCTTATGACAAAAAATGCAAGCCTTTTTCCTCAAGGACCACTTATGCAAATTTTGATAAAAATAAAAGCATTTAAAAATACATGATATTAGGATGTTACAATTCTCCCCCACTAGAATCAGACTTTGGCCTCAAAGTCATCCTTAGGAAACAACTCAGGATATTGCTCACGCATCTCAGACTCGTGTTCCCATGTCGACTCTGAGCCTCTCCGATGTTGCCACTGAACTTTGACCAAGTTCACTACCTTGTTCCTCAAGGTCTTCTATTTCCGATCCATAATTGTCATAGGCTTCTCAATGTAGTTCAGACGATCATCAATTTGGATGTCCTCCAAAGGGGCCACAACTGTCTCATCACCTATACACTTCCTCGGCTGGGAAACATGGAAGGTATCATGAATCTGACTCAACGCCTCCGGTAGCTCCAATCGGTAAGCCACCTTCCCACACGGGTCAAAACTCGAAAAGAGCCAATGAATCTGGTGCCCAGCTTTCCCTACTTCCTGAAGCAGATAACCCCCTTCCAGGGTGACACATTCAGAAGCACTAAATCCCCCACCTGAAACTCTAGCTCCGAGCATCGCCGATCCGCATAACTCTTCTGGCGGCTCTAAGTTGTCAGCTATCTCTGTCTAACCTGCTGTATAAGCTCAGTCATCTTGAGCACTACCTTCGTGCTCCCCATGACTCTCTGTCCAAACTCGCCCCAATAAATAGGAGTCCGACATCTCCTTCCATATAGAAGATCGAAGGGGGGCATACCGATATTGGCATGATGGTTGTTGTTATAAGAAAACTTAGCTAACGAAATATAGGAGTCTCAACTCCCACCAAAATCAATGACACAAGCACCCAACATATCCTCGAGCATCTGAATAGTCTGCTCACTCTGCCCGTCTGTCTGTGGATGGTACACAATACTGAAATATAGTTGGGTCTCTAACTCATCATGAAATCTATTCTAGAACCTGGGAGTAAAATGCACATCCCGATCCGACACAATAGAAGTTGGAACCCCATGCCAAGCCACCACCACTCGAACATAAATCTCAGCCAACTTCTCTGCAGAAGAGCTTTCACTAATGGCTAAGAAGTGAGCACTCTTTGTCAAACGATCCACTATCACCTAGATAGTGTCAACACCCCTCATAGTCCTAAGCAACTTTGTAATAAAATCCATGGTGATTTGCTCCCACTTCCATAGGGGAACCTCTAGAGGCTGTAACTTTCCATGAGGGAACTGGTGCTCGGCCTTGACCTTCTAACAGGTCAAACATCGCTCTACAAACCACGTCACATCTCTCTTCATACATGGCCACCAATAATTATGCTTTAGGTTGAGATACATCTTGGTAGCTCCTGGATAAATGGAAAATATCGACTTGTGGCCCTCCTCCATCAGAACCTGTCGAGCCCCACCCGCATATGGTACCCATACCCTCCCATGAATTGTCAAAAGCCCTCGGCTGTTAATATCAAAAGATGAAATCTGGCCGATCACCCGCTCACTTATATGCTTTTCTTCTTTCATGGCCTCCAAATGTGCTTCTTTGATAATCTCTAAAACTGGAGTCATCACAATCATCCTCACGTACACATCTCGAATCGGGGCACTCACCGCCCTCCGGATCAGGCGTCAGCCACCATATTGGCCTTGCCCGGGTGATATAGAATCTCACAATCATAGTCTTTCACTACATCCAACCACCTTATTTGCCTCATATTCAGGTTAGGCTGATCCATAAGATATCCCAGGCTCTTATGGTCAGTTTAGATGGTACACCGAACACCATAGAGATAGTGACACTAAATCTTGAGGGAGAAAACCAACACCCCAACTCCAAATCATGTGTGGGATACTTCGCTTTGTGAGGCTTCAACTGCCTTGAAGTGCATGCTATCACATGCCCCCTATGCATCATAACAACACCCAACCCTAAAATGGATGCATCACATTAGACTAAAAAGTCCTCAACTCCCTCAGGGAGGGCAAGTACCGGCGCCTCACACAAGCTCTGGCGAAGAGTCTCAAATGATGCATGCTGCTCAGGCCCCAACTAAAGACTACACCATTCCTTGTCAACATGGTAATATGGACAGTAATCTTCGATAAGTCTCTAATGAATCTCCGATAATATCACGCCAATCTAAGGAAGCTCCAAATCTCATATGGAGATCTCAACACTTCCCACTGCATCACCGCCTTTATCTTGACCGGGTCGACCAAAATACCATTATGATTGATGAGGTGTCCCAAAAACTGAACCTCAGGCAACCAGAAGTCACACTTGGAGAATTTGGTGTAGATCCTCTCCATCCTTAAAACTCCAAGAACCTCATGTAAATGTTCCTCGTGCCACTCTCTGGTCTTCGAATAGACTAAAATGTCATCGATGAAGATGATCACTGATCGATCCAACATAGGCCTGCACACCTGGTTTATGAGATCCATGAATGCCACCAGTGCATTGGTGAGCCCAAAAGGCATCACCACAAAATCGTAATGACCATAACGAGTTCAGAAGGTCGTCTTCTACTTATCCTCCTCTCGCACCCTCATTTGATGATAGCCGGACCTCAAATCGATCTTGGAAAACCAAGATGCCCCCTAAAGCTTTTTGAAAAGATCATCAATCCTCGACAATGGGTAATGGTTTTTCACCGTCAACTTGTTCAACTCCAGGTAATCAATGCACATCCGACATGAACCATCCTTCTTTCTGATAAAAAGGATTGGTGCCCCCAAGGAGAACTGCTTGGCCATTAAACCTTTTTCCTAACAGCTCCTGCAAATGAGAGGATAACTGCTGCATCTCAGAAGGTGCAAGACGGTACGGTGCCTTGGCGATCGGCGGCGCACCTGAAATCAGATCTATTCGAAAATCCACTTGCCTCGCAAGAGGCACACCCAGTAACTCCTCGGGAAAAACATCAAGAAAATCATATACCACTAGAACATCAGAAATATAGGTTGATCCCTTCTCCTCAACCCGGGAATCCACTACATATGCCAGATAACCCATACACCCATGCTACAAACTTTGTCTTGCTCTGGCGGCAGAACATAAGGCTAATCCCGACCTAGTACCCTCGCCGTAGATGGTCAGAACTCCCCCTAGGGCTTCAAACCGTCACCAAATGACACTCACAGTCAATCAAAGCCGTGAACCGGCTCAACCAATCTATACCCATAATTACACAAACACCTCCCATCGCAATAGGGATAAGATCTATCGGATAACCAACACCGAAGATCTCCAATACACAACCCCGATAGATATTAGTAGTAAAGACTAGACACTCATCAGGTATCGATACTCTCAAGGGCATGCTCAAGACTTCTCGCATAATACTGAAACTGCGACAAAATGATGACGACACAAACGATCGACTCGCACCTGAGTCAAACAACACAAGCACATGCATATAATTCACAAGAAAAGTACATACACAACTGATAATATAAGCAACATAAATAAATCAACAGAAATATAAAGAACACGTACCAACCATGACGCCTGGAGTTGTACGAGCCTCCTCTGCTGTCAACTGAAATGATCTCCCTTGAGCCCTCGGTACCTCGACCTTCCCCTGCTGGCCATCATTGATACACAGGGTCACGAGGGCCAGAGTCTGAACCAACCTAGATGCAAACTGAGGACACTCCGCCCTCATCTGACCCATCTGGTTGCAATTGAAGCAAACCCAAAATCCATTGGGGAAATGGGTGTGATGGATCAAATATCTATCCCTCCCTAGCCAAATGCCCCTCCTTGCCACACAGGTAGCAAGCCGATCCTGATTGACAGGATCCCTCATGTCCCTTTCTGCACTTTCCGCAAGTGTGGCCCTTGTGGCCTCTAACTCTCTGATCAGCGGTCTTGGGACGCTTACTCGCCAACTGCAACTGTACTGGCCTCCTATCTCTCCCATAGGTCTCCCTCACTTCTCCAGCCTGGGTCTCCAACTCAATCTCTCTCATCCTAGCATTGGTCTATAGCTCATGCAATGTCCGATATGTGGTGTTCGCCACAAACTCACATATATTTCTCCTCAAAATACTCAAATACTGAATCACGTGGGCCTGCTCTATGGACACCTGCTCAGGGCAAAACAAGGCCCTCTCATGAAACATCCTGGTGATCTTAGTCACCGTGTCTGTCTTATGCTTGAGAGACAAGAAGTCTTGGGCCAAACTTTCCCGCTCAACCACAGGTACAAACTCATTCTTGCACATCTCAGTAAACCTCTCTCAAGTCACCGTAGTGTGCTCTGTAATAGTGTAATTAGATGTCACATACTTCCACCAATCCTTCTCCCCCAAACGAAGTAGGTTCAGTACGAAATGAACCCTCAGATTCTCCGAACAGGAGCAAGTATAAAAACATCCCTCAACGTAATAGATCCATACCATAATAGTAATCGGATCCTGGGTCCCATCAAACTCGGGTGGCTTCGTGCTGTTGAACTCTCGGTACCAAACGAATCACCCCCTGTGGTCTCACAGCAGCAACAACTGTACAACAACAACCTCAATGACAGCAACATAGCGCTCATCAAAAGTCTCAATCAGTGTGGTCTTGATAGACCCAAACATCTCTGGAATAGCCCATCTAATTGTTGCAGCCACCTCCGCGGCTATAATCATGTGGATCTCATCATCGCTGGCACTCGGCTTCTCGGGGTTGCTGGGGCCTAAACCTCGGGTAACCACCATACTGATACACACAAGAAAATCATTAGAAATCAGACTAAAGCCCATAACTGACACCCACACACTCTTATAAGCTCCTTAACTCCTTGAGGTTCCTCCTCGAGCTGCGTATGAATCCAGTGCTTCCAGTAGTATGGGCCCAATACTATCTTCTACACCAACCCGTATTTGTCTCAAGTCATCCCCTCCGGACCCTAAGTCATAAGGACTTTACTTCCTCAAATAAACTATTGACTCACCCTGCTGGTTCCCTAGAACCACGACTAAACATCTAGATACTAACTCTAGACTACTCTCCTACACTGCTCTGCCTCAAGAGATCTCCGATGTCATCGCCATTTGCTCCGTGTATGCCAATTGTACTTAATACGAGACTCAATAGACATTCGAATAAATGATCCAATCTCAAATCCACAACCAAGCAAGGAACAGGAAGAAAGGCTAAATCAGGCATTCTAAGGCTATAAAATTGTAACTATGTACAGTTATTTAGCTTACACTAAGCAAATAATAATGACAAATTCAATCTTATAAAAATGAACTCCTAGGCTAAGGCATCACAAACCAGGAAACATTACCACACCATTTCTACATGCTTCCTTAGCCTACCACTAACTAGCATGCAATTTTACTAGCTAATAATATATCTGCTCTGCACTACTCATAATATAGATTGGGGTATCTTGGAATCACCCAGAGGATCATCCAGATCCCTCAAACTAGGGCTCTGATACCAAATTGTAACACCTCAGATTTTAGACCATTTTTTTTCATTTTTATGTTAGCAAAATTAAGGTTTCACAAGCCAAGTAATCAAATACATAATTATCCAAAACAACCATTATCGCAAAATATTAGAGTTCACAAACTGTCCTAGTAGTAAATGTCCCAGCGAGTGTGTATAATGAGACCTTCACCTTCCCGTGGTCCTTAGAAGTACATGCTACATATAAATCAACAACTGTAAGCATGAAGCTTAGTGTGTAACATCCCAAAATTCAAAGCCAAAAATTTCATTTTTTAAATAAGTTATTACATAAATCCATCAGTATAAAAACATTCATAATAATGTCTCGTGTCAAACCAAAGTGTCAGTAATCAACATATTATCATAAAACCATATCAGAGTGTAATCCCAAGGATCTCATATGCGGAAAATATAGTGTGATGCGCTGCGATTGAGCCGACTCCTTTCCTTTGAAAACCAAGCGCCTGAAACCAAAACTACAAACCGTAAGCACGAAGCTTAGTGAGTTCCCCCATCATACCACATACAACATAATACCATCGGTATCTTTCAACCGGTAACTGCTATCGGTATCTTTCAACCGGTATCCGACATCGGTATATTTCAACCGGTATCCGCCATCGGTATCTTTCAACCAGTAACCGGGGACTATTTCACCCCTACCACCATCACATAATAATATATCATAAACATACTGTTCACATACTAATATCATAACATACTGATCACATACTAACATCATAACATATCGATCACATACTAACATCATAACATACCGATCACAACTAACATCATAACGTAAAGAAACAGATAAGCATTGCATGGGTTCTGTATACCCCTTCGGTATCTTTCAACCGGTAACTGCCATCGATATCTTTTAATTGGTAACTGCCATCGGTATCTTTCAACCGGTAATTGGGGACTATTTCACCCCTACCACTATCACATAATAACGTATCATGATCATACAGCTAGGCATGCATGGGTACTGCCTACCATTTTGGTATCTTTCAACCGGTAATTGGGGCTATAACACCCCTACTATTACTAACACCTGGCATCCTAGCATATAAGGCATATCTCATAAGCATATCACATAAGCATATCACATAAGCATACCAAGATAATTATCACAAAGACAATTATCTACCAACTACCCCTGTTGGTGGGCCGACATTGTGACCTTAGACCCACCCCTGCTGGAAGGTAACTCACCTCACCCTACTGACGTCCCGCAGACTCAATCCCACACTGCTGAAGTCCCGCAGACCCAGCCCCAGCTGCTGGATGACAGATTCCCGAACTTTCGACACCAAAATAACACCCAATTAATAATTGGGTCTTAACGCATAACCATAAATACATACTTGGATAATTACTACATTACCCCAAGGTTGGCTTTATTCAAGCCCAAGGCCCAATCCAAAGGCCCAAAAGTCAACTATGAGTCAAAGTCCCAACATATGGCCCAATTTTCCAAATTGGGCCCAAACCTTTATAAGGTCTTACCATAAGGCCCAACCAAAAGTCCAGTCCAACATTTGACCTTCTAATGGCCCAATATCACATAATCATAAAGGCCCAAACAATGGCCCATCCATGGCCCAATTTTCCAAATTGGGCCCAAACCCCTTACATGGGCCTTACCCTATGCCCATTAAATATTCTAGTCCATTTGCTTGACTTTGGATGGCCTATTAATGACGCAATCAGCAAGGCCCAACAATACACCCATGTGAAATTAGGGTTTCACATAAAATGACGATTAGGGTTAAGTGTTTCTCACTTAACCCATTAAGGACTTAATCCATTAAGGACTTAATCCATTAAGTCCATCATTCTTCTAAATAAATCATATGGTATGATTGGGCTTAATCACACAATTCCATTATTCCAATGGCCCACAAGTGGGTCTCAATAAGTCCAAGCCCATAAATCCAATATTAGGGTTTTCTAAACCCTAATTAGGGTTTCCAACCCCATTTTAGCCCAATAGGCCCAAAACCAAGTCCTTAAACCCATAAGGGTTTTCCTTAGGTCAATTTGGCTTATTACACCCATTAGTCACATGTTTGGGCTTTTGGGTCCATTAGGGCTTTATTGGGCCTATTAGGCCCACTAGAATATCATTGAGTCCATTAGAATTTGCATTGGGTCAATTTGAGTCCATTAGACCCATTAGGGCTTTCACTAAGCCCATTAAGGATTCTTTGGGCCCATATGAGCTTACAAGGCCCATTAGGGTTTCAAGCACCCTTCCCAAACGAATCAACTCACGAGGCAAACACACCGCCACCCGCCATGGCGGTCGGTGGCGGCAGCCACCACCCTATGGTGGTGGTTAGGGTTTCTTTCTCATTATTCCATTTCCAATTACATTTTACAAGGCTAAATCTGAAGATGACACACACACTTAACAAAATAAGCACACACATGGTGGCAGCCACCACCTTACGGTGGTGGTGGTGGCTATTCTTGGTATTCCAACATGACAAAACACACTCACATAAACTTCAGATTGCATCCAACACTCCAGCCACCCACCAGACGGCTCAAGGTGGCGGCAACAACACAAAAACGATAGCAGCAACAGCGGTTATGACGACAGCCACCACCTCACGGTGGTGGTGGTTTTTCTTCGTCCCTAGCCGAGCAAACGAACAACAACCACAGCCCACCCCCCAAGCTTGCAACCCACGAGCTGAAGCACACCAAAACTGCCTCTTCGGATTAGCAAATGATGACGGGCAGGGGAGGAGAAGAAGAACTAAGTGACGGCGGCGCTTCGATGGTCATGAAAATGGACGCAACAGCGACGCTTTCGATGGAGAAGAAGTGAAGACAGCAAGGTTGTGCATGTCAGCGCTCAACAACGTAAAAGGTGGGACGGCGGCGGTCGACTTGGACTCGTCAGATCAGAAAAGCACGAAGAAAGGGAGTGGCAACAATGTAACAGTGGGACGGTGGTGCTCCGATCCCGGCTTCTCTTCTCGTCGGAATGATAGCAGCGACCACAGCAAGGCGGCACGGCTGTGGTGGCAGATGAACTGAGCCATCGGACTCGGTGTAACAACCGACGACTGATGAGGGATGCATAAGGGTGGGTGACGGCTGCCTCTCATCTTAGGGTTAGGGTTTGATGACTAAAGGATTTATATACCCGATCCATACACATCTTTCCCATACTTACAATCTGGTCCCTCCCCTTGGGATCTTTTCAAATCTAATCCAATAATTAGCCTTTAGACCCCGACTTCTAAAATTCTTTTCATAATAAACCCCCAAAATTTCTAAACAGCCCCTAATATCGTAATTATGTCATATTCAGCCCCTCCACCTCTTTTCCTTTTTAATTATATCCAACTAATTACCATGGGGTCCCTGTCTTCATATATATTTATAAAATGAGTCCCAAACCCACGCTTTTAACCCCCTCAAACCCAACACATTGAATATATAATTATTTATTTTAGGCTACCATTCGTTCATTAATTTATTTATTTAACTAATAAATAAACAGGTGTTACGACTCTGCCCCACTTAAATTAGATTTCGTCCTCGAAATCATTCCTTATCTTTCCTTACACACCCAACCACTCTAGTATCATGTTCACCATTCTGGGCACACCCTAGCCTTCCCAGGGTAGCCATGGCCAACCCTCGTAAAGCCCTACAATCCGCAGGTGAATGAATTCCTTGCAACAAGGTAACATTTACTCGATCTGAATCTACTGTCTTGAGATGGTCTGAATCCCTGGCAGACCACTCATATTGAATCATTATCGTTGGAACCAGTCCACTTTATCCTTCAATCGGCTACTCAATTTACGATAACTCGAGGTTCCGATTATAAAATAGGATCACCGACCTAATTATCGCTGCAGATCACTTGTACCTGGCCAAGGCTTAGATACTCCTGCTGTGAGTGACTTATCATTCCGCAATAAACCAGCTATTCCGTGTGTACTTGTAACCTAAGACACAAGTACTAATACTGCCCAGACGCTGAAACTGCCCGAACACTGAAGTTCCTGAAGCAGTATGTTGCCAGACGGTTGTTTTCCAAAATCTAATGAGACCTCCCTGGTCCCCATTCGTTCACTAATTATCTGAAATATCGGGTTCCTGCCCGGCTGTGGAGCCAACGGACTCCCACTTAGTCGCCTTACACGACTTCTGAACGAAATCCTTCTCTGGAACTAGTTGCCACCAGTTATCATGCCACCGAGGCTCTAACAACCTCCTAATCTAACCAATCGGTTCCATGCGTCGCATCCTGTCATCATCCCATCCAAGTCTAAAAGTGATTGCTACCTAACCAATGGTAGACTCACATCACAAACGCCCTTAAGCAGTCCATTACTTCCCTGATCTCATAATTGTAGTGGCGTTCATACAGTCTTATCACTTGCTCAACCAGATCTAATCCATCTGAGTAATACCGAAATCCAATAGGTGGATTTCCATATCCTCACTACTACACCCGAACTGGTGTGTACTACTGTTCCTTCCGCGTTCTAACAACACGCTCATGCCATCTACCAACCTAGTGAATGCTACGGCTACACCCGCAGTCTCACGATACTATCACTATCTGACTGCTAGTGAATGCTACGGCTACCCCCGTAGTCTTACAACACTTCCCATGCTAACTAACCACTGGTGGATGCTACGGCTACCCCCATCGTCTTACAACACCTCCCATACTAACTGATCGCTAATGAATGCTACGGATACCCCCGTAGTCTTACAACACTTTCCATGCTACCTGATCGCTAGTGAATGCTACGGCTACCCCCACAGTCATACAACACGTTCCAAACCGGTTCGAACACGCACTCGACCTAACACACCACTACACTTGAGTCCTAACCAGAACTCTAACCTGGTTCCCAAAACCTGCTATCACGTGACCCCACTACATCAGTACCACACCCACTCCCGTGATCAAAGCGTCACAGTAAACCACAAAATCATCTACACCCTCTGGCCGGGTGAGAATCGGTGCCTCGCACAACCGCTGTCTGAGAGCCTCGAAGGCTGCCTGTTGTCCAGGCCCCCAGCGAAGGGCCACCGACATCTTAGTCAGTCAGGTCAAAGGACCCACAATCTCGGAGAAGTCCCGTAAAAACCTCAAATTATAACTCGCTAGACCCAGGAAACTCCGAATCTCGGTTGGAGACCTCGGAATCTCCCACTGCATAACTGCCTTTATCTCAGCTGGATCAACGAGAATGCCCTTCTGGTTGACAAGGTGCCCAAGAGATTGCACCTCGCGCAACCAGAACTCACAGTTAAAGAACTTTATAAAAAGTCTCTCCCCCACTTATATTCGACTAAGTCTTCACATTACATGAGAATTGAAGGATTTCCAATCCTCCTCGCTTTCTAATACCCCACTGATGACAACCTGTGCCTGCCCATGCTAGCGTTTAATCACCGATTAAACCTTGAGATCTCCCATCCTTGGAAATCTAGATGAGTACTCTTGAAATCTGATCCCCTTCTGCTGACATGACCAACCCTGCTACCGTGTAGCAGCCTAAACCCTTGGAGTGACAAACTCCCTCGTGTACCTTCTCGTACGTGTTGCACTCACTCAGGCCCTGCTGACCTTTCACCCGATGATCAGAAGTCATGGGTCTCTTCCCGGGACCCTCTATTATACGCACCTGGCACGCACCTCTCTTTCCAAGGTGCTCCCAAATCGATTCCGCATCTGCAACTCTTGGAAATCATATCCTTCAGGGTCTGACACCCTGTCCCGCTCACTAACTCGCTTGCCAATGGCTAAGCTGCAACAACTAGAACATCCTCTGTCCCCACACTGGGTCACAAACTCTTCCCTGAAGCTTCTTAGATTCTCCAAGACTCTCACTGATTCGAGTATGGATCCTGTGCTTTCAATAGTACGGGCCCAATACTACCTTCCACACCTATCCATACTTTCCTCAGCAATCCTCCCGAATCCTCCAAGTCACTTCCTCAACTGGTACACCTAAGTCTCACTGAACCTCACTACTAACCCACTAAGCATATCCTAGGCTTTCTTACGTTCCCGTACTCACCCAGTCCTCAGCTGCTAAAGACTTCCCATTAATGTCAACTACTTACCTCATGAATATAGCCATTCGCGACTTAGCATATTCACTTAGTAGCTAGCTCTCATTACTAAGAGTCCCTCAAAGCACCAAGCAAACAACTTTCAGACAATGGAAAATCTCACCAACATATTCCAATCAGATTAGTCTATCCTCTTGTTAGGGATCTATACTAGCATGTAACTACAAAGGCTCATACAATCAGGCATAACCTAAACAAGCTATCCTATCACTGACTGATCAGTACTATCATGTAATTCAACAAGCACATATAGCAGGCATATAAGGTATCTTCCTAGATCCTTAGCCCTAGTCTAGCATGCACTTCTCATAATCATATCATAACAGAACATTATAGGTATCTTGGGGAAAAACTTACTTGAGCTTGGCTGATTGCACGCATCACACACCTTGTTCTTTTCAAAGCTCTTTTCTCCGTCAAAATTCTTTTTATAAAATGATTTTCTTTTGACAAATTTAATACCAGGCCCTCAGTTTGAGTCCAGACACACCCGAGAGTGTGTCTGAATCCCTCAAACCAAGGCTCTGATACCAACTTGTAACATCCCAAAATTCAAGGCCAAAAATTTCATTTTTAAATAAGTTATTACATAAATCCATCAGTATAAAAACATTCATAATAATGTCTCGTGTCAAACCAAAGTGTCAGTAATCAACATATTATCATAAAACCATATCAGAGTGTAATCCCAAGGATCTCATATGCGGAAAATATAGTGTGATGCACTGCGATCGAGCTAACTCCTTTCCTTTGAAAACCAAGCGCCTGAAACCAAAACTGTAAACCATAAGCACGAAGCTTAGTGAGTTCCCCTATCATACCACATACCACATAATACCATCGGTATCTTTCAACCGGTAACTGCCATCGGTATCTTTCAACCGGTATCCGACATTGGTATCTTTCAACCGGTATCCGGGGACTATTTCACCCCTACCACCATCACATAATAATATATCATAAACATACTATTCACATACTAATATCATAACATACTGATCACATACTAACATCATAACATATCGATCACATACTAACATCATAACATACCGATCACATACTAACATCATAACGTAAACAAACAGATAAGCATTGCATGGGTTCTGTATACCCCTTCGGTATCTTTCAACCGGTAACTGCCATCAGTATCTTTCAACCGTTAACTGCCATCGGTATCTTTCAACCGGTAATCGGGGACTATTTCACCCCTACCACTATCACATAATAACGTATCATGATCATACAGCTAGGGATGCATGAGTACTGCATACCCTTTCGGTATCTTTCAACCGGTAATTGGGGCTATAACACCCCTACTATTACTAACACCTGGCATCCTAGCATATAAGGCATATCTCATAAGCATATCACATAAGCATACCAAGATAATTATCACAAAGACAATTATCTACCAACTACCCCTGTTGGTGGGCCGACATTGTGGCCTTAGACCCACCCCTGCTGGAAGGTAACTCACCTCACAGTGCTGACGTCCCGCAGACTCAATCCCACACTGCTGAAGTCCCGCAGACCCAACCCCAGCTGCTGGATGACAGATTCCCGAACTGTCGACACCAAAATAACACCCAATTAATAATTGGGTCCCAACGCATAACCATAAATACATACTTGGATAATTACTACATTACCCCAAGGTTGGCTTTATTCAAGCCCAAGGCCCAATCCAAAGGCCCAAAAGTCAACTATGAGTCAAAGTCCCAACATATGGCCCAATTTTCCAAATTGGGCCCAAACCTTTATAAGGTCTTACCATAAGGCCCAACCAAAAGTCCAGTCCAACATTTGACCTTCTAATGGCCCAATATCACATAATCATAAAGGGCCAAACTATGGCCCATCTATGGCCCAATTTTCCAAATTGGGCCCAAACCCCTTACATGGGCCTTACCCTAGGCCCATTAAATATTCTAGTCCATTTGCTTGACTTTGGATGGCCTATTAATGACGCAATCAGCAAGGCCCAACAATACACCCATGCAAAATTAGGGTTTCACATAAAATGATGATTAGGGTTAAGTGTTTCTCACTTAACCCATTAAGGAATTAATCCATTAAGTCCATCATTCTTCTAAATAAATCATATGGTATGATTGGGCTTAATCACACAATTCCATTATTCCAATGGCCCATAAGTGGGTCTCAATAAGTCCAAGCCCATAAATCCAATATTAGGGTTTTCTAAACCCTAATTAGGGTTTCCAACCCTATCTTAGCCCAATAGGCCCAAAACCAAGTCCTTAAACCCATAAGGGTTTTCCTTAGGTCAATTTGGCTTATTACACCCATTAGTCACATGTTTGGGCTTTTGGGTCCATTAGGGCTTTATTGGGCCTATTAGGCCCACTAGAATATCATTGAGTCCATTAGGATTTGCATTGGGTCAATTTGAGTCCATTAGACCCATTAGGGTTTTCACTAAGCCCATTAAGGCTTCTTTGGGCCTATATGAGCTTACAAGGCCCATTAGGGTTTCAAGCACCCTTCCCAAACAAATCAACTCACGAGGCAAACACACCGCCACTCGACATGGCAGTCGGTGGCAGCAGCCACCACCCTACGGTGGTGGTTAGGGTTTCTTTCTCATTATTCCGTTTTCAATTCCGTTTTACAAGGCTAAATCTCAAGATGACACACACACAAACTAAACAAAATAAGCACACACATGGTGGCAGCCACCACCTCACGGTGGTGGTGGTGGCTGTTCTTGGTATTCCAACTAGACAAAACACACGCTCATAAACTTCAGATTGCATCCAACACTACAGCCACCCACCTGAAGGCTCAAGGTGGCAGCAACAACGCAAAAACGGCAGCAGCAGTAGCAGCGGTTACGACGATAGCTACCACCTCACAGTGGTGGCAGTGGTTTTTCTTTGTCCCCAGCCGAGCAAACGAACAACAACAGCAACCCACCCCCAAGCTTGCAACCCACGAGCTGAAGCACACCAAAACTGTCTCTTCGGATTCGTAAGTGATGACGGGTACGGGCGGAGAAGAAGAACTAAGCGAAGGCGGCGCTTCGATGGTCACGAAAATGGACGCAGCAGCGACGCTTTCGGTGGAGAAGAAGTGAAGGCAACAAGGTTGTGCATGTCAGCGCTCAACAACGTAAAAGGTGGGACGGCGGCGGTCGAATCGGACTCGTCAGATCAGAAATACACGAAGAAATTGAGTGGCGGCAATGTAACAGTGGGATGTTGGTGCTCCGATCCTGGCTTCTCTTCTCGTCGGAATGATAGCAGCGACCACAGCAAGGCGGCACGACTGTGGTGGCGGATGAACTGAGCCATCGGACTCGGTGTAGCAGCCGACGGCTGATGAGGGAAGCATAAGGGTGGGTGACGGCTGCCTCTCATCTTAGGGTTAGGGTTTGATGACTAAAGGATTTATATACCCGATCCATACACATCTTTCCCATACTTACAATTCAGGTCCCTCCCCTTGGGATCTTTTCAAATCTAATCCAATAATTACCCTTTAAACCACGACTTCTAAAATCCTTTTCATAATAAACCCCCAAAATTTCTAAACAACCCCTAATATCATAATTATGACATATTCAGCCCCTCCACCTCTTTTCCTTTTTAATTTAAATCCAATTAATTACCATGGGGTCCCTGTCTTCATATATATTTATAAAATGAGTTCCAAACCCACACTTTTAACCCCCGACTTCTAAAAATGTGGCAATTAACTCCTCGAACCCAACACCCTGAATATATAATTATTTATTTTAGGCTACCATTCGTTCATTAATTTATTTATTTAACTAATATATAAACGGGTGTTACATAGTGAGTTCCCAAGATACCACATACATCACAACATAATAAATAGTTATGGGTTATTAGCAACCTTGGGGACTATCAACAATCCCAGTAGGCTAACAGTACCCCCTATGGGCTATCAACAACCCTGGAGACTATCAGCAATCCCAGTAGGCTAACAGTACGCCCTGTGGTCTATTAGCAACCCTGGGGACTATCAGCAATCCCATTATGATAACAAATAGATCCAACTAGTCATCGCAGATACAACTATTCTACCACACAAGTGATAATAAGTGAGGAGACTCAGCTGATACTGACGACATGTAAACCTCACACCTGAACTGTGGGAACTAGACTCCGCCTAATCAACGAAATAATTAACCCTAATTAATAATTAAGGTTCAAAACTCAACTCGCGAGTCCAAATCCCACAACTAAGTTCTCTAAGGGAAAAAGATCGTTTTTCCCTTCCCATGGTCCAAAACCCTAAATCTTAACCAAAGGTGAAAAGTCAACTGCCCAGTGCATACTCTGGGCGTACCTCTTCTTACACGGGGCGTACAAATGGAAAAACAAATGGTCGAGGTCGGAACCGGCTATGCGGGGCGTAGCCAGGAGTACACACGATGTACTCCGTCTGTCTCGACTTTTCAACTTTGTATCTCAATCCATTAAGACATCTAACCCCCAACTTCAGATCTAACCATCCTAAGGTGTCTTATTCCATAAAGTCATCGACTTTAAGCCTTTGCATGGCTAGAAAAGTCCTAATGTAACAAACTTAAGCTTCCAACACATTATAAGCTACTTTGGTTATGCATGAGCCATATGAATTGATCAAGCAATCTTGGGACAAAAGTTCATAAAACTTCAACCATGTAGATATAATGGAAAAATTATCAATGTATAAACTTTATACTTGAAAATGATGCACCAAGAGGAAAGGTTCCTTGATCTACAAGCTTGCTAGCACCCACTACTCCCTAGTCTCCTTCGTCAACTAGATCCACCAAAAACACTCAATAAGCTCACAAGACTCATACAAGCAACTTAAACTCAGAATTACGGTTTAAGGAGGGAATGGTGGCTGATAAGAATGATCAAATGGGGACATAATGTTGTTTAAATAGGGAACAACCCTTAAGATTTGGGTTTGGAGTATGGGCTAGTATGCTCTGTGTACGTTACGTACGCTCAACATACTAGTGGATCACCCGTGATTCCAAGTTGCATGAGTACGTTATGCATACTCTTAAGTACGCCCTGCCTACGACCACAAATGCAAGCTTTTTTCCTCAAGGGACTAATTGTGCAACTTATGATAAAGATAAAAGCAATACTAAAAATATCTGATATTGGGATGTTACACATATCATATAACATACATGCAAGAGTCACACAGATAACTAGCATCCTGATCGTAATAAGCCTTGTTTCGACATTGGTGCCTTCGACCCACCAAGCACAGTGAGGAAACTCGCCTCAAGCTGTTGAATATCTCAAATAAAAGCTCGGACCGTCGATCCGGAAAAATCCTTGTGCTAACCAATCAAATAAAATCCAATTAATAATTGGTCCATATCATATAAATGGAATCCATGTCCGATTGTCCAACACTCAGGGTAAAAGTACATTTTCCCTTTCCTCACTTGGCCCAAAATCTAAGGCCCAATTTAATAAAACCAAAAAGCCCAATATGGCCCAACTTCCTAATTGGGCCCAAAACCCATCATGGGCCTAATCCAAGAAGGGCTAATGACTAGAAATGGCCCAAAATTAGAAGGCTAATGGCCCAATAGCGCTCAAAACTCTTCTAGCCTAAAAGTGACCCAAACCGAAAAATCAATCGAAGCCAAGGCTGCTGAGTACCCCCGACATATTCAGGCTTACACCCCGTGTTCTACCTCGATGGCTAGTACACACAAAATACAAGTTGGGTACGCCCAACGTACGATGTAGTTGACAACCTTCATCATTAAGTGCTTAAATGATTAAGCCATTACGTCCAAGTCTCATATCTAGTCCCTAATGATGTCTTAACACGTAAAGTTGGCAACTTTACTCCCATGCATGATTTAATGGGTCCCATGTGACATATCCATTTTTACGGCCAGAAAGACCGATTTCGTTTATGCTTTTTTAATAAAAATCAGAGTAACTTCTTAAAAAAATGTTGCGGAATTTGTTCCCAAAACAAAATATGATATAAATTTATCAAAGCATTTCTTAAAGAAATGTATTTTCATTACATTAGAAAAACTTGGGATTTCAATCATCGATACAGACCATAATCATAAACCAAAAGAAATAAACATCTTAGGCCACAAAACATAATCTGGCCTCAAATCCATAATCACTCGTCAAGTCATCCAACTATGCTTTTTTCCACTACCTGTAATACAAGAAACTGAGTGGGTCAGGCTGGGGAGCCTGGTGAGCATATAGGGTTTTCAAACCACAAAATATAAGTTTATTATTTTCAATAATCATTAACCCGATTACCCGTTCCCGTTATCCTCACCTTACGTCCCTAAAGCATCTATCATAAGGGACCTATCCTAATGAATTTCATCGGGATGGACACTACTGCTAAGGGGATACCTCAACCATAAGTGTCCGTAAGGCAACCATGGGGGGGGGATGGAGTACACCGGTGAACACTTCGTTCACAAACACCTACAGGTTGCGAGCCTGCTAGCGTTCCACTAGACTTCCTAGAAAAGTCTGTGGTTGTCATCCATACTCCGCTAGATGACTAGAACAACGTCAACATTAAGGCCTCTCATCATTTTATTTCACCACACACCAACCATTTTATCTACCCATGTTCTACCCAACATTTTTGTAGATATAAAATACATACATGGTCCAGATCTGTAAAATAAAGCTTACATCTTTTATCCAGCATAACTTTTAAAGCATAAAATACATATATAGTCTAGATCTGAAAAACAATGTTTACATCCTTCATCCAACATAACTTTCAAAGCAAAAAATATTTATACGGTCCAGATCTGAAGAAAGAGTTCAGATCTGAAGGAAAGAAGTTCAGATCTTTCATCCAACATAGATCGCAAAGTATACAGTTTAGATCTGAAGAAGAAGTTAAGATTTGAGATGAAAAAGTGTAGATATGAAGGAAAAAGTTTCAGATCTGAAAGAAAGAAGTATATATCTTTCATCCAACAAACATCTCAGGTAAACAGTTAACATATATATATATATATATATATATATATATATATATATATATGTATGTATGTATATATATATACACATAACACATAATTTATATATAAATACTTCATATCTATGTGTAACATGAAAGTGACTATACACTCACTTGATACGGGGTGATTCGGACAACACTTTGCTTCTTAAAATAATCTTCTTTGACAAAACCGAGAAGTTTGCTTGAAAACCGGGCTCCGCACGGGAAGAGTTTCAATCCGAAAAACTCTTTTTCTCGGAGCCTTCGGGCTCTCTGAGGCCTTCTTTTATTGCTAGGAGGTTTACATAGGATTAGTAGGGGGTTAAGGAGGTAGTGAGAGAAAGTATTGAGAGAAAGGAGTGGTAAATTGGTGAAGAAATATGGCAGCCCTCGGCCTCCTTTTATATCCTGCGAGGCCTCGGTACGCTGGGCGTACCTTGGACCTACGTTGGGCGTAATGCTTGATCCGTACACACGTGGCAAGACTTCGGTGGGGCGACGTGGCTCGTTGTGGACCGAGGAAAAAGTCAATATGCGGGGCGTACCTCCTTCGTATGGGGGGCGTAGTGCGAACGCTGAGCATCCGAAGGTATGCTGGGCGTACCCCTTCGCACAACGTTCGTGATTTCCCACTCCGACTTCAAAAATTCATATCTTTCACGTACGAGCTCTGTTTTCGACATTCTTTATATCCATGCATAGGTGTGACCTTACTCTACAACTTTCGATTCGATTGCTAAGGCTAAAACTCGCTTTACCGTAAATTCACTTTTTACGTCTCCCGGTGTCGTGCCGGTTCCCTCGCGAAACTTCGACGGGTCATAACTTCTTCGTTATAACTTGGATTTCGGTGTGCTATATATCCCCATAATCCTTGTTTCGACCACTACAACATTATGTAAAGATATCTAGCCGATCTCGTACTTTAATTTTGACGCTTATTTTTATTCTTTATTAATTATACCTTTATAATTAACTATAAAACACATAAATTCACATAATTCACATAATACTCAAATATTTCATCCTTATTACTTCAAAAAGAGTTACAATAGTTGACCTAGACTATTACATCATCTAATAATGCTTAGCCCCGAAACATGGGCGTTATAATTCTATCCCCCTTAGGATGATTCCGTCCCAGAATCATGCATCAGTAAACAGATGCGGGTAGCGACTCCTTATGTCACTCTCCGTTTCCCAGGTGAGATTTGGCCCATTTGAATGTTTCCATTGCACAAGCACTAAGTTGACCATCTTGCGTCGCAACTTGTTTGTCTTTTGGCAACAATCGCTTTGGGATCTTCAATCAACCTCTTATTCTCATGCATTCTTAACTCTGAGATTGGAATTATGTTGGGAACTTCTCCCGTGAATTTCCTTAAATAACACACATGGAAGGTGTTATGAATACCTTCTAGTTCTTCGGGCAATTCGAGCTTGTAAGCTAAGGTTCCCAATCTTCTGAATAACTTTCAACTGTCCAGTAAATGATGGACTCAACTTTCCTCGTTTCCCAAATCTTATAAGTCCCTTCCATGGTGAGACTTTAAGCAAAACTGAATCCCCAACTTCGAATGTCACCAGTCATCTCTTCTTCTCAACATAGCTCTTCTGACGATCCTGAGCTGCTAACATCCTTTCCCTGATCACTTTCAGCTTTTTGGCAGTTTGATGGACTATCTCGGGGCCCATAAACTACTTTTCTCTGGCTTCAAGCCAACAAGACGGCGTAGGACACCTTTGTCCATATAAGGCTTGATAAGGTGCCATCTTGATGCTCGAATGGTAACTATTGTTGTAGGAAAACTCTACTAGAGGTAAGTGTTCATCCCAATTACCTTGGAACTCTAGGGTACACACTCTTAGCATATCCTCCAGCGTTTGAATCGTTCTTTCTCTCTGACCATCGATTTGCGGATGATAAGTTGTACTTAAACATAATTTCGTACCCAATTCCTCTTGTAGAGTCCTCCAGAATCTTGACGTGAAACGACTATCACGATCCGATACAATCGTAAGAGGAACACCGTGAAGTCTTACTACCTCCTTCACATAAGCATTTGCGAGCTTACCCATAAACCACTTCTCTTTGGATGCTATGAAGTGTGCACTCATAGTGAAACGATCCACAACCACCCAAATCACGTCGTGAACGTCCCTTGTCCTGGGCATTTTAGTGACAAAATCGATGGTAATGTCTTCCCATTTACCCATGGGTACAGGTAAAGTTTCTAAACTCCCATACGGTTTTTGATGTTGTGCCTTAACTCTCGCACATGTCACACACTCGGCCACATACTTCGCAACATCGAGCTTCATAGTCAGCCACCAGTAGTAGAGCTTTAGGTCCCTATACATTTTAGTACTACCAGGATGAATCGAGTACATGGTCTTGTGTGCTTCCTCCATCAGAAGATATCTTATTCCTCTCGTCTTAGGTACCCAAATCCTATCTTGGAATACCTTTAACCCTTGATTGTTTGTACCGAACACTAGCGTTTTTTCCCAAATGCTCTTCTTTCGGTCATTTTTCTCTAAAGCTTCTTCTTGAGCTTTCTTAATACTTTCCATGATCGTTGAGACAACTTCAATTCTTAACGCCCTTGGCCTTCTCCTTTCTAGGCTCACTTTTCAGCTCAAGGCATCTGCTATGACATTTGCTTTACCACGGTGGTAAAGTATCTCGCAATCGTGATCCTTAAGCAACTCTAGCCAACATCGTTGCCTCATATTCAACTCTTTTTGATCAAAGAGATACTGAAGACTCTTATGATCAGTGAAAAGCTTGCAGTTCGTGCCGTAAAGATAATGTCTCCATATCTTTAGTGCAAATACTACCGCCGCCAACTCTTAGATCATGAGTGGGTTAGTTCTTTTCGTGTCCTTTCAATTGCCTCGATGCATATGCTATCACCTTATCCCTTTGGGTTAGAACTCATCCCAACCCGACTCTCGACAGATCGCTATACACTGCGAAGTCTTCAACTCCATAGGGTAGAGAAAGAATCGTGCTTCACACAGCTTCTTCTTTAACTTCTCAAATGCTTCTCTGTGCTTCTACTCCAAGTATATGTTGCTCCTTTATGGGTCAAAGCTATCAATGGTGCACCTATCAAAGAAAAGCCTTGGATAAATCGTCGGTAATATCCGACTAATCCCAGAAAGCTTCGAATCTCCATGGGGCTTTTCGGTCGCTCCCACTTCATTACAACTTCAATCTTCGCTGGGTCAACCATGATACCTTCCTGGTTAACCACATGACCCAAGAATTGGACTTTTCGAATCCAAAAATCACATTTGGAGAACTTTGTGTAAAACTTCTCCTTCTTCAAAACTTCTAGCACTTCTCGTACATGCTTGCCGTGCTCCTGTTCGCCTTTTGAGTAAACCAGAATGTCATCTTTGAACACTATCACAGATTTATCGAGGAATGGTTTACAAACCCTGTTCATCAAATCCATGATTGCTGTTGGAGCATCGGTCAGTCCAAACGACATAACCAAGAGCTCATAGTGTCCATATCTTGTTCTGAACGCGGTTTTCTCAATATCTTGTTCTCGCACCTTCAACTGATGATACCCTGACCTAAGATCGATCTTGGAGAAATAACTCGAACCTTGCAGCTGATCGAGAAGGTCATCAATCCTCGGCAATGGGTACTTGTTCTTCACTGTTGCCTTGTTCAGCTCTGTGTAATCTATGCACATCCTCATGCTTCCATCTCTCTTCTTCACAAATAACACCGGAGCTCCCTAGGGTGATGAACTAGGTCTAATGAAACCATTGTCCAACAACTCCTGAAGTTGCGTCATAAGCTCCTTCATCTTCGTTGGTGCTAATCGGTATGGTGCTTTTGCTATTGGTATTGTTCCTGGTAACAAGTCTATTCGGAACTCCACCTGTCTATCAGGGGGCAATCCAGGAAGGTCTTCGGGAAAGACTTCTGGATAATCACACACCACTGGTATTTTTTGCATCTCCTTCTTCTCTTTCTTACCATCGATCACAAATGCCAAGTACGGTGCACATCCCTTGGACAAACATTTCCTGGCTTTCATCAGGGAGATGATTCCAGAATTCACTCTACATTTTTCCCCATAGACCACAAATGACTCTTTACTAGGCAGGTTCACTCTTAATATCTTCTTCTTGCACAAAATCTCGACATCGTTGACGCTAAGCCAATCCATTCCCAGTACGATGTCGAAACCATTCAGCTCAATAGGCAACGACTCCTCATGGAATTTGTTTCCGTTTAAGTCAATGATGATATTCCTAATGCAATCACTAACAGGTATGAATTTACCACTGGCAACTTCTATAACTAGAGCATCATCAAGTTTTTCTATAGGCAATCCTAGTCTTCCACTAAATTTATGTGATATAAAGGAGTAATTTGCTCCAGAATCAAACAATATATTGGCGGGAAATCCATTTACAAGAAAGGTACCTGAAGCGACATCCGCTGCTTCCTTTGCAACTTCCAATGTC
Source organism: Lactuca serriola (assembly GCF_051521515.1). Lineage (NCBI taxonomy): Eukaryota > Viridiplantae > Streptophyta > Magnoliopsida > Asterales > Asteraceae > Lactuca > Lactuca serriola. The sequence goes on along the minus strand of NC_136411.1, from coordinate 365,882,544 downwards.
ATCTGGAAAGCTCTGGCTTTTGGCTTCGGTGGGACATTGGGCCTTGCCGCTTCCTTCTTCTTTGGGTAGTCCCTCAAAAGGTGCCCTTCCTCGTTACAACCATAACAAACTTTCTTGTTGAACGTACACTCGTTGGCTTAGTGCACAGGCTTCCCACATTTAAAACAAGTGATCTCCCCGTCACATTTCCCATGATGTTTCTTTTTGCATTTTTCACATCATTTCGCTTCGCCTGCTCCTCCCCTTGAATCAGACTTTGAGGATTTACTTTTCTTGTTGGATCTCGAAGATCCCTCAAACTTCCTCTTCTCACCACCTCAGTTCTCTCCAGACCCCTTTCCTTTAACTGGGTCTCAACATTCTTGGCTGCTCTAACGGCTGCCTTCAACGTGCTTGCCATTTTCACTGTTGGTCCAAAGTCTGACGGTAATCCATTAGCAAAATTTTCTATCTTAGCGAGCTCAGTCGGCACTAGGTATGGAAATAGCTTCATCTTCTCGGTAAACGCAGTAGCATAGTAATCAATGCTCATTTTCCCTTTCTTCAAGTTTTGGAACTCATTGTTTAGATCGATCAGATCTATCTCGGAGCAATATTGCATCTTCAAATGCTCCAGGAATGCTTCCCAATACATCTTCAAAGCTTCCCCTCGTGGCATCGTATCCGCCAGCAATTTCCACCAGCTCAAGACTCCGGTCTTCAGTTGTCGAACTGCAAAGGCGGTTTTCTGCTTATCACTACAGTTGCAGCTTTCAAATACCATCTCCATTTCGGAGATCTAGTCCCTAATCTCTACAGGCTTTGGGTTTCTAGAAAGACTTGGTGGTTTGGCACCCAAGAAGTTCTTATACATATGTCCATCTCGGTCGATTTCCCTCTCCGGGTCATTCCGTCTCACCACTGGGGGTTCCATTTGACTGACAATGCGGCTGTTATTCCCTTCTTCATACTCTCTGTCATTCAGTTCTGGTTGTTCAACAGGCATCGAAGGTCCATTTATGTTATTCTGCAACAGTTGTCTCATTTCTTCCCTCTGTTTAGTCATCATAGCCCGAATCATGGCTTGAACTCTATCCATTGTGACTGGCTCAGGTGCAACTTCAACTATCGGCACCTGCTCAATCACTTCAGGACGAGGCTGCTAATTCCTATTTTCATTTGCGTTTCCAGCTCCACTTCGGGTTGTTTCCATTTTGATCTATACACCAAATTAGGTGAATTTAGATCTTTACTCACGATAGACGTTTAAATTCTCCTATCAATCCGAAACGTTACATGCTAGTTCTAATACCGTAATCTAACACTTAGAATCCTAAACACATAAGGTTTTCGAATCCGGTCGGCAACAGACCATAGATCCGAACAATAATAGCACATAAGGAAAGCATAAAGCATTTAGTACATAAAAACATTTTAAACATCTTTCCTAAAATAAACTAGTGCTCGTGTCTAAAATATGGAAGACACTCATCTCACAATCATCGCTTAACATTCTAAGTTTAAATCTAGAAATCCTACAAATTCCTAGTTCTCTTAAACTAATGCCCTGATACCAACTGTGACATGCCCATTTTTATTGCCAGAAAGACCGATTTCGTTTATGCTTTTTAATAAAAATCAAAGTAACTTCTTAAAAAAAATGTTGCAGAATTTGTTCCCAAAACAAAATATGATATAAATTTATCAAAAGATTTCTTAAAGAAATGTATTTTCATTACATTACAAGAACTCGGGATGTCAATCATCGATACAAACCATAAGCATAAACCAAAAAGAAATAAACATCTTAGGCCACAAAACATAATCTTGCCTCAAATCCATAATCACTCGTCAAGTCATCCAACTATGCTTTTGCCACTACCTGTAATACAAAAAATTGAGTGGGTCAGGCTGGGGAGCCTGGTGAACATATAGGATTTTCAACCCACAATAAATAAGTTTATTATTTTCAACAATCATTAACCCGATTACCTGTTCCCGTTATCCTCACCTTACGTCCCTAAAGCATCTATCATAAGGGACCTATCCTAAGGAATTTCATCGGGATGGACACTACTGCTAAGGGGATTCCTTAGCCATAAGTGTCCGTAAGGCAACCATGGGGGGATGGAGTACACCGGTGAACACTTCGTTCACAAACACCTACAGGTTGCGAGCCTGCTAGCGTTCCACCGGACTTCCTAGAAAAGTCTATGGTTGTCATCCATACTCCGCTAGATGACTAGAACAACGTCAACATTAAGGCCTCTCATCATTTTATTTCACCTCACACCAACTATTTTATCTACCCATGTTCTACCCAACATTTTTGTAGATATAAAATACATACATGGTCCAGATCTGTAAAATAAAGCTTACATCTTTTATCCAACATAACTTTTAAAGCATAAAATACATATATAGTCCAAATCTGAAAAACAATGTTTACATCCTTCATCCAACATAACTTTCAAAGCATAAAATATTTATACGGTCCAGATCTGAAGAAAAAGTTCAGATCTGAAGGAAAGAAGTTCAGATCTTTCATCCAACATAGATCTCAAAGTATACAATTTAGATCTGAAGAAAAAGTTTAGATCTGAGATGAAAAAGTGTAGATTTGAAGGAAAAACTTTCAGATCTGAAAGAAAGAAGTATATATCTTTCATCTAGCAAACATCTCAGGTAAACAGATAATATATATATATATATATATATATATATATATATATATATATATATATATATATATACATAGCACCTAACTTATATAAAATAGTTCATATCTATGTGTAAGATGAAAGTGACTATACACTCACTTGATACGGGGTGATTTGGACAACACTTCGCTTCTTAAAATAATCTTCTTTGACGAAATCAGGAAGTTTGCTTGAAAACCGCGCTCCGCGCGGGCAGAGTTTCAAACCGAAAAACTCTTTTTCTCAGAGCCTTCGGGCTCTCTGAGGCCTTCTTTTATTGCTAGGAGGTTTACATAGGATTAGTAGGGGGTTAAGGAGGTAGTGAGAGAAAGTATTGAGAGAAAGGAGTGGTAAATTGGTGAAGAAATATGGCAGCCCTTGGCCTCCTTTTATAGCCTGCGAGGCCTCGGTACGCTGGGCGTACCTTGGACCTACGTTGGGCGTAATGCTTGATCCGTACACACGTGGCAAGACTTCGGTGGGGCGACGTGGCTCGTTGTGGACTGAGGAAAAAGTCAATACGCGGGGCGTACCTCCTTTGTACGCGGGGCGTAGTGCGAACGCTGAGCGTCCGAAGGTACGCTGGGCGTACCCCTTCACACAGCCTTCGTGATTTTCCACTCCGAATTAAAAAATTCATATCATTCACGTACGAGCTCCGTTTTCGATGTTTTTATATCCACGCATAGGCGCGACCGTACTCTACAACTTTCATTTAGATAGCTATGGCTAAAAGTCGCTCTATCGTAAATTCACTTTTTACGTCTCCTAGTGTCGTGCCGGTTCCCTCGCGAAAGTTCGACGGATCATAACTTCTTCGTTATAACTCGGATTTCGGCGTTCTATATATCCTTGGAATCCTTGTTTCGGCAACATTATGTAAAGATATCTAGGTGATCTCGTACTTTAATTTTGACGCTTATTTTTATTCTTTATTAATTATACCTTTATAATTAAGTATAAAACACATAAATTCACATAATTTACATAATTCACATAACACTCAAATATTTCATCTTATTACTTCAAAAAAAGTTACAATAGTTGACCTAGACTATTACATCATCTAATAATAGTTAGCCCCGAAATGCGGGTGTTACAACCCAAAACTCAAAGAGAACCATAATAAGGATCCTAACACATGCATGGACCAATATAACTTATAAAGATTGCATTTTTATGGACAAGGGACCTCAAAGGTGCTAAGATCTACCATCCATGGCTTCACATCCAACCCTCAAGCCAGTACGCCCAACATACTCATAAAGTACACCCAGCGTAGTTGGCTAGGGACCAAATTGTAAAGATTTATAAAACGAAGGGCTCAAAGGGAAAAACCTGAATTGAAGTGTTACAGTGGAGGCAGGTCACAATCATTGGAGATCGAACTGTAAAAATCACAACTAAAATATTATTCATCAAATTTTCGTTGATTCTGATGACGCTTTAGGAAGGGGCGATTCCTTCATTGGATATGGGTGAATCGAAGGTGGAGCAACAACATGTATGTTCATTTTGTGTACCAATTGTTGGTGGTTCTCAGGGAATAGCTATAGAAGGATATGTCGGTGGACAGATGAACAATTGATTCATCACAAATGTTCATATCAATGTTTTGGAAGAAGATGGGGAAGAGAACAAGAGTAAGGGGTGGGAGTGCGGCCCATTTATATTATCTTTATTATAAAAATAAACAAATAACAAAAATAAAAGTAAAAATAAAATGAGAAATGGTATAAATGTCTTTTTACATCAAGGGACCAAACATGCAATAATTTTTTTTATAGAGATGGTCCGAGTTAAAAATTCTTTATAAGGACCAAACGCACAGACTACCGAAAACCACAAGGACAAATCGTGTAATTTACCCATTATTTTACTTAGAAGAAAAATGTTAGAGGATTTCTATCTAATTTCTATTTGCCCATTACTCTATTCATCCAACCTATTTAGCTCATACTATAATTAAAAGAGAAATCCTCAGACCTAATTTCTCTATTAAGAAAATAAGAAAATGTCATGGTACAATTAACTTCGTATTTTGTCTCAATTGGTCATTAAAATTACTTTTTATGTAATAGAACATTAATTAAATTTGCAAAAAAAAAATCGATTAAGACATTATTGAAACTATGAAATAGATATCCGATGACAATGCTTATGTGGCAATAAATTCCGCCATTTGTGTGTACAACTAGTCAACCGCATAGGAGATTTACAAAGAAAAAATCTTATGTTCAACATCATTTTTTCTTCACCGAGTTTTTAAAAGACATTTCATAAATACCATAAGATTGCCAAACTTCGTTTCCAAACCAAAACCATAGAAATCAACATATCAAAAGCTTAGTGAGTTCCATCCAAAATACTCAATACAACAATACATATACAATTCATGTACACTGGGCCTAAAGTATAAAACTGGGCCTACATTATAAAACTGGATTGCCATTGGTATTACATCCCCAAATTTACGGTCATTTTAAAACTTTTTGTTTATGTTTATTAAATTAGAGTATTCTTTTAAAATGATTAATTTTGCTGAATTGTCCTAAAAACATGATAATAAATATTATCAAAGCATTTATTAGAGGTGTGTTTTATTTATAAAACTCGGCATGTCATCGTCAATATAGAAACATAAACATAAACAGCACGTTACATTAATTTACACTAATGATCTACATCTCCTTTAATCTCTCAGTGTAATATATCTTCGCATCGATACGTGTGATAAAAATCAACCGAGTGGGTTAGGTTGAGAAACTTGGTGAATACATAAAGATTTCAATCCCACAATGTTACCAAACAATATATATTTCAATAATATTGTAAAACAAATTGTTACCAAACAATATAAATGTTCCTCCGATTTGGATATCTATAGACCCTCATACCTAAAACTACCCGCCCAATCGATCCTCACATATCTAGTTTACGATTATCAGGAGGGATTATCTTGCCGGGTGAACCGTGTAGAAGTGATTGTCATCTGGAAGATGACCATATGTAAGTATGTTGCTATTTTGGGTAAAACAGTGGGTCCCGCATTTGGCTACCTTCTTGGGATGAAAGGTCTATCAAAGTAAGGCATAGGTTGAGCCTTTGGTATAAGCTCCTTCCTTAACCTCTTTAATTCTTCCTGTTCTTCCAATTACAACAAAATTAAAGATTCATCAATGGGGTTGAGTTGATTGATTTCAGTTTTTAAGCATTAAAACAATACCAAAAATGATGGATCAAAATCAAACCATGATATAAGATTTTATACCTTTTGCAGCTTTTCTCTTTCCAGCTTATATTGCTCAACATAAGAGAGCTTTTCTTGCATATAATGATCAAACTCAACACGCTTAACTGCCCTCACATCACTATGCAACACAAGATTGATGCGTTTTGTCCTTACTTTTTAAGGTGGTTTCACCAGACACTGACATTAGTATTAGTCAAATTTTTGAGATAGTTTTTCAGATGTGATTGTAAATTAACTTGGAGAAATGTTCTTACCTCTGGTTCATTTGTAGTAAATGGGAGGCCTTGAGCAATGGGAATCCGTTGCTTTTGTTGTTGAATTATCTTCTCCTAGACTTTCTTCATGAACTCTTCTTGTTTTGTTCTTCCTCTTTGCTATAGATTCACGAGGTAATGTGCTCAATTCAAGAGGTTTATAAAAGATACAAGAAGTGTTGGAACATATAAGTGAACTGTAAAATGCAAATGCCAACCTCTGTTCTAAGCTTGAAAGGTCGCTGGGAGGTAGCCTTGAGTGTTCTTTTCCATCTGCTGCCTCCAAAACTTGAATCAGAACTTTGCATAGTAAAATAAAAGCTAATAAATCAAAATAAACAAGAAGGAACGATCTTGATTTTAGAAAAACCGTGATGAACGATGACTTATGTTTCTTCTGCTTTGACAACCACCTCCTGAAATCCTGTTTAAAGTGCTAAAACGTAGAAATAAACCCATTTAGAATCAAAATTAATCATGTTAACAGAAATTTCATGGCAAAGTTTTTAGATGATGATCAACCAACCTCCCATGGTTGCCATCAAGTGAAGAACACAACCCTAGATTTTCTGCAGTGAGTAAGGTGCTGCTTGATTTTCTGAAGCAAAAATTTATGAAGTCTGTGGACCACCTCTGCAACCCTTTGCAGTAGAAGAGGTGGACCAAACGGCTGCAGACTGTAATAAGAAGCCTGTTTGTTTTTTTTAACATCCGCATACTGCTGCAGATATTAAAAAATTAAAATAAACTAATTTTATAAACCGAAAATAGCTTTTTAATACGTAAAATTTAATAATGTATAACATTCCGGTAAAAATTAATGATATTTCAGTAAAAAATAATGATATTTAAAAAAAAAAGATATTTTCGTAAAAAATAATGATATTTCATCAATAAATTATCATTATTGAATATAAAAAAACGAAAATTAAATTCAACAAGAATAAACGAAAAAAAATGTGAAATAAAATTTTAACAACATATAATCAAAATTTCAGCAATAAAAAAAAGGAAGAAGAGGTTGGAAGAGGCAGTACAAGTGCTGCGCCAAACAGAGCACGCGCAGAGGTTTTTGACTCAGAAGACTTCTAAAAAACAAACAGCTGCGAGACGAAAAGTGTTGCGCGTGTGCTGCGTCGCACAACAATAAGAGGTTTGAGGAGGTTTTTTTTTTTCAAAAAACAAACATCACCTAAGAGATCAGATGGGTTAAATGAAGTGGAAGAGAATCGTCTCTTAGGATTGTTGTTTGTCTGATCTTCGAGTTCGTCCTCATTTGAATCTGGTAACGTGAGAATATTCTCGAAGGCCTTGACCAAATGCAAAACTCTTCCAGATCCAGGTTTAGGAATACTCTTTCTTGCTTCATCTAATAGTTTCTCCCTTCTCCTCTTATCACCGGACGTCTAAAAAACGTCATCTTCTTCGGATTTTCCTTGAACACCTAAAGGTAAAATAGAGTTTTCTTCTTGTACAATAACTTCACTCCGATTGAAAAACCTTTCCTGAGAAGCCCTAAGAGTCTCATAAGCAACATACAAACAATTGTCCGAATTACCATTAACCTTACACTTACAATCGACTGAAATTAGGGATTTATCCTTGTCTCTCTTCGAATTCTTCTTCGCCACCACAAACTTCCTCTCCCGAATCTTGTTCTTAGGAGATGGCAAAGAGATCTGATTAGGTATCTTCGTCGCCGATTTTTGGACTTTAGTCGTTGACTTGACTGATGTAGAATGCAAGGCCTACAGATTAGGGCTAGTAACGTTAGGGTGTACATTCTCTGGTAGCTGTGACTTGCTGGAATGCTTTGACTTTGACGGTGTTAGTGGCACTGCTCCGACGTTCTTGCCGTTCGGTTCCATTGGAAAATCGCCAGAATAAGGAGGAGCTTTGTTGTGGAGAGAGATGACGGGGCTTGTGGGATTCAGTTTATCAGATGATCATCGATGGCAGGGAAAGAGTGGAAGAAAAAGAGAATGTTTGAGAGACATTGACGCCCTTTGTAACGGCTACTTTTGGACTTTTGGATCTTGGTAGGGATTTCTTGAAGTGTTGTCGTATTAACATCTTTATTTTACTTAGAAGAAAAATGTTAGAGGATTTGTATCTAATTGCCATTTCCCCATTACTCTATACATCCAACCTATTTAATCCAAACTATTATTAAAATGAGAAATTAAATATCCTCAAACTTAATTTCTCTATTAAAAAATTAGGAAAATGTCATGGTACAACGAAATTCGCGTTTTGTCTAAACTTGGTCATTATTTTTTTTTAATGTAAATAGATAATTAAATTTGCAAAAAAATGTCAATTAAGACATTATTGAAAGTATGAAGACAATCATCCGGTGACAATGCTTATGTGACAATAAATTCAGTAATCTGTGTAAAACCAGTCAGCCACATATGAGATTTACAAAGAAAAAGTCTTATGTTCAGTATCATTTATTCTTCCCCGATAAACACAATAAACAGTCTCATTTTCATGATAAACAGTCTCATTTTCATCCGTTCTTCACTAAACAAACTTTTTTTTTTCAAACCAACTACCTTTTTTGGGATCACCATCAACAATTTTTGGTTTAGTTGTTCATGAAAAAATTTGAACAAGTCTTTTGATTATATTTAGACTAGGTTTTGTCGTTCAAAGATGAATAGTCAGTTTCGACAATATTGTAAAAATCACTAGTTTGTACTAAGTCGTTAGACTAGCAACTAGAGATTATTAGACTAACAACTAAAAAACTCATATAATATGATTTAAGTGTAACTTTTAGTTATAGTCATAGTCGTTATTATGAACCCATAATCAAGATTTATCACTGATTACAAGTCATTATACTGATTGATATACTTACGAGGATGATGTATAGGCTGGATTTAGTAAGGTGTTTAAAGTGAGATTTCCAAACAGTATACTCTGTATACCAAACAGACCCTACCTCTAATATGATCCTAACTGGTTGTTCATTACTTGATAGATCTGGATGTAGACATTGGGATTGTTGACGAATCTAGACTATCATTAGTCATAAGGGATATCACACTAAGACTTAGTATGATCATACTTAGGTCACGTCAAGGGGAAAAGTCAAGGTGCTAGTGAAGCTCTGCTCAAATCATTGTCACCCACTTTATCAAGTGAGTGCATAGTTACTTTCAGCTTATACATAGATATGAAGTATCTATTTACTGCTATATGTTCTCACCATCTATGTACTTGATATTTGTGTTATACTATGATATGATTTTATTTTTATAAATCACTTTATCATATTTATATTGGGTAGTGAGGGTTTGGGGGAAAGATAAAAAAATGGGTTGGGTAGTGTAATACCTATTTTTTAAAACATGCATCACCCCGAGAGTTATAGATTGTTATGAGACGAATAGATTAAATAAATTCTTGAGTTGCTTTATTTTAAGAAATGTTATTTAATAAAAAATAGTTAGAAATTTTTGTAGTTCATGTGATGGGGATTCCATGGATATAAAGTTTGCTGAAAACAAAGTCCGTATGAGAATGTTATGACTATTTGAAGTTGAGATGAAAATACATTGAAGGTATAATTATTTATGTTATCTCGGATTGGAGATAATGGTATTAAGTGGTTCGATTGGTCTTGGTGTTATATTTATTTATATGTATTATCTCGGATGGGAGATAATGATATTTGACTGGTTTGGCCTTAGTATCTTACCAGTTAAGATTATTATGTAAATCTGTTGTTGGATGTTTTAGGAGATATTGAGGATATCCGTTGAATGGATTATCTGTGATATTTATTTGCTACTTGATCATTCTGTTATATGTTATTGTATCTGTTATTCACTAATCCATGAGGCTTACATTGTTTGTTTGTGGATGTTTTGCATGTTAAAGATTGTAGCGCCCGACTCGATCCTGTGCTTGCGGCTAGTACGATCCTAATGATAGCTTCTTGTGCTCCGGTATGCCAGTGTATACCAAAATGTTTTGTAAAACTTTTATGTATGAAATGTATTTTGGGGTATACCTTGTGTGGAAATCTGGGCGTTACAAGTTGGTATTAGAGCCGTGGTTTAAGTGAATTAGGTGCTTATAGTAAATACCTAAACTTAAACCTTAAGGTGGAAAATGTTACTTGTTTGTACCTGCTTTATATAAGTTGGAACAATTATGGTTATGTGATATATAATTCTTTATAAATAAATCGTGATGTATATTATGAAAATAATTTCGGTGCGGGACGTAGTACCCGTGCTATACACGTCAGACTGGGGTCACAATTTATGGGTTTTATGTAAAACAAAGAAACTAGAAAAAACAATTCCTAGGTTTACATGCAACCTACTTTGGATCTATGTTTTAACTATTGCACATATAACTTTGAATTGCAAAACAGAGCCCTAAGGGAAGAGGCTATTTTCGAAAATAACTAATTAGGGTTTAGAATCACATACCTTTCAATTGTTAAAGTAAATAATTGATAATCCTTTTGATCTTGATCTTCTTGGAATCCTAGCACCATAATTGTAATGCCTCTAATGGAATCACACCCAAGAGCTAGCAAGAAGGAAACTAGAGAGAGATAGAGATAGAGAGAGGAGTATGCAATTTTGGCCTAGGTTTTCTTCAAGAAGGAGTGGCTGAATTTAGCAGCTATAAGGCTCCTTTTATACTTGAGGTAGCTAGGGTTTTAAGGGATAACCCTAATGTTCCTTTGCTTAAGGCCCAAGCTAATCTGGAAGCCTTATCCAAGGCCCTTGGATGAAATCATTAGGGTTTCCCCTAAGAATTTCGTCCACCTCCTCCAAGGAGGTTCTGGAATGTTCGTTCCAACTATTTAATAATTGCAAACTAGTCTCTATACTTTACAATTAATACAATCAACCCCAAAATTAATTCCATTTAACTTCTGGTTAACTATTAATAAAATATTATGATTTCTAATTAATATATTATTTTCATAGCACATTAATAAATAATTTATATTAATTTATTAATCTGATAATAAATTAATTTCTCTCCTTTCATAATTTCCTTGTCTAGTTGCTAGGTTTGAGGGCAACTTAAAAGGACTGTGATGCTATCAATTCAAGTACATACCAATTATAGTTATGGGCTTAGACACATAATCCAATAGTCTCCCACTTGGATAAGTCTGTAACTATAATTGCTAGTATGACTTCCAAACCGACCAACAAATTATAGCTTCCATGAGCTGCTGCTGGACTCTGACCCAGTCAGTTACTTGTCCTAAGATAAGTGTGATCATATAATCCTTCATTTTGCAAGATATCCCCGGGCATAAGACATGGAATGGACTCAATCTCTTTGTCCATAATCTATGTTTCCTGATTTCTAATTTGTGATGATATAGGACTTCAATTGAACACATCAATTCAGTCATGGCTGGGCCCATCACATAGGTCAACACCAAATCATCGAGGGGCCCATAGATATCGCTTTCCCCGTTAGGCAAAAGGAACAAATAAACTTTGACTCATATGCTTGTATCTTTTACTCGTCAAACCATACATGATAATACGTTTTATAACACCAAGTTACTGATTTGTTTTTGTATCACCAATGCATAACCGACTTGTAAATTACAGACTCATATTTCTCCGTTTCAAGATTATAAGATATTATCATCTCAGTATTACTCGTGATGAATTCCATGAAGTAATACTCTAAGCGATGGTTTATCCAATACTCAAATCTCCATTTCTAAGTACTCATGAACATTGCAACAATTCTATTGCTATGTCTAACTCCCTTAGACAATCTGCAATCCAATTCACGATAGTCTCAGTTCACTACTTATTTCCAAAAATATGAATGACTGTGGAGTTTGAATAATCATGTTATTCGGGAAGTAAAACATGCAAAATATGAAACACAATAATAAATAACTGACAAAAGGCAGTAAACAAACTCATAAACAATACTATATCATTTAATCACCAAAAGTCAATTACATTTACTTTGTTACAAGTTTTAGAATAAACTAATCTAACTGCTAAAACTAATACCATCTCTCAGCCCAATGCTCTGAGCATGCTGAAATTGCTTAACCCTACTCAGACCCTTTGTAAGGGGGTCTGCTGGGTTATCCTCAGATGATACCCTCTTTACGACAAGATGACCATCTTCTACTCTATGTCTTATAAAATGGTACCTTCTGTCGATATGTCTAGTTTTACCATCATCTCTGGGTTCCTTTGTTAAGGCAACCGCTCCTTCAGTATCTCAGAATAGTTCCATAGGTTCCTGAATGGTTGGAACAACTTTGAGATCTCCGATGAAGTTCCTCAACCAATCTTCTTCTTTCGACGCTTCACTCGTTGCTATGTATTCTGATTCACAAGTAGAATCAGCCACCGTATCTTGCTTGGAACTTTTCCAAGTAACTGCTCCTCCGTTCAGTAAAAATACCCAGCCAGATTCAGAATGGAAGTTGTCTGTATCCGATTGAAAGTTGGCATCACTGTAACCATCTGCTCTCAAAGTATCACTGCTACCAAGGACAAGGACCCAATCCTTTGTCCTTTGCAAATACTTAAGTATATTTTTAACCACTATCCAAGGAGTTCTACCCAGACTTCCCTAATAGCGACTGACCATGCTTAAAGCAAAGGCCATATCAGGACGAGTACATGTCATATCATACATGATCGATCCGACAATGGAAGCATAAGGTACATGACTCATGTCAGCTTTCTCCTCATCTGTACTCAGGCATTGAGTCTTACTCAATTTGGTATTGATCTAGATTGGTAGCTCTCCCTTCTTGGAATTTTCCATAATAAACCTTTTTAGTACCTTGTCGAAGTATGTACATTGACTAAGTCCAATTAATCTATTCTTTCTATCTCACAATATTCTATCCCAAGAATATAGGCAGCTTCTCCAATGTCTTTCATGGCAAAACACTTTCTAAGCCAAGACTTAAAATCTTTCAACGTTGGAACGTCATTACCAATGAGTAATATGTCATCAAGATATAACACCAGAAAAGTCACTATACTCCCACTAGCCTTGATATACACGCATGACTCATCTTCACTCCTAGAGAAACCAAACTCTTTAACTTTCTCATGGAAGCAAAGATTCCAGCTGCAAGATGCCTGTTTCAATCCATAAATGGATTTCTCAAGCTTGCACACTATATTGGGAAACTTTGCATCAATAAAACACTATGGATGACTCATGTAAACATCCTCAACTAACTTCCCGTTAAGGAAAGCAATCTTGACATCCGTCTGCCAGATTTCATACTCATGAAAGGCAACTATGGCAAGCAATATCCTAATAGATTTAATCTTGGCTACTGGTGAGAAGGTCTCATCATAGTCAACCCCTAGGGTTTGAGTGAAACCTTTTGCAACCAGTCGAGCCTTAAATGTATGTATATTTCCATCCATTTCGGTCTTCTTTTTGAAGATCCATTTGCACCCAAATTTCTTTCGGCGTAGTGCATTATCAACCAAATTCCAAACTTGGTTGTCATACATGGACTTTATCTCGCCGTCCATTGCTTCTTTCCACTTGGAAGCCTCTGAGCCTTCCATTGCTTCCCTATAATTAGTTGGTTCATCCAGATTTACCAGTGTCCTATCACTGATAAATGTGTCACTGTTTGAAGTAATATGGAAACCATATAACTTAGGTGGCACACTAACCCTAGTGCATCTTCAAAGAGGTAATGAGTTATAAACTGGTTCAATAGGAACTACTTCCTTTGGTTGAGTGCTAGTATCATCTAAGGTTCCTTCATTGGTTAATTCTTTAATTTCTTCAAGGTTAATGGTACTCCCACTGTCCTGTTTGAATATGAGCTCTCTTTCTAGAAGGACTCCTCTTCATGCTACAAAGACCACATTTTCACTAGGTCTGTAGAACAAATATCCAAAAGACTATTTTGGGTGACCAATGAAAATACATTTCACACTTCTAGTTGCTAGGTTGTCGTGAGTCTCTCATCTTATGAAAGCTTCACAACCCCAAACTTTAATATGTGCTAACGAGGAAACTTTCCCCGTCCACATCTCGTGAGGTGTTTTGGCAACCTTCTTTGTAGGGACAAGATTGAGGATGTGGGTGACTGTCTCTAAGGCATACCCCCATAAATGAATAGGAAGTGAAGCATGAATTATCATAGAATGAACCATGTCTAACAAATTTTGATTACGCCTCTTAGCCATACCATTTAACTGTGGTGTCCTAGGAGGAGTTAATTGTGAAACTATTCCACATTCCTTTAGATAGTCGTTGAACTCAATACTAAGATACCCTTCGCCTCTAAGTATCTTTATCTTCCTGCCCAATTGATTCTCGACCTCATGTTTGAACTGTTGGATATAGTGTCCAAGTCCATAACTATATTTGGTATGTACTTGACCCGACCCGACATGGGCCATTTGGGTTGCATGGCATTGCAACACTTGGATATACAAAATGAGAAAAGGACACTTAAGGTTTATTAATATATTATAAGTTCTAATATATTAATAATATTATTTAATTAGTATTGGTCAAGAATTAATTTAGAATTAATTTGATGATCAAAAGGAGACTAATTAAATATATGGGTTTGATTGTGTAAATCATCCATTCTTATATAGTGGGCTAATGATCCATGGTTTATGGAGTTGGGCTAAAACCCATAAGGTGCTCCATGGATAGTCCATGGGGGTTATAAACCCATGGATCATGGTAATGAAAAGCCATGCAATTAAGGTTTAAATGTGGTAACCCTACTTATGACACAACTATAAAAGGACCCCATAGGCTTCCAAAATCGGCACTAAGTGCAAGAATAAGAGGCCAAGCCGATTTTGTGTCATAGTGAACTTCTCTCAAGTTATTCCAAGTTTTGTGGTGCTGTGTCAAGCATTTGAGGCATCACATTTGGGGTGCTAGCCTCACAAAGTCATCAAGGAATGCAAGCTACTAAAATGTATGTTATTCTACTTGATTTTTGTATTACAAGTTCCCCATAACATGCTATTTAGGATGTAAACCTTGGAAAATCAAATTTGCATATATATATATATATATATATATATATATATATATATATATATATATATATATATATTAGAGAAACATAGATCCAAGGTTTCTAGGGTTGCATGTACACCATAGGAGTGTTAGAATGCTCAAAACCCATCATGAACTCCTTGAACTTTTCAAAGGATCCTGACTTATGCTTCATTACGTAGATATAGCCATATCTGCTATAATCGTCAATGAAAGTCACATAGAGTCGATTAGCATATCTTGTAGTTGATCTGAAAGTTCCATACACGTCAGTATGTATGAGGTCCAAAAAACCTTCACCTCTTTCACAAGATCATGTGAAAGGTGATTTTGTCATCTTTCCCAAAAGACAAGATTCACACGTATCATCTGATTTTAGGTCAAATGACTCCAAAACTCCATCCTTTTGGAGTTGGGCTATGCGTTTTTTGTTATTGTGTCCAAGACAACAATGCCACAAGCATGCCTTGTCTACACTATTAGACAAGTCAATATTAAACACACTATTACCTAAGCTATCCACACAAGTCACTGTTTCATACACACCATCACAAGGTAAAGCTTCAAACATAAAAATTTCATTCTTATAATTAGAAATTGAACCATTCAATTCACTAAAAGAATACTTAAAACCTTGTTTGAACAATGCATGAAATGAAATAATGTTTCGCGTCATCTTTGACGAATAGCAACAATTCAATAAATCTAATCTCATATCATTATTAAGCAAAAGTTGATAAACTCTGATCTTGGTTACTGGTGAAGACTTTCTATTTCCCATGATCAAGTTTATCCTCCATCGCTCCACCTCCTCACTTTCTTTTAGCCCTTGCAAATCAGAACTTATGTGAAAACCACATCCTGTATCAAGGACCCAAGAACGAGAAGATAATGAGTTATTAGAGGAAATAATGTAAATACCTGCTAAAGATGGCTTCACTTTGCCATCCTTGATGTCATGCAGTTACTTTGGGCAACTTCGTTTCTAGTTCCCCTTGTCATTGCAATAAAAGCAATCAACATCTTTGGGTCAGAAACATGGGGAATGATAGCATTGGGCTTGGCCTTTGGACCACTACCAGATGACCCAGCTTGGGCCTTACCCTTCCAATTTTGATTAGGAGGACCTTTCCTCTTTTCCCCTTTCCTTATCCAATATCCAAGACGGGGGAACTAGCAGGGTTGGAAGCTATACTTTTACCCTTTCATCCTTGCCTCAGCTGTCTCAACAAATTGTGCAATTGGGCCAATGTCTATTCGGTGTTGGTAAGTTAGGATGAACTGACCATAACAATCAGGCATTGAGTTCAAGACCATGTCAATGGCCAATTCCTCATCAAAATGCACATTGAGCTTGACCAAACTCTCTATGTAGCGTTACATTCTTTGCACATGACTAACAACCGAGTCCCCTTCCTTCATCATGCAAGCCATGAGTGATTTAACTACGTCAAAATTTTCTCGACGAGCTCGCTTATGGTACTTTTCCATAAGGGCCTTGCTCATCTCAAAAGTCCAGTAGTTCTCATAGTACCTCTACAGTTCTGGGGACATGGTTGCAACCATGATGCAAGCCACATTGGTTGCATCATCATAGTGCTTCTTGTAGGCAGCATATTCTTCGGGAGTAGCTTTGGTTTCATTAATCTCTTTGAGACCGTTCTTAATGACATACTATTTGTCCTCAAAGAGAAGCACCATTTTAATATTATGCATCCAATCGTTATAGTTTGAGCCATCCATAACGACTTTGGAGAAAATAGAGAGCAAAGAGAAGTTATGGTTGGAGGATGATGAAGCACAAGTGTTTCCAGGAGCAGACATCTGCAAAAGAAGATAATTTTAGTTAGATTTTAGGATACCTCAATATAATAACCCAAAGATATAATATTAAGGTTAGGATCTAACTATGAGGATTTACAACTTAGAAATGGGATGTCGAGATCCAAGTGTAAATTTCATAAAGGTAGGTGAATGAAGATTCACCAATTCTACCATTAGACGAAATGAAATGAAGTAAAATTCCTAATTCTTTTGAGATACATTTAAACTATTCAATGGCATGTTTTAATCTCAGATTATGCTCTTCTATTTGTGACTGGGATGCCGAGGATCACAAACAAGATGTGAATAGTAACCTCATTGTCTTTTATCATATCTATTGGTGTACCAGTAAATCACACATGCTCCATCAACGATGATAATTATGAGATACCCATTATGACTCTTTATTAGTCCTAATTAGTGTGTCGGTTAACCACATACACTCCACTAACGATTTACAAAGTGTAATGTGCAATTTCATGGGTTAGCATACTATTCACATTTTTTCCTAAAGTAACTAGAATTGGGATTTTGTAAAAAGTAATGTTCTAGTACTTTATTAACATCATTATACTTTTAATGAGATTAACTTGTCCTATCAAATCTGTTATGCTAACGACCCTTAACTAATCAAGGAAGCGGTGGGTGAGAGTGGACACCCATTCAATTCCACCATTTTATAGCCAGTTTCCTTATAGACTAGCTTTGTGAATGAGATATAATAGCGATTCGACTGACCAATTCTTATACATATATAATATTTAACTTTTAACTATAATATATATAAGTTGTGTTTTAAAATTTTTAAAACTTTAAGGTTTATATAAATTTTTTGAAAATTAAACTATTAATTTCAAATTTAATATACACCAAAAACTAGATTTAATAAATATTTATTAATTAATTTATTAAATCTTGTGAGGATTATCTAATTAAATTAAACAATTAATTTAATCATAATCCTTATCCCTCTAGATTTTGAAAGTTTAGGGTATAGGATAATTTCCTTATTTATCAATTATCTAATTAATCCAATTAAATAACAATTATCCAAACAAGGAGACCTAAAACCCTAAGGAAATTTCGAAATCAAGGGAGGGAGGATAGGGTTTTTCAAAAACGTAACCCTAATTTCGATTAGGGTTTATGGAGGCTAGGTATTTTCGAAAACCCATGAAACAAAACCCTAAAAACGAAAACTTTGGCCTTTAGGGTTTCATAGCTATAAACCATAATTTTCAATTCCACTATTATAGCAGTTCAATTTAAAACAAAACCAATGACTCTGATACCACTTATGGGTTTTATGTAAAACAAATAAACTAGAAAAACAATTCCTAGGTTCACATGCAACCTACTTTGGATCTATGTTTTAACTATTGAATATATAACTTTGAATTGTAAAACAAGAACCCTAAGGGAAGAGGCTAATTTCGAAAATAACTAATTAGGGTTAAGAAGCACATACCTTTCAATTGTTAAAGTAAACAATTGATAATCCTTTTGATCTTGATCTTCTTGGAAGCCTAACACCACATCTGTAATGCCTCTAATAGAATCATACCCAAGAGCTAACAAGAAGGAAACTATATATATATATATATATATATATATATATATATATATATATATATATATATATATATATATTTATAGAGAGAGAGAGAGAGAGAAGGAGTATGTAATTTCGGTCTAGGATTTTTTCAAGAAGGGGTGGCCGAATTTAGGAGCTATAAGGTTCCTTTATAGTTGAGGTAGCTAGGGTTTTAAGGGATAACCCTAATGTTCCTTTGCTTAAGGCCCAAGCTAATCTAGAAGCCTTATCCAAGGCCCTTGGACGAAATCATTAGGGTTTTCCCTAAGAATTTCATCCACCTTCTCCAAGGAGGTTCTGGAATGTTCCTTCCAACTATATAATAACTTCAAACTAGTCCCTGTACTTTACAATTAATATAATCAACCCCAAAATTAATTCCAATTAATTTCTTGTTAACTATTAATCAAATATTATTATTTATAATTAATATATTATTTTCAGAACACATTAATAAATCATTTATATTAATTTATTAATCTCATAATTAATTAATTTCTCTCCTTTCATAATTTCCTTGTCTAGTTGCTAGGTTTGAGGGCAACCTAAAAGGACTATGCTGCTATCAATTCAAGTAGATACCAATTATAGTTATGGGCTTAGACACCTAATCCAACAACAATATGGTTGGAGCATGATGTAACTATAATGTGTTTTAAGTCACCCTGATGCGATGGAATTTGTCATAATATGGGTTGAAAATAGGATAATTGATATTGATTGTGATGATATCAGGAGATGTAAAAAAGAAAAGTTTTGGGAAGGAGTATGACCCTTGACCTAAGAAATTGATATTTCAGATATTGATCGTGGGTGGCTATCTCGGATTGGAGATACCACTGTGTAGCACCTGGTTCCTGGTACGTAAATCTTATTTGAGTATTTCTCTTCTTTTAGCCTTGGACTCGGCGAGTCATAGGTCCGACTCGCCGGGACCCAGGACACGTTTAAGTTGGCGACTCGGTGAGTCCATATCCTGGACTCGGCGAGTCACAACTGTTGGATGAAACCCTAAGTTCCAGGGTTTTGCACCCTATTTAAACAACATATCTGCCCCAAGCCAGCCTAGATCTACCCTTTTGAGACATTTTGAACCCTAAAATCCATATTGGTGAATATCTACACGTAAACTTGGAAACTTTACGTGTGATTCGTGTTCTAGGAGTCCAGATCTGTGAATGGCATGGACTGGAATCGAGCAAATCTGTGTATTTAGTGGGTGCATGGCAACGACTCGGCGAGTCGTTCATGTGACTCGGCAAGTCTGTTCGCGAGTCTCCGAGTTTGTCCCCTTTTTCGTAGTGTCGAGTGAACAGTGAGTCACGGGGTGTGACTCAGTGAGTTGGAAGCTGAACTCATCTATGGAGGAACTCGGCGAGTCAATGCCCTGACTCGGCGAGTTCAAGGCAATCTCCTTAGATCAAGAACAGGCTCGGCGAGTTGTTCATACAACTCGGCGAGACGAAGCAGCAAGTGTTCTTCGGATGAAGACGAACTCGACGAGTTGTTCATACAACTCGGCGAGTAGGATGAAGGACTTGAATATCAGTTTAGAAGGAGAACTCGTCGAGTCATCGCCTAACTCGACGAGTAGGAATGGGATTCAGGACAATCGTTTGGGTAGGACTCGGCGAGTTGGAAAGCCAACTCGGCGAGTCAGGTCAACTGAAAGTTGACTCTGACTTTGACTTAGGGCATGATCAGGGGTAAAATGGTCATTTTACCCAAAGGACAGTTAGCAGTGTTTGATTGAGTATGTTGTGGGAATTGCAGCCAGAGGATTTCCGGAGCAGCAGCAGCAGCAGTAGACGGTCAGTTCCCGATCAGATCAGCAGCTACTTCGAGGTGAGTTACCTTCCAGTAGCGGTGGGTCTACGGCCACAACGCCGGCCCACCAGTAGGAGTCATATGTTAGATGATTGTCTTTGTGATGTCATCTAGGTTTGCTACTACCTGATATGTTATATGCTAGCATGATATGTTATATGAGATAGAATTAGAGATCGGTCGATAGGACCAAAGGGTAGTCAGACACCCCAGAAATGTCTGACAGTACATGATGATATGTTTACATGCTGGCTTGTTATGTTATATGCGATAAGGTAGTAAGAGGGGACTAGTCCCCGAGGATCGGTTGTTAGGACCGACGGGTAGTCAGCACCCCAGAATGGCTTGACACGGGTAGTCAGCACCCCAGAATGGCTTGACACGGGTAGGACGGCACCCCAGAATGCCCGTACCGGGTAGTCAGGCACCCCAGAATGGCCTGGCAGTATGTATGTTATGTGTTTGTATGGTATGTTGTACGATGGGGAACTCACTAAGCTTTGTGCTTATGGTTTTCAGTTTTGGTTTCAGGTACCTCCTCAGCTAGGGGAAAGGAGCCGGCGCGGTAGCAGCATGTCACACACACACTCTCTGGTTTTCGCATTTACGAGATTCTCTGGAATTAATTATACTCTGATATTTTGATTGGTTGTATGATTTGGCTTTTAGACATGGTTTACGTTGTGTCATGGTTTGATCAAACAATGTTTTTAATTATTAATGTTTTCTAAAGTAATGTTTTAAAACGAAATTTTTGGACGTGAAAATTGGGTCGTTACACACTGGAATGGAACATGTAAGATATGTTGGTTGTCTCGATGTGGAGATAACATGGAAATGAGAAATGATACGGTGGTTGTCTCGGATTGGAGATACCACATGAATGAGAAAAGATATGGTGGTAATCTTGTATTGGAGATACCATAGGAATGAAATGATACGGTGGTAGTCTTGGATTGGAGATACCACAAGAACAAGTACAATATGGTGGTTATCCTAGACTGGAGAACCACATGAATGGAAGATACATACATACACACACACACACAGATATATATATATATATATATATATATATATATATATATATATATATATATATATATATATATATATATATATATGGGAAAAGTGAATATACCCTTAAGGGTATATAAGCTTAGGTACCCAAACTCACCATAATACGTCGTTTTGTTTGATATATTCATTATAATGTTCTTAAAATTCAATCCTTAACTTGATTTATTTTCAAAATTTTCAAATTTTCAATATTATCTTCCTCTTACATCACATTTTTTGACGAACACCTACAAAGTTATATATATATTGTAGTTGAAAATGAAAATTATATAAAAGGAAGATAAATGCGAAATTTATAAAAATCTTTGAAATAAATCAATTTAGAAGTTGAATTATAAGAACATTAGACAATTACAATGTATATAAATGATACAAAACGACATAGTATGGTGAGTTTGAGTACCTAAGCTTATATACCCTTAAAGGTATATTCACTTTTCCCTATATATATATATATATATATATATATATATATATATATATATATATATATATATATATAGACATACATACATACATACATACATAGTATGTGTATTGTAATCTCGCATTGGAGATTTACATGAGAATAATAATGAATTAATAATATTCTGGATTGGTATAATATATCTTGGGTTAGTGTCACGACATAAGATAGATGGATAATATTCTTTGGTAGTTAGATTGATACAAGATTTATGGAAACTTCATAGATTGACGTAATGAGTTGATAGTGTCACAAGGTGGCATGATACGTTTTATGTTGGTATAGTGATTGGTTGATGTCACAGGTTGATAGTATAGAAAAGGATCGTTGGGGAGAGAATGAGATGATATCTTTGTAGTAGTTATTGAGCAGTGGACAAGTGTCGTATTGATTAGTGCGTTTGTAGAGTTTATTACACCAAGGTGTAAAGCTGGGGTAATATGAAAGTATTTCTATGATGAGTGTCACAACTAGCATTTTAGCTAGGAAATTCTATTCTTGTGTAATCATTCAACTATTGTAAAACCTATACTCTAAGTAGATATCACTCATTGCTCATTTAAATTCACCTTTTTATGTTCAACAAAGAATCTGAAAACCCTAAGAATCCCAGTTTGAGTCCATATTGGACTAGGATTTCCTTATTGGGCCTAATGGACCAATAAGCATCCAATTCAACCATTTTGGGCTTGGAAACCCTATTTGGATTCTAAACGGACCCAATTCACAAATCTATAAAATTTTGGACCATTTGGGCCTAAAATGATTCATTCTAACCCTAATGGGCCTTATTGGGCCAGAACAACTCCAATTAACCTTAATGGACCTTAGAACCCATTCTTTTATACTATTGGGCTGTGAACTACCCTAAAGGCCCAATGGGCCAAAAGTTTTATGATTAGGATCTAAAAATCCTAACTAAAGTTTAATGGGCTCAAACTATTCCATTCCTACCTTCTTGGCCTAAAATCTCGGCCCAACACCATTTAACAAAAAAAAAGAAATGAATTAGGGGGGTTGACTATGGAGATGCCACCTCCATATTGTTCACCATGTAACAATGAACGGTCTCCCATATCTCCATGCAAGTTACCTCATCCTTCTCTCGCCTCTCTTCTTCTTATCTTCGGCCGAGAGTAGGCTAGCACACACACACACACACTCAAAAATTCTCTCCAAAACATCTCTAAACCATCCTCTTCTTTCATCAAAGATCTCAAAGTTTTGCTTATGCTTCAAGAGTAATATTTAAGGTTTCAACTTCTTGGTAAGTGTTTATTATATATAAACGCATGCTATCCATCTTAATGCCAAAGATTCTTTCTTACATAACCTCCTTTCATGTTCTAACTCATTAGAATCACCTAAGTTCGAAAACTACTTAAGGGAGTTTGCTAGGGCCGAAAATCACTTCATCTCTTTCCATTCTTCTTCAGAAACTGAAACATCAAGAAAAGGTGTGTTCATACCCCCTTGTTTTTGGTTTTTACATGATTATTAGGGGAGAATACAAGTAAAATGTGTAGATATATGTGTTATATGCATGTCTTGTGTGATTTCTTAGTTTATGTTGTAAAAATACGTTAGATCTTGGCAAATCATGACTTCTTAAGTAACATTGAGTTAAGATCCACAAACTAAGACACCTTATACATCAAACTATCAAGTTAAAAGTGTTATATGTTTAAGATACAAAAATTTAAGGCAAAAACTTTGTTAAGGGTCAAAATTATCAAGAAAACAAAAGATAAGGGCAAAAAGTGACATTTATGTTTTTATAGGGACCAAACAGTTCCTACATGTATAAAAAGGGATTTTTATGTTAAACATACTTTAAAAAGGGCCAAAAATGCAAATTTGTGCTTAATGGGCCAAACATTTGGGCCTTACGGTTTTGGGCCCAAATTTGCAAAAAAATGAAGTTCTTGGGATTAAAAATGTTATTTGAGCAAAATTTTAGTCATAAATGTAAATAAAAAAAATTTAGGGGTGAAAATAACATTTATTTTCAAATTGGACCAAAAATGTAACTCATATCAAAATTGGGCCGGAAGTGTGAATTTTTACAAACAAAGGGCTGAAAATGCACTTTTCTGCGAAACTAGGTCTTAAATGTCAAAATATATATTTTTTGGACTAAAACTGTGAATTTCTAGTCATTTGGGACAAAATTGCAAATTTTTACAAATTATGGACTAAAGTGTCATTTTTACAAAACTTTGGGCCTTAATTGAAAATTGGAGGCTTTTGACCAAAAATGTTGTTTTATGAAAAAGAATACTTTTTTATAATAAAATTTTGTAAACCACGAGCTAAAATAAACAACGAAACAATACGGATGGACGAAATACATCGATAATAATTTTATTGGGCCTAATATTAATCTTACGTGGCCAATGGTCCTTAAAGGCCCATTCAAGTGTATATTGAGCCCAATATTTTTTCATGACATGTTTATTGGGCCTTGCGACCAATTCACATGTTAATTTGGACCTGAGTTATGAGTCACATGTTTATTCGGCATTTGTGGTCCATTTACATGCCTATTGGGCCCAAATTAACCACTTACATGTTATTGGGCCTTTGTGATCCATTTACATGCTAATTGGGCTGGGGATGAAATTCACATGCTTAGTAAATCGTAACTATACCTTTACATAACTATTGAACTTTGCATACTTATAAATGTACCTTTGGATGAATAATGCATAACATACACGTAAACATTAAAATAGTACGAAAGGTTGAGTGTAACATCCATAAATCAGGTATAGCTATTTGATCCCTCTTCTTTTCCAAGTTGTCAAAACTAGCCCATGGAAGGAAATTGTAGCAAATGAGTACGCTGGGCGTACTGAAGAGTATGCTACACGTACTTATGAATGTGATCTTGATGCGGATGCTACCCAGTATGCTGGGCGTACTGGGCTCAGACATGAAACCCTAAATGAGACATGAACACTATAAAAGGAATGCTATGGCCTCCATCCCAACCACCATTTCCAATGAGTGAAACCCTAAAAGAGCTAAACCTCCGTTCTAAACTTGTGCGTGTGTATTTGAGCTTCAAAGTGTCTTTGTGTGTTTGTGAAGAAGTAGAGAAGACCTTGAAGGGGAAAGATTGGAGTCCAAGCTTCTAGATATGAGCTAAAGTGAGTGGGGAGCTTCTCACAAAGGTAAAAAGCTTCAAACTTTACCACTCTTTTGTTATGAACATCATATAGGAGCATTTTTTAGGGTTTAAGTCCCAAAGGTTGAGACTTTTTGAGCAAAGGAACTCCATGGATCTTGATCTACGCCATTTTAGTGTATATTGTGTTGTAGATCCATAAAAATCCAATCTTGGATGTTAAGATTAAGTCATGCATGAGATTAGGGCTTAATGGGGAAAGAGGATACGTGTTTGAAGTGATTGGTGACCTTTACAACCATGCAAAAGCTTAAAGGTTTTGACTTTATCGCTTAAGAGACAGTAGAGTGCCTGGATCTGAGATATGAGCTTAAGTCTTAATCTATTCAGACAAAAAATCATGAAAGTATGAAACAGGGACTTATGCTGCGCATAATCCCAGTACGCGCCGCGTAGGGGGTCGAGTTCCTCGATTTTGGTTGACCACGGAGTACGCCCCGCGTACAGAGCTGGTACGCGCAACGTAACTCCCTACATTTGACTTTCGTTGACTTTTAACGTTTGGTCAACATGTGGACTTTTGGACCATTAGAGGGGTAAAATGGTCTTTTAGCCTTCTGAGAGAAAATAGGAAGGGATTGGTCTAGCCTTGAGAGCTGTTATTGATTTGAGATAATTACTTTATGTAATTAGGCGGGGGCTAGGTCATTGTTTCGACTTCGGGGATATCGATCATGTGAGTTAATAGACATCATACGAGTTGAGTCTTCTCACTATACCTTACTTAGAATGGTAATTATGTGTGACCGGAAGGTCTTATGTGCTATGACGAGTATGTGATCTATGTTTCTATGTGATATGTATATGTTATGTATGTTATGAGTAGTATGGTGTGGACCGGAAAGTCAACAGGGTATGGAACGGAAGGTTAGCAGTGGATGGACCGGAAGGTCAATATGGTATGGACTGGAAGGTCGAACGAGTAGGACTGGAAGGTCTACTCAGATTGCGGGACTGGAAGGCCCCTGAGACACATTGACCGGAAGGTCTCGTAGAGCTATAGCCTCGAGTGGCTTATGTGCTGTATGTAGTATTTTGGGGAACTCACTAAGCATTTATGCTTACCGTGTTATGTGATATGTGTTTCAAGTATCAGCGAGGATCGTGGGAAGGCGCCGACTTGATTTGTACACACTAACAGAGGATTTTGTATTTGAGATTATGGGATATGTTTTACCGTGATAACATTTGATACATTTGAGTTTGAGATGATTTATATGAGATATGTTATGTTTGAAAAACGAAATATTGTTTTAAATTTTCATGTCGTTACAAGTTAGTATTAGAGTCTTGGTTTGAGGGATTCGGATGCACCTTCGAGCGTATCTGAACTCAAAATGAGGATTTGAGAAAAAATTTCATAAAAGAAACAATTTTCTAAGAAGAGTAAAAGATTTTGAGAAAAAGCAAAAAGGAGCGATGTGTACGATCGACCAACACCCAAACGGCGATTTCCCAAAATACCCTTACATTATGTGTTATGAGATATTATGTGATGTGCTATGCATGCTAGAGTAGGCTAGGTAAATCGTATCTTAGGACTAGGGTGTCCTGATATGTGATGCCTTAGCCTCGGAGTTTATGCTGTTGTGAGTTGCTTTGAGTTCATGTACGTAGCAGAGAGTAGATTGTGAGAAGTCTGCTTGAGAGTAGGCAGAATTCAGAGGGTATAGAGTACTTGCGAATTGGGATCCTATGAGGAGGACTTGGTGTGGATACGGATACAATGTGGAAGGTAGTATTGGGCCCGTACTACTGAAAGCATCGGATCGGTAAACATTCCAAGTAAGAATCCTTAGGGTGCTAAGGAACAAGTAGGAAGGGTTGATGGAGTGTGAGTAATCTCGGCCGAGTCTCTGATTATTTTATGTCATATTTCAGAGGCATCATGGTGAGAACGCGCCACAACCCATGAGGCAGTGGTACCAGTGGTACTAGCGATGAGGAGATCCATAGGATGATTCACAAGGAGGTGGCCGCAGCCATTCAGGCAGAGATTTCGGAGATGTTTGTGTCTATCAAGACCAGGCTGATTGAGACATTCGACGAGCGGTATGCTGCTTTGACTGAGGCTGCTACTGCTGCAGCGACCGCAACTGTCGTCGCTGTTAGGCCGCAAGGGGGCGACTCGTTGCTGTACCGGGTGTTCAGCCACACGATGCCACCAAAGTTTGATGGGACACAGGATACGATAGCCGCGATGAGTTGGATCTCTGACGTTGAAGGATGTTTCTACACTTGTTCCTGTCCGGAACATTTGAGAGTACGGTTCGCGCTGAACCAGCTTCGCTTGGGAGCGAAGGACTGGTGGAAGTTTGTGACGACAAATTTTACTCCTGTAGAGCTTATCGCGGTGACATAGGAGAGGTTCACCGCTATGTTCAGAGACGAGTATGTTCCCCCAGTGGAGGGGGAACATTTGGCCCATGAGTTCTTGTCCCTCAAGCAGGGGACGGAGTCTGTGATGGTGATCACGCAGATGTTTCATGAGAGGGTGTTGTTTTGCCCTGAGCACGTGTCTACCGAGCAGGCATGCATGAGTCGATATTTGAGCATACTGAGGAGAGACATTCGAGAGTTCGTGGCGAACTCGATGTACCGAACATTTTCCGAGCTCCATGTAAATGCTCGGAAGAGGGAGATTGAGCTAGAGACTCAGGCCAGGGAGGAAGCCGAGTCTCAGAGGAGGGACAGGCGGCCGGTGCAGTCTCAGCCGGCAGGCAAGCGGGCAAAGCCCGCCGATGCGAGATCTGGAGGCAAGAAAGGCCGCACTTGTGGGAAGTGCGGTAAGGGACATGATGGAGTTTGTCAAGCAGGTTCTTGCTACAAATGTGGCAAGGTGGGGCATATAGCCAAGGATTGCCCCAAGGGATTCATGGTTTGCTTTCATTGCAACCAGACTGGCCATAGGAAGGCCGAATGCCAGCAGTTGATTCAGGGATCAGCGTAGGGATTTGCGCCTTATACCACTCGAGCTACAGAGAGTTGGACCATGAAGGCCGAGGCGCTTAAGGCTCGTGACAGAGCCTTCCAGTTGACCGCAGAGGAGGTCCGCACAGCACCTGATGTTGTGGCTGGTATGTGATCTTTTGCTTATTCTTTTTTTATTTATATGGTGCTTATATGTGATATGTTTAGGTACTTTTCTTGTGAATTTTGTACCTTCTTTGGTGGTATTTGACTCGGGTGCGGGTTGATCTTTCGTGTCATTAGCGTTTAGTCAACACATCAGTATACGACGAGAGGCGTTGAGTCGACCTCTACGAGTTTCTATAGCTGACGAGCAAGCGGTTTTTGCTACTGATGAGATACGAGGGTGTGTACTCGAGGTTTTCAATGTTGAGTGCCCCAATTCGAGATATATGTATAAGGATGACGGTGATGAATCTAGTATTGGATACCATCCGAGAGGCCCAGGCAGAGGCTGTGAGATCGGAGAACCACAAGAGAGAGCAGGTGATTGGGTAGATATCCGAGTTTGTTACTGATAGCCGAGGGCTTATGACCTTTCACGGTCAGATTTGGGTGCTGTTTATGGGCGGGGCATGTAGCATATTGATGGAGGAGGCACACAAATCGAGATTCTTGATCCATCCCGGGGCCACTAAGATGTATTTGGACCTAAAGAAAGATTATTGGTGGCCTTGTATGAAGTGGGATGTTGCGTGGGTAGTAGAGAGGTGCTTGATCTGGCACTAGAGGTTCCTCAGTGGAACTGGGAATGAATTTCTATGGATTTTATCACCAAATTGTTGAGAGTCGTGAGGGGTGTTGACACAATATGGGTGATTGTGGATCGGCTGACGAAGAGCGCTCACTTCCTTGCTATCAGTGAGAGCTCTTCTTCAGAGAGGCTGTCAGAGATATATGTGAGAGAGGTGGTGTCTCGGCATGGATTTCTGATCTTGATTGTGTCAGAACGAGATGTACGTTTCACTTCCAGGTTCTGGAAGAAGTTTCATGAGGAGCTGAGTACAAGATTGCCATTCAGTACAACTTATCACCCACAGATAGACGGGCAGAGTAAACGGACGATACAGACTCTTGAGGAAATGCTTTGAGCATGTCTTATGGACTTCGGTGGAAGTTGGGATACATACCTACCCTTGGCTTAGTTTTCGTACAACAACATCCACCATTCGAGTATTGGTATGCCCCCTTTGAGCTTTTATATGGGAGGAGGTGTCGGATCCCCATCTGTTGGGGGAGGTAGGGCAATGAGTGATGGGTAGCACTAAGATAGTGCTTAAGACGACGAAGCAGATTCAGTAGGTCAGAAATGTTGGAATAGTGTCTAAGGCTGCAACTATATTAGGCAAGTATTTGACCCGGTTGTGCATGGTCCTTTTGGGTTGCCTTCACCATAGCAACTTGATAGTATGATTTATTAAGAGAGAGTAAATATTATTAATATATTATAAGAATAATATAATGAATAATATATTTGTTATTTGATTAATATAAGTCATAGAATTAATTAGAATTAATTTGGTGACTTAAAGAGATTAATTAAATAAAGGGGTATAAACTGTCAATTGTTTGATAGTTAAGCTTTAGACTGTAAATCCATTAGGATATGCCTTGGACGAATCCTAAGAGCTTTTGGATAGCTAAAATCGTCCATATGCTTATGTATGGAATGGATTTGGATAGCCTTAAGAGAAGATTATCCAATTAGGGTTTAGGTTGTAACCCTTAAGGAGTCTACAAGTATAAATAGGCCCCATGGCATAGGGAATTCGACACCTCTGATTAAGTAAGAGAACCCTGGTCGAAATTCCTCCCTCTCCTCTCTCCTAAATCATTCTTCTTGCTGTTGGTGTTTGTAAGCCATTAAAGGAGTGACATTTGTGACTCTAGAAGCTCCAAGACCTCAAGATCAACAAGGAACTCAAAGGTATGATTCTAGATCTGTTTCAATGTTGTTATTTAACCTAATTAGTAATTAGAAGTCTTGGATTCAAAGCATGTTTATTAGAAAGCCTAGATCCAAGCATTAGGGTTTTGCATGCGCACATAGGAAAGTTCTTATGGCTAAAACCCATCAGTGGTATCAGAGCCTAGCTTGGTTTTCTTTAAATTGTTGCTTGATTAACTGAAACAAACCTCCAAAATTCGATTTTTAGGTTTCTGAGTCACTGACTCAGCGAGTCCCAAGGTGGACTCGGCGAGTAGGCCTGACTCGGCGAGTCCCCTTGTGCACTCGGCGAGTCCAGGCGTCAGGAATGACTAGATTCGGGATTTCTTTGTGTTTATCTTATGGAAACTTACCTTAATTATAATAGATCAACCTAAATCCGATTTTATGATATATATGACTATTATCTTGATCTAGAAAAAGATATTTATCAACTAATTAAATATTTAATTTCCTTATATGATAATTAATTAATTATTTTAACTATTTTGGTAATTATCTTTCAAAGAAATCTTGAATAAATCAAATATAGATAATTAGGATATTAATTGTTAATTGGAATTATTTGTTATTTGATCCTCCATGTTTTAAATGTTTAAAACCTACCCTCATGTTTTGAAATTTACTTTTGTGATTAAAAGTTTTAATTTAGACAACTTAAATTTCAAACCCTAGATTTTAAAAGTTTTAAAATACAACCCTATACTAATATGATATTACTAGAATAATATATATATGTATAACTAAATGCTAGTCTTACCGTTAGTAGGCCTCATTCATGAAGCCGATCTATAAGGTGGGTATAAGGTTGCGGCCTATAAAATGGCGCTTAATGGGTGTACACTCACACCTACCGCTTGCTTGATTGGTGGAGGGTCGTTAGCCGAACGGGTAGGATAGGGCAACCTCATCCTCTCATTAAAAGTATAATAAGAAATATAAAGTAACTACACATTTTTTTTAAAAAATTTCCCAATCCTAGTTACTTTAGGAAAAGTGAATTGATGCAATCCCATGAAATTACACTTTGCACCTTGCTAAGATGTTAGTGGAGCGCGTGTGGTTTACCGACACACTAATTGGTTCTAAGCGAAGGTGGCAAAGGGTGATTCATTGTTTATCATAGTTCGATGGAGCGTGTGTGGTTTACCGGCACATCAAATAGGTGATCGTTACAATGAAGGCACCATGTGAATTTGCATGGTAATTCACACCCGCTTTGTGATCCTCGGCATCCCAGTCACAAACAAGAGGGGCATATCGAGATTTAAACATGCCATTGACTAGTTTAAATGAATCTCATCCGAACCTAGGAATTCTCAAAACACTTAGGACTAATAGTTTAGGTTTTTGTGATGGAGAATTAGTGAATCGTCATTCACTTACCTTCAATTTATTTGCATGTTAGATTACGGCATCCCTTTTCTAGTATGTAAATGTTATTGTTGGATCCTGGCCCTAATTTTCTTATTGGGTGATAATTAGGGATTCTTATTCTAATCTATCTTTGTCATTTTCTAATTGTAGATGTCGAACGCAAACAACGCTGCTGCTAGTTCTTTCACATTGATGAGCCTTTGCCAAAAGGTCACCTTCGATGGAACGAACTTTAGCGAATGGATAAGATACATTCGCACCATTGCTCGCTATGAGGACAAAGAGTATGTCCTTGATGAGAAGCTCGAGAAAATCAACACCGAAATTGCTACTCCAGCCGAAATCACCGCCTTTGAAACTCATGAGCGAGATGCAACGAAGGTACATTGCATCATGATCGCCACCATGAACTCCGAATTCCAAAAGTCCTACGAGGACATGTACCCGTACGAGATGCACCAAGACTTATTGGAGAGGTACCACCAAAACGCGAGACAAGAGAGGTATGAGATTTTCACTAACATGATTTCCGCGAAGATGGGTCATGGAGAATCTCTTACCGTGCACTTGCAAAAGATGCAAAGGTATGTCGACCGCCTTCGCAAGTTAAATGTTGACTTCGGTGAGGACTTGGCGATCGACATGGTGCTTCACTGTTTACCTCCGATGTACAACCAATTTAGGATGACCTACCACATGAACAAAGAAGAGGTCACCCTAAGCAAGCTCCAAGGTCTCTTGAGGGTTGCTGAGAGCAACTTCAAAGACAAGTCTGTTGCACCTACTCCCAATCCGCCCGCTGCTCCTGTCTTGGCTATTGGACAAGGGAAGGGAAAGAAGAGGAAAGCTTCATCAAAGAACTATCGCAAGGTGAAAGCCCGAGATGGTGCCTCTTCTAGTGGGACCAAAGTTGATCCCACCAAGCCCTGCTCTAACCCGAAGGAGGCAGAGTGCCACCACTGCCACAAGATAGGACATTGGAAGAGAAGCTGCCCGGATTACCTGCAAGCAATCAAAGAAGGAAAGATCAAGCCATCTTTCGCAGGTATATACACAATCAAATCTAAAGATTCTAATCATGCTATTTCTTGGGTTCTTGATACCGGTTGTGGTTATCACATTTGTTCTAATGTGCAGGGACTAAGAAGAAGTAGGGATGTGGAGCAAGGAAGGATCAATCTAATCATGGGGAACAGAAGATCGTCGCCTGTGACCAAGATTGGAGTGTATTCTTTAGTGCTTAGGAATAGTTTGGTTTTAGATTTGAACAATTGTTGCTATTCGCCAGAAATGGCAAGAAACATCATTTCATTTCATGGTTTATATAGACAAGGATTTAGATTTTCTTTTAATAATGAGAATGGTTCTATTTTGCCTTATCTAAATGGTGTCTTTTACTTTGAAGCTATACCATGTAATGGAATATATGAAACCGTTATGATTGTTGATAACTTAGGAAATGATGTTTTGAATATTGATTCTTCAACTAGTATGGATAAAGCATCCTTGTGGCATTGTCGTCTTGGACATGTCAACAAGAAACGCATAGCCCAACTCCAAAAGGATGGAGTGTTGGAGTCATTCGACCTTAGGGAAGATGACACATGCGAGTCTTGTTTGCTTGGAAAAATGACTAAGTCGCCCTTCACAAGTACATGTGATAGGGGCGAGGGTCTATTGGACCTAATACATACCGATGTATGTGGACCGTTTAAATCGAACACGAAGGATGGGAACCGCTTCTATGTGACTTTTACCGATGACTATAGTAGATATGGGTATATCTACTTAATAAAGCAAAAGTCAGACACCTTTGAAAAGTTCAAGGAGTTCAAGAATGAAGTGGAGAATCAATTGGGCAGGAAAATCAAGATGCTTCGATCCGATCGAGGAGGAGAGTACCTAAGTCTTGAATTCCACGATTATCTCAAGGAGTGTGGAATAGTTTCACAATTGACGCCTCCTAGGACACCGCAGTTGAATGGTGTGGCAGAAAGGCGTAATCGAACCTTATTGGATATGGTTCGCTCTATGATGAGTCGTGCTTCACTACCAATCTCTTTTTGGGGGTATGCCTTAGAGACTGCCGCCCATATCCTTAACCGAGTCCTTACTAAGAAGGTTGCCAAAACACCTCACGAGATATGGACGGGGAAAGCTCCCTCGTTGGCACATATCAAGCTTTTGGGGTTGCGAGGCTTTCGTAAGACGAGATACTCACGACAAGCTTGAACCTCGAAGTGAGCGATGTATTTTCATCGGCTACCCGCAGACATCCTTTGGATATCTCTTCTATAGACCGAAGGACAATGTTGTCTTCGTTGCGAGGAGAGGAGTTTTCCGAGAGCGAGAACTCATAAGCCAAGGAGACAGTGGGAGGCAAATCGAACTTGAAGAGATTCAAGATTCGATAGATGAAGGAACCTCTACTGCTGGCGTTCAACCCGAGGAGGAAACTCCGGTTGAACCAATTGACGAATCCTTACCTCTTAGACGTTCCGATAGAGTTAGAGTTCATCCCCAGTTCTATGGCTTTCATATTACTACCGAAGGGGACACGTATATTAGTGATGGTACACTAGTAAACCTTGATGAACCTAATAGCTATAAGGAAGCCATGGCAGGCCCGGAGTCTGTAAAGTGGAAAGAGGCAATGGATAGCGAGATCCAATCCATGTATGATAACCAAGTTTGGAATTTGGTTGATTACGTGCCCGGACGTAAGACCGTTGGGTGCAAATGGATCTTCAAGAAGAAGACCGACGTGGATGGGAACGTACACACATATAAAGCGCGATTGGTCGTGAAGGGCTTTACTCAAACTCCCGGAGTTGACTATGATGAGACCTTCTCATCAGTTGCGAAGATTAAATCTATTAGAGTGATGCTAGCAATTGCCGCATTTCATGATTATGAGATTTGGCAAATGGATGTCAAGACCGCTTTACTTAATGGAAAGTTGGCTGAGGATGTTTACATGGCTCAGCCAGAGGGGTTTGTGGATCCGAAGCATCCGAATAGAGTGTGTAAGCTTGAGAAGTCCATTTATGGACTTAAGCAAGCGTCTCGCAGATGGAATCTTTGCTTCGATGAGAAAGTCAAAGAGTTTGGATTTGTACGAAGCGAAGACGAATCTTGTGTATATGTCAAAGCCAGTGGGAGTATAGTAAGCTTCCTCATTCTATATGTCGATGACATATTACTCATAGGAAACGACATCCCGACTCTACAGGAAGTTAAGTCCTGGCTCGGAAAGTGCTTCGCTATGAAGGACCTCGGAGAGGCTTCTTACATTTTGGGAATAAGGATAGTAAGAGAAAGAAGTAAGAGACTAATTGGACTTAGTCAGAATACTTACTTACAGAAAGTACTAAAACGTTTTAGTATGGAAAACTCAAAGAAGGGAGAACTACCGATACAAAGCAATGCCAAATTGAGTAAGACTCAAAGTCCGAGTACCGAAGCTGAGATAGCAGAAATGAGCCAAGTACCATACGCTTCCGCAGTTGGCTCAATCATGTACGCTATGACTTGTACTCGCCCTGATGTAGCCTTCGCTTTGAGCATGGTTAGCAGATATCAAGGGAATCCTGGCAAAGCACATTGGATTGCAGTGAAAAACATCCTTAAGTACCTTCGGAGGACGAAGGAATGGTTCTTAGTCCTCGGAGGGAGTGATGACTTGAAGGTGCGAGGGTATAGTGACGCCAGTTTTCAGACCGATAGGGACAACTACCGTTCGCAGTCGGGCTGGGTCTTTACCCTAAATGGAGGAGCAGTGATATGGAAGAGTTCCAAGCAGGAAACCGTAGCTGATTCAACGTGCGAATTAGAGTACATTGCAGCGAGCGAAGCGTCGAAGGAGGCAATATGGCTAAAGAACTTCATCGGTGATCTTGGAGTCGTACCTGCCATAAAGGAGCCCATGGAGATTTTCTGTGATAACGAAGGAGCGGTTGCCTTGACCAAGGAACCGAGGGATCATGGTAGATCAAGACATATCGACAGAAAATATCACTTCATCAGACATCGTGTAGAAGAAGGACAACTCGTAGTGAAGAGGATATCATCAGAAGATAACCCAGCAGATCCGCTTACGAAGGGACTGAGTAGGGTTAAGCACTTGCAGCATGCTAGGAGTATTGGGCTAAAGGATGATATTAGCATAGATTAGATAGTATTAGAAACGTGTAATAGATAAATGTAATTGACATTTGATGATTAAATAAAGAAGTTTTATTTATGAGTAATGTTACTGTCTTATGTTAATTGTTTACCTATTGTTTCACTTTGCATGTTTTGACTTCCAGAATAATTGAGTTTATTAGGAATAATCGAATTATTCAAATGGTCCACAATCGTTCATATGTTGGGAGTAGATATGAATGAAGATTGTCATGAATTGGTGTGTAGAATGTCTAAATGGTGTTAGACATAGCAAAGGATTGCTGCAACATTCATGAGTGCTTATGAACTAGTTTTGAGCATTGGAATAGACCCGCGCTTGCTGGAACCACCTTATGGAATACGATATAAAAGGTGATCGCAAAACGATAATATCATATAGTCTTAAAACCTAGATATATGGTTTATTATTTGTTAATTGATTGTACATTGATAATACGAAAACGCATCAGTAACTTGGTGTTATAAAACGTATTGTTGTGTATAGTTGGTAAATGAATAAGTAAATGCATATAAGTCGAAGTTTATCTGTAACTTTTATCTAAGAAGGTAAAAGCGATATCTCGGCCGCTCGATGATTTGATTTGACTTATGTGCCGGGCCCGGTCAGAACTGAATTGATGTGTTCGATTAAGTTCTATGTCAAATAAATCAGAGATCGAGAAACCTAAATGCTTGACTAACCATTCCATAGGATTGTCAGCATGATATCTAACAGAGGACTGTATGTTCCCTTATCTAAAGGACAAGATTGATTAGATCAGAGTTGACAGCGTCTTTGAGAGCTATGATTGCAAACTGAATTATACTTATGAATATAGTTACTAGACTTATCCAAGTGGGAGACTGTTGGAATGGTGTCTAAGGCTGCAACTATATTAGGCAAGTATTTGACCCGGTTGTGCATGGTCCTTTTGGGTTGCCTTCACCATAGCAACTTGATAGGATGATTTATTAAGAGAGAGTAAATATTATTAATATATTATAAGAATAATATAATGAATAATATATTTGTTATTTGATTAATATAAGTCATAGAATTAATTAGAATTAATTTGGTGACTTAAAGAGATTAATTAAACAAAGGGGTATAAACTGTCAATTGTTTGATAGTTAAGCTTTAGACTGTAAATCCATTAGGATATGCCTTGGACGAATCCTAAGAGCTTTTGGATAGCTAAAATCGTCCATATGCTTATCTATGGAATGGATTTGGATAGCCTTAAGAGAAGATTATCCAATTAGGGTTTAGGTTGTAACCCTTAAGGAGTCTACAAGTATAAATAGACCCCATGGCATAGGGAATTCGACACCTCTGATTAAGTAAGAGAACCCTGGTTGAAATTCCTCCCTCTCCTCTCTCCTAAATCATTCTTCTTGCTGTTGGTGTTTGTAAGCCATTAGAGGAGTGACATTTGTGACTCTAGAAGCTCCAAGACCTCAAGATCAACAAGGAACTCAAAGGTATGATTCTAGATCTGTTTCAATGTTGTTATTTAACCTAATTAGTAATTAGAAGTCTTGGATTCAAAGCATGTTTATTAGAAAGCCTAGATCCAAGCATTAGGGTTTTGCATGCGCACATAGGAAAGTTCTTATGCCTAAAACCCATCAAGAAAGAGGTTACTGACGGCCCAGAGTCGCCAGAAGAGTTATGCGGAGACTTTGTACTCCTGAAGGTATCTCCTTGGAAAGGAGAGATGCAGTTCAGGAAGAGGGGCAAGTTGGGGCCCCGATTCATTGGTCCTTTCAGGGTGATCGCTAGAGTGGGCAAGGTAGCATACCATTTAGAGCTACTCGAGGAGTTGAGTCAGATCCATGATACCTTCCGCGTATCCCAGTTGAGGAAGTGTATAACCGATGAGACGGCGGTAGTGCCGCTTGAGGATATTCAGGTGGATGTGAGTTTGAATTACATTGAAAGGCCGATCGTGCTCTTGGATCGAAAGATCAAGGTTCTGAGGAACAAGGAGATACCTCTGGTTCAGGTCCAGTGCAACATCGGAGAGGGTCCGAGCTGAATTGGGAGCCGGAGTCGGAGATGCGGGAGCAGCATCTAGAGTTATTTGCAGAGTGAGACTTCGAGGTCGAACTCTGATCCTATTGGGGGAGAATTGTAACATCCAGAGATCAGGTATAGCTATTTGATCCCTCTTCTTTTCCAAGTTGTCAAAACTAGCCCATGGAAGGAAATGGTAGCAAATGAGTACGTTGGGCGTACTGAGGAGTACGCTGCGCGTACTCATGAGTGTGATCTTGAAGCGGATGCTCCCCAGTATGCTAGGCGTACCATAGTGTACGCTGGGTGTACTGGGCTCAGACATGAAACCCTAAATGAGACATGAGCACTATAAAAGGAATGCTATGGCCTCCATCCCAGCCACCATATCCAGTGAGTGAAACCCTAAAAGAGCTAAACATTCGTTCTAAACTTGTGTGTGTGTATTTGAGCTTGAAAGTGTCTTTGTGTGCTTGTGAAGAAGAAGAGAAGACCTTGAAGGGGAAAGATAGGAGTCCAAGCTTCGAGATCTGAGCTAAACTGAGTGGGGAGCTTCTCACAAAGGTGAAAAGCTTCAAACTTTACCACTCTTTTGTTATGAACATCATATAGGAGCATTTTTTAGGGTTTATGTCCCAAAGGTGGAAATTTTTTGAGCAAAGGAACTCCATGGACC
This sequence comes from Lactuca serriola, assembly GCF_051521515.1. Classification (NCBI taxonomy): domain Eukaryota; kingdom Viridiplantae; phylum Streptophyta; class Magnoliopsida; order Asterales; family Asteraceae; genus Lactuca; species Lactuca serriola. The sequence goes on along the minus strand of NC_136411.1, from coordinate 365,844,187 downwards.
TTGATCAACCCCATTTCAGTGTATATTATGTTGTAGATCCATAAAAATCCAATCTTGGACGTTAAGATTAAGTCATGCATGAGATTAGCGCTTAATGGGGAAAGAGGATATGTGTTTGAAGTGATTGGTGACCTTTATAGCAATGCAAAGGCTTAAAGGTTTCGACTTTATGGATTAAGAGACAGTAGAGTGCCTGAATAAGGGATACGAGCTTATGTATTAATCTATTCAGACCAGAAATCATGAAAGTATGAAACTGGGACTTACGCCGTAATTCCAGTATGTGCCGCGTAGGGGGTCGAGTTCCTCGATTCTGGTTGACCACGGAGTACGCCCCGCGTACAGACCTCGTACGCACGGCGTAACTCCCTACAGTTGACTTTTCATTAACTTTTAAGGTTTGGTCAACATGTGGACTTTTGGACCATTAGAGGGGTAAAATGGTCTTTTAGCCTTCTGAGAGAACATAGGAAGGGATTGGTCTAGCCTTGAGAGCCATTATTGATTTGAGATAATTATATTATGTAATTAGGCGGGGGCTAGGTCATTGTTTTGAGTTCGGGGATATCGAGCACGTGAGTTACTAGACATCATACGAGGTGAGTCTTCTCACTATACCTTACCTAGAATGGTAATTATGTGTGACCGGAAGGTCTTATGTGCTATGACGAGTATGTGATCTATGTTTCTATGTTTCTATGTATATGTTATGTATGTTATGAGTAGTATGGTATGGACCGGAAAGTCAACAGGGTATGGAACGGAAGGTCAGCAGTGGATGGACCGGAAGGTCAATATGGTATGGACTGGAAGGTCTACTCAGATTGCGGGACCGGAAGGCCCCTGAGACATATTGACCGGAAGGTCTATAGCCTCGAGTGGCTTATGTGATGTATGTAGTATTTTGTGGAACTCACTAAGAATTTATGCTTACTGTGTTATGTGATATGTGTTTCAGGTACTAGAGACGATCGTAGGAAGGCGCCGACATGATTTGTACACACTGACAGAGGATTTTGTATTTGAGATTCTCGGATATGTTTTACCGAGATAAAATTTGATACATTTGATTTTGAGATGATATATATGAGGTATGTTATGTTTGAAAAATGAAAAATTGTTTGAAATTTTCACATCGTTACATTGAGAATCTAGTGAGACGTGTCGGTTGGCACCTTGAGTGTACAGTCGTAGCTTGTAGTTATAATTAGAGTCTCCTGGAGGGAGAGCGAGAGTTTGTGTATAGATCTATACGAGGTGACCCCCCATGCCTTAGTTGTTCGCTACAGCTAGACTAGGCCAGTCTAGGGGGACAAAACCTTGAGAAAATACCGACATTTGGAAAAATGTCATGACAGGCAACCTAGTCATTATCGTGTATGATTATAACGACTCATATAGAGATTAAATACCAATTTAAAATTTTGAAGATCAACCCTTCGATTGTGTCAATACAAAATAACTTATTTAACGATACAAGAACCTCGATATTATTATAAATAAGAAAATATTAGATTTTCGGGGAAAATATTCATATACAATTATCACTTCCTTACAATACAAGAAATTTATACTACATCCATATATATATATATATATATATATATATATATATATATATATATATATATATATATATATATATATATATATATATATATATATATATATATATATATATATATATATATATATATATTACTACTATGAAATTCACACATGCATTTATACTTGATTTTCACATCATTTTCAGACATTTGACAAAAAACATAGGATTTTCTGGGTTTTTACGAAAGTTATAAATACTTTTACTCAAACATACTTATGAACTCACCAACATTATATGTTGACCATTTTCAAAATAACTTGTATTCTCAGGTAATCGTTAAGCTGGAAGATTTTCAAGTGTGTATGGTTTTCTTTTTTTGTAACATCACTTATTGTACTTTTAATAATTTGAACTTATGTATTTATAACAATGTACTTGATGTGAACAATGTTGGTTGTTATATGTAATGTTGGTGATCAATGTGTTATGTTTCCTGTATATTCATTGTGATGATTATTCAATTGTTAATCACACGACCCCCCGGACGTTTCCGCCATCTGGTTCGGGGTGTGACAATGAGATACTTTATAGTATGAATTTATTTAGAGATAAGTCTATGATTGACCTATCGAATATCTTGATGATACTAGTATGTATAGATTTACTATGTATCTGGTCCACACTATGGGTGTTAAAAACCATAATGGATGTGGTAAATTTGGAATTTTGGTGTGATAAATTCGTGTAAGTGATGAGATGTGGGAATTTTGTATGAAACGAAATGATATTCGGTGATAATTGATAATTATTTGTTAAATTGCGAATGATACATCTAATGAAATGATTATGGGTAATTGTTTATTGATAGAAGTGATATACTCGTGACTTGGACATGAGTCGTACAACGAGTACCAAGTGATATGAGTAAGATGAATTAGTTGATTTTAAATAAATAGTAAGTTAATACTACTTGTAGTAAATAAAATGAAAGTGATAGAGGAGTTATGACTAAGTGTAGCTAGCTAAGGATAGTGTTAGGGAAAAACAGACGATACTTGTCAAGACTCAGAACAAATCTGATGCCACTTGCCAAGTTCTGATGACCCTTGTTTGGAAGTAATGCGAATAAAAAGCAAAACTATAAGCACACAAAGACACAATATTTACGTGGTTCGGTCAAGGTGACCTACATCCACAGGCAGGAGGGGAGTATACTTTATTTTAAAGTTCTCAAATAGAGGTTACAAGTACAATTCACCACAGATTTGCCCTACTCACTAAGGATACAAGATACAAGACACATGACTCTGTATGCATCTGTATTTATACTTGAGGGATCCGACCTAAAACCCTAATGGGCCAAGTCCATTGACCCATAGGCCCATGAAAGGTGTCAACCAATCATAATCCGTCATGCAACATCTTCTGGAACATTCTTCCATGTCATACACCGATGAGCATCAACAACACACATGATGGAGCACCTTGTGCCACAATGGAGAATCATGATGTACAAGTGGCACATCATGAACACTAATGGCCCAATAAACATCACGGTGGCACAACATGGTGTAATCCTTGAGCAATATCAACTTCAGAGCATCCTTGAACGATCTTGAGCATAATAGAGGACTTCATAGCATACTTGGTTCATTAAGGACCAAAATGGTCCAACTTGCGCCATCATGGCACAACAACATCTCCAGATGACGCAACAAGGAATATAGATGGTGCAAGAGAATTCTAATGTGGCACAAAAACATTAAGATTTCAGCAACATCACCATGGCGCAGCAGGAATATACATGGTGCAACAAGGCCATGCAGTGCACAACATGAGTACCTTATGGCGCAAGAGAGGTAGCCCATGGCGCAAGAGGGAGTTCTATGGCGCAAGAGAATCACTCTTGGTCCATCCCTTTATCATATGGTGCAACAAGGTTCCTTTGTTGCTCCATATTACTCCCAAGTGCTCCAAACCCCCTTCTGTACGATCCGTTCCTTTTTCAGGCTATCTATTCCTTTCTCAGATGATCCATTCCTTTGTAACATGATCCATTGATTTACAAGTGCTACAAATGTTCCATGAACATGATCCAAATTCTTTAGTCACATTTAACAATCTCCACCTTGAATTGAGCATCCTCTAAACTCCACCTTGAACAAGAAATTCTTCTCCCACCTTGCCATCAAGCCCTAAAGGGCTTACCTTTTGCAAACATCAACTGAGTCCAAGCGAAGCTTGAACTTCTCTCCGGGCAACAACCGTGTCACCATGTCTTCCTGATTCACCTTGGTACTAGGCTTTTGAATGCATAACCTGATAGGTTTCTCCACTTTAAAAGAAAGATGACTCAGAACAAGACCAACCGCCAATGATCTTCTTATCACCAGATCACTTTCATGGTCCATGTCTATCAATCCAACCAAGTCTATATGTCGTGCATTTGCACCATACACTAGACAAAAATAAAGCGTTCCCTTCAAGTGTCGCAAGATCCACTTAACCACTTCCCAATAAGCTTTTCCCTGATTACCTCGACCCAACAATGAAGAACCAACAAGTTTGGACTGATCATAATAGAACGAACACAAGAATTTCTCAAACTAATGAGAAATATATAACCATCCCGCCCTTCTATAACTCCATATATCCATAATTTTTATCTTCGTTTTAGCTCATAAATCATTTTGTTACACCCGATTCCTGGTATGTATTTAAATTCAAGAAACTCCATGTTTTGCTCTGGGACTCAGCAAGTTGGAGGCCCAACTCGTCGAGTAGACTCAACTTTTGATCGGGGGGTTAAGTGACCTACTCGATAAGTCAGGAGACCGACTCGGCGAGTAGGACTGTCTGGATGAAATCCTAATATTTGGGTTTATGTAACATCCAGACTTCCAGGTATATTGTTTATTTACTTATTCAATTATTTTGAGGACTATTGAGCTACTCGACGAGTCCGTGCTATAACTCGTCGAGTAGAGTCGCGATGTGCCATGTGGGGTTAATGACCTACTCGACGAATCCGAAAGCCGACTCGCCGAGTTGACGGTGGGATGTGAAACCCTAAATCCCTAGATTTGAGGCCTATTTAAAGGAACTTATAGCCTCATTTGTGGCTATACTTCCCTGAGAGAAACCCTAATCACCCTTTGAGCTTATAAAGAGAGCGTGTGAGCTAACATTGAGTATTTTGGCGTATCTTTGGAAGACAAGAGAAGAATTTCAAGCATGGAGCAAGAGGAGGCTGTTAGATCTGTTGTTATTCATCCAAGAGCACCTGTTAAAGGTATAAAGTTTGTACCTTTCTCATTTGTTTGGGTAGATCTCATATTTTTGGAGATTAGGGCTTCTTTTCTATCTATTGTTGGGACTTTGAGGGTATTGAGTTCATATGGAGGTTTGGACTTCAGATCTGGACCATGTGAGGTCCCTAACATCCAAAGGTCCCTGCTTTGTTCAACCTTAATGGAACTCTTGAGTGAAAAACCCTTATTAGAGCATGTTCTTGGCATTTCAAGCCCAAAGTGCCATGCATAGACGTAAAGTCTGTGACTTTACGTGATAAATGAGCCTTGAGAGTGTAGATTTATAGTTTGGGAAGGTTTTTTTTCCTTAAAATCATCTAAAAGGGAAAGGATTCTGAATGGACTCGCCGAGTCGAGGAGTCGACTCGACGAGTCGGTTAGGGTTTGTCCTGATGAGCTGACTATGTTGTTACTCGGCGAGTTAGGGGTTAACTCGACGAGCTGGACCCTCACAAAGACCTCTGAGTAACGATTAGACTTGATGAGTCACATGAGTGCCCTCGAAGAGTCAGGTCAAACTAGGACTGTTGACTCGAGTTGACTTCTATTGACTTTAGGGTCTGGTCAACATAAGTAATGAAGACCGTGGAGGGGTAACATGGTCTTTTACCCATTCCAAGAGTTAGAGAGAGAGAGAGAGAGTAAGAGGAACTTTTGGTGTATTTGAGTAAGAGTGGGGTATTGATTAGAGATGCTTATCTAATGTGTTAGGCGGAGGTCAGCTCGGGATTTACGAGTACATGACTGTTACTTGCTAGTTACGAGGTGAGTCTTCTCACTATACTTACCAAGTGTGGTATCTTTATGTGATTGAGCTGTCTTATGTGCTTATCTGTATATTGTAATATTCTGCATTATGTCTTTTTGATTTATGCTGAATATTGTTATTATGAGTTTACTGAGTTGGGATCGGAGGGTCCCACTGAGACACATCGACCGGAGGGTCTTATTGACTTATGGCCTAGAGTGGCTAACGAGTTATGTGTGGTATTTTGGGGAACTCACTAAGCTTTGTGCTTACAGTGTTATGTGTTATGTGTTTTAGGTACTTCTCAGGATCACGGGAAGGCGCCAGCATGATTGTACACACTTGTTCATGATTATGTTGAGGATTCTGGGATTTGACTTTTGTTGGGAATTTATGTTGTTATTGAGACACTTATGGTTTTATGAAATATAATATATGGGTTTTATGTGTTTTCAAATGAAAATTTTGGTTTAAAATTTTACGGTGTTATAGTGTTCACCCTATTTAAACAACTTATAACGCCCCAACCCAGCCCCCATCGTCCCTCCCAACCCAGAGAAAACCCTAACTCGAACCCTAAGCCTCTATTGTCTGTTCTTGATCTTGTTGGTACCTTTTTGTGTGTTTTTGAAGTTGGAAAAGAGGAAGGAAGATTGGGAGTTCAAGTAGAAGCAAGAAGATCCAGAGGTTTTGCTCCATTCTCAGCTCATTCAAGGTAAAAAGCTGGAACCTTGACCATCTATCTCTTAGATCTTGATTTGGGGCTATTTCCTACCCTTTTTATGAGTTTAGAGAGGCTAAAATCGGATTTTGTGGGTGTGCTTGAAGTTGCACTTCAGATCTGGAACTATTGGGGGTCCTTATGGTGTAAAGGCGCCAACTTTATTGTCATAAGCACCCCATGCATCCTTTAGACTTCTTTTTATGGTCTTTTAAGTCAAAAAACCCACTCATGGACGTCAAGATTGGGACTATACGTATGAAATGGACCTTTGGAGGCCAGATCTATGGTTTTGATGCATTAATACCAATTATAATTGACTGGATAGTTTCGTCACAAGCTCGTTTTTTAGAAGCTTCTTCAAGTTGTCTTTCCCGGCATCATCATCACCAAAAATTTCTTCCCTGGGTTGAATAAGGGATTCCTCACCTCTATGTTGTTCCATGCCACCCTGCTGTTCCTCATTTATCACAAAACTGTGTGGCGTTTCTGTTGTAAACTCAACCTTCTGGCTAGCATCCTGATCGTTCGCCGCAACACTTGTACCGCCTCATCTCTGGTTACACATAGCAGATTCCAAGGTTACATCTATGATAATAACGAATTTTGGAGTTTGATCTTCTGTACACCACAGATGATGACCTTTCCCTCCAGATGCATATCCTAGAGATATACATTTCATTTCCCTGAACTCGAGTTTACCATCATTCACATGAGCATAACCAGAGCATCCAAACATTCAGACCAATGTTCTTAGAGGGTTTCCCAACCACACCTCTTAGGGAGTCTTACAATCAATTACAGTTGATGGAGATCTATTCGCTAGATAGCAGACAATATTGACTGATTCTGCCCAGAATTGCTTCAATAAATCTGTAGATCATCGCATGCACTGAGCATGCTCCACAAGTGTTTGGTTTATTCGTTCTACCACTCCGCTTTGTTGTGGTGTTAGCTATACAGTGTGATGCCTCATTATACCTTCTGTTTTGCAGAAGTTTTTAAATGAAGCCAAGCAGAACTCCAAACCATTTTCTATTCTTAGTGAACTGACATGATTCACGTTCTGTTTCTCAACCATCATCTTCCACTCCTTGAACCGCCCAAACACTTCATCTTCATCCTTTGTCTTCAGAAAATACACCCAGGTCTTCCTTGAGTAATATTCGATAAAAGTCACAAAGTATTGACATCCACCATGAGACTTCACATGAGAGAGACCCAATAGATCTGAGTGAACACACTCAAGAATTTCCTTGCTTGAGTGTTGAACCAAACTAAACTTCACCCTGCTTTGAATTTCTTGAACACAAACTTCACCAGGTTCAGCTTTTCTAATTTCATCTCCACCAAACAACCCCTTCTTGCTCACATGCCCAAACTTATGATGCTACAAATTCCTTTCATCATCATACCGATCAAAGGATTGGGATACAGTCACCATTTCCTCAATCGTACATCCATCCAGAATATAAATCCCATGAGGATTCATCATTCCCTTCATAACTATAAGAGTGCCTTTGGAGACTCTTAACTCGTCATATTTTCCAGAATACTTCAATCCATCATTCACCAAAGTTACAAGAGAAATCAAATTCTTTCGAATTTTTGGGACGAACCAGCAATCCAATTTCCTGACCATACCATTATGCATCTTGATCTGCACCATGCCACTGCCCTTAATACCGCTCACCCAATCATCACCCATCTTGATTCTGCCATTCCACTCTTTGAAGGAGTCGAACCAGTCCTGATTGCATGTCATATGATAGGATGCTCCAGAGTCCAATACCCAAGCATCAACAAAACTAGATGTACAAACTGTCAAAACTTCACTATCATCCCATTCATTAGATTTTATGTGAACCACAAAAACATTGTTGTTGCTTGGTCCAACACCATTATTCCTTTCTTCAGCAATGGATAATGCCTTCTGAAGTGCCCCTTTTCCTTGCAGTTATAACATTTGATGTTGGATTTAGATTAAGAACTTGACTTCCCTTTGTTACCTCCACCTCTAACTGATGTTCTTCATCTGCCTATGAATAAACCGGAACCAAAAATTTCTTATCCAACTGAAACTTTTCTTTTCAGTTCCTTGGACATCAAAGAATCCTTCACATCATTCATAGTGATCGTTGTCCTACCATACAACACGGTATCAACAAAATTCTCATCAGAATTCGGCAGTGAACATAAGAGGATTAGTGCTTGATCTTCATCTTCAATCTGTACATTCACACCTTGTAGGTTCAAGATAATCATATTGAAATTATCTATATTATCCTTCACTTGGGTGCTCTCCGAAATCCTAAGAGTATACAAACGTTGCTTCTAGTATAGCCTTTTCATCAGAGAATTATTCTGATACTTGTCGCACAACTTCTCCCAAAGCCCAGATGCACTCGTTTGATCTATGACCTCTCTAAGTACTTCGTCTATCGAACTCAACAAAATTGCACTATGCGCTGTTGCTAGAATATCAACCTTCCTTTTAGCCGCCATGTTCTTTGGAAGTTTTACTTCGCCTTCCAGTGCCGCCACACATCCTTGTTGAACCATAAAGTGAAGTCATTTCAACCATTGAACTTCTCCAAATCAAACTTGTGAGATGCCATCTTTAATCAACATAACACCAACCACAACTCTGATACCACTTGTTAGAGAAAAACAGGTGATACTTGTCAAGACTTAGAACAAAGTTGATGCCACTTGCCAAGTTCTGATGATCCTTGTTTGGAAGTAATGTTGATAACAAGCAAAACTATAAGAACACAAAGACACATTATTTACATGGTTCGGTCAAGGTGACCTATGTCCACGGGCATGAGGGGAGTATTCTTTATTTCAGTGTTCTCAAATAGAGGTTACAAATATAATTCACCAGAGATTCATCCTACTCACTAAGGATACAAGATACAAGGCACATGACTCTGCATGCATCCTTATTTATACCTGAGGGAATAGACCTAAAAAACTAATGGGCCAAGCCTATTGGCCTATAGGCCCATGAAAGGTGTCAACCAATGATAATCCACCATGCAACATCTTCTAGAACATTTTTCCATGTCATACACCGATAAGCATCAACAACACACATGATGGAGCACCTTGTGCCATAGTGGAGCATCATGATGTATAAGTGGCGCTTCATGAACACTAATGGCCCAACAACCATAATGGTGGCACAACATGGTGTAATACTTGAGCAATAACAACTTCCTAGCATCCTTGAATGATCTTGATCATCATAGAGGACTTCATAGCATACTTGGCTCATCAAGGATCAAAATGGTCCAACTTGCGTCATCATCGCACAACAACAACTCCATGGCACAACTGTTGGGTTTTATGTACTCTAACATCCCTATGGTGCACATACAACCCTAATGCTTTGGATCTAAGTTTTCTCTAATTATACATGCAATATTCATTTTCCAAAGCATAAATCCTAACTAGCATGCAAAGTTGATATTTGAATCATAAAAAACTAGTTAGAAGATTACCTCTTATTTGTAGCTTGTAGTTCTTGGCCTTTCAAGAGCTTAGCACCTTAAGTGTGATGCCTCAAACAGTTCACAAGACACCATGAACAAAGGATGAATATGAGAGAAAAGTTATGAAGCTCGAATCGGCTAGGCTTACACCTTAGGAGGCTTAGGGTCGATTTTGCAAGCTTAGGAGTTTAATATATAGTTTGGAATTCCTAGGGTTTCAACTTGTAAACCCTAATTCACTTGGGCCTTTAATCCATTAACTCATTAGCCTTATGGACTAACACTTCATGGACTCTAACATAAACTTAGTCCATCACTAATCAATCATGGATCATTGGCCCACACTATATGTATCACTGATTTACATAATCAGTCCCCGTTAATTTAATTAGTCTATTTTGATCACTAAATTAATTCCAAATTAATCCTTGATCAATACAAATTAAATAATATGATTTCTCAATTAATATATTATACTTGTAATATATTAATAAATCAAAAATAACTTTTTTCTCAAATATCCATCCAATCAAATCGTTCTGGTGAATGCAACCCGAAATGGACCATGCTACTATCGGGTCAAGTACATACAAATTATAGTTATGGGCTTAGACACCCGAAATGGACCATGCTACTCTCTGTCCATGTTTTGTTTCCCGATTTCTGATGTATGACGACCGACTAATTAAACAAATTAAATCAGTCCAGGCTTGGCCAAACGGATTAAATTCGACTCATATACTTGCTCTATTTACTCATCAAATCACACACAATAATATATTTTATAACACCAAGTTACTGGTGCATTTACATATTATCAATGTGCAACAGACTTGTAAACTGCATTGTATAATATTTCGATTAATCAAATTTATACTTGAATTAAAACAATAGTTATCCCATGCTCCAAGCATGCACACTATGTTTACCTATGGTCCTTTCTTTGTGAAATAGATCAATAGAAGACATTTCCAATGAAACATTTCACAATTCCAAATCTTTATCATAAGTGTAAGATTCTAAACTATCATGCAATGATTCCTTTTGTAATATCGAGGTACAAAAGTCATGATTACTTTACCACTGCTATTACGAAGTATTCCTTTGGAGATTGTCACAAGAACAATTCAATGGAAGTGAAGTCTCAAATTCAAAGTACATTCCTTTTAACATCCTTCTTGCATAAAAGTTTCTAACTTTCACATAGATTCTTAATATCCATCTCCCATTATGAAACATTTCCTTATATGCCATATGACAACTCATTATTAATAGAATCGTGTCTATTCATAATAATGTCAATATGGTTTATCCATTAGTATACTTCCAACTACAAGTGATCAATCCTTAGCGAACCTCAGAACGTCCTTAACAGTTGTTAAATAACTTTAGTCATATCCGTTCTAGTCCCTTTTTCCTCTTAATGCACTAGGCATTTGAAAAAATTAGAGCACGTGAACATTATAACATATGCAATCGATCCTATACCCGAAGCATATGGGATACGATTCATAATGTCTTACATAAAGATATGACACTTGACCATTCTTTTGCTATAATATTTCCATATATAGAATTTCCAATGTTGAACCAGTTCAACATGGTATTCATATATGCTCATGACTAAGTTTGATTAATACTTCAATCTAAACTTTTAGATTCGAAATAAAGTATAAGTATCCTCTCCCTTACTGTAGCGAAAAAACTTTTCAACTTGTGCAACTATGCAAATTAGAACTTTGTTTCCTATAAATAGTATTGCTAACTCGCAACACTTACCATAATAATTATGCTCCCACTATCATAACAATTATTTTTTACATAACATTTACGCTCCCACTAGCTTTGACATGTATCCAGAAATCAGTTGGACTTCCAGAAATCAATATTTATTGAATTTCTTTCCATAGTTCAGATTTTTGATACGAGATGCTTTGATAATCCTTTATCTAAGCTCATACACCTTTTATTAGAAAGCTTATTTGTGTAACTAAACTATTTCAGAACTTAAAAGAATAAGTTCCAAATGTTCAAACTATTTGCCATTTCTCATAATTCGAACTATGAAGAGGGATGCCTTAATCATAATCGAATTTGAGAACACAATTAACACAACTGCTATCTTCTTAAAATCTAATTAGAGAAAGTGTTTCCTCACAATCATTTTCTCGCACTTAGATTTTATGGTGTATGTGTTCCTATCCATATGAATTTGTCATAACCATAATCACACGACAAGGTTAGTGACAAATCCAAACTCATATGGACTGAGTTGTTCAATCTTGGTTTCCTGCCACTTGGCAGCACAATGGCCTACCATGTCTTCCAAGTTGTTGAGCAGTTCACTATTACAGATCAATGAGCTTTCATTGATCAAGGCGCTTTGCCTTGTGCATTCAAATGAGAACTCATAGAACTCATATGCATAGTCAAACTAATTGGAATAGGCACAGAAACTAGAATATGTCAACACGATAGTTTACAAACCTCAAGTCGTGAGCTAGTGATACACAATAGGTTTATTCTTGATTAGTTCCTGAAACTTTTCAAGATCTCTTGTCAAGAAACACTCCCTGACAACCAAATATTCAAGAGTTAGTGCGGATTCTTATCAAGGAAAACCACTTCATACAATTGGTCTTAGTTGGTCTTTGTCTTATCTGAACATCACAACTACCAATTTCAATTGTGCAAGAGAAAGAAACATTTCTACACCACATCCTATGAGGTGCTATAAACCTGCTTAAGATATGTCACTCAAATCACATTCTTGGAGTATGACTCTAAGACTTGATTTTGGAACGAAGTATGATTCTCCTTAATTGATTTAACCATTTCAACAATTCCCGGTTCCTCTTCTTAGCCATACAAGTGCATTAAGGTGTATTTAGAGGATCAATTGTGATATGATTTTCATAATAATTAAGATGATCATAAAACACGGTACTAAAGTACTCTCCTTTTTTTTTCAGATTAGAGAAATTTTTATCTTTCTGCCTAATTTGATTCTTCTTATTTGTTCTGTTATACCTTGAAACTTTTTCAATGTTACAGAATTACACTTAAACTTGTAAGCATAACCATATTTACTAAACTTTTAGTAAATCACGACGAATAGTCTTATTGTTCTTTGTGGTGGACTCGACCGCTGCACAACAATTTGTACTAGATCCCCTAGCCCTTCACATGGATCACCTCTATATGTGAACAAGGAATTAGTCTTAATTTCCCAAAGATGAAGGTTCTCATTCATCATACAATACAAGTTGCATGATTCCAAGTTTCTGTCCAATTGAAACTCGGTGATGAGAATCTTTCTTTATTTGGTAAATTTAGACACTACCACAAACGAAAGAATCAAATCCATAGTGCTAAAAATAGATACATACAAACATCAATTTTCACAAATACCATTGTAAGGAAATATAAAATAAGATATAATAACAAAATTTCTTTAATTATAAAATTGCGGAAAATCTTGTCCTTACATTGTAAGTATATATGAAAACTATGTTTCTAAATATTCCTAAGCAATCTATCATAACTCCTAAGTAGCAGCTCAAAACTCTGATCATCGAATAATGAGATCAGAATTCATCGCTTCGCAATCAGACTGAGCCTGCTCTTTCTTTAAGCTTCCTTTCTCTTCTTTGATCCTACAAAACATCAAAATATGATCTCATCTTATCACATATTAAGAATCTTCAAATAGGAACTTAATAGAGTTAGATAATGGACTTACCTGAAACAGAGTAATACATTTTGACTTTACCATCCTTATAGTCCTTCTGGTAGATATGGCAGCTTCACATCCAATGCCCCTTCTCTTGGCAATAGAAGCAAACAGATTCTCTCGGAATGGCACACGGGACAATCTCAGACTTAGCCTTTCCATATCCCTTAGGAAGATAAGACTTTTCTGGACTTTTAATTTTTCCATTGTCAGTGTCTTGGGAAGTGTAGGAAGTAGATCTTCCAATCAAATTTGTATTACCAGTGCACCAAATCATTGCTGATTCAGCAACAATTAGCCAATAGGTAAGATCGATAAGGTTCATGTCGTGGTCTGTCATATAGTAATCTCTAATGAATTCACTATATGAATTAGGATGTGATTGAAAAACCAAGTTAACAGTCAACTTCCTCGAGACATCGACTCCCAACATTCCCAACCTATTAATGTGTGACTTCATCTCTAAGACGTGTGTATACACAGACCATCCATCTTGGTGTTTGCTTGCCAATAGGGTTTGAGTGACCTTGAACTTTTCAATTCGGTGAACACCTGGGCCAGGAAGAATTATTGGAGGAGGTGGAGGACGTGAAGTATGATTTCTAGGAACATCACCTTCATGGGGAAAGCTTTTTCCATCAGATTCGGGAAGATCATAGTTGTTAGAACTAGACATCTACAAGGGAGAAATTCAAGTTTAGTTGTTTTAAGTCCTTAATATAACACCCAAATGAAATATTAAGGCTAGGACCCAACACAATATTCTACAATTCTAAAGAGGGATGTCGTAATCCAATTGCAAAATATTTGAAGGTAGGTAAATGACGATTTACCAATTTCCACCATGAAAAACGAAAATAAATATAAGGTTTTAAATGAATTGAAATTCCTAGATTCTTTGAGATTTATTGAACTTTTCAATGACATGTTTAATCTCGATTATGCCCTTCAAATTTGTGACTAGGATACCGAGGATCATAAACAAGGTGTGAATAACCATGCAAATTAGCTTGGTAATCTCGAAGACATTTATCACTTAATTAATGTGCCGGTTGACCACACACGCTCCATTGATCTATGATAATCTACGAGCAACCCATTGCCATCCTTCATTAGTCCCATATTGGTGTGCCAGTTAACCACACGCGCTCCACTAACGGACCAATAAGGTGCAATGTGCATTTTCATCGATTAGCACCAAATTTGCATTTTTCCTAAAGTAACTAAGATTGGGAATTTATAAAGTGTTTAGTTACTTTGTATTTCATTATACTTTTTATGAGAATTTAAGTTTCCTATCAAATCCGTTCGGCTAACAACCCTCCACTGGTCAAGGGTGCGGTGGGTAAGAGTGGATACCTAATGGCAGTCATTTTACATGTCATTTCCTTAAACACTCCTTATATACCAGCTTCGTGAATGCGGCCTACTAACGGTAATACTGACTTTTTTATTTATACATATATAATATATTAAACTTTTAATTTTATATACTATAAGGGTGTATTTTAAACATTTAAAATACTAGGTGGTTTAATGTGTTAATTAAACTAGACTTTTAATTTAATTAAACTCAAACCATATAATTATGGATTTACTAATACTCTTTTAGTTAATCTTTTAATGAATTATCAACAAAACCACAATTTTAAAAACTTTTAATTTTAAACTCAAGTTATGAAGTCAAAAGTTTTAGTATTTAATATTTCACAATTAAAACTTTTTTAATCAAAATTTAAATTCCAAAACTTGAGGGCAAGTTTTGTAACTCTTCAAAACCTTTTGGATTCCAAAACTTGATGACAAGTTTTGTAACCTTTCAAGACTCTTGAATTCCCTAACTTAAAGAGTTAATTTGTTTCATGAATGAGACTTTTCAAGCTCCATTACTTGAGGACAAGTTATGAAACTCTTCAAGAAACATTAAGATCAAATTTTAACTAATGCAATTATCATATAATTTATCATTTACCAATTTGACCTAATACTTGTGTAGTAAGATAATTTCAAATTTTACAAATAGTTAGTTTTTCATATAAACTATCAATTATCTTAAAATTTTAACAATTATCTTTTAATTAAGATGAGGATAATTATTTTCATAACATAAAATTCAAATTTTTTTATCAACAAAACAATTTATAGTAATTATCCAAATCCAAATTAAGCCATGAAATCCAAAATCTGCCATCAGATGCATCACCACATCATGGTGATCATGCAGAATCAAAATTGACAGATTTTCTAGCTTTGAAATTAATACCAGTGCATCAATATAATAGAAAACACCCATGGTTGTGATACCACTGTTGGGTTTTATGTACTCTAACATCCCTATGGTGCACATACAACCCTAATGCTTTGGATCTAAGTTTTCTCTAATTATACATGCAATATTCATTTTCCAAAGCATAAATCCTAACTAGCATGCAAAGTTGATATTTGAATCATAAAAAACTAGTTAGAAGATTACCTCTTATTTGTAGCTTGTATTTCTTGGCCTTTCAAGAGCTTAGCACCTTAAGTGTGATGCCTCAAACAGTTCACAAGACACCATGAACAAAGGATGAATATGAGAGAAAAGTTATGAAGCTCGAATCGGCTAGGCTTACACCTTAGGAGGCTTAGGGCCGATTTTGCAAGCTTAGGAGTTTAATATATAGTTTGGAATTCCTAGGGTTTCAACTTGTAAACCCTAATTCACTTGGGCCTTTAATCCATTAACTCATTAGCCTTATGGACTAACACTTCATGGACTCTAACATAAACTTAGTCCATCACTAATCAATCATGGATCATTGGCCCACACTATATGTATCACTGATTTACATAATCAGTCCCTGTTAATTTAATTAGTCTATTTTGATCACTAAATTAATTCCAAATTAATCCTTGATCAATACAAATTAAATAATATGATTTCTCAATTAATATATTATACTTGTAATATATTAATAAATCACAAATAACTTTTTTCTCAAATATCCATCCAATCAAATCGTTCTGGTGAATGCAACCCGAAATTGACCATGCTACTATCGAGTCAAGTACATACCAATTATAGTTATGGGCTTAGACACCTACTCCAACAACAACAACATCTCTAGATAGCGCAACAAGGAATATAGATGTCGCAAGAGACTTCAAGTGTGGTGCAAGAACATCAAGATTTGAGCAGCAACATCACCATGACACAATAGGGACATGCATGGTGCAACAAGGACATGCACGGT
This sequence comes from Lactuca serriola, assembly GCF_051521515.1. Taxonomy (NCBI): domain Eukaryota; kingdom Viridiplantae; phylum Streptophyta; class Magnoliopsida; order Asterales; family Asteraceae; genus Lactuca; species Lactuca serriola. The sequence continues at coordinate 365,827,395 of NC_136411.1, read as the reverse complement.
GAAACAGGAGTACCTCATGGTGCAAGGTAGGTATCCCATGGAATAAGTGGGAGTGTCATGGGGCAAGAGCATCACTCTTGGCCCATTCCTTTATCATATGGCACAATAAGGTTCCCTTGTTGCTCCATATCACTCCCAAATGCTCCAAACTTCATCCAGTTACTCCAAACCCCCTTCGGTATGATCCGTTCCTTTGTCAGGCGATCCATTCCTTTCTCAGATGATCTGTTCCTTTGTAACATGCTCCATGAACCCCAAGTGCTCCATTGAGTTCCAAGTGCTCCAAATGCTCCATGAACATGATCCAAATGCTTAAGTCACATTTAACAGATAGTATATGCATTTCTATGCTCATTTGTGTGATATTCTGCATTATGAAATTTCCTCACAAGTAAATGTTGATTCATTGTGAGACTCGAGAAAAGTGTTAATGATCAGAAGAAAAGTGAAAGTAGGATGTGAAATTTTGCTTGTAATTAGCAAATCATGGCCATTCTGATGCTAGAATGAGTTGTTATTATTGATATATGTGCTTATAATATGGGTGTATTAAGTGTTTATGTGGAATTGGGATAACCCAATGTGTAGTGGTACATTCATGTAATTGAAGTGAGTAATGTGGTTAAGTAGTTCTTCTTGGAAAGACTATGAGTTAATGGGTCTCTTGATTATAACACAATATTTTAGGAGATTCCAGGGATGGAATCTCTTGAAGGAGGGAAGAACTTGTAATACCTGTTTTCTAAAATAGGCATCACCCTAAGAGTTATAGATTGTTATGAGATGAATAGATTTTATAAAGCCTTGAGTTGCTTTACTTTGAGAAATTTTACTTAATAAAATACAGTTAGAAAATGTTGTAGTTTGTGTGATGAGGATTCTATGGATATAAAGTTTGCTGAAAATAGAGTCTGTATGAGAAAGTTATGGCTATTTGAAGTTGAGATGAAAATACATTACTATTATATGAAAATTCAAGTCAATGGTTGGATTTGACCATCGCGACATGGGATATGTTTATCATGACATGACTATTTTGTCCTCACGATGGGAGACAATGTTTGTCATAGCGTGAGATCAGGTTAATCACTATAACACGTGGCGAGAGAGTGTGACACATGGCAAAACCGGGTCTAGACGCATCTCACAACGTGAGAGCATTATGCTCACGACGTGGATCACATTGCTGTCTGGAATCGCTTATGAGATGTTATACCAAAGAAGTTATATTGATTTACAGGAGATACAGGCTGAGTTACAAGATGGTGGATGTATCTTTTACTCCGTTATTATCTAATTATTATGCATGATAGTTGTCGGGATTTGATAGGCCCGAGTATGTATTTGGAATATCCGTGATACAGTGCTATTATAGACTTTTTTTGTGAGATTTGTATGTAATTCTCACGGTAAGATAGTTAGTTGGGATTCTAAGGGTTATATTCTGTAATTTACATAAGTTGTCTGATGTGGTTGATTTAGTTAATGGCTTATGGGTTAAGCCTATTATGGTTATATTATTGTGTTAATGAGTTTGGTGACATAGTCACAAAGTATTGTTAATAGTTAGGTATACCAAGTTCTGAGGAGCTTGATAATTGTTGGTTAGGTATTGGCGTGTAATGAGCTGGAAGGCAGTGTAGGTCAAGGATCAAAATTCATATATATGCCAATTGATTGGGTGGGTAACACTACTCTAACATCCGTTGTTGTTGGTACTTGTGTAACATTGCATGCGTGTTGTATTAAATGATATTATATTTTATTAGTGATTATTGTGACTTTATATGATACCTCAGGATGGTACATGATTATATACATGGGAGATTGTATTTTACCACATGAAGGTATAATTATTTATGTTATCTCGGATTGGAGATAATGGTATTAATTGGTTTGATTGGTCTTGGAATTATATTTATTTATATGTATTATCTCAGATTGGAGATAATGATATTTGACTGGTTTTGCCTTAGTATTTTACCAGGCAAGATTATTATGTAAACCTGTTGTTGGATCTTTTAGGAAATATTGAGGATATCCGTTGGATGAATTATCTGTGATATTTATTTGCTACTTGATCACTTTGTTATATGTTATTATAGCTATTATTCACTAAGCCATGATGCTTACGTTGTTTGTTTGTGGATGTTTTGCAGGTAAAATATTGTAGCGCCCGGCTCGATCCTGTGTTTCCGGCTAAGATGGTCAGAGTGATAGATTCTTATGCTCCAGTATGTAGTGTATACCAAAATGTTTAGTAAAATTTTTATGTACGAAATGTATTTTGGGGTATACCTGGAGTGGAAATCTGGGCCTTACAAATGGAAGCATATTTTTGGGAAAATAAAATAATGGTGAGAGGTCACACATTGTATTATTGATACCGGTCATCTAATAGAGTACAAGTGATGACTACTAACTATTCTAGGTAGTTCGATGGAACACCAGTTGGGGGTGTTAATGATCATACTTTTCATATAAAATGAAAGTTTTCATTCGGGTACTTTATCCCCTTCAAGGTTTCCTTGTTGACATGTAATGCTACAAATTCCCGAATTGGTATTGTCTTCTCCTAGAGATCGTTTAGGGTAGGTCTCTTGGGATTAGTATTAGGAATTTGAGATTCAGAATAATGGGAATGGGTAATCAGGGAATAAATGTTTATTGTGAAAATATATAATTACACTATTGTGGGTTGAGAACCCTATATGCTCACTAGGCTCCCAAGCTTGAACCACTCAGTTTCCTTGTAGCACAGGTAATGGTTTGAAGGTACATTATGCTGAGAGATTCAAGGAGTTTTAGGTCATTAGTATATGTTAATGTAAGGCCGGTAATATTTCATTATGCTTATGTTTTTGTATTGACGATTGTAACACCGTAAATTTCAAAACAATTTTTCGCATTTTATAAAAAACACAAATCATTTAACATTCATAAATACATTAATGTTTGAAACTCAATCCATGCTATATAAAATTCCCAAGATTTGATAACATAAAAATCCCGTGTGTGTGTACTGATCAAGCCGACGCCTTCCCATGGTCATCACTAGTACCTGAAACAAATAACACCAACACTGTAAGCACAAAGCTTAGTGATTTCCCTAAAATACCACACATAACACATATTAGCCACTCGAGGCTATAACTCTGTGGGTCCGTGGACCCTACTCTGTGAACCCTCTGGTTCTAACTCTGTGAACCTTCCGGTTCCAACTCTATAAACATGCACAGCATAAATCACATAGAAATAATGCAGTACAACACATAACATACATATAGTATACAAATATTCTGTCACATAACTCTGATTACCTACTCAAGGTAAAGTATAGTGAGAAGACTCACCTCGCGTATCTCGATAACTCGCAAATCCCGGAAATCACTCGCGCTCGATTCCCCGAGCTATAATCCTCCTATAACACAATATATCTCTAATTAACACTTTCACAACTAAGGTTGACTACCCCTATCAAGTCAACACTGGTCAAATCTGGTCAACGGTCAACGGTCAACTTTGACCGGACTCGGCGAGTGCACTAGAGTGACTCGGCGAGTCTATACGTGTTCACTGACTCCCTAGGATCCTCTCTTGACACGTCGAGTACTTCCCTGACTCGACGAGTTCCACCTAGCATGAATCGTGGGGCCACCACGACTCAACTCGCCGAGTCTCAAGAACAACTCGGCGAGTTCCATCTTGACTCGGTCCACCCGTCAACCCTCTCTGACTCTCCCTGACTCACTGAGTCAACCCCTTAACTCAGCAAGACCACTCGCTGAGTGGTTATGGACAATCTTTATGCTACTCGCCGAGTCTGTTCTTCGGACTCGGCGAGTCTATGCCATGCATAAACTCACACTCACTCCTGAGGTCAGATCCGTTCCAATAACTCATAGATCCAGTCCTTCCAAGCACATACATCACGTAAAGTTACAATCTTGGTGCTCATGCAAAGGTCCAAAGGCCTTATTTGATGATATGGTCTCTAGAATGCTATTCTAAGCTCATGGCCTCCATTAACACTCATAAAGCTTGAGGGAAAAGGGTCTCTGGACCTCTTTGGGTCCAGATCTAAAGCACTAACACGAGAAGAGGCCAATTACTCCATGGATCATTCCACAAAGAAACCCTAACTCTAAGATTTACACCAAGGACTGAGAAAGGAACGAATGGTTACCTCAAATGAAGTCTCTGAGCTCAGGAATCACTGGATTAGCACCTTCTTTGGTCTCCTCTTTCCTTGATCCTCTTCTATATGCAAAAATACCCACAAATAGTCAAGGATCTTCCTCTTCTCTCTCACAAAACGCTCAAAGACTCTTTAGGGTTCTCTCTGGGGTTGGTGGCCGCAAATGACGGCCATAAGCCCCTTTAAATAGGTCTCATACCCTGGGAATCCGGGCTGTTACAACGATGACATTCCGAAAGTTATTAATAAAACTATTTTCTTCAAAAGTGCTTGGTAACAATATTATCACATTTTGGGAACAAATTTCGCATTATAATTCTTTAAAAAGGATACTCTGAAATGAAATAAGCAAAATTAAATCGGTTTTTTTTCTGTCCGTGAAAATTGTGGATGTCAGAGTTGATACTTATATAGATCCTCTACTTTGAATATTTTTCCTCACTTCATCAACTTCCAATCTCCCACGAGAATCAAAGTCTTCAAAGTTTGTAGTTCTTTTCTATCTATGGTTGATTTGATATTTCTCTGTCTTGCAAAATGATTTTTGGTGGGTATAAAATAGTTTTAATGTTATTCAAATTTTTAATGCTTTCATTGCTAACCTCATAGTATATTATATATTCCCTCCGTCCTAAATTGATAGTCCACTTTTGACTTTTTAAGTCTTTTTTTCTTCAACTTTGATCGTAAATATTTTTATTTGTGTTATATATTACTTGATAAAAATTATAACAATGAAAAAACATTTAAAATACAATCCATTCATATATTTTGCATCAAGTATTATCTATCAAAAGTAAAAATATTTAAGGTCAAAATTGAAGAAAAAAGACTTCAAAAGTCAACAGTGGACTATTAAATTGGGACGGAGGTAGTACTATTTTTTAATATAAACCCAAAAAAAAGAAAGCATGTTGAATGCTTGAGGAGGTCGTGGATCAGAAATCATGAGAAGTCATTCAAATTTCCCATTATCATCAACTTTTCTTTCTAGGTTTCATTAAAATTTTTTTTTTCTGTTTAGAAAAATGAAAAACGAAATACAGACATATTTCAATTTAGAAAAATGAAAATAATAATAATAAAGAGGCATATTTGGAAGTCCACATGAATAATTAATTAATTATGCCTACTAGACCCTTCCCCTACATTTCATACCGCCAAGTCATCAAGGTTACCAATTCGCCATTTGAAATATAATAAAGCGGTGTAGTTGACACATTTTATTCGTGTATAAGCCTTAGCCAACCTATTTAGATCCATTTAGTTTAAGATAATTTGTAACAAAATGATTACTAATACTATTACATGAAATTGTAATAATAAATCTTGTTTTGTTTGATGCAGTTGTTAGATAGAAAAATAACTATATCTACGAAAAGGGTGTATGTATATGTATGTATATGTATTTTAAAATATGTGTATCACCACAAGTAATGTTTATAGAGGATCTACAAGAGCTAATGAGAAACATGGCTATTTTAGAAAAAGTTATAGGTTGTGGCATCATATGGTTTTAGGGTGATGTATTTTAGAAGAAAAATTAGGGCTAATTATACAAGGATTATGCAATAGCCATGGAATTTGTGTGTTTGTCACCATGAGAGAGGTTGAAAATGACATATTTGTGATGTTGATGGAAAATGCCAAGGTCATAAAGAATTACAGTGGTGGAATGATAGGGTCCAAGTTAAGCTTAAAGTACAAAAACATGATTTAAGGAGTTTTCAACGGACGTTGATAACGTGGAAAGAGAAAGGGTGAATGAGAGATATAGGAGGCCTAACGAGCGAAAAAGAAATTGTGTTGAAACAAAGTCATGACATATGAAGAAATATACATCGGAGTTGATACAAAAGAAGAGAAATGAGAGAAAACCCTCTACAAAGTTACACTGTCTTAGGAATCATCTCATTTTCTCATATGAATTCTATCAACGATTCTATTAACTATTCTTTCTAGTTCTGACTTAAGAAGCTAATATCGATCTCAATAGACATGTGAAGATAATTCAAAAGGAAAAGTATCAGACAAAAGAAGGCGATGACGACGGTTCGGGTGGATAGGACGGGATTCTGATCTCCATATCTAATGGTCAAGCCACCAAGAGTTTGAGGGAGGGGGTTCTACTTTTAAAAAATCAACACGGGAGTTGGATTTCGAGGCTATGCTTTCTGAGGATGATGGTTTTAAAAAAAATGAAATGGAGTCAAAGGGATAGGATTCTACTTTTAAAAGTCAAAAATTGTTACAGAATAAGACATGTTTTAAGATATTGATATGTCGGAAGTGTAATGGTTCTACATTTCCTATATTAGATAATATTTCTTAGAGATGTCTTATCCATTCCAATTTTTATGGTTGCTTCGAAATCAACTTTTAGCATGAATAGGAATAAGGTGATGAAACAAAGTTGCCAACTCAAACCAAAAACATTCGTGACATTAATGTGTAGCCAAAGTTGGTTACAGAAGGAACTTCAAACTTTTTTTGATAAATATATCAATTTTTATATCTGTGTATAAATATTATTTTGTCTAGCTATAAGTTTTATATGTTTTCAGTAAAAATCAATAAGGACCAAAAGCTTTTGATGAGACGGTTGCATTTGATGATGATCTTGACTAATTTTCCACAGAAACAAATAGAACCAAATAATTGAAATTTCTTCTGTATAACTATGTTCTCGTTTTTTGATGGCAATTAACCATTATAATTGATGTAAACACAATCTAATTATGAGCTCTGGTTTTGATAGCTTAACAAACTTGAAATTATTTTTTGCGTACGTTGATTTATTATGTTGATAGATCGGTGATGGATTGGAGACGAGGACGTGCGAGAACTTCAAAATCTAAAGGGAAGTAGATTAAGTTCCCAACATCCATTGGAGATGAGGATGTGGACAAGGTTAGAGTCTTGGGGACGGGGACAAGAATGGTGAACCTAGCCTTATTGCCATCACTATGTATAATATGTGTTTTACTAAAATATTTTTAATTCAAATTCTTTTATTTTAAAAAGTAATATTTTCACAAGTAGAGTATCGTTTATTTATCAAAATGGAAAACAAATAAAATAGAATATCAATTTTTAATATAAAAATAGTAGAATTAGTTTGAGACTTAGAGTTCACTCAAGTGTGAGCCGTGAGCGACTTTAGACAGAAAACAATTTTGAATCTTGGTTTCAAAGCTAACTTTTCAATAATTCCATTTGGACCATTAAAATATAAGCACATTTATTTTATGTTAGAGGATTTCGATGATTCATACAGAAACAAACGAGCACTCTAACGAATGTTTTATAACATCGTAATAGGATAATTATTGTAATGGTTGAAATCTTAAATAGTATTAAAGCTTGTTATAGTAATTAATTATTTTGTAGATATCATATTTTCTGTTACAAAACGACTGTTACATGTTTAAAGTTCATATTTTACATAACAACCGATGAAATAAGTCGAAACAAAGTACCATCTACCCTGGCAACCATTGACATTGACTGCAGGGATCCGGCTACTTCAATGGTGGGGTGGGGTGGGGGGCTTGGGTCTTTCAAAGATATAAACTTGGCTGCGATTACATGAAACACATATTTGAATCCATATCAACAACTTAAAGAAAGATTTAATACCATAAAGAACATGACGTACATCTTAATGCACATTTGCATTTGGTGTGCAAGAAAGAAGCATTTAAAGATGTGGATGTTAATTACCTTCGTGAGTTCTGTGTGTTAGAAAATTGGATAAGGTTTATAGTGGAGATCTGGATACCCTTTAGATCGTGTAAACACTTTCCGGACTGATATTTCTACCATATGACCGGGTTATATGAAATTCATCCTAGGATAATCTCAAGTGGACACTTACGTATCTACCCACAAAAAATGTAACCCAAATTGTTAGATAATTCTGAATTCGTATGAAGAAAAACGAGACCTAAAGAGTACCCCCCCCCCCCCTCCCCCCCCTCTTCAAAGAGAAGAGTTGTTTTATATAGAAAACGAGATGTAGGGTTTTGTTTTTAGGGTTGGCCATCATGAGTTTCTTTGGAAACAAATCAAGGGAATCCGGAATTAATGAGGAAATCAATGGTTTCCAAAACTGACGATCTTAGTCAGTTTTACCATAATCACCATCAAGAATTGGATTTTTCCACTATGTACCCACTTGTAAAATATGAAGAGTTCATTTTTAGGTGCTGCCCAAACCCCACGGGGGCGCTGCCCCTTGATCCCATTAGGGGCGTTACCCCTAGACCCTGCCAAAGGGGTGCTGCCCCTTTCGAAACCCCGAACTTGGGGGCGCTGCCCCCATACCCCCAACTTGTCGTCGAACCGACATCTAATTCGATCTTATACATGCATGCAATCCACACATTCCCAAACATATATTAGAGTACAAATTACGAAGCCCCTTAGCTCATATGTAAGTTCCAATTACACAAAATGACCCGGTGACACTAAAATCACCAACAATCATCCCCTATTTTAGTGTAATCTTTTAACAAAAATAACATCATCAAAACAAAACCAAATTAGTACATAAATGAAAATGTCGCAATGGCTGAATTTCCAATTACTATCATACTCTTACAAAGTATCAAGAATCATGGTGTTGTAAGAATTAAACCCATCACCCTATTTGAATAGAAGAAAGTTAAATACATACTAGTTTATTGAAGTTTCTAGCAAAATACAACTTGACAATGTTATTAAGTTGTGTGTCCTAATCCTCTCATGATCGTATCAAGGACAAGCCCTTAAGCTCTAGAAATGCGGCACATTTCACAATCACATAGGTAATTCTTTTCCATGTATCTGCATATACATTTAATCAAAGGAATTATTAAGAAGTTAAACTTCAACTTGGTCACCAACAGAACCGAACACATTACCTTGGATGAATACTTCATGTGTTCCAATCTATAAGTGTGAGATTTCCACATTGAATTAAGCTCATAATGCCATATTATAAGGGAATTGGGTTTCTCACCATTACATAATTAGATGGACTTTAATCCCATCCTAATCACAAACTTGTGAACTAAGTCTCTTAAAAACCCCTTAGTCAAATGATCTTCCAAATTATGGTGCGATTTCACAAACTCAACCGAAATTACACCATTAATGATTAGTTCTCTAACCATACTGTGTCAGACACCTAAGTGTCGAAGAGGCAACGTTATCACAACGGATAGAAATAGGTGCCAATGGTATAGTGTAAAGCCCCGATTCTCGAGTATCAATTCATGCTTATAAATTCTCATGATTTCAAGGTCTACTCGACGAGTTGGTTGCCTGACTCGTCGAGTAGCAGCGAGTTGGTGCACGTGTTGAAGTGACCTCTCGCCGAGTCCAAGTAGGGACTCGACGAGTAGGAGCTAGAGGATGAAACCCTAATTTTCGAGGTTTTGCACCCTATTTAAAGGATCATTGTTCTCCTCAGCCTCCCCTTATATCCTCTTGATAGTCCATAAACCCTAATTCGTGTGAAACTGCTCCATTTGTGTATTTTAAGTTTTGGAAGAGGATTCTTGGTGAAAAGAACTTGGAGAGCAAGTGGCTAGGAGAAAAGAACGTGTGGGGATCTGATATCTACCTCAGTTCGCATCTCTTGGAAGGTATCAAGTCGTTATCTTGGCCTCTTTTCCTTCTAAATCTCATTTGGGTGAAGTTTTGGGATTTTCTAGCATAATAAGAAGCTATTCTTGGTATGAGCTAAGATCTGAAGTTGTAACTTTAGATCTGAAATCTCTTTGGTCTCTAAGCCCATAAAGTTATCAACTTTAGCAAGTGTGAACCTCTCCTTAAGTGTAAAACCCCGTCGCAAGCTTGGTTTTTTCATTATAAGACATTAGAGCCTTGCATGCACGTAAAGTTTGCAACTTTACGTGATAAACATGCCTTGGGAAGTTGGAACTGCATTATGGAACCTTGAGATGGCTTATAAAGCATCTGAATGGATAATGGAATGAAGGGAATCGGCGAGTTGCATGGTCAACTCGGCGAGTCCGGTGAAGATTGTCATGGACTCGGCGAGTCAGTAGAGTGGCTCGACGAGTTGGCGAGTTATGCAAGGAACTCGACGAGTGGATGGTTGTACTCAATAAGTCGTGTCAACATGGATTGTTGACCTTGACCATTGACTTAGACTTCGACCAACGTTTGACTAGTTGACTTCTAGGGTATTTTGGTAAATTAGAAATTTATAGATATTGTTATATGGTGGATATAGGTGGTGGAGTTTGTGACGGTGATCTAAGAGTTGAGCTTATCACTTCAGTGCATCAGTTGCAAGGTGAGTTATCCTCACTGTACTCAAGGGTCTAAGGCACCAAGGTCGGCCCTTTGTTTTGTTATTCGGATTATTACTATTGTGATATGTTAGTTTGGTATCCTGGTAGATTAGATGGTTATTTGCTAGTATGATCTGTTAGATCGGTATCCTGGTAGATTGAATGTGGTTATGTTTAGTGACCTATAGTAGGTCTGACTGTCTGCATGCTAGTTGTTATGCCAATTAGGTAGATCTGTGGGACTACCTGTAGTATTATGTGATTATATGTATGTGCATTAGTTGTGTTATATGTCGACATATTATGTGGGATGGGTTGAGGTGAAACTGCTCCGTGCGGTAACCAACATATCCGGGAGCATTTCAGATATGAGTTGAGGGAGACTCGTATTGTGGGCACGATGGCAATCCAGACGTGTGTTGTGGGCCCAGAAGGCAATCCAGACTCACATTGTGGGCGCAGGGGTAATCCAGTCTATAAAGTTGTGGACCCATTACATGTTGTTAGTCGTATATGTGTCATGCGAAGTGTATCGGTATGTTGGCATTCCATCCCAATGGTTGAGGGCCTGGGGTATTCCATCCCGATGGATGATTGGACCCATAGTATGTTGTTTGTTATTTTATGTGTATTGTTCTGTGTATGGGTATTTTAGGGGTGACTCACTAAGCTTTCAGGCTTATAGTTTCAGTTTATTGTTTCAGGTTCGGCGGATGATCGCGGGAAGGCGAAGGCGTGATCGTACACTTCCTCGAATGATGATTTTGATTTCTGGGAACTCTGATGTTTAAAATATTTTGAAAGAAAAATGTAATAACTGGATGATTTTAAATGATTTAAAAAATTTTAAATTGGCTCGAATTTTATGGATGTTACAAGTTGGTATCAGATCCTTGGTTTGAGTGAATTGGAGGAGCACTCGTGTGATACCAGTCTCAAATCAAGGAAAGATTTTCAAAATGTTTTCTAAATGGTTTTCAAAATAAGTAAAAGAGGATGCGAAGTGTACGATCATTCGGAGCCTGTAAGTAGACCCCAAAATACCATACGGTTGTTTGATATTGTGATATGTTAGAACAACATGCTAGTACTAGGCTAAGGATCTTCAGGAATTGCATGATAGAATTTCATGATTACATGATGCCTGCTAGCCTAGGGTTTCCTTTAAATGAAATTGAAATCATTACTGCAGTTATTTAGTGTATGCATCACGGTTATACATAATTAAGATCTTATAGCCTAAGAACGTTTGATTTGGCCTTATGTGTTGTTCTTAGCTGATTGAGGGCTTAGGGTAGGATTAGATATTCGAAAGTCTATAGGGTCCAGCGTTATGTATGGCTAGCATACACTAGTGCTACAGGGTTGGTGAAAGTCATAGATGGGTAGGTTGTGTGGGACTGGTAGGTCAGTTGTGAGACAGTTAGCCTTCCTGTAGGAGTGAGGATTGAGCGCTTGCTATGTTTATGTATATTGTCAGGGTGTTGTGGTGATACTTGAGACATATATGGGTAGGTGTGGAAGGTAATATAGGCCCGTACTACTGAAAGCACAGGACCCATACGCGTAGCAAGGAAGTCACAACCCCTGGTGTTTAGTTGGAAGTTCGTTCCCTATTATGGGACGGATTGTTCGAGACATTTTGAGACCGGATCCGAATCAGGATCGAGAGCTGGCAGTCAGGATAGGCCAGTTTTGTTAGAGGATCGTGTCAGGGAGATCATCCGGGAGAAGGTGATCGAGATCTTTCGGGGACAAATTCCGAAGATGATTAGGTCTTTCAAGACCACCATGGTTGAGTATTTTGTCGAGCGCTGTGCAACCATTATTGAGATGGTTGCCGCAATAGTTCCAGCAACTGTAATGACGGAAAAGAGAGGAGCCGGTCGAGCTTTCCAGTATAGGGATTTGTTGTTGGTACATATTCTGATGAGCAGAGGGCCGCAGTTATCTGAGATCAGGAAGATGATCTGTACTCGTTATATTTCCGCTGGTTGAGCAGGAGAGGCTAGCACATGAGTTTCTAGATTTGAGGCTCGGGGATTTGCTTAAGGTCGGAATGTGAGTCTCAGGGACTTCGGAAAGGAGTGATGATTATGTTCAGCTGGGGTTTTGCAGCTGGAAGTGGAATGGTCAATCGATGGATTGGATTGTTGTTTTATAGGGCAAGGGTTGTGCCTTCTCAGTTTTTCAAGCTCGAAGGAGTGAGCAGACTTGTGACCCCAAGATCAGGTTGTATTCTAGCTTGGGGTCAGTTGGTTGCAGGGATAGGCAAGCATCTCTCAACATACCAGGCTATCCCCTCTTCATACACGACCGCCAATATATTAATCTCAAATCCCGACACATCTTGGTGGCCCCTGGATGAATAGAACAATAATACTTATGAGCCTCCAACATGATCTGCCAGATCCCACCAGAAATTGGAACCCAAACCCCGCCACACCAGGTCAACAACCCTTGACTACCCGTGACAAATCTGTCAATCTCACCCTAATCATGTTTTGTTTCCAATTCTCTTTCTGATGTAACATCCTAAGATCAGGTATACCTCGTGACCCTTGGTCTTTTGAGTGTTTTCCCATTTTAGTCCCTTTATGAGAAAATGTGGTGAATAAGTACGTGGGGCGTACGCGAGTGTACGCTCAGTGTACTCATATGCATGCATTTGACATGGAAGCCACCTAGTATGCTGGGCATACCAGAGGGTACACTGGGCGTACTAGGCTCAGAGTGAGAACCCTAATTTAGGGTGAGAACCCTATTTAAAGGATATAATGGCCTCATTGCTAGCCACCATTCTCAGTCACCAACCCTCTTAAACCGTAGTTTTCATTCTTAGAGCTTGTGAGTGCATTAGAGAACCTTGGGAGCATTCTTGAGTTTCTTTGTAGTGAAGAAGGAGTCTTGAAGAAGAAGGAGTAGGATTTCAGGCCTTGGATCTGGGCTTGTCTTAGTGTGGAGCTTCATTTTGAGGTATAAAGCTCATAACTTTCTCACTCTTTTGGTTTTTGCATCTTAGTAGAGTATTCTAGGGTTTTATCCCAAAAGTTGGAGACTTTATGTGATATTTGTAACGCCTGTGTTTCGGGCTTGCCATTTGTAGCAATGTAATAGTCTAGGTTAACCTCTGTAACCCGTTTTGAAATAATAAGATTGTATTATTTGAGTATTGTGTGTTTTGTGCTTAATTGCTTAATTATGTGGTTTGATTAATTAAGAATAAAAATAAGAGTCAAAATTTAAGTGTAAAATAAACTTAATATATTTGGTTAATGTTGTAGTAGTTGAAACGAGGTTTCCGAATATATATAGAACGCCCAAATCTGACTTCGTATGAGGAAGTTATGATTTATCGAAGTTCCGGCTTAGCGATATACAGCCTGTTTTACTCGATTTGAGATCGAGCGGTTGTTAGCCGAAACAATCTAAATGAGAATCGAAGATCTCATTGTTGGTATTGAAACGATAAAAAGTTAGGCGAGAACGGACGTCAAACGAAGAAGTTATGAATTTATAACGAAAGTTTCTGTCCCGGCCTATTAAAAATAATTAATAAAAATAAAGTCAAAATTAGCCGACGGAGTCTAAACAAAAGTCGTAGAGCATGGTCTCACCTTTCCGTGGATATAAAGAACGTCGAAAACGGAGTTCGTATGAAGAAGTTATGAATTTCCGAAGTTTATTAATCATTTTGTATTTATATTTAAATCAAAATTCGGAAGCATTATCCGAAGGAGTCACCGATCTGATCCGAGGTACGCCCCGCGTACTCGAGTACGCCCAGCGTACTCCGAGGGATGTCGACACTCGCACTCGAGCACTTCGGATACGTAAGCAATGACGTTTTGGGCAGTACGCCCCGCGTAACGCAGTACGCCCCGCGTACTCCGAGGCTCCAGCCTCCTATAAATAGGATGCGAGGGTTCCGGGTACTTTTGCCAATTCCCTCTCGTTTTCGTGTCGAAGCTCTGTGCAAAAACCCCCGAAGCTACCCCGAAGTCCCGGTATCATACTCTAGCCCCGAGGCAAGTCCCGAGATCCTGAAGATCCCGAAAAGTGCGGTTCCCAAGTCGAAGCTCTGCCCGCGAGAAATTCGATTTTCGAGGAGATCTTCCAGATCTGCTGTGGATTACTACTTCTATAAGCCGTAGTGCTGTCCGATCATCTTCTGATCAAGTGAGTGTGTAGTTATTTCTTCTAATACAATAATACGAAGTATTTTATATAAAAATACGTGCTATGTGTATATATTTGGTTGTGTTATGTGTGATTGAGTATTCACTCTCTTCTATCTTATAGATCTGCTTATTTCTTTATGAGATATGTGTTATGTGTGTGTGCCTCATCTGTTATGTGATATATGTGTTGATTAAAGCATGCTATACATGTTTTCTTTAAACTATGTATACAAATGTATATTTTTATCTACTAATATGTTGGGTAGAACATGGGTAGACAGTTGGTGTGTAATAAACAGATGAGAGGCCTCGTTGTTGTTTGATTGAGTCATCTAGCGGAGTTTAGATGACGACCACTGGCTATTCTAGACAGTCTTGTGGAAACATTAGCAGGTTCGCCACCTGTAGGTGTTAATGAACTTGGGTGTTCATTCGCTGTACTCCATCCCCCTCATGGTTGCCTTATTTGACTTATATTGCTGAGGTACCCCCGAAGCATGTGTTGTCACCCCGATGAAATATTCTTAGACTAGGTCCCTTATGTTAGTTGTTTTAGGGACATTAAAGTGAGAATAACGGGAATGGGTAATTGGGTTATTGTTGGTTGGTGAAAATTAAATATGATATTTATTGTGGGTTGAAAACCCTATATGCTCACCAGGCTCCCAAGCCTGACCCACTCAGTTTTAAATTGTATTACAGGTAGTGGCGGAAGGGCATGAGATGGATGAACCATCAAGTTGTTTTGTTTACAAGTCTGCATATGTTTATATTTGTTATATGACTTGTAATGTATTCGTTTATGCTTATTGGTCTGTATCGGAACATGACACCCCGAGTTTTGATTATAATGAAAATACATTTCTTTTATGAAATGCTTCGGTAAACAATGTTTTATCATGTTTTGTTTTTGGGAACAAATTCCGCAACTCTTTCAAATCAAAAGGATTTACTCTGAAAATATTTAAAAGCATAAATGAAAATCGGTCTTTTCTGGCCGAGATTTTGGGGATGTCACAGTTGGTATCAGAGCATTAGTTTAAGCGAACTAGGAATTTGTAGGATTTCTAGACTTAAACTTAGAATGCTAAGTGAAGTTTTGAGATGTGTGTCTGTTGTGATTTAGACACGAGCACTAGTTTATTTTAGGAAAGTTGCCTAAAATGCTTTATGTGCTAAATGTTATATGTTGCCATATATGATATTATTTGTTCGGATCTATGGTCTGTTGCCGACCGGATCTAGAAACCTTATGTGTGTAGGATTCTAAGCGTACGTCTACGATATTAGAACTAGCATGTAAACGTTTCGGAGTGATAAGGATGATTTGAATATCCATCATGATTGAGGATCTAATTTCACCTTATTCGGTGTAGATCAAAATGGTGAGAACAAGAAGTGGAGTTGGAAATGCTGACGAAAACAGGAATCAACCACCAGTGATTGAGCCAATACCTGTCGTAGCAGCAGCACCTGAGCCAATAACCATGGCTGGTGTGCAATTGATGATTCAGACGATGTTGGATCGTCAGATGGATGAAACTAGACGGTTGCTTCAACAAAATCGTGAAGAACTGTCGATTCGTGTGGAAGAGCCTGAACTGAATGAAGGGCACTCGGAAGGTGGAAACTTCAGTGGGTCTGTTGGTCCAGCCAACCCACCGATAGTTAGGCAAGATAACCATGATGGAATGGGATGCAAGTACAAGGACTTTTTGACTTGTAAACCATCGACCTTCAATGGAAAGGAGGATCCGATTGGGGTTATGGATTGGATCTCCGAAATGGAGTTAGCCTTTATGACATGTGGCTGTAGAGGCAAGTTGCAGACTATCTATGCCGTGCGACAATTCCGAGGTGGAGCCGTTCGTTGGTGGAACACTCTAGGGAAGACCTTAAGCCCTAGCGAGCCACTGCAATTGTCATGGGCAGAGTTCTTGGTGCAGTTTAAGCGCAAGTTCTGCTCGGCTCAAAATCTGTTGGAGTTGGAGAACAAGTTTCTGACATTGACGAAGGGTAGCATGTCAGTAGATGAATACACCAATAACTTCACCGATAAGATGGAGTTTGCCTTGCGTATCGTCCCAGACGAGCTGACAAAGGTGGATCGGTATGCGAAGGGACTTCCATGGGAGTACGAGGTGCCGGTACGTCAGGCACTTACTCTAGAGGCAGCTATCTGGGCTGCCAAGTCTGTGGAGAACATGATAAAGGGAAGAACCACCGACAAGGTTGAGGTTGGTGAGAAAAGGAAGTTTGAAGGAACATCTGGTTCCAGTAAGAAGAGTAAATTTTCGAAATTTGATTCGAAAAAGTTTGGAGGAAAAGGAGGCGAAGCGAAGTGGTGTGATAAGTGTAGGAAAAAGCACTTTGGGAAATGTAGCGAGGATGTAACCTGCTACAAGTGTGGAAAGGTTGGACATTTTGCCAATGAATGTCCGAACAACAAAAGGATGTGTTTTGGTTGTAATGAAGAGGGGCATATTTTGAAAGACTGTCCGAAGAAGAAGGAGGCAGCTAGGCCCAACATTCCACCAAAGCCGAAGGCGAGAGCCTTCCAGATGACACTTGAGGCTGCGAAAGATGAAGCTGATGTCGCTTCAGGTACCTTTCTCGTAAACGAATTACCTGCTCATATATTGTTTGATTCTGGAGCCAACTACTCCTTTATTTCGCATGAGTTTGGTAGAAAGCTAGCTTTGCCTGTTGATAGACTAAATAATGCTTTATTAGTCGAAGTAGCTAGTGGCAAGTTTGTACCTGTTAGCCATCGTATGAAAAACGTCTTGATCGACCTTAATGGGAATAAGTTTCTCGAGGAATTATTGCCTATCGAACTAAATGGTTTCGACATCGTCTTGGGAATGGATTGGCTTAGCGCCAATGATGCCGAAATTTTGTGCAAGAAGAAGATAGTTAAAGTAAACCCGCCTGGGAAAGATTCGTTTATGGTGTATGGGGACAAACGCAGAGTGAATTCTGGAATCATTTCTCTAATGAAAGCCAGAAAGTGTTTGACCAAGGGATGTACATCATATTTAGCATTTGTGATTGATGCTAAGAAGGAAAAGAAGGTGATGCAGAGCATTCCAGTGGTGTGTGATTATCCGGAAGTATTTCCCGAGGATCTTCCTGGATTACCACCTGATAGACAAGTGGAGTTCAGAATAGACTTGTTACCAGGAACCACGCCAATAGCAAAAGCACCTTATCGATTAGCACCGACGGAGATGAAGGAGCTGATGATGCAACTTCAGGAGTTGTTGGACAAAGGTTTCATTAGACCTAGTTCATCGCCCTGGGGAGCTCCGGTGTTATTTGTAAAGAAGAAAGATGGAAGTATGAGAATGTGCATCGATTACAGAGAGCTGAACAAGGCAACAATAAAGAATAGATATCCGTTGCCGAGGATTGATGACCTGTTTGATCAATTGCAAGGTTCGAGCTATTTCTCGAAGATCGATCTTAGGTCAGGATATCATCAGCTGAAAGTAAGAGAGCAAGATATCGAGAAGACTGCATTCAGAACTAGATATGGACACTACGAGTTCTTGGTTATGTCGTTTGGACTAACCAATGCTCCAGCAGCGTTCATGGATTTGATGAATAGGGTTTGTAATCCTTTCCTTGATAAATCCGTGATAGTGTTCATAGACGACATTCTGATCTACTCGAAAAGCCAGGAGGAGCATGGCAGACACTTGCGAGAAGTGTTAGAAGTTTTGAAGAAGGAGAAGCTTTATGCAAAGTTCTCCAAATGTGATTTTTGGATTCGTGAGGTCCAATTCTTGGGTCACGTGGTCAACCAAGAAGGGATAATGGTTGATCCAGCGAAGATCGAAGCTGTGATGAAGTGGGAACAACCGAAAAGTCCCACGGAGATTCGAAGCTTTTTAGGATTAGCCGGATATTACCGAAGGTTTATCCAAGGTTTTTCTTTGATTGCTACTCCATTAACAGCTTTGACCCACAAAGGAGCTACTTATGCTTGGAGTGAGAAACATAAAGAAGCATTCGAGAAGTTAAAGAAGAAGCTATGCGAGGCACCGATACTTTCTCTACCCGATGGAGTCGAAGACTTCGCTGTTTATAGCGATGCGTCTGGTGTTGGATTGGGTTGTGTTTTGACCCAAAGAGAAAAGGTGATAGCATACGCGTCTCGACAGTTGAAAGAGCATGAAAAGAATTACCCGACTCATGATTTGGAGTTGGCAGCGGTAGTTTTCGCTCTGAAAATATGGAGGCATTATCTCTATGGCACGAAGTGCAAACTTTTCACTGATCATAAGAGTCTCCAATACCTCTTTAATCAGAAAGAATTGAATATGAGGCAACGACGCTGGCTAGAATTACTTAAAGACTACGACTGCGAGATACTTTACCACCCCGGTAAAGCTAATGTTGTTGCTGATGCTCTCAGTCGGAAAGTCAATCTTGAAAGGAAGAGGCCAAGAGCGTTGAAAATTGAAGTTGTCTCGACTATTGTGGAAAGTATAAAGAAAGCTCAAGAGGAAGCTTCTGAGAAAAATGACCGAAAGGAGGAACGTTTGGGTAAAACGTTGGTGTTTGGTACTAACGGTCATGGACTGAAGGTATTCCAAGATCGTATTTGGGTACCTAAGTCAGGAGGAATTAGGGATCTTCTGATGGAAGAAGCTCACAAGACCATGTACTCGATTCATCCGGGTAGCACTAAAATGTATAGGGACCTGAAACCCTACTACTGGTGGCCGACGATGAAGCTTGATGTTGCAAAGTATGTGGCCGAGTGTGTGACTTGTGCGAGAGTCAAGACACAACATCAGAAACCGTACGGGAGTTTAGAACCTTTGCCTGTGCCTATGGGTAAGTGGGAAGACATTGCTATGGATTTTGTCACTAAACTGCCCAGAACAAAGAATGGTCACGACATGATTTGGGTGGTCGTTGATCGATTCACTAAGAGTGCGCATTTCATAGCGGCCAGGGAGAAATGGTCTATGGAAAAGCTTGCGAATTCTTACGTGAAGGAAATTGTGAGGCTTCACGGTGTTCCGTTAACGATTGTATCGGATCGTGATAGCCGTTTCACCTCAAGGTTTTGGAAAAGTCTACAAGAGGAAATGGGTACCAAGTTATGTTTAAGCACAGCTTACCATCCGCAGACTGATGGTCAGAGTGAAAGAACAATACAAACACTTGAAGATATGCTGAGAGCATGTACCTTGGAATTCCTAGGTAATTGGGATGAACATTTACCGTTGGTAGAATTTTCCTATAATAATAGTTTTCACTCGAGCATTAAAATGGCACCGTACCAAGCTTTGTATGGACAAAAGTGTCGTACGCCGTCTTGTTGGCTTGAGGCTGGGGAAAAGCAGTTTATGGGACCAGAGTTGGTTCATCAAACTGCTGAAAAGTTGAAAATAATTAGGGAAAGAATGTTAGCAGCTCAAGATCGTCAAAAGAGCTATGCTGACAAGAAGCGAAGACCGATGACTTTTGAGGTTGGAGATTCGGTTTTGCTTAAAGTCTCGCCGTGGAAGGGACTTATAAGATTTGGTAAAAGGGGAAAGTTGAGTCCAAGGTTTATTGGACCGTTTAGAGTCCTTCAGAGGATTGGGAATCAAGCTTACAAGCTCGAATTACCCGAAGAACTGAATGGAATTCACAACACCTTTCATGTGTGTTATTTGAGGAAGTTCACGGGAGAAGTTCCCGATATAATTCCAATTTCTGAATTGAGAATTGATGAGAACAAAAGGTTGATTGAAGAACCAGAGGCAATTGTTGACCGAAAGACTAAGAAGTTGCGACGCAAAATGGTTGGGTTAGTGCTTGTCCGATGGAAACACACGAATGGGCCGAATCTCACCTGGGAGACGGAGAGTGACATGTTGAGTCGCTATCCGCATTTGTTTGTTGATGTGTGATTCCGGGGACGGAATCATTCTAAGGTGGAGAGAATTGTAACGCCTGTGTTTCGGGCTTGCCATTTGTAGCAATGTAATAGTCTAGGTTAACCTCTGTAACCCGTTTTGAAATAATAAGATTGTATTATTTGAGTATTGTGTGTTTTGTGCTTAATTGCTTAATTATGCGGTTTGATTAATTAAGAATAAAAATAAGCGTCAAAATTTAAGTGTAAAATAAACTTAATATATTTGGTTAATGTTGTAGTAGTTGAAACGAGGTTTCCGAATATATATAGAACGCCCAAATCTGACTTCGTATGAGGAAGTTATGATTTATCGAAGTTCCGGCTTAGCGATATACAGCCTGTTTTACTCGATTTGAGATCGAGCGGTTGTTAGCCGAAACAATCTAAATGAGAATCGAAGATCTCATTGTTGGTATTGAAACGATAAAAAGTTAGGCGAGAACGGACGTCAAACGAAGAAGTTATGAATTTATAACGAAAGTTTCTGTCCCGGCCTATTAAAAATAATTAATAAAAATAAAGTCAAAATTAGCCGACGGAGTCTAAACAAAAGTCGTAGAGCATGGTCTCACCTTTCCGTGGATATAAAGAACGTCGAAAACGGAGTTCGTATGAAGAAGTTATGAATTTCCGAAGTTTATTAATCATTTTGTATTTATATTTAAATCAAAATTCGGAAGCATTATCCGAAGGAGTCACCGATCTGATCCGAGGTACGCCCCGCGTACTCGAGTACGCCCAGCGTACTCCGAGGGATGTCGACACTCGCACTCGAGCACTTCGGATACGTAAGCAATGACGTTTTGGGTAGTACGCCCCGCGTAACGCAGTACGCCCCGCGTACTCCGAGGCTCCAGCCTCCTATAAATAGGATGCGAGGGTTCCGGGTACTTTTGCCAATTCCCTCTCGTTTTCGTGTCGAAGCTCTGTGCAAAAACCCCCGAAGCTACCCCGAAGTCCCGGTATCATACTCTAGCCCCGAGGCAAGTCCCGAGATCCTGAAGATCCCGAAAAGTGCGGTTCCCGAGTCGAAGCTCTGCCCGCGAGAAATTCGATTTTCGAGGAGATCTTCCAGATCTGCTGTGGATTACTACTTCTATAAGCCGTAGTGCTGTCCGATCATCTTCTGATCAAGTGAGTGTGTAGTTATTTCTTCTAATACAATAATACGAAGTATTTTATATAAAAATACGTGCTATGTGTATATATTTGGTTGTGTTATGTGTGATTGAGTATTCACTCTCTTCTATCTTATAGATCTGCTTATTTCTTTATGAGATATGTGTTATGTGTGTGTGTGCCTCATCTGTTATGTGATATATGTGTTGATTAAAGCATGCTATACATGTTTTCTTTAAACTATGTATACAAATGTATATTTTTATCTACTAATATGTTGGGTAGAACATGGGTAGACAGTTGGTGTGTAATAAACAGATGAGAGGCCTCGTTGTTGTTTGATTGAGTCATCTAGCGGAGTTTAGATGACGACCACTGGCTATTCTAGACAATCTTGTGGAAACATTAGCAGGTTCGCCACCTGTAGGTGTTAATGAACTTGGGTGTTCATTCGCTGTACTCCATCCCCCTCATGGTTGCCTTATTTGACTTATATTGCTGAGGTACCCCCGAAGCATGTGTTGTCACCCCGATGAAATATTCTTAGACTAGGTCCCTTATGTTAGTTGTTTTAGGGACATTAAAGTGAGAATAACGGGAATGGGTAATTGGGTTATTGTTGGTTGGTGAAAATTAAATATGATATTTATTGTGGGTTGAAAACCCTATATGCTCACCAGGCTCCCAAGCCTGACCCACTCAGTTTTAAATTGTATTACAGGTAGTGGCGGAAGGGCATGAGATGGATGAACCATCAAGTTGTTTTGTTTACAAGTCTGCATATGTTTATATTTGTTATATGACTTGTAATGTATTCGTTTATGCTTATTGGTCTGTATCGGAACATGACACCCCGAGTTTTGATTATAATGAAAATACATTTCTTTTATGAAATGCTTCGGTAAACAATGTTTTATCATGTTTTGTTTTTGGGAACAAATTCCGCAACTCTTTCAAATCAAAAGGATTTACTCTGAAAATATTTAAAAGCATAAATGAAAATCGGTCTTTTCTGGCCGAGATTTTGGGGATGTCACAATATTGTACTCCAGAGACCATGACCCACCATCTTTGAGTATATTCAGTGGTGTAGAGTCATAAAAATCCTATCTTGGACGTTGGGATCAATCCATGCATGAGATATGTGCTTTTTGTCATAAGATGGTGAGTGTTTTGTGTGTTTGGGACCTTTCCAGCCATGCAAAGGCTTAAAGTCCTTGACTTTATGGGTTAAGAGCTATTAGAGAGTATAGATCTGAGATATGAGATATGAGCCAAGGTCTTAACTGTTTTAGACCAAACAAGTGAGAAGGGTGAAACTGGAGCATACGTCGGGCGTAATTACAATACGCGCAATGTAAGGGGCGCGCATCCCTGATATCTGCATGGCAGCCGAGTACGCCCAGCGTAAGGAGCTGGTACGTGTGGCGTACTTCCTGCCGTTGACTTTTGTAAACTTTTAGGGTTTGGGTCAAATTATGGACATTTTGGGCCATTGAGGGGTAAAATTGTCTTTTGCCCTTCTGTGAGATAGTGTAGCCTCTTCTGAGCCGTGATTAATTAGGGATAATTGTTGTGTATGTTAGGCGGAGGCTATACCGGTGGTTTGAGTTCGAGTTTTGCTAACTTCTTGCAAGGTGAGTCTTCTCACTATAGTTCCCTTGAGTGGTACCTTGCGTGATTGAGCTGTTTATTGTGATTATTTGTGTATTTGATATTATGCATTATGTCTTTATGATTTATGTTGAGTATTGTTATTATGAGCTTGCTGAGTTGGGATTGAAGGGTCCCACTGAGACACATTGACCGGAGGCTCTTATCGAGTCATAGCCTAGAGTGGCTATTGAGTTGTATGTGGTATTTTGGGGAGCTCACTAAGCTTCGTGCTTATCATGTTATGTGTTATGTGTTTCAAGTGGTTCCAATGATCGCGGGAAGGCCTCGACTTGATTGTACACACACTCGCATTGGAGATATGTCTTGGAGGATCCTAGTTTATGTGATAAACAACTTTTGACAAATAAATTGTATTGATGTTGATACTTGAGATTTTCGGGAAATATGACATGTGATTTTTATGTTTGAAAATGAAAAATCTGTTTTGAAAATTTTCGGTGTTACAAGTTGGTATCATAGCCTTGGTTTAAGGGATTCAGATGCACCTTCGGGTGTGTTTGGACTCAAACTGAGGATTTGAGGAAAAACTTTGAAAAGAAATGATTTTTCTAAAACAAGAAAGAGATTTAAGAGAAAACGAGATGGAGCGGTGTGTACAATCAGCCAGAGCCGAACGGTGATTTCCCAAGATACCCTTACTTTGTGATATGAGATATTTCGAATGTTCTGTTAGGGTCGCATGATAGAAATTAGGCTAGGTATTTCATATTCTAGGGATAGAGTTGCCTGATTTGTGATGCCTTAGCCTAGGAGTATGTGCTGAGTTTTGAGTCGAGAGATAATCTAGGAGATACCTAGATGAGCTAGAGAGGAGTCTTCCAGATATAGAGTATTTGTGAATTAGAATCCTGGGAGGAGGACTTCGGGTGACTACGGACCTGGTGTGGAAGGTAGTATTGGGCCCGTACTATTGGAAGCACCAGATCTGCAGGCAGCCTAAGTACGAATCCATAGGGTGCTAGGAGCAAGTGATCGAGTGTGAGTATACTCAAGCGAGTCTCTGATGATTTTGTATTGTGTTTCAGAGACATCATGGTAGCTACACGCCACACACCTGAGAGCATTGGATTTAGCGATGATGAGATTTGTAGGATGATTCATTATGAGGTGGCCGTAGCTATACGGGAGGCTATTCCAGAGATGGTTGGGTCTACTAAGACCAATCTGATCGAGACGTTCGATGAGCGTTATGTTGCTGTTTCGGAGGCGGCGGCTGCTGCAGCCAATGTAGCTGTCGTTGCTGCCAGGCCGCAGGGGGGTGATTCGTTGCTGTATCGGAGTTCAGCAACACGAAGCCACCAGAGTTTGATGAGACTCAAGATCCGATTGATGCGATGAGGTGGATCTCTGACATCGAGGGATGTTTCTATACCGGTTCATGCCCATAGCATTTGAGTGCGCGTTTCGCGCTAAACCAGCTTCGCTTGGGAGCGAAGGACTGGTGGAATTTTGCGATAGCCAACTTTACACCTGCAGAGCATACTGAAGAGACTTGGGAGAGATTTGAGATGATGTTCCATGATGATTATGTTCCCCCGGTGGATAGGGAACAGTTGGCCCAGAAGTTTCTGTCTCTCAGACAGAAGATGGAGTCGGTGACTGTGATTACTTGGATGTTTCATGAGAGGGCGTTGTTCTGCCCTGAGCATGTGTCGACTGAGCAGGCATGCATGAGCCGTTATTTGAGCATTCTGAGGATGGATATTCAAGAGTTCGTGGCGAACTCATCTTATCGGACATTTATAGAGCTTCAGGAAAATGCTAGGAGGAGGGAGATCGAGTTGGAGACCCATGCTAGGGAGGATGCAGAGTCTCAGGGGAGAGACCAGTGGCTGGTGCAGTCACAGCCAGCAGCCAAGCTGGCTAAGCCCGCCGATTCGAGATCAGGAGGCCAGAATGGCCGCACTTGTGGCAAGTGCGACAAGAGTCATTAGGGATCTTGCTGGGCGTGGATTTGCTACAAGTGTGGTTGTGTGCACGAAAGTACCCACTAATTTTAATATTTATAACCTAACAAACTTAGACTAATTATGCACTTATAGGCAGTGTACCTAGTCAGATTATAGTATAGTTTAGTTAAGTCGAGTGTCGATCACAGGCAACGGTGTTATTAATATATTCACTACTAAATTAATCTAATTATTAATAAGCTAAAAAGGGTTTGTATCTAATTTTGCAAGTTCAGATGAACTTAATTCTTTAACAAAAACTCAGTCAATAAACAAAATACTTCTGTTAGTTCGAATCCACTTTCACTCAACGGTTATACATTAGTCAAAACTATTACCGTTGGTTACCAATTTAAGAAGTATTAGCAGTTTAGTTCTATACCTACTAATTGTTAGTCAATTCATGTAAATCTATGTATGGTCACACAATAGTTAACACAGAATCAATTATTAAATAAGATTGGAGCTATGAAGATTGATTAATCAAAACACAATTACAATCATAATATGTGTTCTCTAACATAGCTTAATTCAATGATTCAATTACTTATCTAAGATTGGTTTGATCGTAGCTCTAATAAACTAGTGTTCACTTTGTTATTAGGTATTCATATTCATGCATATTTGTGCTCACTAACTACACAGAACAAGAATTTAAAGCAATTAAATCATTAACTAAACATGCTAGGTATAATCAATCAACACAAGCATATAACCAACAAATAAAGTCAAATCTAATGCATTCAAACCATGAGTTCCAGCTTCATCTAGCTAACAGAAGCAGCTAGATTTAGCTGGACATATTAACAGCTAAACAAACGAATTCAATAATTCAAAACATGTTAAAGTGTACCAAACTATGAATTAAGTTATGTACTTCTACTTCCTTGGTGTTAGAACCAGCTTCCAGATCTTTTTCTCCTCTGAAATTTGTCTCCAAGAACCCCTCTAAGCTAGCCAAAGTCTCCCCAATTCGTAATGATCGAGGATATATATAGTTTTCAATTCTACCGGACTCACCTCGTGAGAATCCTAATTCTCACGTCGTGAGCACGTAATTATCCGTATGCGACACAAATTCCTTCACCCGTGATGGTTATCTTCTAGAATACCATACTCACCTCCTGAGTCTTCCAGATCTCACGTCATGAGAATGCTTTTCCCTGATTTTCTTATCCTTTAATCTTTTAACTCCCAACGTTTCTTCCTTTAACGTTTTTAGTCCCTTTTTTTCAAAATGTCTTCTTTTTGGCTGCAAATAACATTTAAACTCATAAGTACCATTATTCTAAACAAATTACCAACTTATGTATAAAAATGTACTTAAATAATGCCTAAAAATAGGTATAAATATGGCAATATCATGTGGCAAGGAGGGGCATATGGCGAAGGATTGCCCCAAGGGATTTGCAGTCTTCTTTCATTGCAATCAGACCGGCTATCGGAAGGCCAAGTGCTCCCAGCTTGTTCAAGGATCAGCTTAGGGTTCCACTCCTGCTGCTTTGCGTGCTGCTGATGTTCGGCCAGAGAAGACCGAGGCTCCAAAGGCTCGTGGGAGAGCTTCTCGGTTGTCAGCAGAGGCAGTCCGCGCAACTCCTGATGTCGTGGTTGGTACGCATTTCTTTATTGTTTTCTTTTATGAGATTTCTTGGTGTTTATTTTGTGCTATGTCCAGGTACATTTCTTGTGAACTTTGTACCAACTTTAGTGTTATATGATTCGGGTGCGAGTCGATCCTTCGTGTCTTTAGCTTTTAGTCATCACATCAGTATCCGACATGAATAGTTGAGTCGACCTTTGAGGGTTTCTATAACCGATGAGCAAGCGGCTTTTGCTACTGATGTGTTCCGGGGATGTGTGCTGGAGATTTTGGTGTCGAGTTTTCAATTGACCTACTGATTGCGATGGATGATGTCTGTGTCATTGTGGTCATGGATTGGTTGAGCCGTTTTGGAGCAGTAATCGACTGCGAGCGTCAGTTTGTGACTATACGAGACCCCAGTGGGGAAGTGCTTACCGTGTATGGCGAGGGTACTAGATCCGAGTCAGCCTTCTGCTCTGCTGCCAGGGCAAGGCATAGTTTACAGCGGGGATATATTGCAGGTATACCTATCGACCTCAGTCGAAGCCATATCCTCTGTACTAGTTGTGGAACGAGAAGGGGAAAAGAATCCAGTGTACTTCGTGAACAGAGCGCTACAAGGCCTTAAAATTAATTACCCCTCTCTGGAAACGCTGGTGCTATCATTGATCTATGCTACGAGACGGTTGAGACGGTATTTTCAGGCCCACCAAATAGAGCTCCTGACGAATTGTCCGATTAAACAAGTCTTGCTCAAGCCCGAAACCTCAGGAAGACTCACAAAATGGGCGATCGAATTGGGTGAACATGATATTAGCTACTGGCCAAGGACAAGCATCAAAGGGCAAGCACTGGCAGATTTTCTACTTGAAGTCCCAAGGGAAGGAGATGTAATAAAAAAAGGAATCATGGCGGTAAAATAAATTATAGAGGGAAATAGAAAATGGACATTGTACACCGATGGAGCGTCCAGCAGGGAGGGCTCGGGGGCTGGCCTAATCTTAACCAGCCCAGAAGGAGAAGAGGTTACGTATGCCCTCCATTTCGACTTCCACACCTCCAATAATGAGGCGGAGTACGAAGCATTGCTTGCCAGCCTACGTTTGGCCAAACAAATGGGGGCGGAGGCCGTAGCTGTGCTGACGGACTCAAGAATGGCTGCCAACCAGGTTAATGGAAGCTTCGAGACAAGAGACAAAAGAATGAAAAGATACGTTAAGACAATGCGACAGCTTACCAAATCCTTTATGGAGTTTACTATCAAGTAAATCCCAAGGAGTGAGAATAGGAGAGAAGACGCCCTAAGCAAACTGGCGTCGACATGTTTCGATCACCTATCAAATAAGGTTTTGGTCGAGGTGCTCAAGGAAAGGAGCATAGAGGAACGGCAGGTAGGCGCACTCACGACGGCGGGACCCACATGGATGACCCCACTAATAGACTACTTATAGCAACGCGTCCTACCTGATAGTCATGACGAAGCCTCTAGAGACCAACAGTACTCTCACAGGCCCAAAAATAATTCAGGAAACGACAGAGAAGATCGTTCAGATCCGTGAACGATTGAAAGCTTCTAGAGACCGACAAAAAAGCTACGTTGACAAACGAAGGAAACCTTTGGAATACCAGGTGGGAGACCGAGTCCTTCTTAAAGTCTCACCCTGGAAGGGCTTAATACGCTTCGGTAAGCGTGGGAAGCTTAATCCGAGATATATAGGGCCTTTCGAGATTCTCGCAAGAATCGGCCCTGTATCTTACAAACTTAATCTACCCGATGAACTTCGTAACGTACATTCTACATTCCACGTCTCTAACTTGAAAAAGTGTCTGTCCAACAAAACTCTTGTAATCCCACTCGATGAGATCGAGATCAACGAGAGCCTCAACTTTGTGGAAGAACCAGTAGAGATCATGGACCGTGAGGTCAAGCAGATGAAGCAAAGTCGTATCCCGATTGTGAAGGTTCGCTGGAACGCCAAGCGAGGACCGGAATTCACATGGGAGTGTGAGGATAAGATGAAACTGAAATATCCTCATCTTTTTGCTTAGTTATTTGTGACTACTTTATTTGTTTAGACTTTAATTTCGGGACAAAATTCCCTTTAACAGGGGGATGATGTGACAACCCGGAATTTTCATTTGGTTAAACCCTAAAAGTCAACCACCTCTTATTATAAGTTAATGTCATTATTTCTTATTTTTATCAAATTTAAAGTTCGTTTGATTATTTTAATATTATTCTTTAAACGAACGGGTGAAAGAAACTGTCGTCTCGGGTTTTGAATTTTAAAAACCGCAAACACCTCGTGTCTTAGAAGTTCGCGGCCAAACTTTTATGTTTGGGTCGAAAAATCACCCAAAAACAGTGAACTCATGCATAAGCATGAGTTTACTCCCCAAAAGCTATTCATTTTGTGTTTACTCCCTAAACACCAAAAGAGTAAACTCAAAAACCTCTCAACTATCATCTTAGAATTTATTCAAGATCTTCAAACTAGTAAGTGTTCTAACCATTTCAAGTTGGTATAACACTTAATCTAGTGTTTGTGCATCTATTCTACCATTCATTTTTGTATTTTGATTAGATTTCCAAAAACACCAAGAACACACACTAAGTGTTCTTGGACTTTTAGCTCAATCCAAGCTTCCTTATAGTAAGTACTTCTATCCTTAAGTCTCATTAAGCTAGTATTACATGTTAGCATCAAGAAAATATGTCAAGAACACAAGAAATAAGGTGTTCATGGTCCAAGAATGTTCTTGGGTCGTAAACACCA
Organism: Lactuca serriola; assembly: GCF_051521515.1. Lineage (NCBI taxonomy): Eukaryota > Viridiplantae > Streptophyta > Magnoliopsida > Asterales > Asteraceae > Lactuca > Lactuca serriola. Next base: position 365,797,687 of record NC_136411.1, on the reverse strand, counting down.
AGAAAGGCACCAAAGTTTGCCTAAGTCCTTTATTTAAGCCCTAGTTTGATGTTTAAGCCTTCCTTGATATGTTTAAACCTTCCCTTGATGTGTTTAAGCCTTGAAAAACACCAAAGTCCAACATTTATAAGTGTTTACGGTTTGGGGAGCTCCCAAAACCGTAAACACCCGAAAGTGTTTTTATATGGGCCATATTCCTTCCTTAGGCCTAAAAACTAACCTAGACAATTACCTAGATGAGTTAAGGACTTGAAAACATAGAAATACCATTTCCCATATGGGTTTACGGTAGTAAACCCAAAGGGAAATGACCATGAGGCCGTAAACTCCTCAAAGGGGTGTTTTTGTTGCCCTAGTCCCTTCCAAAGGCCAAACCACCAAGTAGAAATGCTTCAAAAGACTTGTAAAACCTCAAAACAACATATGGTCTTAGGGAGTAGAGGTTACGACCGTAAACCCTTGAGTTTACTGCCGTAAACTCCTTGGGTAATGGTCATTAAAACTGTAAAATCCAAAGGAGTTTACCCTTGAACTCCAAACACTCTAGCTTCGCCCTACAAACACTTGGATGCAACCCTTGTGATTTTTAACACTTGAAACAAAGTGTTTTCGTGTTATAGTGTCCCAACTTAATTTATTAGTTATAAATTGGCTAATTAGTTATATATATGTTCATTATATGATAACTAGGTGTGTGCGTGTGTACAAGTCTCCATTTGTCACCTAGCACCGTATCCGACACTTCAATCCAATCCACTCACTACAAGTGAGTTCATACCCCTTTAACTAACCTTTGAAATACTTTTAAATGTTTTAAATGCTTTTATGGGGGGGATACAAGTAGAATACTTATAGTTATTACATCAATCACATGTGATTAATAACTACAAAACCAATGATTTTATTACTGTTCAAACCGTTTTACAAATTCTTTTACTTATCAAATACTTTTACTTAAACTCTGTTATACTTATTATAAATTGCATGCCCATATATGTATAATTATATAAGCATTGTTTAAAAGGCTTAGTTATAAATATGGCAATATCAACATACCCCACACTTGGGCTTTGCTTGCCCTCACGCAAATTTAAACTTAACCCTTTATTACTAATATCACATAGAACAATCTGATTCCAGCTCAGCCATTATGCCAAGACCTAAACACATGCATTTGTGTCTAAAATTTTTCCTAAATGACCCCCCATACTTTAAATACTCTCAATCTTCATAAACAATCACCCACTTCTTTCGAACAATGCTCATTTTATGCAACCCTCCGAATCCATCCGCAGAAATCTTACTTAACCTCAAAGTATTTTTGTAAAGCTACCCAAGCATACATAAACTAGAGAATTACAACTTTAAGATACCAATACTTGGAGCTCTTGAATTCTTCACTTCCTTTGATTTTTTATCTTTAACTTCTTTGAATTCATTTCTTTCATGATTTTTGGCATCTTTAACTTTTGATTTTTTAGAACTTTGATCTTCAAACTTGATAGCTCTAGAATTCTTCAAGAATTTTTACTTTTTGGTAATTTCTCTCTCTCTCTCTCTCTCTCTCTCTCTCTCTCTCTTACATGTATAACTCACTTTTTTCACTCAAAACCTACATGCTTAAGCAGGGGCGCTTAACTTCAACCTTTATTGGTTAAGACACAGCTTTCCTGGATACATTTCAGGTTTAGGCTGCTAAACATATTGCATCCCTCAAACTAAGCGGGGTTATGTTTTTGTTCCATGATTTCACTAAAATAAGGGAGGCCACAAATGCACTATAACTTGTATTGGCTCAACTAAACATTTGAGCTCTTATCGGATCATCCCATGCAACACTAGCAACTACAGTTCAAATTATTATTACTAGATTTAATTATTAAAAATTTCAAAATTTTAAATTTTACCATTATCTAGCAATTTACATTTTCTACCCCCAACCCCACACTTATTTCATACAATGCCTTCATTGTATGCTCAAAATAATATAACAATTAAGAGAAGGGAGAAAAAGGAACAAAATCCCCTGGGATAGTGGCGTAAGCATCTCCAAAAGTGTGGAAAACGTGCATCTCGAATATGGACTCTGAGAAATAGAAACTTGGATCTTGAACACGCGAGATAAGTAATGTACCGACAAAATATGAAATCGAGCCTTCAATCTTCTACAAATGTGGTGGAAATCTCCAAAATAGAACGAACAATGTGGGAAAGGATACACCATATTGTTTGGTGGTGAAAATGAATCATAATAATCTTCAGATTATTCCCCCAAAAGAATAGTGGTAAACCACACAATGAATATGGAAAAATATAACTCCTTTTTGTGAAAAATAGAAATTCATGATGTGAATGTATTAAAACTCACGAAGTGAACTCGTTGTGAAGCGGGTTCTGGAAGACCACCATATGCTGACTCACGAGGTGAACCTTAACAGATTCACGTCGTGAAAAATGGAACACCAGAAATACTATTCCTCCAACCTTTCTTTCAATTCTTGAATTGAACCCATATCTTAATGGATTAAGATTCTTCTATCTCTACTATTTTGGACTCTTCTCTCTAACTTTCTTCTCACTTGACTCACCCCATACTTAATTTAAAATATGGGTCTCGACTCTCGACTTTAAACACTCTTGGCTAAACACATATGCACTTATATCTTGATATCCTTTTTAGGTGCTCCTAGCAATTTCTGAGAAATAACAACCAAAGAAGAATAAAAGTAACATAATATCTTAATAGTTTTTTTACAATCCCAAACAAAATAAAACCAAACAAAACAAAACAAAATAAAAACAAACCAAAACAAACATAACAATATAAAAATAAACATACACTCAATCATCCTCCTCATCCTCGTTCGCCCTGCTCGTCCAGGTTCCATCGCCTCGTGGCATCTACAATTCTTCCCATGTAGGAATATAAGGGCATTGAGGTGGCATGGTAGTTGGTCTCGCCACATTCATGTGAGAGAACATGGCTTCCATCATTTGGATGTTATAAGACATCCCTCCACGTAAATTATCTAAATAAGAGCCCATCCGACTTTGGAATAGGTCATTAGGCATGCCACCCTCATATGGTTGGGATCTACTCATCTCCCCCCGGGCTCTCACGTTCTGTCTTCGAGGTCGTGGTTGTAGTTCGGGCTCTTCATTCGGTTGGTCCTCGCCCTCGTCATCGCTGTGAGGGATCCCATAATGCGTTCTATAATTGACCAACACCTGTATGGTCTCAAGATATCCCATAGAAAATTTGTTCCCTTGCATACACGTGAGTGTCCATGTAAACGTGGGAACGAGCATGCCATATGACCTAGCTAAGCGGGTGACAAAATGGCCGCCACAGATTGGGCTCCCGTGTCGGGAACTCACCGCATGTTCTGCCAAGTAACGAGCCAAGAAATATGGAAGATTGCAGAAAAAACCCGGTTGCTAGAATATACCACAAGAAAAATAGATTAATCTTGGTGACCTTGTCTCCATATTTTTTATTGTGGATGGAGAATGTGATCAATCTGTGAATCAACCGGTGAATGGGTGATTTGATGCTGCTTTTCGGCGACACCCCGGAGTTGAAGGCACCTGAGGCGATATGGCTCCAGAATTCATATCTCGTCATTTCCCCGGAATAAGAACGAGTAGCATCCCGTAAGAACATAGAAAACTCGGGGGTCATGGTCTCGTGGGCCTCGTATAAACCCATCCTCCATGAAAATTCTACCAAACTACACTCCCTATATTCCCCACCCAAACGAAAAACCAATGTTTGGAGATAGTTGGGGTCTTGGACATTTTCATGGAACACCACAGTAGAAAAGAATTCCACACATAATTCCTTGTAAACCCTTTCCAGGATGGCGAACAAGTTACTCCATCCTTTGCATGTAAATGAATACCCATTTCCCATAAAAGTCTTGATAAGAAACTGGTTTAGTCTTTCAACTAATCCAACCTCCTAAAGCCTTTGCCAATTAACGGTCGGTGCAACCGCAAACTCGCGGTTGTATGACCATCCCAATCGAGTGTTCTATTGGGTGAGCACATCCCTAGATATGTTCGTCGGGAATGCATAAAACGGGTGCAAATTAGTAATCCCTCCTTGGATGTCACTAGCCCCCCGTCTAGGTGCCATTTTCTGCAAAAATAAACAAGCAACAAACACAAAACCAAACATCCAAAAAAATTCAGCAAACCACAGAACAGTTTGTGGATCTACCGGGCTCACGTCGTGGGTCCTTGAAAACTCACCTCGTGAGTTCGCGATTCTCAGCGAGGAATCATCTCAGAAGTCAGAAAATCGGGACTCAATCCTTGTTAGGGTTTACTCATTAACCATTTTCAAGCACAATTAAGTAACAAATGATGGATGAATATCACATAATCGAGTCCAATTTCGATATTGATACATATGAGGAACCCTAACCCCTAAATCTACAAATTCATGAAAAATAAATAAGAGAAATGCAAGAATAATTACCTTAAAGAGTAGATTACGTAAGCAACAAGAGTATAATATACTTGATTTAAGCCAAAATCAGATGGGGGACCAAGGAACTGTCTTCACTTCGTGAGGATCAAAAAGTGGGTGAGTCAAAAGGGATTCTGATTTGTTTAAACTGTGGTCCCATGCTATTCAAATCTCACGTCGTGAGTTTACTCGGACTCACGTTGTAAATCCTATTAGGCTATCTTTTGTTGGCCGTCTATTTTAACTATTTTGGCTAAGAATTTTATTGGGTTTTCCCGGATATCTTATAGACTCACCGTGTATGGAGGACGTATTCACCTCGTGAGTTTCTTCAAACTCACCTCGTGAGTTCTGTTTAATCAAAATAAGCCTATCTTAATTATCATTTCTTTTTATTTTACCACTTAATTTAGGAATCCCACATCCGAAAACTTTGCTGCCACTTAATTTTAATGATTTAGATGATTGAATGTCTAAAATAACTAAACTAAAAAATGAAGGAAAAGAAAATTCAAACCGAGCTCGGGTTGCCTCCCGAGAAGCGTTTCTTTTTGAAGGAGTCGTAAGCCGGACTCCGTGCTTCCTACATTGAATATTCTGAAGAGTCCATCACCAGCTGGACCTTTTGTTCCTTGAAACGCCTCTTGTAAGCTTGAACTCGTCTTTTGTATGCCATTTTCTAATTCTCCTTCTTTGTCTTGACTTCATATACATCGAGCTTGTGTTTAATCCCTTGAGTCTTTAATTTTTCTTCACTCTTAAGCTCCATACTATTTGTCTCTTCTTTCACCATTGGCTTTGTCACCTTTGAAGTAACCTCTTCTTCATCACTTGTCATCTCATCATCTTCCGTGCTCACCCAAGAAGGTGGACTCTTGTAAGCAATGACTTCAACTAAATAGGGAACAGATGCTCTTGGTTTTGTTCTTTTGACTTGATGAATTGTCTTAAATTCATTTTCCATGAGCTTTTCTAATTCTTCAAGTTCATTGTCTTCATTAATGGTGAACACCTCTTCTTGAACATGATTCTATTGAAAGCCATCTTCTATCCCAAAGATTTCTTTTTCCTCACCAACCCTCAAGGTGAGCTTAGACTCGCGAATATCAACAAGAGCTCCAGCCGTGTTAAGTAGCGGACAACCAAGAATAATCGGTACATCGGGATCTTCTTTCATGTCCAATACCACAAAGTCTATTGGAAAAACGACTTTTCCAATTTTCACTAAAATATTTTCCACAATGCCCCGGGGTTGTGTCACTGAACGGTTTGCCATGTGAATAGTCGTTCCTGTAGCCTTTAACTTCTGATATTTAATTTCTGATAAAACGAATAAGGCATCAAGTTTATGCTAGCCCTAGAATCGGCTAAAGCATCAACCTTCATGTTGTTACCAACCTCACACGGAAGAGTGAGGCGTCCAGGATCCCCCATCTTCTTAGGTATCTCTCCCAACACAGCTTTTGAGCTTTGCTCACTTAGAATCACCTTAGAATTCTTCTTTAGTTGCTTGCGAGTGTCTATCAAGTCTTGTAGTAATTTTTGATGCTCGGGAATTTTGGATAAGGACTCGACAAAGGGAGTATTAATTGGGATACCCTTCACGTGCTTAACAAACTCTATATGCTCTCTTTCCAGTGGACTAAGGGCAGCTCGGGAAGGAAACGGAAAAGGCGGCTGATAAACCGAAACAGCTACATAATTTTTATGTTCATGACGGGCCCACGTCGTGAGCTTATATGGCTCACGTCGTGAGTTCGTCAATTCAGCAGTATCATGATTCTCGAGCTTGTGCTTCTTTGACTTTGGATTGGGTTGCTTTTGTTCAACTTCTAAGGCTTCTAGAAACTCAAAAATTATCTCTTCTTCAGTATCTATGGCCATTACGTGAGATTGGATCTTATTTTCGGGAATTTTCGGGGACATCTTCTCATGATAACAGCTATCACACAAGCATCAAGGCTGCTCCATTCGAAGCTCTCTACGGCCGAAAGTGCAGATCCCCTCTGTGCTGGGCTGAGGTTGGTGATACCCAACTAGCGAGAGGGCAAGCTTCCGACAGTACTCTCACTGGTCCAGAAATCATTCGGGAAACGACAGAGAAAATCGTTCAAATCCGTGAACGATTGAAAGCCTCTAGAGACCGACAGAAGAGCTACGCCGATAAACGAAGAAAACCTTTGGAGTTTCAGGTAGGAGACCGAGTCCTTCTCAAAGTCTCACCCTGGAAAGGCTTGATACGCTTCGGCAAGCGTGGGAAGCTTAATCCGAGGTACATAGGGCCTTTCGAGATTCTTGCCAGAGTCGGCCCCGTAGCTTACAAACTAGATCTACCCGACACTCTGCGTAACGTACATTCTACATTCCACGTATCTAACTTGAAAAAGTGTCTGTCAGACGAGACTCTCGTAATCCCACTCGACGAGATCGAGATCAACGAGAGCCTCAACTTCGTGGAAGAACCTGTAGAAATCTTGGACCGTGAGGTCAAGCAGACGAAACAAAGCCGTATCCCTATCGTGAAGGTTCGCTGGAACGCCAAGCGAGGACCGGAATTCACTTGGGAACGCGAGGATCAGATGAAGTTGAAATACCCTCATCTTTTCGCTTAATTGTTTGTAACTTTTATTTGCTTAAATTCTAATTTCGGGACGAAATTCCCTCTAACAGGGGGATGATGTGACAACCCTAAATTTCCATTGTACGAACCTCATCTATTCAATAGAAGCTAGTTCAGTTTCAGTGATTTTCAAGCTTTTCCGAACAAGTTTGTGTACATTAGGGTTTATGTTTTAGATGATATCAGGAGAGTGGATACTCCTGGTTTTGTGAAACTTGGGCATTTCAAGTTTCATACTGTTACAGTCCAACATCAGGAATGAAAATATTTTCTGTTAAAATATTCCAGGACTATAAATAGTTTTCTGAATTAAATTAATTCATTATTCAGAATTCCAAATAGAGAAAAGCCATATTCACTCTGACAGATCTTCGGGTTTTCATCCCAGATTGTGAGTCTACTTTTCTATATGTGTTTTAACACTTGTTAGATGCTCATTAACACAAATTACATGTTTAGATTACAAGATCCGGGAGTTTACCGCCCAAGATCGTTCTTGGGGAGTAAACTCCAAAATGGAACTCTAATGCTTTCTAGACCCATCCACATGTTAGAGGACTTATCAAGGACATTGTGTATGATATTTATAGCCTAGAAATCATTCAAGAAACATAAGTTCTAGGAGTTTACGGCCAAGGAACTCCCTTGGGCCGTAAACCCCTTTTCAAGGGCTTAAATGCCCTAAAACTCTCCCCAAATGCTTAAGGACTTTACCTACTAGTACTTGTGCTTGATTAGAACATCAAAAACCCATAAACACCATAAGTTTTTAGGAGTTTACGGCCAAGAACCCTTCTTGGGCCGTAAACCCCTTTTTGTGGGACAAAAATCATTCCAAGCTATCCTTGAGCCTTTAGACAATTTACCTTGCACCTTTGAGACTAGAAGGGAGAGAAGAACACATAGAAACAACTCCTTGGAAGGAGTTTACGGCCAAGGAACATGACTTGGGCCGTAAACTCCAAGTGAAGGCACCAAAGTGTGCCTCTTGTCCCCATTAGCCTTAGATAAAATCATGGATGCTAATCTTGATGTTTAAGTGCCTCAAATCAATTTATTTCTTAGATTTTACGGCCGTAAACTCTAAGGTGAAGGACCTTAGGCCGTAAACTCCCTTATGGAGTGTTCTAGAGCCTTAAAACTACTTCATGCATTATTCCAATAAAGATAGGAGTGTTCTAGATGCAAGATAGCACCACAAAACACCCAAAAACACCATTTGAGGAGTTCACGGCCATAAACCTATGAGTTTACGGCCGTAAACTCCAAGGTGTGGGGTTTGTTGGTTGGTGAACTCCTAAACAAGGCCCTTTGATGTTTCAAACCCTTTTGCCTTGTCCCGTAGCAACTTAGATGCAACCATTTGAACCTTAAACACTCATAAAAGTGTTTGAATGTTTTCTAAGTGTCTTAACTTATTTATTTAAGTTATTATATGTCTAATTGGTTATATATATGTCAATTATATGATAACTAGGCTCGTGCGTGTAAACCAGTCTCCGTTTGTCACCTAGCACGGTAGCCGACACTGTAATTCAAACGACTCACCACAAGTGAGTTCATACCCCTTGAATCAACCTTTGAAATGATTTTAAATGTTTTATAACACTTTATGGGGGGGAATACAAGTCAAATACTTATAAGTTATTACTTCAATCACATGTGATTGTGTTTAATCACATGTGATTAATAACTAGGAAAACAACGATTTTCACACTGTTCAAACTGTTTTTCAACTGCTTTACTATTGAAATGTTTTATAAACTGTTTTACTATCCAAACTTACTTATAGACTGTGATTCAATCAAATGCTTCTTATACTTAAACTGTTCTATTAACTTATGCCTTCAAATTGTTTTATAGATCGACATCAAGTCGATCTCCTCTTGAAATCATATTTATGCTTCAAATGTTTTATAAAAACTTACTTATGTTTTATATATTCAATTGCATGCCCATATATGTATAGATGTATAAATAATGTTTAAAGGACTTAGGAAGGCCGTCCGCCCTATTTCCTTTTCGCGCCTTGAGATGTGGTCTGGTGGGATTTCGGGTGACCATCCGAAGGTCGTTTCAATATTACTTATATATCATATATACATATATAGACATAAAAGTACTTCCATATTCATACTCGTCAGTAAATCATTAGTTGGTTACCATCGGGGTAACGCAGGACAATACATATACAGATATACTAGAAACAATACATATACAGATATACTAGAAACAATACATATACAGATATACTAGAAACAATACATATACAGATATACTAGAAACAATACATATACAGATATACTAGAAACAATACATATACAGATATACTAGAAACAATACATATACAGATATACTAGAAACAATACATATACAGAGATACGAGAAACAATACATATACAGATATACGAGAAACAATACATATACATAAATACGTAATAATTGTGATTCACTGTATCGGGCATGCCTTAAATGTCATGGCCCGAGTTGTAGCCAGAATTCTCTTGGAGGGAGAGCGTGAGTTTGCGTATAGATCTATACTGGATTGACTATCCTACACCTTGCTGCTAGCTACAGCCGGACCTACAGGTCTGCGGGTGCCAAACGTCATTTCTTTTATTACGACCATTCATTATGTCGTTGTTACCAGTCGATAGCATGGTGCAATATATCACATTATGCCTTAATATAAATCCGGTTTAAGGTAGTAATATTTAGTACAGCAGTAGTCTTATTATACAAAGCTACAGTACTACAATGATTTACCCATTACATATTTTAGTGATAACCTCACTTAAGCATTAATGTACAAACTATATTTTTAACAAATGATAGTTATACTTGGGTAATCACACCCCTTTTTCAACAGAAAAGTTTACAAAACAGCCTAGCCTTGGTAGAAGGTTACTTTTATAGAAAATATAGGATTTTCTGAGTGATTCAAACTTTTACAAACACCTTCAAACATTTACTTACATTTTTACAAACTTATACATTGAGACAGGTTCAAACGTTTTTTTTTACAAGAAACATTGACACTAAAATACTTATGAACTCACCAGCTTTATGCTGATAAACTCTTTCAAAATAACTTGTATTCTCAGGTCATCAGTAGACAGGTACCGAGGCCAGCTTTTGAGAAGATGGAGTGCATTCAAGACTCATCTCGTATTATTTTGTGTTTCATTATTTTTGGTGTCTATAGTTGTACAGAACACACTTGTATTAAAATTATATATATTTAATGCAATGGATGATGTTGTTTGCTTATTTACATTTACTGTGTTGTGATACTATACATGACGTCCTCCGCCCCAGAACGTTTCCGCCGTTCTTGGTTTTGGGGTGTGACATAGAAGCAGAACATATACAACTACACTAGAAAGAGAACATTTACAACTATACTAGAAAGAGAACATATACAACGATACTAGAACGATTAACAATACATTACATATATATAAATACGTTAACATAATTGTGATCCACTGTATCGAAGCATGCCTTCAATGTCATAGCCCGAGTTGTAGCCAGAGTCTCTTGGAGGGAGAGCGTGAATTTGCGTATAGATCTATACTAGATTGACTATCCTACACCTTGCTGCTAGCTACAGCCGGACCTGCAGGTCTGCGGGTGCCAAACGTCATACCTTTTTACGACCTACATTGTCGTGTTACATAGTCAATAGTATGGTACAATTAATCACATAATACCTTGATATAAATCCGGTTTAAGGTAGTTAGTACAGCAGTAGTTCCTATAATACAACACTATAGTACTACATTAATTTACCCTTTACATATATTTAGTGATCATTTCTCTTAAACATTAATGTATGAACTATATTTTGTTAATGATAGTTACACTTGGGAAAATTACACACTTTTACAATAAACGAACATCCAAAACAGTCACGCCTTGGTAGAATGCTACTTTTAATAGAAAATATAGGTTTTTCTAAGAGATTCAAACTTTTACAAACACTTACAAACATTCACATACACTTATCACCAATGTTTACAAACTCATACTTTAAACCACGTTCAGACGTTTTGATACAAACACCGACACTAAAATACTTATGAACTCACCAGCTTAATGCTGATAAACTCTTTCAAAATAACTTGTATTCTCAGGTCATCAGTAGACAGGTACTGAGGCCAGCTTTTGAGAAGATGGAGCGCATTCAAGACTAATCTTATTATTTTGATACACTTTTTGGTGTCTATAACTGTATGGAACACGCTTGTATTAAAATTATATATTTAATGCAATGGATGATGTTGTTTGCTTGTTTACTGTTATACTGCGTCATGATACTTTACATGACGTCCTCCGCCCCAGAACGTTTCCACCGTTCTCGATTTTAGGGTGTGACAGATTGGTATCAGAGCATTGTTTATAGTGAATTGAGTATATCAACCCATAAAAGATATACTAACTATAAACGCATTTGGGATTAAAACACTCTGACCAAGAGTCTATACTTGAAATACTAAAATATTTAATTAAGTATACAAGTCTACATTCATACTAAAATCAGTGTCACAATGACAAGAACAAAAGTATTACGATTGTTAAATATCACAGGTGAGCTCGGGGATGTATGGTCAGTCCTGGGAATGGCATAGCCTGATCAACTATGCTTGTTCGAGGAGTGATTAGCATATGCCTTAGAATGGTTGTGATATGTTAGCAAGTCTAAAACTTACCAACAATACCATAAGGAGAACAGTAGAACCTAAACTTAAAATACTATAGGGGTATTTTGTGCTACTACAAGCTACTTATATACCAGATTCTTATACCTCTCTTCTCGCGTAGATTTTAAATGGCTAGATTCCATCATGGCGATCCGTACTTCCCAAATGAAGGCAATGCTGGATGGATTGAAGAAGAGCCCGAAGATGAGCATCCAATCCCTTTGGATGATCACCTCACAGAAGGCTTTTCGGATGGACCTGACTCTGAGCCTGAAGTCAACAACCTACCGCCAGTAGGTCAAGTCCCAAACAACAATCCCCGACCAGCTTTCCCACGTCCCACACCCTTGTGGGCAACCAACTTGAATCGCTGGAGTGACGAATAGGGTCAGCCCTTACCTTACTTTGGGGACAGAAGCTTTTACAATCTCAGCGAAGGTGGCTCTGCGGATCGAGCTCTGCCCGTCATTGTCCGCAGAATAGCTCGTAATGTTGAACAAGGTCAAGCAGCCATCGACCGGGTCATGGAAATTGATGCCAACTCTGGTGTCAACACAGTCCGCATCCACCGTCTTGAAGAAGAAATGGAAAGGACCAAGAGAACCAATGAAACCCTGCAACAACAACTAGCTGCCTCCCGAGCCGAAGTCATAGAGATTCGAGTTCGCCAGAGGGCTCATGAACGATACCTTCAAGAAGTGGTTCGTCAAGTGGTAGACCTCAGGGTTCGTCCGAGGAATTCCCATCGCCGTTAGAAGATGTCTAGTACATCTTTGTCTTTTGGTTAAGGAATAGCCTTTAGTATCTGTGCTCCAAGTAGCACTTGTCTGTAAAATTTCCTAACTTTCAGTACTCTAACTAGGAATCTAGGAACTGTCAAACTTTTCCGTATGGTATGATGTAAGACCTATTGTTAGGTCGATTTTCCCTGAACTTATTACATCAGTAATACCAGTATAATAGACAGCTATCTAATCTATGTGAAAAATCTTCACACTTGTGTTTTCCTACTAATCTTCTATGTTGTGATCTCAAACACTCATTCAACTGTTGGGCTATGGTTAGTTAGTCCATGTGTCACTCTCACCCCACTTACAATCGATTCTTACCATTGTGTTAATCTTTATTAACTTATAGCTGAAAGATGCCTCATCGCAAATCTCCTAGGCATAATCCTCCACCTCCTCCTCCTCAAGTCATCGATACTGCATCCCTTAATGTTGCAGTAGCTGCGGCAATGGCAACTGCCATGGCTCAGTATCACTCTACTGATGCCAGCAGAGGCGGAACCCCTGTTGACTCTATTCCTGTTGAAATTCTTGTGCGCTCGAGAGAGTGCTCCTACAAGGATTTCACCAACTGCAAGCCGAAGTCCTTCAAGGGAACCGGCGGAGTCATTGCCCTCTCGCAATGGTTCGAGAAGACTGAATCAGTCTTCGAAATTTGTTCGTGCCCTGCTGCGAGCAAAGTCAAATATGCTGCATGCACCTTTGAAGAAAAAGCCCTGACGTGGTGGAACGGCCATGTTAAAGCACTAACTCTCGTAGTGGCCAATGACATGGGTTGGGAAACCATGAAGGACCTCATGATTAAGGAATACTGCCCGAGGGGCGAGATCCAGAAATTGGAGCAGGAGCTGTGGAGCCTAACCATGAAGGGCTCCAACGTAGTCGCATATACCGCCAGATTTAACGAACTAGTGTCCCTCTGCCCCAATATGGTTCCCACTGAAGGGAAAAAGATCGAGAGGTACATATGGGGGCTAGTGCCTCCGTATCAGGGAAATGTCCTATCATCAAACCCCGCTAACTTCGACAGTGCCAAGCGACTGGCACAGCGACTCATTGACCATGGAGTCAAAGCCCCATCAGCAACAACAACCCTAGCCATCTCAGAACCCTCCAAACCCGCGGACACTAAGCGGAAGTTCTGGGATGACCAGAAGAAACAGCGAGCTGCCAAAAAGCAGCAAATTGTAGCTGTGCAGGCCGCAATAACCCCTACTGCTGCTACTGCTCCGGTGAGGCAGTATGCTGGAAGTTTGCCTAAGTGCAACAAATGCAACTTTCACCACAACGGGCCCTGCCGTGAAATGCAGTGCTCTAACTGCAACAAAAAAGGACACATAGTCCGATTCTGTATATCTCCGGCGAGGCCGATCACCCAAGTCCCCGGAACTGGCGTGAGCAAGGCTTGCTATGGATATGGCGATGTGGGCCACTATAAGAGGGACTGCCCCAAAGCAAAGAATGTTGTCGGAGCAGGGAGAGTACTAGCAATAGACCATGGGGAAGCAGTTGCTGACCCGACGGTGGTGACTGGTACGTTCCTCCTCGATAACCCTTATGCATGCATTCTGTTTGATAGTGGAGCGGAGCGAAGCTTCGTGAACCATAAATTTGCTCGCATGTTTAAACAATAACCACACACACTTAAAGAACAATACACAGTAGAAATGGCTAATGGAAAAACAGAAAGCACAAATAGCATATACTTAGGTTGTACCCTAACTCTAGATAACCATTCATTTCCAATCGACCTTATGCCGGTATCGATTAAAAGCTTCGACGTTATCATCGGCATGGATTGGTTGAATCTTCATCGCGTCGACATCATGTGCTACCAGAAAGCAGTCCATCAAACCTCCCGTCTAACGAAACTCTTATCGTCTACGGCGACAAACCCGGTGCGAGTCTTCATATTATATCAAGTATTCAAGCACAGAAGTATCTACGTAAAGAATACCATGCATTCCTTGCTCACGTTGTTGATACGAGCCTCGAAACGAAAGAACTAAAGAACATTCCAGTAGTGAGCGACTTTCCCGACATCTTCCCAGAAGAGCTACCAGGATTAGCTACGCAACGACATGTCGAGTTCAGAATCGACCTAGTCCCAGGAGCTAACCCAGTAGCCAAGTCGCCCTACCAATTAGCACCAGCAGAGATGTAGGAACTATCTGGTCAACTTAACGAACTGCTCAGCAAGGGCTTTATAAGACCAAGTTTCTCGCCTTGGGGAGCATTGGTCTTGTTCGTTAAGAAGAAAGACGGATCATTCCGTATGTATATCGACTATAGAGAACTCAACAAACTGACGGTCAAGAATCGCTACCCTCTACCTCGCATAGACGATCTATTTGACCAACTACAAGGGGCGAACTACTTTTCCAAAATTGATCTAAGATCCGAATATCACCAGTTACGAGTGCTAGAGGAGGATATTCCGAAGACAGCCTTCCGAACGCGTTACGGACACTACGAGTTCGTGGTAATGCCATTCGGATTGACCAATGCGCCCACAGTTTTCATGGATCTGATGAATAGAGTATGTCGGCCTTACTTGGATCAGTTCGTCATTGTCTTCATTGATGACATCCTGATCTACTCCCGAAGTAAGGAAGAGCATGGCGATCACCTGCGACAAGTTCTAGGAACTTTACGAATGGAGAAGCTCTATGAGAAGTTCTCTAACTGTGAATTTTGGATCCGAAGAGTCGAATTCTTAGGACACGTGGTAAGCGAAGAAGGAATCCACGTGGACCCATCCAAAATTAAGGCCATTAAGAACTGGTCAGCACCGAAGAAGCCTATAGAAATTCGTCAATTTCTAGGTCTCACTGGCTACTACCGCAGGTTCATACTAAACTTCTCCCGAATTGCGAAACATCTTACAACACTGACCCAGAAAGGCATGGCCTTTTACTGGAAAGAGAAACAGGAGAGAGCGTTCCAAACGCTCAAGCGAGACTTGTGCACCGCACCAATACTATCCCTCCCCGAAGGGATAGAAGACTTCGTTGTCTATTGCGACGCGTCAAATCAAGGGCTCGGTTGTGTTCTGATGCAACGGGGTAAGGTCATCGCCTATGCCTCGAGACAGCTGAAGACACACAAAGTTAACTACACGGCCCACGATCTTGAGCTAGGAGTAGTTGTGTTTGCTTTGAAGATCTGAAGACATTACCTATATGGCACAAAAAGCACAATTTTTACCGACCACAAGAGTTTACAGCACATATTTGATCAGAAGGAGCTCAACATGCGACAACAACGGTGGGTCGAACTACTCAATGACTACGAATGCGATATTCGTTATCATCCAGGTAAAGCCAACGTAGTAGCAGACGCCCTAAGTCGGAAGGAATATTCTGGTCAAAGAGTCAAGTCGTTGACGATGACTATCCATTCACACTTGTCTAAGCAAATTCAGGCGGCCCAGCTTGAAGCCATGAAACCTGAAAACGTGATGAGTGAATCCCTTAGAGGAATGGATAAAAATTTAGAAGCCAAGGGTGGCGGAGCCTTATATTTCATGAACCAGATCTGGACACCGAAGCACGGTGGTTTCCGATACTTGGTTATGACCGAGGCGCACAACACTCGGTATTCTGTCCACCCAGGTTCAGATAAGATGTATCTGGATCTTAAAAAGTTATACTGGTGGCCTAATATGATAGCAGAGATTGCTACCTTCGTAAGTAAATGCCTTACTTGCGCAAAGGTTAAGGTCGAGTACCAAAAGCCCTCCAATTTACTACAACAACCAGAGATTCCAGAATGGAAGTGGGAGCGGATCATTATGGATTTCATAACCAAGTTACCCAAGACAACGGGTGGACTTGATACCATATGGGTCATCATCGATGGATTGACCAAGTCTGCACACTTCCTGTCTATCAAAGAAACTGAAAAGTTGGAGAAGCTTACGAGAACATACATTAGGGAAATCGTACGACTACATGGTGTACCTATATCCATTATCTCCGATAGAGATAGTAGGTTCACCTCAAGATTCTAGCAATCGCTACAACATTCCCTGGGAACAAGGCTGGACATGAGCACAGCCTACCATCCACAGACCGACGGACAAAGTGAGAGGACCATCCAATCACTGGAAGATATGTTGAGAGCCTGTGTGGTTGACTTTGGAAAGGCATGGGATACTCATTTACCCCTTGTCGAATTTTCCTACAATAACAGTTATCACATGAGCATCAAGGCTGCTGCATTTGAAGCCCTCTATGGCCGAAAGTGCAGATCCCCTCTGTGTTGGGCTGAAGTGGGTGATACCCAGTTAGCTACGGGGCAAGTTTCTGATAGTACTCTCACAGGCCCAGAAATCATTCGGGAAACGACAAAGAAGATCGTTCAGATCCGTGAACGATTGAAAGCCTCTAGAGACCGACAGAAAAGCTATGCTAACAAACAAAGGAAACCTTTGGAATACCAGGTGGGAGACCGAGTCCTTCTTAAAGTCTCACCCTGGAAGGGCTTAATACGCTTCGGTAAGCGTGGGAAGCTTAATCCGATATATATAGGGCCTTTCGAGATTCTCGCAAGAATCGGCCCTATAACTTACAAACTCAATCTACCCGACGAACTTCGTAACCTACATTCTACATTCCACGTCTCTAACTTGAAAAAGTGTCTGTCCAACGAAACTCTTGTAATCCCACTCGATGAGATCGAGATCAACGAGAGCCTCAACTTCGTGGATGAACCAGTAGAGATCATGGACCGTGAGGTCAAGCAGACGAAGCAAAGCCATATCCCGATTATGAAGGTTCGCTGGAACGCCAAGCGAGGACTGGAATTCACTTGGGAACGTGAGGATCAGATGAAACTGAAATATCCTCATCTTTTTTATTAGTTATTTGTAACTACTTTATTTCTTTAGACTTTAATTTCGGGACGAAATTCCCTTTAACAGGGGGATGATGTGACAACCCGAAATTTCCATTTGGTCAAACCCTAAAAGTCAACCACCTCTTATTATAATTTAATGTCATTATTTCTTATTTTTAACAAATTTAAAGTTTGTTTGATTATTTTAATATTATTCTTTAAACGAACGGGTGAAAGAAACTGTCGTCTCGGGTTTTGAATTTTGAAAACCGCAAACACCTCGTGTCTTAGAAATTCGCGGCCAAACTTTTATGTTTGGGTCGAAAAATCACCCAAAAACAGTGAACTCATGCATAAGCATGAGTTTACTCCCCAAAAGCTAGTCATTTTGTGTTTACTCCCTAAACACCAAAAGAGTAAACTCAAAAACCTCTCAAGTATCATCCTAGAATTTATTCAATATCTTCAGACTACTAAGTGTTCTAACCATTTCAAGTTGGTATAAAACTTAATCTAGTGTTTGTGCATCTATTCATCCATTCATTTTTGTATTTTGATTAGATTTCCAAAAACACCAAGAACACACACTAAGTGTTCTTGGACTTTTAGCTCAATCCAAGCTTCCTTATAGTAAGTACTTCCATCCTTAAGTCTTATTAAGCTAGTATTACATGTTAGCATCAAGAAAATATGTCAAGAACACAAGAAATAAGGTGTTCACGGTCCAAGAATGTTCTTGGGCCGTAAACACCAAGAAAGGCACCAAAGTGTGCCTAAGTCCTTTATCTAATCCCTAGTTTGATGTTTAAGCCTTCCTTGATATGTTTCAACCTTCCCTTGATGTGTTTAAGCCTGAAAAACACCAAAGTCCAACATTTATAAGTGTTTACGGTTTGGGGAGCTCCCAAAACCGTAAACACCCGAAAGTGTTTTTATATGGGCCATATTCCTTCCTTAGGCCTAAAAACTAACCTAGACAATTACCTAGATGAGTTAAGGACTTGAAAACATATAAATACCATTTCCCATATGGTTTTACGATAGTAAACCCAAAGGGAAATGACCATGAGGCCATAAACTCCTCAAAGGGGTGTTTTTGTTGCCCTAGTCCCTTCCAAAGGCCAAACCACCAAGTAGAAATGCTTCAAAAGACTTGTAAAACCTCAAAACAACATATGGTCTTAGGAAGTAGAGTTTACAACCATAAACCCTTGAGTTTACTGCCGTAAACTCCTTGGGTAATGGTCATTAAAATCGTAAACTCCAAAGGAGTTTACCCTTGAACTCCAAACACTCTAGCTTTGCCCTACAAAAACTTGGATGCAACCCTTGTGATTTTGAACTCTTGAAACAAAGTGTTTTCATGTTCTAGAGTGTCTTAACTTAATTTATTAGTTATAAATTGACTAATTAGTTATATATATATATATATATATATATATATATATATATATGTTCATTATATGACAACTAGGCGCATGTGTGTGTACAAGTCTCCATTTGTCACCTAGCATCGTATCCGACACTTCAATCCAATCCACTCACTACAAGTGAGTTCATACCCCTTTAACTAACCTTTGAAATACTTTTAAATGTTTTAAATGCTTTTATGGGGGGGGATACAAGTTGAATACTTATAGTTATTACATCAATCACATGTTATTAATAACTACAAAACCAATGATTTTATTACTGTTCAAACTGTTTTACAAATTCTTTTACTTATCAAATACTTTTACTTAAATTCTGTTATACTTATTATAAATTGCATGCCCATATATGTATAATTATATAAGCAATTTTTAAAAGGCTTAGGAAGGTCGTCCGCCCTATTTCCTTTTCGCGCTTGAGATGTGGTCTGGTGGGGTATCGGGTAGCCGTCCGAAGGTCGTTTCAATATTAATTATATATCATGTGTACATATATAGTCATAAAAGTTCTTCCATATTCATACGTACCAGTTACATCATTAGTAAGTTACCATCGGGGTAGCACAGGATAATACTTATACTATTGCTAGAACAATGAGATGTTCAATGAGTCAAATCATTCATGAGTCGGTACTTATTACTATGAGAACATATACAACTATACTTGAAGAAGACCATATACAACTATACTAGAAGAAGAATACATACAACTATACTAGAAGAAGAACATATACAACTATACTAGAAGAAGAACATATACAACTATACTAGAAAGAGAACATTTACAACTATACTAGAAAGAGAACATATACGACGATACTAAAACGATTAACAATACATTACATATACATGAATATGTTAACGTAATTGTGATCCACTGTATCGGAGCATGCCTTCAATGTCATGGCCCAAGCTGTATCCAGAATCTCTTGGAGGGTGAGCGTGAGTTTGCATATAGATCTATACTGGATTGACTATCCTACACCTTGCTGCTAGCTACAGCCGGACCTGCAGGTCTGCGGGTGCCAAATATCATACCTTTTTACGACCTACATTGTCGTGTTACATAGTCAATAGTATGGTACAATTAATCACATAATACCTTGATATAAATCCGGTTTAAGGTAGTTAGTACAGCAGTAGTTCCTATAATACAACACTATAGTACTACATTAACTTACCCTTTACATATATTTAGTGATCATTTCACTTAAACATTAATGTATGAACTATATTTTGTTAATGATAGTTACACTTGGGAAAATTACACACTTTTACAATAAACGAACATACAAAACAGTCACGCCTTGGTAGAAGGCTACTTTTAATAGAAAATATAGGTTTTTCTAAGAGATTCAAACTTTTACAAACATTCACATACATTTATCACCAATGTTTACAAACTCATACTTTAAACCACATTCAAACGTTTTGATACAAACACCAACACTAAAATACTTATGAACTCACCAGCTTAATGCTGATAAACTCTTTCAAAATAACTTGTATTCTGAGGTCATCAGTAGACAAGTACCGAGGCCAGCTTTTGAGAAGATGGAGCGTATTCAAGACTCATCTTATTATTTTGATTTACTTTTTGGTCTCTATAACTGTACGGAACACGCTTGTATTAAAATTATATATTTAATGCAATGGATGATGTTGTTTGCTTGTTTACTGTTATAATGTGTTGTGATACTTTACATGACGTCCTCCGCCCCAGAACGTTTCCGCCGTTCTCGGTTTTGGGGTGTGACATAACGGGACGCTGGTAAGTGACAATGGGCTTCAGTTTGTTGAAAACCCGTTTAAGAAGTGGTGCGCCAGCAAGGGGATAAATCAACGGTTCACGTCAGTGGAACACCCACGAGCAAACAGACAGACAGAAGTATCCAATAGAACCATTGTGAACGGGATTAAGAAGCAGTTAGGAAACGCCAAAGGAAATTAGGCGGAAGAGATACCGACGGTGCTATGGTCGTATAAGACCACCCCGCGAATAGGCACGAGGAAGACACCATTCAGTTTGACATATGGAGCGGAGGTGATGATAGGTACACTAAGGACAAGCCATACCGATGAAGAAGCCAATTCCTGAGACTTGAGGATGAACCTAGATATCCTTGAGGAAAGGCGAGAGAAGGCAAGCATACACCAGGCGGCATACAAGCGCGCGACAGAGATATATTACAATCAAAGAGTCAAGGAAAAAGCATTTAAAGTGGGAGAGTACGTACTAAGAAAGAACGAGGCAAGTCGGGCTCGGCCTCAGGGTAAGATAGGACCCATATGGGAGGGTCCATAAAAGGTTGTAGAAGCAAACCAGAATGAAGCGTACACACTAGAAACAATTTAAGGAAGGCAAATTCCAAGAACGTGGAACGCAAGGAATTTGAGAAAATTCTACTTCTAGTAGAAAGCCCCCACACGAAAGTAACGAGGTTGGAGTAAGTATTGGTGAATAATCTGAGTGTCAAAGCGCTAGAATCCAAGACCAAAACTCGGGCGCGTGAGCACTAAAGAAGGTCCTGATACTCGATGTGTTTAAAGCTTTGTATTCAGTGTACAAATCTAAGTAGTTAAAATGATGAAATTTTTACTTAGTGTACTAAACTCTTAATGATTAACGCGCTTAATGCTTAGTGCATTTAAGTCTTAAATTTTGGCGTATTAAATTACAATGCTTAGTGCATTCAATGATAATACTTAGTGTATTAAATACTCGGTATATTGAAACCCAATGCATTCAGCCTTAATACTTAGAGTATTAAGCCTTATAGCCAACACATATGAGGCTCGACACACTGGCTCATGCGGATGCTTAGTGCGTCGAATTAATCAAGACATCACCTTTATGCTCAACACAAGGTCGATCTCTTAGTGCATGGACCTATAGCATTAATAAATTTAGCAACTAACAAAATATGGAGTAATAAACACATAGCGATTACATTGCATATATCATCAAAATGTCACAGCAAGGATAACATCGTCAACAAAAAAAAAAGCCAAAATAACCACACGTGAGAGTTCAAGACATAAACATCAAAACAACAAACAAACAAGAGTCTTCACGCCCCATAAGGGGAAGCACACGAAACCTACACCATACCATCACCATCATCTCCATTCCCTTCGGCATTCGTGCCGCCACCTCCACACACAGCAACATCTTCTACACCTCCAACATTCTCAACAATGTCATCAACACAACCTGGCTCGGAAACATCATCATTACCAGACAAACATTGGCATCCAAACGATCGCCAAAACCACCACCACCACCACTCTCGTTAACTACACCCTCACCACCACCAACAGTTCTCTTACCATGATCAATTCCATCGTTGCCATCCACCACATCTTCAGGAGTACCACCGGAACGAGACAAAGCACAAAGATCACGAACCCCATGTATGTCCAAATCGCCTAACCCTGGAAATGAAGTGTGATCCATACTAGAAAATGCTAAGAGAGCCTCGTTAACACTAGTAACGGGGCCAGCAGCAGGGGTATCTACAAGACCTGGGTGACCAGCTGTGACCAGAGCAGCACACACAGATTCCGCTCCGGCAACAAAGGCAGCGTGACGGATGAGACTCACCGCCCCCGTAAACTCCGGATGCTCGATTAGCTTATCAACAAATTGCAAAAGCCCAACCTATAATAACCAGTTCAGGTCACGCTGTGTAGCGGTCACATTTGATTGCATGTCAGAAACCATCGTATCACGATCGACTGCGTAGCGTTCATGGCTTTCGACCTGAATCATTAAACCCTCGTTGACCTGAGAAAGAGAGTCAACTTTGGCTTCCAAACAGGACCTGAGTTCCTCCATCGCAGCTTTTTCGGAAGCCAGAAGTTGATACCTTTGCTCTACATGCTGCAGATCACCAATAAGTTCTGAAATGCGCTGCTCTAACTCGGTTACACAGGCCCCACAACCGGCATGCACAACTTCCATCTCGTTGAGCGTCTGAATACGTAGAGCCCCGGCAACAAGATAAAACACGACTTGTGCAGCGACACAAGTCATGTTATGGGACAGGGCAGGACTGCCCAAAGCCTCCATAACAGCAGCAGTGGCAGGAGTAAAGGCATGTTGGGCGAACTCTAGAGCATTAGCACGAATGGAGAGACGTGACTCATTGTGAAGATTCCAAGTGGGGACAAAAGGAGAGGGTCCTGAAGAACCTCCACCTAAGTTCTTGATGGAAGAAACAGGGGTGGGGTCCGGGTCACGAAGATCCTTTGGAGGAGAAGAGCTGGTAGAAATAGGGTTAACAACTGAAGCAGGAACTACGGGTTGTTTATGCGCCCCATCAATCCCTTCAGACTGTTGAGCGTCATCATCAGGGATAAAAACAACGGGTGCTGGTGACGAGGAGATCGAGCTTAGAAGGCACGAGAAACTACATCTGGTTTGAACTCACTTGGCGACATTAGGTGCACTACTCATAGTCTCGCCCATGGCTAGAACAACCTTCCGCTTGGCCTGCAGTCGCTGGATATCAGCAATGACGCCATCTTTGTTGTCTTCGTCACCCTCGGTGGAAGTAGTATGAACGCCACCTAAAGGCATAACAGAAGAAAGTGGGTGAATAGCAAGGGGATCCACCCCGACAGACGGCGGATCCACGCTTGTCGTCGGAGGAGTAGGCATAGCGGCAGTAAGAGCAAGCTAGTCCAACGGCGAGGGGGGAAGACGATAACTAAATCTTATTCCCAGTGATCCAATTTACCCCTGTAGCGTTTCCGAAGCACCTAATCCATAGACAAAGAAGACTCGTTACCTGGTGAGTTTAAGGTATTAAGGAAAGTCAAAAAGGGAAGATTTTTAGATAATAAAACCCTAGCATCGATGCACAAAACGAGAATGCAGACACTTACCATCCACGACGCAAAAGAAAACCGCCATTTTACTGCGACGTCTCCAAGACGGACTCATTCCTACACCGGAGAGAAGGGCCTCAGAGTAGTCCTCGGGGGACACTTGGATGTTCTTGAGAAAATCAGCCACGCCCTGTTTATGGGGAAAGAGTTTAGGGGTGGTGTTAGCAAAAGTGTTGGCACAATAGCATCCTCTACCCACCAAGCCCTGATTAACCCAAACCCACTTATCTTGCCCATTTTTGGGCGTACGGCCGTCAGGCACTAGGGTATGTCCTCCCCGGCGAACGGAAAACATGAACTAATGACTGATGCAACAAAAGCAGAAGAAGTATTTAAACACAAAATAATTAGGAAGATAACCGTTAGCCCGACATATCATCTCAAAAGCAACAACCTTGTTTACAGCATTGGGTGGTAGCATTTAAATGCTACAACTGTCTCTCTGGAGCACCTCCTCCTGGAAATCATTCAAGGGGAGATAAAGGCCACCGTCTAGGGTTTTCTGGTAGATTCCGAATTTTTCGGGAGGGGGGGAAAGGATAGAATAACCTGGTGAAGGAAACTCCACACCATCAAGATAAGTAAGGCCAAAAGTGGTTTCGAGAAATGAGTACTCAGAAGTAGAGGGCACAATGCCTGGGGGACTCGCCATGAAAAGAAAGGAGAGAAAATGCAGTTGAGGAAGAGGGATAGAAAGAAAGAGGAAACGTAGATAAGAAGGCATGATAAGTACCCTTATAAGAAATTGGAAAGGGCAGGATGTTCAAAATGTCTGACATGCTGACGTAACCGCTAGCCATCATGAGCGGTCACGTCGCCATTAAAACCAGAACGACGAATGAACAGGGAAGTAACACGTGTAAAGTAATCAAGCCTAGAACATCGTATCTAGCAGCACAACGCTACGGCTACTGGACTGGGGGACTTTATGACGTGCCTAAGTTGGAACGGAAGAGTCACACCTGCCTAAGATACCTGGCGCTCCGGCCGAGCCAAGAGGAGTGGGCTCAACGCCCGCTAGCGCACCTAAGAGCAGGGTGCCCCGGCAAAAGGCTCGCGCTCGGCAGAGTCGCTCCCAGTGTCAAGACAAAGGATACGGTCAAGCGACAAGGCAGAGAGTCAGAGCATTACCACCGAAGCCAATGGCAGTACCCCTAAAAAGCGATCATATCCTGTACGGACAAGCAGGATCGCTAGGTATAAAAGGGCGCACTCAGGAGCCCTAAAGGTAAGCCATCTTTTCTAAGAGAAATTTCCTTAAGAAACACTAAAAACTCCATCTAACTTGACCGTTGAAGCGCTCTTCCAGGAGCCTCCTCCCAGGAAGCGGCTGACGGCTGTTCTTTCGTGTGGCCTTGCATATACCTTCTAACACCATACCGGAGAGCAACCAGAGGGTCAGGGACAATGTCGGATCAGGGGATGTAGGGGTTTCTTGGCATACGTGATGGATACGCGAATTGTGTCAGAGAAGCCGAGTTCTATTTCTGAGGTTCCGATAGTGTGCGAGTTTCCTGATGTTTTTCCCGGGGTGTTATCGGGTGTGCCTCCCGAAAGGCAAGTGGAGTTTCGGATTGACTCAGTTCCGGGAGCAGCACTAATCGCCAAGGCACCTTATCGCCTTGCGCCGCCAGAGATGCAGGAGTTATCCTCACAGCTTCAGGAGCTGTTGGGGAAGGGATTTATTCGACCGAGTAGCTCGTCGTGGGGAGCGTCAATCCTTTTTGTCAGGAAAAAAGATGGTTCACACCAGATGTGCATTGATTATCAGGAGTTGAAAAAGCTAACGGTTAAGAACCGTTATCCACTTCCGAGAATCGACGATTTATTCGATCAGTTGCAAGGGGCATCTTGGTTTTCCAAGATTGATTTAAGATTTGTGTATCACCAGATGAGAGTACGAGAGGAGGATATTCAGAAGACAGCCTTTGGGACTCGTTATAGGCATTACGAGTTTATGGTGATGCCTTTCGGGCTCACCAATGCACAGACAGCCTTCATGGATCTCATGAACCAGGTGTGCAGGTCTATGTTGGACCGGTCGGTGATTGTGTTAATTGATGATATCTTGGTATATTCGAGGTCCAAGGAGCAGCATGAGGATCATCTGCATGAGGTTCTTGGGGTATTGAGGTCGGAGAGGCTATATGCTAAATTTTCCAAGTGTGATTTCTGGTTACAAGAGGTCCAGTTCCTAGGACACCTCTGATGGGTTTTGGTCCTAAGAACATCCTATGTGCTCATACAAACCCTAATGCTTGGATCTAGGTTTCTCTATTGTACATGCAAGTTATCCAAGGCTATAAACCCTAATTCTAGCATATGGGAATCGATATTAACATACAATTAGGTTTAAGATGTTACCTTGATTATTATGTTGCAATAACAACCCCAATTCTTCCTTGAATTGACTTTGGAAGGCTTAGAGTCAAAAGTGTCACTCCTCTAATGGCTTACAAACACCAAGAGCAAATGGAGAAGGTATAAAGAGAGAGGAGAGGTATAAGAATTCGTCCCTAAGATGCCTTGGGAAGGTCTGGACGAAATCAAGAGCCAAAGGGGGTTTATATAGGTGTAGAGATAGGGTTTCAGTCCTTATCCTTATCTAGTTGCTTGCTTACCAAGCAACCCATAAGATAAGCCTTGAATCCTTATCATAGTCGAATTCTAAGGTCCTTATCACCTCAAATTCGTCCAACCTATCATTAAGATAATCCTTACCTTATTTTGTAACTATCACATAATTACAATTCAGCCCCTCTAGTTTAATTAATTACATTTGATCACAAAATTAATTCTTAATTAATTATTGACCAATATTAATTAAACAAATATGATTTCTCATTTAATATATTATTCTTATAACATATTAATAAATCATAATAACCTCTCTCTCTATTTATTTCTCCAATCAAGTTGCTTTGGTGAAGGCAACCCAAAAGGACCATGCACCATCGGGTCAAGTACATACGAAAATAGTTATGGACTTAGACACTAATCCAACAACATCGTTCATCAGAATGGGATTTTCGTCGATCTGACCAAGATTGAGGAAGTCATGCAATGGGAGGTGCCGAGATCCCCATCTGGGATCAGGAGTTTTCTGGGATTGGCCGGCTACTATCGGAGATTTATCAAGGATTTCTCCAAGATTGCGGTTCCTCTCACCAGATTGACCTGGAAGGGCGTTGCATTTGTTTGGGGGCCTGAGCAGCAAGCATCCTTCGAGACTCTTCGCCAGAGATTGTGCGAAGCTCCGGTATTGGCTCTTCCAGTGGGAGTGGAAGACTTCGTAGTTTTTTGTGACGCGTGCATTTCGGGGATGGGTGCAGTGTTGATGCAGAGGGGTATTGTGATAGCATATGCATCGAGGCAGCTAAAGCCTCATTAGACAAGATACCCCACTCATGATTTGGAGTTAGGGGAAGTGGTGTTCACCCTAAAGATTTGGCGCCACTATCTTTATGGTGTCCGGTGTACCATATACATAGACCATAAGAGCCTGAAGTATCTGATGGATCAGCCCAATGTAAATATGAGGAAGAGGAGATGGTTGGACGTAGTGAAAGACTATGACTGTGAGATCTTATACCACCCAGGAAAGGCTAATGTGGTAGCCAATGCCTTGATCCGCAGATCAGAGAGTGCTCTGATCCGAGATATGTGTATGAGGATGATAGTGATGGCTCCAGTCTTAGATACCATTTGAGAGGCCAAGGTGGAGGCTATGAGGTTGGAGAACCGCAAGAGAGAATGTGTGGTTAGGCAGGCGCCCGAGTTCGCGACGGACAGTCGTGGTCTTATAACCTTTCATGGGCAGATTTGGGTGTCCTATACAGGTGGAGCTCGCTGTATTCTGATGGAGGAGACGCATAGATCGAGATTCTCGATTATAACACTCGATTCTTGGTACGTATTAAATTCAAGAAAACTTCATGTTTTAATCTGATACTCGAGGAGTTGGAGGCCCAACTCATCGAGTAGACACGTCTTTCATCAGGGGTTTAAGTGACCTACTCGACGAGTCGGGAGACCCACTCGACGAGTTGGTGCTGTTTGAGTGAAACCCTAAATTTGAGGGTTTGCACCCTATTTAAACAACTTATTTCCTCCCATATCAGCCTCCATCGTCCCTCACACTTCCAGAAGACCTTAAACTGAAACCCTAGCCATCTTTGAGTGCTCTTAAACCATTTTTGTGCATTTTTGGTGGTTATGAAGCTTGAGAAGAAGAAAGGAACTTGGGAGTTCCAGTTGAAGCTAGAAGATCCAGAGATTGTGTTCCATCTCTGGCTCATTTAAGGTAAAAAGCTTCAATCTTGACTTTCCATGTGTTTAATCAACTTTAGGGCTTTGATTTTGGTATCTTTAGGGCATTTCTTAGCCATTATCGGGTTATGGGGTGTAATGTTGAGATATGGCTTCAGATCTTGGACTTTGGAAGGTTCTCATGGCATAAAGGTGCCAACTCTATGGCCATGAGAGCCCCATGCATCTTGTAGATCTCATTTTTGGTCCTTTTGAGCTTAAAGACCCATGCATGGACGTAAAGTTCGTAACTTTACGTGTTATATCGACCCTAGGAGGTCAGATTTACACTTTGGATGAGATGAGCTCAACAGAAATTGATTTTATGTACATGGACTTTAGGGGACTCGGCGAGTCGTTCTTGGGACTCGGCGGGTCGAGCGTTGGTTCCCCAACCTTTTGTTTCGGAAGAATCTGGTTTAGTCTAGAAGAGGACTCAACAAAGATGGACGTGATCATAGGCCTGGGAATCATGGGACTCGGCGAGTATATGAGCAAACTCGGCGAGTCCAAGGAAATCTCCCAACCCATGAAGATGGACTTGACGAGTTGTTCATACAACTTGGCGAGTCATAGACTGAACACATTCATATGAGGGAGATGAACTCGGCGACTTCAAGGGTGAACTCGGCGAGTCAGTTAAAGATGGTCTCGATATTATGGTTGACGGAGAGCCCGTTGAGTTGTTGTTAGACTCGACGAGTAGAGTCGGAGGTTAAATCATTTTGAAGGAATATGGACTCGACGAGTTGGTAGACCAACTTGGCGAGTCAAGTCAACTGGAGGTTGACTTTAACCTGGATTTGAGTTGACCCTTGTAGGGGTTGTGAGTACGAATTGATAACTTAGAAGAGTTGTCGTGTAGGGATTGAGGAGTCGAGGAAAGTAGATTTTCACGCTGAGGACGGTACAGACACTACGCGACATTAAGGTGAGTTACCTTCGAGTAGAAGTGGGTCTAAGGCACCAAGGCCGACCCACTTATAGTAGATTATAGCTGAGGTGATTGTCTTAGTGATAATTGTCTGGGTTTCTATTACTTGATGTGTTCTAGGTTCCATTATGTTATGTTCTATCTGATAGTGATATTAGGAGGGTACTATTCCCCCGATCGGTTGGTAGGACCGAAGGGTAGGTCGGACTCCCCAGATATGTCTGATAGCATGTTTATGACATGTCATTATGTGATAGTAGTAGGGGTGAAATAGTCCCCGTGACCGAATGAGATAGACCGGAAGGTAGGCAGGCACCCTAGAATGGCCTGACATGGGTAGTCAACACCCCAGAATGGCTTGACACGGGTAGTCAGCACCCCAGAATGGCTTGACATGGGTAGGTCGGGCACCCCAGAATTGTCCGGCAATATGTATGAATGTATGGTATGTGGTATGATGGGGGAACTCACTAAGCTTTCTGCTTACAGTTTCAGTTTTGATTTTAGGTACCTCTTCATCCAAGGTGAAGGAGTCGGCAGTGTAGCAGCGCATCACACACATACATGATTTCTGTATTGAGTTTTCTGGGATTTTACTCTGATTTTTTTATTACTATTGATGATATGGTTTTGAGACACGTTGTTACGGTTTTTATAAATATATGACATTGGCAATGTTTTTGGTAAACTATATTATAAGTTACTTAATTAAAAATGAAATTTTTCGCCTTGAAAATTGGGACGTTACAAGTTGGTATCAGAGCCTTGGTATGAGGGATTCGGACACACCCTCGGGGATGTCTGTACTCAAATCAAGGGCTTGAAAGATTTTTACAGGAAAATAGTTTTCTAAAATCTAAGTTAAAGAATGTTGAGGTGTGTGATGCATGTGACCAGCCGAGCTCAAGTAAGTTTTCCCCAAGATACCCATACTTTTTACGTTATGTTATATGATATGAATATGAGAATTGCATGCTATATTAGGGCTAAGGATCTAGGAGGATGCCTTGTATGCCTGATATATGCTTATGAGAACTGCATGCTAGAATAAGGCTAAGGATCTAGGAAGGATGTCTTGTATGCTTGTTGTAGGAGCTTATTGAGCAGTATGTTAGAGTTGTTAGTCAGCAGTATGGTAGCCTGAGTAGGGTATGCTTGATTTGGCTACTCAATGCACGAATGCTGCTTGCTTTGTGCTGATAGGGGTTCCGGCTAGCTTTAACTAACTAGTAAGCGGATATGTAATAGTATCTACAAGCTAGTTAGGGAAAGATGGTAGGGACTCCTTGTGCAGATGATGGTGGAGAGTAGGTCGGAGAGTGACCTAGGACAAGCCTAGGATGAGATTAGTTGGAAAGTTGTATTAGTAAAAAGGGACTTGATGAATTTGAGGCGATTCTTGAGGAAAGTACGGATAGATGTGGAAGGTAGTATGGGCCCGTACTACTGGAAGCAGAGGATCCGTACTTGAGTCAAGGAGGGCCAAGATGGAACCAGGAAACTTGGAGAGTGTGCGATATCTCTCGAGAATATGTATGATCCTGACATTTATGTGTTTATTTTCAGTATGGTGATCACACGACATGGAGCAGGAGGTTCAAGATCTGGGTCAGGATCAAGATCAGGCTCGGGTGCGGGATCCGATAAGGTTGATGACGGGCTGCACGAGTTCATCGTGTCTGAGATCACGAAAGGTATCCTTGAGGCGACCCCGGTCATTTTCTGGTCGATCAAGGAAGGGATTATTGAGCTAATAGAGGATCATCTCCGGATATACATGAGTGATTTGGCATCTAGCCATTCGGGTACGCGCACACTTTCCTTCAAGGACTTCAGGGGGAGTGGTGCGTCAGACTTTCATGGGGTGAAGGACCCCATTGCTGCCAGGAGATGGATCGCAAACATTGAGTCTGAGCAGTTGACGAGATTCTGCCCGGAGGGGTCGAAGGTCCTCTTTGTTGTAGGGTGTTTGAGGGATAGAGCTAGGGATTGGTGGGAGTCAGTCGGTGACTCATTGGGAGCCCCAACCATCGAGGCCATGACTTGGTCAGATTTCGTGACCAGGTTCAGGGTTGAGTTTGCGCCAACTGTGGATCTTCAGCAACTGGCCAGGGAGTTTCTTGACATGAGACAGACGACCAAGACAGCAGTGGAGATCACTGCCAAGTTTAGGGAGAGGGCCTTGCTGGTACCTCAGTACGCGGGGGATGAGGAGATGCGGAAGACCCACTACCATGATATGTTGAGGGCTGATATCCGGGAGCATGTAAGCTTTTCAGCTTGCCCCACCTTGGAGTCCATGATTGCCAGGGCGCGGGAGAGGGAGATTGATTTGGAGCACATCAGGAAGAGGAAGGCAGAGACTGAGCAGGTTACGGGGGTTTCAAGGAAGAAACCCAAGGGATCCGACAATAGGTCGAAGGGCCAGTCGGGCCCGAGCCGTTGCAGGTAATGTGGCAAGATGCATAAGGGAGCTTGTAGAGTGGGATCGTCAGGCTGCTACAAGTGCGGCAAGACGGGGCACTTTGGCAGGGATTGCACTGCCCCCGCCCCCACAGTTCAGACATCAGAACTAATTTGATTCTATTGCAATCAGAGGGGCCATAAATAGGCCAACTACCCTAGGTTGTCAGCAACATCAGTTGCAGCGCCGATGGTGGCGCCGACTCTAGCGACAGCACGAGTTGTGGATGGCCGGAAGGTCAAAGAAGAGGCTCCAGTGGTGCGGAGTCGAGCATTTCAGTTGACATCCGAAGAGGCACGCGGCGCATTCGATGTGGTGACGGGATCGTTCCATGTGATGGTATTCCAATTCAGGTGTTGTTTGATTCGGGTGCTACCCGATTGTTTGTCTCTCTTGCGCTTAGCAAGATGTTTCCTGAGTCCTCAGCCATGTTGGATTGCCCTCTAGAGGTCGAGATTGCGGACGATCGGTCAGTGCGAGCATCAGAGGTTTTCAGGGATTGTGTTTTGAGATTGTTCGAGAAGCGCTACCTGGTAGACTTGGTTCCCATACCTTTACAGGGGAAAAAGGTTATTATAGGCATGGATTGGCTAATCCCTAATGGGGCAGTCATCGACTGCGCGCAACAGTTGGTGCAGATCAGGACCCCAAGTGGCGGAGAACTGGTGATTCGGGGCGAGAGGCCACAGCGAGGACCAGCCTTATGTTCAGCAGCGAGGGCTAGGCGCTACCTCCAGCAGGGTTGCGCAGGATATGTCACCTATGTTATGGATACCTGGGAGGCGGGTAAGGCGACGGTGGGCGATGTGCCAATGGTACGAGAGTTCATGGATGTATTCCCCGAGGAGTTGCCTAGATACCTCCGGAGAGGTAGGTAGAGTTCAGGATCGACTTAGTCCCTGGTGCGGCTCCGATAGCCAAGGCATCGTATCGGTTGGCTCCTCCTGAGATGCAGGAGTTGTCTACACAGCTACAGGAGCTGTTAGACAATGGATTCATTTGACCAAGCAGTTCACCCCGGGGAGCCCCGATTTTATTTGTGAAGAAGAAGTACGGGTCGCATCGGATGTGTATAGATTATCGGGAGCTGAATAAGGTAACGGTGAAGAACCGCTACCCACTCCCGAGGATTGATGACCTCTTTGACCAGCTACAGGGAGAATCTTGGTTCTCCAAGATTTATTTGCGTTCAGGTTATCATCAGATGAGGGTCAAAGAGGAGGATGTGCAGAAGACTGCTTTTCGGACGCGTTATGGTCACTATGAGTTTGTGGTGATGCCCTTCGGGCTCACCAATGCTCCTGCCGCGTTCATGGATCTCATGAACCGCGTGTGCAGACCGATGTTGGATCGTTATGTGATAGTTTTCATCGATGACATCTTGGTCTATTCCAACCGTAGGAGCAGCATGAGGAGCACTTGCGGGAGCTTCTGGATATTTTGAGGAGGAAGAGCTTGTATACTAAGTTCTCCAAGTGTGAGTTCTGGTTGTGCGAGGTGCAGTTTCTTGGGCACCTTGTCATCCGGAACGAGATTTCGGTTGACCCTTACAAGGTGGAGGCCATGATGAGGTGGAAGGTTTCGAGGTCTCCACCTGAGATTCGGAGCTTTCTGGGACCGACAGACTATTATCGGAGATTCATTCAGGAGTTCTCCAAGATAGTCGTGCCCCTGTCTCGGGTGACGAGGAAAGTCATGGTCTTTCGTTGGGGGCCCGAGCAGCAGGCCGCATTTAAGACGTTGAGAAAGAGATTGTGTGAGGCGCCAATCTTAGACCTGTCGGAGGGCATGAAGGATTTTGTAGTATATTGCGATGTGTCCATCTCTGGTTTGGGTGCGGTATTGATGCAGAGAGGGCATGTTATTGCTTACGCTTCGAGGCAGCTGAAGCCTCACGAGGTGAACTATCTGATGCATGATTTGGAGCTGGGGGCTGTTGTTTTCGCCCTCAAGATTTGGCGTCATTACCTCTATAGGTTTCGTTGTACCATTTACACGGACCATAAGAGCTTGAGGTATCTCATGGATCAGCCAAATCTGAATATGAGGCAATGTCAGTGGCCTGATGTGGTAAAGGATTATGATTGCGAGATCCTCTACCACTCGGGGAAGGCCAATATCGTGGCTAACGCGCTTAGCCGCAAGCCAGCACCGATCAGGAATATATGTATGAGGATG
Source organism: Lactuca serriola (assembly GCF_051521515.1). Lineage (NCBI taxonomy): Eukaryota > Viridiplantae > Streptophyta > Magnoliopsida > Asterales > Asteraceae > Lactuca > Lactuca serriola. The sequence goes on along the minus strand of NC_136411.1, from coordinate 365,764,056 downwards.
ACAGTTGTGACTCTGTTGTTGGAGCGGATTTGGGAGGCCCAACAGGAGGCCATGAAAGAGGAACATCGTAAGAGTGAGTGTATTGTGGTTCAGGTTCCCTCCTTCGACTATGACATCCGTGGATTATTGACTCTTCACCGTAGGGTGTGGGTCCCATATCATGGAGGTGTGTGCCAGGTATTGATGGAGGAGGCGCACAAATCCAGGTTTTCTATCCATCCTGGGGCAACGAAAATGTGTAGAGATCTTCGACCCGACTACTGGTGGCCCTACATGAAGCGGGACATCGCCTGGTACGTCGAGAGGTGCTTGGCCTGCAGAAAGATCAAGGTCGAGCACCAGAGGCCTCACGACAAGACGCAACCGTTGGACATTCGCATGTGGAAATGGGAAGATATTACTATGGATTTTATCACGAAGCTCCCCAGGACCGCACGAGGAGTGATTCGATTTGGGTCATTGTTGATCGATTAACTAAGAGCGCCCATTTTATCCCGATTCAGGAGAGCATCTTGGCCGAAAATTTGGCCGACATCAATATCAGGGAGGTACTGGCACGGCACGGAGTTCCAGTCTCAGTGATTTCTAACAGGGATGTGCGGTTCACTTCTAGGTTCTGGAAGAAGTTTCATGACGATCGGCGTACTCGTCTACACTTTAGCACCGCCTTTCACCCGCAGACGGATGGTCAGAGCGAGCGGACCATCCAGACTCTAGAGGATATGCTGCGGGCATGTGTTTTAGACTTTGGAGGTAGTTGGGATACTTACCTTGCTTTGGCTGAGTTCTCTTATAATAATAGTTATCATGCGAGTATTGACCGTCCTCCTTTCGACATTTTGTATGAGAGGAAGTGCAGGACCCCGATATGTTGGGGTGAGGTTGGTCAGAGGATCATGGGGAGTACCGAAGTGGTACTCAGGACTACAAATAGGATCTATTAGGTTCAGAGCAGGCTTCAAACTGCTCAGAGTTGGTAGAAAAATTTATGCCGACAAGCATCGATCGAACCTGGAGTCCCACGTCGGGGATATGGTACTCCTGAAAGTGCCGCCTTGGAAGGGCGTCATTCGATTCAGGAAGTAGGGCAAGTTGGGCCCCAGGTATATTGGACCTTTCAGGGTTGTAGCCCAGGTGGGCGAGGTGGCATATAGGCTGGACCTGCCAGCCGAACTCAGTCATATTCATAGCACTTTTCATGTCTCCCAGTTACGGAAGTGTCTGGTGGACTATTCTGCAGTAGTGCCCTTGGAGGATATTCAGGTAGATGTCAGCCTGAACTACATCAAGCGGCCAGTAGCGATCCTCGACAGGAAGTCGAAGGATCTCAGGAACAAGAGAGTAGAGCTGGTGAAGGTGCAGTGGTAGCACCGCAAGGGCTCGGAATGGACCTGGGAGTCGGAGGACAAGATGAGGGAGCACTACCCCGAGCTCTTCCAAAACTCAATAGTAGACTTCGAGGATGAAGTCTGTGACAACCCGAAATTTTTATTCTGAACAAACCATATCAAGCCAATAGATGTAGATCAGTTACAATGTAAACTTAGATTTTGAGTATAAGTTTGGCAGTTTTCAGGATTTTACACTTAAGGAGATATTAGGAGAGTGGATGCACTAGGGTTTTGTGCAACACTATAATTCCAATACTCTAGGACATTAGAATTCATTCTGAGAATAGAAATATTTTCTGCCAAAAATCTCAGGACTATAAATAGAATTCTGAACCAAATTGGTTCATTAGTTCAATTCCAATTAGAGAAAAGCCAAATTCTCTCACGGATCTTCAGGTTTTTATCCCAAATCGTGAGTACACTTCTCTAGTTGTGTTTTAATGCTTGTTTTATGCCTATTAACATAGATTGTAAGTCAAATATAAGAGATCCGGGAGTTTACCGCCCAAGAAAGTTCTTGGGGAGTAAACTCCATTTTAAGGTCCTTAAGGGTTCAAATGACCCTCAAAGCTTTAGAACTCGAACTAGGAGCCTTCAATTCATGCTTTATACCACAAAACAATTAGGATCTATGACTAGAAGGGAGTTTACGGCCAAGGAGCTTCTTAGGCCGTAAACTCCAAGTTTTAAGTGCCAAAATCCTATCAAACACTTCCTAAGGCTTAAGATTTAATTAGGACAAGTACCCTAAAGTGTTTATAGCCTAGCAAACACAAGAAAACACAAGTGCTGAAGAGTTTACGGCCAAGAGTAGTTCTTGGGCCATAAACTCCTATTAAGGGGTCAAAGGACACCCTAAACCCTTCCTTGAGCCAAGAAACAATTTGGGCATGTACCTAAATGAGTTATGGACTAGTTAAAACACTTAGAACTCCATGAGTGAGGGATTTTACGGCCCAAAAGGTTCCAGGGCCGTAAACTCCATAGAATGGTGCCAAATGTGCCATAAACTCTTCTAAAGCCAAGTACCAAAGCCTAGTTTAATTCCTAGAAATGTTTGACACTTGAAAACACCATAAAAACCCTCCCAAGGGAGTTTACGGCCATAAACTCCAAGGGAAAGTGGTCTCTGGGCCGTAAACTCCCCAAAGGAGTCAATATGGTGCCCAAACACTTGTATAAGCCTTGAAACAATTCCCACTAGGGTTGTAGTAATTCTAAGCACCATTTCAAGCTTTGGTTGAGAGTTTACGGCTAGGAGTTTACTCCCCTGGGCCGTAAACTCCAATGATTATGGTCATTAGACCTTAAACTCACATTAGGGGCATTGCACTCCTTTGTTTCAACCCATTAGCCTCCTAGCACTTGACCAAAAGTGTTTTCCTCTCGCTTAAATGTCATTACTTGTATAATTAGTGATTTAATCTCTAATTATTTATATACATATGTCTTCGTATGTAATTAGGATCATTGTGTGTGTCTAAGTCTTCACTTGACACCAAGCACTTCTCCGATCCTTCCGTACGATAACAGTCCGTTCAATTCTAGTCACTTACTGCAGGTGAGTTCATACCCCTTAACTAATGTTTTAAACTACTTTTAAATGTTTTATGGGGGGATACAAGTAGAATCATGCTAGTTATTATATCAATCACATGCGATTAATAAGTAGAATTACGCTAGTTATTATATCAATCACATGTGATTAATATAGAGCATTCAAAAGATTTGGCTACTCATTAGCCATTTTACTAGACAGTTTCCTTCAAATGATTTTTATAAACATTTTACATGCTTTAAACTACTTATTACACTGTACATCTTACTCTGTACATTACCTTTCAAACTTATTTACAACTATGTTTCAAACAAATGTTTCCTTATACTCAAAACTGTTTTATCATACTTATGCCTTCAAATTGTTTTGTAGATTGACATCAAGTCGATCTTTTCTTAAAATAATATTTATGTTACAAATGTCTTACAAAACTTAGTTATGCTTTTATATTATTATAAATTGCATGCCTCTATATGTATAGTTATATAAGAAATGTTTAAAAGACTTAGGAAGGCTATCCACCCTATTTCCTTTTCGCGCTTGAGATGTGGTCTGGTGGGATATCGGGTACTCGTCCGAAAGTCGTTTAAATATTAGTTATATATCATGTGTACATATATAGTCATAAAAGGTCCTTCCAGTTCATCATATGCCCTTGGGTAGCAAGGGTATACATCCATGACCAAACATACCAGTTAGATTACTAGTAAACTACCATATGGGTAGTTTAGGAAGATCCTAGAACCATTACTAGAACGTGATATCATACAATGAGTCAGTTCATTCATGAGTCAATACTTTCTAGAACATTACTATACATTACATATACAACTATACTAGGACGAGAACATATACAACTATACTAGGACGAGAACATATACAACTATACTAGAACGATTACATTACTATACTTGCTAGGTAGAGAGCACGTACATTACAGCTAGAACAGTTCATTACATTACATATACTAGAATACGATAATTACTGGATTTAAATCGGAGCATGACTTAAACCTCATGACTCGAGTTGTGGCCAGAGTCTCTTGGAGGGAGAGCGTGAGTTTGCGTATAGATCTATACTGGATTGACAATCCTACACCTCGCTGCTAGCTACAATGGGACCTGCAGGTCTGAGGGTGCCAAACGTCATTTCGTTATTACGACCATTCATTATGTCGTTGTTACTAGTCGATAGTATGGTGCAATTTATCACATAATGCCTTAGCCTAAAATCCGGTTTAAGGTAGTTAGTATGGTAGTAGTCCTTTGAGAGCTACGTTTTAGTACTACATTAATTTTCCCATTACATATTTTTAGTGATAACCTCACTTAAACATTAATGTACAAACTATATTTTTGGATAATGATAGTTATACTTTGGAAAATACATACTCTTACAAGAGACACACATACAGAACAGTTAGGTCTTGGTAGAAGACACCTTCATATACTAGAAGGAATCATAGGGATTCTAGGGTTTTTCAAACACTTACAGTTCATATACACTTTCAAATACTTACAATACATATACTTACAAATTCTTACATACAAATTAAGACACTAAATACTTATGATCTCATCAGCTTCAAAGCTGATACTCGCTTTCAAAATTACTTGTATCCTCAGGTCATCATAGACAGGTACCGATGCAAGGAGAAAGGAAGATGGAGCTTGTTCAAGACTTATCTTTCATTTTGATTTATGCTTTAGTGTTTATCAAAATTTGATAGAATACAATTGTATAATAATTATTTTATTAATGCAATGGATGATGTTGTTGCTTGTTTACTACTTTACATTGTTGTTGATATTATACATGACGTCCTCCGCCCTAGAACGTTTCCGCCATTCTTGGTTTTGGGGTGTGACAAAGTCTAAGATAAGCGGGGATATGTGTAACACCCGATTCCCGGTACGTATTAAATTCAAGAAAACTTCATGTTTTACTCTGGGACTCGACGAGTTGGAGGCCCAACTCGTCGAGTAGACTCGTCTTTCATCGGGGGTTTAAGTAACCTACTCGACGAGTCGGGAGACCCACTCGACGAGTAGATGTTGTTTGAGAGAAACCCTAAATTTGAGGGTTTTCACCCTATTTAAACAACTTATTTCCTCCCATATCAGCCTCCATCGTCCCTCACACTTACAGAAGACCTTGAACTAAAACCCTAGCCTTCTTTGAGTGCTCTTAAGCCATTTTAGTGCATTTTTGGTGGTTGTGAAGCTTGAGAAGAAGAAAGGAACTTTGGAGTTCCATTTGAAGCTAGAAGATCCAGAGATTATGTTCCATCTCTGGCTCATTTAAGGTAAAAAGCTTCAATCTTGACTTTCCATGTGTTTAATCAACTTTAGGGCTTGGATATTGGTATCTTTAGGGCATTTCTTAGCCATTTTCGGGTTCTGGGGTGTAATGTGGAGATATGGCTTCAAATCTTGGACTTTCGAAGGTTCTCATGGAATAAAGGTGCCAAATCTATGGCCATGAGAGCCCCATGCATCTTGTAGGTCTCATTTTTGGTCCTTTTGAGCTTAAAGACCCATGCGTGGACGTAAAGTTCATAACTTTACGTGTTATATCGACCCTAGTAGGTCAGATCTACCCATTGTATGAGATGAGCTCAACAGAAATCGAGTTTATGGACATGGACTTTAGGGGACTTGGCGAGTCGTTCTTGGGACTCGGCAGGTCGAGCGTTGGTTCCCCAACCTTTTGTTTCGGAGGAATCTGGTTTAGTCTAGAAGGGGACTCAACAAAGATGGATGTGATCATGGACCTGGGAATCATGGGACTCGGCGAGTATATGAGCAAACTCGGCGAGTCCAAGGCAATATCCCAACCCATGAAGATAGACTTGACGAGTTGTTCATACACCTCGGCGATTCATAGACTGAACACATTCATATGAGAGAGATGAACTCGACGAGTTCAAGGGTGAACTCGATGAGTCGGTTGAAGATGGTCCCGATATTATGGTTGATGGAGAACCCATCGAGTTGTTGCTAGACTCGACGAGTAGAGTCGGGGGTTGAATCATTTTGAAGGAATAGGGATTCGACGAGTTGGTAGACCAACTCGGCGAGTCAAGTCAACTGGAGGTTGACTTTGACCTGGATTTGAGTTGACCCTTGTAGGGGTTGTGAGTACGATATGATAACTTAGAAGAGTTGTCGTGTAGGGATTGAGGAGTCGAGGAAAGTAGATTTTCACGCCGAGGATAGTACAGACACTACGCGACATTGAGGTGAGTTACCTTCGGGTAGAAGTGGGTCTAAGGCACCAAGGCCGGCCCACTAGTAGTTGATTACAGCTGAGGTGATTGTCTTTATGATAATTTTTTGGGTTGCTATTACTTAATGTCTTCTAGGTGCTAGTATGTTATGTTTTATGTGATAGTGGTATTAGGAGAAGAATATTCCCCCGATCGGTTGTTAGGACCGAAGGGTAGGTCGGACACCCCATATATGTCTGACAACATGTTTATGATATGTTATTATGTGATAGTAGTAGGGGTGAAATAGTCCTCGTGACCGAGTGAGATAGACTGGAGGGTAGGCAGTGTAGGGGTGAAATAGTCCCCGTGACACGGGTAGTGAGCACCTCAGAATGGTTTGACACGGGTAGTCAGCACCCCAGAATGGCTTGACATGGGTAGGTCGGGCACCCCAGAATTGTCCGGCAGTATGTATGATTGTATGGTATGTGGTATGATAACACCTTTAGGTGGATGCGAGCCTGAATTACATCGAGAGGCCGATCGCGATTTTGGATCAGAAGGTGAAGGTATTGAGGAACAAATAGGTGTCTCTGGTTCGAGTGTCGTGGCAACATCATAGACGGTCCGAGTCGACATGGGAGCCAGAGTCAGAGATGCGAGAGCAATATCCCGATTTATTTTCGGAGCATGACTTCAAGGGCGAAGTCTGATCCTAGTGGGGGGGAATTGTAACATCTCGAGATCAGGTACGCCTTGTGACCCTTGGTCTTTTGAGTGTTTGGCCATTTTAGTCCTTTATGAGAAAAGGTGGTGAATGAGTATGCGGGGCGTATGCAAGTCTACGCTCAACGTACTCATATGCGTGCATTTGACGCGGAAGCCACCTAGTACGTTCGGCGTACCAGAGGGTACATTAGGCGTACTAGGCTCAAAGTGGGAACCCTAACTTAGGGTGAGACCCCTATTTAAAGGATATTATAGCCTCATTCCTGGCCACCATTCTCAGTCACCAACCCTCCTAAACCCTAGTTTTCGTTCTTAGAGCTCGTGAGTGCATTAGAGAGCCTTAAGAGCATTCATGAGTTTCTTTGGAGTGAAGGAGTCTTCAAGAAGAAGGAGTGGGATTTCAGGCCTTGGATCTTGGCTTATCTTAGTGTGGAGCTTCATTTTGAGGTATAAAGCTCATAACTTTCTCACTCTTTTGGTGTTTGCATCTTAGTAGAGTTTTCTAGGGTTTTGTCCCAAAAGTTGGACACTTTATGTGATATTGTACTCCAGAGACCATGATCCACCCCCTTTGAGTATATTCAGTGGTGTAGAGTCATAAAAATCCTATCTTGGACGTTGGGATCAAGCCATGCATGAGATATGTGCTTTTTGTCATAAGATGGTGAGTGTTTTGTGTGTTTGGGACCTTTCAAGCCATGCAAAGGCTTAAAGTCCCCGTATTTATGGGTTAAGAGCTATTAAAGAGTCTAGATCTGAGATATGAGCCAAGGTCTTAACTGTTTAAGACCAAAAAAGTGAGAAGGGTGAAACTGGAGTGTACGTCGGGTGTAATTCCAGTACGCGCAGCATAGGGGTCGCGCATCTTTGATATCTGTATGGGAGCCGAGTACGCCCAGCGTAAGGAGCTGTTATGCGCGGCATACTTCCTGCCGTTGACTTTTGTTGACTTTTAGAGTTTGAGTCAAATTATGGACATTTAGGGCCATTGAAGGGTAAAATGGTCTTTCTCCCTTCTGTGAGATAGTGTAGCCTCTTGAGAGCCTTGATTAATTAGGGATAATTGTTTTGTATGTTAGGCGGAGGCTAGACCGGTAGTTTGAGTTCGAGTTTTGCTGACTTCTTGCAAGGTGAGTCTTCTCACTATACTTGCCTTGAGTGGTACCTTGTATGATTGAGCTGCTTATTGAGATTATTTGTGTATTTGATATTCTGCATTATGTCTTTGTGATTTATGCAGAGTATTGTTATTATGAGCTTGCTGAGTTGGGACCGGAGGGTCCCATTGAGACACATTGACCGAAGGGTCTTATCGAGTTATAGCCTAGAGTGGCTTTTGAGTTGTATATGGTATTTTGGGGAGCTCACTAAGCTTCGTGTTTACCTTGTTATGTGTCATGTGTTTCAGGTAGTTCTGATGATCGCGGGAAGGCCCCGGCTTGATTGTACACACACTTGCATTGGAGATATGTCTTGGAGGATCCTGGTTTATGTGATAAACAACCTTTGACAAATAAATTGTATTAATGGTGATACTTGAGATTTTCAGGAAATATTACATGGGATTTTTATGTTTAAATATGAAAATTTTGTTTTGAAAAATTTCGATGTTACATCTGAACTCCCTCAACCTGAGCCTCCCTAATCAAACCCAAAAGCGGAGAAACAATAGATATCCTCATACACATCTCCCCGACCGAAGATCCAGCTGACTTGCGGTTCAAAGCATCCGCTACCACATTCGCTTTACCTGATTGGTAAAGGATCTCGCAGTCATAATCCCTGACCAGATCCAGCCACCTACACTACCTCATGTTCAAGTTCGACTGATCCATAATATGTCTCAAACTCTTGTGATATGTGTAAACCATACATCAGACTCCATAAAGTTAATGTCTCCAAATCTTGAGGGCAAAGACCACTGTCCCCAACTCTAGATCATGAGTGAGATATTGCGTCTCATGCGGCTTCAGCTGTCACGAAGCATAAGTAATCCCTCGTCCTCTTTGGATGAGGACTTCCCCTAAGCTGGAGATGGATGCATCATAGAATACAACAAAATCCTCAACTCCCTCTGGGAGGGTCAATATCGGGGCCTCACATAACTTATGTCGAAGAGTATCAAATGCAGACTGCTGCTCAAGGCCCCATTGAAAATCCACCCTCTTCCTCATCAGACGAATGAGGTGTACCATAATCTTGGAGAAATCATGAATGAATCTCCGATAGTACCCTTCCCAACCCAAGAAACTCCTGATCTATAAAGGGGATTTCAGAACCTCCCACTGCATCACAACCTCGATCTTGACTGGATTGACCAAAATCCCATCCTGGTTAACGAGGTGCCCCAAGACCTGTACCTCTCGTAACCAAAACTCGCACTCCGAGAACTTAGCATAAAGTCGTTCTCGCCTAAAAAACCTCCAAAAGCTCTTGAAGATGCTCCTCATGCTACTCTCTGGTATTGGAATACACCAAGATATCATCAGTAAACACAATAATGGATCAGTGGAGCATCGTCCTGCATACCCGATTCATCAAATCTATGAACACAGCAGACACATTGGTGAGCCCAAATGGAATCACCACGAACTTGTAACGCCCATAATGATTCCAGAATACAGTCTTCTCCATGTCCTCCTCTTTTACTCTCACCTGATGATACCCAGACCTCATATCTATCTTGGAGAACCAAGATGCACCCGACAACTGATCAAAGAGGTCATCAATTCGCGGAAGGGGATAACGATTCTTCACCGTTAACTTGTTCAAATCCTGGTAATTAATGTACATCCGGTGTGAACCATCATTCTTCTTGACGAACAGTATCGGTGCTCCCCACGGAGAACTGCTCGGCCTGATGAACTGCTTACCAAGCAGCTCTTGCAGCTGAGATGGAAACTCCTGCATCTCAGGTGGTGCCAACTAGTACAGTTCCTTGGAAATCGGGGCCGCACCCGACACAAGGTCAATCCTTAAATCGACCTGCCTCTCGGGAGTCACATCGAGTAACTCCTCCGGGAATACATCACGAACTCCTGATCACTGGAACCTCTGAAACTGAAATCTAGTCCCCAAATTGTGTCAACCACATAAGCCAAATAACCCGCACACCCATTATGAATATACTAACAAGCCCTGGTGGCCGAACAAACCAATGAACCGACCATGGTGCCCTCTCCATAAATAACCAATTCTCCCCCACTTGGGGTTCGAACTACCACTCACTAGCCCTCACAATCAATCATGGCACCAAACCTGCTTAGCCAGTCCATACCCACTATCGCGTAGACATCCCCCATGGGAATATTGATCAATCGGATAGTACACCCGAAGATCTCTAGCACACAACCTTGATATAAGGCAGATGCAAAAACCCGATGTTCGTTCGCGATAGAAACCCGCAACAGACACTCTAACTCCCTAATAGCCATATCAAACTCCCTACTAAATGATCGAGAAACAAAACACTGACTCGTATTCGAGTCAAACAACACAAGAATAGGAAAAAAGTTCACTAAGAACGTACCTATCAGAGGAATATGTATATAAGCATAACATATAACATAATCAACATAATAATGAATAGAAACATGTCAGTCACAACATATGGAGCTGCTCTGGCCTCCTCGGCATTGAGCTGGAAAGCACAACCCCAAGCCCTCGGGGGCTCCGCCCTTCCTTGGTGCCCATCAGTGATCCTAAAAGTAGTTGGCGTCGGGGCCTGTGCGGGCTTGGTGGCGAGCAATGGATAGTTGACCTTCACATGTCTAACCTAATCACAATGATAGCAAATCCTGTAACATGGAGCCGGGGCCGGCTAGCAGAAATCCCTCGTATAGCTCCCCTCCTTGACATATTTGTGGCACACACCTCCGGATCGACAGGCGCCATCATGAACCTTGCAGCATTTCCCACAAGTGCAACTCCTCTGACTCCCAGATCTACTATCGGCGACCTTGAACCGCTCTGGAATAGGCTGCAACTGCACCGGGGCCAGTCTCTGCTCCCTCGTCTGGAGCTCCATCTTAATCCCAAGCTACCTAGCAACCTCCTACATTTCCAACAAAGAACCATATCACTGAGTGGATACAAACTGTATGATATCCATCTTGAGCATGCTCAAGTAACGGGTCATCTGAGCCTGCTCAGAAGCAGCAAACTCAGGGAAAAACATGGCCCTCTCCATGAACATCTTGGTGATCTCCGTCACCGACTCAGTCCCCAGCCTCAGATCCAAATACTCCTGGGCCAACCTCTTACACTCCACTAGCGGCATATATCTACAGCAGGACATCTCTGAGAACTGCTCCCAAGAAAAACCAACTCTCCGCTCAATAGAGTACAAGCTAGTAACAAGTCTCCACCAATCCTTCGCTCTGAACCTCAGAAGGTTTAGAGCACACCTGACCTACTAGTCAGCTGGACAGGAGCAAGTGAAGAAACACCCATCAATGTCATAAAACCACCTCATGGATATGATCGGGTCTTGAATTCCATCAAATGTTGGGGGTTTCGTATTGCAAAGTCCCGATACTAGAAGACTCTCCCAGCACTAACCCCAACAGCGGCAATGGCTGTAGTGGCAGCAGCAACAGCAGCCTCAGACAAAGCAACACAATACTCATCAAAATACTCTCTCATGGCGGTCTTAATAGACCCGAACATCTCTGGAAACTATGCTCGAAAGTGAGCAACAACCTCCACCTGAAGAATCTTCTTAATCCTGTCCTCGGACACAACTGGCCCATCTTGACTGCCAGCTTCTGATCCCAAACCAGATCCAGCCTCAAATCATCTCGTCATAGTCATACTGAAAATAAACCAAGGAGATATCAGATAACACGCATATCATATCAAGGGAACCAACTTCCAACAAAGCCCTAGGGGTTGTAGCTTCCCTGTTTCACTTACAGGTCATGTGATTTCAGTAGTACGGGCCCATAATACCTTCCACAACTACCCGTATTTGTCTCAAGGATCATCACAACAACCCTAGCAATACACATAAGAAGACGCATACGCTCACTCCTCACTCCCTAGAGGAAGGATAAATATCACGAGACTGGTCGGCTGACCTCACACAACTTATCCATGAAACTTCCACCAACCTGCAGCGCTCGTGTATACTAATCATACATAATAATGGACCCTACAGACAGTCGAATATCTGATCCTACCCTAAGCCCTTCATCAGAAAAGAACAGGAAATAAGGCCAAACCAAACATTCTCAAGCTAAAGAGTCTTAGTTATGTATAATCATGATGCATACACTAAGCAACTACAGTAATGATGTCAATGTCATATAAGGAAGAACCCTAAGCTATCAAGCATCATATAATAAGGCAATTCTAACATGCAATTATTGAACCTTCCTAGCCTATCACTAGCATGTTGTTCTAACATATCACAAAATCAATAATAATGTGGTAGTTTGGGGTCTACTTACTATCTCCAGTTGATCTTGCACATCGCATCCTCTTTGATTATTTTGAAAATACTTTAAAAATCGTTTGTAAAAATCTTTTTCCTTAGTTTGAGACTAGATTCACATGAGTGTTCCTCCAATTCACTCAACCCAAGGCTCTGATACCAACTTGTAACACTCATAAAAATCATGAAAGCTTGTAAGCTTTTTAACTCCAACCAATTTTAAAAATATTTACAAACATAGTTTTCAAAGCATGTTTAGCATTAGAGTCTCCCAAAATCATAAGTAAAAAATGTAAGGTTGTGTACGATCTTGCTTTCACCTTCCCGCGATCATCCGAAGTATTTGAAACATAACCCAAAAGTATAAGCCAACGCTTAGTGAGATCCCCAAAATACCAATACATAATACACATAACAATAACAAAAAAACAACATGCATACAGATCCTGCAGCCTGACTGGAGTACCCCATCGGCCTACAGTCTATTTGTTATGCTCACAGAACCTTCAGCATGACTAGTACGCCTCACCAGGCCTTCAGCCTATCTGGAATGTTCTTCGGGCCTTTGGCCTAACTGGTATGCCCCTCAGGCTTGCAATCTATCCAGGATGCCCTGGGTCTCTTGGCCTTCTATCCACGCTGGTCCGCCTTAACCCAACCACACATAACATGTCTACATATACATAACAGATAAACATATATAACCAGTCAGCAGACAAACAGATAAATCTTGCTGATCACTAAGTATAGTATCATCCTATATACTAGGATACCGATCTAACAGATCACTATAGCACAATAACATACTATCACATAATAGGATATATATATATATATATATATATATATATATATATATATATATATACAATCCAATGTGCCGGCCATGGTGCCTTTGATCCACAAGTATAGTGAGGAAAACTCACCTCATAAACTGGACAGAAGCTAATGAGATCCCGACTTCGAATCTCAGCTCACTAACTGACACTTAATCCGACCAATGAAAAATTCCATCAAAATCCCAAAATACCAAAAATACCATCAAGGTTAAACTTGGTCAAAGTCAAATTGGTCAAACCAATGAGTCAACTGAGTTAATCCAGTTGAGTCAAACCAGCCGAGTCAACTCATCCGAGTCGACCTAGAGTGAGTAAGCAGGGTGTACTCTGGAGGTACAATGGGCGTACTCCTCTTTGACCTCATCGGGACCTTTGACTACGTACGATGGGTGTACTCCAAGGTACGTGAGGCGTAACCCCAAAAAACTTGATTCCCTCATTAAGATCTTATTGTAATGACTTAATGCACCCAAATGTAGATCCAAGGTCCAAATGCCATAAAGAGACATAAATTTGGGAACTTTATGACCTTGCATGCACACAAAGTGCTTAATCCCTAAAGACTCAACACCTTAAAGCCTCAAGACTCCCATTAACACGCATGGGACAAAATTTGCCATTAAAGCTCCATTTTTATCACTTAACTCCACTACTAGAGTCTGAATATACAACTTATTGAGTCAAGAACATACCTTATTTGAGATTTAACAATTTGGACCAAAAAAGGACATAAAATCAGCACATAATAAAGATCTAATGAACTAGCCATCAAGGTTTGAACTTTTACCTTCTAATGATGGAGAAGGATGCAAAACTCTCAGGTCCAAGCTTGCTTTTGGCTTCCAAGCATCACCACCACCTTCCTCTTCCTTTGGAATACACAAAAACTCACACTAAATCTTCCAAGTGCTTAAATGAGGCTAGGGTTTGCAAGAGAACATTAGTATGGTGATGGAGGCTAGAAATGAGAAGATAAATGAGGCTTAATGTTACATAAATAGGTGTAAAACCCTCAAAACTAGGGTTTGGGGTCTGGCCACGTACGCACAACATACGAATGTATACTTAGGTACTAGGGTGTGCCCTAGTACGCCCAACATACTCACATAAGCATGGTGTAATCCCATATCCTCAAAATTATGGAAATGCCACCACGACTTAATTGAACACATGCAAGCCCTAAGGGTCCAAATTTCCAAATAATAAATTCATAAGGCTTAAAATTAGAAGTACCTTAATGAAGGGATGTTACATGTGAGCAATGTATCAAATGTTCGGGAATACCTGGCTATTTTTTGGTGGATTTGGCTGGAGTGGCTCCGGAGAGGCGGGTGGAGTTTCGAATTTATTTGGTTCTAGGTGTGGCTCCAATAGCCAAGGCACCTTATCGGTTAGCACCTCTTGATATGTAGGAGTTGTCTACGCAGCTGCAGCAGCTGTTAGACAAGGAATTCATTTGGCCAAGTATTTTACCATGGGGAGCGTCGATCTTATTTGTGAAGAAAAAGGATGGGTCGTATCGGGTGTGTATCGAATACCGGGAGCTTAATAAGCTAACGGTGAAGAACTGTTACCCACTCCCAATGATTGATGATTTATTTGACCAGCTTCAGGGCATATCTTGGTTTTCCAAGATTGATCTGTGTTCAGGATATCACCATATGATGGTCAAAGAGGACGATAAGCAGACGACGGTCTTCCAAAATGGTTATGGTTATGGTTATTAACAGTTCGTGGTGATGCCCTTTGAGCTCACCAATGCTCCAACCGCATTCATGGATCTCATAAATCGCATATACAGGCCTTTGATGGACTGGTCTGTGATTATCTTTATTAATGACATATTGTTCTATTCCAAGACCCAGGATCAGCATGAGGAGCATCTGAAAGAGGTATCGGTGACATTGAGCAGGGAGAAGTTGTATGTGAAATTATCCAAATGTGAGTTTTGGTTGCGCAAGGTGAAGTTTTTGGGACACCTTGTCAACCAGAATGGTATTTTGGTCAATCCGGCCAAGGTTGAGGCGATGATTACGTGGGAGGTTCCAAGGTCTGCATCCAAGATTTTGAGTTTCATTGGATTGGTAGGTTACTATCGGAGATTCATTTAGGATTTATCCAAGATAAAAGTTCCTTTGACCCGGTTGATGAAGAATATTGTCACTCTTCATTGGGGGCCTAAGTAGCAAACAACTTTTGAGACTCTGAGGCAGAGATTGTGTGAGGCACCGATTCTGAACCTTCCTGAGGGAGTTGAGGATTTTATGGTATACTATGATGTGTCAATCACTGGTCTGGGTGCAGTACTTATGTAGCGGGGTCGTGTGATCGCTTACGCTTTGAGGCGGCTGACGAATTATCCTATGTATGATCAGGAGTTGGGGGCTGTGGTTTTCTCCCTCAAGATTTAGCGACATTACCTCTATAAGGTCCATTGTACTATCTATACAGATCACAAGAGTCTGAGGTGTATGATGGATCAGTTGAATCTAAACATAAGGCAGTGTAGATGGTTGGACATGGTGAAAGATTATGATTGTGAGATCCTTTATCATTTGTGGAAGGCCAACGTGGTGGCCGATGCTCTTAACCACAATGCGGTTACTGCCAAGATCAGAGATGTATGATTAAGGATGACCGTGATTACCCCACTCTTAGATAAAATTCGAGAGGCTCAAGTTGAGGCTATGAGAGAAGAACACCAAAAAAGTGAGCGCATAGTGGGTTAGGTGGCTTCTTTTGATTATAATAGCCGAGGGTGATTGACCCTTCATTGGAGGATGTGGGTTCCATATTGGGGTGGTGCACGTCAGGTTTTGATGGAGGAGGCGCACAAGTCGAGATTCTCTATTCATACCGGAGCGACAAAAATGTATAGAGATCTCCGACTTGACTATTGGTGGCCATGCATGAAGAGAGACATGGCTTGGTATGTGGAAAGGTGCTTGACTTTCAGAAAAGTTAAGGCCAATCATCAGCGACCTCAATAAAAAATGGAGTCATTGGGTGTTCCCGCTTGGAAATGGGAAGAGATTACGATGGACTTTATCATGAAGTTACCTCATACGACGCGCGGAGTGGATTAGATATGGGTCATCATGGATTGATTGACCAATAGCGCACATATTATACCTGATCCAGGAGAGTATTTCGGCTAAGAAGTTGGTCGTTGTCTACATTCGAGAGGTCGTGGCACAACATGGGGTGTCGGTTTTAGTGGTTTCTGATAGGGATGTTTGTTTTACTTCCAGATTCTAGAAGAGATTTCACGTGGAGTTGGGTACTCGTCTGCATTTCAGCACGACTTTCTACCCGCAGATGGATGGTCAGAGTGAGCAGGCTATCCAAACATTAGAGGATACGCTGTGGGATTGTGTGCTAGATTCTGGTGGGAGTAGGGATACATATCTTCCTTTGGCGTAGTTTTTGTATAACAATAGTTATCATGCCAACATTGATCGACCTCCTTTTGAGATGCTCTATGGGAGGAAGTGTAGAACCCTGATATGTTGGGGTGAGTTCGATCCATGGATTATGGGGAGTACAGAGGTGGTAATCAAGACGACGAAACTAATTCGGCAAGTTTGTGGAAGAATTCAGACAACATAGAGCCGACAGAAGAGTTACGCAGATAGATGTCGATCAGACTTAGAGTTCTAGGTTTGGGACATGGTACTCCTGAAGGTGTCACCTTAGAAATGTGTCATCCGATTTAGGACGCGGGGTAAGCTAGGCCCCAGGTATATTGGCCCTTTCAGGGTGATAACCCGGGTAGGCATGGTTGCGTATCGTTTAGATCTTCCATATGAGCTCAGTCAGATCCATAACACTTTTCATGTCTCTTAGCTGCGAAAATGTTTGGTTGATGATTCCGCAGCGGTTCCATTAAAGCAAATTTAGGTGGATGATCACCTAAATTATATAAATAGACTAGTGACGATCCTTGATAGGAGGACAAAGACTCTGTGAAACAAGGTTGTGGATCTCGTGAAGGTGCTTGTAGTGTTTGTGACTCATGTTGTATGCTTTTGTGCTTGTGTGCCTGTTTGCTATATGTATGTGGGGTGAAATAGACTCAATAGAGCCTTGTGTTGACATATAAGTTAAAACAGACTCTGGAGTGAAATAGACCCGGGGGCGAAATAGACCCGGTACAGCCTAGTGCTGACATATGAGTTGAAATAGACCCAGGGGTGAAATAGACCTGGTATAGCCTTACGTTGATGTATATGTATGGTATGTGGTATTTTGGGGAACTCACTAAGCTTTGTTCTTACAGTTTTCAGTTTATGTTTATGGTACTTCCGGATCGAAGGGAAAGAGCTCAAGATTGCAACAACCCAAAAGTAATGATAAAATTGTTCATTTTAAATTCAACAATTCAATCATCAAAATTGTTCCAAAACATTCACAATGTACAATATCAAGATTATCAGAGTAATAATATCCAAAAAGTGTGGAAATCATGAGAGGAGGATGTTTTGCCATCACGTCGGGCCCTTCTTTTTCAAATCGGATCTACCTGAAACCATAAACATAAATTGTAAGAACACAGCTTAGTGAGTTCCCTAAAGTACCACATACCTAACATATAAATATAGGCCCCACCCGGGGGTATATTTCAACCCAATAAACAAATATGGGCTCTGCCCTAGGGTATATTTCAACCCGAACATGTCATAGTGGGCCCCGCCATGGTATATATTTCAACCCCACATACAATAATGGGCCCCACCCTAGGGTGGATTTCAACTCGATAATATAATAGTAGGCCTCACCCTTGGGTGTATTTCAACCCGATCATACAAAAAAGTATATATCACATAGCAGCTAGCGTTCTACATAACTGAATAATGGGCCGGCATTGGTGCCTTCGACCCATAGATACAGTGAGGAGACTCACCTCACAGGCAGATGAAAAACTGAAACAATACGTTGCTCCGAAATCAACTCTACTGATCACCTTTATAAATACAGTGACCAAAACTCATAATATAAATCAAAATACCCCTAGGTCAAACTTTGGTCAAAATCAAAAGTCAAAAGTCAACCCAGCTAGTCGCCATGTTATGGCTACAAACCGACAAAACAGGTGAGTCTTGACCAAGTCACCATGCCGTGGTGACCTCAACTATGCCATGGTGTTTTGTCTGGACAGCTTAAACCATTAAGTCCTTTTTCCTTTAACTACAAAAACTCCAAGGCTCAGATCTGGTCCTTATCATGGTCTTGATGGGTAAAGTTTCAACCTTTATCCCTCAAACCCTTCCATAAGCCAAAATCCCAAACCCAACCACTAATGGTGACTTAATGCATCAAGATTCTCATTAAGCACCGAATCCTTAGAGTTGCACCTGTAAAGTTTCCAGAGTGGTTTCACACTCCAAAGTGACCTTAAAAATCGTGGCTTTATGGACTTACGTGTCCAAAACATCCCTTTTCCATTTCAGGTAAAAAAAATAGGGTTTAATGACTAAAATCCCATGCATGACATCAAAACTTGATTATAATCCGAATCCAAGATACTACTTGCTCATTTTGACATAGTAATTCATAAAGTTGCAAACTTTATGAGATCCCATCACTTAAGTCCATCTAAATCATGGAAAAAGGGGACAAAAACAAGATATCTAGCAACATGGCAAGAAAAGGTTGAGTCGTGGGTACTCACCAAGGTCTAAGAGATAAGCTTAGCTAAAGAAATGATGCTTGCCAAGTAACCACCTCACCAAAAGCTTCCTTCTCCTTCTAAAATCAACCAAAAGAGCTAAGAATGAGCTTACAACTTCAATGTAGGCTAGGGTTAGGGTTTCTGAGGTTGGGAGGAAGATAGAGGCTGAAACCCTAGCCTTAATGTTCCTTATATATGGTCCAAGACTCAAGATTCGGGTTTTCACTTAAACACCTGCCATGTCATGGTGCCCATTGACCACGTCGTGGTAGATCATTTAAATCCCATGGTCGAAACTGATACTTCATGTCGTGGTGAAGCTCCACCATGTCGTGGCTACCCCTTTTAAAGAAAATATAAGAAGGTTGATTCACACATGGATCAGATGTTGCAGGGATGATCGCATTGCACACACCATGATTTACCGCTTTACCGACTCGGATTTACTTTTGGATGATTATTGATATACTCTGATTTTCTTATGGTTTTGATAAACCTTTTTGGTTGATGTTTTATTAATATGAAAACAAAAAATTTTGGTTCTGAGTTTTGGGACATTACATATGATCAAATATCTAGACTTACCAGTTTATGTATTACCATGCAATGATCATGCACAAGTTTAACACTAAATTGATAGTGAGCACAAATTCGACTATGAATGATAAAAGTTACTTTCCTATGATTAAGTTAAGCAACCAAGCACAAATTAATATTGACTATGCTCTCTAACACGATTAAAGTTACTAGTTTTAATTACCTAGTATCAGATGTAATTAATCCTAGCTCTAATTATTTAATGATCATAAACAATTAGGAAAACAAGTTTATGCAAATATAAATATCATCTACTACACTAAACTCATATCAAGGCATTCAAAGACTATAACTAAACAAGATAGGGTTTGTCAAACATAAGTAAAATCAATATAAAACATCCAATATTCGAAATAAACACATATGATCAGGGTTCATCTTCACCAAACAGAAGTATGGGGTGATTAACCCATAACTAAATTAGAAACAAAAAATAAATCTAATTTAATTAGAAAATACATTGTAAAATATAGCAAACCGAACGATTTGATGACGTTCTTCCTCTAATTCTCTTCAACTCTTGCAATCTAATCGATTCCTAGCTTTCTCCAGGTTTTCCAGAGGTTTTTAGTCGTAAATCAAAGCTTATTCCTCAAGCCAACCTCCCAAATTCGACCTAATATCCACATATTTATAGTTGCTATATATCTGACCACCATGATGTGGTTGACCGCCACCACTTCCTGGTCTTCTATGAAATCTCGTATGCGACAAGTCATCGAAGCTTCTAGATTAAGACATGTGGCCACGTCGTGTCCTTGAGATCGCCACATCGTGGCATACAAAACTTCACGACTTCTCTTCCAATTCCACACTGCTGCTAACTTTGGCCTCCAAGATTTTAACTTTTTCCATCTTTGGTCCCTTTCCTTCAAGATTTTCCATTTGGCTTCATATTGTAATTTAACTTAATAAGTACCAAATATCTTTGCAATTAACCAAAATATAGCTTGAAATGTATTAAAATACTACCTAAATATATGTATAAATATGGGCATATCAGTCCCTAGCCAAAACCTTCTTGCTAGAAGCATCATCGGTGATGTATTTCAATTCAAGGGTGTCCTACAATTCCTTTGCAGTTAAAGCATCACCATGGATATCAAATAGAGCATTATACATACCTTTCAAGATGTGACCTTTGCAGATGTAGTCATCGTTGTCCCACTTTTGCCTTTTCTTGGTCTCTTCAAGTGTCTCGTCAACACCTTCCTCCGCCTTAGGTGGTCTTTGTCACACCCCAAAACCGAGACCAGCGGAAACGTTCTGGGGCGGAGGACGTCATGTAATGTATCACAACAATGAAAAGTAGTAAACAAGCAACAACAACATCCATTGCATTAATAGTATAATTTTAATTACAAGTGTGTTATTTCATAGTATAAGACAACATAATGAACAATCAAAATAAAAGAGGAGTCTTGATTTCTCCGTCTTCACAAAACCTGGTCGTCGAACCTGTCTATTTGTGACCTGAGAATACAAGTTATTTTGAAAGCAAGTATCAGCAATAAAGCTGGTGAATTCATAAGTATTAATGTGTCGTTGATTTGTAAAACTTGTAATGAAAGTCTTGACATTGTTTTGAAAGAAAGTTTGTATAAGTATGTAAAGGTTTGTAAGTAATGGAAAGTGTTTGAATAACCTTAGAAATCCCTATGATCCCTATAAATGAAGTCTTCTACCAAGAACCTACTGTTTTGAGGGTAGTCTTCTACCAAGACCCTACTGTTTTGAAAGTAAGCATCTCTGTAAACGTGATGGTTTTCCCCTGTTTAACTATTAGTATAAAACTATAGTATACCTCATCGTTTATGTGCATGAGTCACATTATAAAGGTAATAAGGAAATTAGTTATCTATATCAAATATATCCTACATCGTCGATCATGTGAATGTGTCACAAAGTAAAGGAAGAAATAATATAATGACCTAAGTATTATCCTTTTGTACTAGGATCACTAACAGTGTTAACTTAAGACATCCGTAGATATACATTTACTTCTGTAGCTAACAGCTGGGTGTAGGAATAGTTAGTCCCTTAAAGTATACCTATAATGGTATCAACCGTAGACATTCGTAGATGTGCATTTACCTCTGTAGCTAACTGAGGGATTAGGAGTGGTTAACCCCTTATAGTATCCTTTGGTACTAGGATCGACAGATCTAATCTAATAATATCTACACTAATAATACGTAATAGTATCTTATCATATAGTATCTATGTAAAAGTATTTATGTAAAGGTATTCATGTAAACGTACTCATGTAAGCGTATCTATGTAAACGTACTCATGTATCATGTAATGTACTCATGTATCATGTAATGTACTAGTATAGACTCATGAATGAACTGACTCTTGTGTGATTTCCCTATACTTGGAATAGTAAGTGGTATCTCCTAACTATACCTATAATAGTTACTAACATGTACGTGTATAACCTGAAGTATGCCTTTGCTACCCAAAGGTACTGAACCGACTAAGGAAAACTTTTATGTCTCTATATGCATACATGATATATAACTGATAGTTAAACGACCTTCGGACGGATACCCGATACCCTACCAGCCCACATCCCAACGGGGAAAAGGAAATAAAGCGGGTTAGCCTTCCTAAGTCTTTTAAACATTATTTATATAACTATACATATACAGTGTAACAACGTAAATTTTCAAAACAAAATTTTCATTTCTTAAAAACATGTTTTCATCCAAAACAAGTCATAAAGATCCAATGTATCGTATCATAATACAAATCATATGAATCCCAAGATCATAAATTCCCCATCAGTGTGTACAGATCATGCCGGCGCCTTCCCACGGTCCTCGCTAGTACCTGAAACACATAACACAACAACTGTAAGCATAAATGCTTAGTGAGTTCCCCAAAATACTTCTTACGCACATACGCCTTTCCAGGCCATGACCTTCCGGTCCATGTGTCTCAGGGGACTTCCGTCCCAACCCGGTAAACCTTCCGGTCTTACCCGCGTCGACCTTCCGGTCCACACCACAATGCCTTCCGGCCCATAACACAAATGCCATCCGGCCCATAACATAATGCCTTCCGGCCCACATCAAGCAAAGCTTACATAGCACATATAAACGGCTAACTTAATCACATTCAATGCATACAACTCATAACATACCCGACCTTCCAGTCACACAATAAAACCCTTCCGGGTACAGTATAGTGAGAAAACTCACCTCGTGGAAAGTCTAGAATCTCACGTGCTCGCTATCTCCGAATCCCAAACGAAGACTCAACCTCGCCTAATCATGACGAATATCATTTTAATTAATATAGACTTCCACCACTAGACTTTACCCCTTATTAACATTCCTCAGAGGGGTAAATGACCATTTTACCCTCCCTTGACTCAAAGTCCACATGTTGACCAAAACCCTAAAAGTCAGCAAAAGTCAACATCTTCAGTACGCGGGGCGTACAGACTGATGTACACGGGGCGTACATCGCCAACTCAATAATCGGGGTCTCCACCCAGTACGCTGCGCGTACTGGGAGTTACGCCCAGCGTAATAGTCAGATCTAGACATTCTTCATTTCTGGTCTTAATCGGTTAAGCCACTACTTCAACTTCTAGATCCAACCTTATTTAAGCATCCTTACTCATAAAGTCGGAACCTTTAAGCCTTGGCATGGCTATAAAGGCTCTTATACTTCTTAACACTTTTCCATTTCAACTCAAGGATCTAGATCTCATGCATGGCTAATCATTCACGTCCAAGATTACATTTTTATGGATCTACAACTCAAATGGACCAGAAATATGATGGATCTAAGCTAATGGAGACCACTTGCTCATAAAGTCTCCACCTTTGGGACCAAAACCCTAGAAAATGGTCCATAAAGCATACCACAAGATCTACAAGTCAAGATCCAAACTTTTTACCTTAGAAAGAAGCTCCAACCTTTGCCAAGCCCGGATCTACACTTGAACACCAGCTTCTAGCCTTCACAATGGACTCTTCTTCTCCTTTGCTACCTTGAAAAGACACCACCAAGCTTAGAACACTCACAAAAAGGGCTAGGAACGAAGGGACACTCTCTTAGGGTTTCTTTCTGAAGGATGGTGGCTGAGGAACCAAGCCATCTCATTCCTTTTATAGCCAACAACTCAAATTAGGGTTTTGGGTCTGGACCGGTTACGCCCAACGTAGCCTAAGGTACGCCCAGCGTACCCGAGTGGCAACGCGTTCAATTTAAGCGCGCAAGTACGCGCAGCGTACTCTTTGTACGCCCAGCGTACTCGCCCCAACACAAAAGGGCCAACATGATATTTATGAAAAGATGAAGGGCTAAAGGGTTATACCTGAATTCCGGGCTGTTACATACAGGCATGCAATTGACAATATAAAAGCATATAAGGAGTTTTATAAAACCTTTGAAAAAGATTAATACCTAAGAAAAGATCGACTTGATGTCAGTTTATAAAACGGTTTGAAAGTATTTGTTTGAAAAAAACGGTTTAAGTATAAAGGAACTTTTGTTTGAAGCACAACTATAACAGATTCAAAAAGGAAACATACAGTTTGTAAGACACTTTCTAAAAGTGTTTTAACATGTAAAAAAACGTTTGAGAAAGCTATTTGAAGTACAATGTTTGGTGAAACGGCTAAAAGTGTAGTAAGTCCAATTGTATGCTAGTTGTAAATCACATGTGATTGATTACATAACCAAAAAGTATAACAAAGATTTATGTCTTTCCCACGGGGATAACCGTGTGTTTACTTGTATTCCCCCCCTTAAAAGTGTATAAAAAGCATTTATAAAGCATTTGAAAGTGTAGATTATAGGGGTATGAACTCACCGAAGAAAGTGCAACGATTCAAAGAAAACGAGCTTTTTCTCGGGCGGCGCTTCGACCGGAAAGTGGCGAGATTCTCGGGAATCTCGGGGTTTTGGACCTTGCGTCGTGTACTAGGGGTGTACCGGGACTTTCGGGTGGTTTAGTGGGGCTTTAGAGGGGGTCCAAGGTGAAAGAAATGTGTAAGGAAGCAAATAAATTCGGGCAGCCTCGTAGATATTTATAGGGTGCTGGAAGAGGGATTACGTTGGGCGTAATTTCGGAGTACGCTAGGCGTACTCGTTACGCTGGGTGTAATTTCGGAGTACGTTGGGCGTACGCGACGTCAGCGCTTACCGTAGCCTCGGACGGAGCATTGGATGGGACCTGCAGCGACGTGGACGAGCCGAGGCCTAGCACCCGAGTACGCTGGGCGTACGAAGGTACGCTGGGCGTAACTTGGATTGGTCCGATGACTCCTCCTTCGGATAATACCGGATTTTGAATTAAATTTATATTTTAATTGTTTAGTAAACTTCAAAAATTCACATCTTCATCATACAAACTCCGTTTTCGACGTTCTTTATATCCACGCGTAGGTGAGACTACGATCTACAACTTTCGTTTAGACTCCGTCGGCAATTTTTGACTTTATTTTTAATATTATATTTTTAATATGTCGGGGCAGGAAAAGTCCGTTAAAGTTCCACAACTTCTTCATCCGACGTCCGTTTTCGTCACACTTTTTACCGTTGCGCTACTATTGTTGAGACCTTCGATTCTCATTTAGTTTGTGTCGGCTAAAAGTCTCTCGTTCTCTATTTCGAGTTTTTAGTTGTCTACTGCTATATCCATAACTTGGAAAAATCATAACTTCCTCATACGAAGTCAGATTTGGACGTTCTTTTTATGTACGTTTATGGTTTAATGATATCTAAAACTTTCATTTAGATACCTAAGGCTAAAAATTATTGTATTGAAACTTCGCGTTTTACGTCTATCAGTGTTGCCGGTTTGGCCGAGAATCTTCGGTTGGTCATAACTTCTTCGTTATAACTCGGATTTTAGGGTTCTTTATATGTACGAAAACCTTAATACGATTCCTACTACTTTATTTAACCCAAATGAGATTTTAGGAAAGTTAAAATTTGACCTAAATTTGACTTGTGTTCCATCATATTGTCTCGAAATATCGGGTTGTCACAGTCTTGGAGTTGTCAACACGAATGTTGCTTTCAGAGTGGTCAGGATGAAGTGCGTCTTCTTCTTCCAACGCCTGAAATTGACGCCTTAAGACTTCTCCAGTTTTGCGAACTTCGTGGTTATCTTGCGGATTGAATCACCCATCTCCAGAAACAGCGAATATCCTTTCATTTGTTAGAAAAATAGGTAGAGTTTATAGTGGAGATCCGTATACCCCTTGGATCGTGTAAACTCTTTCCGAACTGATATTTCTACCCTATGTCCGGGTTACAAGAAATTCAGCCTAGGATAATCCCAATGGGACACATATGTATCTAGGCACAGAAAACATAAGACAAATTGCTAGATAATACTGAGTTCGTATGAAGAAAAACAAGACCTAAAGAGTATCCCTTTTCAAAGAGGAGAGTCCTTTTATATAGAAAACGAGATGTAAAAGTTTCGTTTTTAGGGTTGGGCCGGTTGGCCATCATCAATTTCTTTGGAAACAAATCAATGGATTCCGGAATTAGGAAATCAATGGTTTCCAAAACTAACGATCTTAGTCAATTTTACCATAATCACCCTCAAGAATTCAATTTTTCCACTACGTACCTACTTGTAAAATCCAAAGAATTTTTTTTGGGCGATGCCCCAAACCTGCGGGGGCGCTGCCCCTGGACCCTGCCAAAGGGTCGTTCCCCTTTGGAAACCCCGAATCTAAGGGCGCTGCCTCCGGACCCCAGACTTGTCATCGAACCGGCTTCTAATTTCATCTTATCATGTGTGCACTATGCATATTCCCAAATATATATTAGAATACAAATTACAAAGCCCTTAGCTCACATGTAAGTTTCAATTACAATAAATGTCCTGGTGACACTAAAATTTCCAACAATGTGTATAATGAAAATTAAAATCTTGTAGTTCTTTGCTTTAAATTTAAACAAAATTTAAACAACATAAAGATAGTAAATGGTATTTTAAGGAGTTAAAGCTGTTAACAAAGAAATTTGTGGTTGAGGAACATTTGGTTTGGACTAAAACTAATGTATTATCTCTATGTGCTTGGGCACGTAATGCTTTCAAGATGGTTACAAGTACTTGAAGAGAGGTAATGTTCATGGATGTAGATTAAGAAGGGGCTATTTGTTGTGGGAGGGTATGTATTAAAACGATGTTAAAGTCCATTATTTCAAGTTTGATAGAGGTTATAACTGAAAACACAAAATATAATGTTTGGATATGTGAAATATCAGATGGGTGCCTAATATAGGAAAAAAGAAATGGATATGAAAAAATGTGCAAGAAGGTGAGATTTTTGTACATTGGAAAACCATAATGAGCCTGTGCATCGTTATCGTAAAGAACAAACTCATTTTTATAGCATGTGCTTTCATGTGTCCGATCCCCATAGTCAACATATTATTCAACTGATTGCTTCAACTCATTTCCAATTAACAAATTTCCACCCAAACGATGATACACCTAACGATTTCCATGAGACCGAGTCCACTCACTAGACAATATTTTTACAATATGTAAATTATTTTAACATCAAAAACTATAAAAATTTATTTTGAACATACGTGACAACTACATAAAAAAGTAACATCCCTAGAAACAAAGAACACACAACACCCACAAAGTGTCTTGTGTCACTATCGTCAACTATTTCAATTACATTATGCATTCAATGATATAATTTTACCGTGTTATTTTGTATTAACTTTGCTAACCACAACTCGAACCAAATCAACATAATTTATATTTGCTTGCAAATCTATACCATATTTACTCCATTTCAATGTTATCTATTACATAACACCATTTATTTTTTGCCATGTTCCTCCAGGTATGCAAAAAACCTCTATATTTTTGTCATGTTTAATCCATTAACGATTTTGTTTAGGTTCTAGGATGCGTTTTCTAAAACATTGTCTCTTAGCAAATGATAAGCAGTTTTGAAATTTCAAAGTAAATATACCTATTTTGAAAAATGTCTTGCCACCATCATATAATCGAAAAGTTTTATACGTGTTCAGATTTTTGAAGTAAAAAAAGAAAAAAAAACAAATCCAAAAATCAATTTATTTTAAAATTTTAAAATAAAATGTATGGTGCATTGACTCACTATGTAATAAAAGTGATTTATACACAATCTTTTTTTCTTTACACAATAATTTATGTTTTATAAAATTAAATAATATAATATTTTAAATCATGAATTATTATATATATTAAAAATTTGTTTCTTATAAATTAGTACCATATAATATCTATTTGATTTATGGTAACTATGATGTATATCCCTTTCTAATAATATCCCCCCCCCCCCCCCCCCCCCCCCCCACACACACACACACACACACAAAAAAAAAAAAAAAAAAAAAAGTAAACCTAAGATTATAGAATTTTCAAATGGAGATATAATCTATTAAAGGGAAAAGGAATTTCTTTTCATAATCTGTGTTTCCCCAACCTTATGAGCATTAAGTCTAATTACTATATTACCCCTAGGTGTTAATCCGCCAATGTTTGTGGTTTGACGCGTTGAGCTCTCCACGTCAATGGTTTTCAAAATCCTTTACTATGCCAACAACCCACCGTATTTGAATTTTGATCATATTGTATTATATAATTACATATTTGCCCTTTACCCATACGCAAATACAAATATGGAATCCAACCAAACAAAAAACCACCGACTTAATTTGCTGGCGTTATTAGGTTTTAATGCATTTGTAGTATGTAGGGCTGAAAAAAATCAAAAACTCTATTAGTGAAGGGTACTTGTTGTAATATGGCCAAATATTAGGGGAGGTTAGTGCAATATTTTCTAGCGATTTAAAACGTAAGTTTACGAGAGGGACGCTAAGTGTCATTATTTTATATCTCAAGGGCAAATCAAGCACTTTCCACAAGTATATAAACCTGTCCCCGCTTTCACTGATTTATCCTACACATTACTTGACAGATCTCTGTAAGAGAAGCAAACACTCCTTCTGACGTCTGATTCACGATCAATCGATCTAAGAGGTAACAATTCGGCTCATGATTGTTTATAGTTGACTGAATTTTCGTCTTTTATCTGTTGTTTGTCAATTATTGATGCGAATTGAGTTGTCGGTGATCTAGAGGAACGGATCTATCATTTACTGTTGAGTGTGGTATTAATCGTTATGTTTCTTCGATTATATCAATTTCTCGTGAAGTTAATTGAGTGTTTGTGCAAGATCCTTTTAATTTAGTGCTGTTTATGAACTGAATTTTGGTTTGGTTTGTCTAAATCGGAAGTTTTTGCGTTAGATCTGTGTTTTATGTGTCGATTATAAATGCGGTGAAGGATGTTTACTTGTAATCGAATTACAGTGTTTTAATTTTACTAAATCTGTTTATTCAGCTGCTCATATTGTAGCAGATCTGAGTGTTCTGTTCCATGCAATACTAAGTTGATAGACACATAAATCTTCTGTCGGTTTGAGTTTTCTAGGTTTTCAGGAACAGTAAATTTAACCGAAATTTTTCTCTGTAATTAGCGTTCCATGTTCAATTACATGTATCTTATATTCATACGAATATCCATGTTTGTTTAGTGTATGAAACTGCTAGCTAGATCACGAAATTATGAAAGGGTTTAGTCATTAAAAACATTTTTCCTTCATACATATTCGCAATTGTATTCATGAATGCAGATCCTGTATGACCTTTTTGCACAATTTTTCTTTACATAGTTCCAATTCTGATTCCGATTCCGATTCTGATTTCAGATTCCTGGTTTACTGAAACAAATAGAAATGTTGAAGATCTGTTGCATTGGAGCTGGATATGTCGGGGGTCCCACAATGGCAGTGATAGCACTGAAATGCCCCAACATTCAAGTGGCGGTGGTGGACATTTCCGTCCCCCGTATCACCGCCTGGAACAGCGACAATCTCCCGATCTACGAGCCAGGCCTAGACGATGTGGTAAAGCAATGCAGAGGCAAAAACCTCTTCTTCAGCACCGATGTAGAAAAACACGTATGTGAAGCCGACATAGTCTTCGTCTCAGTCAACACCCCGACAAAAACCCGCGGCCTCGGTGCTGGAAAAGCCGCCGACCTCACATACTGGGAATCCGCCGCCCGCATGATCGCTGACGTGTCAAAATCCGACAAAATCGTCGTCGAAAAGTCAACCGTCCCGGTCAAAACCGCTGAAGCCATCGAAAAAATCCTCACACACAACAGCAAAGGAATCAACTTCCAAATCCTCTCAAACCCCGAGTTTCTCGCGGAAGGAACCGCAATCCAAGACCTTTTCCACCCCGATCGCGTCCTCATCGGGGGACGCGAAACGCCAGGTGGACAAAAAGCAATCCAAACGTTAAAATCCGTGTACGCGCACTGGGTCCCAGAAGAAAACATCATCACAACAAATCTATGGTCCGCGGAGCTTTCGAAACTCGCCGCCAACGCGTTCTTAGCCCAACGTATCTCCTCCGTGAATGCCATGTCAGCGTTATGCGAGGCCACGGGCGCGAACGTGTACCAAGTCGCGTACGCGGTTGGAAAAGACACGAGAATCGGTCCGAAGTTTTTAAACGCGAGTGTAGGGTTCGGAGGATCTTGTTTCCAAAAAGATATTTTAAATTTGGTTTACATATGCGAATGCAATGGTTTACCTGAAGTTGCGGAGTATTGGAAACAAGTGATTAAAATTAACGACTACCAGAAGTCGCGATTTGTAAACCGTGTTGTCGCGTCGATGTTCAACACGGTTTCGAATAAAAAAATCGCGATACTAGGGTTCGCGTTTAAGAAGGATACGGGGGATACGCGTGAGACACCCGCGATTGATGTGTGTAAAGGGTTGTTGGGGGATAAAGCGTGTGTGAGTATATATGATCCGCAAGTCACGGAGGATCAAATCCAACGGGATTTGACTTTGAATAAGTTTGATTGGGACCATCCGATTCATTTGCAACCGATGAGTCCAACCGCGGTTAAACAGGTGGCGGTTGTGTGGGACGCGTATGAGGCGACGAAGGGTGCGCATGCGATTTGTATTTTGACGGAGTGGGATGAGTTTAAGAGTTTGGATTATCAGAGGATTTATGATAATATGCAGAAACCAGCTTTTGTTTTTGATGGGAGGAATGTTGTGGATCTTGAGAAGTTGAGGGAGATTGGGTTTATTGTTTACTCGATTGGGAAGCCGTTGGATGCTTGGCTTAAGGACATGCCTGCTATTGCTTAAAACTAAAACGACGTCATTTTCGGTTCGTTTCGTTTCTTTTTAAGTAGGTAAAAACAGTGATCTCCTTTTCGTATATCTGTCTTTTTTTTTTTAAGAAACTTTATGTTTTGCTTTTTTACATTACATTACACTGTGTATCAGATTTTGAGCAAAGTATTGTGTAAGAGATGATATTGTTGAATTCTTGGACTATTCGTTTTATATAACATATCCTTAATTTTGTGAATTTTATAATTGAGACCCCATAGTGCTATGGCTCCTTTTTATCCAAAGAAACCTAATCTTCATCAAATTCTTCCAACGGCAAGCTCACAATAATAAAGGTCGAATCCACCTGGAAAAAAAATCAATTTTTTTTGGTTGAAATTGGATCATAATCATTGATACCACTTGAAAGAACACGGTTTGAAGAAAAGTTGCAGAAACATTCAACAAATATGGGTTATAAAGATAATAAAAACATAATTGGTTTGCCTCAAAGTTTGTTCATTAATTTCCACTAAAGAGAAAAAAGATGGATATTAGAAAAATTGGTCCATTAATTGGTTTGCAATATCAGTTTAGGAATGCTCATTTGAATGGATTGGAAAGCTTTACAGCAATTAAGTTATCAATCCTAAGTATATGAAACTTCAAAAAAGTCTCTAAGTAAAAATTAAAACAATAAACACATGGGAAACGTTGAAGTTGTATTTCATATGATATGCTTGACAAAACAATACAAAAAAATGTATTTTATATGGTGTACTTGACGAAAATACAAAGAAATTGAATATATGTCGTAAAAGTTTTGGGTTGCAATAAAATAAGTTAAGTATTTCAGACAAATATCAAAAACAAACTTCGGTGAATTTGCGGAATTAAAACTTCTAAAAAAACATAAATCAAAGAAACACAATATTTAACGTGATTTGGTCAAAATGATCTACATCCACAGGTAAACGAGAGAGGGAGAGGATTTTATTAACTTACAAAAACAATTACACCTAACTTGAGCTCTCAAAACAAAAGAATCTCTCTTGCTTACTAACTTCTCGAAATGAGTGCTCTCAACCTCACAATGATTACTCTCTTGAAATTTCTGCACACTTACAATTATAGAGATATGAAACTATTTATAGGCAAGCATGGGAAACCTTAATATGATGGGTCAGGCCCATCCATAATTAACCCATTAAGGGAATGCCCTAATTTCCAATCAATCACGGGGTGCCTTGCAGATGCTTTTAGAACCTTCAACCTCATGAGCATCACCAACTTCCGAATAACCTTGAACAATCTGAGCATCATAGAGGACTTCATAGCATACGTGGCTCATCGGGGTTATCATGGTTCATCAAGGAACCAAGATGATGCAGTTGGCCATCACCAGTTGACCATCACCAGAAAACAGATGGCGTAACTTGTGCACAAGTTGCTCCATTTCACTCCCAAGTGCTCCAAACCCTCTTCCAGACGATCCGTACATATGACACTTGATTTGTTCCTTTGTCAGATGATCCATTGCCTTCTCAGATGATTTGTTCCTTTTTACATGCTCCATGAACCCCAAGTGCTCTATTGAGTTCCAAGTTGCTCCAAGTGGCTCCAAGTTGTTCCATTGCAACCCTAAGTGATCTACTTGATTCTAAGTGCTCCATGTTGGACTAGACTTCATACCCCAACAATCTCCCACTTGAAGGCTTAAACAACTTCATCTACCATTCAAAGGTTTTCATCATTCTTTTCTCTCTCTCTCTCTCCCTCTCTTTCTCCCTCCCTTTCTCTCTCTCTCTCTCTCTCTCTCTCTCTCTCTCTCTCTCTCTCTCTCTCTCTCTCTCTCTCTCTCTCTACGCCGACCCTTGTCCTCAAAATCTTGGAAGGGCAATTGAAGCCATGCCTAGCTTCAAATTTTCAGTGGTAAACACCTTAGTACATTCATCTACTTAGTTCTCCATACTAAGGGCTTTCTTTAGCTTAGTAGCCCCATTGGTTCGTTGTCTTAAACTCTCTAGTCAGCCGCATCTTAAGCTCATTGATATTTTGCGTGTTGAAACCAACAATCAACATGACATTAACATTCAATATGAGGAGCTTAACTTCTTCAAGTAACAACCATGATCAACCTCACGTCTTCTAAACCCACTCCTCTTCATTATCTTATCAAACTTTAAGTACCACTGCTTACAGTTTGCTTCATGCCATATAGGTTTTCTTTCTTCTTGAACACCAACTTTTTCTTACCGGCTGTAAGAGCACTTCCTGACTGTGCCTTCCAGATGTCTCCTTCCAAGTTATCATCAAGGAGATTACTTGTATTCACATCTAGATGCTCTTGATGGAGATTTTTAGAGGCTACTGCATGCAACATAGAAGTGATTGTAATCATCTTTGCAACTGGAACCCTTTCTCTTCTGTTGGATTCCCTTGACCATTAATCTTCCCTTACAAGTTTTACCCCCATCTATCTCATCCTTAACCTGAAACATTTGATTGTTCTGCAGTCCGCTCAACTTGTCATCCATAACCTTCTCCCACTGTATGGAGTTCATCCTCAAGGCCTTTGGTTTTGACCCATTCTCACACATCAACAAGTCATTGGTTGATGGAGAATGCCTCACTAGAGTACTTTTCTTAATGGTCCTCTTGATAATAGGTGGTTTGAACTTTGGAACATCTACAACTCCACCCTCCTAATTATTATCACCAAAGCTCCCATTCTTTCCAGGTTTACCGGAGCTCCCACTGCTTCTTGAACATTTGCCTATCCTTTGACATTCAACCTCATGAGCCTTGATATATTGACAATGGTTAGAATCTCAACTAGAGGTGCTAAGCTGACATTCAACCTCATGAGCATCACCAACTTCTGAGCAACCTTGAACAATCTTAAGCATCATAAAGGAATTCATAGTATACGTGATGGGTTTTGAGCATTCTAACACTTCCTAAGTGTACATGCAACCCTAATAACCTTGGATCTATGTTTGTCTAATTATCATGCAAAGTTGTATTCCAAGGTTATATTCCTATCTAGCATACAGGGGAAACAATTTTTAACTTGAATGAAAGATAGAATAACTTACCTTGTTGTTGCTTATGTTCCTTGAAACCTTGTGAGCCTAGCACCCTAAGTGTGATGCCTCAAATGCTTCACACAACACCAAATGCTCTTGGAAAGACTTTTGAGAGAATATACACTTCTTAAAATCAGCCTAGCCCTCTTGTTTCATATGTGTAGCCAATTTTGGTGGAGAATGGGACTCTTATATACTGTTGACACATCTAGGGTTACACCATGTAAACCCTAATGTGTCATGACTCTTCATTTCCATGACCCATGGGTTTGTAACTCCCATGGAGCATCCTATGGGTAGAACCCAACTTGATAATCCATGGAGCCTCTTAGCCCACTATACAAGATATGGATGATTTACATAATCAACCCATATATTTAATTAGTTATCTTTTGATCACTTAATTAATTCTAAATTAATTCTTGATCAAACTAATTTAAATAATATTATTAATATATTAGAACTTATAATAAATTAATAATCTCCAAGTGTTATTTCTCTCATTTAGTCTATCCAATTGCATGGTGCCATGCAACCCAAATGGACCATGCCAGGTCGGGTCAAGTACTGACCAGAAATAGTTATGGACTTAGACACCTTATCCAACAGTCTCCCACATGGATAAGTCTAATAACTATAACTCTAGTACTTCAGGAACCGACCGGCAATCGTAGCTCTTTCAAGGTCTCTCGGAACTAAGAAGATGACGATACGTCATTTAAGATAAGTGATCATATAATCCTCTGTTCTAGATATCAGCCGGACAAATACATGGAACAATGTCTTACTTATTGTCCAACAGTTTGTTTCCCGATTTCCGATTTGTTTGACAAAGAACTTAATTGAACACATCAACTTAGTTCTAACCGGGCCCGGTACATAGGTCAAAACAAAATCATTGAGGGGCCCAGATATTAGCTTCTAATCCAAGAATGAACAGATAAACTTCGACTCATATGTTTGTTCTATCACTCATTGAATTACACACAAAAGTACGTTTTATAACATCGAGTTACCAATGCGTTTTCATACAATCAATGCATAACCAACTCGTAAGTAATAAATCATATCTCTAGGTTTGAAGACTTATATGATATTACCGTCTCACGATCACTCGAGATAAATTCCATGAATTGATTCCAGTGAGCGTGGGTTGAGTCCAATGCTCAGAACTTATGAGCACTCATGATTGTTGTAGCCTTGTCCAACACCTTAGACCTCTGCAACCAATCATAACAGTCTTGATTCATACCTACTTCCGACATATGACCGACTGTGGAGGTTTGAATAATATGATATACCAAACATTATTATTCTGGAAGTCAAAATATGCAAAAGAAATATAGTAAACGATTGACAAGAGATAGCAACACTTTACTCATAAATAAAACACCT
This sequence comes from Lactuca serriola, assembly GCF_051521515.1. Taxonomy (NCBI): domain Eukaryota; kingdom Viridiplantae; phylum Streptophyta; class Magnoliopsida; order Asterales; family Asteraceae; genus Lactuca; species Lactuca serriola. The sequence continues at coordinate 365,728,946 of NC_136411.1, read as the reverse complement.
TTTATTCATCATCTAATGTCAATTACACTTTACAAATTTCGAGGTTATCTAACTACTAAATCTAATATCATCCTTCAGCCCTATGCTCCGAGCATGCTGGAGATGCTTAACCTGAGTCAGTCCCTTCGTGAGGGGATCTACTGGATTCTCATCCGATGATACCCTCTTTGCCACGAGGAATCCTTCTTCTATTCGATGTCTGATAAAATGGTATTTTCTGTCGATGTGTCTGGATCTCCCGTGATCCCTTGGTTCCTTGGCTAAGGCAACAACGCTTTCACTATCACAGAAAATTTCCATTGGCTCTTTAATAGCTGGTATAACTCCAAGGTCTCCAATGAAGTTCTTCAGCCATATCGCCTCCTTTGCTGCCTCGCTAGCGGCAATATACTGTGATTCACAAGTTGAATCAGCCACTGTCTCTTGCTTGGAACTTTTCCAAGAAATTGCTCCTCCATTTAGGGTAAAGACCTGTCACACCCCAAACCAGAATGGCGGAAACATTTGGGGGTGGATGACTTCACGTAGTACCATAACAATTGAATATTGTAAAGAAAGTAACACAACCATCATATATATATAATAAAAATGTATATTGTTGCGTTATACATGTTTCCAAAAGAATATTACAATATGATGATATAAAATGTTTAATAATAGTAAACGTCCTTAGCGTTCATTCTTCAAAAGCTGGTAGTTACCTGTATTACTGATTCCCTGAGAAATACAAGTGGTTTCGAAAAAGTGTCAACAATTAAGTTGGTGAGTTCATAAGTGTTTTGTATTGAAAAGTATGTCTTTTTGGTAGAAAATCGATGAACGTGGTTTTCAGAAAATCCAATATTTTCTATATATAGTTTGAAAAGTTCCCAAAGTTGGAGGGCGTTAGTATTTTTCGTACTTGGATGATAAAGATAAACTTTGTGCTCAAAATAATGTAAATATTGAATGCATATATGAATCTCGTAAATCAAACTTGTTTTTATACTTTCATGTGAGCCTTATAACCATACTATTGACACAGACTGCCTGTAACAACATTCTTCAGGTGTTGTAGTGTTATGACATTTGTCACCCCAGACCTGCGGGTCTAACTGTAGCTAACAGTTTAGGTGCGGGGTTGTCAATCCCATATAGATCTATACACAAGTATCACACTCTCCCTCCAAGAGATTATGGTATATAATACAGGACTTGTAATGCATACATAAGAGTACGTTTTTGAATATCTCACATCACTTAGTATAAATAGATTTACGATAAGAAAGACTTTACTTCATTTTTTTTGTTGAAAGTATTTCGTTTTTCAAGATGTATACGTAAGAATGTATGAATAACTTGCTAATTATACCCATTATAGTTTTTCAGAAAGTATGTTCCATTTGGTGAAAATAACTTGACGATATACTAAACTTTATACGTAAAGTAAGATGTTGGTATCGATAAATAATAAGATAGATGTTGCATTAATGTTTATAAACGATACGTTTACTTGTATTGTACTTGTATTTCCCCCCTAAAACATGAAAAGTAGGGGTATGAACTCACTTGTTTGGTTTGAATAGAGTGGGGCTAGAGTCGAGCAGAGCTTCAACCGCGGAAAGCTGCGTCTTCGAGCTTCTCGGGGATCTCGGTAGCGTAGAACCTTCGTCAGGGGCTCAGGTGCGGAAATCGAGGGTTTCGGGACGGCTTCTGGTGCTTGTAAATGTGTGAGAGTGAGTGTGGGTTTGAGAATGTGTGCCAAAAATCTGGAGCTTATGCCTTCTATTTATAGGGCTGGAAGGACGAGTACGCTGGGCGTACCACCGGAGTACGCTGGGTGTAACTTTGCGTCATGGCTTACGACTCGAGTCTAGCTAGGCGTAGAGCTGCAGTCGATGGGACTCGACCCTGCACCTGAGTACGCTGGGCGTACTCCTACATTACGTTGGGCGTAATCCTGGCTTCCGTCTTCTAAATTCCGTAACTTTCGCATACGGGCTCCGTTTTTTGCGTTCTTTATATCCACGCGTAGGTGAGATTATGCTCGACAACTTTCATTTAGACTCTGTCGGCTAGTTTTTACTTTATTTTTAATGATATGTTTTTAATAGGCCGGGACTGCTAAAGTCCGTTAAAAATTCATAGTTTCTTTATCCGACGTCGATTTTCGTTTGTCTTTTTATCATTTTACTCCTATTGTGGAGACCTTCAACTTTCGTTTAGGTTGCGTTAGCTAAATAATGCTCGATCTACAATTTGAGTTTTTAGCCCTCTACTATTGTTACGAAACTTAGAAAATTCGTAACTTCTTCATACGAGGTCCAATTTGTGCGATCTTTTTATGTACATTTACAGTTTAACGAACTCTACAACTTTTGTTTAGATACTTAAGGCTAAAATGCATTTTATTGTAATTTCACTTTTTACGTTAAATAGTGTTTTACCGGGTGTGTCGCAAATATTTGAGTGGTTATAGTTTCTTCAATATAACCCGGTTTCGAATGTTCTTTATGTTTTTGGAAACCTTGGAACGATATCTAACATTTGATGCATCCCAATTTAGATATTTGAACACTTTATTTTTGAGGTTAATTTCGTTGATTCCAAATAGTTTTCGTTGTATTTTCCTTTTGAGTGTTACATTGCTTTTGGAAAAAAAAATATAGGGTTGTCATAAGACCCAGCCTGACTGAGAGCGGAAATTATCCCTATCAGTCTGAAAGCTAGCATCACTATAACCTACAACCCTCAAGTCATCACTCCCACCAAGGGTAAGGACCCAGTCCTTAGTCCTCCGTAGGTACTTGAGGATATTCTTTACCGCAGTCCAGTGTGCCTTGCCAGGGTTCCCCTGATACCTGCTAACCATGCTCAGGGCAAAGGCTACATTAGGTCGAGTACACGTCATAGCATACATGATCAATCCTACAGCCGAAGCATAAGGTATTCGACTCATTTCTGCTATCTCAGCCTCAGTGCTAGGGCTTTGTGTCTTACTCAATCTGGCGTTACTCTGGATGGGTAACTCTCCTTTCTTGGAGTCCTGCATGCTGAATCTCTTCAGCACCTTATCCAAGTAGGTACTCTGACTAAGTCCAATTAGTCTTTTACTCCGATCTCTCAAGATCCTTATCCCTAGAATATAGGCAGCTTCTCCTAGGTCCTTCATAGAGAAACACTTCCCAAGCCAGGACTTAACTTCCTGCAGAGTTGGGATGTCATTTCCTATGAGTAGTATGTCATCCACATACAATACCAAAAAGCTAACTATACTCCCACTAGCCTTGACATATACACAAGATTCATCTTCACTCCTAGAAAAGCCAAATTCCTTGACTTTCTCATCAAAGCAAAGATTCCATCTGCGAGGTGCTTGCTTTAACCCATAAATGGATTTTTCAAGCTTACACACTCTATTAGGGTACTTGTTGTTGACAAAACCTTCTGGCTGACTCATGTAAACATCTTCAGCCAACTTTCCATTAAGGAAAGCTGTTTTGACATCCATTTGCCATATTTCATAGTCATGAAATGCAGCTATGGCTAACAGAACCCTAATAGACTTAATCTTGGCCACTGGAGAAAAGGTCTCATCATAATCAACTCCCGGAGTTTGTGAGAAACCCTTTGCAACCAGTCGTGTCTTATAGGTGTGTACTTTACCATCCATGTCGGTCTTCTTCTTGAAGATCCATTTGCACCCTATTGTCTTACGACCTGGTACATTCTCAACCAAGTTCCAAACTTGATTGTCATACATGGGTTGTATCTCGCTGTCCATTGCCTCTTTCCACTTCGCTGACTCAGGGCCTGCCATGGCTTCCGCGTAATTGTTAGGTTCATCCAGACCTATCAGGGTCTCATCACTAATAAGTGTATCACCTTCTGCAGTAATATGGAATCCATAGTAATGCTCAGGTGCATTCCTAACCCTTGTGGAACGCCTCAGAGGTACATACTTGTCAATTGGCTCAACAGGAGTTTCCTCCTCAAGTTGAGTGCTAGGGTTTGAAGTTCCTTCACCGCTTGACTCTTGAATTTCTTCAAGATCAACTTGCCTCCCACTGTTTCCTTGGCTTATGAACTCTCTCTCTCTCTCTCTAAAGAAAGCCCTCCTAGCTACAAAGACCACATTTTCACTAGGTCTGTAGAAGAGGTAACCAAAGGGTTGCTGTGGGTAGCCGCTGAAAATACACCTCTCGCTTCGAGGTTCGAGCTTATCATGAGTCTCGTGTCTCACGAAAGCCTCGCAACCCCAAATCTTGATGTGGTCTAGTTTGGGTACTTTACCAGTCCACATCTCATGAGGAGTTTTGGCAACTTTCTTTGTAGGGACTAGATTAAGGATATGGGCGGCAGTTTCTAAAGTATACCCCCAAAATGAGATTGGTAGCGAAGCTCGACTCATCATGGAATGAACCATATCCAACAAGGTTCGATTACGCCTCTCAGCCACACCATTCAACTGCGGTGTCCTGGGAGATGTCAATTGTGAGACAATCCCACATTCCCTAAGATAGTCAAGGAACTCTGAACTAAGATACTCACCACCTCGATCGGACCGAAGCATCTTAATGTTCCTACCCAATTGATTCTCGACTTCCTGTTTAAATTCTTTAAACTTTTTGAAAGTCTCTGACTTATGCTTGATTAAGTAGACATATCCATATCTACTATAATCATCAGTAAAAGTCAAATAATAACGATTAGCATCCCTTGTGGCATGTTTGAAGGGCCCATACACATCCGTGTGTACAAGATCCAACAAACCTTCACCCCTCTCACAAGAACCTGTGAAGGGTGACTTTGTCATTTTTCCAAGTAAGCATGATTTGCAACTATCATCTGACGTTATGTCAAATGACTCCAAGACTCCATCCTTTTGGAGTTGGCCTATGCGTTTTTTGCTTATATGTCCAAGACGACAATGCCATAATGATGCTTTATCCAGGTTATTATTAACAGAATCAATACACAATATATTATTTCCTAGGTTATCAACCACATATATTGTTTCATACACGCCAACACAAGGTAATGCTTTAAAATAAAGAACATTATTAAAGAAAGCATTAATCGAACCAACTTCATTATCAAATGAAAGGTGATACCTTGTTTATACAATGCATGATAGGAAATAATATTTCTTGCCATTTCTGGTGAATAACAACACTTATTCAAATCTAAACTAAACCCACTACCTAGCGATAAAGTATAAACTCCAATCTTGGTGACAGGTAAAGCTTTCCTATTCCCCATGATTAAGTTTATTCTTCATTGCTCCACATTCTCACTTCTTCTTAGTCCCTGCAAATCAGTACAGATATGAATACCACAACCAGTATCAAGGACCCAATAGTTAGAATGGGGTGAGTTATTAGATAAGATAGTGTAAATACCTGCATGGTTGGGTTTAACTTTTCCATCCTTCACATCTTGCTGGTATTTTGGGCAGTTTCGCTTCCAATGGGATTTTTCATGGCAATAGAATCATTCAGCCTCTTTTGGGTCAGAAGAAGGAGTGACGAAACCTTTCTTAGTTCCACTTGAAGAAGAGCCATCAAGGGTCCTAACCTTGGTACCCTTCGAAGAGCTCTTTCTCTTCTTCCCTCGACTTTTCCCGATTGCCAAAACCGGAGTGGAGTTTGGAGTAGGAGTGTTAACAACCGACTTCCCCTTAAGACCTGTTTCTTGGGAAGTCCCTGAAGTTTGCTGAGTGTGACCTCTTCCTTATTCATGTGATATTTCATGCTAAATTGATCATAGCACGATGGAAAGCAGTGCAAAATGATATCTATTGCAAGCTCCTCAGGGAAGTTCACATTAAGCTTCAGCAACCGATCTACATACCTTTGCATTTTCTGCATGTGGCTCGTGACGGATTCCCCGTCCTTCATCATGGTTGTTATCATGGAGCAGATGATTTCATACCTCTCTTGTCGTGCACTTTGATGGTATCTTTCCATCAGATCTTGGTGCATTTCAAAAGGGTAGAAGTCCTCATAGGACTTTTGGAGTTTCGCTGTCATCGTGGCCATCATGATGCATGCCACTTTGGTAGCATCCCTTTCATGTGCCTGAAAGTCAGCGATCTCCTGGGGAGTTGCAGTGGTCTCATCAATCTCCTTAAGCTCCTTGTCGAGGACATATTCTTTGTCCTCGTAGCGGGTAATCATCCTGATGTTTCTAATCCATTCATTGAAGTTGGATCCATCAAAAGTGACTTTCCCACACAAGTTCATAAGGGTAAATGAGCCATTAGGATTAGAGCCAGAAGCAGCATTGTTTGAAGACATCTGAAGGAAGAGGACAATATTAGTTTAGATATTAAGAGAGTCCTTAATAAAACACCCAAATGTAATATTAAGGCTAGGATTCAATCACAATATATTATAACTTAGAAGAGGTATGTCGTAATCCAAGCTATAACATATTTGAAAGGTAGGTGAATGACGATTCACCAATCTCCACCATGAAAACCGAAATATTAAATATTAGGTTTTTGATTGGTTCTTAGAAATTCCTAGATTCTTTTGAGATTCAATGAACTTTTCGAAGGTATGTTTCAATCTCGAGTGTGCCCTCCAAGTTTTGTGACTGGGATATGAGGATCACAAAATGAGGTGTGAAGTAACCATGCAAATCACTTGGTACCCTTAAAGTTTATCACTCAATCGATGTGCCGGTAAACCACACACACTCCACCGATACTATGATAAACCCTAAGTCACCCTTTACCTACCTTGTTAAGTCCAAGTTAGTGTGCCGGTTAACCACACACGCTCCACCAACGACTTAAACAAAGTGTAAAGTGTAATTTCATGGATTAGCACCTTATTCACATTTTTTCTAAAGTAACTAAGATTGGGAATTTAATAAAAACATTTAGTTACTTTATAATATTCATCATACTTTTAATGAGAATTTATAAGTCCTTGTCCTACCCGTTCGGCTAACGACCCTCCACCAGTCAAGCAAACGGTGGGTGAGAGTGGACACCCATTAAGTTGCCATTTTATAGGCAACAACCTTATACTCACCTTATAGACCGGCTTCGTGAATGAGGCGTACTAGCGGTAAGACGACTTTGATCATATATATATATATATATATATATATATATATATATATATATATATTATTAACTTAGAATATTATAAGTATAAGGGTAGAATTTTAACTTTTAAAATTCTAAGGGTTGGAACTAAAGTTTTAACATGACTTTACTTGTTCCAAAACTTGAGGGCAAGTTTTGTAAACTTTCAAAACTTTTCATTTCTTGTAACTTATGAGTTTATTAGGGTATTAAAAATGAAGACTCTTCATTTTCATAACCCATGTGTTCTTTTAATGGTTTTAAAGCAAAGTGACTTTTGGTTTTCCATAACTTGAGGACAAGTTATGGACTCCATTAAAACACATAATGATCAAGAATTAATCTACCACATAGGTTACAAACAATTCCTATGATCATCTAAACATCATAAGATCAAGAACATGAACATGAACACTTTCATGAATCAAAATTACACTTAAAACTTTGTAATTTTGATAACTTGCTGTTCTAAATGGATTAGCAAAGACATTACACCATCTAAAACATGTTTTTAAGTAACAAAACAGTTTAGGGTAATGTTTCTAGTCCATTTCCAGCAACTAAAGTCGAAAATCTGCATTCTGAGGCTCTTACTCGCCGAGTGCACGAACCTACTCGGCGAGTAGGTTGAAGATACACATGAACTCGGCGAGTCCCCCCATGGACTCGGCGAGTCCCCCCATGGCAGATTGCAAAAAATCGACTTTTTTCAACTATTTAGCACAAATAACAAACAAACAAGCCTAGGCTCTGATACCACTGATGGGTTTTGAGCATTCTAACACTTCCTAAGTGTACATGCAACCCTAATAACCTTGGATCTATGTTTGTCTAATTATCATGCAAAGTTGTATTCCAAGGTTATATTCCTATCTAGCATACATGGGGAACAATTTTTAACTTGAATGAAAGATAGAATAACTTACCTTGTTGTTGCTTATGTTCCTTGAAACCTTGTGAGCCTAGCACCCCAAGTGTGATGCCTCAAATGCTTCACAAAACACCAAATGCTCTTGGAAAGACTTTTGAGAGAATATACACTTCTTAAAATCGGCCTAGCCCTCTTGTTTCATATGTGTAGCCAATTTTGGTGGAGAATGGGACTCTTATATAGTGTTGACACATCTAGGGTTACACCATGTAAACCCTAATGTGTCATGACTCTTCATTTCCATGATCCATGGGTTTGTAACTCCCATGGAGCATCCTATGGGTAGAACCCAACTTGATAATCCATGGAGCCTCTTAGCCCACTATACAAGATATGGATGATTTACATAATCAACCCATATATTTAATTAGTTATCTTTTGATCACTTAATTAATTCTAAAATAATTCTTGATCAAACTAATTTAAATAATATTATTAATATATTAGAACTTATAATATATTAATAGTCTCCAAGTGTTATTTCTCTCATTTAGTCTATCAAATTGCATGGTGCCATGCAACCCAAATGGACCATGCTGGGTCGGGTCAAGTATTGACCAGAAATAGTTATGGACTTAGACACCTTATCCAACAATACGTGGCTCATCAGGGTTACCATAGTTCATCAAGGAACCAATATTGCGTAACATGATGCTTGATGGCGCAACATGTTGCTAGTTGACCATCACCAAAACCAAATGGTGAAACATGTTGCCAGTTGACAATCACCAATTGACCATCACCAGAAAAAAAAGAGTGAAGTATTTTTAGTTTTTATTTTTTATTTTTTATTCTAAATTCTTTTTAAGGTCATCTACATACGTCACAACTAGCATTTTTAGCTAGGAAATTCTGTTTTCATGTAAACATCAACTCTTGTAAAACTTGTAATCTAAGTGGATATCATGTACTATACTCAATCAAAAACATCTATTTGAATCAAAACTCCTGAGTGAAGTCCAAAACCTAATTTAATACATCTCAGATACTCAATTGTAGGTTTAAAACCCTAATGTTCCGGTTTAAACTCAGTATGGACCAGGATCCTTTTATTGGGCCTAATGGGCCAGTAAACTTTTCATTTGATTATTTTGGGCCAAGGAACCCCATTTGGGTTCTAATTGGACCCACATTCATCAAAGCATAACTTGGGCCAAAAATAACTCACTTTATTATCATGGGCCTAATGGGCCATAAATGGGTTCTTAAACCCTAATGGGCCGTAAAATCCTCTCTTTTTATTGCTATTGGGCCGTAAACCCATCAAGGGGCCCAATGGGCCGAAATTTCCATATTAGACCCTATAACATTCGAATATATTCAATTATGGCTCAAAATCTTCTTTCTCTTTTCCTTCCCCCTCCCCCTCATTCTCGGTTATATATAAAAAAAGGTTGAATTAATTCCAAGGATGACACATAATATTTGCATGGAGGATATCCATGCAAATTATCCCACAAATATTTATGCAATCTCAAGTATCCAGAAACATCACATCTCATTTCTCTCTTTTCACTTCTCTCTTCCCTCTTTCTCTCTTCTTATTCTCGGCCCAAGGTCATTCTTCCTCATCAAGATTATTCAAACGCCATTTCACTCCCCAACCCTCAAGAACTCCTCCCCTTTTCTTTCATAAACCGTAAGTGGAGGTGTGTGAACAAGAAGGCTCTTCAAACTCACATACTAGGTAAGATACTTCACTCTTAGCTTGGATAAATCCATCTTATGTATAGATCTTCATCAAAACATCTCAAATCTTATGTTTATAGTCCTATAATCATCATACTTTTCAAGGAACCTCTCAAGGAAGTGTGTTAGGCCGAAACCTCTTCCAATCTTCTACCAAAAACCGAAATCTTCAAACCTATGTGAGTTCATACCCCCTATTTTCGGTTTTTACTATGTTTTAGGGGAGAATACAAGTTGTTTTGTGTAGATCTATGTGTGTATGCATGATTTTGTGTGTTTTTCATGATATATGTGTGGTTATGTGTTATAAACTCCATGAACTTGAAGATCTACTAAAATGTGATGATATTTGTAGAACCTAACACTTATTTCAACTTATTATGCAAAGAAAAGGTTTTAAATTACATCAAAGTTACTTAAAACTAAGAAATTTGCACAGAAGGGCCAAAAATGACAAAATAATCAAAAATGATGTATTTCTATATAACTCATGGTTTTTAAGGGACCAAGAGAGATGTATTTTGACAAATATGAATCTTTATGGTATTTGTGATCTTAAAAAGGGCTAGGAGTGTAAAAGTTCAGAAATGGGCTTCTTTTGGGCTTTTACGAATTTTTTGGCCAAGTTTGTGAATTTTTGGACTTTTGTAGGCTTAAATGTCATTTTCAACAAAGTTGTGCCAAAAATGTAAATTTTTTATAAGAAGGACTAAAATGTGAATTTATTAAAACTTGGGCCAAAAAAGATAAATTTATTTATAAATGGGCCGAAAATGCATATTTTCATAAAACCAAGCCAAAAATGATATTTCTGACAAAAATGAGTTAAAAATGTTATTTCTGCCTAAAACTAGCCTTAAATGCAAATTTTGGCCTTGAAGGACCTAAAATGTCATTTTTACCAAAAATGTGCCATAATTGTAAATTTTCAGTTTTTAGGACCAAAAACGACTTTTTACAAAAAGGTGAGCTTTTTATGTCACTTTGGTAAACAACATAGCTTAAACAACCAACGTAACAAACCGCGGATCGATTTCGGTATTCACGTCTTTATTGGGCCTGTAAATAATATTCATGTTAAATGGGCCTTAGTTGTCATTTTACATGTATATTGGGCCCGAGATATATATTCACATTTCTTTTGAGCCTGGAAATAATTTTCATGCTTAGTGGGCCTTAGTTGTCCGCTTACATGTTTATTGGGCTTGGAATATACCTTATATGTTCTCTTTCTTTTTTCGCGTAAATTCGATTAAGGATCTAGTGAGACGAGTCGGTTCAAACATGGATTGTTGAGTCGAGTCTGACTCCTGTTGACGTTAGGGTTTGGTCAACATGAGTAATGGAGACCGTGGAGGGGTAAAATGGTCTTTTACCCAATTCAAGAGTTAGAGAGAGAAAGAATAGCCTTCAGTTATTAGATTTGTGCAAAAGAGTATTAATTAGAGATATTCATCCTTGTGATAGGCGGAGGCTAGTTCGAGATTCGGGTGCGAGGTTATTTGTTTGTTGCTCGCAAGATGAGTCTTCTCACTATACTTTGCCTTGAGTGGTATTTATGTGTGACCAGAGGGTCTTATGTGCTTACTTGAGTTATGCATTTTGTCTGTGTGATATATATGCTATGTTATGTGTTACCGAGACCGGACCGAAGGGTCCAACGAGCTGTGAGACCGGAGGGTCCTCACTGAGACCATACCAGAGGGTCCAACGAGCTGTGAGACCGGAGGGTCCTCACTGAGACCGGACTAGAGGGTCCAACGAGCCGTGAGACTGGAGGGTCTCACTGAGACACATAGACCGGAGGATCTTACAGAGTTATATCCTCAAGTGGCTAATGTGTTGTATGTGGTATTTTGAGGAACTTACTAAGCTTCATGCTTACCGTGTTATGCGTTATGTGTTTCAGTTTTTCTCAGGATCAAGGGAAGGTACCGACTTGATTGTACACACCAGTAAAAGAGTTATGTTTTGAGGATCCTGGATTTTAATCAAACAATTATGGGGTTGCAATTTGTAAATTAAATAAATGAGATTTTTGTGAAAAGTGTTATGAGAATTATAAAATTTTAAATGAAAAATTTAGTTGGAAATTTACGGTGTTGCAAATATGTTAATAAATCACAAATAACCTTATTCTCAAAAGTTCATCCTATCAAATTGCACTGATGGAGACAACTCAAAAGGACCATGTTACAATCAGGTAAAGTACATCCCAGTTATAGTTATAGACTTAGACACCAAATCCAACAGTCTTATGTAGTCATCCTTTACGACCTTTTCATCGAATTCTTACTTTCCAAGATAAAATGGTTGTGGCAATGTACTACAAGATTACCGAGGAAATTTTAGGTGTCCTCCGTGGTTCTCGTTCGATATACGACAAATCCATCACGAAAGTGCTTGACCCGAACCAGATTGTCGTTACACAATCTCCAAAATCATGGATTCGCCATGGTTCAAAAAGGGAGCTCTGAAGAACCCTTAATTCCTCTTTGAAGACACATCCTAATAATTGAAGCTATTTTAAAATTGTGCAAAAGTAAAGGGTATCAAAAAAATAAATAACAATTTAGATAAAATCGAAATCAAACATTTATTTGTCATTTATCATAATTTCTTTCATAACGGGTAAAATAGTTTTTTACACCGTTAATTCGGTATTAAAAACAAATTTTATGTGAAAAATGTTATTTATCCAGACAAGATTATTATCCTTTCAAACACGATATCTATACAAGACTATAAGAAAAAAAGAAACAACTTTGAGTTGGGCATAAATCAATCATTTTTTTAAATTTAACTAGCTATATTAGTTAGGCATGATGTCATTACTAAGTTATTGTAATGATGATATATGGGTCAAACATTGTAGGAGTATTGATTAGAGAGATGGAAACCTGGTATCCCTCACTAAATGAAGGATCATTAGTGGTATATCAACGACCAAGTTAGTATCCTATATAGAAAGTTCAATAAAGGTGTTACGAAAAAATTTGTGTCACAAAGTGTGTTCCTTTTGTATTTAGGTGTTGGCGACATGTTTGGTTAGAGTTCCCTCTAACACGTATCTAATCTACCAAGTTACAGATTGAAAATATTGATATAGTATAATGATGTTGATTTTATATTGTACCAAAATAATTAAGAAGAATATCACTTAATGAGTAATATATTTATGAACTTACTTAAAATTAACGGATTTAATTAGTATGAAAATATCGGTCATCATGTTATTATTCAATTTGTTCATTATGGTAAGAAAGTTACAAGGTTTGGGTTTTGTATAATTCAACTGCTATCATTATTGTAGTAAATATTAAAATAGTTTCTAATAACATGTAGATGGAGAATTTTAGACAAGTGATTTCATAACCATAATATTTTTAACCAGACAATTTGGGTTAACTTACAAATCGAAAAACGGAATTATAATCAAATTAACCGATACAACGAAATTATTACTGAAAATGGTGGTTGGTTTTTTGATTTCCATTAAATGAATACAAATAGTTCGGTTTAGGTTTTGTACAACCGTCCCATATATAACCGAATTGAACCATTATATATGAATATATAAAAATTTTTAAAAACTTTATGTATATATGGGTAATTATATTAATTAAATAAGAAATTGAAATTAATAGAATATGAGATGCTAAAAAGTATAAATTACCATTATAATATTTAACAAACATCAACAAACTTTCATTTATTGTGATTTTTATAGCAACATACTTGTTGATCACCATTTATGGCAATGCACATTTTATTTATCATTTTCAATTGCAATGTACATTCTGCTAAATGAACCATTATTGTTAACCGATATTAATTGATAACCAAAATCATTAACCGATAACCAGTGTCTAACGAAATGCATTAACTTATTGTAATTGTTATGGTTTCTATTTGGCCTATAACCAAACTAAAATGCCCCATACACATCCTAAAAACAATGGTTATGATTTACATTTAACATCCGATAAATGTTATACTTTCCTGAAGTGCTAACCATAAAAAAAGATTTTCATATACGTAGATTTTCATTACTAAAACTCTATAATATAAATTTATAAGTATATAAAAAAGTAAAAAACTCATTTACCGTTAAAAAAAAGATTACCAACATTGGTTTCTAAATTCTAACTGGATTTGTTATTTGATTGTAAAGTTACACTATATTAAAAATATGTTCATCTAATGAATTTATTTAATTTTTAATTCTACTAAAAGCATTGAAATAACAAAATCCTTTCCTAAACTCTTATAAAAATAATTTAGTCACTAATTCACAATTTATATATTACTCAGTATTCACTAAATTAAAGAAAAAAACCTAAAAAATTTATTCAGCTAAATTAATTTTTTATTTAATATTTTTTTCTCCTTCAATGGGAAAAATGATCCCGGATTACTGTACATGTCCTTCCTTACGAGACTTCCTCCCTGCTACCAAGTGTGTGTTTTTGTGTGAAAGATAGTGAATTTGCAGTTGGAAAATGTAGTGAGAGAAATAAAGATCTTGTTCTTGCTAAAAATCCCATTTTTTACCAAATGGGGTTTCCATCATTGATCAAATTAGCTTCTTTTTTTCACTTATCTTTACTGATTCGATTTGAGATTATTGATTTCTGTAGTGGTTGTTGATAGCTTCATCTGCTTCTTGATCATTTGATTTGGGAATTGGGATGGTTTATTTCTCTAGTGGGTTTTCATAGCTTCCTCTGTTTCGTGTTTGATCAATCGATTGGGGATTTCTGATTTCTGAAGTGGGTGTTCATGGATTCTTTCTGTTTCTTAATCGTCCGATCTTGGATTTTAGACTTGTGAATTGGGTGTTCGTAGATTCTTCTTTTTCTTGAGTATTCGATTTGGGATTTCTGATATCTCTAATGGGTGTTGATCGCTTCCTCTGTTCTTGAGTATCGTTCAAACTTTAGGTTCTTTTTGTTTGGAATTTGTGGGTTTTCTTGCTTATGAATCATGGAAGAAGATCAAGAACACAAGAAATGTTACGTCTGCAAGTTCTGTAAACAGAGTTTTTCAAATGGGAAGAAGTTGGGAGGTCATATGAGAGGACACATGGCGTTGATTTCAGCTAGCAAAAAACAGAGCATGAAAGAACATGATCAAGAATCCATTAATGGCGGAATGGGTATTGAATTTGACGAAGAAATAATCAAGAACAGTGAAGATTCTGGTGCAAATTCTTATGGTTTGAGACAAAACCCCAAGAAATCCTGGAGGGTTTCAAATTTGAATCCGATACAAATATCAGATTTAATTTGTAAGCAATGTGGTAAAGGGTTTCACTCATTGAGAGCTCTTTCTATTCATATGAGATCTCACTCACTTAAAAGCAAAGAATTAAGCAAGAAAATATTGTGCACAAAATGTGGTAAGGGTTTTGATTCAATGAAGGCTTTGTATGGTCATATGAGATGTCATACCATCAAGTTATCTCAGTTGTCCAATCAATCATCTTCATCTTCTTCTACATCATCAGAAGATCGCAAATGGAATGGAGGGGTAAAAAAGGAAATAGCAAATCCAGTAAGGAGAAAGAGATCATGCACAAGGTACAACCCTACTAAACATAGTGATCCTTCTAGTTGTACTAGTTTGAGTTCTTTTGCATCAATTGGTGAGAATAATGATGATGAAGTGGAAGAAGGGGCTTTGTGTTTGATGATGCTCTCAAGGGGTTTGAGTGGGGGCAAAATGGTAATTTCAAGTGACTCTGAATTTGATAGTTTAGATGGCCCATTGTAAATGTGTTAACAAATATCGAGAATGGCCTTTCAGAAGAAATTGATGAATCTTTTGAGACATTCTTGAATGTTTAGATATTGAGATTGAGATTGAGATTGAGAATGGTGATGTCAATATGAAGGTAATATGATATGGAGTGGGACACATTGTTTTTGGTAAATTGAAACTTTATTACTTGTGTAACTTGTTTACATCATTGTTCATGTTTTTTTTTTCTTTTTAATAAAAGAAAAAAAGTTTTGATGAGATGTAAACATGGTACTTAATTGCTTGTTTTGATAGAAAATATTATTTCTTGTTTGGTAATAGGATGGGTTATTTGTCTTGCTGGATTTATATACAACTTCACCTTTAGAAAAAGAAACATGGTGTCTCGATGATTTACATATTATCTAATTTTTGGTGTACAAGTTAATAATAAGTTGATCTCTAGTTTCAAGTGAAGGTAGTTGATTATGAAGCGATTGTTTGAATTTGATTAAGGATGCAGAAAGTTACACAAATGGCCCATGGTTTACTATATAGAGCAAATGTAGTCTCTATGTGAATTTTTTGACACAAGTGATCCACGTGCCTCTCATGTGATGGTAATTTTGTCACATTGTATCTAATCATAATTGTTGAAGATGTTTTTTGATTTCATCTTTTACTTATAGTTAACCATAGTCCCCCTCCAACTCCCCAAGAAAACATCTTTTCATCCATTTATTCTTCTTCTTCATTTTTCATCTTCATTGTATAGAAGCACATACCAAAATTTATGTTTTCTCGATTAAGATTAGTTCTTAAATTACTGAGTGTGTGTTCAAATGATTCACAAAAACCAGACTTGCAGAAGGTTTATAGTTAATTATCATTTTGAAACTTTAACTACGTCCTCTAACGAATGCTTCCATTATTATCAAAATGTTAAATAATGTTCATAAGGTCAAATCGAGCTACGATATTCTTCTTCTAGTTAATTGTACTTTTGGCCCCTGTTTGAAAAGTGAATTGCACTTTTGGTCCCTATAGTGTTCAAACAGACAAAATAACATAAGCGATCTCTATGTGAAATAAAGTTAGAAAATAGTCCCTATGTTTCAAATAGACAAAATGATAGAAATAGTCACCGTGTGAGAAAAAATTACATAAATTATTCATATGTAACAAAATAACATAAACAATCCCGTGTAAGACACAATTATGGAAATTGTCCTTCTGTGAGAAATAGATTAAGTTACAGAAATGGTCCCTATATAAAGAAAGTTACAGAAATAATCCTAGTGTGTAAAATAAAATGTAAAAGTAATAATCAATGTGTAACAAAATTATGAAATGGTCTCTCATGCTGCAAGGTACATACTTAAAACCCTCAATGCTGACATTTCCCATTCCAAGTTCTTTTTTAAGATGGGTTACACAATTTATGCACATATAGTAATAAAATTGCTACTTTGAACAATTAAATAATATGCTATATATACATTAAACAAAATAATAAAATAATGACATTTTTTTTTATAATAAATTAACAAAAAATAGTTTACATAATCTACTCTTTTGTACAATTTACCTAAAAGATAATAGTAGATCCGATCATGCTCTCCTATTTAGAGAATTAAAAATTATAATTTACTTTTTTTTTACAAATTACCTAAAAAGAAAAAGAATAGTAGATCCGATCATTTGACAAATAAGTATCCATTTTCAAGAGTTTGGAAAAGGAAAGGCTACGCAATATAAGCAAATTATATATTTCATATCTCTCTCTCTCTCTCTCTCTCTCTCTGATACATGGGAGAGAAAAGTCAATCATCTATGAACAAATCTACGCAAGATTGCAGATTGATACAACTTTAAATTCATAGATTCCAAGGTTTATAGATTTGTATCTGGTGTTTAAACCCCTAATCTCTCGCGCATTTGTTCAATGAAATCAACCCAATGCATTGGTGTTGGGCAAATAGATTGAATTATTCGATTAGTAATAGGAAGGAGCGCGAATCTAGATTTTGCCATTTGTGTGGATCTGATTATGATGAGAACGTTACCCGGACGATTAATTTATACGTTAGAGAGGATCAATTGGAGGGGGTTCGGCGTCGGTGGTGCTAGGGTTTTTATGTTTGAGAAGAAATTAGGGGATCATTATGCAGCTACACTTCTCACATAGCATGAGAAGTATAACGATATCGAGCAACAATGGGTTTACTGACTTGATGAAGATCAAAGTCGCAGCTCGCCATATTTCTTACCGTACTATTTTTCATACTATTCTTATCCTGGCTTTCTTATTGCCATTTGTTTTCATCCTCACTGCTCTTGTTACCTTGGAAGGAGTCAACAAGTGCTCATCAATCGGTACACCACTAACTTTAAAGTTTTGTCTGTCGATCATTCCTTGATCTACTTTTTGATTTCAATATCTTTTAGTTGTTATGCATAAACATATTCCATCCTAGATCTTGATGTGTTAACGTTTCTTAATTCTATCAGTGAAAAGTAGAACTCATCCTGGTATTACCTTGGTGGTTCTAGATCTTGGTTATATTCTCTGGCATTGTCATACTTTTGATAGCCAAATTAGATTTTGGATGGATTTTGGGATTACCTTTTTCAAATCAAAGCTCATTTAGCAATCTGAATTCGTTTTCTATTGAACCTTTGGATCTCTCCACCATAATTTTATTGGAATGTTAATCACAGACACCCCATTAATTAATTCTTTCATGCTTCAGATTGTTTAGGTAGGCGTTTAGGACCAAAGCTTCTGGGAAGGGGTGATGATTCAGAGGTAAGATTATTTTCAATTTTCTGTATAAACATCTCTTGATCACTTAACTGTGTCAAATCCCATGTTCATCTTGCCTCTTTAACATTTTTCATTTTGGTGGCAACAGAGGTTTCTTAGGGACTTCTCCATGGTCCTTGAACAAGTGAATTCTGAAGAAGTCCCAGATGATCTACAGCTTCCAGAAAACTTTGAACAACTTATTTCCGAAATGAAAAGCAACAAATACAAAGCCAAGGCATTTGGGCTTATATTGAAAGGAATGGTATGTCAATTCAATGTATTTATGTTATTTATATGTTTTGACTATTATGAATTGCCAACATCTGAACAGGGAATAAGTTGCTTTTGCAATTCTTAGCATGTTTTGGTTTATCATATTCTACATTCTAATCTTATAAATATAATGATCAACACCAAACTGCATGAGACTGGTTTGTTTTGGTTTGAGAATCATTTTTTTTTCACACTTTGACAGATGGAAAGATCCGAAAGGGAGATAAGAGAATCAAAATTTCAAGAACTAATGAACAAACACTTTGCAGCAACATCAATCCCAAAAGGAATCCATTGCCTCTCACTACGCCTCACAGATGAATACTCTTCAAATGCACATGCAAGAAAACAACTCCCATCACCCGAATTACTCCCAATTCTTTCAGACAACTCCTATCACCACTTCATAGTCTCTACAGACAACATTCTTGCAGCTTCAGTTGTAGTCACTTCAGCCATTCAGTCATCTCTAAGGCCTGAAAAAATCGTCTTCCATGTCATCACTGATAAAAAAACGTATGCAGGAATGCATTCATGGTTTGCTTTGAATCCAGTGTCACCTAGTATTGTTGAAGTGAAAGGGATTCATCATTTTGACTGGTTGACTAGAGATAATGTTCCTGTTCTTGAAGCCATGGAGAATCATAATGGAGTTAGGAATTATTATCATGGGAATCATGTTGCAGGTGCTAATGTTAATGTTAGTGTTACTTCACCAAGAGTTTTTGCATCCAAATTGCAAGCTAGAAGCCCTAAATATATATCATTGCTCAATCATATTCGCATATATTTGCCTGAGGTAATCACTAATTCACAAATTCATGCTATATTATATATATATATATATATATATATATATATATATATATATATATATATATAGGGTTAATATCGTAAAACACCTTATATTTTGGGTGTTTTTCGGATTTAACCTCAACTATATATTTTTCCTAAAAAAGAACTTACATTTTAGGCTTTTAGCAGAGTTATCGGTAATCTTCTGGTTTTAGACAGCTTTTTTTTTGGAAAAACCTTCATTTTTTTTTCCGAAAAAACCCTTGGATTTTTACTTTTTTTTTCCTGAAAAAACCTTCACATTTGAGAATTATTTTGGAGGGTTAATCTCGAAAAAGACCTTATATTTTGTGTTTTTTTCCGGATTAAATTAAATTTTTTTTTGCCTGAAAAGGACCTTGTATTTTTTTCATTTTTTCCGATCTGGCCCTTTTAGTCATTTTTTCCAAAAAAATTGTAAAATGTGAGGGTTTTTTCGAGAAAAACTAAAAAGGTTGAGGGTTTATTTGGAAGCATTTAGAAGGTTGAGGGTTTTTTTCTAAAAATAATATAAAAGTGATGGCTTTTTCGTAAAAAATGAAAAAAAATACAAGCTCCTTTTCAGGAAAAAAATAAATTTGAGGCTTAATCCTGAAAAAACACAAAATATAAGGGTTTTTTTTTAGATTAACCCTATTTCGGAAGAAAAACGTTGTGTTTTTTTTTTTGGAAAAAAAAATAAAAAATCTGAGGGTTTTTTTGGGTTTTTCCTGGAAAAGTGTTCAAAACCGGAAGATTGCTGAAAAACCTCTAAAAGGACCAAATTGGAATAAATTGAAAAAATGCAAGGTTTTTTTCAAGAAAATAAAACCCAAAATGTAAGATCTTTTTTTTCTTTGCTCAAATATTAACATAATTTTATTTCTTTACCTGTAATAGCAATAACGAAAGTCATTTTTATAACTTCCATAGTACATTATTGGTATTATATATAAAGAAATGTAATTATGTTGCTATTATAGGTTAAAAAAACAAAGTACATTCCTTATATTGCTATTATCTGATATTTTAATGGTAACTTTTGTGTGAACAGCTTTTCCCAAATCTTGATAAGGTGGTTTTCTTGGATGATGATATTGTAATACAACGTGATTTATCGCCACTTTGGGACATTGACCTTGGTGGAAAAGTCAACGGGGCAGTTGAAACTTGTAAAGGTGAAGATTCATGGGTGATGGGTAAGCGATTCAAAATCTACTTCAACTTTTCTCATCCGCTTGTAGCTAAAAATTTGGACCCTGAGGAATGTGCTTGGGCTTTTGGGATGAACATCTTTGACTTGCGTGCATGGAGAAAGACTGATATCAGAGAAACATATCACTCGTGGCTAAAAGAGGTAAGCCAACAAAACAAATATTCATCACATCTTTTTTTTTTTTTTTTTTTTTTTTTTTTAAATTAAGTTGTGTGTAAGGGTGTTCGTTTGGATGGATCGGTTTGATCCGATCCAATCAAGTGAATCCGAATAGATTTCGGTTTTCAAAACATTGATCCAAATAGTCCAAACTAAATTTAAATCCGATCCGATCCAACCAAATTACAATTCAGTTGGATCGGTTTTTACAATTCGGTTTTCAAGAGGCAAGACATTTTGAAACTATATAACTTGAATATTAGCAAAATCTATAAAGAAACTATTTTTTTTTATAAATTATAATTTATGAACAAATACTAAGAAAATATATTATAGTTAATATTTCATTGACAAAAAACTTTTGATAAGAAGTAATTTTAAAGTAGTATATTCGATGAAAATTTATAATAACTAAAAATAATAATTTAGTAAATTTATAAATTGTTAAAGATACATATGAAAAATAGATAATAAGTTGTTATTCGGTTTTTTTGGACTATTCGGTCCTTAGTTTATAAACCAAAACCAATCCAAAATCCAAAATAATAATTCGGTTTTGTTGAAAACCAATCCAAAAATCCGAATATCCGAACCAAATAGTCCGATCCAAATTGTCCAATTGGACAATTCGGTTTTATCCAAATAGTGAACAGTCTTAGTTGTGTGACATTTTGTTAGTATATTCATTTTGACCCACATTTTTTAAAAATGACTATTTTACCACAGGGACCAAGTTTGTATTTTTTTTTTTGACTATTGACTAAGGTCTATTTTATTTTGTTAATATATTAGCTTTTGACCCACAAGTTTGTTGAAATGACCATTTTGTCCTTGGACCAAAACTGAAAAAAAGGTTCACCACTGATCAAGTTTGTAATTTTCTCGTATTATTTTTTTAATTATGGTTTATAAGAGTTTGTTAATATATTATTTTTGACCCACAAATTTGTTAAAATTACCATTTTGCCCTTGGAACAAAACTCGGGAAAAAAAAAGACAGGGACCATGTTTGTAATTTTATATTTTTAAAAAATAAATGAAGGTCTTAACATTTTGTTAATATTAACCCACGAAGTTGTTAAAATGACCATTTTGCCCTTGGCTCAAAACTGAAAAAAAGTATACCACAGGGACCATGTTTGTAATCTTATCTCTCTCTCTCTCTCTCTTGAAGGTCTATAACATGTATATGCATATGGCTTTTCTAAATATTTGAATTATTTGTTAATATTTTAAATCATTTATATACTAATATAACTAGCCATTTTAAACTATATTATTCTATTATTTATTCTCTACACTCTTCTGATCCTTATCCTTAGTTTTTTTTTGGTACTTCAGAAGTTTAATATTTTAGTGCCCACATTTTTGTTTTACAAACATTTTATGTCCACATATTCAATTTGCAACATTTTTTAATTCATACGGTTTTTAAATCAGTTTTGGTCCAAGGGCAAAATGGTCATTTAAAAAAAAACTTTGAACAGCTAGGTTGTTAATTTAGACGACAAAGCAACGAATCTAGTTAGGAAATTTCAAAATAAGGACACAATTTGCAAGTGAAAACGTTATCAGGACCAAAATTGCAAAAACCAGATATACTCAAGGACCAAAAATGACCAAAAACGTAATTCACCCTAACCATTATAACATTCTTATGAAGTTTTTTTGTTTTCTTGTTTGCAGAATCTAAATTCAAATCTGTCACTATGGAAACTTGGAACCCTACCACCAGCCCTAATTGCATTTAGAGGTCAAATCCACCCGATTGACCCATCATGGCACATGTTGGGTTTGGGCTACCAAAAGAACACAAGCATCCAAAGTGTAAAAAAAGCAGCTGTAATCCACTACAATGGTCAGTCAAAACCATGGCTAGAAATCGGGTTTGACCATCTTCGCCCTTTTTGGTCAAAATACGTTAATTACTCCAATGATTTTGTCAAAAACTGCCACATCATGGAGTAGCTATGGCCCACATCAAAGTAAAAAACAAAGAATTTTGTCAACACAATGCAATGCTGCTCAAAGGGCTGGACCCCAAACCCTAAACCCTAAACCCTAAACCCTGGACCTTAATTTATTCTGATAATATATATTGAGCATTGCGTATACGTTAAATCAATAGGATGATGAAATAATAGAAATTAAGTATTGGGCCGAGATTGATGGAGAAGATGCGTATTTAAAACTTTGGCTCGATTAGCTTCAGAAAAAAAAGATATGATTCTTTGTTACCATATAAGTTTATTTTTATATAATTGTGTCAAATTTTAGGGATGTAGAGGGTGGGTTCGAATTTGTTTGTTTACAGGAGGGGGAACATTATTTTTAGGTTATATCTGTCGGTATTGGTGATATGTACGATTCATGAGAAACATTTTAAAATGTGCAGTAAATTCTTTTTGGTATCTACATGTTTATAATGTGTGTATTTATGCTTTTCTTAGTTGCGTATTAAGTCTTAAATCCCTCAATGTATTAAAAATGCTCATCTTGTATGCAACCGTTATACCCACCACTAACCATTATAGTCGTGAGTGTCATGTCATCATCATTAACTACCATTAAATTTATGAGATGTCCACCACTAACTATTCCACTCATCATTTTTTATTATTATGTTTAATTCTAAAATATCATAAAATTATATTTTTTTTATTGAGAAAAAAAACATTGAGTTTTTTTAACTAGTTTTTCATTAATTATAAAAATAAATACAACTTCAAACCTAGAATAAAAAAACATCACATTAACTTAAATAACCTAAATTAACAAACAAACAAACATAAGTAAAAAAAAAACTAATCTTTGCTCATGTTTAGTTGGTACAAATGATCTGCGACATCTTCTCGAAGATTGAAACACGTTTAGTTGTTATGAATTTCAACAACTCGTGATAAAAATTCATTAGTTCTGGGTACAAACACTTCAAGCGGGATGACGACATCGTTTGGATCGTACGTGCAAATCACTCGACCTTGATCTTCAATGATCATATTATGCATTATAATACATGCTAGGACCATTCGTTTAATTCAATCCTTATCCCAAAGTCGTGTAACGTATTTCACTACATGTCACGTTTGTTTGAGGACTCCAAATGCCCTCTCGATATTCTTCATCGTTGATTCATGTCTCTTTGTGAACAACTTTGCATTTTCACTTCGAGGAATCGAATATGCCTTCATAAGTGTTGAATAATCCGGGTATATCCCATCACAAAGGTAGTAACCGTATTTATACGAATGTCCGTTCACCGTGAACGTCATATCTGGTGTTTTGCTGATCCAAAGATCGTTAAAAAGTGGAGATTGACCAAAAACTTTAATGTCGTTGTTAGACTTCGAGACTCCAAAAAAGGAATGACATATCTATAAATCCTGAGATGCGACAACTTTCTAGGATTATACTTGGTTCACATATATCTCCTCAAGTGAATTGACTACGCCATACATTTTGATATTTTTCCCAAGCCACATACGTACAATCTAAACTGCCAAGCATACTCGGAAATCCATGCCTCTCTTCATGAGCCAAATATAATCTCTCAATATCACATGGACTTGGTTTACACAAATATTCTTGATGAAAAACCTCATACATACATGCGCAAAACCAATCTATACAATCAATTGCGGTCCTTTAGGATACTTTGAAGTATTCGTCAGCTGCATCAAATGTTATACCGTATCCCAAATACCTAAGCACAGTCGCACACTTTTTTTTTTTTTTTGGAAGAGACCGGAGTCTCGGCAAAACTATATTAAAAAAATAAAAGAATACAAGAAGACTAAAGTTCAAACAAAATAAACACCAACACCCACATCTAATCTACCCCAACCAATCCATAACCAGCAATACATCCACTTCCTAACACAAAAAACATTCCACCCTCTAATCCAAACACCCCCATAACCAACACAAACAAACCCCATAAAATAATTCCCAAAGAAAAAAACAACCAAAAAGTTTAACAACACATAATCCTCATATTCCATGCTTCCTCTCATCAGATTGCACTTCAAAACTCTAGACCAGCCCCGAAATGTGTCAATATAGTCGCCACTCCATCCTTGTATACTCCCATCTTTTATCTCATCTCCAACCATTCTTCGAGTAATCCTCTTCACACCATTTTGCCAATACATCCTGCACAAGGAAATACCACAATAGAATGGGAAAAAAGGTATCATCAACTCATCAAAACAAATCCCTATATAGTCAAACCAACTGCTCTCCTTATATATAACAAAACAATGAGAGTTATGACCCTTAAAAAAACCCAAAATTGTATTTCCACAAACAAACAAATCAAACCAAAGAATATTTTCCTCAAAAAATAACATCCTATACTCCCAATTGCAAACACCTAAACAAAAGAAATACCAAAAGACAAAAATGCCCCTATGAACCCCGAAACCCCTTCCGTCAATTCTAACAAGTTCCAGACTTGACACGGCATCAATCACGTGTCCAAAGCAATATAAAAGAATAATCTCTAAAAAGATCATATTCCTTATATTCCTTTGAGAGGTACAAAAAGTATTAAAGAGAGATAAACTTCCTTTAACACCTAATCCGTCAATTCCTTTGGTTATAAAACTATTCACACTTTCAATTGAATCCCAATACTTACTAGGGATCAATAACGAATTTACACTAGTCCAAATACTCCACTTACACACCCAGTTGACAATTCTGAACACCAGCTTAATCATACAGCTCCAAACTTTATTCCCACACTCCATGGAAACATTCAAATTAAAATTGTATTCCTCTCCTCCTATTAATTACAATTCCCCATTTACTGCATAAATCAAGATTAGAAACCAATTTATGCCTCTTCATTCCTAATAGTTTCAATCTAATAGAGTCCTCAATCTCTTTAGATATAGAATCAAACTCCAACCTTCTATTACTAAATAACCTTCCATTCCTCTCTCTCCAAATAAAATAAACTGTGCATGCCAAAATCAATCTTTTAACAACATTATTCAAACTTTTCCCTTTAACATTATTCACAAAAAAATTTAGCACATCATCCTAATTATTAGGACAATTGCCAATATCAGCTCTACTTTTTGAAAAAATCCACAATTTTTTAGGCAACTCACATTCAAAAAACAAATGCTTCACCGAATCTTCTTGATTTTTGAAAAAAACACAAACCAATCCATCTTTTTTTCCCCATTTTTTCATTTTATCCTGTGTTTTCATGTAACTTTGAAGCTAAGAAAAAAGAATTAAGGAATAATATGGATCATATCCAAAGTTTGTTGGATTCTAATCCTGATAATGAGGCAGTTAGAGGTGATCTCGCTAATGTGATGAATGAGTATTATTCCTTATGTGTGGATGAAGAGAAATTCTTGAAGCAACGATCTAAAGTAAAATGGCTTAGTGAAGGAGATAAAAATACGACTTTTTTTCATAATACTCTTAGGAGTAATATGAATTGGCATAAAATTGAAGCTGTTTTGGATGAGGGAGGAAGTTGGATTAGAGGGAAAGATATGATAAATAGATTTGTGGGACATTTTAGGGATTTTCTGGGTTTGGAAAATATTGTCCAGATAAATCCTACTTTTGGAGCGCTGTTTGAGAACAAATTAGATGAGAATATGGCAACTGACATGATTCGTGTAATTTCAGATAAAGAGATTCGTGATGCAATGTTCGATATTGATGACTTGAAGGCTCCTGGACCTGATGGTTTTTCTTCAAAATTTTATAAGGCAGCTTGGGGAATAATTGGATCTGATGTGTGTAAGGCTGTTAGGGAGTTTTTTGGAGTGGAAAATTGTTAAAGGAGGTAAATGCTACTCGAATTGTTTTAGTTCCAAAGGTTGTTGCGCCTAAGAAGGTGACGGATTATAGACCAATAGCTTGTTGTAACACTATCTATAAGTGTATCAGCAAAGTTATTGTTAATAGAATCAGAAGTTGTTTGGGAAGTATAATTGATGAAAACCAATCGGCTTTTATCCCTGGAAGATCGATTTTTGAAAACATCTTGTTGTCTCAAGATTTGATGAAGGGGTATAAATGTAATAAGAGTCCTCCTCGGTGTGCGATGAAAATTGATATCCAGAAAGCTTATGACACTGTGGATTGGAAGTTCTTGGAGTGGGCTCTAGTTGGATTTGGATTTCACCCATTCATGGTTAACTGGATCATGACTTGTGTGTCGACACCTAAATTTACGGTTTGTATCAATGGTGTTGATCATGGTTTTTTTGAAGGAAAACGTGGGCTGAGGCAGGGTGATCCGCTATCGTCGTATTTGTTTACCATTGTTATGGAATTTTTCAGCTTACTTCTTAAGAAGAAAATTATGGATAATAGTGATTTTAAATACCACTGGAGATGCAAATCTCAGAAAATTACTCACTTGAGTTTTGCGGATGATCTGTTAATTTTCTATTATGGCAATACTCATTCAGTTCGTGTTGTTGAGGAAGCTTTGGATGATTTTAAACTGGTGTCGGGATTGAGTATTAGTATTCCAAAAAGCCAAATTTTCTTTTGTGGAGTTAAACCAAACATGAGAAGGTTGATTTTAGGAATCTTACCATTCAAGAGTGGTATATTGCCTGTTAGATATTTGGGGGTGCCATTAACAGCTGGTAAAGCTAATATTAGTGATTGTAAGGTTTTGGTTGATAAAGTGAAAAAGAGAATTCAGGATTGGAAGAATAAAATGTTGTCTTTTGCAGGGAGGATTCAACTTATTAATTCTATCCTTGTGACAATGCATGTTTATTGGGCATCTGTTTTTTTAATTCCTGCTAATACGATTTATGAAATTGAAAAGATTATAAGGGGTTTTTTATGGAGTGGTGGGGAATTGAAAAAAGGGAATGCTAAAGTTAAATGGGATGATGTTTGTATGCCTAAGAAGGAAGGAGGATTGGGAATAAAGAATCTAAGAACCTGGAATATTGCTTTACTTACTAAACATGTGTGGAAAATTATTAGTGGGCATAATTCGCTGTGGGTGAAATGGGTCAAGGATTACCATGTGAAGGATAGGAATTTTTGGGATATTATGAATAAGAATAATATGAGCTGGACGTGGAAAAGGTTCTTGAACATTAGGCAATTTATAAGGAAACATATTTTTCATGAAGTTGGAATTGGTGATAAGGTTTTTGCATGGCATGATTGGTGGTACCCGAAAGGGGTTTTGAGTGAGGTTATAACAAGAAGAATGATTAGAGAGGCTGGTTTTGTTGATAGTACTAAAGTTGCTAATTTAGCTGAAGGATGTAATGTTAATTGGCTAAATAATTGGATTGAATGTAATCAAGATTTTTTTGGGGACAGATTTGTTATAAAGAATCATAATCAAAAAGATAGTATTGTGTGGGTGGATAATAAGGGAGTTAAGGGTCCGTTTTCTACTCAATGTGTTTGGAATGATATAAGGGATAGTAGGATGAGGGTGAGCTGGTCGGATTCTGTTTGGTTTGGTGATAATATTGCGAGCCATGCGTTTATTTTATGGCTTGTGATTATTGATAAACTGAAAACACAGTCGCACACTTTTGTATACTACTAAAACCCATTCTTCATCTAGCATCGGGTTTTTGTTTGAAAAAATCATAACGAACTTCTAAATCATTACTAATACGTAGCCTTATTTAGACGGAAATGACATTCGAATGCGTCATCATTCTAAATACAATTATCGGCGAAGTAATCATGTACCAATAATTTGTGTGCGGTTTGGCGATCACGATTGACGACCACCCTTGTACAAGTAACATTCGAACTTTCTTCATCGTGAATGTGTTGCACAAAATCGAAGAAGGTCGAGATGAATTCCCCATCATCATCCGAGTCAAGAATTTTTAACAATTCCAAATCCTCCATGTGTGTTTTGGTTTATAGAACGAGAGTAAAATGTGATGGTTTTATTAGATATATGTATTGAGTTTTTGAAAGAAAAAAATTAAAACTTAAAAAATGACCGTTGAACAGTCAAAAGAAAGGAAAACGTTTTCATTGGCCATTTCATTTCGTCGTCGGGAATATGGACCATAACGACTATGATCGGTCGGGATGGTGTGCACGGCCGTGGTCGTGGTCCACCTCAACCACAAGACACCTTGTTGCACGTATACCGGAAGGCCTAATGTGCCTAAGTGAAGTTGATCGTTTTTGCCTACATGGTCTAACATACATGGTTTTGAGGTGGTATACCTATGGCAAAAGGAAAGGGGCCAAATCTCACCAGCTATTGTAGTGTAAGAGTTTTAGTTTCATTGTGGATTGAGTTTTTTGTAGTGGGTGAAAAAGTTTTAGTTAAGTTGTGGTGGATTGGGCCTTTTGTGGATACTAGTAGCTAGTAGCAACGTCGTTGATCCCTCTTATTCCCGGCCAGCTGCGACTTGTATGTCTAGCCAACGACTATCAATTCCTAACGAATCCATATATTCTTCTACCATTCGACCAAATCTTCTAGATTGTATTCTCATTTTCCAGCCTCGAGCAACTTTACTAATAAAGGAAAAAATCTTAACTTAATTGAATTCAAATTTTATTGATATAATATAAAGCGCTAGCGCCCATCAGCTTTCCGCCTCCATTTGGTCGTGCTGATATGATGTAATGTGCAGTCGTTCTGAGGCATTTTAGGGCCCCCTATTTTCTCTCACTTAAAGTCCTTTATGGATTTCAAGTTAGTTACAGAGCTGTGACTTATTTGGCGCTATATCACAATTCATTCATTCTCGGGCATAACTGTTCACGAAACATGGCAAGGGACATCTGTCGGCGGTGGGTGAATTCCGAGCGAGAGGTCAAACCAATCCCATTCACCCTGGTCTGGTTTGATTCGAATGGATCTTGTTGAATAAATTGATCCATTGTTCTGTGCCCTACTCGGCTTCATTGATACCCTTTCGGTATGCGTTGCGAACACTTTCACTTTTAGGGTCTCATCTTCTCTATAGAAGGAAACACTAGAATGGATAGAACGAATGGTCTAACTACAAAACTTTTTCTTTTTCATTACTTCCATGTTCGTGCCTTGTGCCAGAGGCTTTGCTTCTTTTTACTAAAAAAATAGAAAAAAAACATCAAAGGAAACTTTGTATATAAATTCTTATACACAATCAACTAACTTTGTTTGGTATATTTCATAACTAAAACTACTTCAAGGAAAGTAGAGACACCATCTCATGAATGAATGAATTGGACGACATATATCGCTCAAGATTTAATTAAACGCTCATTGGTTAACGTTGTTGGATATTTTACTTAACTATAAGATAATAATTGCTATATCTTGTAAATTGATTATGGTTTTCGACCATACACTATTGTTGGTTTATGTTTCATTTTTTTAGAAAATGTAAGTGTAGAAGCTAGAAATAAAACTTATGTTAATTTAACAGTAAATAATGCTTAATAGTTTTACTAAAAATATGAAACCATCACTGGAAATATTAACTTGTTTATAGTAATATGCCTAACTTTTAAAAGAGATTGAAATTGGATTCCACTCACTAGTCAAGAAAAAGATGGCTAAACATCCCTAGTTTCTAACTAGAGATCATCAATCAAAACTTTAGTAACCACATTTAACAATATTATTATCCTCACTCATTGTTTGAAGTTATCTTAATCAAAATTAAATGAATTCATCTTCCAAGGGATCACGTGATATGATGAAGCGTCTTTTCCATGTCATTTGAAAAAGTGTATGAAAGTTCTTTGAAAAGCCAGTGTAAATGCATCAACAAGTCTTCAGTAGTCCTTTCTCATTCTTTCTTTCACACGATTGATATGACCCCACAAAGTTCAAATTTCATAGAAATTACAGTCTCCTTTCCTACACATTTCCTATTATTTTCTTCACGCGATTTATATAAACCTCTGTTTTTTTCTTTCAAATTCATCAGCAAAGAAAACCTATCGTCTTTGTTCTCACGAAATTCATCACTGTAGTTGAATCCAGAATCCAGATCGATTTCTTTGATCTAAGTAAGCATCTTTTGATCCATGTAATATGTTTCTATTCTATGATCATTGTACATGTAAATGAAGATTTGGATCTTGACTTTGTTCTTAATTTTGACTTGACTTGTGGTATAGATGTTACCCGCTTGAGAATTTTAGCAGATGAGATGTTTTTGGTGATTATTGGCTTTTGTTTATATTAATTCGAACGCTCCAATTAACGATTTCACTACACAAATCTAAAGATTTGTGGGTAGTTCTTCTTTTCTTGATTTATAGGTTTAAGTTTAACACCCTTGAGAATTTTACTATAAGCTATGTTCTTAGGTGGTTGATCGACTCTTGACTTTTCTTGAAGGCATTAATTATTTAATTTTGCAAATTTCATATTAAAAAGTTGTGTGCTTCTTTATTTGAAGCTAAATCCTACTGGAAGTTTAATAGTTGGTATATTTAAAAGTTTCTGAATCAATTGCTTATCTATATTTTATTCAAAAGCATATGGATTCCTAATATACTACCAACACTTTTAGAATCTAATTTAGTAATTCCAATAATATACTAAATACTAATTTAATAATGCCTTTCTAATAATATTCTTTGGTGGTTTCATGACTTTTTTTGGGATACATTTTGTTAACCTACTTGGTTTTGATTCATTAACTTCCTTGAAATACTCATAAAAACTCTGGCCACCTTGATTCTTGCATTTGTATTGAGTAAATATAATTGTTTTTTTTGGCTACGATTGTTCTTGTTTTTTCTTTAAATAATTACATAACAACTAAGGGTGTTTTGGATGTGTCTTTAGAAAATGATTGCATGATTATCGTGTTTTTAGTGTCAGGGGTGCCAGATTCACTTGAGATCAAGTTTCTTTTGATTGACGGATCGGTTATTGGTCCTTCAAGCTTCCCAATAGCCACAAGTGTGGCTTCTTTGAAAGAAAGTATCATTTCTCAATGGCCTGAAGGTTGGAAAATATTTTTTTTCTTGATGCATTTTTTGGGGTAGTGTTTGGTATGATTGAATAAAAAAAATGATTTGTTGTATTGGAATCAAAGTTTTGTCAGATATAGATATAATGGATTGGACCTGATTTCTCATATTTTGTCAAATGTCATTCCTGACTCGTGCGGGAGTGTCACGGGAGTGTCAGTGAAGTTTTTTTTTTTATTTTTTTATTTGTCGAATGGAAAATTGTAATATAACCAAAATTTTATAGAACTTTCAATGTCACATATTCTTTTGAGAGTCATGATTTTAATTAAATTGTAGTTTTATTTTCTAAAAATAACCAGAACTTTTATTTTTGTTATTTTAATGTGGTTTCTATAGCTTTTATTATTACTGTTATTTTTTGTATTGTAAATAATAATTTCTATAATAACAGCTGAATAACATATAGACTAGTATTAAAACAAGACTTAGAATTTACATAAATATTAAATACTCTTAATTATGAAAATAATTTTCATTCAATCTAAGCAACCCAACATGATCACAAATATATATGACTCATTTCGTTATCTTTCTTATTCTACTAACTTGATCATTCCATTTCTTCGATATTTTCCTTATTCGTCATTCCATTCCATCAATTTAAACAGACTTTTATTTTTGCATTAAGAAAACATATTGTTATTCTTTCTTGACTAAATGAAAGAATTCTATGTTTTATTTTCTACAGGGAAGGAAAATGCTCCAAGAACGATAAAAGATGTAAAATTAATTAGTAATGGAAAAGTATTGGAGAACAGTAAAACGGTTGGAGAATGCATGAGTCAGTTTTGTGATGTTCCTTGTAGCATTACAACCATGCATGTAGGTATTAACCAAGCACCTCAAGAAAAAGGTTAGCCTTTTCTTAATATACTCTCAACTAGCGGTTTTTTTTATTGATTTAGTTATTGAAGTCTTAACAATCAATGAAAACTAATAGTTTAGTGGCAAAATTTATAAATTAATGAATACATGTGTTGTTTTTCCCTTTTTCAGTATCAGAAAAAATGTTTTTCTCATCAAACAATCAGAAAAGATAGAATCATTTAATCACTAAGAAAAAAAAATAATCACTAAGAAGATTTGGTAAAACAGCTAAATTAAAAGAATGATAGAAATACTTAGCTTTTTTTATAAATTAGAGGTACTGTATGTCATGGATGTTGGGGTGTTTAAACAACTAAGGATTTTGTGTTATTTAAAATTTATTGCATTTAGTGGTCAAATTCAAACAATTGAGCCATCATAGCAAGTGTTGGGGTTGGGCTACCAAAAGAGCACAAGCATCGAAGCCATAGCTAGAGATTGGGTTCGGGCATCTTCGTCCGTTTTGGTCAAAATATGCCGATTACTCTAATAATTTTGTCAAAAATTCTATTGGTTTGAGTTTTTGCTATAAACATGTTCTTATTGTATGCGTTCATGCTTTCTTCGTAGCGTCTTAAATCCCTAGATTCAAGTGGTTGCATCTGTAATGTACTAAATATGTGTCATAAATTCAAGTGTTTGCATGTCCAGTGTACTAAAGTTTAAATATGTTCATCGTGTACACAAAGCTTTTATTTATGCATGTACTACATGTTTACACACCTAACTGAAGTCGGTTGGGAGGTATATTTAAAAAAGGGTCAAGGATCCAAGTCTTAAAATCTATAGTTGAGAGTTTCAATTTCAATGTATATTGAAAGCTCTTGCATCTCTCAAGGAAAAAAATTATCTTTTACCTAATTTTCCATTTAACATGGATGGGCCGGTGTGGGCCAACTCTAGAGCTGCAAGAAGAATAACCATTTATGTAGGAAAATTATTGATTTCTTATAACTTTGTTTTCATGGAAAGTTATAATGCAATTTCTTTTATGAGTGTAGTGACCCGATTATGATGGCGTATGTTGAATTGTAATGATCAAGTGAATCTAAAACAATAACGAAGACACACAATATAAACAAACATGTTTAAGCTCTCATTAGATCTAGTAAGCTATTACAAAGTGGGTTATGTAATAATTCTCTCACTTGACTAATCTCTCAAAATGGTTATTACATAAAATGGAAGCTGTAAGGGCTAAATTGGTTGTAATTAGTCGAAGAGTCATAGGTCTTTGTATATAGTACAGTCTTCATATTCTCTGTAATCTATTTTACTAGTGCACATTATTCGAAGCTTAATGGTCTAGTCCTTAGTATATTTTTTGTACGCTTTTCTTCTCCTATAAATAGGAGTCTTTACTAGAGTTAGATAAGGTTTTTACAGTCTTGTCTATTTTGCACTCTGTAAACCTAAAAGCGTAATATTGAGCTGAAACAAGATCTTATTTATATCGGTGTTCAATCTTACATACATTTTTTTATTTCAAACTCTGATTAAAATTCATACTCGATTATTTGATTCTTCATTTGGTATTAGAGAAGGAATCATATCTCTGATCTGATTTTCATCTTTTCAAAAGTTTTTAAATCAATTTTTTTGGTTTAAAAGTTTCCGCACTTTTTAAAAAGTGAAAAATTCATTGGATCTAAGTCTGTGATTCGATTCTGCACTTGAATTGTTGAATCGAGTGTTCATCTAGTGATTTCAATTTAAATCAACTAGTTTGCTTTCAAATTGTCAAAGTTTCTTCAAAATTCTCAAAGTTTTCTTCCGTACAACAATGACGTTATTCAATCTTAATTCCATGACTTCATTTTCTCATTTGTTAGGATCATCAACAAAAATTCCGATGCTAATCCCTGAGTATTACGATCAGTGGGCTGATCGTATGGAGGATTATCTGAATGGTTTGGATGAAGAATTGTGGACTTGTATTTCTGGTAATCTCAATCCTCCATCGAATGTTCAACCAATTGGAGCTTCTTCTGGAAGTTCTGTGGTAGAGAATTAATCTGATCGTCTGAAAAAGCTGGAGAAGAGATGCATGAGAGAACTGCGAGGAGCTTTGCATCCATTTGTGTACAACTATGTGAGGAGTTGTACAACTGCAAAGGAGATCTGGAACAATCTAAAAGAGAAATTTCAAGGAAGCGAGAAGACGAGAGTTAACTCAGTGAAACAATGCTTGGTTGAACTGAAAGACTTCAGACAGAAAGACGGTGAAACTATTGAGGCATACTACGATAATTTGAATGAATTAATCTATCGATGCAACCGATATGGAATCACCAGATCAGTCATGGAGTTCAATCTTATCTTCGTTATGGGTCTTAGAAAGGAGTGGCGAAGTGCAAGCATGATGGTTAAGAATCAACAAAGCTTTGATACGTCAACTTTGAATGACTTGTACAATCAGTTAAAATCACACGATGTGACAACCGTCAATTTTCAGTCAAGTCAAAGTCAACTAAAGTCAACAAGTCAAACCGGTCAACTCGATTTGCCCGTAGGTACTAGAGTTTACGTTATGTAATTTCTAAACAACTCGCTATTCTAATGAGAGATCATAAATCGAAAAGTGCGTACATCTAGATCTCCTTAACCTAAAACTATGGTACGTGGCGAGCCAAACCGATAAAACAATGTTGCATACTCATCGGGAGTATGCAAGATCCTTAAACAAGGCTTAACGGGGTTTACGGACCTTGCATTGCGAAGCCGGACACTCACATTCGTCACACACAAAACCGCTCTCAATCGTTTTCACTCCATCTCTTCTTATCGAGAATCTCTCCCAAATCTCTCCAAGAATGTGAAATCTCTCCTAAATCTCTCTTTGTATGAGAAATCTCTCCAAGAATGTCAAATCTCTCCCAAATCTCTCTAAGCATGTGAAATCTCTCCTAGATATCTCTTTGTATGAGAAATCTCTCCAAGAATGTCAAATCTCTCCCAAATCTCTCTAAGTATGTGAAATCTCTTCCAAATATCTCCTTGTATGAGAAATCTCTCCAAGAATGTCAAATCTCTCCCAAATCCCTCTAAGTATGTGAAATCTCTCCCAAGTATCTCTTTGTATGAGAAATCTCTCCAAGAATGTCAAATCTCTCCCAAATCTCTCTAAGTATGTGAAATCTCTCCCAAATCTCTCTCGAAATCTCTCTCAACTTTCTATAATCACTCGGGGCATTCTGACCCTCGAATTTGGCGAAAACAGCCCAAAAACGGAAGTCTACGCGAAAAACGGACTTAAGGAGCCGAAACCCCTCTTAGGACCCGAAAGTCCTCTTAGGACCCGAACCCTTCTGAGCCGAAGGCTGCTGAACCGAACCTCACTCAAAGAACCGAACCCGAAGGCTCCTGGAACCGAACCTCGCACATCACCCGAACCCGAACCTTCGGTACATTTCGGGTCTGACCATCTTCGCCTCTTACCTTCGGACCGAGCCTGGCATGCGAACCCGAGCCCTCCCTTCGCTTCCCTCTGTTTCGCTTCATTTCGGATTCGGCCACAGCAAGGACCGAACCTCGGCCTAGGACCAAGAGGTCTCGCTGGAAACTCATTTTCTCCCGGTTTTCGCGTAGTTTTGCGTTTAAGGCCCGTTTTTAATTATTTTAACGCGGTATTTTCACCCAAAACTTTATTTTAACATATAAGGACCCATAATTATTAATTTATCACGTTTTTAAGGATAAAACCTTATCCAAAAAGTGTGGGTGAAGTACAAGAGGTGGAGTGTTGACTTTCCTTTATTCTATGACTCAAGCAACCACCATACCCACTCCATGACTAACCCACACTCCTCCCCACCATACCTTGTCACTTCCTTGTCCTTTTTATCTCTCTAAAAAGTTATTCCCACGTTTTTGAGAGCTGGATATTCATCCTCTCTCCTCACTTCTCTCATTTGCTCTCATTTCACCAAGAATCAAACACCACTTTTCTCTCAAACTTTTTCTCTCCATTTCAAGTCTCCAAGGCTGATTTTCAAGCCTTATTCTTCTCTTGGTAAGTATAATTCATCCTCCTTGTGATTATTACACTTCATTCTACTCAAATCATTGATTTCTTACACAAACATCATCACATTCTTGTTAGATCTTCGGACCTTCAAGTGATTCTTCAAGTGTTCTTGAGTTGAACACTTCAATTCTTCAACATCCATCTACTGAAATCACTCAAGGTGAGTTCATACCCCTCCATTATCATGTTTTCTTAAGTTTTAAGGGGGAGAATACAAGTTAAAACACCAAGAACATAACTAAAATTTCCTAACAGCTTTCATCAGAAAAGTTGGACTCCATTCACGGACTGTTTTGGTCAACTTAAACATTTTAGTTTTTAAAACTGTTTTAGGTGCATGTAGTTCAAGTTTCTAGCTTTAAAATGACTACTTGCACATCTCCATACGATTTTCTACAATTTATGGTGATTTTTACAAAACTGTCTATCATTTCAAACATCAAACCGGACCAGTCTGTGATTATGGATCTGATCACACAAGTTAAATGTCACTAAAAATCATGGAAAAATTTATGAATAAACTAGACTCATTTTCCAAACTCCCGGAATTTACGGATTCTGATTTGGACCTGTTAAGAAGTTTTTATAAATGTTCCAATAATAACGATCGAAACTAGTAATAACAGAAAAATGCTAACAATTTCTTATCACCTTGTAACATGTTGAGCAAGGTGTATATCTTTATATGAATGTGTGTTATTGCAAATAAATGACATTTTGCCTTAGTTTATAAACATGCATCAGTTAATAAATGGATTTGATATATTGAAAATACATCCGGAATATAAAGGATAACACATTTGTTTTAAATCAAGGTACATCCATTTTACTTAAACAATTGAATAAACTACATTGAATATAGTTTACGTACATCATCATTACAAACGTTTCGGATAAACTATAATAGGTATGGTTTATGTTTTCCATTAACACAACAAATACATTTCGGAAGGTTTTATTTCCATAGAAAAAGGGTTTTTACACTCACGCACACCACACATAAACTTGTTAGCTTAAATTGTGAGTTATCCTTCTCAGTACTCCTAGAGTACGAGTTAGAATTCCTGGTAGTTATAATCAGAGTCTCTTGTAGGGAGAACGTGATAATTGTGTATAGATCTATATTGGGTTTGACACCCCACACCTTGCTGCTAGCTACAGTGGAACCTGCAGGTCTACGGGTGACAAATGTCATATCAGTTTTGCGACGCCTGAGAAACGTCGTGGCATGTTCATTAGTCATAGTATGATTATAGCGCTCACATAGGGAGTTAACAACACATAAAGTTTACGAGATTTTTCTTTTTTTGTATAAATCAAAAAGGGATTTTATGTCGATTTAAAATCACTTTCTATATCAATAATTACAGGTATTATGGTATACTTTCGGTCTTGGTATTTTAAGACTACACATCATTCATTACGTGTCTTTCTCAAATTTAGAAGGGTTTTTACGCCAATTTAAAACCACTTTACATCTTTAAGTATGACAAATACTTGTTCATTTCTGGTCCCGGTACTTAGGACTACATAACTTTTATAAGGAAAATATTGGATTTTCTGGGTATCATACCTCGTTTTACAAAGATGATATTTTAAACTCTTACCATCAAAAGCTTATGAACTCACCAACCTTTGTGTTGACACTTTTTCAAAACTACTTGTAATCTCAGGAAAACAATAAACAGGTAACCAAGTGCTTTTGAGGATGGGACGTTAAGGCGACAAACATTTCATACTTATTATCTACATATTGTAATTGATTTAGAACATGTAATTCATACAATGATGTAGCTCTTTCGAATATATATATATATATATATATATATATATATATATATATATATATATATATGATTGGTTGTATTTACTTTGAGCACTAATATACTCGTTGTTGTGATACTATACATGAAGTCATCCACCCCCGGACGTTTCCGCCATCCTTGGTTTGGGGGTGTGACAAACGAAAATGAAGTGAACGAAATTGCTGATGAAACGAAGGTGAGTTTGGGAGGTCCACTGGCTTGAGTTTCAAAAATGACTGAGAAAGAAATTCATGAGAAAAATGATTATGATGAAGAAGAGGGATTCATCATGAATTATTATGATGAAGCGATAGCATTTTATTCGAACAACCATGTCAAAAAGTTCTTCAAAAAGCCATTCAATCCGAAGATTAAGTCAACTGAGATAAAAGGAAGTTTAGTGAATATAACTGCAAGTGATGAGAAGAAGGATGCGAAGCTTGTTGAGGGAAAGAGTGAGAAGAAGTTGAAGGGAGATGCTGGAGTAGACTGGCACTACTGTAATAGGGCTAATCATCTAGCCAATGATTGCATGTTGAGGAAGAAGGATGATAAGAAGAATAAGATAAAAGATGAAGCATATTATGCTGAAAGATTGGAGGAAGTTCGTGCGAAGGCGAAAAACTTGTCATTGGTTGCCATGGGTGAACAAGAAGACGATGGAACTTATCAGGTCTGGTCATCTGGATCAGATGATGAGGAGATGTGAAATCCGACACATGGAGCAATGTTTGCAAAGATGGAGGAGGAATCTGATGAAGAAGCATACGAAGTAAAAGGAAGATGCTTCATATCAAAGGCTGCAGACAAATCTCCAATGACAACAAAGGTACATAATATTCTTGAATCTTTTAATATTCCAGTACATGCTTATAATTCTGAATTGGTATCTTTCGATGAAACTGTTACTTATTTTGATTTAATTGTGGTATCTGCTAGCAATGAGGCTAAGAAGCTTTCTATGCAGTTGTTAGAGACAGAGAAGAAGTTATATTCGAAAAATACTAAAGTAGATTGTTTAGAACTTCAGATTACAAACATTATGGTTGATAGCAATAATTTGTCGAGTGAAATAAAACTGTTGTTAGCTCAAAGAAACATTTAATGTAATTCGGCTAAGAGATTGTATGGGAAATTAACAGAATTACATCATTCTTGCGAAATAAGCAAAGAACAACATAGAAAATTATTGCCTTTTTTAGCTTACGAAAGAGCTAAGGTAGATAATATTTCGTATGATTGTGAGAAAGAAATAGCTGAATTTGACAAAGTTCCTGATGATAGATATATATATGGAATAGTCAAAGTAGATGAATGTCTTGATACAACTGAATTAGTTAATATTGTAAATGATACTTTGACTAAGTCTGAACAAATTCACATTTTGAAAAAGATTGAGAATTCAACATCTAGTTCTCAATCTAATTTTGCTGATATTGAGGATAATTCTGACAATATCAGTGAAATTAGTGAACTTGAGGATGTCAATTGTTTCCAGTTGTCTATTATTAATGTTGCATCATCATCTAAAGGGAAAGAAAAAGTTAATGATTTGTTGGTTAAGATTGATACTAATCAACCCTCAACTTCGAAAGTTTGTGATCTGGACTTCGTGGAAATCAGAGACAGTCAAACTGTAACATCCCAAAAATACAGGCCAACAATTTCATTTTTAAATACGTCATTATAAAACCAACAGTGTAATAAAACATTTGTAATATCATGTCATGTCAAAACCAAAGTAGAAATAATCAAACATGTTATCATAAAACAATATCAGAGTGTAATCCCAAAGATCTCATGTGCGGAAAACCATAGTGTGATGCGCTGCGATCAAGCCGACTCCTTTCCTTTAAACACGAAGTACCTGAAACCAAAACTGAAAACCGTAAGCACGAAGCTTAG
Source organism: Lactuca serriola (assembly GCF_051521515.1). Taxonomy (NCBI): domain Eukaryota; kingdom Viridiplantae; phylum Streptophyta; class Magnoliopsida; order Asterales; family Asteraceae; genus Lactuca; species Lactuca serriola. The sequence goes on along the minus strand of NC_136411.1, from coordinate 365,688,661 downwards.
TGAGTTCCCCCATCATACCACATACCATACGATCATATAACATACATATACTGTTAGGCATATCTGGGTGCCCGACCTACCCCTTCGGTCCTCTCGACCGGATACTGCCTAGCATATCTGGGTGCTGGCCTCCCCTTTGGTCCTCTCGACCGGATACTGCCTAGCATACCTGGGTGCTGGGCTCCCCTACGGTCCTCTCGACCAGATACTGCCTAGCATATCTGGGTGCTGGCTTCCCCTTCGGTATCTTTCAACCGGTAACCGGGGACTATTTCACCCCTAACACTACCACATAAAAGCATAGCATAAACACATAAGTCATATACTGCCTAGCATATATGGGTGTTGGCCTACCCCTTCGGTCATGTCGACCGGTAAGTGGGGACTATTTCACCCCTACTACTACCACATAATATCATATCACATATATCATAATCTGTCTAGCATAGTTGGGTACCAATCTACCCCTTCGGCCCTATCGACCGGTAACCGGGGACTATTTCACCCCCCTACTACCACTATCACATAACATCATATCATGCTAGCACATAAACATAACAGGTAGTAGCAAACATAGAAAATTATCACAAAGACAATCATCTAACAAGAACTCCTACTGGTGGGCCGACATTATAGTCGTAGACCCACCGCTACTGGAAGGTAACTCACCTCACACTGCTGAAGTCCCGTAGACACAATCCCACACTGCTGAAGTCCCGCGGACTCAACCCCAGCTGTTGGATGACAGATCCCCGATCTGTCAATATCAAAACATCACCCAATTAATAATTGGGTCCCACTACATAACCATAAACACTTACTTTGGATAATTACATTTGTAGCACCTAGTTCCTGGTACGTAAAATTTATCTTAGTGTTTTTCATTTTTAGCCTTGGACTCGGCGAGTTGTAGGTCCGACTCGCCGAGTAGAGACGGGATCCGGAACACGTTTAAGTTGGCGACTCGGCGAGTCCATATTCTGGACTCGGCGAGTCCCCGCTGTCTGATGAAACCCTAAATTTCAAGGGTTTGCACCCTATTTAAACCCTCTTATCCGCCCCTAAGCTCGCCCCCTTCACCCTCAGAGCTCTATACTTCGTTCAAGTCTTGTTCCTTGTGAGTTTGAAGCATTTGGTGTGTTTTCTTGAAGTTTTGGAGAGGGAAGAAGAGTAGATCAAGAAGAAGAGGAAGAGGCCAGGCATCTTTGAGCTCTCAGTTTTTTCCTTGAGGTATAACTCGATTTCCCTCTGTTTTCATGCTTATAGTCCCTTTTAGCTCCATGGAAGTCCTTCTTGAGTTTTTCCCCAAGCTTGTTTGTGCCTTATGGTTTGTAATAAGTTGTTAGCCTCTAGATCTAGGTGTGATTGAGCTCCAGGAGCTTAGATCTACTGCCTTTATGGAGCCATATTGCATGAAAGCCCTAGATCTACTCTTTTTGGTGCATTTTGAGCCCTAAAACCTTCATTGGTGAATATTTACACGTAAAGTTGGAAACTTTACGTGTTATTCATGCCCTAGAAACCCATATCTATGAATACCATGAGCTGGATTCAAGCAGAATCGCGTGTATAGTATTTGCATGTGGTCGACTCGGCGAGTCGTTCATCTGACTCGGCGAGTCGAGTCGCGAGTCCCCGAGTTTCCCCCTTTTCGTGCTTGCGGGGTGGAGTGGTGAGTCGTGGGATAGGAATCAGCGGGTCGGAAGCTAGACTCACTCGTGAAGTAACTCGGCGAGTCAATGCCATGACTTGGCGAGTTCAAGGCAATCTTCTTGCCTCAAGAACAACTCGGCGAGTCACAGCTTAGAGTGTTCTTCGGATGAAGATGAACTCGGCGAGTTGTTCATACAACTCGGCGAGTAGGATGAAGGATTATTGGCCTTGGGTATAGAAGGAAAACTCGTCGAGTCAATGCCTAAGTCGACGAGTAGAGACACACTTATGGTCAGACTAAGGGACAGGGACTCGGCGAGTTGGCAAGCCAACTCGGCGAGTCAGGTCAACTGGCAGTTGACTTGGACTTTGACTCTTGGTTGATTAGGGGTAAATGGTCATTTTACCCTGGGGTCGGTTAGCAGTATTTGACTGAGTGTTTCGTGGGAATTATAGCCGGAGCGGAGGATTTCCGGGGCAGCAGCATCAGCAGACAGTCAGTGCCCGCGCAGATCAACAACTACTCTGAGGTGAGTTACCTTCCAGTAGCGGTGGGTCTACGGCCACAATGCCGGCCCACCAGTAGGAGTCGTATGATAGATGATTGTCTCCGTGATGCTCATCTAAGGTTGCTACTATCTGTAACATGTTTATGTGTTAGTATGATATGATTATGTGCTATGTGTTATGTGGTAGTAGTAGGGGGTGAAATAGTCCCCAGTGTCCGGTCGTAAGGACCGAAGGGGTAGATCCGGGCACCCAGATATGTCTGGCAGTATCCGGTTGTAAGGACCGAAGGGGTAGGTCGGGCACCCAGATATGCCTGGAAGAAACTACTGCACATATCAGCGGCCAAACCCTCTTTTACGACTACTTCCAAGGATTCATCGTTGAGCCATGAGTTAAAAAATCGGAATGCGAATGGGCCATATTCGGCCATACAAGTTGTTAAAAGGATAGGACAATGGTCGGAGTAAAGTCTGGGCAACGTGTTCGCTTTTAGGTGGGGCCAATCCGTGATAGTATTGTGAGTTACCATGAATCGATCTAATTTGTTGTGATTTGATCCGTCCGAGCTCATGTATGTGAAACGCCGACCACATAACTGAATGTCAATTAATCTTGCTTTTGAGATGAAATTATTGAGGAATGTAGCCGCCGATTGGCAGAATTGTGAACCCATTCTCTCCGACGGGAATCTGACCTCATTGAAGTCCCCAAATACAATCCATCTCGTGTCATTATCTTCATTAATTATCCTTTCTAGTTTTTTCCATAGTTCCTTCCTTCTCCTGGATCGTTGGGGGCGTACACGTTAGCAAATCCATATGATGCTTTTGAGGCACTCCATTCTCCTATAATTATGAGAAATCCATGGTCAATGATCGATTGCAAGAGCTTGAATTGGTCTGGGTTCCATATGGTTGCTATACCACCGGAGAGACCCGTTGGTTCTCTAGCTTCGCATTGAAACATGTTGCTTCCCCAAACAGTTTTATCCAGACAGCCTTTGAAACCAACAACTTTTGTTTCCTGTAAACCTAGCAAAAATAATTGGTTTTTTATTTTAAGGCTTTTAATCCAATCCCTTTTCACCTCGCACCTAATCCCACAACAGTTTAATGACATGATATTCATTGATCTTGTATTTTAACACTCCTTTTCTTTATTACATTCCTGAGTTGGTCTTCGAAGCCATTAATCCGGAACCCAATTTCCTCCTCAATAGCAATTGTCTATGAGACTTTCTCGTCTGTGTTTGTGATGGCATCATCCTTGTTAAGTGACCTGTTTGAAGAAATCTGTGAAGTTTGCGCATTTTGATCGTGATGGGAGGCTTTCCCTGAGGTATCCGGTATTGAGTTGAGATCGATGAGCTTTTGGGGCTTAGGGTGGTTTGTATTGGCGATCTGGCATTGGGTTTTGGAGATCTTATTTCCAGCATCATGAGGATTGTTGGTTCTTGGGCTAGGGGAAGGCTATTTCTCCGAATTAATTTGGGTTTCAGGGACTGGGCTTGAATTTTAGGCCACCTGGGTTGTTGATTCTTGGATTGGGCTGTCTGTATTTTGGGTTATATGGTCAAGGTTATGTGGGTTGGTCATTTTTGACCAACGGTTGGAATGTGCATCAGAGGTGGGCGACGCATCATCTAGAGATTTGTTCGGTGTTTCAGGTTTCGAGGCTTTGGAATGTGCATCTTCCCTTCCCCAATCATTATGAGGCAGCGACTCTTCGATTCCAGCTTTGAAGTTTTCCGTCCACCGGGATTTGGTCGGAGCTTGCTCCGGCGATCGATTGTTTCCATTGTACTCCCATTCACGAATTTCTTCCCCATCATCTTCGTCTTCTTCTTCTTCACTGTAATCACAGTTACGTCCCCAATCTTTCCAAACAGGAGAAGTGATAAAATCATTAGTTGCTATTATTGGATTGAGTCTATTCGATTCTAGTATATCTTCCATAACGATTATGTTGAAAACATCATTATCAACCTTAATAGTGATAGTTTGGCTGATGGATCCTGGTTGAGAGGTTATAATACCCACTCTGCCAAATGCCATATTCGTGTTATCCGTTGAGCATTCGTCTGGAATTATCACCCTTCCCCAAGTCTTCGTTATGGCCGAAAATGCTTCTTCACACCATGCATGTTGAGGCACTCCATAAATTAAAATAGACGCAATCCTCTCTGTGAAGTTTTCTTTTGGATCCCAGGGATACATTTCCTTGAACCATGGTTTCCAAATTTGCTCTCCTTCAACTAAGAATTTCTCATTCTCCTGCTTACTTTCGAATTCCACAAGCATCTTTAGTCCCCCTAAGTACCTCATCATTATTGTAGGGCATTATTCTACTTCACAGAAGGCTTTTACATTCATTAGCGCTTGAAAATTCTCCATTACCCCAACGAGCGCTCTTTGCATGAACTCTAGAGTTTCAAAAGTGGAGGTCATTTTTATCTTGGGGGATGAAGGTGTTGGGGGAGGTTGTTGATCACGCGATTGGGGGTGTGCCTTTCTACCTGAGACTATCTCTGCAAAGCTTTTGTTTACTTGATAAAAGTTTCTATTCATATGGGGATTACTTTCTTGATAGGTCGTTCTAGGTGGTGGGTATTGGAAGGAATTTTGGTGCGGTTGTTTGCGAGCTGATGGTCTTTTTTGGGAATTCTAGTTGAGATGTGGGTGGTTCATAGGTATGGGAGTATGGAAGAGGTGGGGATTTCTTTGAAACCGTGCAATGTTTGCCCTTATTTTGAAGCTACCAATCCAGATTTTGTTAAGCTTCCGGGCGAAAGCTGAAGGATCCCTGATTCTAATGAATCTCACGAAACCAAATCTATTATTCGATTTGCTTCTCTTCTTTGCTATGTATAAGTCAACGATCATACCATATTGCTGGAAAGTATGCCATAGAGCTTTCTCGTCCCAATCTTCTGGGAAGTTCTGGAAAAAGTAGGTGATTGCATTCCTGCTAATGAGTTGATGGTCTTCCTCCCGTCGTCTTCTCCGGTTACGAACTTCCTGCCAACCTTCTATGTTATCTCCCGCCGCCGCTCTCTCCATCTCCCTCATAGGGCTCATTTCTCATAAAAAATATATAGTTAAATATTGTCATTATAATATGTATGCGATATAAACATTGGAGTGGTTTCTTTCTTAAAATATATTCCAAATACCAAATACCTATTCGTTATCTATCTATCATGGATGTAGCAAAAAATGAAGTTGAGATTAACGGAGAGGAAAGACATGTGTGAATGATGAAGCGGAAACAAAGTTTGGTGGAAATTTCCAAAGTGATCTCCTGAATAACCATATCTTTCGACGCTTGAGATAAGCTCTTATTAAATCCATTGTGCATGTTAATATATTTATAAATATAGTTGAAGGACTCTTTTTGTCATTTATGTATAATTGTCCAAGTATTTAGTCTTTGTATGGTCTTTCTTCTGTAATGACTTTTGGTTAAATTAATTCAGATCGTTCTCATGGTATCAGAGCTTAGGGCTCCAAATCGCTAGGGCTTCCAGTGGCTACCAAGTTTGTCTCCTCTCACCATCTCCGGTTGACTGGTCGACTTTTGTGGTGTGTCTCATTACCACTACAACAATAGTCGATTCAATCTCTCATCGTCACCCCTGTAGCAGCTATCTCTCGTAATAACATCTGAGCAACCATTATCTCCCCTATTTTCTGGTAAAATTGAACTCACTATACTGTTCACGAGGTTTCCAAAACATTCTACAAGTTTCTCATTCCTTTCTTGTATTTCCTTCCTAAACAATGACAACTCCTCTTGTCACACCTCGCCCAATCTCAATTACATTAGATGGATCTAATTATGTTATATGGGCTCGACATATGACAAGCTATCTTCAATCTCGCAAACTATGGAGGGTTGTTACAGGTGCTATACCTAGACCAGTTCAAAAAGAAAGGGAAGATCAAGATGCCTTTGACATTAGAGAAGAAAATTGGTTGTGTAAGAATGGAGAAATTGTCACCATTCTGTATAATACTTCAACAACAGAAATCAATCAACAATTTGGGCTTTTTGTCACTGGTAAAGAAATATGGGATTTTCTTAAAGATAGGTATACCACCACTGATATGGCTCATCAGTATCACCTTTTGTCTGGGCTTCTTAGCAAACGTCAACAACCAGGTCAAACCATCAGTGCATTTCTATCTGAAGTACAAGTTATATGGGATCAACTGACTCTTGCGGGACCCACTTTCAAATGTCAAGAGGATGCTATGATTTCAACTACCCATCAAAAACAACATCTCATGATCTTTCTTATGGCGCTACAAGATCTTTATGAACCTGTTCGAGCTTCTCTCCTACATAGGTCTCCTCTTCCTACTCTTGAAGCTGCGATAGCTGAACTTATCTCAGAAGAAACCAGGTTGGGAGTTCCTACTTCATCAACTAGTTTATCCACTGATGGAGTTCTTGCTGTACCTTTCCACAAAGGCGTTCGAAACTTCACATCCAACAAAGCTCAGTTTCCACACAACATAAAATCATCTCAGTGCTCATATTGTCATGATAATGGTCATCAACTATTGGATTGTCCAAACCGTTCTTGTATTTTTTGTCAAAAGAAACATCCTAGGCACTTTGCATCTAACTGTTTTAAGAATCCAGATCGCATCAAAAATATCACTGCAACAGTTTGTGCTCCAGATTCTTCCAATGTGCCTTTGGGGTCCTCAACAGCTCAGAGCCTCAACACTTTTACCTCTGATGATGTAATCGAGCTCATATACAGGTAGCGATGCTCATGGTATTCTTAATCTAAAACAGTCACTTAGTTCTTATTTTGAGATGAAGGATCTGGGTTTACTTCACTATTTTCTTGGTCTTGAAGTGCTTCCTCATGACACTGGCATTTATTTATCTCAAGCAAAATATGCATCATATCTTATTTCACGTGCCGGTATTACCGATTGTAAGGTTGCTAATACACCCTTAGACCCTAACTTTCATCTATCATCGGGTGATGGTTCTCTCCTCTCTGATCCTACCCTTTACCGTTAGCTCGTCGGTTCACTTGTCTACCTAACCGTTACGCGTCCCGATCTTGCGTTTGCTGTTCATATTGTTAGTCAATTCATGGCTTCTCCTCGAACAACTCATTATACTGCAGTGTTGCGTATCTTACGGTATATTAAAGGTACCATATTCCATGGTCTCTACTTCTCATCCACCTCATCTTTAGAGCTTCGTGCCTTCTCGGATGCAGATTGGGATGGGGATATCACAGATCGTCGATCTACCACCGGATTTTGTTTCTTCCTTGGTGATTCGCTAATTTCATGGCGTAGTAAGAAACAATCATTAGTCGCCAGATCTAGCACCGAAGCTGAATATCGGGCTCTTGCTGACACCACCCAAGAGCTTGTATAGTTGCGTTGGCTTCTATCAGATATGGGTCTTTCTCTTTCTTCACCGACCATCATATGGTGTGATAATACAAGTGCCATTCAGATTGCTTACAATGACGTGTTCCATGAGCGCACCAAACACATTGAGATCGATTGCCATTTTGTTCGACAACATGTCATTCGCAATACCATTACTCTATCTCCAATCTCATCTACCGACCAACCTGCTGATATCTTCACTAAAGCTCATCATCCAAGACGCTTCTCTATTCTACTTTCCAAACTCAATTTGGTCCCTCATGAACCATCTTGAGTTTGAGGGGGGTGTTAATATATTTATAAATATAGTTGAAGGACTCTTTTTGTCATTTATGTATAATTGTCCAAGTATTTAGTCTTTGTATGGTCTTTCTTCTGTAATGACTTTTGGTTAAATTAATTCAGATCGTTCTCAGTGCATTTGAAGAGGATGAAATGACTTCCAATAAAATCTCACATAGAACTGGATCATTGAAAAAAATACAGAGAGGCGGTGTTGACGTGAGCCAATCTTTATAGCTATTATTATTATGATTGCATCGAGGGTTAGTTCTTATGTTGTGAAAGTTATTTTTAGCAATTTCACATTAATAATACGTTGAAAACTCATCTTGATTTGTTAAGATTAAACCATATTAAATTTATACTTATCAAGGTTGGAAAATATATCTTGTATTTTAGAACCAAATATAATCTATACTCTTTGTATTTATTCATGAATAATGGTGTATTTATTTATAATTAGAGGTGTATATTTATTTATAAATATAATAATAAATTTAGGAATTTAGATGTATTGAATATCTTTTTCATGTTTACTCATTTATGATAAGGAGTCGATGAGTTTTTCCAAAAAAAAAAAAACAAATTATTTACTTAACCTAATTAATATTTATTTTTTATTTGAAAATGTACATTGAAAATAAGATTATTTTGAAATACAATATTGGAATGTTAATATACATCCAAACACTACAAAGTGGAAAATATCATAGATAATTCATGTATAATTATAAAAAAAAAATTGTTGAATATTTGATTATTTATTTTGTATTCACTTATGATTATAGTAAAATAATTTATTACTACAGTGTAATTTTTATTTTGTTATATATATATATATATATATATATATATATATATATATATATATATATATATATATATTATTTATTTGTAATTATGAGGTATTTCTATTATAGATTTTGTTTTATTCGTTTAAGATTACAACAATATTCATATAGTAAGGGTATTTTATTCATATAAGAATATAAATACTCTAAAAATATTGTTTTTTTAATTTCTTTGATAATTGATTCATAAAAAATAAAAAAAATGTTTTCGAGAGAATAACGTTAAATGATAATCTTATTAATTTTGATAATTTTTTTTAAACGACAAGCAATTATATTAGAACAAAACAAAACACGTTAAAGCAAGAAGCTCTAGTAGATTACAAAATAATGTTAGAGATAGGAGACGTATGCCAACAAAACCAATCAAGCAATTCAACTTAGATCTATGTTTGATATAATTAAAGGTGCATGTATTAATATCATCTGTAATAAACATAATTGATCGCCTTTTTTTGGAAAATGATTTCATTCCTTTCTTTCTATAGCATCCACAGTGTTATACAACAACGACAACTTCAACTTGGTCACCTTCTAGCTTCTATCCTTCAACTCCAGCATCTCGACAAGATCAGCACACAAAACAGGGATGTGATTGAGGATTGAAGATCATTTTATCAGCCACTCCCACAGCTTAAAAGCAATAGAACATGTAAAAAACATGTGATAAAGATTTTCATCATAGCTTAGACAGAAAGGACACATAGTAGCAGCTATCTCATGCATCACGAGATTTGTAAAGTAATACAATTCTTCATCATACGACAAACAAAGCAGTTTAGTTTAATTGGAATATAATTAACCCAAGTGAATTTATGCTCGTTACCAACATCTGGATCATCAATAAGATTTTTAAAAGCCTTCATCAAGAACACATGATTATCACCTTTTCCATTCTAAATTTATTTGTCACAGCCCTTATTAAATTGAAAGTCAGCCACATACCTATTCAAAACAGGGAATTGATTTTCCTCCCTCATTTTTCTAATTTGCATTGACCATCTCCGGTTCTACCTTAATCCTAAATCAATATTAAAATTGATTATATCCATAAGCAAACAATTTTTATTCTCCTCCAAGGCATAAAGATTTGGACATAAGTCCTTCAAAACCATGGTACCACACCAAGCATCCTTCCAAAAGAATGTTTTTTCTCAATACCAACAACCCTTTTAAACAAGTTATTAATATAATTAAAAAATAAAATTTATACATTCTAATATTCCAAATATTTGTGAAGAAAAAAATCAATCAATAAGATTGCATCTCATCTCATGAGTACAGGCATCAAATAGTTATCCATTACTTATTAATATTTAATTACATTGTAAAATTTTATTTATATTTTTATATATTGATTAATTCAGAACTATTATTGCGCTTTCAACATGTTCACCTTTGAAGTTTGTTTAGTGCTCATTTTATGATCACTAAATGAGTTAAAAATCTTATTTTTGCCCTTAATTTTAAAATTTTTATATGATTTTTGAGTTTAAAAAGGCAAATTTACATTAAGTTTTGTGATGAATTTCAAATCTCTTGGTTGATGTTTGTTGTTCTATTTTGTTGGGATTGACCTGCTTTGGCGGGTTCTTCGTCGCCTATTCGATAGGTTGATGAGAATTGAGCTTCCTTCTACGAATGCCAAAATTATTAAAGGATTGACGGCTCATTAACTTGTTTTTTCAAGTTCACTTCAGTTTTTTAGGTCCTCACTACCTATTCGACGAGTATTGGTGTGAGTTGGTTTTCATCTCCCGAAATCCAATTATAGATGTTTACAAGCTACTTGATATGAATTGACTATTTTATCACCACTTGTTATCACAAGTGCAACCCGAATCCCACGGGTTCCCCTCCGCTTATTTAATGGGTTGGTGGGAGTTAATTTTCTTTCACGAAAATCAAAATATAGCATTTTGTGTTTTTGCAATTGAATTGACAAATTTTTATCTCATTTATTATTGCAAGTATACCTGACAAAACATGACATGACACGAAAACCGGACACGAAATTAGCGGGTTAGGGTCAGAGATTTCGACACATTTATGTAAACGGGTTGACACAACACGCCACAATAATTAAACGGATAAGGTTAGGGTCAATACTTTCAACTCGAAGATGACTCGAATACGACCCGTTTAATTATATATTATTTATTATAAATTTCATGTATTGACACGACACGAACCAGATACGACACGACATGTTTGTCAGGTCTAATTGCAAGTGTAAACCTGTTTGTTTCTTCATGAGAATGGGTTTTCATGGGAGTCGTACTTCTTTTTATGAAGCTCAAAGTTTCTAAGGAATTGATGGTTCGATAGTCTTTAATTTATGAAGTCCAAATATGTTTTTAATAAATTGACGGATATGGTTTGCATGTACGTAAGTTTTGTTATGGATGTTTTAATTATGAAAATCTTATTGAAGAACGATCAAAAGAGATAAAAATATTAACAATCATTCCAACAACACGTGAAAAACAAAAAAGATTAAGTGGAGCACATCAAATTGAAAACTTTAGAGGCCCAACAATTATCAAATTCAAGTCATTCTTTGTAGGCTCATTCAAAGTCCATTTAAGTCCCATTAATTTGCATGGTCATACTAGAAACTCATACAAAGGGCAGACAAAGTTTAGATTGATTGTTCAAGAAGTCAAGAATATGTGCATCAAACGAATCAACTCAAGGGAAAAGTTGCAACTTTTTAATTAGATGATATGTTGATTTCAAGAAGGAAAAGTTTTGTTGACTTGAGCTATTCTTGGGGTTTTTTCTAGGTTAAAGATGCAGCCTCCCCATCTTCACTGAACCAAAACTAGACCAAACACCCCTTACCATTTCCCCCGTTCCCACCTTCTACGACCACAATCCATCAACAGGCCCGACCCAACAACGGGGTAAGATAGGCGACAGTTTTGGGGCCTCAAAAAACTATATATAATTCATGTTAAAACATAAAACAAAATCTTTTTATTAAGTTGATCAGGAGGCGTGGCTCCTTAGTAATAGATCTTTGTTCGATTCCTCCTATAAGCATTTTTTAATTAGCATACAAAAAAATTCAATAGTCTACCCTAATAAATGAAAATGACTTTGCCACATGTCATCTTCTCATTCATTTGGACACATGACATTTTTTATAAATTTTAAAATTTTCTATTTTCCACTTGTCATTTTATTGTATTTTTGATTTTATTAAATTAAAATCCACATTTAATATATAAGGTAATATATATGTAAGGTATTTATTAGAAAATGATTTATATATGTAATGTATCTAATGCATTAAAGTCTCATTAATTTTAATAATTCAAAAAATTTCTTATTTTTCTTATAAATTTCAAGTTTTCAAATTGTTAAAATTTTATATTTAATTTTTTTTAAATAAACTCATGTAATACATGGGTCTCACACCTAGTTTTGTAATAAAGAGGTGCTATGTATTAACTTTACATGTAATGTTTTTGAGAGCCCTGGTTTCAAAACATCAAGCTTGCTTCTTCTCTTTTATTTTTATTTTATTTTATTTTATTTATTTATTTTTATTTTTATTATTTTTTTTTTCTCACAAATCAAAAATTGAAAAACGTATATAATGCTAAAGTATCATAAATTACATAAAAGTTGTAGTTGAAGTGGTATTTGTGCTTGGCTTTCGATGAATAAATTTATGCTCGAGTCCATGTGAACATTTTAAAAATAATATATCGCTCGTATTTCTAAATTTGTCAATAAAACGATATATAAAGTTTCTATAAATTAAAAAAATTCAAATGTATTAGTTACTCAACAAATTCAAATATTATTTTATTCAACATTTTATTATCTTTAACTCAAACAAAACTATATATTAGTTTTTATATACGATGTGAATATGTTTTCATTATCGTAAATGCCAAGGAATAATGCAAGACAAATTATTTTCTTGAATTACTAATATACTTAATCAATTAAATTTTTATATGAAAGGGCGCCACATGGTTATTCCGGTTCAGTCCTATTTTTTGGGTTTTTATATAATAAAAACCAAACCAAACCTTAAAATAAATCAATATTTTTAAACGCAAAAATTAAACCGGTGGTTTTTCAAATTGGTTCGGTTGTTCGGTTGTTTTGGTTTTTGTATGTGATTATGTACTCGTCTCCTCATGCATCATTGTATTATCGTATACGATCATTGAATTTTGAAGGCCATATTTTTTACTTTTACTCGGGGCTCCAAATCAACTTGGATCGTCCCTGCCCATCACCTTATACCTACGGAGTGTCGGATTCTAAGAACCGGAATATACACACCGGGCGCGCCCATTTTTTGTGGGCTTATGAGGTTTTCTTTTTGGGCTACGCATCAAAGGTAGGCAACTAATAAGGCAGTGTCTATGGTGCTTTTGCTCTACTTTTAGTAACTTGAATTATTCATCGAACAAAATGTTTCAAACATTAAAAGGCAATAACAAGTTTTCTTTTTTTTTTTTTTTTTTTTTTTTTTTTTTTTTTTTTTTTTTTTTGCTTTCTTTGGTCATAGATTTTTCTTTTTTCTTTTTTACTTTTTGTTATAATTAGTCCTAAACTTTGAAAATATGTTCATTTGGTTATATATATATATATATATATATATATATATATATATATATATATATATATATATATATATATATAGACTTAGATTATTCTATTCAAAGTAATTATTGTGTTATTGTATGCATAAATGTGGGCCAATCAATTTTACTTACTTTAAGAAATTGAATAATACATATTATTAAATTAAAGATAATTAGAAAATACCATCTAATTTCATTTTAAGGGTATTTTAGTCAATTAACATAAATTTAAAAAAGGAAAATTGCATATTTTAAGGGATAATAAATTCTATTAGTTTTAAAAATCTGATTGTAGTGATGATAATTCTCGGATATTCTGACAGAATATATTTATCAAAAATAAAAATATTCTTGAACCATAAAATAATAAAAATATTTTTGAACCTATTTCTTGATCATAACTTTAAAAACTTCTTGGAGAATAACAAATTCTTGAACCATCAATTGAATAATAAAAACAAATATTACGTTAATTCTTATAGAATACGGGTAACAATTGCTAAGAATTACATTTATTGTTAAAGAATAAAACTAAAAAAACTTTCAAATCGGGAAAAAAAATATCAAAATCTAACAAAGACACTAATACATTCTAAAAAAATAATGTTGCAAAAATTAACATCAATTTCATGGTCCATTCTTACAGCATCAGCTGCTTCTGTGAGAAAATATAAATATTCCCTTCCAACAGAATTGGAATTCGTGATTCCATTATGATAGAATTGGAATTCAAGATTCAGTTACGGTATGCATTATGTTGGAAACAAGCAGCCCACCTACGGCCGATGGCTCTATTGAGGCAGTTGACCCCATACCTCGTCCATGCATCCACTGGGTCTGATGAAAACCTTCAGCCACACCAAGACCTCCTTTGCCATCGCCTTCTTCCTCTTTTGTATCTTCATCACACTATTACCATAAGTGAAGCCAGACAATTCCATATCAGAATGTGAAACTGCAATTTGAGCATCTCACAAAACCTTCCATCTTAAACTGAATCTGACTATTTTACCCTTCCATCTTAAACTGATGTTAGAATGAAGAAATAAAACTGCAATATGAGCATCTCACAAAACCTTCATCGAAGCATTGTTTCATTCTTTCCCATACAACGTAATCAGAATGTAAACGAGTTGTAATACCCGAAAAAATTAAATTAACCCCCAATTTTAAACAATTTGAGCATCTCATATTCCCCCTAGATTATCAAACAACTTATGTTAGAACCATATCTAAGAGAAACATAAACCCACCATTCAACAGCAAGCATTAAAAGAAACATCACTTAACAGCAAACAGAGAACAAATATCGACATAGCAGAAAATAGAGATGATCAAGAAGAGAGAACAGAGTACGTACGGATGCAATGTGAAATGTTGGGGCGACGACTGACAAGACGCGGCAGTACGACGACAAAAACCATGGATATAACGGTTGACGGAGGAACTCAGTGGATGTGGTTCAAGGGTTGGCGATGGCGGTGACCTGGAGGGACATGGTCGGAGATGCGAACAATGTGGAGATCTGGAGACGGCATCCAGATTTGATGACATCTCGAACCCAACTCGTAATACGTATTTCGCACCCTCCTTAGGATTCTTCGATTCCAAATATTTCTTCTCTGCCAAAATGTGATTGACCTGCGTCTTAATTTTCTCCTTCAAACGTGGAGGTTTATCCCCATATATTTCTTCTTTGCCAAAATGGTGGTGACGATCTTCTGTGGGGGATGGATTTAACCTGGTGGCGACGTATATTTATCTGTTTTGGAGCTAGGGTTAGGGAGGATTGAATAGGATAGAATACACTGATTGTTGATTGTTTTAAAAAGGGAGAAAGGTAGGTCAAAGTAATTACCATAATTATAGGAGTGTATTTGTAGAAATTATTTATCAAATTACTAAATTACCCTTATTTATTTGTTTGATTATTTATTTTTTTTTTTAATTTTGATTGGCCCACATTTATACATACCATAACACAATAAATACTTTAAACACCTGAACCTCTCTCTCTCTCTCTCTTATATATATATATATATATATATATATATATATATATATATATAGAGAGAGAGAGAGAGAGAGAGATAGGTTCAGGTGTTTAAAGTAATTATTGTATTATCGTATGCATAAATGTGGGCCAATCAAAATTAAAAAAATAAATAAATAATTTAATAAATAAATAAGGGTAATTTAGTAATATGATTAACAACTTCCAAAAATAATCCCTATAATCATGGTATTGACTTTTAACCCTAATTTCTCCAGGTTTTATATCTTTTTTTTGAAACGACAACGTACTCCAATACCAATACCCCACCATCGCCCCTGACTTTCACCATCCTTCCAACGAAAAGATTTCGATTACGAACCCTAATCCCTCTTCCGATCTACACTTCTTACTTCCTTTGATCCATCGATTTATGTTCAAATCAATCAACCAACTTCTACCAATCAGGTTAGCTTACTCTCTTCTCTTTAGTCAACGTTTTTTCTCTTCAGATGATCCATTTTTTGTCCAGTTCGAGTTTCTATGTTGGTTACGAGGTTTATTGGTTTACTTGTTTGATTGGATTATTTTTCTTTCGAGCTTCGTATTCGAGTGAATTGATGTTTGGTTAGATTCAATATTTGATATAATGAAGTAACATGAAGCTCTGTTCGGGTTAATTTTCACTTAGCGTTTTTTCCTTCCGTTTTTGTTTGTTACAGGAATCGATAACTCAGCTTTATAATTCCAATTCAAGTGGAATTTGGGGGTTTTGAGTGATATGGAGATCATCTGTGTTTCTTTCAAATGGTTTGATTGATGCAGCAAAAGGACTGATTCAAATTGTCTGATTCATATTTCAATTTTTTTTCCTGATTTGAGACTTCATTTATGTGGACAATGCAGGATCTTCACAAGGTTCAATCCTAAAAAGGTATCAAGTATGTTTACGTAGATGATTCAAAGGATGATATTAGTGAGATTCCAATTTTATTGGAATGGAATCACGTATTCCAATTTTGTTGGAATGGAATCACGAGTTCCAATTCTGTTGGAATCATAGAAGTTGATGCTTGAAGAAAGGACCACAAAATTGAAACGGACCGCATTATTCTTTTAAAATGTATTAGTTGTTGTTAGATTTTGATTTTTCTTTCTTGTTTTGAAAGTTTTTTTAGTTTTATTCTTTAACAATAAATGTAATTCTTAACAATTGTTAACCATATTCTATAAGAAATAATGTATTTTTTGTTTTTATTCTTCAATTGATTGTTCAAGAATTTGTTATTCTACAAGAAGTTCTTAAAGTCATGATCAAGAAATAGGCTCAATAATATTTTTATTATTTATTGTTCAAGAATATTTTTATTTTTGAGTAAATAATTAAATAAATAAACATATTATGTTAGAATGTCCAAATTAAAATAGTTATAATTCGTAAAATCGGATTTTTAAAATTAATAAAATCTATGATCCCTTAAAATATGCAATTTTCCTTTATTAAATCTATATTAATTGACTAAAATACCCTTGTAATTAAATTAGATGATATTTTTCAGTTACATTTAATTCAATAATATATATATATATATATATATATATATATATATATATATATATATATATATATATATATATATATATATATTAATCACTTTCTTAAAATAAGTAAAAATTGATTGGCCCACAGTTATGCATACAATAACATAATAATTACTTTGAATAGAATAACTTAGGCTTATATATATATATATATATATATATATATATATATATATATATATATATATATATATATATATATATATATATATATATATATAGGGTTAGGTTCATGTGAGATGGCCTAATTTGTGAGACCGTGAGACGCATTTTTTTTTTAAATTTCTTTTAGTTGATTCAAGTTCCGAAAATAATATTTAAAAAAGGAATTTTTGGATTTTTTTCATTTATTTTGCATTTTAAAATTATTTTTTAGAATATGTACAGTGTAATATTCTATTAGAATATTTCACGTATTTTTAAAAAAAAAATGGAATTTATTTATTTATTTTTAGTTAATTCAAGTTCCGAAAATAATATTTAAAAAAAGAATTTTTAGATTTTTCCATTTATTCTGCATTTTAAAATTATTTTTTACAATATGTCAGTGTAATATTCTATTAGAATATTTCACGTATTTAAAAAAAAACCGGAATTTGATTTATTTATTTTTATTTATTTATTTATTTTAGTTAATTCAAGTTCCGAAAAATATATTTAAAAAAAGAATTTTTTGGATTTTTCCATTTATTTTGCATTTTAAAATTATTTTTAGATTTGGTTTCACGGTCTCACAAAATTAGAATGGTCTCAAATAAACCTGAACATATATATATATATATATATATATATATATATATATATATATATATATATATATATATATTCTATAATTTATTTTTATAACTTTTTTTTTACTTTTGTTCTTGTTGTTTTTTATATTTCGTTTTCATAACTTTAATTTTATTGCGCTTTTGTATTTTGTTCATAATCTATTTTTACAACTGAGCTTTTTAATTTTATTCTCATTTTTTTCAAAATCCTTTTTTTCTATTTGCACTTTTCCCCCGGTAACCGGTTACCTTCTAAGTGGCACAATGAATTGGCTATGCAACGCCACTTAGGCGACAAACATGCAACATCTTAGGTCACCTCCACCAAAATCCTAAAGGACTTACCACTAGGTTACACCGTTACTTGGTGTCACACCCCCGAACCAGACGGCGGAAACGTCCGAGGGCTTGCGTGACTTAAATTGAATATCATCACAATGGATATACATGAATCATAACATAAACATCACCATGCATTAATACATCACAACTGACATTGTTTACATCAAGTACATTGTTTAAACATTACATGTCCATAACATAAATTGTTTGATAATTTTCAAAAGCATAACACCCTAACATACTTGGTATTACTCATCAGCTTACCTATTACCTGATAATACAAGTTATTTTGAAAAACAGTCAACATATGGAATGTTGGTGAGTTCATAAGCAGTTTGGATATGAAAATGTTTTGTGTAATTTGTAAAGACCCAGAAAATCCGATATTTTCTGAAAAAGACAATTGTTTATACCAAAGTGTGAAGATCCATAGGTTTATGCATGAATAATTTCAAAACGTGTATAAATAAGAAGCTTTGTATTAAAAGTACAAGTGAATAAGGTTGATCTCCCCCGGAAAACCCGATGTTTTCCGATAAAGAAATATCATATAACTGTTCGAATTGTTTTCCATCACAACGAATGATTTTGATTTGTCTTGATTACCCGGATAGTATTGGATTTATTTATGTGAGTCGTTATAACCATGCATGATAATGACTAGTTTGTCTGTCTTGGCACTTTGGTGAACGTCATAATTGATCTTACGATTTTGTCCCCCTAGACTGGCCGAGTCTAACTGTAGTGAACAGCTGAGGTGTGGAGGAGTCACCCCCTTATAGATCTATACACAAACTCTTGCTCTCCCTCCAGGAGACTTTGATTATAACTACAGACTACGACCGACACTCGTTGGTGCCGCCCGTTATTACTCACTTAATCCCAAATGAATTTGATTACTATTGATTATCGACCTGTATTTGTTTACTTGAATTGATGGTGAGCCTAATAGACGAGAAGAAGAGGACCACGGGATCCTACTAATCACGTTTGTTATTTAAGGCTGTCGAGTATGCGACGGACGCGTTGGTCTATTTCGCATATGATTTATTTGGACCTTACTAGCAATGCTAATGGGCCACTGAGGCCCAATAGCACACAAAATCCATTGAGGGTCCCATAAATATGTAATTGGGTCACAGGAGGCCCAATAACACATTTACTTTTATCGTTGGGCCCAAAAGTTATGTTAATGGGTCACGAAGACCCAATAAGCATGATTAGAGATTTTCAAGCCCAAAGATTTGAATATTTACTTGTTTTAGGTATAATATAATTGTCGGAATGTTTGATTGAACAATTGTTAAATTTGAATCGGTACGAGACCGGTCGGTTGTTTATAACGATATTTGGAATTAGATGTATATTCATCTTTCTATTTTCATAAGTTGTAGTTTGGTATTTTTAACCCAAATATCTTAATAATAAAATAATTGACTCAAAATATTGGTTTGCTCCTTTTCAGCCCTTCTTTAATAAAAATGACAATTTTAGTCCCTTATATAAAAAAAGACATTTTAGGCCCTAAAACCATTTTCTTGTCATTTTTGACCCATAAACTTGTTTAAGTGATGATTTTAGCTCAAAATTTACTCTTTGGCAGTTTCAGCCCCTTCATTAAAGAGTTTTTCAGTTTAAACCCAAACCTTTCGCAACTTTTACAATTTTGGCCCAAAATCCAAAAAGTTTACATTTTTTTTATCCTTGTTTGCAAAAAAAAACATTTAAACCCCTAAAATAGTTTTTTTTACCCTTTTTCCCACGTTTTGAGAAATATACCATTTCAATCCCTTGAAAATCCCATTTTTCGCAATTTTGGCTTAATGGGCCGAAAAGCCTAAAAATTGGCCCATTAAGCTACAAATTACATTTCTAGCCATTTAAAGAGTATGATATTCATAAAAACCTTTATTTTTACTGTTTTGACTCCTTTAGTCCTAAATAAAACCGTGAATGACAACCTTCAACCCAACTTTTGTTTATTTGACAAATATAGCCGAAAAATGAGTTTTATGTTGCAATATGTTTATTTTAATCTTAAAGGGTAATTTTTCAAGACTTGTTTTAGTGTAGTATATCTTAGATCATGTTTATCTTCCTCTTAGATCCATAGATCTCAATATTTCTATTCTTTTTGTTACATATTTACCACATAAACACATGAAATCACACATAACATACACATACACATAGATCTACACATTTTACTTGTATTGTCCCACATAAAACATATGAAAACCGAAAATAGAGGGGTATAAACTCACCTTTTCTTGTTGTTTTCGATTTGAAGAAGAAATAGAAGAAGTTTGATGCTATTTCCGGCCCTAGAAAGCTTCTTGAGAAGACTTTGGCTTAGATGGGTTCTAAGAAGCAGATTATGAACTTTCATGAGTTAGAAGGAGGTTTATAACAAATTTCAAGAAGCTAAACCATGGATCTAAGCATTAACTTACCTAGAATGATGATTTTTGTGGAAGAACCTCCTTGAAATGCCCTAGATCTCGAGAATTTTGATGGAGAAATGAGAGGTGTTCTTGAGAGAATAGTGAGTGTTTGAAAAATGAATTTGGTGTGGGTGTTGGGTGCTCTCGGCTGAGAAGAAAAAGGAAGGGGAGGGAAGAGAGAAGTTACTTGCATGGAAGTATGAGAATGTGTGGATATATGTTGTATAATAGTCTCATTATCCCCTAAACAACATTGAGGTGTCACACTTTTCTTAATCCTCCATAATTTCCCTTGTTTTTTTTTTTTAACTTGGGCTGAGAGAGGAAAAGGAAAAGAATGGCTTGGGCCTTTTGTGATTGAGTCCTATAATGTGAGGCCCAATTTGATGGTTTTCGGCCCATTGGGCCTTTAAAGTAGTTAACGGCCCAAATTTTGCATAAAAGAATGGAATTTGAGTCCATTAAAGCTAATTGAATTTGTTATGGCTCAATAAGGGTATTTATCTCATTCTAGGCCCATTATGGCCCAAAATGTTAAAGTAAATGAAAGTGGGTACAATTAGAAAGCCCAAAATAGTCAAATTGGAAGCTTATTGGCCCATTAGGCCCAACAAGAAAATCCTAGTCCAAAATGGACTTAAACTGGGATTTTTAGGGTTTCCAACTTTTGTTGACTATTTGGAAGTTTGTATAGGGTATTTGATGGAGATTTTGTTGTTATTGAATAAGTATCATACATGCTTTCACGTTTTTGATTCACAAATGTTATCATTGTTGTTGTTACAAAGTATAGAATTCTTAGTTGTGACATCATCCCCCCGTTAAAGGGAATTTCGTCCCGAAATTCTTTTTAAAGCTAGATTTGAGAGTGCGAGAATAGGCGAGGGTACTTCTGCTTCATCTGGTCTTCGCGTTCCCATGTGAATTCTGGTCCACGCTTCGTATTCCACGAAATTTCACAATCGGAATGCGACTTTGCTTAGTACGCTTCACCTCCCTGTCTAGGATTTCGGCTGGTTCCTCGACGAACATGAGACTCTTGTTGATTTCGATTTCTTCAAGTGGGATGACGAGGATTTTGTCGGATAAAAACTTTTTCAAATTGGAAACATGGAACAAAGGGTGTACACTGCTGAGCTCAGCGGGTAGGTGCAGTCTATAAGCCACTAGACCGATTCGTGCAAGAATTTCGAAGGGTCCAATGTATCGTGGGTTCAGTTTTCCCTGTTTTCCAAAATGAATAGCCCTTTCCAGGAGAGACATTTAATAACACCCGATCCCTGACTTGAAATTCCAAGGGCTTTCGCCGTTTATTAGCGTAGCTCTTCTGTCGGTCTCGTGATGCTTGCAGTCGGGCTCTGATCTGAATTATCTTCGCGGTCGTTTCGCGTATGATTTCTGGTCCCGTTAACGCATTGCCTGGTGTCTGTCCTCTTGCTAGCTGGGTGTCACCTACTTCAGCCCAACATAACGACGATCTACATTTACGCCCATACAACGCCTCGAAGGGAGCAACTTTGATGCTCGAGTGATAATTGTTGTTGTACGAGAATTCAATTAAGGGCAAGTGGGTATCCCACGACCTTCCAAAATCTATCACACATACGCGTAGCATATCTTCGAACGTTTGAATGGTTCGCTCGTTTTGACAACCCGTTTGTGGGTGGTAGGCAGTGCTCATGTCGAGTTGTGTTCCCAGCGCTTTCTGAAGTGATTGCCAAAAACGTGAAGTAAATCTACTATCTCTATCTGAGATGATAGATACTGGCACTCCGTGGAGTTTCACGATTTCCGTGATGTAGGTTCTCGTTAATCGTTCCATTTGTATGACTCTTTGATTGGCAAGAAATGAGCGGATTTTGTCAACCTGTCGACTATTACCCATATGGTATCCAAACCATCTGTCGTCTTGGGTAGTTTGGTCACAGAGTCCATAACAATCCTTTCCCATTTCTGCTCGGGAATTACTGGTTGCTGTAGTAATCTCGAGGGCTTTTGATATTCCACCTTTACCTTTGCACAAGTAAGGCATTTGCTAACATAGGTGGCAATCTCTGCCTTCATGTTGGGCCACCAATAATGTTGCTTAATATCCAAGTACATTTTATCTGAACCCGGATGGATGGAGTATCGTGTCTTGTGGGCTTCATTCATGACTACTTCTCTGAATCCCCCAAGTTTAGGGATCCAAATTCGGTTCATGAAATAATATGCTCCGTCCTCCTTCACTTCTAAATTCTTTTCCATTCCACGTAACGCTTCCCTTGTTTTGTTTTCTGTCTTCATGGCATCAGACTGGGCTGCTCTGATTTGTGAGGTCAGGTGGGATTGAATGGTTATGGAGAGAGTCTTTACACGATGATTCGAGTATTCTTTCCGACTCAAGGCATCAGCTACCACGTTAGCCTTGCCTGGGTGGTACTTGATTTCACACTCATAATCGTTTAGTAGCTCAACCCATCTTTGTTGCCTCATGCTAAACTCTTTTTGATTTAAAATGTGTTGGAGACTCTTGTGGTCTGTGAAAATGGTGCACCTTGTACCATAAAGGTAGTGCCTCCAAATTTTCAAGGCGAAGACCACAACTCCCAATTCTAGATCATGGGTTGTATAATTCACCTCATGTATCTTTAGTTGTCGGGATGCATAAGTTATCACCTTCCCACATTGCATGAGTACTGTATCACTCTAAAAATTCCAACCAATTTAAACTTTTCAAAAACAACCCAGTTTCATTAAGTTATTACAAAAAGGTTTTTAGTACAGTTATTATTAGAGTCTTCCCAAAACCATATCACAAAACATAATCATGAGGAGCGGTACGATCACGCCTTTGCCTTGCCACGGTCTCCTGAAGTACCTGGACATTTAAACCACAACTGTAAGCCCGAAAGCTTAGTGAGATACCCCCAAAATACCAACCACATATACCATACACATAACATGCAATATCATAACAGAACACAGAACAACCATGCACTTCGGGTCTACTGTGTGACTGGTCTTCCGTACCAGGCCTTCAGTCCACCTGGTCCACCCTCCGAGTCTAGCCATATACATCGAGTCTACATTGTGATTGGTCCGCCCGTAACGGGCCTTCAATCCACCTGGTCCACTCTCTGAGTCTACAGTATGACTGGTCCGCCCGCACCGGGCCTTTAGTCGGCCTGGTCCACTCTCCAAGCCTCGACACGTCTGGTCCGCCCTTTTGGGGCCTACAGCCTATCCGGACAGCTCGCTGGGCCTTTGGGATAACCGGTCCGCCCTGGGTATGTTGGCCTACAACACAAAGCAGGACCCACCTCAACCCAACCCCAATCCAACAACCATGTGCACATAAACATTCAATCATATAACAATTCACATCCAATCCAACCGATCTAGCAGATCACATAACATAACATCATCCTAACCAGGATACCGACCTAACCGGTCACTAACATATACCATCCTAACTACCAGGATGCAAACATAGCAAGTAATAACATAACAACGATACCCGGATCACAATCCGATAAAGGGCCAGCCTTGGTGCCGTAGACCCTATCGATATAGTGAGGATAACTCACCTCGCAACCGCCGAAACTCTGAACTGAAAAGCAGACTCCCGAATCACCGACTCACCAAAAATCCTGAACTACCCAACTTAGCAGAAATAACCATTAGATCAATCACAATATCCTTCCAAGGGTAAATTGACCAATTACCCTTAACTCAATCTGATCCAAGACTAAGGCCCACAACACTCATCAAGTCCATCATCCTCTTATTGGGCCAAGGCCCAAAGACCAATTCTCATACAAAGCCCAATATTGGCCTAATTTACTAAATTTGGCCCAACTCTACAAACGGGCCTAGATCCAAGGTCCATAATAATTACTGGGCCCAAAATACTCCATCCATACTATTCAGTCAAGGCCCAAGCTTTATTAGTCCATAGACAGCCCAATCAAGTAAGGCCCAAAATTGAAAACCCAACAGAGGGAGTACGCTAGGCGTACCCCTCTTGGTACGCTGGGCATACATCCATGCTCGCGGATAGGAATCGGGACACATACCCACTACGCCGGGCGTACTATCATATACGCAGGGCGTAACCTCGCTGATTAACAAATCCACATAAGTTCTTAATGGCTTAAGCTCTTAAGCCCAAACTTCAGATCCATAGACCAAATATGTCTAGGACTCATAAATTCCCAAAATTTATTACTTGGGATGTCCATAAAGCTCTTAATCCAAGGTCTTAATCCATTAAGACCTATCTATATCACATATGAGACAACCAAAGCCCTTGGGACCTTATTTTTCTTACTCAAGACCTCTCCTAAGGTCTAAAAGGACAGCTAATCTCAGCCAACTCGAATCATGCATCAAGATGAGGTTTTTGGGACAAGAATGATGTCAAAACTTCACAACACATAGATCTACACAATATGATTGTCAAGCCATATATTTTTTACCTCAAAAGGGCTCTAGAAGATGATCCCTTTCCAGATCTACGAGCTGCAGCCACCCCACTCCTTCTTTGACAACTTCCTCTTTCTTCTTCTTGGCTCTCCTTTCCCAAAACAAGCTTTCCAAGGTCAAACACACCCAAAAATGGAGGTGGAACGACTATCTAAGGCTTATGAGGATGAGAGAGTGTTTATGGAGGCTATGGTGAGAACCATTATGTTCCTTATATAGTGGCTGGCCCTAAATTTAGGGTT
This sequence comes from Lactuca serriola, assembly GCF_051521515.1. Lineage (NCBI taxonomy): Eukaryota > Viridiplantae > Streptophyta > Magnoliopsida > Asterales > Asteraceae > Lactuca > Lactuca serriola. The sequence continues at coordinate 365,663,466 of NC_136411.1, read as the reverse complement.
TCTGAATGATAGACGTACGATGGGCGTACATCTAGTACGCTAGGCGTACGTCGAGAGACCCCCGCGTTCCTTTCCTTCATTACGCTGGGCGTATGTCCAGCTTATGCTGGGTGTACCCAGCCAAACATATGCATGCATGCTTGGCGTGCATGGGACCCCTTTGCTAAACTTCCCCCTTAGGGACCATTGCTGCCAATAACTTTAATTTACAACATTTCCTCCATCATAAGTCCATTCTCGTCAAATCTATATCCACATTAAGGGCCGAAACACCCTTACTCTTGATCTCGGGAACCCATAAATAGATAATTCAAGAACGGGGTGTTACAAGTACACAACGCAAACCTTGATTTGAAGCGTCGCAGTAGACTACGAAGTCTTCTGTTCCCTCTGGTAGCGATAGTACCGGTGCACTGTAGAGTGCTCGCTTTAGAGTTCGGAATGCAACTTCTTGCTTATCGACCATTCAAAGGGTACACCCTTTTGTGTAAGCATGGTAACTTGCTTGGCTATTTTGGAGAAGTTCTGAATGAACCTCCTGTAATAGCCTGCGAGACCTAGAACTTGACAAATTTCTGTGGGTGTCGTTGGGATCGCGCATCCTTCGATGACTTTGACCTTAGAAGGATCCACGTGTATCCCTTCTTGACTAACAACATGACCCAAAAAGTTCACACTACGGAGCCAGAACTCACACTTAGAGAGTTTTGCATATAGCTTTTCGGTTCGCAGGGTTTCCAGGATTTGTCGGAGATGTTGGCCATTGTAACACCCTGTTATTTAACAAACAAATAAATAAATGAATAAATGAATAATAGCCCTAAATGTGAAATGGTCTTGCAAGGAGTCAGTCTTGGGGGTTAAAATGTAATTCTCGGATTAGTTTGTAAAGAATTTTGGAGGTTGAGGGTGGTTTGGAAAATTCTGGATTTAAATTGAAATAAAATCTTGAAGGAAGGGGCTGAATGGTAAATATTGGATTAAAGCTGAAAAGACATTATAGAGGCAGGGGCTAAAGTATAAGATTTGTTTTTAAATTGAAATCAACAGTTTGGGGAGGGACTGATATTGGAAAAATGACCTATAGTTTGGATGAACACGGGTTTAGACCCGGTGCCATCCTTCCCTCCCGTCACCCTCATGTCAAGTGCCCATATTTAAGCAATCCAAACCCTAACCCTATCTCTAACTTCAGCTGACACCTTGCCAATCTCCAGCCGCTACCTCTCCGTTGAGAACCTGAATATCATTGTTACACTGGCGATGACGAAGCCCGGAGCCATCAACGAGGACCACAGAGAAGGAGCCGTTGAAGACCGCCGATGAAGCTACGAATGTCCGTCGATGCTGAACGCCGGTGGCCGCCGTACCCCTATCTTCTCCGGTAATGACAACCCTTCTCTCTCTCCTGTTCTTCTGCCATTTCTCTCACGTCTGTCGCCATCTCTTCCCCGATGGCTATCACCTTTTGATGAAATCCTTTCTGTTCGACGCAAATCACCATAAGGGTGGCGGTGATGTGTGTATTCCATGTGTATGTTCGTATTTCAGCCAATGATGTGATGTTTGTGCGTGTTTTAGTCATCATAGCGGGAGTGTGTGGGTGAAAGCTTGGCTGGAAAACGATAGAAGACCACCATGGCAGCCAACCATGGTGGATGTCGTCGGGAAAGCTCTTCTTCCGCCACTAGCCACCGTGAAAGGTGGTTGTGGGCATATGATGGTGTTGTGTTCGTATATTAGGATGTTATAAGGCTGCAGGAGCATTTCTTGGCAGGAGATTCGAAGAAAGACCCCAACCGCCACCACTTGCCACTGCCGGGCACCATTAGGTTGTTGTATATGCGCTTGTATTAGTGTGTGTGTGATTATTTGGGGTTTTAGCATTGTAAAATGTAACCGGAAAGAAAAATAATGAAAAGAAACTCAAACCACCACCGTAGGGTGGTGGCTGCCGCCACCGACTGCCGTGTCGGGTGGGGGTGTGCTTTGCCTCGTCGTGATTGATTCGTTTGGGGGTGCTAGAAACCCTATTGGGCCCAATGAAGCCTAATGGGCTTATTGAAAACCCTAATGGGTCTAATGGACTCAAATTGACCCAATGCAAATGTTGGGTTTTGGTATAATACAACATCCTATGGTGCACATACAACCCTAAATACCTTGGATCTATGTTTTTACTAATTATACATGCAAATGGTTTCCAAGGCATTAAAGCTATAACTAGCATGCATTTGACATAAACCATATAATATACTAGTTAGGGAAACATACCTTTTATGTGGCTTGATGTCTTGATGTATTTGGCCTTAAGAGCTTAGCACCAATAGTATGAAATGGCTCAAATGGAATCACAACACACCTAGGACAAAGGTGGCTCTTGAGAGAGAATTACATGCACCAAAACACCTCCATATTTCTCTAAGAAAAGAAGTGGTGATTTTGGCTATGGAGTAACCTATTTATATGTAGGATTCCAAGGGTCATGGGTATAACCCAAAATCCATACCCATGGGTTTTTATAATCCATGGTTCATGTGGCCCAACTCTTTATGTATCCATACATAAACTTGGTCCAACATGGGTCATAAGCCTAACACATATAAATTTAACTAATTATCATAATTAGTCCCCATAGATTTAACTAATAACCTTCTCTCAAAAGTCAATCCTAACAAATTGTCCTGATGATATGCAACCCAAATGGACCATGCTACTCTCAGGTCAAGTACATACCAATAATAGTTATGAGCTTAGACATCTAATCCAACAGTCTCCCACTTGGATAAGTCTAAAACTATTATTTCAAGTACGAATTCATAACCCGACTAGCAATCGTAGCTCTTAAAGCCGCTGTCGAACTCTGAACAAATCAATGACGCGTCCATTAGATAAGGGATCATATATTCCTCCATTCTAGATATCATATGGACTGAGACATGGATTATAATCATTCTCTCTGTCTATTTGTTGTTTCCCGATTTCCGATTTATGACGACTGACTAATTGAACAAATCAAATCAGTCCTGGCCCGGCCGAGCACTTCCATTTGTCATCATCAAATCACCGAGGGGCCCACAGATATCACTTTTATCCCGAAGGTAAAATGAATGGATAAACTTCGACTCATATGGCTTGTTCTACTACTTGTTGAATCATACACAAAGGCACGTTTTATAACATCGAGTTACCAATGCGTTTTCGTGCAATCAATGTATAACCAACTCATAGTAACAACTCATATCTCTAGGTTTGAAGAATATAAGATATTATCGTCCCATGATCACTCGTGATAAAATCCATGAAGTGATTCCAATGAGCGCGGGTTGAATCCAATACTCAGAACTTATGAGCACTCATGAGTGTTGTAGCACCACCTTGTCCAACATCTTAGACCTCTACAAACCCAACCCATGACAGTCTTGATTCATATCTACTTCCAACATATGATCGACTGTGGATGGTTTGAATAACTTAGTCAATCAGAACAATGACCTGGTTATTCTGGAAGTCAAAACATGCAAAGTGAAACACAATAATAATCGAATCCAATATGGTCTCAGAACTTATGAATATAAATAAAACACCTTTTATTTATCACCATATGATTACACATTATTCATTGTATATTGTTTCAGCTATCAACTTTATTCTTGAATTAAAACAATAGTTGTCCCATGCTCCAAGCATGTACACTATGTTTTTCTAAACACTAGTCATGCCATACACCAAGTATGCATACTATGTTTGTCTATGATCTTTACTTTGTGAAATAGATCAATTGAACATAACTCTAATGATTCTAATTTCATAGTCCCAAATTTTACTGCAAATGCAAGAATTCCAAATTCATGTCATTTACTGAAATCTGTTAGATTCTAAACTTATATGCATTGATCCTCTTGTAATGATTATGCAAAAATTCACAAAGACTTGGCAACAATCATTACAGAGTATTCCAAAGGAGATCAACTCCTTGGAAACATCCTTCTTGCATTAAATTTCCTAATCATACAGATTGAATACTTTCTAACTTTGAAGCATTTCCATATTCCATTTTGACTATCACTTCTGAACAAGAGTTGCCTCCTTACAGATTATGTCAATATGGTCCTTCCAGAATTATAACTATACTTCCAACTATCCTTGAGCAATCAATCTTTGGTAAACCTTAGATTGTCCTCAACAATTGCTTAATCATTTTAGTCATATCAATTTCTGGACCTTTTTCCCTTCTTCATGTCCCAGGCATTTGGAAAAACATAGAAAGAGTGAATATATCACATGTAATCGATCCTATATCCGAAGCATATGGGACACGATTCATGATGTCTCACATAAAGACTAAACCAGTCTTTTTCTATAATATTTCCATTTCTATTTGCCAAGTTCTCATAATTCAGATTATGAAAAGGGATGTCGTAATCATAATCGGATTTTAGACCGCAAATAATGAGCCCATATATAGAATTTCCTTATGTTGAGCCATCCCAACATGAAATTCATATATATTCTTGACTAAATACGATTAAGACCTCAATCTAAGCTTTTAGAGTTGAGATGAAGTATAATTTCCTGTCCCGTAGTTATAACAAAACAACTTTTTCAACCCCTGCAACCTCACAAATTGAAACTTTTGTTTTCTATAATTAACATTGATAACTTTCAATACTTATCATAATTATCATGCTCCCACTAACATGATGATTATTAGCATAACACTTATGCTCCCACTAGCTTTGACATGTACCCAGAAATCAACTGAACTTCTAGAAATCAATACTTTATTGACTTTCTTACCAAAGTTCAGATTTCTGATACTAGATTGCCTTGATAAGACTTTATCATTATCATACACCTCTCTTAGATAGCTCACATGTGTGTCTAAACAATTATGAAGAGGGATGCCGTAATCATAATGTTTAGACCTTTTGTCATTCCCACAATTTCTATCTACTCAAAATCTACTTAGTGAAAGAGTTTCATTACCATCATTTTCATGAATCGAAGAGAAACCTTATGACACTTAGATTTAATAGTGTATGTATTCTTATCCATGTGAATTTTTAAAACCATAGTCACAAGACAAGGATAATGACAAATCCAAACTCATATGGATTGAACTTGTGCAATCTTAACTTCTTGCCACCTGGCAGCTCAAGGGCCTGCCATTACTTCCAAGTAGTTATGCAAACAATTGAGAACATGTAGAACTCAAATGTATAGCCAACTTAACTGGAATGGGCACAAAAATGTCAGCACGATAGGTTATAAACCTCTACTTGTGTGCTAGCGATGAAATACAGGTTTTATTCTTGATTACTTCTTGAAACCTTTTTCAGAATCTTTTAGACTCCCACTGTCTCCTTGACCTATACGACTTTCTTGCCAAATATTCAAGAGATAGTGTGGATTCTAATCTAGACAGACACTTAACACAATTATCCTTAGCTGGTCTTTGTTTTATCCAAAACATCACAACTTACCAATTTCAAATGTACAAGAGTAGAAAACTTTTACTCTTACATTTGACAAGTGTTTTAAACCTTCTTTAAGACATGTCACTCAAGTTACAATCTTAGAGTATAACTCTATGAATTTTTTTGGAATGAATTATGAATCATCTTCTTGATTTAACCACTTCAACAATTCATAACTCCTTTTCTTAACTATCAGAATGTACTTAGAGGATGAATTGTGATAAGGTCTCAAAATCATTAAGATGACCTTAAAACATGATACTAAAGTACTCTCCCATCTTTTCATATTTGAGAAATTTTATCCTTCTGCCTAATTTGATTCTTCTTATTCATTTTGTCATACATTGAAAATTTTCCAATGTTTCAGAATTATACTTAAGCTTGTAAGTATAATCATATTTACTAAACGTTAGTAAATCATGACGAATAGTCTTATCCATCTTTTGTGGTGGACTTTGACAAGTGCACAAGAAAGTGTACTTGATCCCTTAGTCCTTCTCTTGACTCACACATCCATGTGAACAAGTAGTTAGTCTTAATTTTTCCAATGCTCGAAAGTTCTCATTCATCATACTATACAGCTTGCATGATTCCAAGTTTCAGTCCAATTGAAACTTGGGTGATGAGAATCTTTCCTTATTTGGTAAATTTAGACACTACCACAAATGAACGAATCAAATTCATATTTCCAATATTGCTGTAAACATACAAACATCAAGTTTTCATGAAAGCCATTGTAAGGAGATAAAAATAAAGTAAAACAAACTTTTATTTATTTTAAAATGCGGAAAAAACACCCAACTCTCCCGACTTGTCAGTATGTGACTTCATCTCCAAGATGTGATCACACCTAGACCTTGCCTTGCCAATAGGTCTTGAGTGACCTTGAACTTGTGGGTTAGGTAGAATAATTGGAGGAGGTGGAGGAAGTGAAGTTCCAAGATATTTGGGAAGATCATAGATGTCTGAACTAGACATATTTTGGGAGATATTCAAGATAGTTGATTTAAAGTCCTTAATATAACACCCAATATGAAATATTAAGGCTAGGACCCAACAAACTATTTTATAACTTGGAAGAGGGATGTGACAACCCGATATTTCAACTCTTTGTAATGACCTAAAAGGTCAAGTATTGTAACCACTTTTGAGTTAATAAAATTAACTTTCATAATAAAATGTCCAAATAGTTCTATTTAAATTCCTTCTATATTTAAATGTCTTTAAAGCTTGATCGTACGTAAAAAGAACGCCCAAATCCGACTTCGTATATTGAAGTTATGATTTTTCCAAGTTCAGCTTAGCAACAGACAACTAAAAACTCGAATCGGAGATCGAGTGACTTTTGGCCGTAATGACCTAAACGAGAATCGAAGGTCTCGTCAATGGTATTTTAGCGGTAAAAAGTCTGGCAAAAACCGACGTCAGATAAAGAAGTTATGAATTTTTGAAGAAATTCCTTAAACACGATCAGTTATAAAATAAATAATAAAAATAATTTCGGAATTTGCTAACGGAGTCTAAACGAAAGTTGTAGATCGTAGTCTCACCTACGCGTGGATATAAAGACCATCGAAAACGGAGTTCATATGAAGAAGATATGAATTTTTGAAGTTTATTAAATAAATTATATATTTATTTAATTCGAAATTCAAGCATTATCCGAAGAGGAGTCAGCGTCCTCATCTGAGGTACGCGCTGCGTACCCCTGTACGCCCTGCGTGCCCGAGGGACTTGGCCTCGGATCGTCCACGTCGCCCTATGCGAGGCTACCGACCCGTACGACCCGCCGTCCCATCCGACCCGCCAGACTGATCCGTCCCATCCGAAGCCGAGGCAGTCGAGGCTTCGGTCATGCATGACGTACGCGTACGCACTGCGTACGAGCGTACGCCCTGCGTACGAGGCTTCTCCGACCCTCCTATAAATAGCATGCGAGGGCTTCCGAGAAAAATGCTCATTTCTCTCCTTTCTTTCACGATATTGCCTCGTTTTCCGTGCCCGTTCAAACCCGAAGCTCTGGTCTTTTTGCTCAAGTCCCGAGGGTCGATTTTACTCCCGAGATTCCCGAGAATCCCGAGAAAAATCCGTTTCCCGAGACGAAACTCTGCCCGGTTTTCCATCTCGCTATCTTCAAACTTTCAAGTGAGTTCATACCCCTTAATTTACCTTTTAAATATTCTATAAATTCTTTTATATGCTTTCAAGGGGGGGATTACAAGTAAAACACACGAGTATTATCGTGTGTTACATAAAGAACTCTTTTAGATGCTTTCATATATCCAAATCACATGCGATTTACAAACTTTATAAGGAACTTTCATATATATAACATATGTTAAAATAGCATTCTATCTTTTGAAATATAAATTGTTGTAATGCATGTATAAACTAAACTTTTCTTAGATTATATGTATACTTATCATTCTTAGACTCTACACCAAAAATCTATGCTTTCATAACAAATGATTCCTTTTCTAAGTATTTCTAAACAAACGAGACACACTTTTAGAAAACTATAATAGGTATAGTTTTACGAACAAACTTCTAACTCTTATGTACTAGAAACATGAATTTCAAGAAGTCACTTTCGTATACAAGAACAAACGTAACATTTTAACAAGTAGATCTGTTTTTATACCACGGTTTTGTGAGACACTAACTTCATGTACGTTCGAGTACGCATTTCAAGTCCTGTATTATATACCAGAATCCCTTGGAGGGGGAGAATGGTGTTTGTGTATAGATCTATACGGGCTTGACAACCCGCGCCCTGACTGTTAGCTGCAGTCCACCGTTTGGGGTGACAAACATCATAACATCCAATGCCTGAAGAACGTTGTGTATAGGCATTCCGAGTCAATAGTATGGTTATAAAACTCACAAGGGGTATTAAAAATGCATTGATTTACAAGGTTTTCAAACTCATTGGTTATTTTACACTTACATACATTTTAGAAACAAACATTGGTCTTGAGTGAAGGCTACTTTTATACTAGTAGAAAATAGGATTTTCTAAACACAAACAAACAAAGACAAAACATTTCATTTCATACAAACATTGTCATTTAAATACTTATGAAACTCACCAGCTTAAATGCTGATCTACTCTTTCAAAATTACTTGTATGTCCCAGGAAATCAGTAAATTTCAGGTATTCATTTTACTTTTGATGAAGGGATGCTGCGGCGCCAGTTTAATCTCGTATTTTGACATCATATTGTAATTGGTTTTGAACATGTAACTTTTGACAAATGTAAACTTTCAATTATATATATGATGGTTGCATTGCTTTCTTTACTATGTATTCATTTGTTATGCTACCACATGAAGTCATCCGCCCTCGAACGTTTCCGCCGTTCAGGTTTGGGGGTGTGACAGATTGGTATCAGAGCAATGTTTATAGTGAACTAAGTATATCGAACCACATAAGATATACAAACTATAAATGCTTAAGGGACTAATACACTCTGACAAAACAATTTTTCTTTTTACGCTTAAGCAGCGTTGCGTTCAACTTAAATTGATAGTTCATTTAAGTACAATTACATGCATACCACAAATTATTTTCGTGTTATCCAACTATACAAGTATTTAGACAAGTTGACACTATGATTGAGACTCGATATATGTAATAAGATTTTGGATAAATATAGCGTGATCAACTATATTTGCCCGAGATTGGACCAACATATATCGATGAATGATCGTAGCAAGCAACAAGTCAAATCTTACCAAACCATTACTAGAATCAAACACAAGAATTTAAATACTATAGGAGTATTTGCTATCTAAACTAGTTTAACTTACATGTTTTGCATGTTTCAACTTTATTCCATTCTTATAACCCTATTTCTCGTACAGTCAAATGGCTGGATTTCACCACCCTGGCGACCCCTACTTTCCTAACCAAGGCAACGGAGGATGGATCGAAGATGATCCCGAAGAGGACGAGGAACCCATAGAAGTGGGTGATGACTCCGGTACTGACTCAAAGCCGGAAGTTATCGATCCACCACCTATTCAACCTCCCGTCTTCGTAAGGAACTTTCAAGGACCGACTCCCGTCTGGGGAAGTCACCTCCACCATTGGAGCCAACAGCGAAACCGACGCCCTCCCTATGGCATGTGTCGGGACTTCTATGATGTCCGCGGCGGAGGTTCGGCTGATCGAGCACTCCCGGTAATGGTGGGTAAGTTCGCCAATCAGTCCTATCAGTCCGGAGTTCAAGCTAGCCGACTCCGGGATGTCAACATAGAAGTGCAGGTTCACACTTCTGACATCCGTAGGCTGGACAAGATACAAGACAATGCTCAACTCCAAACCGAAGCATTTCAAGCGCAAATGATTGCAGCCCTCGCTGAACTGAGGGAACAACAAGCCGCTTTTGATAGGCGTCTAATGGAGTCAAAGCAATCAGATGCGGAGTCAAGCTCCAAGCGTAACCTGCATCGCAAGTAGTGCTTGTCAAAGACTCAAATTTTGTTATAGCTTAGGACATCGGCTAAAAGTCTTTAAATTTCTCGAACTTTGTAATCGGAGACCCTTATAGGGGTCAAATTTTCATGATCGTTGTAACAACTTTTATATTAATATAAGTGACACTATTATTACTATGTTAAGTATTTCGTTCAAACCTTGAAAGGTCTTTGAGAAACCAAATACTTGTTTCATACCTTCAGTCTTACAAATAACTTTTATTCTTCTATTTTAAGACTCATACTATCATCTGTTGTTGAACTATAGCGATTTAGTTCATGAGACACATACATTTTCTATTCTATGAAATTCTTATCCTTGTCTTTTCAACCTATAGTTGAAGGATGCCTCCGCGTAGGAATCCAAGGCGAAACAACGGTGGGGAAGCACCTGTACCACTACCACCTCCACCGCCTCAATTTGATGCTGTTATGTTCCAAGCAGCAGTCACCGCAGTGGTGGCAGCTGCCATGTCACAGATCAATAACTCGAGTACTAATGGCTCGGGATCTGGCACACACCCATCCAACCATGGAGAGAGTCATGGACCACCTCGAGAATGCACCTATAAGGACTTCACTAATGCCAAGCCCCGTATGTTTTATGGAACTGGTGGTGTGATGGCCCTGAGGCAGTGGATTGAAAGGACGGAGGCAGTCTTTGAAATCTGCTCCTGTCCCGAGCACAGCAAAGTCAAATTTGCAACTTTCACCCTTATTGATAAAGCTTTAACTTGGTGGAATGGCCACGTTAAAGTACTTACCCTAATCGTGGAAAACTCCATAAGCTGGGAGAGCTTGAAAGCCATGATGATGAGAGAATACTGCCCACGGGGAGAGATTCAAAAGCTCGAACACGAACTATAGACTCTCAGAATGGTTGGTACCGACATCGCTACTTATACCAACAGATTCTGCGAGCTGGCAATCCTTTTTCCTGATATGATTGCTCCCGAGAGCAAGAAAATAGAAAGGTACATCTAGGGACTGACGCCCCAAATTCGATCAAGCGTGTTAGCTTCCAAACCTGACACCTTTGAAAGTGCTAAGGAACTGGCACAATCTCTGATTGACTACGGAGGTCATCAGAACTCAACCACTTCTGCACCAGAACCACATAAAGGAAACAACAACAACAACAACTACAACAACAACAACAACAACAACAACAATAGCAGGAAGAGAGTGTGGAATAAAAGGAAAGGTGGGTCTTCCCAAGAATCCGCAAAGAAACAATTGGTTTTAGTGAATGCTGCCACTGTACCTACTACAGCTCCTATAAATACCTAACCAACAAAGCCTTATGTAGGTAACCTCCCAAAGTGCACCAAATGCAATTACCACCACCATGGACCTTGTCGGGAAATGCAGTACGCCAACTGCAACAAGAAGGGACACACAACCCGTTTCTGCAAGGACCCCGCAAGGCCGATCACTCAAGTTCCCAGTGCGGGTGTAGGGCAGACCTGCTACGGTTGTGGTGAGGTAGGCCACTACAAGAGGAACTGTCCTAAGGCAGCAGGCACCGGCGGTGTGGGACGAGTTTTGGCAATAGGCCACGACGAAGCTGTAGCTGACCCAACTATAGTTGCTGGTACGTTCCTTCTCGATAATTCATATGCATGCATATTATTCGATAGTGGAGCAGAGAGAAGCTTCGTGAGTCAAAACTTTATTCATTTACTTAAACGTAAACCTAGCAAATTAGAAAAATCATTCACTGTAGAGATGGCCAATGGAAAAACCGAAAACACTAACTGCATATACATGGGTTGTACGTTAACTTTAGACGGCCATTCTTTCCCAATCAATCTCATGCCGGTCCAAATTAAAAGTTTCGACGTCATAGTCGGCATGGATTGGTTGAGTCTTCTTCGCGCCGACATCATGTGCTACGAGAAAGCAGTCCGTCTTAATCTCCCTAACAACGAAAGATTAGTTATCTACGGCGACAAATCAAGTACAAACCTTCGCATCATTTTGTGCATCCAAGCTCGAAAGTGCTTGCGGAAAGATTGTTGAACATTCCTAGCGCACATCGTTGATACAAGTCAAGAACTGAAGGACATCAAGAGCATTTCGGTAGTACGCGACTTTCCCGATATCTTTCCAGAAGAACTACCAGGATTACCACCGCAACGCCAAGTCGAGTTCAGAATCGACTTAGTTCCAGGAGCTACCCCAGTAGCGAAGTCGCCTTATCGTCTCGCACCAGCGGAGATGTAGGAACTTTCCAGTCAACTTAATGAACTCCTTCAAAAAGGATTCATAAGACCAAGTTTCTCACCTTGGGGAGCACCGGTCTTGTTTGTAAAGAAGAAAGACAGATCGTTCCGTATGTGCATCGACTACAGAGAGCTGAACAAACTTACTATCAAGAACCGTTATCCTCTACCCCGTATCGACGACCTATTCGATCAACTTCAGGGAGCGAACTACTTCTCAAAGATAGACCTACGATCCGGATATCACCAATTACTAGTTCTAGAGGGGGACATTCCAAAGACAGCTTTTCGAACTCGTTATGGACATTACGAATTTGTAGTGATGCCGTTCGGATTAACCAATGCACCAGCAGTATTTATGGACCTAATGAATAGGGTATGCCGCCCTTACTTGGATCAGTTCTTCATCGTCTTTATCGATGATATACTTATCTACTCCTGAAGTGAGGAAGAGCATAGTCAGCACCTACGAAAAGTCCTAGAAACACTGCGAACGGAGAAACTCTATGCGAAGTTCTCTTAATGCGAATTTTGGATTCGAAGAGTCGAATTTTTAGGCCACGTTGTTAGCGAGAATGGTATACACGTGGACCCCTCCAAAATTAAGGCCATTGAGAATTGGTCGGCACCAAAGACACCTACATAAATTCGTCAATTTCTAGGTCTCGCTGGCTACTATCGCAAATTCATAAAGAACTTCTCTAGCATTGCGAAACCTCTTACTACATTAACCCAGAAAGGCGTGGCCTTTGACTGGGAAGCGAAACAAGAGAAGGCATTCCAGACACTAAAGCAGGCCTTGTGCACCGCACCGATACTATCCCTCCCCGAAGGGATAGAAGACTTCGTAGTGTATTGCGATGCGTCGAATCAAGGACTTGGTTGTGTTCTTATGCAGAGAGGGAAGGTTATTGCTTATGCCTCCCGACAGCTTAAGACACACGAAGTAAACTATACGACACACGATCTTGAGTTAGGAGTAGTGGTATTTGCTCTGAAGATCTGGAGACACTACTTATACGGAACAAAGAGTACTATTTTCACCGATCATAAGAGCCTTCAACACATTTTCGATCAGAAGGAACTCAACATGCGACAACGACGATGGGTTGAGTTACTAAATGACTATGAATGTGAAATTCGTTATCATCCTGGCAAGGCCAACGTGGTAGCTGACGCCCTCAGTCGAAAGGAATACACTGGTCGGAGGGTGAAATCTCTAACTATGACCATCCATTCCCACTTATCCACACAAATTAAGGAGGCACAAATGGAAGCTTTGCAACCTGAAAATGTGGCGGGTGAATCCCTGCGAGGAATGGAAAAGAATCTAGAAGTCAAGGGTGGCGGAGCCTACTATCTCATGGACCGAATCTGGACCCCGAAACATGGTGGTTTCAGAAACGTAGTCATGACCGAAGCTCACAACTCAAGGTATTCCGTTCACCCGGTTTCAGATAAAATGTATCTGGATCTTAAGAAACTGTACTGGTGGCCTAACATGAAAGCAGAAATTGCTACCTTCGTAGGTAAATGTCTTACTTGCGCTAAGGTTAAGGTCGAGTATCAGAAACCATCAGGATTACTACAACAACCGGAGATACCAGAATGGAAATGGGAGCGGATTACTATGGACTTCATAACCAAGTTACCCAAGATGACAAGTGGACTCGATACCATATGGGTCATTATCGACAGATTGACCAAATCCGCGCATTTCCTACCCATCAAGGAGACTGACAAAATGGAGAAGCTTACAAGAACTTACCTAAGGGAAGTAGTGCGACTGCATGGTGTTCTGATATCCATTATCTCTGATAGAGATAGTAGATTTACTTCAAGATTCTGGCAGTCACTACAAAGTTCCCTGGGGACTAGGCTAGACATGAGTACAGCCTACCACCCACAAATAGACGGACAAAGTGAGAGAACGATACAAACTTTAGAAGATATGCTAAGAGCCTGTGTGATTGACTTTGGAAAGGCATGGGATATGCATTTACCCCTTGTCGAATTTTCATACAACAATAGTTATCATATAAGCATAAAGGCTGCTCCGTTTGAAGCCCTCTATGGTCGAAAGTGCAGATCCCCTCTGTGCTGGACTGAAGTTGGCGATACCCAATTAGCTAGAGGAAGAGTTCCTGAGAGCACTCTCACCGGTCCGGAAATCATACGAGAAACGACAAAGAAGATCATTCAGATTCGTGAACGATTGAAAGCCTTTAGAGACCGACAGAAAAGCTACGCTGACCAAAGGAGGAAACCTTTGGAATTCCAGGTAGGAGACCACGTCTTATTAAAGGTCTCATCGTGGAAGGGTTTAATACGCTTTGGAAAGCGTGGGAAACTAAATCCAAGATACATAGGGCCTTTCGAGATTCTTGCCAGAATCGACCCTGTGGCTTACAAGCTTAACCTACCGCGCGAACTTAGTAACATCCATCCAACCTTCCACGTCTCAAACTTGAAAAAGTGTCTGTCCGACGAGACTCTTGTTATTCCACTCGACGAGATCGAGATCAACGAGAGCCTCAACTTTGTGGAAGAACCAGTAGAAATCATGGACCGAGAGGTCAAACAAACAAAACAAAGTCGCATACCCATCGTGAAGGTTCGCTGGAACGCCAAGCGGGGACCTGAATTCACATGGGAACGCGAAGATTAGATGAAACAAAAGTACCCTCATCTCTTTCATGTTCACTAGTATCTTTACTACTTTAAATTTCGGGATGAAATTCTCTCTAACGGGGGGATGATGTGACAACCCGATATTTCAACTCTTTGTAATGACCTAAAAGGTCAAGTATTGTAACCACTTTTGAGTTAATAAAATTAACTTTCATAATAAAATGTCCAAATAGTTCTATTTAAATTCCTTCTATATTTAAATGTCTTTAAAGCTTGATCGTACGTAAAAAGAACGCCCAAATCCGACTTCGTATATTGAAGTTATGATTTTTCCAAGTTCAGCTTAGCAACAGACAGCTAAAAACTCGAATCGGAGATCGAGTGACTTTTGGCCGGAATGACCTAAACGAGAATCGAAGGTCTCGTCAATGGTATTTCAGCGGTAAAAAGTCTGGCAAAAACCGACATCAGATAAAGAAGTTATGAATTTTTGAAGAAATTCCTTAAACACGATGAGTTATAAAATAAATAATAAAAATAATTTCGGAATTTGCCAACGGAGTCTAAACGAAAGTTGTAGAGCGTAGTCTCACCTACGCGTGGATATAAAGACCATCAAAAACGGAGTTCGTATGAAGAAGATATGAATTTTTGAAGTTTATTAAATAAATTATATATTTATTTAATTCAAAATTCAAGCATTATCCGAGTAGGAGTCAGCGTCCTCATCCGAGGTACGCGCTGCGTACCCCTGTACGCCCTGCATACCCGAGGGACTTGGCCTCGGATCGTCCACGTCGCCCTATGCGAGGCTACCGACCCGTCCGACCCGCCAGACTGATCCGTCCCATCCGAAGCCGAGGCAGTCGAGGCTTCAGTCATGCATGACGTACGCGTACGCGCTGCGTACGAGCGTACGCCCCACGTACGAGGCTTCTCCGACCCTCCTATAAATAGCATGCGAGGGCTTCCGAGAAAAATGCTCATTTCTCTCCTTTCTTTCACGATATTGCCTCGTTTTCCGTGCCCGTTCAAACCCGAAGCTCTGGTCTTTTTGCTCAAGTCCCGAGGGTCGATTTTACTCCCGAGATTCCCGAGAATCCCGAGAAAAATCCGTTTCCCGAGACGAAACTCTGCCCGGTTTTCCATCTCGCTATCTTCAAACTTTCAAGTGAGTTCATACCCCTTAATTTACCTTTTAAATATTCTATAAATTCTTTTATATGCTTTCAAGGGGGGGGGGGGATTACAAGTAAAACACACGAGTATTATCGTGTGTTACATAAAGAACTCTTTTAGATGCTTTCATATATCCAAATCACATGCGATTTACAAACTTTATAAGGAACTTTCATATATATAACATATGTTAAAATAGCATTCTATCTTTTGAAATATAAATTGTTGTAATGCATGTATAAACTAAACTTTTCTTAGATTATATGTATACTTATCATTCTTAGACTCTACACCAAAAATCTATGCTTTCATAACAAATGATTCCTTTTCTAAGTATTTCTAAACAAACGAGACACACTTTTAGAAAACTATAATAGGTATAGTTTTACGAACAAACTTCTAACTCTTATGTACTAGAAACATGAATTTCAAGAAGTCACTTTCGTATACAAGAACAAACGTAACATTTTAACAAGTAGATCTGTTTTTATACCACGGTTTTGTGAGACACTAACTTCATGTACGTTCGAGTACGCATTTCAAGTCCTGTATTATATACCAGAATCCCTTGGAGGGGGAGCATGGTGTTTGTGTATAGATCTATACGGGCTTGACAACCCGCGCCCTGACTGTTAGCTGCAGTCCACCGTTTGGGGTGACAAACGTCATAACATTCCAACGCCTGAAGAACGTTGTGTATAGGCATTCCGAGTCAATAGTATGGTTATAAAACTCACAAGGGGTATTAAAAATGCATTGATTTACAAGGTTTTCAAACTCATTGGTTATTTTACACTTACATACATTTTAGAAACAAACATTGGTCTTGAGTGAAGGCTACTTTTATACTAGTAGAAAATATAGGATTTTCTAAACACAAATAAACAAAGACAAAACATTTCATTTCATACAAACATTGTCATTTAAATACTTATGAAACTTACCAGCTTAAATGCTGATCTACTCTTTCAAAATTACTTGTATGTCCCAGGAAATCAGTAAATTTCAGGTATTCATTTTGCTTTTGATGAAGGGATGCTGCGGCGCCAGTTTAATCTCGTATTTTGACATCATATTGTAATTGGTTTTGAACATGTAACTTTTGACAAATGTAAACTTTCAATTATATATATGATGGTTGCATTGCTTTCTTTACTATGTATTCATTTGTTACGCTACCACATGAAGTCATCCGCCCCCGAACGTTTCCGCCGTTCAGGTTTGGGGGTGTGACAATGGATGCCGTAATCCAAGCTATAGAATATTTGAAGGTAGGTGAATGGCGATTCACCAATTTCCACCATGAAAAACAAAATAATTTATTAGGTTTTAATTGGAAATGAAACTCCTAGATCTTTTGAGATTCATTGAACTTTTCAACGACATGTTTCAATCTCAAGTGTGCCCTTCAGTTTTTGTGACTGGGATGCCGAGGATCACAAAACAAGGTGTGAAGTAACCATGCAAACTACTTGGCATCCTTAAGTGTTTACCCCTCAATCGATGTGCCGGTTAACCACACACGCTCCATCGATACTATGATAAACATTAAGTTACCCTTTGCCTACCTTGTTAAATACGAGTTAGTGTGTTGGTTAACCACACACGCTCCACTAACCGACTTAAACAAAGTGCAAAGTGTAATTTCATGGATTAGCACCTTATTCACATTTTCCTAAGTAACTAAGATTGGGTATTTATAAAAGGTTTAGTTACTTAGTATTTATCATCAGTACTTTTAATGAAGGGAGAATTATAGTCCTTGTCCTACCTGTTCGACTAACGACCCTCCACCGGTCAAAGAAGCGGTGGGTGAGAGTGGACACCCATTAAACTGCCATTTTATAGGCAGTAACCTTATACCCCCCATATAGACCGGCTTCGTGAATGAGGCCTACTAACGGTAAGACTGACTTTACTGTTATACATATATATAAATATTATTAACTTATAATATTATAAAGTATAAGGGTTGAATTTTAAATTTTAAAATTCTAAGGTCTAGTTTGGAATTAAAGTATACATGGGGGGTAACTTTACAAATTCCAAAACTTGAGGACAAGTTTTGAAACCTTTCAAAACTCTTGGTTTTTTCATAACTTATGAGTTTAATTAACGTTTAATGAAAAAAAAATTCAAGTTCCATAACTTGAGGACAAGTTATGGAAGACATTAAATCATTTAATGATGACATTAAAAATAGAGACTCTTCTATTTTCATAACCTATGAGACTTAATGACACTTTAAAAAGAAAAACTCTTCACTTTCCATAACTTGAGGACAAGTTATAGAGTTCATAAAAACCATTAAGATCAAATATTCCACTTAACACAATAACCAAATAATTTTTCTATGATCTAGATTAAACTCATAAGTAAAGATAATTCACATCAACAATTTTCAAGAAATTAGATAATCATATAAACTAATACAAATCTTGAAACTTTGACAATTATCCTTTGAAGACTCTTGGACTTCATAACCTAAAGAGTTAATAAATGAGACATTTCACATCCATAACTTATGGAAGTTTCAAAACTCTTAAGATCATAACTTTAAAAAAAACTTTTGAGTTCCAAAATTTTATGACAAAATTTGTAACTCCTTAAAACCACTTAGATCAAACTTTTAAAACAAATAAAATAATCATATCATTCTATCTTTTAATAAATTGACCTAATTCAACTCTTTAGTAAAGTGACTCAAATTTTACAAATAATTAGTTTTTCATAAAATCAAGTAATTATCATAAAATTTGACAAACTTCATGTTTTTTTTTTCTTTTTTTCATCAACTTGAAAAAAACTACATTTGCATCAAATATAGTAGAAAAGAACCCATGGCTCTGATACCACTGTTGGGTTTTGGTATAATACAACATCCTATGGTGCACATACAACCCTAAATACCTTGGATCTATGTTTTCACTAATTATACATGCAAAAGGTTTCCAAGGCATTAAACCTGTAACTAGCATGCATTTGACATAAACCATATAACATACTAGTTAGGGAAACATACCTTTTATGTGGTTTGAAGTCTTGATGTATTTGGCCTTAAGAGCTTAGCACCAATAGTATGAAATGCCTCAAATGGAATCACAACACACCTAGGACAAAGGTGGCTCTTGAGAGAGAATTCCATGCACCAAAACACCTCCATATTTCTCTAAGAAAAGAAGTGGTGATTTTGGCTATGGAGTAACCTATTTATATGTAGGATTCCAAGGGTCATGGGTATAACCCATAATCCATACCCATGGGTTTTATGATCCATGTTTCATGTGGCCAAACTCTTTATGTATCCATACATAAACTTGGTCCAACATGGGTCATAAGCCCAACACATATAAATATAACTAATTATCATAATTAGTCCCCATAGATTTAATTAGTCTCTTTTGATCACTAAATTAATTCCAAATTAATTCTTGATCGATACTAATTAAAACATATGATTTCATATTAATATATTATAACTTATAATATATTAATAAACCATAAATAACCTTCTCTCAAAAGTCCATCCTAACAAATTGTCCTGATGATATGGAACCTAAATGGACCATGCTACTCGTGGGTCAAGTACATACCAATAATAGTTATGGGCTTAGACATCTAATCCAACAACAAATCCTAATGGACTTAATAATATTCTAGTGGGCTTGATAGGCCCAATAAAGTACTAATCGACCTAAAATCCCAACAAGTTGATAAATGGGCTAGCAATTGGATTGGAAAACCCTAATTTGGGGAATTAATCGGGACAGACGAGAATTATTTAATAACTGGAGATATTAAATAATAATCATTGGCAATAAATTAATCTAAGTAATATTGGACTTAATGGATTAAGTCCTTAATGGGTTAAGTGCGAAAACTTAACCCTAATCATCATTTTATGTGAAACCCTAATTTCACTTGGACCTTGAGTTGGATTTTCTATTGGGTCTGGATGATTGGATTATTAATGGGCCATCCAAGAATAATCAAATGGACTAGAGTAATTAGTTGGGATTTAGGGTAAGGCCATTATCAGGAGTTGGGCCCAGTTTAGAAAATTGGGCCATAGTTTGGGCCTTAATAATTATATGAGGTTGGGCCTTAGAATAAGACCATGTGTAGGCCTAGGACCAATTTGGAAAAATGGGCCATGTATGGGGTTTTAATTCTTAATGGACTTTGGGCCTTGGGCTTGAATAAGCCAACCTTGGGGTAATGAAGCAATTATCCAAGTATGTATTATGGTTATGTGTTGGGACCCAATTATTAATTGGATGTTATGTTGGAATTGACAGTTCGAGAACCTGTCATCCAACAGCTGGGGTTGAGTTTGCGGGACTACAACAGTGTGGGATTGTGTCTACGGGACTTCAGCAGTATGAGGTGAGTTACCTTCCAGTAGGGGTGGGTCTAAGGCCACAATGCCGACCCACCAATAGGGGTAGTTGGTAGATAATTGTCTTTGTGATGATTATCATGGTATGTTTATGTGATATGCTCATGAGATATGCTTATGTGATGTTCTTATGAGAACCAAGCTAGGCTCTGATACCACTTATGGGTTTTAGCCATAAGAACTTTCCTATGTGCGCATGCAAAACCCTAATGCTTGGATCTAGGCTTTCTAATCAAACATGATTTGAATCCAAGACTTCTAATGACTATTTAGGTGTAGTAACAATATTGAAACAGATCTAGAATCATACCTTTGAATTCCTTGTTGATCTTGTTGTCTTGGAGCTTCTAGAGTTACAATTGTCACTCCTCTAATGGCTTACAAACACCAAATAGCAAGGATGATGATTTGGGAAAGAGGAGAGGGGAGGAAATCGGCCAGGGTTTTCTTACTTTTGATGAAGTTCCAATTTCCCTTTGCCATAGGGTCTATTTATACTTGTAGACTCCTTAAGGGTTATAACCTAAACCCTAATTGGATAATCTTCTCTTAAGGCTATCCAAATCCATTCCTTAGATAACTCTTGGACGATTTGAAGCAATCCTTAGCTTCTAGAATCCGTCCAATCCATATCTATATGGATTTACAGTCTAAAGTTTAACTATCAAACAATTGACAGTTTATACCCTCTTATTTAATTAATCTCTTTAAGTCACCAAATTAATTCCAATTAATTCTATGACTTATATTAATCAAATAACAATATATTATTCTTTATATTATTCTCATAATATACTAATAATATTTACTCTCTCTTAACAAATCATCCTATCAAATTGCTATGGTGAAGGCAACCCAAAAGGACCATGCACAACCGGGTCAAATACTTGCCTAATATAGTTGCAGCCTTAGACACTATTCCAACAGTCTCCCACTTGGATAATTCTAGTAACTATATGCACAAATACAATTCGGTTTGCAATCGTAGCTCTCAAAGATGCTGTCAAACTCTGATCTAATCAATCTTGTCCTTTAGATAAGGGATCGTACAGTCCTCTGTTAGATATTATGCTGACAATTCTATGGAATGATTAGTCAAGCATTTAGGTTTCTCGATCTCTGATTTATTCGACATAGAACTTAATCGAACACATCAATTCAGTTCTGACCGGGCCCGGCACATAAGTTAAATCAAATCATCGAGCGGCCGAGATATCGCTTTTACCTTCTTAGATAAAAGTTACAGATAAACTTCGACTTATATGCATTTACTTATTCAATAATTAACTATACACAACAATGCGTTTTATAACATTGAGTTACAAATGCGTTTTCGCATTATCAATGTACAATCAATTAGCAAATAATAAACCATATATCTAGGTTTTAAGACTATATGATATTATTGTCTTGCGATCACCCTTTTATATCGTATTCCATAAGGTGATTCCAGCAAGCGTGGGTTTGTTCCAATGCTCAAAACCAGTTCATAAGCACTCGTGAACGTCGCAACAACCCTTTGCTATGTATAATACCATTTAGACAATCTACGCACCGATTCATGACAATCTTCATTCATATCTACTTCCAACATATGAACTATTGTGGACAATTTGAACAATTCGATTATTCCTAATAAACTCAATTATTCTGGAAGTCAAAACATGCAAAGTGAAACAATAGCTAAACAATTAACATAAGATAGTAACATTACTCATAAATAAAACTCCTTTATTCATTCATCAAATGTTAATTACATTTATCTATTACACGTTTCTAATACTATCTAATCTATGCTAATATCATCCTTCAGCCCAATACTCCTAGCATGCTGCAAGTGCTTAACCCTACTCAGTCCCTTCGTAAGCAGATCTGTTGGGTTATCTTCTGATGATATCCTCTTCACTACGAGTTGTCCTTCTTCTACACGATGTCTAATGAAGTGATATTTTCTGTCGATATGTCGTGATCTACCATGATCCCTCGGTTCCTTGGTCAAGGCAACCGCTCCTTCGTTATCACAGAAAATCTCTATGGGCTCCTTTATGGCAGATACAACTCCTAGATCACCGATGAAGTTCTTCAGCCATATTGCCTCCTTCGACGCTTCGCTCGCTGCAATGTACTCTGATTCGCACGTTGAATCAGCTACGGTTTCCTACTTGGAACTTTTCCATGTCACTGCTCCTCCATTTAGGGTAAAGACCCAGCCCATCTGCGAACGGTAGTTGTCCCTGTCGGTCTGAAAACTAGCGTCACTATACCCTCGCACCTTCAAGTCATCACTCCCTCCGAGGACTAAGAACCATTCCTTTGTCCTCCGAAGGTACTTAAGGATATTCTTCACCGCAATCCAATGTGCTCTGCCAGGATTCCCTTGATATCTGCTAACCATGCTCAAAGCGAAGGCTACATCAGGGCGAGTACAAGTCATAGCGTACATGATTGAGCCAACTGCGGAAGCGTATGGAACTCGGCTCATTTCTTCTATCTCAGCTTCGGTACTCAGACTTTGAGTCTTACTCAACTTGGCATTACTTTGTATCGGTAATTCTCCCTTCTTCGAGTTTTCCATAGTAAAACGTTTTAGTACCTTCTCCAAGTAAGTGTTCTGACTAAGTCCAATTAGTCTCTTACTTCTTTCTCTTACTATCCTTATTCCCAAAATGTAAGAAGCCTCTCCGAGGTCCTTCATAGCGAAGCACTTCCCAAGCCAGGACTTAACCTCCTGTAGAGTCGGGATGTCGTTTCCTATGAGTAATATGTCATCGACATATAGAACGAGGAAGCTTACTATACTCCCACTGGCTTTGACATATACACAAGACTCATCTTCTCTTCGTACAAATCCAAACTCTTTGACTTTCTCATCGAAGCAAAGATTCCATCTACGAGACGCTTGCTTAAGTCCATAAATGGACTTCTCAAGCTTACACACTCTATTCGGATGCTTCGGATCCACCAACCCCTCTGGCTGAGCCATGTAAACATCCTCAGCCAACTTTCCGTTAAGGAAAGCGGTCTTGACATCCATTTGCCAAATCTCATAATCATGAAATGCGGCAATCGCTAGCATCACTCTAATAGATTTTATCTTCGCAACTGGTGAGAAGGTCTCATCATAGTCAACTCTGGGAGTTTGAGTAAAGCCCTTCGCAACCAATCGCGCTTTATATGTGTGTACGTTTCCATCCACAACGGTCTTCTTCTTGAAGATCCATTTGCACCCAACGGTCTTACGTCCGGGCACATAATCAACCAAATTCCAAACTTGGTTATCATACATGGATTGGATCTCGCTATCCATTGCCTCTTTCCATTTCGCAGACTCCAGGCCTGCCATGGCTTCCTTATAGCTATTAGGTTCATCAAGATTTATTAGTATACCATCACTAATATATGTGTCCCCTTCGGTAGTAATATGAAAACCATAAAACTGGGGTAGAACTCTAACTCTATCGGAACGTCTAAGAGGTAAGGATTCGTCATTCGGTTCAACCGGAGTTTCCTCCTCGGGTTGAGTGCCAGCGGTAGAGGTTCCTTCATCTATCGACTCTTGAATTTCTTCAAGCTCGATTTGCCTCCCACTGTCTCCTTGGCCTATGAGTTCTTGCTCTCGGAAAACTCCTTTCCTCGCAACAAAGACAACATTGTCTTCGGTCTATAGAAGAGATATCCAAAGGATGTCTGCAGGTAGCCAACGAAAATACATCGCTCACTTCGAGGTTCGAGCTTGTCGTGAGTATCTCGTCTTACGAAAGCCTCGCAACCCCAAACCTTGATATGTGCCAACGAGGGAGCTTTCCCTGTCCACATCTCGTGAGGTGTTTTGGCAACCTTCTTAGTAGGGACTCGGTTAAGGATATGGGCGGCAGTCTCTAAGGCATACCCCCAAAAATAGATTGATAGTGAAGCACGACTCATCATAGAGCAAACCATATCCAATAAGGTTCGATTACGCCTTTCTGCCACACCATTCAACTGTGGTGTCCTAAGAGGCGTCAATTGCGAAACTATTCCACACTCCTTGAGATAATCGTGGAATTCAAGACTTAGGTACTCTCCTCCTTGATCGGATCGAAGCATCTTGATTTTCCTGCCCAATTGATTCTCCACTTCATTCTTGAACTCTTTGAACTTTTCAAACGTTTCTGACTTTTGCTTGATTAAGTAGATGTACCCATATCTACTATAGTCATCGGTAAAAGTCACATAGAAGCGGTTTCCATCCTTCGTGGTTGATCTAAACGGTCCACATACATCGGTATGTATGAGGTCCAATAGACCCTCACCCCTCTCACATGTACTAGTGAAGGGTGACTTAGTCATCTTTCCAAGCAAACAAGACTTGCATGTGTCACCTTCCCTAAGGTCGAATGACTCCAACACTCCATCCTTTTGGAGTTGGGCTATGCGTTTCTTGCTGACATGTCCAAGACGACAATGCCACAAGGATGCTTTATCCATACTAGTGGAAGAATCTATGTTCAAAACATCATTTCCTAAGTTATCAACAATCATAACAGTTTCATAAATTCCATTACATGGTATAACTTCAAAGTAAAATACACCATTTAGATAAGCCAAAATAGAACCATTCTCATTATTAAAAGAAAATCTAAAACCTTGTCTATATAAACCATGAAATGAAATGATGTTTCTAGCCATTTCTGGCGAATAGCAACAATTGTTCAATTCTAACAATTGTTCGAAGGTGACCTTTTGGCAAAGGCTCATCAACGTGAAAGAACTAGCAACAACGTTGTTTGCATTCGACATCTACAAATAGAAAGGACAAAGATAGATTAGAATATGAATCCCTAATTATCACCCAATAAGAAAAATTAGGGCTAGGATCCAACAACAACATTTACATATTAGAAAAGGGATGCCGTAATCTAACATGCAAATAAATTGAAGGTAAGTGAATGACGATTCACTAATTCTCCACCATAAAACCTAACTATTAGTCCTAAATGTATTGAGAATTCCTAGGATCGGATGAGATTCATTGAAACTATTCAATGGCATGTTTAAATCTCGATATGCCCCTCTAGTTTGTGACTGGGATACCGAGGATCACAAAGCGGGTGTGAATTACCATGCAAATTCACATGGTGCCTTCATTGTAACGATTACCTATTCGATGTGTCGGTAAACCACACACGCTCCATCGAACTATGATAAACAATGAATCACCCTTTGCCACCATTGCTTAGAACCAATTAGTGTGCCGGTAAACCACACACGCTCCACTAACTTCTTAGCAAGGGTGCAAAGTGTAATTTCATGGGATTGCATCAATTCACTTTTCCTAAAGTAACTAAGATTAGGAAATTTTAAAATAGGTGTAGTTAATTTGTATTTCCTATTATACTTTTAATGAGAGGATGAGGTTGCCCTATCCTACCCGTTCGGCTAACGACCCTCGATCGATCAAGCAAGCGGTGGGTGTGAGTGTATACCCATTAAGCGCCATTTTATAAGCCGCAACCTTATACCCACCTTATAGATCGGCTTCGTGAATGAGGCCTACTAACGGTAAGACTAGCATTTTAGTTATACATATATATATATATATATATATATATATATATATATATATATTAATCTTGTAATATTATATTAGTATAGGGTTGTATTTTAAACCTTTTAAAATCTAGGGTTTGAAATTTAAATTGTCCAAATTAAAACTTTTAATCACAAAATATAAATTTCAAAACTTGAGGACAAGTTTTAAACATTTAAAACATGAAGGATCACATAACAAATAATTTTAATTAACAATTAATTTCCTAATTATCTATATTTGATTTATTCAAGATTTCTTTCAAGATAATTACCAAAATAATCAAAATAATTAATTAATTATCATATAAGGAAATTAAATATTTTATTAGTTGATAAATATCTTTAATTAGATCAAGATAATAGTCATATATATCAAAAAATCGGATTAGAGTTGATCTAATATGATTAAGGTAAGTTTCCATAAGACAATCATGAAGAAATCCCGAATCTGGCCATTCCTGACGCTTGGACTCCCCGAGTGCACCAAGTGACTCGCCGAGTCAGGCCAACTCGCCGAGTCCACTATGGAACTCGCCGAGTCCATGACTTAGAAACACAAAAATCAAATTTTGCAGTTTAGTTTCAGACAATTAAGCAACAATTTAATGAAAACCAAGCTAGGCTCTGATACCACTTATGGGTTTTAGCCATAAGAACTTTCCTATGTGCGCATGCAAAACCCTAATGCTTGGATCTAGGCTTTCTAATCAAACATGCTTTGAATCCAAGACTTCTAATGACTATTTAGGTGTAATAACAATATTGAAACAGATCTAGAATCATACCTTTGAATTCCTTGTTGATCTTGTTGTCTTGGAGCTTCTAGAGTCATAATTGTCACTCCTCTAATGGCTTACGAAGACCAAATAGCAAGGAGGATGATTTGGGAGAGAGGAGAGGGGAGGAAATCGGCCAGGGTTTTCTTACTTTTGATGAAGTTCCGATTTCCCTTTGCCATAGGGTCTATTTATACTTGTAGACTCCTTAAGGGTTATAACCTAAACCCTAATTGGATAATCTTCTCTTAAGGCTATCCAAATCCATTCCTTAGATAGCTCTTGGACGATTTGAAGCAATCCTTAGCTTCTAGAATCCGTCCAATCCATATTTATATGGATTTACAGTCTAAAGTTTAACTATCAAACAATTGACAGTTTATACCCTCTTATTTAATTAATCTCTTTAAGTCACCAAATTAATTCCAATTAATTCTATGAATTATATTAATCAAATAACAATATATTATTCTTTATATTATTCTCATAATATACTAATAATATTTACTCTCTCTTAATAAATCATCCTATCAAATTGCTATGGTGAAGGCAACCCAAAAGGACCATGCACAACCGGGTCAAATACTTGCCTAATATAGTTGCAGGCTTAGACACTATTCCCACAATGTTTATGTGATATGCTATAAGTGTTAGTGGTAGTAGTAGGGAATAGTTTTTCCCTGACTCGGTTGTTAGGATCGAAGGGTAGGTCAGTACCCCAGAAATGCTTGACTGTATGATTATATCAAGATATTATATGATAGTGGTAGGGGGTGAAATAGTCCGCAGTTACCGGTTGAAAGATACCGATGGCGGATACTGGTTGAAAGATATCGATGGCGGATACCGGTTGAAAGATACCGATGGTAGATACTGGTTGAAAGATACCGATGGCAGTTGACGGTTGAAAGATACCGAAGGGGTATACAGAACCCATGCAATGCTTATCTGTATGTTTATTATATGTTAGTATGTGATCAGTATGTTTATGATATGTTAGTATGTGATCAGCATGTTTATGATGTTAGTACGTAATCAGTATGTTTATGACATATTATTATGTGATAGTGGTAAGGGTGAAATAGTCCCCGGTTACGGGTTGAAAGATACCGATGACAATTACCGGTTGAGAGATACCGATGGTGTTATGTGGTATGTGGTATGATGGGGGAACTCACTAAGCTTCATGCTTACGGTTTACAGTTTTGGTTTCAGGTACTTTGTTTCAAAGGAAAGGAGCTGGCATGGTCGCAGCGCATCACACTATGTTTTCTGCACACGAGATCCTTGGGATTATTCTCTGATATGGTTTCATAATATTATATTTTGATTATTCACACTTTGGTTATATGTAATAACCTAATTAAAAATGAAATTTTTGGCCTTGAATTTTGGGATGTTACAGCCATGCTCCTCTTCGCTTCGAGAATAAACTAGAATGTCGTCAATGAAAACAATGACAAAGTTGTCGAGGAATGGTCGGCAGATTCGATTCATTAGGTCCATGAATGCGGCAGGGGTATTCGTTAGACCGAAGGGCATTATGACAAATTCATAATGTCCATAACGAGTTTGGAAAGCGGTTTTAGGGATATCCTCTTCCAGGACCTTGAGTTGGTGATATCCGAATCGCAGATCTATCTTAGAGAAGTAGCTTGCGCCATGGAGTTGGTCAAAGAGATCGTCGATTCGCGGAAGTGGATAGCGATTTTTGATGGTGAGCTTGTTTAGTTCCATGTAGTTAATACACATCCTAAAGGAACCGTCTTTCTTCTTGACAAAGAGAACCGGAGCTCCCCAAGGTGAGAAGCTAGGTCGGATGAATCCTTTGTCCAGAAGTTCGCTGAGTTGGCTGGACAACTCTTGCATCTCTGCAGGAGCCAATCTATAGGGCGATTTGGCGATGGGTGTAGCTCCTGGCACAAGGTCAATTCGGGACTCGACTTGTCTTTCTACGGGTATCCCTGGAAGATCTTCAGGAAAGACATCCGGGAACTCGCAAGCTACTGGAATGTATCGAATATTGACCTCTTCCTTGGACTAATCCACTATATGAGCTAGAAATGTCAAGTCTTTCTTTCGTAGATACTTCTGTGCCTTAATGCACGAGATAAGACGAAGGTTCATGTTGGGTTTGTCTCCGTATATAATTAGGGTTTCACGATTTGGAAAGTGAAGGCGAACGGCCTTCTCGTGACACATAATTTCAGCATGGTGGGGGCTTAACCAGTCCATGCTGATAATCACATCAAAACTCCTAATGGAAATAGTCATTAAGTTTATTTGAAAGACATGTTGGTTCAAGGTTAGGGTACATCCAATGTAGATTTCCCCAGTGGATTCTGTTTTCCCATTGGCCATTTCCACCGTAAAGGTTTCATTAAGCTTCTGGGGTTGTTGTTTTAACAAGTGTTTAAATATATTGCTCACAAAGCTTCGTTCTGCTTTGGTATCAAATGGGATGCATGCATAAGTGTGGTTTAAGAGAAACGTACCGGTGACAACAGCGGGTTCCTGAACCGCTTCTCCCTGACTGTCACACCCTAAAACCGGAATGGCGGAAACGTTCTGGGGTGGATGACGTCATGTCAAGTATCACAACATATGCAGTATAGTAATCAAAGTACAACAACCATTGCATTAATAGTAATAGTTTTACATGGTTTACATTACATAGAGACATTAAAGTAATACAAGTAATAATATAGGTGCAACTTGGTACTAAACTGTCTTCACCAAAAGCGCCTGAGATGTACCTGTCTATTGCTGACCTGAGAATAGAAGTTATTTTGAAAGCGAGTATCAGCATTTTTATAAATTCTGGTGAGTTCATAAGTATTTAGTGTCATTTGTGTAAGTTCAAAATAACTTTATAAAAGTGGTAGTTTTAGAGTCTACAGTGTATTAGAGTCCTTTCTAGAAAATCCTATATTTTCTTAATTAAAAGCAGTCTTCTACTAGGACTTGACAGAGTTATGTTTGTAAAAGTGATTTTCCCTTAAACACTATCATTATCAAAATACCACATTTGATTTTAAAGAAAGTAGGAGAAAATCAGGGAAAATAACATATGCCTCAGTAGTGAGGACTGCTGACTAAGGCGAAAGAGATCATAGACTCCAGGAGAGTATCGAACGAACGACACGCCTAGCTCAGTCTAACAAGAGGAGATACAGACCCCAGACGATATCAAATGAATGATACGTCTAGTAAGGTCTAAAACAGGGAGACACAGACCCCAGAAAGGATCAAATGAATGATACGTCTGGCAAGGTCTAAAATAATGGAATTCTAGGTGTGGATATTCGGGGTGTGTATTTTCTAGGTGTTTATTTCCAAAAAACAGTGTTAAACGTCATTACCTTAAGGCCATGAATTATAAGGTAACATGGAGATACTCGTAACCATACTAATCGACACTAGAGTACTTGACGCACTGCAAGCGTCGGTGTGAATATGACATTTGTCACCCCTTGGCTTGGTAGGCCGTGGACTGTAGCTAGCAGTCAGGGTACGGGGGTGTCAATCTCGTATAGATCTATACACAAAATGTCCGCTCTCCCTACAAGAGACTCTAATTACCAACTAGACAACGGGGAAGGCCATGTCCTGAAGATGTATCTCAAACTGTGAATTCTGATGTAAGTGTTGGACTAGTAGTAGAGACTCATAACTGAACCGATCGATGTAAACCTACATGTCTATACATGTATACATGATATATAATTGATGATCAAACGACCTTCGGATGGATATCCGATCCCACCAGACCACATCTCAATGAAGAAAAGGAAATAGGGTGAACTAGCCTTCCTAAGTCCTTTAATCATTATTTATATAACTATACAAGTACAGGCATACATTTAACTAAGTGGAAGCGTATCGTGAAGTAGAAGCGTATCGTGAAGTATAAGCGTATCGTGAAGTATAAGCGTATCGTGAAGTATAAGCGTATCGTGAAGTAGGAGCGTATCACTAAGTAGGAGTGTTTCACAAAGTAAAATCTTATCACGAAGTGGGAGCATTAACTAAGTATAAGTGAAGCAGTAGTATCTTAACCAAGTAGGAGTATAAAACATGTAAGAAAACTTTGATGAAAACTTTGGAAAACCTTTATACTTAAGAAAATCACGGCTTGGTATTCTTTTGTAAAATAAGTTTGAAAACCTTTTGAAAACCTTTCGTAAACAAGTTTTAAATGAAACTTTAATAAAACATTCAGCACGAGAGTTGATGAGATTAAAATTGAATCTAGAAGATCGATTAGATCTTAAACAGGTAAATAATGATTAAACAGTAAGAACACGAGAATAAAGAACAAGTCAAGAATGAATCAAACGTGTCGAATGATTATAAAATAACCCTCAGAGGAGCTCGATTAAGAACATCAACTGTAGAGGGTTGAAGGTTTACAAGAACGATAAAGAAATCTGTGATACTATCGTAATAATCTCTAAAAACCTTGACCTAATATGCATGCAAGCATATCTTTATATAGTAAACCTAGCAAGCTCATGGTTGGACAGGCCCAAAACCGGAACACAAAATAAATGGACTAACAGCCGAGCCCAAAGACGCAATCTTCAAACGAATCTTCAACCCAACAATCTCCCCCTTTGCGTCAATTGGAGCGAGATCTTCACTTGTTACTTGGGCCAGCAGCAGCACCAGGTACCTTCTTCTTCACGGTCTGAAACAGACGAGAGATCAGAGCAAGTATCGTCTGCCTGAATCTGATGTACCATTGGATCATGTCATTGAAGTACTTGACATCGTCTGCTGCATTCTCTTTACACCTTCGGATGATTGACAGAACATGCTCAAGACAAGCATTGGTGTAAAGATGTTTATCCGCCAAAGCAAAGAGACATTTCTGTCCTTCTGGTCTAGTGAACATGACCGAATTACGTCTCGGGTCGATCTTGCCCATTTGCATTTGATTGAGATCACTGACCGATCCCATAGGAGATATCTTCGGTTTCTTCTTGAAGACTGTGGCTACCTCCTAATCCATTAGGGCTACCTCCATGATGTAACAGACTAACATCATTTTGAAATGGTCTATAATTGGACCATATTCGGCTTCATCCGTCAAAAGGATGTTATGCAAAACAATCCAATCATGAGGATTTAGGTTCGGTAGATCTGCCAAGGATATAAGATGTTCAGTTCTTGCAGACCCTCGAATCACCTTGAACCGAACATTGATGAATCTTCCTTCGGTATAAGGCTTCAAAACCCGAACATTCACTATCTTCTGGGTGCTCCATGTTTGATACTGAGGACGAGCAGCCTTCAGATAGAATTCGATCAGCTCCCTATCGACCTCAGGATTCGGATGAGGGACTTCATAAATATTGGAGAAGGAGTGGAAGATAAACGCCTTTCGAGTCAACGGCATATCGAACTGCGAATCGACAGAATTATTGCAGTTGAAGGATATCACCGGTTCGAGCCATAGGATGCTAGGAGTATCTATGGCCTCCTTAATCATTCTCTCCCGAGTCCAAGCAGGGAAAAGAGTCTTCCTGCTCTCGAGGAGATCGTGGGCTTCTTTCTTCTTGCGTTCGGCTTCTTCAGCCTCTCGCGCCACACGAATGTAGTCATCATCAACATTGCGACTGTTTTTGCGCTTCAACATGTCCGCAATGGTTTCTTTGTCATCTTCATCTTCTTCCTCAGCTATGTTCTTTCCTTTATTCTTCACACCCGAACCCGAAGTTTGACCAGTCGGAGGTGGTTTGGTTGTGTGAGTAGCTTTGGAGGAAGGAGGTGGTTTCGATCCGGACTTCACTTCTCCCCCTTGTTTCGGATCGGACACGAAACTAGGTAAGCCTTCAATTTTGCTGAGAAGGTCCAGGGCAGGAGCAAGTTTTTCAGCAAGGGTTCGCCTCACTGAATGATTGAGAATCGGATCGTGTGCTTCCAGGATGTTGGATAGGGCAGCGTGTACATCCGAAACACAAGTTTTGATCACCTCCCGTTCAGATTGAAGAGCTTCAATCTGTTGCTGAGAGTTTGAAGGCTGAGTGCTCTTGACCTTAAGGGCGGTGATTTTGCTTGCCAGAACGTCCATTAACGAATTTTCAGCTGCGAGATCCTCTTGAAGCTTAGCGAGGCGCTCGTCAATGGAGGCACAAAGGGCCGAGTTATCATCGCTGATGGATTGGCGAAGGGTAGCGAATGACTGTAACTCCGTCGAGACGAACTTGGCCAATTGCTGAACGATTGGTTCCAAAGTTGTCTTGATAGAATCAGCGCTCTCCTGTAAGGACTTCAACAGGGAAGAGGCGTCATTGAATAGTTTATCGACTTTTGCGGTCGCAGCTTCACAGGCTTTGGTGGAGGCGTCTATGGCTGCAGTGGCTGAAGCTACAGAATCATGCTGAGCCCTGGAGAAGGCATCAACAATCTTCTGAAGAGCGGCTTCAGAGAGAGAGAGAGAGAGAGGACTGAGTGTTTGTGGATGACGCAAGAAGCAAATCAACCTTCTTGTTTAGCTCCTTTAGATGTTTCTTGGTTACTGGAGCATCGTCCTCATTGTCACTTTGAACCTGAAACGGACTAAAGTAGACCGAATCGAAGGTCATGTTTTCACCGCCAAGGAAGGGGTTATCTCCATCAGAGGCATGATCTGGAGATGGTGGGGGTGGTGAAGCTGGGGGTGTGGTGGTTTTTGTAGGTTCAGTTTGAGTATTTGTGGGGGTAGTTTCGGGTGGTGGTTGAGTGTGGGTAGGTTCGGTTGTATGCTGGGTTTTGGTTTGAGGTGGTTCGGTTACGGGTGGTGTTTCGGTTGCACTGGTATGAACCCCCGTATCAGATATGTTGGTTGTAACCTTTGCAGTGGTTGTAGTTGTATCTGTGAAAATGGGTGGTGGTATAGGGAAAGAGGTTTTAGGAATGGTGGTGGTGGGGTTTATGGTGGGAATGGAAGTAGGGATGGTTTGAGGAGGTGAAGGAACTGGTGAGACATGAATTTCCATGTCTGTGGTAGGTGATCGGGGTGGGGTGTTGCCTCTGGGAGGGGTTTCGCCTCTTTGAGAGTCGTCCGAACCCGAACGCTCACCTTCTGAGTCACTCGAAGAGGAAGCGATAAGAAGCTTTCGCTTCGGTTGAGTCTTCCTTCTCTTCGGCTGCGGGGATGGTGCAGGTTTGGTTGGTATCCTCTTCCTGGGAGAAGGACCTTTGGCAGCTTTGGTCACTTGCTTCCCTTTTTCCGCCTTTTTGCCCCTATTAACCAGTTTGTCAGCATCATGGATGGACTTGAGCATTTCCGGTGTAAGTTCCCTAGGTCCAGTCGCTTTGAACTCCTTAATCGTCCGGATGAGCCTGCTGTCAGAGGGAACATCGCCATACATTGTCTCCGGAATAGAGCCAATGAAACAAAACTTGGATGCATCAGAGACGATGATCTTCGTGGTATGAAAAGTACCGATCGAAGACATCGATGCACCAACAGCATTTGGGACATCAAGTTTATCCATTGCCCATTTTGTGATAAGAATCCAGAACCGGGCATACGACACCTCAGAATATCGTGATGAAGAAGAAAGGCTCTGGATGAGCTGTTGCCAGAGGACCAACCCAAAGTCTAGGTTGACTCCGTTGTAAACTGCATACATAATCGACAAGAACAGTCGACTAGAACCATCGGATCCTGAGCTCCGTTCAGATAAGCCCTTGAAGAGGACTGTAAACATGTCGTTCCACTGTGGCGGAAAGCAGGATTTCTTGAACTTCGCAACGGAGGTGAGCACCTCCGTGTACCCCATATTATAGAACATGTTGTACAGATGCCCAATCGGAATCGTCTCCGGATTGATTCGTGAAGGGTCATCAGCCAACCCTAGCAATGTGCAAAATCTCTGTCTAGAAATGGAGGTTTTGTGATCAGCAACCTCGAGGAACACCCTCTCAACTGCTTTGTCGTAGTGTGCAGTCGCATACACCTGCGATAGAATCTCCATGGGCACAGACTCAATCCTAGAAAGAGCTGGAGCGATTTGTGAGTACTTCAGGCACTCGATGATCGGCGACATATAAGAGTCGTACGCCAGAGGGTTTAGGTCGATCACCAAGCATTGGTGAGGGTGAATGGGAAGAATGTGTGAAGTCGCATGGACTGAAGATGAGTCTGCCATTGTTGAAGGTAGGAAGAAGAAGATGAACAGTAAAGCTTTTGGGAGTTTTTGCTCTCTTGGAAATTCGGATGCAGTAAAGAGGTAAATGGGAGTGGAGACTGCCTTTTATAGTGGGTGAAAGGAGAGAGAGATATCTGTTCAAATCTTCTATGGAAATACGAAAAGGTTTCCGGAATGACAGATGCGTGACAGTTAAGGCATGCGATGATCACGTAGGAGAGAGAGTGTCAGATTCCTAGGAACACGCCGCCCAACAAGCGCCGTTTCAGAAGAAACCGTTTCAATTCCACACGCGCCTTGAGTGCCAGAGAGGAGCCGCTTGAAGTTCGCACACGCGTCCATGATGTCAGTAAAAGAATGGGCGTTTCAAATTCACACGCGTCCCCTTTTTAACTGCCGTTTGAATTTTAATCCTTTGATCTCCCGCCTGAGTCAGCAACCCTTAGTCTTATCTCGAAAATGGCATCTTTTGAATTAATTGCCCACATGGATGATTTTTGACCACAACTTGATAATTAACCACCAAAGCAATAATACAGCCTGTAATTATTAGTAACGGAATTTTGGAAAATCAAAGATTTTCGTGCTAAGAGTGTAAAAAAAAATAAAGCAACTCTTTTTAGGAATAAATGTGATGTCAATAATGACACGAAACAAGTGATCCCGGGCACGAATCTCTTCCTTCATGATCAAGAGAGACCTTAAAGTGTTTATGTGGATTCCCGTTGAATGACGATCAAACATTTATTAATAAATGTTGAAAGGCTTCTTTTAATTAGGCTAAGTAAGGGTGGCTTTCGCTTTGATTCAGCAATTCTAATCTTGAAATAAGAAAGAAAGTGAACAAAGTACTTGTGAGACCGGTGTAGTCTGTTGAACAAGTAGGTAGGAATTAATTTTAATTTTAAGTAGCTTGGAAAATATAAAATCTCAACAAAAAATGAAAACTGGATTCCAAGGGAAGAAATGTTATGGTGTTTAACAATTTCATAGGAATCACACAAAATAAGATTTGAGATTTCAGCTAGGTACATCCGTCAATTCTTTTGGTGAAAACTTGAGCAAATTAATTGTTCACCGTCAATTCAGATTAGGTGTTGAATTTTGGGTTTCACTCAGCTCGTAGTGGCACGAAACTAAGATCATAAACACAGATGTTGTGTAACCATAAACCTCAGTGGTAATTTCTGAGAGTCTCAAGGGTTACGTTGATGAAACGAATGTAATGGAGAAATGTAATGGAGATTGTGTAAGAAATTAAAGTACCTCTGCTGCGAAAATAAGGACCAAGCAGAAAACTCTTATCTCATGTGAGAAGAGAGTGAGGTAGCTCACGATTAGAATAAATGTGATAGCCTAATTGGGAAGACAAGGTTTGTTTATACCAAGTCATTAAGGCTATTATTCAGAATCTTATGAGGCTTGGGACACATACAGCAGCATGCTTCTAGGGACACTTAAGTAATCCAACAATGATATCCCCATAAACAAACGAACAAACAAAAAAAATATTTTTGGAGTTTTTGAAATATATAAAAAAAATAAAAAGAAAATAAAAAAAATTAAGCAAGAAAAAATAAGACTTAGAAAGTGTAAAAAAAAACAACTTTGGAAATTTTGGTAACCGAACCCGAACGTTCGGTTGGTTTCGGTTAGAGAAAATTTTTGAAAAACCGAACCCGAGCGTTCGGTTGGTTTCGGTTAAGGAGAATTTTGAAAAACCGAACCCGAGTGTTCGGTTGGTTTCGGTTAGAGAAAATTTTGAAAAACCGAACCCGAGCGTTCGGTTGGTTTCGGTTTAATAAAATTTTGAAAAACCGAACCCGAACCTTCGGTAGGTTTCGGTTTTGGAAAATTTTGAGAAACCGAACCCGAACCTTCGGTAGGTTTCGGTTTTGGAAAATTTTATAAAACCAAGGAATTTAGACATGCAATCAGAAAATACTTTTAACAATAAGATAAACAACTTTGTACAAGAAATATACAACTAAGAAAACTACCTTTGTGGTGATAAGCGAGTCAGATGATTTAACCGAACCTGAACGTTCGGTCAATTTCGCTTCTTACGTTTGAGGTTGAGAGGTAGTTTGAGGTACTGAATCTGATTCCATCATACCTAGCCCTTGCAATATTCTGTTGAATGATGTTTCAGGAAGAGCTTTGGTAAAGACGTCAGCCAGTTGATCAGTGGTTCTTACAAAGTGTACTTCAACGTTTCCATCTTCCACATGATCTTTGATGAAGTGATACCTCAGTGCTATGTGTTTGGTTTTAGAGTGTTGCACTGGGTTATGACAGATCCTAATTGCACTTTTAGAGTCACAATATAGTGGGATCTTCTTCATATTGAGTCCATAGTCTTGAAGTTGACTCTGGATCCAAATCACTTGAGAGGTGCAGGATGCAGCGGCTATGTATTCAGCTTCAGAAGTGGACAACGACACGCACGTTTGTTTCTTTGATTGCCAGCTAACCAACTTCCCGTCAAGGAATTGACAGCCTCCCGTGGTGCTTTTTCTGTCGAGTCCACATCCTCCAAGGTCTGCATCTGAGTAGGCTTGAACGAAGAAGCCTGAGTTAGAAGGATACCATAGACCTACAGAGGTGGTTCGCTTGAGATAGCGTAGAATGTTCTTGACTGCAAGCATGTGAGGTTCGCGTGGGTTTGCCTGAAATCTAGCACAGTAACACACAGAAAACATGATGTCAGGCCTGCTAGCAGTAAGATACATTAGTGAGCCCATCATTTGATGATAGAGCGTGATATCAACAGCCGGTTTGTCTAGGGAAGGAGTTAGCTTGGTGTCGAATGCCATTGGGACTTTGACTTTGGAGTCTTCCATCATACCAAACTTTGCTAGGAGAGTCTTCGTGTAAGCTTCCTGATTAATGAAGATGCCTTCGGGTCCCTGTCTAATGTTTAAACCAAGGAAAAAGTTAATAGGACCCATTGAGCTCATTTCAAATTTAGTCTCCATCAGCTTTCTGAATTCAGCTGTCAGGCTGGGATTCGTTGAGCCAAAGATGATATCATCGACGTAGATTTGAACGATCATAAGGTGGTTACCTTCCTTTTTGCGAAAGAAGGTTGGATCAACCGAACCTTGTTTGAATTTGGACATCTTTAAGAATTTAGTTAGCGTTTCATACCAGGCTCTCGGAGCTTGTTTGAGTCCATACACAGCTTTATCCAGAATGTAGCAATGATTGGGATACTTTTCGTTCACGAAACCAGGAGGTTGCTCCACATACACTGTTCTTTGAGTTCTCCATTAAGAAAGGCACACTTGACGTCCATTTGGAAAACTTCAAAGTTTTTGTGGGCAGCATAAGCAAGAAATATTCTTACAGATTCCAGCCTAGCTACAGGAGCGAAAGTCTCTTCATAATCAATCCCTTCCTCCTGACAATATCCTTTTACGACCAGACGAGCTTTGTTCCTTATAACGTTCCCTTCCTTGTCCATTTTATTTCTAAAGACCCATTTGAGACCAACAACCGAGGCATCTGGAGGAGTTGGAATGAGGCGCCAAACTTTGTTCCTTTCAAATTCATTCAGTTCGTCTTGCATCGCTTGAACCCAATCGGAGTGATCGAGAGCAGTGTTAACTGTCTTCGGTTCAACTTTGGATACGAATGAGTTAAACATGCAAAATTCAACTTTGGAAAATAAGGATGTCTATTTTGCCTTGAGTTGTGATCGGGTCAGAACTTTTTCAGAAACATCACCAACAACTTGAGAGATAGGATGATCTCTGGTCCATTTGGTAAGAGGAGGGTAGTTAGGATCAAAGGTTGGGTCCAGTTCAGCGTTGATCATTTCTTCTGGCTCGGATTGGCTTTCGTATTCGAGCGTCATATCAGCTTGCTCCCCCTCGATAGATGAGCTTTCTGGAATGTTTGGAGAAACTTGAGGTCCAGAGGTTTCTTGTGGTGCTTGGTATTTAGGCGTTGATGCACCTTCGGTTGGTGAAGTACTTTCGGTTGGAGAAGTACTTTCGGTTGGAGTTGGACTTTCGGGAGCAGTTGGAGAGCTTGGCTCCCCCTCCACATGTGAGCTTGGCTCCCCCTCGACTGAAGCATCGTTGGATGGAGGTTCGTCAGAATTCGATTCTCCTTCGTTCATTCTCCTGGCAGCTTCTTCGACAATTTGCTTCATATGGTCTACCTTGTTGTCTGCTGCGCCTGCTTCCGAGAGAGTAGCTTTCTCTGGTTCGTCAAATAGCTCCATAAACTTCTCGAATAGATTAGCGATCGAGACTGTGACCTGGCCAGTTTGAGGAAAGATTTCCCCAGCGGTGTCTTCTTTGTCCTATAGCTTTTTGACATAGCTATCGTCAAAAGTCACGTAATAGGTCTCTTCGATTTTTCTCGAATGCTTGTTTAGGACTCTGTATGCTTTGGAAGTGAGAGAGTAGCCCAGAAAGATTCCCTCGTCGGCTTTGACATCAAACTTGTTGCGGTGTTCTTTAGAGTTAAAGATGAAACACCGTGAGCCGAACACGTGGAAAAATTTCACATTGGGCTTTCTGTTATTGAGAATCTCATAAGGTGTGAGTGTGAATCGCTTGTTGAGATAGGACCTGTTCTGTGTAAAACAAGCGGCAGAAATAGCATCAGCCCAAAAATAAATAGGTAAAGAAGCGAAACTTAGCATTGTTCGGGCAGCTTCACACAAAGATCGGTTTCGTCTTTCGACAATTCCGTTCTGTTGAGGTGTGTAGGGAGCAGAGAAGTTGTGACTTATTCCCTTTTTTGCCAGAAATTCTTCAAATTCTTTGTTTTTGAGTTCCAGACCGTTGTCACTCCTGATGTTGCGAACGACCTTCTTGAGCTGTACTTCAATCTGCTTGATGAACACTTTCAGCTTATGAGTCGCTTTAGATTTGAGCTTTAGAAAGAACACCCATGTAAATCGTGAAAAGTCATCAACAATAACAAGAATATACTTGCTACCACCGATGCTTTCGATAGATGATGGACCACACAAATCAATATGAAGTAATTCGAGTGGTTCAACAACTTTTGTGTTAATTATAGATGGATGACTTTGACGACTCTGCTTCCCTATTTCGCATGTAGCACACAAATGATCTCTGTCGAACTTGAGCAATGGAAGGCCTCGAACATGACCTCCAGTAACAAGTTTGTTGATATCTTTAAAGTTGAGATGAGAGAGTCTTCGGTGCCACAACCAACTTTCGTCAGATTGAGCTTTTGATAACAGGCATATAGCTAGGTTTCCTTTGATGGGTTTATGGTTTAGAGGAAACATTTCACCCTTACATTTAGATTTGAGAATTACTTTCTTCGTCTTCTTCTCAATAATTTCAGAACCTTCATCGTCGAATGAGACTTTGAGACCTGTACCTCCAACAAGCTGAGATACACTGATGAGGTTGTGTTGTAGTCCTTCCACATAAGCCACCTTCCTTATAGTGAAATCACCATTGGTAATCATCCCATATCCCTTTATGGTGCCGAAAGAGTTATTCCCAAACTTGACGTTGCCACCATTTGAAAGAGACCTGTATTCCCTGAGCTCTTCTTTCCTCCCTGTCATGTGACGCGAGCAGCCACTATCAATGTACCATTCTTCATCAAACTACTCGTCACTTATAACCTTCTTGATCAGTTCATTGAGCTCGTTGAACTGCACGCTGAGCGGTTTGGCCGTAAAGCACATGTCCTGCTGCTCCTTCGGTTCATTGCTTCCACCATCAGTGTTGTATCCCCTCATCTGAGATACATCGGACACCATGAAGCACCTTCCCCCACTGCTCTCCTCTTTTGCCACACAAGCCTTTCCATGGGAAGGCTTCCTCACTTCATCGTCTTCAGAGTCGGTTGACCAAACTTCCACTCCACCGAACTCGTCATCAGCAACCGAACCCTGCACAATTAGAGCATTCATGGAAGGGTTAGCGGTAGATTTCTTCTTCCTCATCTCATCAAGCTTTTTCTGCAGCAAAGCTTCCTCATCCTTTTCCTCATCCTTTTCAGCCATCTTTTTGAGGACACAATCCTTAGCATAGTGGTTTTTCCCTCCACAGTAGTAACAACTTACTCCAGAATCACCATCTGCCTTTGGTTCCTTCTTGGACTCTTCAACCTTCGGTTCGTTGTTAACCTTTTCTGAACTATAACTCCCCTGCCAGTTTCGGTTTTTGTTGCTGGGGAATCTCTTCTTAATGAACCTCTTGGGGTTAGACACCATCATAGCATAATCCTCAGACGTGAGGTCATACTCCTCCAAGTTGAGGTCTTCATCCTCCATCACAGCTTTACTTTTTGACAGGAGGGCCAGCGAACCTAGGCTTGAGACAACATTCTTTTCCTGCAGCACAATCTTCTCCTGAGACTTGAGAATACCCACCAGTTTCGCCAAAGAATATGATTTAAACTGCTCATGGGCTTTAACTGTTGACACCACTGCTCTCCATTCTGACCTTAGACCATTTAAGAACGTAACCTTCTGCTCGATAAGCTTCCTTTCGATGTCATGTTTGATCATCTTGCTGAGAAGATGATTGAAGCGATCGAACGTCTGGGTCACAGTTTCTTCAGCTCCTTGCATGAATTCTCCAAACTCAGATAAGAGCAAGGTTTGGATAGAATGTTCAAGATCCTCGTCTGTAGAGTACAGTTCACGAAGCCTATCCCAGACTTCCTTTGTCGTCGTGCATGAGCTTACCAACCTGAAAGTGTCGGATTGAAGGGCGAATCTGATCAATCTTAACGCCTTGATATTGCACTGGAATTTATCCTTTTCATCTTGTGCAATATCTTTAACATCCTTCAGCAGATCATTGTACTCCTTTTGAGTTTTGATAATCCTCGACGTTGCAGAGTGAGAAAACGGTCCATTGATAATTGCTTCCCATATGAGGTATCCATTATCCTCAGATCCTATAACATAGTCTTCGAAGTGATGCGCCCAGACTTCATAATCATGGGTAGATAGGATGGGAATCTTCGTGGTTGAACCAATGCTGTTGGAAATATTGATGGGATTCGATTGCGTCTCGTCCATAATGATCGAATATCCTGTTTAAAGATCAGACATGTAATAAATCAGATTAGGGCAAAACAATAAATATCATGATACGTCAATAATGAGATGACGGCTCAATAAATATCAGTAATTTCGGAAAAACCCTAATTGAAACCTTTTCACAGAAAAGAAGTGTATCGATTACACAGCCTCCTGCTCTGATACCAATTGATGAAATTAAAATTTAATCTATAAGATCGATTAGATCTTAAACAGGTAAATAATGATTAAACAGTAAGAACACGAGAATAAAGAACAAGTCAAGAATGAATCAAACGTGTCGAATGATTATAAAATAACCCTCAGAGGAGCTCGATTAAGAACATCAACTGTAGAGGGTTGAAGGTTTACAAGAACGATAAAGAAATCTATGATACTATCGTAATAATATCTAAAAACCTTGACCTAATATGCATGCAAGCATATCTTTATATAGTAAACCTTGCAAGCTCATGGTTGGACAGGCCCAAAACCGGAGCACAAAATAAATGGACTAACAGCCGAGCCTAAAGATGCAATCTTCAAACGAATCTTCAACCCAACAAGAGTCAATTTGAGGAATGCTTTGAACAAGTAGAGACGTTATAGAAAACCATTTACAGTATCATACTTGGTAAAACAGTTAACAGTGTAATAAATCCTTGTGCATGCGGGTTATCAATCACATGTGATTAATATGATAACTGGCATGTTTAACTTGTATCCCCCCCATAAAAACATGTAAAAACATTTAAAAGGTTAATTCAGAGGTATGAACTCACCTGTTGTAAGTGGATCGAG
Organism: Lactuca serriola; assembly: GCF_051521515.1. Lineage (NCBI taxonomy): Eukaryota > Viridiplantae > Streptophyta > Magnoliopsida > Asterales > Asteraceae > Lactuca > Lactuca serriola. The sequence goes on along the minus strand of NC_136411.1, from coordinate 365,620,751 downwards.
TGAAGGTGCCGGTGTAGGATGCTAAGTGTCAAGTGAGGACTTGACCACACATGCAAATCCTATTTAACATGTAATGATACATTTAAGTATCTAATTAGTCATTTACTAACTAATTAAGCAAGTAAGGATGTCTTACGACATAAAAACACTTTGCTACAAGTGCTAGAAGTGTCCCGGGTGACATCTAAGGGTGTGTATGGCCTAGATAGGGAGTTTACTCTTCAAGAGTAAACTCTTTATAGAGTTTACGACCCTAAGACCTTTTCCCCATGAGTTTAAGGCTGTAAACTCATGGATGGTGTGTTCTTTGATGCATTAAGGTCTTATAACACTTGTGGTATTAGGCTAGGTTCAATTCTAGGGCTTATGAAGGGTTTAAGGCTTCAAAATGGGCCTTTTAAGGAGTTTACGGCCTATGGATACTCCTTGATGAGTTTACGACCGTAAACACATGAGTTTACGGTAGTAAACTCATGTTGGTCCATTTCTTTGGTTGTTTGGTGGTTCTAACTCAAGCATGCAAGGTTCTAGTCACTTTTAGGAGCATATAAAGGTGTTTAGGGCACTTAAACACCTTGGAAAGGTGTTTACGGTCTAAGAAGATGTTCTTGGGGAGTTTACTACCTTGAACACATGCGTTTACAATAGTAAACTCATTTTGTCCATGAATCCTATGTTTTGGTGGTTGTAGGTTAAGCATACGAAGTTCTAGGTCCAATTCCAAGCCATACAAAGTGTCAAGGGCACTTTAACACCCTTTGGGGGTGTTTATGGTCTAAGAATAGGTGTTTACGGTCTAAGAACCTTCTTGGACCGTAAACTCAAGTGTGACATGATTTTGTATGCTTTGTTGCATATCTTGAAGGAAAATAAGAATCTATGCACTCAAGGAAGTTCATGGAAGCCCTTGGAGGAGTTTAAGGGGTAGTTTAACACTTAGACATGTGTTTATGGCCCGTGAATATGGGTTTACGGTCTAAGAACATCCTTAGACCGTAAACTCATGTTTTCTCCCCATTTGGTCGGATTTTGGCGTTCTAAGTCCTTTCGGGTAAGCCTCTAAGTCCTTGCTAAGCTCCATAAGGGTTTTGGAAGGGTTTTTGAGCATTAAAACCCCTTTATGAGTTTTTACGGTCCATGAAGGTGTTCATGGGCCGTAAACTCATGTTCTTGGGGTTTTTGGATGATTAATCCACGAATTTGAAAGATAGATAAGTTAGATAACAAGCTAGGAAGGTTTGCTTACCGATTTGAGGCTCAAAGGGGCGATTTTTGACCAAAACCCGTTTGTAGAGAGAGAAAGTAGAGAGAGAGAGAGAGAGAGAATCTAAGGTGGGGAAAAAGGGTGGGAGTGAAACCCAATCAACCCTTATATAGGGTGGGGCTTATGGCCTGGCTGGGGTTCTCCTGACACCAACCACGAACGGGGTTTTTCACCACTATCTTAATCACGACTAATTTTAAAATTATACCGCCTAAATTTTGGTTCGCTAGACGAATATTATTTAAAATATTCCAACGGGTTTAATTCCGGTCAAAAATATTTTTGGGATAAATTTGGCTAATTATTGACGTTACTTATTTCGACGTTAATTTTTGACGTTAACTTCGACGTTAAAACTAACAGAAGTTTTTGGGTTGTCACACTGACCCATGGTCAGCACTCTTCCTGTTCCTCCATTCCCATGGTTGTTGTTGTTGGGGCAGTTTCGACGGAAATGCCCAGTCTTTCCACATCCATAGCAGGTGTGGATTGGTCCTGCATTGTTGCCGTTGTTGTTGTTGGTGTTGCGGTTGTTGCTATTGTTGTTTCCTCGCTGCTGGTTCTAGGGAGGATAGGTCCTTCAATATTTTGTCGTGTGACCTTTGCGATTGCAACTAGTGCAATGCTGTCACACCCCAAAACCAAGAACGACAGAAACGTTCTGGGGCGGAGGACGTCATGTACATTATCACAACAATGAAAAGTAGTAAACAAGCAACAACATCATCCATTGCATTAATAATATAATATTAATACAAGTGTTTTGTCAAATTATAATAGACACTAAAGTATAAACAAAATGAAAGATAAGTCTTGAACGAGCTCCATCTTCTCTAAACCTTGCATCAGTACCTGTCTATCGTTGACCTGAGGATACAATTATTTTGAAAGCGAGTATCAGCTTTAAAGCTGGTGAGATCATAAGTATTTTAGTGTCTAAATTTGTATGTAAGTATTTGTATGTATATGAACTGTAAGTATTGAAAATGTATATGAACTGTAAGTATGACAATGATTTGTATGATCCTAGGAAGCCCTATGTTTCCTACTAATCGTATCCTTCTACCAAGGCATCTAGTGTCTGTGTATGTGGCTCTTGTAAGAGAGTGTATTTTCCCAAATCTGACTATCGTTAACCAAAAATATAGTTTCTATATTACCGTGCGTCGTGTGAAAATTCACGAAGTGAATGTAATGGGAAAATGAAATAGTACTATGGTGTAGTGTCGAACTACAACCGTACTAATTACCTTAAGTCTAGGGTAATTTTGTGAGCACTGTAGTATTTGTAATAAGTGACTAATTCTGTACTCCTATTGCCTTATTTGAGGGATAAGGCATAATGTGATGGCTAGATCCCAGGCTAGACGCTCCCCTGTCAAAGGGATTTTGAGACATTTACATGCCCATGCATATATGCACGCCGTGACACATCCACATTACTATGATCATGTATACTCGATATAACTATCACAATTGCGTTGTGATTCATCGGTATAGTTAGATCCTGAACTCGTTCCATCCTATAGCACCTAGTGATGTATGTCCTTCATCGTATATGTAAGCGTACTCATGTAAGTGTGATCATGTAAATGTACTCATGTAAGTGTAATCATGTAAACATATCTATGTAATAGTATAGTAATGTACTGTAATGTTCTACGTGTGCTAGCTATAATGTGTGTTCTCTCTCTATCTAGCATGTATAGTAATGTACTGTAATGTTCTACGTGTGCTAGCTGTAATGTGTGTTCTCTCTCTATCTAGCATGTATAGTAATGTACTGTGTGTACTATCTGTAATGTATGTTCTCTCTATCTAGCAAGTATTGACTCATGAATGAACTGACTCATTATATGATATCGCATTCTAGTAATAGTTCTAGTATCTTCCTAAACTACCCATATTGTAGCTCACTAGTAATTTAACTGGTACATATGAACATGGATGTATACCCTTGCTACCCAAGGGCATTGGATGAACTGGAAGGACCTTTATAACTATATATGTACATAAGATATATAACTAATATTTAAACAACCTTCGGACGGATACCCGATGTCCCACCAGACCACATCTCAAGCGCGAAAAGGAAATAGCGTGGATAGCCTACCTAAGTCTTTTAAACATTTATTATATAACTATACATATAGAGGCATGCAATTGATAATATAAAAGCATAAAATAAGTTTTGTAAAACCTTTGATCATAATTATTATCTAAGAAAAGATCGACTTGATGTCAATCTATAAAACGGTTTGAAAGCATGGGTTTGATAAAACAGTTTAAGTATAAATAAACATTTATTTGAAATACAATTGTAAATAAATTTGAAATGGAACATGCAGAGTAAAATGTACAGTTTAATAAGGAGTTTTAAACATATGAAGTGTTTATAAAAATCATTTGAAGGAAACTGTTTGGTAAAACGACTAATAAGTAGCCAATCATTTGAATGCTGCTTATCAATCACATGTGATTGATATAATAACTAGCATGATTCTACTTGCATCCCCCCATAAAACATTTAAAAAAAGTTAAAACATTGATTAAGGGGTATGAACTCACCTGTTGTGGGTGATACGGATGAACTGAAGAGGTAGGACTGCTAGGTGTCAAGTGAAGTCTTGAACACACTCTATGATCCTAGTCAACATATAATATCACATATATGTAACAAATTAGTCTATAAACAACTAATAAACAAGTCAATACACCCTAGGACATGCTAAACACCTTTATCAAGTGTTATTAGCCTCTAGGATTGCATCTAAGTGTTTGTAGGGGAAGCTATTGTGTGTAGGGCTCAAGGAAAACTCCACCATGAAGTTCACGGCCCTAATGACCCTACTAAATGAGTTTACGGTCGTAAACTCTTGAGTTTACGACCATAAGCTCATACTTATGTGACCAATTTGTGTTTGATGCTCTACAAGACCCTAAGAAGCATTTCTACTTAATGGCTTGGTCAATGGAAGAGTTTAGGACATTATATAACTCCTTTTAGGAGTTTACGGCCCAGGGACCAAATCCCATGGAGATTACGGCCGTAATCTCCTTTGGATGGGTGTTTGTGGTGTTTTCAAGTCCCTAATTTAACTAGGAACTAAACTAGGCTATTGTACAAGGCTTTAGAAGAGGTTATAGCATCAATTGGCCCTATTGTTTGGAGTTCACGGCCCTGCAACTTCTTGGGCCGTGAATACCTTACTCTTGGTGTTCCAATGGTGTTTTCTAGTCCTAAACTCATTAGGGTACATGTCTAAACTAGTCTCTTGGCTTAAGGAAGGCTTTTAGGGTGTTTTGGCACCTAAAAATGGAGTTCACGGCCCAAGAACATCCTTGGCCGTGACCTCACTTCTAGCCTTTGTTTCTTAATGATTTTGTGGTCTAAACATGTCATGGTAGCTTCTAGGTTGAGTTCCAAGGCTTGGAGGGACATTGGGCACACTATGGCCCTTATAAAAGAGTTTACTCCCCAAGGTGTTCTTGGGCGGTAAACTCTCAGATCTTAGTGTTTTCCTATGATTTCTAGTGTATTAAGCATATAAGAAGCTTTCAAACAACACTAGATAGAAGTACTCACTTTCGAAACGAAAGTCCGAAGATCCTTGAGAGAGAATTCAGATTTTGTCTAGTTGGAAATGTAACTAATGAATAAATATGGTTCAGAATCCTATATATAGTCCTGGGATTTTTTTCAGAAAATATTTTTATTCATCCAATGAACTCTAATATCATAGGGTTTTCGAATAACAGTGTTGCACAAAACCCTAGTGCATCCACTCTCCTGATATCTCCTTAAGTGTAAATCCTGAAATACTCAAACTTATACCTCAAAGTCTGGAAATTCCTTGTAACTGTTCTAACTTCTATTAATTTGATATGGTTTGTACAGAATGGAAACTTCGGGTTGTCACATCATCCCTCTGTTAAAGGGAATTTCGTCCCGAATTTAGAATTTAGGTAAGGAAGTAGGTACGAATGATCGACTCATGAGGTGGGAACTTCCTAATCGATTGGTTCTCGCGCTGTAACACCGTAAAAATTTATAACAATTTTTAGCATTTTTCAAATACATTTTTACAACTCATTCATTCATAAAATGGCATACTATCATGTCTTTGTTTCACAAAACACCTCCCAAGATCGAATTACATAAAATCCCATGTGTGTGTACGAATCAAGCCGACGCCTTCCCGCGGTCATCACCGGTACCTGAAACACATAACACGTAACACTGTAAGCATAAGCTTAGTGAGTTCCCCAAAATACCACTCTAACATATATTAACCACTCGAGGCTATAACTCTGTTGACCCTCAGGTCAATGTGTCTTAGTGGGACCCTCCAGCCCTAACTCTCTGTGGGCACTCTGGCCCTAACTCTATGGACCCGAAGGTCCTAACTCTATTGACCCACTGGTCCTACTCTGTAATCTCTGAATCATGCATATCACATACAATAAATCACAACACATAAATAACATGCAAATACACTGGCACATAACTCTAAAATAAACTGTCACATAACTCTGTTACCACACTAGGTAAAGTATAGTGAGAAGACTCACCTCAGGCGTCTCAGTAAATCTCTGACTCGGTAGAAATATTGCCTAGTCTCCGCCTATTCACATAAAGTAAATACTTTTATAAATATAACTCTCGAGACTAGACTCAACCTGCCATTGGCACCCTCAGAAGGGTAAAAGACTATTTTACCCCCCTCTCGACACAAGTACTCCATTGTTGACCAAACCCTAAAAGTCAATGTGCACCCTGGTGACTCGGCGAGTTCACACACGTTCTCTAACACTTTGTCCCGCTTGGCACGCCGAGTCCCTCCCTATGCTCGACGAGTCATACCAGGCATGAATCGCAGGGCCACCCCGACTCAACTCGCCGAGTATCAAGAACAACTCGGCGAGTACCGCCTTGAACTCCAGTCCTCTAACCCCCTTCTGACTCACTGAGTCATCCCCCAACTCGGCAAGTCTACTCACTGAGCAATTTATGTGAAACCCTAGCCCTACTCGCCGACTCCCAAGAACAGCTCGGCGAGTTCATGCCATGCACAAACTCTCCTGGCCTCCTGAGGTCAGATCTGTTTCCCTAAACCATAGATCTGGCCTTCCTTAGCATGAATGTCACGTAAAGTCCGAAACTTGATGCTTGTATAACAACAAAAAGGCATCAAAAGGAGATTTATTCCCAAAAATGGAAACCTAAGTCCAATAACCCCAAATCAATCCATAAAGCTCCAAGAGTTAAGGTCTCTGGACCTCTTTGAGTCCAGATCCAAGGCACAAACTCGAAGAGGGACCATTTGCTCCACATAATCACTCTCCAAAGGGGGTTAGAAAACCCTAACTCTAATGATCAACACCAAAAATGAAGGAGGTTCGAACTATTACCTCAAAATGAAGTCTCTGAACTCTGGAACTGCTGGAATCGCACCTCCTCTTTGCTCTTGGTCACCTCCTTCTTGCTAAACCAAAGGTACAACGATCAAAAGTGACTTCTTCTTCCTCACAATGATTTGGCTCACTTAGGGTTCTCTCAAGGGACCGGTAGCCGTAATGGGAGGCTATAAGTGCCCTTAAATAGGCTCCAAACCCGGGGGATTAGGGTTTCATTAAACAGCATGGACTCGCCGAGTCCGGACGTGAACCCGGATGAACATTCGCGACCCTACTCGGCAAGTCTTGGCTCCAACTCGCCGAGTTCCTCCACAAAATCCAAAATAATTAAATAAAATAATATACCTGGAAATCTGGATGTTGCAATTCTCCCCCACTTGATTCAGACTTCGCCCTCGAAGTCTCATTCTGGAAACAACTCCGGATGCTGCTCACGCATCTCCGACTCTGACTCCCAAGTCATCTCGGACCCCTTCCGATGTTGCCACTGAGCCAAAACCAGAGGCACTTCCTTGTTCCTCAAAACCTTGATCTTCCGATCCCTGATCGCCACCGGTCTCTCAGCATAATTCAGGCTCGCATCCACTTGAATATCCCCTAATGGCACCACTGCCGACTCATCGGCTATACATTTCCGCAACTGTGACATGTGGAAAGTGTCATGAATCTGCCCCAACTCCTCAGGTAGCTCCAAACGATATGCTACCCTTCCCACCCTCGCGATCACTCTAAACAGACCAATATACCTGGCCCCTAGCTTGCCCCTCTTCCTGAACCGGATCACTCCTTTCCAAGGAGATACCTTCAGGAGCACAAAATCTCTGACCTGAAACTCAAGCTCGAACCGACGCCTATCCGCATAACTCTTCTGGCGACTCTGAGCGGTCAACAACCTCTGTTTGACCTGCTGAATCTGCTTCGTCGTCTGAAGTACTATCTCTGTACTACCCATCACACGTTGTCCTATCTCTCCCCAGCAGATAGGAGTCCGACACCTCCTCCCATACAACAGCTCAAAAGGCGGCATACCGACGCTCGAATGATGACTGTTGTTATATGAAAATTCTGCCAATGGTAGGTACGTGTCCCGACTCCCTCCGAAGTAAATACACATGCCCGAAGCATGTCCTCGAGCGTCTGAATCGTCCGCTTGCTCTGCCCGTCAGTCTGTGGGTGGTATGTGGTACTAAAATGTAGCCTCGTACCCAATTCCTCATAAAATTTCTTCCAGAATCTGGAAGTGAAACGCACATCTCGATCTGAGACGATCAAGATTGGTACTCCATGCCGCGATACCACCTCTCTCACGTACAACTCTGCCAACCCTCAGCGGAAGAGCTCTCACTGATAGCAAGGAAGTGGGCGCTCTTTGTCAACCTGTCCACAATCACCCAAATTGCATCGAGTCCCCTAGTAGTCCTCGACAATTTGGTGATAAAATCCATGGTAATCTGTTCCCACTTCCACTCGGGAACCTCCAACGGCTGCAACTTACCATGAGGTCTCTGGTTGTTGGCCTTTACCTTACGACAGGTTAAGCACCTCTCAACAAACCACACGACATCCCTCTTCTTACAAGGCCACCAATACTCTCTCTTTAGGTCCAAATACATCTTAGTGGCCTAGGATGGATCAAGAACTTCGATCGATGAGCCTCTTCCATCAAAATGGTATGCATCCCGCCCACAAACGGTACCCAGATATGACCTTGGAATGTCATAAGCCCCCGGCTATCGGTAACGAACTCCGATACCAACCCGACAAATCGTTCTCTCTTCTGGTTTTCTGATGTCACTGTCTCAGCCTGGGCCCCACGAATGGTATCCAACACCGGAGCCATCACGGTCAATCTCAAACAAACATCTCGCATCGGGGCGCTCTCCGCCCTTCGAATCAGTGCATCGGCTACAACATTAGCCTTACTCGGGTGGTAAAGGATCTCGCAATCGTAATCTTTTACCACATCCAACGATCTCCTCTGGCGCATATTCAGGTTGGGCTGATCCATCAAGTACTTCAAGCTCTTGTGGTCCGTGTATATGGTACACCGAACCCCATACAGATAGTGACGCCAGATCTTGAGGGCGAACACCATTGCCCCTAACTCTAGATCGTGGGTGGGGTACCTCGTCTCATGAGGCTTTAGCTGCCTCGATGTGTATGCTATCACATGCCCTCTCTGCATCAGCACCGCTCCCAACCCCGAGATCGACGCGTCACAATACACCACAAAGTCCTCCACCCCCTCCGGGAGGGCTAAAACTGGGGCTTCGCACAGTCTCTGGCGAAGTGCCTCGAAGGAGGCCTGCTGCTCTGAGCCCCACGAAAAAGCAACACCCTTCCAGGTCAACCTGGTGAGTGGCACGACAATCTTGGAGAAATCCCTGATAAATCTCCGATAATAGTCGGCCAGCCCTAAGAAACTCCTGATCTCGGTGGGTGACCTCGGCACCTCCCAACTCATCACTGCCTCAATCTTGGCTGGGTCGACCAATATCCCCTTCTGGTTAACGAGGTGCCCTAGGAACTGGACCTCTCACAACCAGAAATCACACTTGGAGAATTAGGCATAAAGCCTCTCCGATCTCAAAACTCCGAGGATCTCCCTCAAATGCTTCTCATGTTGCACTCTGGATCTCGAATACACCAAAATATCATCAATGAACACGATCACCGAGCGATCCAACATCGGCCTGCACACTCTATTCATGAGATCCATGAACACCGCCGGTGCATTGGTGAGTCCGAAAGGCATCACCACAAACTCGTAATGCCCATAACGAGTCCTGAATGCTGTCTTCTGGATGTTCTCATCTCGCACTCTCATCTGATGATACCCAGACCTCAAATCGATCTTGGAGAACCAAGATGCTCCCTGCAACTAATCGAACAAATCTTCGATCCTCGGCAACGGGTAATGGTTCTTGACCATCAGCTTGTTCAACTCCCGGTAATCAATGCACATCCGGTGTGAACCATCCTTTTTCTTGACAAAAAGGATAGGCGCTCCCCACGGCGAGCTGCTCGGCCGAGTAAACCCCTTCCCCAGCAACTCCTGAAGTTGCGAGGATAACTCCTGCATCTCTGGAGGCGCAAGGCGATATGGCACCTTGGCGATAGGCGCGGCCCCCGGAACCAAATCGATACTGAACTCCACGTGCCTCACGGGAGGCACACCCGACAACTCCTTCGGGAATACGTCCGGGAAATCACGCACTATTGGAACCTCATCAACTGACCTCAGTCTCTCTAAGTCAACCCTCGTATCCATCACATATGCTACAAAGCCCCTACAGCCCTGCTGTATACACAGTCTCGCTCTAGTGGCCAAACAAAATGCTGACCCAGAATGTGTACCCTCGTCGTACACCGTAAGAACTCCCCCACTAGGGTCTCGTATGGTCACCAGCTGTCACTCGCAGTCGATAACAGCTCCGAATCTGCTCAACCAGTCCATGCCCACGATGACACAGACATCCCCCATCGCAATAGGAACTAAATCAATCGGGAATTCAACACCGAAAATCTCGAGTACACACCCTCGGATCACCTCTGTGGCATACAATGCCCTCTCGTCAGCTATGGAAACTCTCAGAGGTCGAGTCAACGCCTCACGACTAACACTGATGTGCTGACTAAAAGCCAAAGATACAAAAGACCGACTCGCACCCGAGTCAAATAACACCAAGGCAGGTACAGAACACACAAGAAAAGTACCTACGCATAACATAATATAAGCACAATATATCAAAATCAAAATAAATACACGAAAGAATACATACCAACCACGACATCGGGCGCTGCGTGGACCTCCTCCGTGGTCAACTGAAAGGCTCTCCCTCGTGCCTTCGGTGCCTCGGCCTTCACTGGCCGGCTCTCAGTAGCTCTGATAGCAGCAGGGGCAAATCCCTGAGATGCTCCCTGTGCTGATCCCCGTGGCTATGGACACTCTGCCTTCCAGTGTCCGGTCTGGTTGCAGTGAAAACATACTGCAAACCCCTTGGGGCAATCCTTGGCTATATGCCCCTTCTTGCCACATTTGTAGCAAGACCCTACTCTGCACACCCCATCGTGGCTCTTGCCGCACTTTCCACAAGTGCGGCCCCTTTGGTTCCTTGATCTCGAATCAGCGGGCTTGGCCCGCTTGGCTACCGGCTGAGACTGTACCGGTCGCCGATCCCTCCCCTAAGACTCAGCCTCTTCCCTAGCCTGGGTCTCTAGCTCTATCTCCCTCTTCCGGGCATTTTCCTGAAGCTCGGAAAATTCCCGGTACGTCGAGTTCGCCACGAACTCTCGTATATCCCTCCTCAAAATGCTCAGATATCGGCTCATAAGTGCCTGCTCGGAGGACACGTGCTCTGGGCAGAACATCTCCCGCTCATGAAACATCTTCGTAATCACTATAACAGACTCAGTACCCTGCTTGAGGGTCAGAAACTCCTGGGCCAAACGCTCCCTCTCCACCTGGGGAACATACTCATCTCGAAACATAGTAGTGAACCTCTCCCAGGTCACTACAGCAAGGTCAGCAGGCGTATAGTGTGCCGTCACAAACTTCCACCAATCCTTCGCTCCCAAGCGAAGCTGGTTCTGCGCGAACCGAACTCTCAAATGCTCTGGAGATGAGCAAGTAAAGAAACACCCCTCTATGTCTGAAATCCACCTCATCACCGCAATTGGATCCTGGGTCCCGTCAAACTCTGGTGATTTTGTGTTGCTGAACTCTCGGAACAGCAACGCATCACCACCCTGCGGCCTAGTCGCAGCTATAGCGGCAGTGGCCGCAGCAACAACAGCCTCAGAAAGAGCAGCGTACTTCTCATCAAATGTCTCTATCAGCGTGGTCTTGATAGACTCGAACATCTCTGGTATCTCTTCCCTGATGACCGCAGCCACCTCCTCCTGGATGATCCTACGGATCTCCTCGTCACTCATACTGCTGCCCCCTAGTGTGTTGCGTGTCCCAATCATGATCTCCCTCTCTCTTAAATACAACACAAGAATAAATATCAGGGACTCGCTCGAGTATGATCACACTCGAATATTCCACCCTACTTGTCCCTTGGTACTCCAAGGATTCTTACTCGAGTTGTGCACTAACCCGGTGTCTTCGATAGTACGGGCCCAATACTACCGTTCACACCGCATCAGCATTCACCCCAAGTCCTCCTCCCAGAGTCCTAAATCCCAAGTACTCTATTCTCTCTAATCATATGATACTCGCTAGCAGATCTCTCATAATCTCCTCGCTGCTACCTAAACACTCTGAAGTATCCCTAGCAGCAAGACTCCTAGACTCAGGCATCACATATCAGGCCACTCTAGTCCTAATAAGAATACCTAGTCTATTATAGCATGCATAGCATAGCTCATCATATAACATATCATATCATATCTCATAACACTTATTGTAATGGTATTTTGGGAAATCACCGTTCGGGCGCTGGCTGTTCGTACACACGACTCTGCTCTGTTTGTCTCGAAAGTTCTTCTTTTGAAAACTTATTTTATTATCGAATTTTCCTCAAATCCTTAGTTTGAGTTCAGATACGCCCGAAGGTGCACCCGAATACCTCAAACTAAGGCTCTGATACCAACTTGTAACACCGTAAAAATTTAAAACAATTTTTCGCATTTTTCAAACACATTTTTACAACTCATTCATTCATAAAATGGCATAGTATCATGTCTTTGTTTCACAAAACACCTCCCAAGATCGAATTACATAAAATCCCATGTGTGTGTATGAATCAAGCCGACGCCTTCCCGCGGTCATCACTGGTACCTGAAATACATAACACATAACACTATAAGCATAAGCTTAGTGAGTCTATAACTCTGTTGACCCTCAGGTCAATGTGTCTCAGTGGGACCCTCCAGCCCTAACTCTCTATGGGCCCTCTGGCCCTAACTCTATGGACCCGAAGGTCCTAACTCTATGGACCCACTGGTCCTACTCTGTAATCTCTGAATCATGCATATCACATATAATAAATCACAACACATAAATAACATGCAAATACACTGGTACATAACTCTAAAATACACTGTCACATAACTCTGTTACCACACTAGGTAAAGTATAGTGAGGAGACTCACTTCAGGCGTCTCAGTAAATCTCTGACTCGGTAGAAATATTGCCTAGTCTCTACCTATTCACATAAAGTAAATACTCTTATAAATATAACTCTCGAGACTAGACTCAACCTACCATTGGCACCCTCAGAAGGGTAAAAGACTATTTTACCCCCTCTCGACACAAGTACTCCATTATTGACCAAACCCTAAAAGTCAATAAAAGCCAACGGTCACACTTTGACCCTACTCGCCGAGTGCACCCTGGTGACTCGGCGAGATCACACATGTTCTCTAACACTTTGTCCCGCTTGGCACGCCGAGTCCCTCCCTATGCTCGACGAGTCATACCAGGCATGAATCGCGGGGCCACCCCGACTCAACTCGCCGAGTATCAAGAACAACTCGGCGAGTACCGCCTTGAACTCCAGTCCTCTAACCCCCTTCTGACTCACTGAGTCATCCCCCAACTCGGCAAGTCTACTCACTGAGCAATTTATGTGAAACCCTAACCCTACTCGCCGAGTCCCAAGAATAGCTCGGCGAGTTCATGCCATGCACAAACTCTCCTGGCCTCCTGAGGTCAGATCTGTTTCCCTAAACCATAGATCTGGCCTTCCCAAGCATGAATGTCACGTAAAGTCCGAAACTTGATGTTTGTATAACAACAACAAGGTATCAAAAGGAGATTTAGTCCCAAAAATGGTAACCTAAGTCGAATAACCCCAAACCGATCCATAAAGCTCCAAGGGTTAAGGTCTCTGGACCTCTTTGAGTCCAGATCCAAGGCACAAACTCGAAGAGGGACCATTTGCTCCACATAATCACTCTCCAAAGGAGTTAGAAAACCCTAACTCTAATGATCAACACCAAAACTGAAGGAGGTTCGAACTATTACCTCAAAATGAAGTCTCTGAACTCTGGAACTGCTGGAATCGCACCTTCTCTTTGCTCTTGGTCACCTCCTTCTTGCTAAACTAAAGGTACAAGGATCAAAAGTGACTTCTTCTTCCTCACAATGATTTGGCTCACTTACGGTTCTCTCAAGGGACTGGTAGCCGCAATGGGAGGCTATAAGTGCCCTTAAATAGGCTCCAAACCCGGGGGATTAGGGTTTCATTAAACAGCGTGGACTCGCCGAGTCCATAAATGGACTCGCCGAGTCCGGACGTGAACCCGGATGAACATCCGCGACCCTACTCGGCGAGTCTTGGCTCCAACTCGCCGAGTTCCTCCACAAACACCAAAATAATTAAATAAAATAATATACCTGGAAATCTGGATGTTACACGCGCTCCTAAGTGAAATCAGATCCTCGGTTGGTATCCCAATGAACCTTCACTAACTGGCGACGACGTTGCTTCGTCCGCTTGACCTCTCGGGCGAGGGTCACTACAGTTCTTTCACGAAGGCGAGGATCTCGACGAGTGGACTTACAAGAGTCCTAACGGAAAGGTACGGTTTCACGATCGAGACGTGAAGAGTAAATGTACGTTACTGAGTTCGCGGAGTAGGTGTAGTTTGTGCGAGGTACAGGACCGATTCTGGTAAGAATCTCGGAGGTCCTGACTATCTTGGATTTAGCTTTTCATGCGATGCGAAGCGTATTAAGTCATTCCCAGAGTGAGACTGTGACAACCCGATATTTCGAGACAATATGATGGATCACAAGTCAAATTTACGTCAAAAATTAACTTTCCTAAAATCTTTATTGGGTTAAATAAAGTATTAGGAATCATATCAAGGTTTTCGTACATATAAAGAACCCTAGAATCCGAATTATAACGAAGAAGTTATGACCAACCGAAGATTCTCGGCAAAACCGGAAACACTGATAGATGTAAAACGCGAAGTTTCAATACAATAATTTTTAGCCTTAGGTATCTAAATGAAAGTTTTAGATATCATTAAACCGTAAGCGTACATGAAAAGAACATCCAAATCTGACTTCGTATGAGGAAGTTATGATTTTTCTAAGTTACGGATATATAGCAAAAGACAGCTAAAAACTCGAAATAGAGATCGAGAGACTTTTAGCCGACACAAACTAAATGATAATCAAAGGTATCAACAATAGAAGCGCAACGGTAAAAAGTCTGACGGAAACGGACGTCGGATGAAGAAGTTATGGAACTTTAACGGACTTTTCCTGTCCCGACCTATTAAAATATAATATTAAAAATAAATCAAGATTTGCCGATGGAATTTAAACAAAAGTTGTAGATCGTAGTCTCACCTTCGCGTGGATATAAAGAACGTCGAAAACGGAGTTCGTATGAGAAAGATATGATTTTTTGAAGTTTACTAAATAATTAAAATATTAATTATATTCAAAACTCGGTATTATCCGAAGGAGGAGTCATCGGACCAATCCAGGTTACGCCCGGCATACCCTCGTACGCCCAGCGTACTTGGATGCTAGGCTCCGGCTCATCCACGTCACTCCAATGCTTCGACCAAGGATGTGCTCATGCATGACGTTGCGTACGCCCAGCGTACGCGAGGGATTCAGACCCTATAAAAGGGATGCGAGGATGCCGGCCATTTTCGCTAAATTCTTTCCTTTCTCGCGCCGAAGCTCTGCGTTTCAACCCTCGGAGTCATCCCAAAGGCCCGGTTTTCATATCCAAGTTTGGAAGGAAGTTTTACGCTCCCCAGAATCCCGAGAAATCCGCTTGCTTGAGTAGAAGTTCTGCTCGGTTTTTGTCTCGCCTTTCTTCAATCTATCATGTGAGTTCATACCCCTATAATCCACACTTTTAAATGTTTTATAAATGTTTTTATATGCTTTTAAGGGGGGGGGGATACAAGTAAAACACACGATAACTATCGTGTGTTATATAAAGTTTCATTATACACTTTTTATTAACGGAATCATATGTGATTTATAACTATTATAAGGAAACTTTCATATGCAAAATGTATCACGATAACATCATATCTTTTGAAATGAAAAGTGTTGTTATATATGTATAAATCAAACACTCTGCTTATACTGTATGTATATGTGTCCATCTTAGGCACTACAAAAATTATACTTTTCATAACAAGTGAGCATTTCACTAGGGATTACTATACAAACGAGACACACTTTTAGAAAACTATAATAGGTATAGTTTTAAGAGAACATCACGAACTTTTACATACTAGAAATACTATTTCAAGGAGATACATTCATATACAAGAACAAACAAACATTTTCATATGTACTTCAAATAGTTTTCACAAACGTTTTTACATGTTGAAAACACTTTTAGAAACTGTCTTACAAACTGTAAGTTTCCTTTTTGAATCTATTATATTCGTGCTTCAAACAAAGGTTTTCTCACACTTAAACTGTCTTGTCAAATGGTCTTTCGAACCGATTTATAAACTAACATCAAGTCATAAATTCTTATATTTCCAAACTTCTCAAAGGTTTTACAAAACTTCTTTTATGCTTTTATATTATAAATTGCATTCCTCTATATGTATAGTTATATAAGAAATGTTTAAAATACTTAAGAAGGCTATCCACCCTGTTTCCTTTTCCTCGATTTGGATGTGGTCCGGTGGGATATTGGGTACTCTTCCGAAGGTCGTTTAAATATTAGTTATATATCATGTGTACATATATAGTCATAAATGATCCATCAGTTAATTCAGTTCCGACACTCTTGGGTAGCAAGGGTGTATAAACCTATTTAGACACTCATTAATTACATTCTAGTAAACTATTATAGGAATAGTTTAGGGGATACAAAACATTATCCCTATTACAAGAAATTACACCAGACTCAGTTCATTCATGAGTCTAGACTACATGCTATATGAAGGGATACTCTCTCAGAGATTCCTCTTACATGGATACATTTATACGGATACTCTTACAGAGATTCCTCTTACATGGATACATTTATATGGATACTCTTATAAAGATTCCTCTTACATGGATACACTTATAGGGATACTTTTACATAGATACTATGTGGTAAGAAACAATAAGGGACTAACCATTCCTAAACCCGGCTGTTAGCAACAGAGGTAAATGGACATCTACAGATGTCTACGGTTAATACTTATACTAGGAAGACAGTTAAGGGACTAACCATTCCTTCCACCTGCTGGTAGCTACAGAGGAAAATGAACATCTACGGATATTCACGGTGAGAACGTTTAGGCAGTCGCGATGTCGTGTTTATCCTAATACAAAAGGATAATACTTATATGGCTATATTTTCCCTATTACTTTTATTTTGTGATACATTCACGTAAAAGATGAAGTAGACTATACATATCGTTAATAGTAGTCATAAAGGGGAAAAATCAATTTTGTTACAGCAAAACATACAAGTTTTGGTTAAAGACTACTTTCAAAACAGTTAGGTTTTGGTTAAAGACTACTTTCAAAACAGTTAGGTTTTAGTTAAAGACTACTTTCAAAATAGTCAGGTTTTGGTTAAAGACTATTTTCAAAACATTTTGGTCTTGGTAGAAGACAACTTTTTATACTAGTAGAAAATATGGGATTTTCTAGGAGTTTTCAAAACATATACAAACAATTACATTGAACGATTTCAAACGTTATCATCAAACTTATACAAACAACTACATTGAACGATTTCAAATGTTATCATCAAATCTATACGAACAATGACATTAAATACTTATGAACTCACCAGCTTAAATGCTGATCTA
This sequence comes from Lactuca serriola, assembly GCF_051521515.1. Classification (NCBI taxonomy): domain Eukaryota; kingdom Viridiplantae; phylum Streptophyta; class Magnoliopsida; order Asterales; family Asteraceae; genus Lactuca; species Lactuca serriola. The sequence continues at coordinate 365,603,317 of NC_136411.1, read as the reverse complement.
CATTTTCAAAATAACTTGTATTCTCAGGTCACCAGTAGACAGGTACGATGACCAGGTTTTGCGAAGACGGAGTAGTCAAGACTCGTCTTTTATTTTTGATTACTTGTTGTAATACCTTAGTACTATGAAAGAACACACATGTATTAAACTATTACTATTAATGCAATGGACGATGTTGTTGCATGCTTACTACTTTACATTTGTTGTGATACATTACATGACGTCCTCCGCCCTAGAACGTTTCCGCCGTTCTCGGTTTTGGGGTGTGACAGAGACTTCCTAAAGAATTTGGTCTCTCACTTAGAATTCCAAAGGTTCTTTCTCTTGCTAAACTTCCCAGTCAGGGGCCACCCCTTGCTGGGTCAAAGTCGAAAGGGTTTCCATGATTTGCGAGGAGTTATGGATGATCTATGACAGTAGGTTTGTAAGACCTAGAATTTGGCAAATTTCTGTCAGCGGCTCTGGTGTCGACAAATTCTCAACGATTTTAATAAATTGACAGAGTACTCAAGAATTTCCACACCCCCAATATTGTGTCTTAGGAAATTTTGACTTTTCAATTCCAAAACTCGTGTTCAGAGAACTTTGCGAAAAGTATCTCCGAGGTAATGTTTCCACGGATTCCTTCTTACTACGAGGGCAAATAAGTAAGTCGTTACATGGAGAATGACGAACTGATCCAAGTAAGAAAGACGGACTCTATTCATTAAACTCGTGAATGCTTCAGGCGTTTTGGTCCTATCCGAAGGGTATCACTACGGACTCGAAGTGTCCGCATCGAGTTCGGAAGGTAGTCTTCCGGATATCCTTCCCTCACACTCAAACTGGTGATATTCGGATCTCAGGTCCATTTCTGAAAGTAATTCTTTCCTTGCGTTTGCTCAACCGCTTCATCTATGCGAGGCAGAGACAACGATTTCTAATGGAAAATCTTGACGAAGTCCTCGATAGCCGAGGTACATATTATGCAATCCATCGATCTCTGAAAGAATAAGACCGGAGCTCTCCAGGGTGAGAAGTCTGGTCTTCCGATTCTATTGCTGAGTAGTTCGTTAAGTTGTCCGGGCTATTCTTGTTATCTCCGTAGGTGTTTAGACTATAGGGCGATCTGTTTACAAGAGTCATACTGGGTTCTAGGTTTGTTCACATGACGATGCGATTACTCGTAGGCTTGGGCAGTTCTCCGTCCTGAAGTTTATATTAGAATTCATACGTGGTTTCAAAATCACAATCTCGTGTATACGAGTCGTATATAATTAAGACTGAAAAGGTAGTCGAATAATTGATTCTTCTTTAAGCTCACATACCATCGAGGAAAAAGAAGTTAAAGTGGAATCATCAATTCTAAACCTGTAGAACCTTGATTATATATCACTCTTATGTATACATTCCTCAGTGATAGATCAACCGCATGAATCCTTGGATTAAACTTGACGTACTGCACGAGTGGTACTTCGGGGATTTCTTCGGAAAGGAAAAGAACTATGAGGTACTCCACGCATTGGTACTTCGGTGTTCTGAAATGAAGGCTTCGCTGGAAAGGCGATTTTGAAGAAAGAGATGTACGTATGAAGCTATTATTGTGAGGATCAAATTGAATCGAGTTCTATGATAATGTCGGAATCATACGAAAACTTAAAGACATTAGATTTGAACATAAGGCGTTTACAGACAAAACACAACCGTGCAACTATCAACAGAGTTATAGTACTTTAGATTTACTACAAGACTATTGCTGAGAATGAGGTATACTACAAAAGACAAGTACATGCAGCACGAGCATCCTTATACCGACAGGATCTCACAAAAAGGTAAGACTCTAGTTGCACTAGTTCTGGATAGTTTATAAGTCTGTTACAACAACACGCCTAAATTACAATAACGTGGTTCCGGAGCAGGTTCTCCTGTAGCTGTGATCCTGAGAATCTTCCCATCTGTGCCAGAGTTCTTTGCTATAGAGAAATCCTTCTTGAAGTGCCCTATCTCACCGCACTGGTGGCATGACTGGCTAGTACTAGTTTTGGTGGCGAGAGTGCGGTGTTTAGCCAGCGTTATGTAGACACGAGTGTTCTCCTTGTTTATCCACTTTGAAATTTTCCTTTCATAGGGTCTAGTTTTAACACCACCATCGTAAGCCTGGTTGACTCTGATGTCAGGGACTTGAGTGATGGGTCGTGCCGGTGCTCCACAGCTACGAGCATGGTGCCCTATTTTTAGGCAATTGCAACATTGCACCTCATGGCAAATACCATGATGATGGAAACTACACTTATTACACTTCGGGAGTTCTCCCTCGTATGGCCTGCTCGGTACGGGGATGGCAAGGGTTTCCACTTGCTGCTGTTGCATGGCCAGCCTTTGGGATTTCTTGAGTTCTTTTTGGGCTTGACGCTTTCGTTTCTTGTTCTCTGTTTTTCCGCTTTGTGAGCCTGCGACTGTTAATGTTTGATGGCTTCCTGGATTGATACTACGATTGGAATCCTCAACCCCAACATCAGCATTGCTTGTGCTGATAGCGCTACAGTGCGCAAGGACAACTGTCACGGCAGCCATCACGGCAGTTGTAACTGCGGTTTGAAAGGTAACGACGTCCATAGTAAAGGCAGGGGTTTCATTGCTCGGCTGATTGTTTCCGGATGACGACACGATTCTGTAACATGAAAGATAAGGATTTTGTGAGCGATTCTGGTTGACCCTTGATGTACTTATTGTTCAAGTAAAGAGTAAGACTATGTTCTCGAAAGGTTGACCTACATCCCTATGATGCAGTCCTAGTACTGAGTGGACGTAAGTTCATAGAATGGTCTCAAAACGTTTGTCGTTCAAGCCAAGGTATCGATGGTTGGTGAATAACATGATCCAACCACTAAAAGAGACTTGGAAATGTATTCGGAGTTAAATTACTATAGTCCAATGACTTGACTAAAGCATGTTTCAGATAAACTCTAATGAAAGTATGATAAGAGTACTTGAATAAGGAATGAAACAGAAGTTAGCCGACTGTCAATATCTTTGATATTCATGACGTACAAGTTTGGGAAAATGACCTTTCAAAAAGGTCTTACATCATATACCGCGAAGATAGACCTTGACAGCATAAAGACCTAACCAAAAGTACTTACGATACAAGATAATTTCATAGAAAATGCCTCATCGGGCATAGATAGAAAAACGATTCCCTTTTTAACAAGGAAAATAAAGTAAAACATCTACTACTGGCGACGGTCATCCCTCTGGTGAACTCTCAGTTCAGCCAGTTGACGTTCCTCATCAAGTAGGTGTCTTTCGTACACCTTCTGGCGTACACGGAGCTCTATGACTTCGGCTCGTGATTCAGCCAGTGCTTGCAGCAAGGTTTCATGGTTTCTCTCTGATCTCTCGTGAGCATCTTCTAGACGAATGGTGCGGAGGGTATGCATTCTCGCATCTGCGACAACTTCGATGATCTGATGTAGGGCTGTCCTTCCTTGAATCTCATTTCGGGCCACTCTGCGGACCAAGATTGGCAAGATTCTGTCTGTTGATCCCCCATCGCTCAGGTCATAAAAGTTTCGTTCGCCATTAAATGGCATGGGCTGATCTTGTCCTTGGCTCCATGTTTCCAAGCATTCCGCCCACTCAGGCGTCGGGCCTTGAAAAGCCGGACGAGAGTTAGGAATTGGAACGGGAGCTGCCTGGGGTAGGTTCTCAACCATGGGTTCAGAGTTAGCACCGTACGAAAGGTCTTCATCATGGAGATCAGTCACAGAGATAGGATGATCATTCTATGGCTCTTCTTCAAAACATCCAGCAATGACCTCGTTTGGAAGATACTGGTTGTCGTGGGGATGGAGTCCAGCCATGTTATCTACGCGAGAATTAGGGTAAGAAAATAATTATTAGACGAACTATCTAGATAATTATTTATAAAATCTTCATTAGTTACATCGCTATTTGTGAAGTGCATACCAGTTATATGTAATCTAAACAGGATAGGCCTTCGAATAAGTGACCTTACCTCCAAATTCACACAGAATAGGGGTAAGGCAAAATTTTCACAGATTCTAAGTCTATAACATCCTAATTACATATAGCCTTAGTGTATCTACTTAGCAACTATCAACTTAGTAATGAAGATCCCGTTTTAGTTCTCAAGTATAAAGTACTTATAGTACAACAAATACTCCTATAGTATTTTAAATTTAATGTTATGTTCTACTGTTCTCATTGTGGTAGGGTTGGTAAGATTTTAGACTTGTTGCAACCACACAACTACACTTAGGCACATGCTAGTCAACCCTCAGATAATATAGTTGATCAAGCTATATCTTCCCAATTTTGACTATATGTCTCTAAGTCCATCTGTGTTGCCCAACAATCGTAATTCTTTTGTACTGTCCTAGTGACACTGATTTTAGTATGAATGCATGCACGTATACTTAATTAAATATTTTAGTATTTAAAGTATAAACTCTTGGTCAGAGTATTTTTAATCCCTATGTATTTATAGTTAGTATATCTTTTATGGGTTGATATACTTAATTCACTATAAACAATGCTCTGATACCAATCTGTCAAACCCCAAAACCAAGAACGGCGGAAACATTCTGGGGTGGAGGACGTCATGTACAGTATCACAACAATGAAAAGTAGTAAACAAGCAACAACATCATCCATTGAATTAATAATAGAATATTAATACAAGTGTTCTGTCAAATTATAATAGACACTAAAGTATAAACAAAATGAAAGATAAGTCTTGAACGAGCTCCATCTTCTCTAAACCTTGCATCGGTACCTGTCTATCGTTGACCTGAGGATACAATTATTTTGAAAGCGAGTATCAGCTTTAAATCTGGTGAGATCATAAGTATTTTAGTGTCTAAATTTGTATGTAAGTATTTGTATGTATATGAACTGTAAGTATTGAAAATGTATATGAACTGTAAGTATGGCAATGATTTGTATGATCCTAGGAAGCCCTATGTTTCCTACTAATCGTATCCTTCTACCAAGGCATCTAGTGTCTGTGTATGTGGCTCTTGTAAGAGAGTGTATTTTCCCAAATCTGACTATCGTTAACCAAAAATATAGTTTCTATATTACCGTGCGTCGTGTGCAAATTCACGAAGTGAATGTAATGGGAAAATGAAATAGTACTATGGTGTAGTGTCAAACTACAACCGTACTAATTACCTTAAGTCTACGGTAATTTTGTGAGCACTGTAGTATTTGTAATAAGTGACTACTTCTGTACTCCTATTGCCTTATTTGAGGGATAAGGCATAATGTGATGGCTAGATCCCAGGCTAGACGCTCCCCTGTCATAGGGATTTTGAGACCTTTACACGCCCATGCATATATGAACGCCGTGACACATCCACATTATTATGATCATGTATACTCGATATAACTATCACAATTGCGTTGTGATTCATCGGTATAGTTAGATCCTGAACTCGTTCCATGCTATAGCACCTAGTGATGTATGTCCTATCATCGTATATGTAAGCATACTCATGTAAGTGTGATCATGTAAATGTACTCATGTAAGTGTAATCATGTAAACATATCTATGTAATAGTATAGTAATGTACAGTAATGTTCTACGTGTGCTAGTTGTAATGTGTGTTCTCTCTCTATCTAGCATGTATAGTAATGTACTATAATGTTCTACGTGTGCTAGCTGTAATGTGTGTTCTCTCTCTATCTAGCATGTATAGTAATGTACTGTGTGTACTATCTGTAATGTATGTTCTCTCTATCTAGCAAGTATTGACTCATGAATGAACTGACTCATTGTATGATATCGCGTTCTAGTAATAGTTCTAGTATCTTCCTAAACTACTCATATGGTAGCTCACTAGTAATTTAACTGGTACGTATGAACATGGATGTATACCCATGCTACCCAAGGGCATTGGATGAACTGGAAGGACCTTTATGACTATATATGTACATAAGATATATAACAAATATTTAAACAACCTTCGGAGGGATACCTGATGTCCCACCAAACCACATCTCAAGCGCGAAAAGGAAATAGGGTGGATAGCCTTCCTAAGTCTTTTAAACATTTCTTATATAACTATAGATATAGAGGCATGCAATTGATAATATAAAAGCATAAAATAAGTTTTGTAAAACCTTTGATCATATTTATTATCTAAGAAAAGATCGACTTGATGTCAATCTATAAAACGGTTTGAAAGCATGGGTTTGATAAAACCGTTTAAGTATAAATAAACATTTATTTGAAACACAATTGTAAATGAGTTTGAAATGGAACATACAGAGTAAAATGTATAGTTTAATAAGGAGTTTTAAACATATGAAGTGTTTATAAAAATAATTTGAAGGAAATTGTTTGGTAAAACGGCTAATGAGTAGCCAATCATTTGAATGTTGTTTATCAATCACATGTGATTGATATAATAACTAGCATGATTCTACTTGTATCACCCCCCCCCCCCCATAAAACATTTAAAAACAGTTAAAACATTGATTAAGGGGTATGAAATCACCTATTGTGGGTGATACGGATGAACTGAAGAGGTAGGACTGCTAGATGTCAAGTGAAGTCTTGAACACACTCTATGATCCTAGTCAACATATAATATCACATATATGTAACAAATTAGTCTATAAAAACATAATAAACAAGTCAAGACACCCTAGGACATGCTAAACGCCTTTATCAAGTGTTATTAGCCTCTAGGATTGCATCTAAGTATTTGTAGGGGAAGCTATTGTGTGTAGGACTCAACGAAAACTCCACCATGAAGTTCACGGCCCTAATGACCCTACTAAATGAGTTTACGGTCGTGAACTCATGAGCTTACGGCCGTAATCTCATACTTATGTGACCAATTTGTGTTTGATGCTCTACAAGACCCTAAGAAGCATTTCTACTTAATGGCTTGGTCTATGGAACAGTTTAGGACATTATATAACTCCTTTTTGGAGTTTACGGCCCTGGTACCAAATCCCATGGAGATTACGGCCGTAATCTCCTTTGGATGGGTGTTTGTGGTGTTTTCAAGTCCCTAATTTAACTAGGAACTAAACTAGGCTATTGTACAAGGCTTTAGAAGAAGTTATAACATCAATTGGCCCTATTGTTTGGAGTTCACGGCCCTGCAACTTCTTGGGCCGTGAATACCTTACTCTTGGTGTTATAATGGTGTTTGCTAGTCCTAAACTCATTAGGGTACATGTCTAAACTAGTCTCTTTGCTTAAGGAAGGCTTTAAGGGTGTTTGGGCACCTAAAAATGGAGTTCACGGCCCAAGAACATCCTTGGCCGTGAACTCACTTCTAGCCTTTTTTTCTTAATGATTTTGTGGTCTAAACATGTCATGGTAGCTTCTAGGTTGAGTTCCAAGGCTTGGAGGGACATTGGGCACACTATGGCCCTTATAAAAGAGTTTACTCCCCAAGGTGTTCTTGGGCGGTAAACTCTCAGATCTTAGTGTTTTCCTATGATTTCTAGTGTATTAAGCATATAAGAAGATTTAAAACAACACTAGATAGAAGTACTCACTTTCCGAAATGAAATTCCGAAGATCCTTGAGAGAGAATTCGGCTTTTCTCTAGTTGGAAATGTAACTAATGAATAAATATGGTTGAGAATCCTATATATAGTCCTGGGATTTTTGGTAGAAAATATTTTTATTCATCCAATGAACTCTAATATCATAGGGTTTTGGAATAACAGTGTTTCACCAAACCCTAGTGCATCCACTCTCTTGATATCCCCTTAAGTGTAAATCCTGAAATACTCAAACTTATACCTAAAAGTCTGGAAATTCTCTGTAACTGTTCTAACTTCTATTGATTTGATATGGTTTGTACAGAATGGAAATTTCGAGTTGTCACAAATGCATCTCCCTGCATTCACCATTATGATGGAGACTGCACTTGTTGCACTTTGGGAGATTCCTGGAATACTGTATAAGAGCACTTGGAGTAGCTGAAACTGGAGCATGTGGTGTGGAGGGAACTTGGGTGGTTGTAGCATTGACTGTCACTACTTGTTGTTTCTTCGATGACTCTGAGCCTTGTCGTCCTTTCCTATTGTTATTCTTTCCATTCTTGTTGTCACTCTCCTTCTTGTTTTTAGTTTCCCCTGACTTCTCACCCTTTTTGTTGTTGTGGTCGTACAGCTTCTTGGCCAATCTCTTGGCACTGTCGAAGGTTTCTGGATTTGCAGCTATCACATTTTCTTGGATTGGGGAGGTCAACCCCCAGATGAATCGTTCTATTTTCTTTCCCTCCGAAGTAATCATGCCAGGGCACAATAGAGACGATTTGCTAAACCTTGATATGTATGTGTTAATGTCGGAATTTCGGACGATGAGATTCCACAACTCTTGCTCCATTTTCTGAATTTCATCTCGCGGGCAGTACTTGGCCATTAGCATTTCTTTCAATTCCGCCTAGGGTATGGCATTGGCTACGGGGAGAGTCATGGCTTTTACATGTCCGTTCCACCAGGTGAGAGCTTGATCAACGAACGTGCATGCGGCAAACTTCACCTTCATCTCATCAGGGAATTCACATATCTCGAACACTGATTCCACCTTCTCGATCCATCTTTTTAGGTTATCATTCCCCCGGTACCATTAAAGGTTCGTGGCTTGGCATTGGTGAAATATTTGTAGGAGCATGTCCTGGTAGGTCCTTGATTTATTCCATTGTTCGAACTCCCAGCCCCTTGTCCATTGCCTCCTCCATTGTTCCCTTGGGGAATTTGTACCATGACTGCGGTGACCGCAGCAGATACGATTACTTGGAATGCAGCTGATTTGACCTCAGGTGGGGCTGGCCCAGGGTTTCCACAGGTTGGTCGTTGAGGCATCTTTCTGTCATGGAACAGAAAGATGTTGAGTGCCTAAATTTTTGTGGGTTCGTGGACTTATTACTAGGTTTATATCATGTACTTACGTAGTTTTGCATATCAACATATAATCATAGAGACATAGCACTTAACAAATAACAACATCACAACATAACACATATATTTTTCCATCAATAATATTTGTACTTTGATACATGAAAATTTGCTCGAGAGAGCATACATATAGGATACAAGTTTGGCAGCATAACGACTCTACGAGTAGTGTAATCACTTAAACATAGAGTCGGTGGTACATAGCATAGATCATAGCAACATAATACTAAAGACGGGTACGACTAGTCCTAGTCATGGTGGGATGTGCCAGGGGTGGTGCTGAGGAAATGGATGCTCCATGAAGGCGAGCCACCTGTCGTTCTGCATCTCGGAGCCGAGCCTCCCACCTCACCTGCCTCATGTGGAACTCTCGGATAACCTCTCGCGTCTCCTGCTCTGCACGTTCAGCCCTAGTCCACATCTGGTGTATCTGATCAGTGGTGCTCTGAGCTAGATCGCCTGTGTTCTGCAATCGTCTCACAAGACCGAAAGCGTGCGATCGGCCGGTCCTCCCTCCCTCAAGTCGTAGAACTCGTGTGACATGCCGTACGGGGGTCACTATCCCCGTTGTCTGCTCCACTTTCAAAGGTCGATACCCCAGGGTGGTGTAGGACCAGTTGGGCCCATCCGATGAGCGGGAACCCTAGTCGGGTAAGGGGGTTGATGACTTCGGACTCTGCGTCCGAATCACCATCATCGTCATCGCTTGGTTCCTCCTCGAGGTCTTCTTCGACTTCCTCTTCTTCTGGGTTCACCACTGGCTTAGCAGGTCCGCCCTCGGCTTCTGCCTCAGGTTCCTCTTTAGACTCCTCCTCAGGGTCTTCTTCAGGTTCCTCCTCCAACCATCTGTTATTCCCCTGATTAGGGAAAAATGGATCTCCAGGGTGATGGAAGCCGACCATACTGTCTACGAGAGTGTATAAATATACTAATATTATTCTTACGATGTTTTTAATTATTACTACATAATTTGAGTTGATGTTCTCTTCTTGGTAATAAAGGGTTATATTTCTAGGTTTACCAACCATTGCGATTTCCTCGGGGCATGTGATAGTTGTACCTCAGAGGAAATGTAGTTGATCAGGCTACATTCACCCCTTAATACAACTATGAACAATCCCGGCTTAACCGACATGCTAGCATCATCTTGTTTGATTTGGTATTATGTTCGCTTTTCTATACCGCACAAATAAAAGAGGTTTTATTGTTATTTGTTTGTTTTGTTTAGAGTTGTTTTGTCCCTCTTTGGTTTATAGTTGCATATCAATGTGTGGCTAGATATGCTAGTTCACTATAAACAGTGCTCTGATACCAACCTGTCACACCCCCGAACCAGACGGCGGAAACGTCCAAGGGCTCGCATGACTTAAATTGAATATCATCACAATGGATATACATGAATCATAACATAAACATCACCATGCATCAATACATCACAACTGACATTGTTCACATCAAGTACATTGTTTAAACATTACATGTCCATAACATAAATTTTTTGATAATTTTCAAAAGCATAACACCCTAACATACTTGGTATTACTCCTCAGCTTACCTGTTACCCGAGAATACAAGTTATTTTAAAAAACGGTCAACATATAGAATGTTGGTGAGTTCATAAGCAGTTTGGATATGAAAATGTTTTGTGTAATTTGTAGAGACCCAGAAAATCCAATATTTTCTGAAAAAGACAATTGTTTATACCAAAGTGTGAAGATCCATAGGTTTATGCATTAATGATTTCAAAACGTGTATAAATAAGAAGCTTTGTATTAAAAGTACAAGTGAATAAGGTTGATCTCCCCCGGAAAACCCGATGTTTTTCGATAAAGAAATATCATGTAACTGTTCGAATTGTTTTTCCATCACAACGAATGATTTTGATTTGTCTTGATTACTCGGATAGTATTGGATTTATTTATGTGAGTCGTTATAACCATGCATGATAATGACTAGTTCGTCTGTCTTGGCACTCTGGTGAATGTCAGAATTGATCTTAAGATTTTGTAACCCTAGACTAGCCGAGTCTAACTGTAGCGAACAGTTGAGGTGTGGGGGAGTCACCCCCATATAGATCTATACACAAACTCTCGCTCTCCCTCTAGGAGACTTTGATAATAACTACAGACTATGACCGGCACTCGTTGGTGCCGCCCGTTATTACTCACTTAATCCCAAATGAATTTGATTACTATTGATTATCGACCTGTATTTTTTTACTTGAATTGATGGTGAGCCTAACAGACGAGAAGAAGAGCACCATGGGATCCTACTAATCACGTTTGTTATTTAAGGCTGTCGAGTATGCGATGGACGCGTTGGTCTATTTCGCATATGATTTATTTGGACCTTACTAGAAATTCTAATGGGCCACTGAGGCCCAATAGCACACAAAATCCATTGAGGGTCCCTTAAATATGTAATTGGGTCACAGGAGGCCCAATAAACATTTACTTTTATCGTTGGGCCCAAAAGTTATGTTAATGGGTCACGAATGCCCAATAAGCATGATTAGAGACTTTCAAGCCCAAAGATTTGAATATTTACTTGTTTTAGGTATAATATAATTGTCGAAATGTTTGATTGAACAATTGTTAAATTTGAATCGGTACGAGACCGGTCGGTTGTTTATAACGATATTTGGAATTACATGTACATTCATCTTTCTATTTTCATAAGTTGTAGTTTGGTATTTTTAACCCAAATATCTTAATAATAAAATAATTGACTCAAAATATTGGTTTGCCCCTTTTCAGCCCTTCTTTAATAAAATGACAATTTTAGTCCCTTATATAAAAAAAAGACATTTTAGGCCCTAAAACCATTTTCTTGTCATTTTTGACCCATAGACTTGTTTAAGTGATGATTTTAGCTCAAAATTTACTGTTTCGCAGTTTCAGCCCCTCCAGTAAAGAGTTTTTCAGTTTAAGCCTAAACTTTTCGAAACTTTTACAATTTTGGCCCAAAATCCAAAAAGTTTACATTTTTGATCCGTGTTTGCAAAAAAAATCATTTAAACCCCTGAAATAGTTTTTTTTTTACGCTTTTTCCCCTGTTTTGAGAAATATACCATTTCAATCCCTTGAAAATCCCATTTTTCGCAATTTTGGCTTAATGGGCCGAAAAGCCCAAAAATTAGTCCATTAAGCTACAAATTAGATTTATAGCCCTTTAAAGAGTATGATATTCATAAAAACTTTTATTTTTACTTTTTTGACTCCTTTAGTCCTTAATAAAACCATGAATGACAACTTTCAACCCAACTTTTGTTTATTTGACAAATATAGCCGAAAAATGAGTTTTATGTTGCAATATGTTTATTTTAATCTTAAAGGGTAATTTTTCAAGACTTGTTTTAGTGTAGTATATCTTAGATCAGGTTTATCTTCCTCTTAGATCCATATATCTCGAGATTTCTATTCTTTTTGTTACATATTTACCACATAAACACATGAAATCACACGTAGCATACACATACACATAGATCTACACATTTTACTTATATTCTCCCACATAAAACATATGAAAACAAAAAATAGAGGGGTATGAACTCACCTTTGCTTGTTGTTTTTTATTTGAAGAAGAAATGGAAGAAGTTTAATGCTATTTTCGGCCCTAGAAAGCTTCTTGAGAAGACTTTGGCTTAGATGGGTTCTAAGAAGCATGATTATGAACTTTCATGAGTTAGAAGGAGATTTATAACAAATTTCAAGAAGCTAAACCATGGATCTAAGCATTAACTTACCTAGAATGATGATTTTTGTGGAAGAACCTCCTTGAAATGCCCTAGATCTCGAGAATTTTGATGGAGAAATGAGAGGTGTTCTTGAGAGAATAGTGAGTGTTTGAAAAATGAATTTGGTGTGGGTGTTGGGTGCTCTCGGTCGAGAAGAAGAAGGAAGGGGAGGGAAGAGAGAATTCACTTGCATGGAAGTATGAGAATGTGTGGATATATGTGGTATAATAGTCTCATTATCCCCTAAACAACATTGAGGTGTCACACTTTTCTTAATCCTCCATAATTCCCCTTGTTTTTTTTTAACTTGGGCCGAGAGAGGAAAAGGAAAAGAATGGTTTGGGCCTTTTGTGCTTGAGTCCCATAATGTGAGGCCCAATTTGATGGTTTTCGGCCCATTGGGCCTTTAAAGTAGTGCACGGCCCAAATCTTTCATAAAAGAATGGAATTTGAGTCCATTAAATCTAATTGAATTTGTTATGGCCCAATAAGGGTATTTATCTCATTCTAGGCCCATTATAGCCTAAAATGTTAAAATAAATGAAAGTGGGTCCAATTAGAGCCCATTTAAGAGTTCTAAACCCAAAATAGTCAAATTGGAAGCTTTTTGGCCCATTAGGCCCAACAAGAAAATCCTAGTCCAAAATGGACTTAAACCGGGATTTTTAGGGTTTCCAATTTTTGTTGACTATTTGAAAGTTTGTATAGGGTATTTGACAGAAATTTTGTTGTTATTGAAAAATCATGATACATGTTTTCATATTTTTGATTCACAAATGTGATCATTGTTGTTGTTACAAAGTATAGAATTCCTAGTTGTGACACTTGGGGTTTTTCTACTATGTCATTTAGTATAAAATTGTAACCCATAAAATTCGAGCCAAATTAAAACATTTTAATTCATTCAAAACCATTAAGTCCATACACTTGTTTTCAAAATAGTTTAAACATTAGAGTATCTCCCCGAACCATATCATAAAAATCCTAAAAAAATGAGGAGTGGTACGATCATGCCTTCGCCTTGCCATTGTCTCCTGAAGTACCTGAAACAATACACTGAAACTGTAAGCCCGAAAGCTTAGTGAGTTACCCCCAAAATACCAACCACAATACCACACACATGTTATATCATATCATAAATAGAACAGCCATGCATATTGAGTCTATAGTACGACTGGTCCGCCCGCACCGGGCCTTCAGTCTGTCCGATCCACTCTCCGAGCCTCGACACGTCTAGTCCGCCCTCGTGGGGCCTTCAGCCTATCCGGACCGCTCGCCGGACCTTCGATCTAACCGGTCCGCCCTAGGTATGTTGGCCTACAGCACAAAGCAGGACCCGCCTCAACCCAACCCGAGTCCAACAACCATGTGCACATAAACATATAATCATATAACATCTCACAACTAATCAAACCGATCCAGCATATCACACAACATAACTATGTCCTAACCGGGATACTGACATAACCAGTCACTAGCACAGCCTCATCTTATATACCAAGATACCAATCTTAACAAGGTCTCTAACATAGCATCATCCTATATACCAAGATACCGACCTTAACAAGGTCGCTAACATAACATCATCCTATATACCAGGATACCGACCATAACCAGGTCTCTAACATAACATCATCCTACATACCAGGATACCGACCATAACCAGGTCTCTAACATAACATCATCCTATATACCAGGATACCGACCTTAACCAGGTATCTAACATAGCATCGTCCTATATACCAGGATACCGACCTTAACCAGGTCTCTAACATAACATCATCCTATATACCAGGATACCAACCTTAACCTGGGCTCTAACATAACATCATCCTATATACCAGGATACCGACCTTAACCAGTTCTCTAACATAGCATCATCCTATATACCAGGATATCGACCTTAACCAGGTCTCTAACATAGCATCATCCTATATACCAGGATACCGACCTTAACCAGGTCTCTAACATAGCATCATCCTATATACTAGGATACCGACCTTAACCAGGTCTCTAACATAGCATCATTCTACATACCAGGATACCAACATAGCAAAGCAATAACATAACAAACAATACCCGTATTTCAATCCGATAAAGGGTCGGCCTTGGTGCCTTAGACCCTGTTGATATAGTGAGGATAACTCATCATACAACTGCTGACTTGAAGAAATAAGATCACACTGCTCCGACCACTAGCACGAACTCCACCATTGAACATTACCAATCAACCAAATCCAATAAACACCAATAATTACCAAAATACCCTAGGAAGACAACTGGTCAACCCTTGGTCCAAGTCAAAGTCCTCAGTCAAAGTCAACCTTCCTGGTTGACCCTACTTGCCGAGTCAACCCGTTGACTCGTCGAGTTCCTATGCTCAGAACTCCCATGCCACGACTCAACTCGCCGAGTCGCCCCAAGACTCGTCGACTCCAACAAGCTCTGAGTCCCTTCTTGCTCAACTCACCGAGTCATCCCTCGACTCACCGATTTCACAGCTCAACCAGAAAAGGTTAGGATTCCACGACCAGACTCGCCGAGTCCAAGCACAGACTCGCCGAGTCCAAGGAAATCTTCAACTGACTCGCCGACTTGTTCTTCTAACTCGCCGAGTCCATGAACATATTCATACAAATCGTCGAGCACACCCATGTGACTCGTCGAGTCTCTTCAGTTCTCATTCCATACAGAGGCTTTTCAAGCCATGCAGGGACTCCAATCCATAGATCTGGGTCTCTTGAGTCCATTAGCAACATAAAGTTGTTACCTTTACGTGGTTCTTGCCCCATCACACCAAAAACAAGGCTAGAAAGGGACTTAACTCTTGGGGAAGGGCTTGTGCATAACAACTAGAAAGGCTTTCTGCATCAATGATCCATATAGAACTCAGATCTAGGGTTTCAACTCCAGATCTAACTCATGTTTCAAGATCTCATCCACATTTCTCCAACCAAACCCTAAAACTCGATGAAAATGGAACTATAAGGGAGAAGGCCAAGGATAACGATTCTTTACCTCCAAAATGACCTCCCAATGAAGTATAATTTGGATCTCTTCAAGTCTCCTTGATCCAAGCTTCTCGATCTTCAAGATCCCTCCACAAATCACACCATTTTGCTTCCAAGTCTTCTCACAATGAAATTAGGGCTTCTGGATCTAGAAAGGGTAGCAAAGAGGCTGAGGGTGGGTTATAATGTGCTTTATATAGGGCACAACCCCTGGGATTAGGGTTTTCTCCCTTCAGCACCAACTCGCCGAGTTGGTCACTTAACTCATGACCAGAATCGCGACTCGACTCGCCGAGTCTATCCATCGACTCGCCGAGTTGACCTTCCTTATTTACACTAAGAACCCCTGAACTTGCACTCCTGAACTTGGAGTGTTACAATTCTCCCCCACTTAAATTAGGCTTCATCCTCGAAGCCTGCAGCAACACATCCCAGATGATACTCCCACAATACAGCTCCTAGTCTCAACCGATCCAGGTTCCTCCAAACACAGCTATCAAACCCCTATAAATTCCAACTCTTTCTCACAGAGTCACGACAACTGCTTCAAGCCGACCACCGACTTTTTTCTCTGATAACAACACTTATCGACCAATGATCACTCGATGGTACTTCCATCATTCCAGCTCACATAATCACTTGTCTCTTACCAACTAAATATCACCCTGAACCACCGGGTCCTGGCCCGGTACCAACTGCTATCCCTTTCCTCGCTTGTCATAACTTATCGAATTTACTGCTGGGACTTATCCCACTTTCTTCCCGAATCCAACTCTTTTCTTTCCGTGTTGACAGGATGACACATCCTTCAGCTCCTGAGCAACTCCCATGAGCTCTCCTCTGCAATCACATACACATGCTGAACCTGCTCTAATATCCTCGGGCTGGAAAAACCCGACACACTGACGATTCCTCCAAACATCCCCAGGATGAATTACTGCTACATACATAACCTACTGATCACAACCATACCAGAAATCCAAGGCTCCACCCTTGCATCCCTTCCAAACTCCTTTGGTTCTATACCACCGGAAATTCTTCCGCAACCTCAACAGACGCCCAATTCGGATGTGCTTCCATACTACTAGCACGATCACATTGCTCAACAACTATAATTAAAGTACTCTCAATCATTCATTCTCACTGCTGATTTCACTTCCATGAACCAACACTCCCTCCCGGAGTTACATACCTTTCCCTTTCCTTGTCCAAGGAAATCTACTTGCCAACCTTGCCACTTCAGACAAGTGCCACGATGCTCACACCCCACTCTACACTATCCCTTGTAGAGTAACCACTACTCCATGCATAGCACGTGCTCTGAATCTGCTCACAAGGACTCTCGGGTCCATGCACTGCCTTCCACTAACAGGATCAATACCCGGGGCCAGACCCACTGCTTTCTACTGCATAGCAGCATACTTGAATCACTTTTTGCACACAGATCTATCAACACTTACAGAGTCTTCAGCATGACTGGACCACCTTACCAGGCCTTCAGCCAATCTAGACCACTCTCAGAACCTTTAACATGTCTGGACCGCCCTCCAAGGCCTTCAGCCTATCTGGATCGTTCTCCGAGCCTTCGGCCTGACTGGTATGCCCACCGGCCTTTAGTCTTCCCAGACCGCACAAACTATCATACATCACCCCAAACTATCCTTCCTGGGAATCTCTCCCGTACGTACTATTCTAGCCCCCTAGGGGTTTCGAACTCTAACTGCATTCTATATACTCAAATCCCGGCCTAATCCTAGGCCTCATACAACTAATCACCTTTTCTGAAAACCTTGGTCTGTTCCCCGCCCCATTTGACTGCCACTTACTAATACTAGCTCACACTCTTGGCTGACTGAAACACTGCTAAATCCCAAACAACTAATCAATCTCAAATACTTGTCGATCCTCCTAAGAATTTTCCAATTCTCCCCACTTAGATCACTGACTTCCAACCACCAGTGACCCAACCGATATTACTTTAACAACCTTACTCAACATATTCCCCTTATCCATGAACTGATTTCCTCTAAAATGAGCAACCTTCGCGAAATCACCTCCTGACATCGCACATCTCGAACTCTAAGGGAGTTCGACCCTCAGCTGAACACTCCTCAAATTGCAATTGCTATACCCGACATCCAGACCAAAAAGCCAAATTCCCCACCAACAATCCCCATGGATGATAACCAACTAAGACTCCCAATACCAAAACCCTCAATCATACGATAACCCAGCGAAAGGACGAACGAATACAATACCATGAATCATGCGAACGAGACTAGCAGATATACAATACTCCATAATAACTACAAGGTAACAAGATAGAAAAAATGGAAATATACCCGCAGCTGCATCCGGTTCTGCCCTAACCTCATCGACAGTAAGCTGAAAAGCTCGACCCTGAGCCCTCGGAGGTTCCGCTCCACCCTGGCCCCCACCAGTAGTCCTCAAAGTGGTCGGTGTTGGAACCTACACTGGTCTGGAAACGAGCTGTGGACAGTTGGCCCTCAAGTGACCAACCTGATGGCAATGATAACAAATCCTCAAATCCTGAACCGGGGCTGACTGCCGACAACCCCTCGCATAATGCCCCTCTCTCCCGCACTTGCGACACGCACCAGCAGACCTACAAACTCCGGTATAACCCTTCACGCAAGTGCGGCTGCTCTAACTTCCCAACCTGGAATTAACGGTCTTGGACCGTTTCGGCGCCGGCTGCGACTGCGCCGAGGCCTGCCTCTGCTCTCTCAACTGCAACACAATCTCCACTCACGCCATCGAGCGGCCTCCTGAAACTCCACCAAGGTCTCGCACCACTGCGTGGACACTAAATGTCTGATATCCCTCTTGAGTATACTCAGATATCGAGACATCTGAGCCTGCTCCGAAGCAAACTCAGGGCAAAACATTGCCCTCTCAGTGAACATCCTGGTGATCTCCGTCACCGACTCCGAATCCTGCTTCAGTTCCAAGAACTCCTGAGCCAATCTTTCCCTCTGAACCCACTGCGCATCCGAATAAGAGCCCCTAGTCAACCTCCACCAATCATTTGCCCCAAGCCTCAAAAGGTTCAGAGCACACGTCACTCTCTGATCCGCAGGGCATGAACACGTGAAGAAACACCCCTCCACGTCCGACAACCATCTCATAGCAACAATCGGATCCTGAACTCCATCGAAAGTAAGGGGCTTCGTATTATCGAAGTCCCGATACTGAAAACCTTGACCGGTTCCTCCCCTTGCCACTGATACAGCCGATGTAGCTGCCACGACAGCCGCCTCCGCAAGAGTTGAATAGAACTCATCAAAGTACTCAACCATGGCGGTATTGATCGACCCGAACATCTCTGGCAACTCAGCCCAGAACATAGCAACAACCTCATCATTCAGGATTTCATGAATCATGGCATCCAACTCATCCGTACTCATCTGACCCATGACCTCGGGTGGTACTGATCCCTACTGACCACCCTCTCCTGATCCCGATCCCGATCCCGAACTAGATCCTGCCCCGAGACGTCTCGTAATCGCCATACAAAAAAAATACGCCACAAGATATTAGGCATTCCACATGATAACCCCGAGGACTAGCTCCCAACAAAATCTAGGGGTCGTGAATTCCTTGATACGCGTATGGGTCCTGTGCTTTCAGTAGTACAGGCCCATACTACCTTCCACACCTACCCATATTTGTATCAAGCATCACCACAACACCCTAACAAAAGCATATACATGACACACACTCGATCCCCACTCCTAGAGGAGCACCACTATCCCATAACCGACCTACCGGTCTCACGCAACCCTCCCATCCATGAAGCTTCCACCAACCCTATAGCACTAGTGTATGCTAGTCATACATAACGCTGGACCCTCTAGACTTTCGAATATCCAATCCTACCCTAAGCTCCCAATCATACAAGAACAGAACATAAGGCCAAATCAAACATTCTCAGGCTATAAGATCTTAATTATGTATAACCGTGATGCATACACTAAATAACTATAGTAATGATGTCAATTTCATACAAAGGAAACCCTAGGCTAGCAGGCATCATATAATCAGGTAATTCTATAATGCAATTCCTAAAGATCCCTAGCCTAGTACTAGCATGTTGTTCTAACATATCACATAATCAAATAACTTGTATGGTATTTTGGGGTCTACTTACTGGCTTCAGCTGATTGTACCCTCGCATCCGCCTTTGCTTATTTTGAAAACCGGTTTAATTCTCTTTTGAAAACTTTCCTTGATTTGAGACTGGATTCAGACGAATGTTTCCCCCAATTCACTCAAACCAAGGCTCTGATACCAAATTGTAACACTCATAAAATTCGAGCTGAATTAAAACATTTTAATTCATTCAAAACCATTAAGTTCATACACTTGTTTTCAAAATAGTTTAAACATCAGAGTATCTCCCAGAACCATATCATAAAAACATGAGCGGTACGATCACGCCTTCGCCGTTCCACGGTCTCCTGAAGTACCTAAAACAATACACTGAAACTGTAAGCCCGAAATCTTAGTGAGTTACCCCGAAAATACCAACCACAATACCACACACATGTCATATCATATCATAAACAGAACAACCATGCATATTGAGTCTACAGTACGATTGGTCCGCCCGCACCGGGCCTTCAGTCTGTTTGGTCCACTCTCCAAGCCTCGGCACGTCTAGTCCGCCCTCATGGGGCCTTCAGCCTATCCGGACCGCTCGCCGGGCCTTCGTTCTAACCGGTCCGCCCTGGGTATGTTGGCCTACAGCACAAAGCAGGACCCACCTCAACCTAATCCCAGTCCAACAACCATGTGCACATAAACATATAATCATATAACATCTCACAACTCATCAAACCGATCCAACATATCACACAACATAGCTACGTCCTAACTAGGATACTGACGTAACCAGTCACTAGAACAACCTCATCCTATATACCAGGATACCGACCTTAACCAGGTCTCTAACATAGCATCATCCTATATACCAGGATACCGACCTTAACCAGGTCTCTAACATAACATCATCCTATATACCAGGATACCGACCATAACCAGGTCTCTAACATAACATCATCCTACATACCAGGATACTGACCATAACCGGGTCTCTAACATAACATCATCCTATATACCTGGATACCGACCTTAACCAGGTCTCTAACATAGCACCATCCTATATACCAGGATACCGACCTTAACCAGGTCTCTAACATAACATCATCCTATATACCAGGATACCGATCTTAACCAGGTCTCTAACATAGCATCATCCTATATACCAGGATACCGACCTTAACCAGTTCTCTAACATAAAATCATTCTATATACCAGGATACCGACCTTAACCAGGTCTCTAACATAGCATCATCCTATATACCAGGATACCGACCTTAACCAGGTCTCTAACATAGCATCATCCTACATACCAAGATACCAACATAGCAAAGCAATAACATAACAAACAATACCCGGATTTCAATCCGATAAAGGGTCGGCCTTGGTGCCTTAGACCCTGTTGATATAGTGAGGATAACTCATCATACAACTGCTGACTTGAAGAAATAAGATCACACTGCTTCGACCACTAGCACGAACTCCACCACTGAACATTACCAATCAACCAAATCCAATAAACACCAATAATTACCAAAATACCCTAGGAAGACAACTGGTTAACACTTGGTCCAAGTCAAAGTCAACCTTCCTGGTTGACCCTACTCGCCGAGTCAACCCGTTGACTCGTCGCGTTCCTATGCTCAGAACTCCTATGACACGACTCAACTCGCCGAGTCGCCCCGTGACTCGTCAAGTCCAACAAGCTCTGAGTCTCTTCTTGCTCAACTCACCGAGTCATCCCTCGACTCACCGATTTCACAGCTCAACCAGAAAAGGTTAGGATTCCACGACCAGACTCGTCGAGTCCAAGCACAGACTCGCCGAGTCCAAGGCAATCTTCAACAGACTCGCCGAGTTGTTCTTCCAACTCGCCGAGTCCATGAACATATTCATACAACTCGTTGAGCAGACCCATGTGACTCGTTGAGTCTCTTCAGTTCTCATTCCATACAGAGGCTTTTCAAGCCATGCAGGGACTCCAATCCATAGATCTGGGTCTCTAGAGTTCATTAGCAACATAAAGTTGCTACTTTTACGTGTTTCTTGCCCCATAATACCAAAAACAAGGCTAGAAAGGGACATAACTCTTGGGGAAGGGCTTTTGCATAACAACTAGAAAGGATTTCTGCATCAATGATCCATATAGAACTCAGATCTGGAGTTTCAACTCTAGATGTAACTCATGTTTCAAGATCTCATCCATATTTCTCCAACCAAACCCTAAAACTCCATGAAAATGAAAGTAGAAGGGAGAAGGCCAAGGATAACGATTCCTTACCTCCAAAATGACCTCCCACTGAAGTATAATTCGGATCTCTTCAAGTCTCCTTGATCCAAGCTTCTCGATCTTCAAGATCCCTCCACAAATTACACCATTTTGCTTCCAAGTCTTCTCACAACGAAATTAGGGCTTCTGGATCTAAAAAGGGTAGCAAAGAGGCTGAGGGTGGGTTATAATGTGCTTTATTTAGGGCACAACCCCTGGGATTAGGGTTTTCTCCCTTCAGCACCAACTCGTCGAGTCCAGCTTCCGACTCGCCGAGTTGGTCACTTAACTCATGACCAGAATCGCGACTCGACTCGCCGAGTCTATCCATCGACTCGCCGAGTCGACCTTCTTATTTACACTAAGAACCCTGAACTTGCACTCCTGAACTCGGGGTGTTACAAAAATATACCTGTTCAATAGTTATTATTATTATTTTTAAAAGAGATATATATACGTATTTTTATAAGAGAGTATTTATATATATATATATATACGTATTTTTTTTTCAAACGAGATATCTATTCGTTCCACATTTGTAGTTTTTAATGTAAATGGCCATTCTCAAGTCAGCGTCGACGTGGCGCCACATCAGATGTCCCTGTCCAATCAGCGCCAAGTGGCACACCCACTCATACATATCACCGGCTGGACTTGCTAAAAAGGCATAAACAAACAAATTAAACAAAACTTAAGGCATTATTGAACCTAAAACCACTCAAAGGGTAAATCCAAACATTTTCGGAAAACTTAAAGGCCTTTGTGCCATTAGCCCTTATTTATTTTCTCACACATCCAGTAACATTAGATAATTAACAACTTTCTTATATGGAAGTTTATCTATTACAACAGTAACAACACCCTACATATGTTTCTCAAACAAAAAAAATCATCATTATTTTCTCATATTTGTTGTTGGTTTTTCTCTGGTATTAAATGATATTTTTTGTTGGAATTACTGACATTATGGATCCAAAATATGATTCTCTTCAGTTAGTTAGTATCCAACTCGATAACAAAAACTATGTATATTGTAAGTTATGTAATGATAATGTTTTGTGTGAGAAACATATGTAAGATAGTGTTACTAGTGTAATAGGTAAACCGTTAGATGAGAGAGCAGTTAATTATTAAGCTCTTTAAAAAAAGTTGTTAATTATACAACGTTATTGGATGATAATCCTAGGATTATTAGTTGGGTTAATAATTTTGTAAAAACAGATTATGAAAAAAGAAAAAAAAAAATGAAAAACATGGTAAAAATAAAGTTATAAAAACAAATTATGAAAAAAAAAACATATAAAAATGAAAGTAAAAAAATAAAGTTATAAAAACAAATCATGAAAAACATGTAAATGGAAACAAAAATCATATATTCTAATAAAAGAATAGTTTTATTCTCATTTTGTTATATCCCATCCTATTTGACATTAGAATTAATGTCATACCACTTGTTAATCAATTTATTTTCAATTTCAAATTTCAAATTTTAAATTTTGTACTCTAATTATATTAAATTAATAGCATTAGAATAAAAATTAAAATAACATTAATACAAGTTATAAGGTGATATAATTTCACGTATTTATTTAAATCAACAATTATAATTTTATATAACTAAAAAAATCTCTTAATTAATAATTTATTTAAAATAAT